>NW_022045657.1:0-2400000 GCF_003285905.1 Drosophila hydei
TTGTTTCTTATGAAGATCATTTGGAAAAGATTTGAACACTTCGCACCTGGGAAAATTGCAAGGAAAACTCTAACAAATTAATTTTCCCAGCGAACAACGAATCAATCGATCTTGACAAACTAATGCTCGAGGTAAATGAAATGTAAAATCCGCTTGCGCAAGATTCCAGGCAGCAGATAATGCGAGGCATAGATACAAATTTGGACTATCTCTTTCTTGGGCGGTTCTATTGTCTTTTGGTTTAAGCCACAAACAAATTTCGCTGTAGATCAATCAATGGAACATAATAATAAATCCACGGAAATGCAGGACTTTCGGCTAACGTGGCATGTCCTGGCTGCAGCAGGATGCCTTTTGTCTGTGTGCGACTGATCCTTTTGTATTTGCCAAAAATTGTTGTTTTCGTTGCGTTTCGTTTCGCTTGTTGTTTGCATTTTCGAAATGCAAAATATGAAGCCTCGACCAGCTGCAGGTCCATGGACAACACAACGAGTATTTGCTTTTGAAAAGAATTGCCAGCGCGCGCTCGTCTCTGTGTGTGTGTGTGTTCGGTGATCTTCAATGCGATATGCAAACATCTGCCTCGAGCAACGGTCGAAGCGATCGCAACTGTACCCAAAGTTGTATTGGCTTACAGGTGGCGATCGCTACATAGTCCATAAACTCGATCATCAGTCATCAATTTGATACGTGCCGCAAGGCCTTACATAGCCGATCCTCCGATCTGTGAATCGCACCCGCGAAGGTCCATTGAAACTAATCAGTCAACACCTGTTATTTTGAACTAATATTCGTTGGTTTACGTGCCCAAAAAGTGTATAACCCCAAAACGTAGCATGATCCATGCGTGCCACGATCGTTGCGGGATTTTCCTAGTAAAAGACCAAAAACAAAATAAGCAAAGGATGTCTGCTGGCACAGTAGACGCAAACCTGTTGGCTGCTAATGCCGCACATTAATTCAATAGGCTGTCTGATCACCCGCAAGCAACAATATGAGATCGAGAGCAGAGCAAGCTGGCAGGTAGCGAGCTACCTCTGTTCAGGATTAGCATTAGAAAGAGCTGGAGCGAAAAGGAAAGGATCAAGACAACGAGCCATGCGTCTAAGTAGCCAGCTTATTGTAAGCCAGAGCCTTAGACAGAGCCAGAGCAACGATTGTGCCCCGATACCTTAAGTAAACCCTAAAAACTCATTCAAGCGGAAGTAACAGCTGCGTCTTGTAAACGCAGTCGCAGTCGCAGTTGCAGTCGAGACTTGGCAATTATGCGCAGCTGTAAGATCGAAGATCGACAAAGGATCGAAAGCTTCGCTCCCACACATACGTAAGGCAAGGGCCAAAGCTTTGCAGCAGATTCTGCGGTTAAGGTTGCTCTTTCGGTTTATATTTGGGCTTACTTTTTTGTTTTTGGCTTTTTGGACTTTTGGGTCCAGTTGTCGACATCGTCGCACCTGTCGCACAATTTATTTTACGCCAAGAAGTGAAAAGCCCCAAAGAGCAGAAAACAAAAAACAGTTGCTTGATGTGCAACGCATATCCGTTTGTCTTTAGCTTCCTTTTCGTAATGACGACAAACCAAAAAGAAGCAGCTGCCAGCCAACTGCCCAAAAAAAGGAACTGAAAACAAAAACAAGATCAACTATCTTAACGATACAGAAACCCGAATGCTCTTCAGAGATATCAAAGTATTACGTAGGTAAAACACAACACTTTCTAAGACAGCTTTCCTAGTATGGCGTACTCCATTGTCAAGGCAATCAGATTAGCTTAAAGGTAAGCCCATCTGTGCAGATTCCGACATTGGTCTTACAAGCCCAGTGGCAACTGTACCAAATTTTATCCAGATAGCTGCTTAGATATAGCTTAGAAGAGAACAGTTGATAATATATATATATATACAGTCAGAGCTTGACTATATCAATTGATTAGCTTATTGAGCACATGTCACATGACATCACAAAATGAGAATACTTACCATGAGGGCATGACATAAAGTTCAAGTAACCTGGTCCAGATATTAACAGGCCCGCAGACAGACGCCCAGGCACATGAACAGACACAGATACAGACGAAGCAGCAGACACAGAGTTTGGGCTTTCAGTGCGGATCTTCGCTTGTAATTTGCAATCGTTCACATGTTGTTCTTGTCTGATTTTATTTGCTTTGATATGCTTCTCTTTTTTTGTTTTTTGATGATCATAAAGTTGCCCTGCGATCACTTTAAGTAGCTCTTGCTTTTATAAAATCGCCGAAATTTACGCAAACTGTCTCAAAGTACTGAAAGAATACTTCCTTCTGTTCTCGGACTGTGAGAAACAAAAAGATCAGCAAGATCGTTTGTGATTCACCCAACGGCTGTAGATCAATGTCACGTTTATGTTTTGATCAAATTTATAACTTTATTAAATATATGTTTGCCTATACATACAGGCAGACATGCACACACACATACATACATATAAGATGTCAACCCGCTGAGTTACGCGCAGCCTGCGATCGTCTCATATTCACATTGATCAACGAGGGATCGAAGTTCGGGCTGATTAAAAATATCAATGGACGCAAGATCGCTAAAAAATGATAGTCAAATTGTATTATTATGTTAATTTTATATGTACGGGTTAAATCAAATGGGGTGCTTCAGGCTTTAAATGTAGCAAGATCGTTCAAAATAATTAACAATTTTATTGTTATGTAAAATACTTGATTCGCTTGACAAAAAAGGGTTAAGCACATAATCAGGCAGAATGTTTAAAAAGCTCAACAAAAGCATAACACTTGAAATGCACGCATCGAGGATCACAAAGCAGTTTAATGGGAAGCTAGAGAAATTTGTAGTCTGAGTATCATGAGAAAATAACGAAACCAGAAAATAGAAGAGGCAGATCTAGAGAGAAAGGATGAAAGAGTAAGAAATTATTACTTATGAAAATAAATTTTGAGGATCGTTCGCAATGTATAGCTACTAGAATATTTTGTATACCTACCATAAGTGGTCCTTGAGGAGCTACATAGCTCTTGTTACTCATATATACTTCGAGGATCACTTCTAAGGAGCATCACCATAAAAAGAAATATTAATTTAAAGCTAAGATCAAGAAATATCACTGCCTTGAAGTTCAGAATATCACGCCTTGAAGTCAGCTCTGAGGTTGACCATAAATGAGAATTTATCAGTGATTTTCCGGAAGTGTGTGGAGCTACACACAGAATATCATATTCGAGGATCAATGATCGACAAATACCAAAGACTTGTCTGCAATTCATCATGTCCCTTGCCCATCCAGGCAGCTAACTAGAACATTCGAGCTCACATATTGAATGATGGGGCTGAGTGAACCCGGAGTACGAAATAAATTGCTTCGAAAACATAAACAAATTACAAACAATTAATTAAGCATTTGGGTTGTGTGTACTTTGCCTCTTCTTTTTTGCACTGCTCGTCAGGCGACATGTAATGGCCCATTTGTTGGGTTAGAGGGCAGTATCGGGTGCAGCCTATAGGGTGCTATGGGGTGGCTTGTAAGCGACAATGTAATATGTAATTCAGACCCAGACCCAACGCCAGACACGCAGCCCGAGCTAAAGGCAAACTGAGAGCCGAAGCGTAAGCCATCATCCAAATGCCGCTGCGTCAAAGGTGTGAAGACAGTTGGCAGATTAGACAATTTGCCATGGTTCGTTAGGAATTCTGTCGAGGCTATGCCATATGGAAAATCAAAACATAATTTCCAACGCTTCAATGAATTTTTTCCTCTCTTCCTTTTTGTTTTTTTTTTTTTTTTTTTTTTTTTTTTGCAAGATTCAAGGGAAACCTTGGGCATTGGGTTCATAAATGTTACCGGTTTCTTTCAAAGACCTCGCAAACTAGTTTCAGGAGATCTTTGGGTGTGCGAGTGTTACCATGTGTGTGTGCGTATGTGTGTGTTATGCTTTCTTTGAGCGAGACAATGTGGTTCATTAGAAATGCACACACACAATAAGAACCAAGAGTATTGTAATAAAATATTCTCACAGGCTCAAAAGAACTTGAACTTTCCTCGTTTAAGAAACTTTTCATATTTAAGAAACTAAAACTGAATTATTCATAAAAATTATATATATTATATTATATTTTCAATCAATTAAGAAAAAAATTTCTTAACATTTAAAAAGCATCGTTCAACTACAATCTTAGGATATAGATGTGTACATCTCAAAAACAACTGAAAAAAAATTATAAAAACTTAAGAGGTCAATAAAATTCTTAAAAATAAATTTTTTAAAGCGCTAGCTCTTCAGTTGTTTGTCAGTTATTTCTCTGAGTGTCTGAGCGATCTGCTAAGGATCTGCACAGGATCCAGTTGTACAGCTGCCGCTGGCAATGCTGAGCTTTGCACAAATCAATTGGCATTACGTGTTGCGGCCTGCGAGCGAGGCAGCTGTTATCCTGGCAGGCGGCGCATCCTTTTGTAATTAACTAGCAGCAGGAATGGAGCTGAGCGGGGAAACAGAGTAACAGGGGGGTCAGTCAGCAGCAGCTTGGCCGCAGGCACGGGTTAAACTCATTAAAGTGAACGCCGGCTGCGCAGTACAGTTTTGCCAAGCGTCATTCGCTTCGTCCGTTTGTCAATTTGTCCGTCATTCAATTCCAAGCAGCAACAGCAACTGTTTGTCGGCCTCTTGGCCATCACCTGCCAGCTCTTAGCCAAGTCTGCAACTGTGAGTGCGTGTGTGCGCGCGAGTGTGTGTCTGTTAATGTGTTTAATGATGCCTGTGCCATTCGCGCAGTTATGCTAAATTGCTGCTGCTGCTACTCTTCCTCTTCCTCTCTGTTTGCTGCCTACTCCTCTGTGAGTCAGTGGCACAGGCGACGCGTCATCGAGCAATGTCCTGCCACATGCGGGTCTCCGATCTGTGCTCTCTAGCCACGCGCCCATGCAAAAAAAAAACTTTCCTCATGATTTTTACTTTTTGTTTACCAACTGCCACATCAAGCTGCAACACGCTGCACCTGCCAGGAGAATGTGGGCCGCCCTAATGGAGTTGTCTCTGCAAGATTTTGGATATACAAGTTTTTTGGGACTCTTAAATTGCGAGTCTTTGCTGTTGCTGCTGCTGCTGCTGCTGCAGGGCTCGGCACATTAATTACGTGCATTTTTTAGCTAATTATTTTCATATTTTATTTAAAGTCTAAAATAAAATAATATATATGTTTTGGTTTCTGAATATGCTAAATGACAAAGCCTTAAAGGCATCCCAAGAAGGGGCAGATCTTAAGTGTTCATTAGGCATGGCTCTGAGAGTTATTATAATAAATGTACACTATCCAACTGTACAGTAAAAGCTCTTTAGGGTGAACAAACACGTTAATAACTATTGTCTTAAAATATACATATAGAGTATATATAAACATACTGTTATTTCAACCAAAATACGATTAGAAATAATATAACATATTAATAGACTGTCTAAAGGATGTTATCTACTTACATTTATTTATACAGCTTGCCTTTAATTTCCTGCATTCAATATTCACACCTAGAAATTTCCATCTACTATCACTTTCTTGTTATTATATGTATATATATATACATATTATATTATATATTATTATATTATATATTATAACAAAATATATAAATATTATAATAAAATAAATTTGAAAAAAAGCTATATTTTATAAAAACCATTGTTATATAAGAGCACCCACAGTAGTTTTGTTACCTTAAGGACTTCCATAATATTCTATACAAAACGAGAATAACAAACCTAAGAAACCCAACAAGCAGGGCATATGCATGTCGGCGCATGTACAAACAAAAACCCCTAACGCAAGATCGATGAGCTCCTCTTTGCTGCCGTTGCTGCCTTTTGTCGCTGCTGCAAGGGCGAAATATAAAAACGTCCGTTATGTAAAAGAGATGCTCACGGGCAGCAACACGACGCAGCTCGTGATTGGAAAACACCACTTCTCAACAACACTTTAAACGTGCTCGTACGAAATCGGGTCTGCAAATATCGGCGCACAACTCTGCCTTTATGTTCTCATCTTTGCCTGGCAGGCTGGCCGCGTCGGTGCTGCTCACTCCAAGGCAGCGGCAAAGCAACAACAGAAGTTCTTCTTCTTGGTTTTGTGTGGCTGACGCTTACGAGCGACGTTGTCGCTGAAGCAGGAATCAATTGCACGCGCACCATCAGCGAGGACGGTTGTGAAATAAGAACTCTTCTCAGACGACGCGAGCTGTGTTGTTAAACTGATATCTCGTAGTAGAGTTTTGGTTCGGTAAAGTTTGTTGGTGCTTCTTGTGTCTCTGTGCTATGTGTTTTTTATTTGTTAACTGCAAAACCATTGCTTGCAATGTAGAGACGATAGACAAAGTGCTGAACGTAACGAACAAAAACTAATTGTGTGTTTTAACTGCAAAGAGACATGCAGAAAATATACCAGAAAAAGCATTTCGAGTGCTGTTGCTGTCGCCGTTGTAAACTTAAAAGCCGAAATGCTACGCAGATGCCGTTTTGGTGGGTGCGGCAGCCGCTGATCTTGAAGTCGCGCTGAGGCCGAGGCCGAGGCCAAACTTCACAACGTGGACCTAACGGTGCAGCAAGTGCAGCAGCACGACAAGGAAAGAGTCAGCGCAACAGCCATTGCATTTCTTTTGATTGCTTGTGTATCATCTTTGGGGATCTTGGAAACCGCCTGCGCCTGCGCCCACTCGTCCGTTAAAATTTTCGTCGCCGAAATGGTTTTCTTTTGCGCTTAACGCAATTTTTTTCGGCGGTGAGGACTAAGATGGCAGACGTAGTCTATGCACTCAAAAGGTAATCTTATGCTAGAGTTATAAAACTGCCGTTAGTTTTTATGTTTAACAGTTTGGCGTTTGGGTGCAGCAGCAGCGCAGAAGCACCAGCAGAGAGGCTCTCTCAACTTTTACAGCCTGTACAAAGTCCAAATCCCGTATTTATGTCCGACCATCAAATAACTGAAGCTTGCAGTTTGACAGTCATACACACATATATATGTACAGAGAGCGCTTGCGAGTGCACGCTATGACGCAATAAATTAAACGACAACTACGTTAGAGCAAGAGAGAAAGGTATACACATATTGACGAAACCTTAACGACGCAAAAGCTTGTCGCTACTTTCAGTTGCCTTTTCATTTATTTACAAGCTTGCCCTTGTCGTTTGAGAAAAAAGGGGATACAAAAAGTAGTTCATTGTGCTCAAGTATTTTTGCGCATTGTGACTCATCCTTTTCAATGCTTCAATGCAGACACCCCCACAGGATTTAAAATGTAGCTTTACAAAATTCGCGCGCCAAGTAACGGACACGCAAAGAAGCAGAGCAGCAAAAAGGGCAGACCATGAGCGCGAGAGAGCGACATCACGTGTGATACCAGAGTAACACACATACATGTATATGTTTTTTTGCACATTTGCTTTGCGTCGGTCTTCTGCATCCCATGTCAGCGCCTTCATTATTATAATTTTTATTACTTATGCATAAATCAAAATATGTACATATGTATGTTTGTTTGTGCGTGTATATGTATGTATGCATACTTAATTTCTGGAAGAAAGACGAAAAAAAACACCTTTCTGGCCGCCTGCACTAATTTCACAAAATGTTGCGGCTGATCCTTTTTTTTTTATGTGTTGCGCGCATTTCCGTTACTGTTTTTTTCTTTCTGCTTTCCACTCTCCACTGTTCTTTGTTTTTATGCCAAATCATTGGCATACAACATGAAACATGAAATGTCTGCGGTTTGCATACAAATTCATTAGTGCCGGCCTGCGAATGTTGATTGCAGCGCTCGCAGACATCGACTGCTTTGCTGCCAGTGTTGCCAACTTCCCTGCCTCCCACACACACGGGCACATACATGCAGACACCCAGCAGCCGAGGCACATTTTTTCTGTTTTGGAGCTTGCATTTTCTGAGAATTATGCTGCGCACCTTTCTTGCGGATCGGTCGGCCTAGCAGGAACCCACACGGCGTTGCCATGCGTTTTTCTTATTTCATGGGAAATGCCTTTAATTACGTAATAAGTATAATCGTCAACAGTAAAATAAATATAACTAATGAATAGGGATTTATCACAATTTTAAAGAACTTAAAAATTTGTTAAACTATTAAAAAAGGTCAAATTTTTGAGTTTGAAAATAAAGCAAACAAATGTTTCTTATCGCATATCAATCTTTATCTCTATTGAGCACCCTACACGATCCAGATCACTGCTTATGGATTGATCCCCCTTTCTCTGTCTCTCACATAAATTAAGCACAACTTCAACACTCTGTTAGCCGTGCGAAGAGCAAAGAATTTTTGAAGTTCAAATTATATATTTTTTGTGTGCGTGCTTTTTTTTTTGTACCGTGTAACCAAAAATGTGACCCAAAACTCGTTCTGCACGACAATTTGGCCACTAATTTTGTTGGGGCCGCATGCCCAAATACAGTTGGTCGGTAAAATTTTATTGATCTTCTGGGCAAAAATATAAAATTGTTTCATGGTCGTCGTTGTCGACGAAATCGAAATCGAAAACAAAACACCAAAACTTGGAACCGAATTGAAAACGCAAAACTCCAACAGATCTCAGGTTCACAGAAGACTGCAACTTGGTAGCTGGGCGGACGACGCGACGATAACAACAACAACAACAACAACAAATAGGATGGTTTAGGAGCCACTGTCCTGTGCCCAGTCGGGCAGCTGCTGTTGCCGCAAATTTAAAAAAGGGCAGCCGAAAAATATTTTTATCTTGATATTCTTTGTTGTTTTTATATTTTTTTTTGCCTGAACTCCGTTCTAAATACGCCAAGCGGGCATGAATATATGTCTTTAGTGTGGCATGTCTGGTTGCGTTTTCGGAACTTGGAACTTGGCTGGAGCTGGAGCTGGAGTTAAAGGCGATCGCCGAGTGCCGGCCGTCTGCCAAAATTCATGGAATTAGTTAACGATTAATGATTGGATATTGATTTCGGTTTGTGTTCTCTCTCAAGAAGCAATATGGCTATGCTTGAACAATATATATACATAAATGTATGCATTTGACTCAGGTTAGGAATATGAAGCTTTTCGAAAAGCTATTTAAACACCATGATCCGAAGAGTTTGCATCTTTTGAACGCAAGATTAAGACAAAACTCCCTGACTTTCCACTGCTCATTAAGCGTAACTGTAAAGCTAAACTTAAATTTAAGTGTTTCCTCAATTTCTCTCAACATCTTTGTTCATTCCTTAAATGAGGCATCATTTTATTGGCGTAGCGAACTTTCTTTCTGTCTTTCCTTAACTGCTTGAGTTTTACGATCCTCACATAAAACAAAACAAAGAAAAAAAAACAGAAAACACATCCGAAATTAGAGAGGGACAACACAAGTGCGAAAGCGATGGCATATGCTATCCAGGTATATTTTTTTCTCTTTATTTCTTATTATATTCTGCTGTGCGCTTCCTATGAAACTTAATTTGTGTGCTTGCTCCTTGGCCCCATATCAAATTGGCGCTATCGAATAGCTACACACACACATAGATACATACACAGGCGCGCACAGTGGAATGCCCCATATAACTATGGGGCAGCCTTTTCTTAATAAGCGTTTCACTAAAATTTCTGCTTAGCTCTTTGAAAATTTGTGGTTCGCCTGTGCGAAATTTGAAGTTTAAATTCTTGAGCATCTTTGCCAAAACTTTGGTTGGACGAGTTTTGCACACACACACACACAGACATAGAGCATAATTGGTACACATTTAATGCCACGTTGCGCAGCATCCCAGAGCATCTTTAAATCTCGCATCTAAAATTTGTGTGAGAACTTTGTGAAATGTGAGCTCGCGACTTGGGTTTCTATGTCTTGCGGATTATAACTGGGCGCAAATTTTGCCGCTAATGATTTGCTTACTGACTTGGCAACAGGCAGGTTGGCCAGATCCAGCTGTGTGTGTGAGTGTGTGTCCGCGCCTGCGTCTGTTCGGGCCTATTAATTGCATTTTAAGCTGCTTGACTTCTAACTGTTCAGACTATCGCATCAGGCTCTAGTAATTGAGTTGTTAGGCATTCGCTTATATGCCCCTCTCCAGACACCCAAATAGTTCTCTCTTACTGGAGTTGAGCTATGTGGGGAATGTTAGTTTTATTGCTAACGAGCTGGACTCACTTGAAGTCGCATTGGATGCAAATTTTAAATGAGATGGCTTCCAAAACCCTGCTTCTGACTAGATTTTTAAATTAACTTTTAACTATGCTCTTAAAGTGAATGTTATCCATATATATATATACATATATATATAACTTTATATGAATATTGACATTTTCAAACAATTTTCTGGGAAATATTGTACATTATTAATTTTAAATCTTAACAAAAAAATTCAATCTTTAATGACACATTAAAATTGTTTATTTTAATATCTGGACATGGTCATAGTCGAACAATGGGGTCCGCATTTAAGCATTCATTTTGCCTACTCATGTTGTCGATAAAACATAAAATATTTTTTCTCTTTCGTTTATTGTTTGAGTTTGGATAACGACAACAATTTCCAGAAATAAATTAAAATTAAATTTTCACTGAATTGAAAGAACAGTGGGAAGAGAAAATATGAGAACTTCCTAGAATGAAATGTTCAATAAGAAATTAGGCAACTGTAAAAAAAGTTGTAAAAATTTAAAAAAGTTTTAATTTAACTTTGGTTTGTCTTAGATCACATGTTATTTCAGCCAATTTCCCACAGCCTACACGGCGAAAAACCAGACACTAGTCTTAAGCATGCCAATTTACGGCCACAATTTGAGTTGTTTAAACGTTTTCGAAGTGCACTGCAAGCCAATTGATTGCTGGCCAATTGCACTGCTGGCCAAACTGTAGATTTTCCAGCAACAAGTGTAACTCAAACTGTAATGCACACTGTGTGTGTGTATGTAAGCAGACGCTGAACGTATATTATGCCATAACAATATCAAGCAAATGACTAGGCAACTATCTGCAGATCCAAGTATATAGTTGTATATATGGGAATGTAGGCAGTGGCTGTTGTTGTTGCTGTTATGCTTGCAACAGCAGAAGGAGACGTGCCCACTTATTTGCGCCAACTAATATTAAAACACCGTTATGCATATCAGCAGCACAATTCACATGGCAGCAGATATATATATGTATATATATATATATTATAGAACTGGCCACAACTGGCGGGCTCTCGAGCGATTGGCATGTCTTGGCCATGGCCGTAACCCTTTAATTATGGCAACAGACGCAGCAGCAGCAGCATCTACGGCAACGAGTGCTGCGGCCAACGTCAACGCCTTTCCAAATGGCACTCGCCCAAAGTTGGACTAGAACTGGACTTTCTAAAAGCCATATCAAAATAGTAAAACAATAGTGCTCCGGTTGAGTGTGCCCGACTAACAGTTACTCTGCACTCTGTAATTCGTTCAGTTTTGGTATAAGCTGTAGCAGTCATTAAACTAAGATGTTTCTCAAAACTAATTTAAATTTATGGAATAGAACAAAATCGTATCTTAATTTCGATTAACCTGTTGATGCTGTCAGCTCCATCTGATGCTATACACAGGTGCAACTCGCACCTTTTGGTGCAAGCGGTACAGGGTATTAAAAAGAGCGCAAAAAACCGAGTTCTTAATTGCATTTCGATTACGTTGGCTTAGAACCAAATTTGCAAGCAAATCAAAGTGCGAGCTCGCTTTTGCAGCAGCAGCAGCGTCGCAGCAGTTGCAGTTGCAGACTGGCAACACGCTTGCAGAGAAAGCATCTCGGCAACAAAGTAAATGTTGCACTGGGAACAGGCCCCCAGCAACAGGAGGAGGCAGCAACAAGCAGATGGGAGGCTGTGGCACTGCCACGCCAAATAGACAACAGATGAGACAGGCACAGCCCAGGGCCAGGCCCAGGCCAAACGGCTTTTGCAGACGACAAAAACGGGTTTCTAGTTGGCCATGGCTTAAACAGAACGAACAACAAAAATTGTAACAGGCCGCTGTGAAGAACCTTTCTAAGCCAACGTTGAGGCTGTCCTAGGCATTGGCATTGGCATTGCCATTGGTATTGGCCATTTAATACAGTTATCTTTGCCAGCGCAGACGCAACAGCCAGCAAGAGAGCCAACTCTTTTTGGCTAGCAGCCATTAACGTGCCTCCCCTCCAAGTGTCTCCCTTGGTCTATCCCCCTGTCGAGGCATTGGCAGCTCTCTTGGCTGGCAGTCATTAAATATGATTCCCGCTCAAACTAGAACAGGTCGAGCAGGCAGCAGGCTAAACAGGCAACACACAAAAGGCCGTTCGCAATCATAAACGTCGTGAAAGGAGCTCAACATGGATGCATGTATGTATATGCCTACAAGTGTTCAGTTGCAACGCACTTTATATACCCTAACAAATGCACAGAATTGCTCGTATTTATCGCTGCGTTTGTTGCATTTGCTTTTTATGGCATGGCTCACTCTATGATTGCATTCCTCTTAATTAATCCCCCTCTACCAGGCCCAAAGAAGCTCCCAACTTTACAACCCGTACACTAAACGCTGAAAATGCTTAAAAGCCATAAAAAAGAAATAGCACATAGATGCGACAAGTGAGAATTAAAATTTTATAGCATAATCTAGGGGTTGTGTTATGCTATCCTATCATATGTCTCAGATAGACCTATAAAAATGATCAACTTTAACTAGTTTTAACATATATAAACCAGCTATTTCAACCCAAATCTTTGCTGTTCAGTAGTGCTTATATATATCATATACTGACTCATTGTCCAGTTATTTATTCTCGTTACCCCATGAGTGCAGATAGTTTTCTTTATCAAAAAAATTTTATATTAATTTTTATATGCAGAAAACCCTGGGGAAACATAACAATATCTTTAATTTTCTTTTTAAATTTTTCGCACGAAAGTTGATAAGAAAAAAATTATGCAGTGAATGAACTCGATTTAAAATCTGGAAAGTAATATAGAAATACGTGTAAAATATATTATTTTCAAAGCTCATTTGAAGGTTATTAGAAACGTTACTTGTTTTTAATTTTTTATATAATTTTAATAGTCTACTATAACATTTTATAGTTATATTTAGTCTTATTAATAGCTATCTATAGAAGCCCTTT
The DNA here is from genome assembly GCF_003285905.1 of Drosophila hydei. NCBI lineage: Eukaryota > Metazoa > Arthropoda > Insecta > Diptera > Drosophilidae > Drosophila > Drosophila hydei. The sequence continues at coordinate 13,111 of NW_022045657.1, forward strand.
ATTTCTATCTACGTATATTTAACTTGCTTTCTTAAGCACTTATTTTTCACCTATATATGGCCCAAACTATAACAATTGTTCATGCATCTTTGAAATCAAGTTCCATCTGTTTCTGCTGCTCTTCGCATAACATCGAAACTAGTTGGCAACACTGGTTACTTTATGATGCTGTTGGCAACTCATTCACATAATGCTTACGCTTTTCCTCTTCCTCTTCCTCTCTTACACTATTGCCACTCACCATTGATTGTAGGCGAAGTGTTTGCTGCATTAGCGCGTTCATTGCCTTAGCTAGTGGTGGGTTGACTTGGCAGCGTTGAACAGCTAAAAAAGCTAGTTTTGGCTAGCAAATTATAAGGTTATTTATGCGTTTAAGTAATTTTGAGACTTTTTACTATTAATATTTACTATATTACTAACATATTTTTTATTTATTTATATATAAGCAGAACTTAAGAAATTCCCTGTCTTTACTCAAATATTTGCTAAATCCCCATTTAAACTTAAGAAAAAAGCTACAGCTGCCATCTCTAGTGGTTTGTTGTATGCTACATGTTGGCCTGGCTCATCACGCCGGCCGCAGTCTTTGGTTCGTTGTTAAAGTCTTGTCAGCTGTTTGCTTAAGCAAATATTATTACATGATCCGCATTGCTAGCCTTTTCAATGAATTATTAGTTATTTCAAATTTATGTGGCGTTCTGGGTTTCCCCTTCCCACTCTATCTTTCTTTCTCTTATTCTTTTTTTTTCGCGCGACTATTTGCGTTTCCGCTTTCCGTTATTATTGGTCGTTCTGGGCCGGCTGCCTTACAATTCCTCAATGGGGCAGCCGAAGTCTTGAGCACGAATTCGGGCAGCTCCACTTGGAGCTGTTGTTGTTGATATTGTTGCTGGCTTGTAGGGGGCGTATTTGCCTAAGAAAAATAAATAAATATAAATTTATTGCAGCGTTCGTTTATTTTTTTCTTCTTCGTCTTGAGAGGGGATAAATTTTCAAAGTGTGTGCGTGTGAGTGTGTGTGTCATTAAACTTAAAGCTAATACTCGACTGCGATCATATAAACAAATATGCGCAAGCCAGCTCTGAGCTCCCCCCTTTTTTACGCCACAGATAAGCAACATAGAAATACGCTGAGAGCCACAAAAAACAGGAGAGAAAAAAATTGTCGCTGCTACGTCTCAAGTTCCACACACATCAACTGAAGTACATCTGTATGTGTGGTGTATGAAGTGCTCAGAGAACTTTGATTTTTGTTCTGCTGGCAATTCCGTTCAGCGCAGAGGAGCTCACATAATTCATAATTGCCCGCTCTTTGAAGCCTCCATCGTTTTTCTACGAATTTTGTCACGCTTTGGATTTCAAAATTTGTCGATGTTAGCCAACTGTTAATGGACCCAACAGCATCGCATAAAACTCTAGTATATAGAGCATATACATACATCTACATATGCCATAACATCTATATATGCCATAAAATAGCGTATATAGCTTAAATGCCTTGAGGCGTAAGTAAATGGCATTTAACGCTTGATTTGCAGCGTTTAATTTTACCTGCTAGGCAAAAGGTACTTTAGTTTCGCTCTCATGAGCAGAGCTCAGCTCTCTGATCCTTAGCCGATTCGCTCGGATCCATTGTTCTCGCGCCCGCACAAAGATGTTCCAAAACCAATCCGAAAACGAGAAGAGGGCGGGGGAATAAAGTTCTTCTGTTCAAGTAGGGGCGGAAATTTAATATGAAATTATTTTTTTATTTTCTTGTTTATTTTTGAAATATGAGATTTTTAGGCACTGATCTGCCTTTGTCTACCTGTTTTTAATTTTATTTCTCAGAGCAAACATAATTATATTGTAATTCTGTTCTCAAATTTAGGGGCACTTGTGAAATTCTACACCAGAAAACTATATATGTATATTACAAAAAATAAAAAAATCAGATCTGCAATACCTTTATCATAAATTGCTTGCAGGACGGGAAGGTGTCAACGTTTTGCCTTTTGATTCAAACATTGCACTTGTCCCGGCCTATGAGCGGTTTATTCCACATCAAAATGATCTAATATTTTATAATTTATATACATATGTACGTATATATTTCGTAACTAGGCAGCTGTCTTAAGTTTAAATATAAAAAAATATATATAACCTAGTATGTTAAGTTATATTAATCGTGAGAAATATTTACAATTTTAAAAAATCTAATTTTTTTGTTGTTAATAATTCAAGATTCGAATTTCACAATATCAATTTTTCGTACCATTGCAGCTCTGAAAATTGTGAACAAACTGGGTACAGTTGTGTCCTATAAGCATGGAAAATCCGGTGAGTTTTTTAAACAGTATTATTAAAGGATATCGAACTTAATAAAACAATTATAATATAAGTAATTGACGCTTATTTTAAACTGGTTATGAAATGCCAAGTTTTCATTAGAAGTTCAATTACTTATATTCAACTGCCCCAATTATTAAATTATAAAATTAAAAAATAAATTAAGTTCACGTACAATATATATTTAAAACGATCAGAATTCAAGGATTTGAAAATATATTAATTAGCTTAACGAAATAATGTTAAATGTAATCAATTCTTAGTCTTTAATACGGGACATTTTAAATAGCTGTTAACTTTTGAATAGTAGCGCTCATATAATTTAAATACAGCGCGCCATCGATCAGCTGTTATGAGTATTTATTTTTGGTATTTTTGCGCCATTTGTTTTATGATGCGCATTTAGTGTATTTTTGTGACTAGCGTCGGCGTCGGCGTCGTCGTCGTTTCTAGTGAAATAAAAAAATAAAATAAAATAAAAAACAACAACAAGACGAGCAATCGCGCTCGCCCGCCTGTTGTGTGTGCGTTCGTTATTTTTTTTATTGTTGTTGTTGTTTTCGCTGTTGCTGTGTGTTAAATATAAAAACAAATTGAGTTAAAAGAAAAATATATTTCGTGAACAAATCAAAAGTAAGTTTAACGCGAGAGAGCAAACGCATATTTGTAAACATATTTAATACACAAACATATATCTGTATATACACACACTAATACAAATAGTGCGCTATACACCATCTAAATATTTTTTATTTATAAATTTTTTTTTCATATTTTTTTTTCTTTTTTTGTTATTTCACTCTGCGTTTGAGTTTTATTTATGCACTGTCTCTTGCTAGCGAAGAGAGTGTTAAAACCAATTATAAATATTTTTTTTAATATAAAAAAGCCAACATTTTTTATTTTTAATTTGAACGGAAATGAAAACACAGGTGGAATTGAACGTGAAAATGGAGAGTACCTTGTCCCCGCTGCTGCAGGCGCAGATCACATCGCTGCCTGTCCATCAGCCCAAGGGTCGAGGTCGTCCACGCGCCTCCTACGCACAGACCGGTGAATTCGATTTGGGTCTGATACGTGAATATCGTTCGCGCCCAGCGCTTTACGATCGATCGAATAAGCGATTCAAGGATAAGATACACGTTGCCCAGCTATGGATGCAAATCTCTCACAAACTGGGCTATGATGGTACGTATTTGTAAATATATAGAAAATGTGGAATTGTAAATAATTCTGAGTAACTTTGTATAGTTTCCATATTACGCGATCGTATGATTACGCTGCGTAATCGGTATAATATTGAGAAGCGACGCGTGGAAAACAATGCGCTGCCCAATTCAGCTAGCCAGTGGCCTTTGTATGATAATCTGAGTTTCCTCTCGGACCACATACGTACCAGACGCTCGTATAAGACGCAATGCAAATCGCTGGACGGGCAGCCCGAAGATGAGGACGATGAGGAACCCTTCGATGTGGATGATGTGAACAGCGAAAGCAATGAGCCACCCAAATGCATCAAACATGAACTGGATGCTGACTATGAAGATATGGAGGATTTTGACTGCGATGGACAGCTGCCGGTGACCACGATGCTCAGGTGAGTGCAGCAGCTAGCTTTCTGTATGATATTAATATTTATGGTATATCTATTGCAGCATACCGAACAGCAGCACGCCCATAAATGGCATCAGCAGCAACAGCTGCAACAACAATAGCAACATACTAAGTGACAAAGCAGCGCAGCAGCAAGCATCCAATTGTCGCCAGCCGGAGCAGTTGTTGCGCGTGGCTAAGCCGAAGCGTTCGCCGCTGGCGTTGGAAGAGGACGCGCCACCAGCTAAACGACGTTTAGAAGAAGGTCAAACATGTGCAGCAGCAACTACAGCGACAGCAGCAGCAACTACAACTGTGGCAGCATCAGTTGCCACAGCGACGACAGCTGCTTCAACCACATATGCAAAGTTTCGAGCTTTCGGTGAATTTGTTTCGCATTCGCTAAACGAGCTGCCTCATGCAATGTCCATGCGGCTGATAGAAAAATTCACGCGCGAACTAGTCCAAGCGTCCATTGCGAACGAGCAATGTCAGCTGCAGAAGCTCAAATCCCTGGAAATCAGCAGCACGGACGAAGAGGAAGATTAGCAGAGAGACCTAATGACGATTAAGGCAAACCAAAAATAATACAAATGTAATTTTAACTAATTTTAAAACTAGACTGGGCCTATCCTATATTATGTATATATATAGATATACATATATATTATACATGCCAAATTGAATAAAACCAACGATAAACCTTTTTTAGTGCGTGTGTGTGTGTGTGGCTATGCTGGAGTTAACGTAAATGTGACGCCAATTTGTGGCCAACCCCGCAGGCGCATCATTTACCCGCATTTGATTATTAATGTGTCTATATTTTAATTAAATTACAGCCATGCAATGGAACGTTGTAGTAGCTGGGCAAGCTGACGATTCGGCCGGGCTTATTGATATTATGGGAATGTGCACAGCTGCCACCTGTGTGCGAGTGTATGTGTGTGTGTTAAGTGCTGTGCAACATTAAAACGTCACCTGATGTAGGTCGTGCCTGGTGCTTATTTGTTGTTATGCGAAAATACAAATTGCACAAGTCCCGGCCTGCAGTGAGTGTCGCAAACAACGTCTGTGTGTGTCTCATCTGACCAGCAAGCCGCCTCTCTGCTGCCTGCTGCCCTGTAATTATATAATTTAATCAAATTACTTGCATATGTTACCAAAAATAAAAGCCAAAAACGAATAAGAAAGAAGAGTGAAAAACGAAGACCACAACATTAAGTGCCGCATTTTGACAGTGAAATGTTATTATGTGTGCGTGGCCAAAAGAAAGATATTTGCGTATTTTAGCATTCATCATCATTATTCTTAAGAAACTTCGCTCGCCAACTTGAAACATTTTTGTGGGCGCACTTAAACTTGACAGCGGTTTGACAGTTGCAAATTACGCCAACTGCCTGCAACGCAGGCAGCGCAGCATTGAGTGTTATAGTAATCAGCTTTGGAAGCCATACTGTCCGAGTTGCCAACGTCATGTGATAATTTTAAATTCACTGCTACACATTTATAAGACGAGAATTTAAAAATTATAAATGTATAGATATTATATATACACATTTTACTACTTTGAATTCTGTCATTTGTTTACGCTACTGAGGTAACTTTAAACCTGAATTAAAAGTATCTAAAAAAAAATCATTTTCTTTTTCCAGCAAGAGTGCCGTCAACTTTACTGGCCAACTCGAAGCTCGCTGCTACGCATTTAATTGGCGCAACATTTAAAATTGAGATTAAAGTACTGTAGGTTTTATTTTGTATATATATATTGTATATTTAAATGTAATTGGAGTTTGAATTGTTGTCATTATTTTTTTAATTAATTAGCTAAATTTAAATACTTAAGTAAACGCGCGTGCTTTATGCATACTCATTTTCATTTTCGTAATTGTTTTCTTTCGCATAATCGTTATTTTTATATAGTATTATTAATTACTCGTAAGTTCGAATTAAAATCACTCAAAAATGTGCTGCTCTTTTAGTTGCTGATGTTGTTTTCATTTGATAATCAGAATTGTAGCTAGAATAAACGACGACACACAGTACACGACATTTATAGCTAATAATGATAATTTGTAATAAAAAGTCTAAGGAGCTGAAATTGTAGGATAAGATCAACAAATACAACGACGACACAGAGATCAAAATGCATAATAACGATTATTGGCAGCGGCCAACGTCACAACTCATACGTAATATTATTCATATGATCGCGAGTTTTACGCGCTTTAAACGGCGCCGCAAAATGCTCGTAATCATAGGCGATATCCGCATTGTAGGAGCTGCAGCGTCGTAAACGATGGTGCGGCACAAAGGAGCTGCTGTAGGGCGCCTGGTTGCCATGGCCAGCGCCAAAACAGCGCATTGCCGCGCACAACAGTGTGCACCAGCGCCAGCTGGAGAACGCATAAAACTGATGTGACCCACTACTGTTGTGGGCCTTTTTGGCCAGCAAGGGCTGACGACTGTGATGCACATATGGATTATAGTTGGAACGAAAGCTGTTGTCGCTGCTGTTGCCGCTGTCATCGCCGCTGCTGCTGTCGCTACGCCGCAGACCCAAACGGAACAGATTGCCGTTGTTGTGCGCTGCATTGGCAAAGTCCTCGAAATCCAAGTGCGATTCGTACTCAAAATCGCGATCAATGGAAACGGCGGGCGTGATGATCATGAATTGACTATATTTACGGTTGTGGCTCGTCGCCGGACGATGTTGACTGTGACTCTGAGTGGTGCCGCCACTTCGCTGATTGGCAATGGAGTTCAATAGTGTTTGATTTGTATCAACCGAGGAGTAGCTATTGCTATTCGATATGGGGGACATATCATTGTTGTTGTTATTACTGTTGCTGCCCCCACCGCCGCTGGCGCTGCCGCTGTTGTTGTTATCGTTATTATTGCTATAACTATGGTTTACGTTGTTGTTGTGCGTGCTAAAAACGCCTGCAGGTGCCGGCTGCGTGGTGGTCACCATCGGCTGCGGTGGCGGCAAGGGCAGCGGCTGCATCTGCTGCGGCTGATAATGCTGATACTGTAACTGCAATGACAACGGTAAGCGCGGCACGGGCTGTTGATATTTTTGGACGAGCTTTTGGCGCCGTTTGGCAACTGGAGCTGGAGCTGGTGCTGTAAGTGTTACTGTGGCTGTGGCGGTGGCTTTGACTGTGGCTGAGGTCTGTTGTGGTTGCTGTTGCGCTGTTGCCAATGTTGGCAATGTTGTTGTGGGCGTCGAGCCAACCGAGGGCATCCATCATCTTGTTTCCTCCACGCCGCTATCATCGGGCTTCACAATTTGATAGGTTATCAAGTACTCTGGATAAGACTGCAAAGTAAGAGTAGTTAGTGAAACTGTTATGAGGAAGTATAACTCATCTAAAGCTCACTTGTTCGCCACGATAGACAACGTATTCAGCAAAGTGTAGGCCGCCTGCCGACGGACGCCCAACCACCGAGTGATGGCCGGGCGGTGCGTGTGCCATCTTCATGGCGCTGTATTGCAAAAAGGATTTGCCCAAGGCAACACGACACAGCAGCAATTGTCTAAAAGAAACAACAATTTCTCAGTAAGAGATCCCCAAACGACTATTGCTTAAACATTACCTGGGACATGCATAGCACGACTTGTCCTTGTGCGATGGACAGCCGATGCCGCCGCCTATGCCATAGACGTATTGATTGCTCTTCGAGCTATGCTCGGCAAAATAAATGCCCGCACCAAACATGCCGCCTATGTAGGCGTGTCGCTCATCAAAGCCGCGCTGCACAATGGCATTTATGAAGGGGCTGCCATGGAAGAGCATGCGCTCATTTGACTGTAAAAAGTTTTCCTCGGCAATCTCCTGACGTCGATGCGCATAACGTTCCCACAACTTACGATTCTGTACCTTTTGGACCTACAATTTGAAATGGTTAATAAAACCTAGCGAGGCGTTTGTTATTGAAAGCATACCCTAACTATGTGATAGCGTATGAAATAACCGCCAGCTTGTCCATTGTCCCGATGCTCGCGAATGGTGGCTTGCATCTCCTCCTCGACAGCGATGAACTCCTTGTCATCCGGCAAAAGATCCACCAGCAGCGTGCACAGATTAACATTGTTGCCAATGCCTGTCAAGAGATTACATTTGAGCAAATAGGAGGTGGTAAAGACATTAGCCACTTACCCGTTGTTGCTCGCAGTTGGGCAATGCCCTTGAGTATCTTGTGTCGGAAACCGTAGGCAGACACGCCCACTTGCTTGAGATCATCATGACCCATTTCGGCCAGTATATCCAGCGTGATTTGTTCGCGTTCAAACAGCTCGATCAGATGATGCAGCTGCTGGCTGCTCAAGAAACCGGATACATTTGTTATTGACTCCGGATCGGACAAGAGTTCTTCACTGCCCGAGTTCTCCGCGCCATTCGCTTCAGCGCCTTGAGCCGGACTGAGTCGTGTCGCACAGCTATTCAGAGGCAATGGCACTGGCACACTGAGCGTCATGGAAGCGCCCGAGGGCAGTAAAACTATCTCCGTGGTGGGTGAGAGCAAAGCAGCTGCCGATGAAGATGCAGCACATGGTATTGCAGACGATGCAGCTGCAGCTGAGTTGGCAGCTAATGCTGCATCTGGTGCCGGTGAAGTGCTTCCCAGGGATTGCGTAGAAGCATTGAGCGCTTGCTGACTGAGTGAAGTGGCCATGGCATCCTGCAGCAGACATTTGACGTCATCGGCTGTGGCCAGTTCTATGGGTGTTTGCCCTTCCTGGTTCTTCATGTAGGCATCGGCGCCATGGGCCAAGAGCAACGAACATAGCTGCGTGCGTCCCTTCTGCGCGGCCTCGTGCAGCGGCGTAAAACCCCATTTATCTGTGGCATTGACCACCGTTTTGTGCTTGATGAGTAGAGCAGCAATATCCAAATGGCCATAGGAGCTGGCATTGTGTAGGGGTATGAGTCCGCCCTTATCCTGGGCATTGACATCTGCGCCATGCTCCAGCAGATATTCGGCGCACTCAAAATTGTTGTAGCCCGCGGCCAGATGCAGCGGCGTGGAGTTTCGACCATTCAAATCCCGGCAATTGATCGTCTCCGTTGTAACGAGTCGCTGCACTCGTGCCAAATTCCCCTTTTTGGCCGCATCTAGCAGGGCTGAAGGTCCGCGCAGGAGCTCCGCCACATCGTGATCTGAGTCCTTGACGAGATCAGCGGGCGTGGCACCGTCACGATTTTTTTTCATAGGATCTGCACCATGTTTTAGCAGCAGCTTGCATATATCATATTTGCCCTTGGCGGCTGCCTCGTGCAGCGGCGTGAACTTCCACAAATCGGAGACATTGACATTGGCGCCGTGCTTGACGAGCAGCTCGGTGACTTCGTAGTGGCCGTACGAGCAGGCATTGTGCAGTGGAACAAGTCCACCTTTGTCTGCAGCATAGACCTCAGCGCCATGCTCCAGCAGGAATTGCACGACTGGAACGCGATTAAACCCAGCGGCAAAATGCAACGGCGTTGAGTGGCGTCCATCCAGATCTCTGCAGTTGACCGTATGAGGATTGTTCAACACAATGCGACGCACTGCATCCAAGTCGCCTGCCTTGGCTGCCTCTAGCAGATGGGACTCGCTGTCTGGCGGATTCTTGAGCAGCTTCAGCACGCTGTCCGAGGCCAGCTGTGACGCTGTCAGACCTTCCAGCGACACAATGTTTGTGTCCACCGCATAGGAAAGAAGCAAACGCACTGCCTGCTCATCGCGTGCACAACGGTGCAGCGCCGTCTGGCCCAGGCTGTCCAGAGCGTTCACCTTGGCGCCCTGCTTTAGCAGCGCCTCCATCGCATCGTAGTGCATCAGCTCCGAGGCCAGATGCAAAGGCGTGAGGAATGCCTTGTTTTTCTCATTGAGCAGCGATCCCTTGCGTGTCAGCAGCTCCACCAGCTGTTTGCGTTTCGCATCCTGACAAACGGCAGCCAGATGCAGCGGCGTGTCTCCTGTGTACGGATGCACAAAGTTAATAATTTCGGCACACACCAGCTTCTTTACACGCGACAAATCGCATTTGCGGCATGCGTCAAGCAGACAGTGTCCTTTATATTCAACTGCAACAGAACCATAAAGTAGAAATTACTAAATTGATCACATTAATAAGAGCGTGAATAATCTTAAATTATTTTTAATACCAAAAGAAAGCTTTAGTCATATGCTAGCTCTGCCATGATTGATATGAAGCTCAAATTCTTTCTCTTATATGCACAAGGAACACTTACAGGCAATACGATCGCGTAACTCGCGCGTTGGGGCCGCATCAATGGCCGATTTGTTGTGGCAGTTGAGGAGCGTTGGATCGGCACCGCGACTTAGCAGCAGGCTGCACACCTCCACGCGGCTCTTGGAAGCGGCCTCGTGCAGCGGTGTGAATGCCCACAGATCGTTGGCATTGACATTGGCGCCCGCCTGGATGAGTAGCTTGGTAACATCGAAGTGGCCGTAGGAGCAGGCATTGTGTAGCGGCACCAGTCCGCCCTTATCCTTGGCATGCACATCGGCACCATTGGCCAGGAGTATCTCGACAATGCCAATGCGATTGTAGCCCGCGGCCAGATGCAGCGGCGTCGAGCGACGTCCATCGCTCGCATGACAATTGACATTGAGCGGTGTCAGCAGTGCGAGCAGACGATCCTCAGCACCTGAGCGTGCCGCCTCGAGTAGCTCATCCTTGCGATACTCGCCCGTTAGCACTGGCCGTGTGGCATCGTCGGCCAGTTCCAGCGGAGTCTTTTGCTCCGAATTGCGTATGGTATGATTGGCGCCATGCTGCAGCAGTGCCAAGCACACATCCACTTTGCCCTTGCTGGCCGCCTCGTGCAGCGGCGTATAGTTCCAGTTGTCGGTGGTGTTCGGGCTGGCGCCGGCCTTCAGCAGCAGGCGCACCACCTCCGCATGTCCGAAGGAGCAGCAATTGTGCAGCGGATGCAGTCCACCCTCATCGCAGGCCTGTATGGAAGCGCCGCTGTTCAGCAGAAACTCAACTACCTCGCGTCGGCCATAACCTGCAATAGAAGAGGAAGAAGAAGAAGAGGAGAAGGGAAAGTCAGTGTATCATATAAGAACCAATGCTAAGCCTGAGCTGGCAGAAAGCCCTAAAAGTGGCTGGCATGGTTAACTAACTGTCATTTGTTTTGTCTCTGCACTTGCTGGAGGGTTGAGACCTTCGCGTCTAACAGATTCCCAACTGTTTCTACCCCCGCCACAACATGCCCGTTGAGCTCAACGCAGTCCGCAACCTTGGGGCCGTCATAAATCTTAGTCTAGGTTATTGTTTGGATAACAAAAAGACAAAATGAGAATCCAGCGCAGAGCCAAAGAAAGCTGTCAACAAATAAAGCCACCCCCCGCGCCACATCTGTATAAACACGTTCTCTTTGATCTAGCCAAGAACCTTAGGCAGTGCAAAGGTAAAGGTTAGCTTAAAAAGCTAATAAAACTGCGGCAACATTAAATATAATGAAGTTTAGTTGTTGTCTGTTTAAAGAAAGAATTGAGAAATCATAATAGATATTTTCGATATATAAGACTAGATATAAGGCATATCAAGTGTGTTATCGTAGTATGTACTACACTTGAAGTTAGTATTCTATACAACAGTTCTGTTTCGATATCATAGTTAAGATTGGCCATAATTTGAACTTTCAATAAAATTGTTTTATTGTTTGTTTTGTAAACATCAATCTTATCAAGGTTTTTTCGAATTATTCTATTCACCCCCTAATACGTGTGCCTAGAACATTAGTCATCCACCAAGAAAGATAGTTATATATAGATCAATATATAGTATAGAGATAAGATTGGGATATAATATAAAATAAATGAATACTTCGAATGTTATGTATGTATAAAGAGTTTAAAAATCATAAGGAATATAAATCGTAATATTTTACAGCAATTTAAATGTTGAGCTGCGATAAGGAATACTGATTATAGATAAGAATAGGAATAGGAGGATCAGTAGGGGCATTCCCTGCTACGCTTGTAACATTAGGTAGCCACACAGGAAGTCAATTTATAAATCGATTGTTTAGAGCTCACTGAGAACCGTGGCGAAAAGTGACTTTATAAGCGAACTCTTCCTTGAAGACTTTTTGCAAAATTTGCTTGGTGTTAACCATTCACTTTATTATTTTGGTCAAAACAATTTCGAATGTTGCATGAAAAATTAATAGAATGGAAAATATTATTTGCTGCATGTGTGTTGGGCAATGCAATACGCAACAGCTGTTACTGTAATTGTTATTGTTACTATTATTATTATGATTGTTATGTATTGTTTGAACTGCTTTTAGTCATAAAGAAGCTCCTTGAGCGGCAAAAGCTTGGCTAAATTTATCATTAAACAAAAACCCAAACAAAAAGTGTGAAGGTTAATGCAACAATTGTTAACTGACTAATAAAAGCAAATGTTATAAATCTTGCATGTTTTTAGCTTTAGCCAAGAAGGTCGAGTCTAAATAGACTTCCCGAGTCTTTATCAACGGATACGTGTCAGCAACAATTATCGAGTTTCTTATCGTCTTTGCAAACAAGAAAGCTGTGCGAATAAATAGTAGATAACAGTGAATCGGATAGAAAATTAAATTAATGAAATTCTTGGCTGAGCGAAGGTGTGCTCTGATATTTGTATAAAAACGTGTTACAATTTGCAACAGGTTGTGGGTTGGGCGGCCGGGGCGGGGTGAGGCGTAGCTACTTTTGCTAGTTAACTCAGACTTTAAGCACTGCCAGCAACAAGGTGAAAACTCAGTCAATAGCAGTTTTTGTAGATCTCACTTTTTTTGTCTGTCTTCAGAACGTGACAAAAGACATGACAACAACAATACCAGCTAAAAATTGGTTGGAAAACCAGTTTAGAGAGACAGTCAAAACAGTAAACAGTTAAGCATTAAAAAATAAAACAAGACAAAAAAAAAACGAAGTATGAATCATAGACAGCAAAAGTCGGAAAATGTTTCGATACGAAGTTCAAAATACTCTAAAAAGTACCTTTAAAAAAATTATAATAAAAATTTGTCTTTTACTTTTTCTAGTTTGCTAAGATCAAAGAAAACTATTTTATATATTATTTTTAAATGCATAAATTGTGATAGATTAGGCTCGGAACTAGTCAATGGCTAATTTATAAATATTATTTTATTTTAAAAAAATATTTTCTTATAAAAAAAATACCATCAGCAATGGTCACGTTGACATAGCCATTGGCAGGGTATTAAAAAGAAAAGAGCCACCGCAAAAATTGATATGCAAAGGGCGTGAAACTCACAAGTACCGCTCCCCCACCTACGTCTGCCGCCCACGCCCCTTTCCAAAAGCGACCAAAGGTATTTTTTAATTAGTTAAGGAGTTGGGGCGGCGGTTGAACTGCGTGCGTTTGGGCGTGACATGCGAGTCAACAGAGCAAAAAGTGAAATTCGTTATTTAAGTTTCATGCGATTTGAGCCACTGAGCTTCAAAAGAGTGCGTAGACAAGGCCAATATGAAAGCAGATGCAAACGACGTCAGCAGGATGTTGACCAGACGAAAAATAGCAAAACATGTTGCCTGGGACAAATGCCAAATGCAACACATAGCCAATGCTGGACGGTCGTCGAGGGTTCCGGAAACGAACTCAAACCAACCGAAAAGTAGGTCAACTCTGCGAGCTGAGCGTGCGCAGGGCCACGGCGCATTTGTAGGCGAAGAGGACGTTTGTAGGCGGGGGTGTAGGTGTCGGGCGGCGAACTAACTTTTAGCCAGGCAACAATGACGCTCGTCACAGCAACCAAAACTAGATCAAGGCCAGAATTGCAGCAGCAGCAAGCGCATAAATGTGAATCAATGAGGATGGGGGTTGGCACAGCGTATCCATAAATAAACCTAAGCCTAATTTAAACCAGATAATAAACTCATTTTCAACCGATATAACGCTAAAAGTTTAGGAAGTCTACAATGATTATGTTAAAATGGCTAAAATTCCCGCTGAAAGCGAAGACATGCAACAAGAAAATGGCCAAATTTGACGGGAGGCGGAAAAAGCGCAACTGCGCAACACTGTTTCGGCAACTGTTAGTCAAGTAGTCCTTGGGAGCACTTAGAGCGTCTGACTGGGAGCACACACCCAGTGTCTCCAAAGGATTTCTGCTACTCACCCGCTGCAAAGTGCAATGGCGTCGATTTACGCCCCGCTGTGTCGCGTGCATTAACCGTTTGTGGCGTTATCAGCTTCTTCACTTTGGCTATTTCACCTGTTTTACAGGCCTCGAAAAGCTCACGCAACGGATCGTTGGCCATGACCGTATCGAGATTAACATTTAATATAGCTCGACTGCGACTGGTCATTGTGATAAGTGTTGTTGTTGTTAGTGCTGTTGCTGTTGTTAATTTGGATCACGCTGCTTCACTTCTTGACTTTTGTTTTGTTTACACGCAGCGTAACTGAGCAGCAGCTGTGGCCGCTGCGCCCCGAAATTAAACGCGTTATACTTAGTATATACGTCTGCTCCCAAAAACAGATGCTATATCTGGTTGGTCTAACTCGAGTTCATGTTTGTGCAGCTGTGTAACATTCACTGGCCATTTTTTGCTGATCCACACTAGCACACAATACACACACGAACACACGCACAAGGTGGTAGACGATGTGGAAACACTTGGCCCCAGAGGGAGCAACAATTGTTGTCGTTGTTCCCACAGAAAGAACTGCACTGAGTATTTTTTGTATTAATTGTGACACACACTAAATCAATATAAATTGGGTGAAAACTATCTTCTTTTACAAGTGCTGGGCTGTTACTGCGCTAGTTGCAATTGTTTTCGTTCAACTCGCGAAGTGGATTGTTGATATTCTATCGATATACAGTATCCAATCAAATAAATATCGATAGCTATCGATAAGCAGTTAGAAATTATAAATGGTATGCATACACTGGCCGTGCAGCGCAATCGCTTTTTATTATGTGACGTACCAATTATTTATTTATTTATTTAGCAATAAATCTCATGAACATGACATTTATTTAAGTGTTTACTGAAAAGCTTATATAATTTTCTAATATTTTGAATACGTATATAATTATCATATATAATTTGAATGCGCGCCAAGCAGATATCGTATATATCACAATAAGCATACTTGTCCGCCCTGGTTTTACTGCCAGTGTAGCCCTGTTACGGGCATCGAGTACAAGTGCATGCCAACAACAATGCGCGCATTGTGCATTTGTTTTTCGCTTTAAAATAACTATAGAAATTATATAAATCGTGCGTGTACACTATATGCAAAGTGGCTGTAAAGTGCATATAAAAGGGAGTAATAATGTGTGCTACAAGACAACAGTATTAATCAGCGAAAAGCAAACAAAAAGTGAATCAGAACACTCGCACACATACACAAAGCAAAGCGTATACTAGCACACACATACATACACCTGCAACCCGTAACACCCGCTCGCTCTGAAACCAGAAATAAGTGCAAGTGAAGCAGCAGAGACGGCCACAAACAGACAGCAGAAGCAATTGGGGAAAAATAGCTGCAGCAAAGCAGAAAGAAAGGGAACAAACGTGACAACGAGAAGCAAAAGTGGAAGTGCAGCTCCACCCCCAATTTGGTACTGCAGCAGCAGCAGCAGCAACAACAGCCACATTCGAGCCATGGCGAAGCTCTATCAACAATAAAACAACAGCAACAACAACAACAACAACAACAACAACAACGAAGCGCACGCTTCGCTGCCCT
Organism: Drosophila hydei; assembly: GCF_003285905.1. Classification (NCBI taxonomy): domain Eukaryota; kingdom Metazoa; phylum Arthropoda; class Insecta; order Diptera; family Drosophilidae; genus Drosophila; species Drosophila hydei. The sequence continues at coordinate 28,768 of NW_022045657.1, forward strand.
CGCGACAGCATTTCAAGCTTCGTCGGCGCTGCGTTGCGTTTGGAAATAATTAGACTCCACTTTAGTAGCAATTTTCTGGCAGCAGCAACAAGAACAACAAAAAATCGAAAACAAAAATTAATTAATTCCGTACATACAAAATGGAGCTGAAAGTTTGGGTTGAGGGCATACAGCGTATTGTTTGTGGTGTAACGGTAAATACTACCTGTCAGGTGCGTATGAATTGATATTGATTTTAATACCCTTGCAAAAGCGCAATTTATTAGGATCAAGCAATGTGAAAATTTATTTACTACACAAATATGGCTTGACAGCCTGTCTGCTTATTGAAAAGCTAGTCGCTCAGCTTATAGTCCATGTTGACAAATTCTTTATTAACGTATTGAAATGCAAGGGTATTAGATCGGTGACAATTGAGTTTCCTTGTATATTACATATACGTCAGCTACTTTATCTAATATATATATCTTTTTGCAGGATGTCGTTTTTGCCTTGGCTCATGCCACAGGCAAAGTGGGTCGCTTTACGCTAATCGAACGCTGGCGTAATAATGAGCGACATCTGGCACCAAATGAGAATCCGATGAAGCTGTTGTTAAAATGGGGCGAGTATGCAAATGATGTGCAATTTATATTGCAGCGATCCGAGAACAAGCAACAGCAGCAGCAACTGCCCACACCACAGCAGCAACAACAACAGCAGCAACCACAACAGCAGCAACAACTTCAGCAGCAGCAGCAGCCTAATAGCAATTATGCAGTCATGACTACTAAAAAGCCGCTTGGCCCCAGCAATAACAACAACAATTGTATTGAGAGCAAATTGCCGCCGCCGCCCACATTGCAAAAACAAAAGTCAAGTGTAGAGCTGGGCTATCGAACAAAAGAGCTGAAAAAAAGTTTTGGGTGCGTAGCAACAAAAGGTTAAAGCGAGCCTAATAAGAGAGATTATACCAATGTTTTTCGGACATCAGCTTCAAACTTTATCGTTGGTAGTTGGTAGTTCACTGATCTGATTTTATCTTACATGCCAGGGTGTCCACATCATATAAATTGTATTTTAAAAGTGGTACTAATGTATCATAAAGATAACTATCCATTATTTTAAAAATACTACTTGTTGCTACACTTACCAAATTGTGTCTAAAACTTGCTACGACGTATAGAAAAACAACTTAGCACATAGCCACTTAAGCTTTGATAATCTCAGCTATTTTCAACTAGTTTTGCTCGCATTTTTAATAGCTTTCAACTATAATATTAACGCGTGTTTATTTTTTACAGCGGCTATGATGCCAAACAATTCGACAACATTGGCATAGTTAAAGGCATACCACAGCAGCAGCACCAACTACAGCAGCAACTTACGCAGCAACAGCAACCACTGCTACTGCCATCAAGCAAAGCGGTGCCATTACTGCCTAAGCATGAGAAATCGTTGTCGAATCCATTAGAGATGAGTAGTAGTAGTAGCAATGCGAACGCTTCAAATGATTACAGCGATTTCTTTAATAATAATAACAACAACAATAGTAATGGCAACAACAATAATAATCAAAACATTTACAGTCAGCTGAGCAAATCCAGCAATGAACTGCGACGCGCTAGTCCGAATGAATATAACAACAACAATAGCAACGAGCATCTATGCGATATTTATGTCAATAGCAACATTAGCAACAACAACAATAACAACTCTCCAGAGCTGTACAAGCAAACGCCCACAATTTCGTCAAATGGTGCTCTAGTGCCGCCGCCTTACCGTGATCCTCCGCCACCTCGTAACAGTCCCATGTGCCAGATGCCACGCTTGCCACCCAGCAGCAGTGCTGCTGAGACCATATCAAATACATCCTCTACAACAAATCCATTCCTCAGCGACTACGAGCCGCACAATAACAATAACAACAACAACACCAATAATAATAACAATGGGAACAATCAGTGCATGGATGATGGCGAGAGCATGTTCCAGGCCACGCAATATAATGATCTATTGCAGTTAATCAAGTTTCAGCGCGAGAAAATTACCGCACAGCAATTAGAGCTGCAAAAGGTTCTAGACAATATAACTCACTATAAACATAGATTATTAATTTATAATTTTAATTACAGTTTGATACGGAAATAGTTTTTCTGGAGAGCAGAGAGCGAGATCATGCGATTGAATTAGAAGTTATTTCAAGAGAAATATCCAAGGCGGATCAAATATTTCGTCAAGGTAGCGAACAGTTGCAAACACTACAGTACGTTGAGGAAGAGAACGAGCTGGTCAAACAGCAGGAGAAGACACTAAAGTCAGAAATCGCTTTGTTACGCTCCAAGCTGGCCAATTGTGAGACGGAACTGCTGCAGTGCAAGAACAAAATGCGTTTGCTTATGGACGACATTGAGCTGGAGCAGCAACAACAGAGCAACAGGTAAGCTTATTTAATAGATCAATTGAAAACTCAGTGACATTTTTTAATATTAAAATAGACAAACTGTGGAACGTGACTTTCTTATGGAAATGAAGCGAATACAAAGTGATATTGATCAGGCACTTCACAACACAGACACATCGAATAAAACGGCTGATAATCTCAAAAAAGAGCTGCTCATGATTGAGCACGCCATTGCCGAGAAGAAGCGGCAGGTAGAGCAACTTGTAAACGAAATGAAAGAAGTGAATCTGCAAAGTCTGACTGTAACCACCACCGAGGAGATCAAGCATCTGCTTGAAGGGCCCAACAAACAAGGCAGTAGTCGTCGCATAATAGGATCACCACGACAGTTGGAGACGGCTGTGCCCACAAGCAAGAACCCTCACGGCGTTTGGGTCTAAGAAACAGCGTAATATTTAAATGCAACGAAATATTTTTTTACACTCAAGCAACTTGGGGGAACAAAAGATGAGGAAATGCTTTACATATCTAGTATGCATAGAGCAAGAACTCTATATCACAATATTTGCAAAAGACACAAATTTACAACGATAACGTGCATATATTTTCTTCTTATAAAAAAATAATTAAATCAAAACAAAAATACGTTATGGATCTCTTCAAGCAATGTTAATTGTTACAGATATTTAGACACAATCGCCACAATAATAATTTATTAGTGCACAAACAAGTTTCGCTAAATTTTTACAATGTTCATTCAACTAGTTGAATTTTAAGATAATCACCCGCCCACAAATTTATGTTTATAATTTATATGTACTTAATCTTTTGTGCTATAACTAATGATTCGTTTAACTTTAATCTTTGAAATATGCCTAATTAATAGAACATATCTTGTTGCTAGTCTATAAAATGTATTTCAATCATTCACCATGCGCCATTAGAAATCGAAAATTGTTGCAATAATTGTATCTAAACACAACTATAAAACACGCCTTGATTCAACACTTAAGTTGTGCTGTTAGTGATTTATAACCCATTCCATTCTAAATATAATTCTAATTATAATATTAAATATGTACTTAGCAGTTAGCGCAGCTTTAGTAAAAGAACGAATTAGCAATTGCTTTGTTGTCAACTATTTCCGCATGGAAAGTGTTTAGAAAACGCTTAACTATAGTCGAAAATTGCGAAATGTGTTAAACAATTAGTACTTAATGCATATTTTGTAGCTTTTTTGCAAAATGCATTCAACTTTTATATAATTATAGAAATATTCAATAATTAAAACTTTTATAGCAAAAGCATTTTTGTTGCTTAGGGCTATGTCACAGCAATATACATACTATATGATTATTATATATAAGTACATAACTATTAATTAAACTAAAGACACAAAAGTTTAGAACAAATTCTAATTGCATTATAACTATTAGCTAATAAATAAAACATTTTTTTATATTTTTTTTGTTTGCTCTTTAAACACTAGAAAACAAAAAAAATATGCTGAATTCGTTTTTAATGTTAAGTGGTTAAAAGGGGCGTCTGTCAAATATTGAAGGACTCTCTGCATAAACTGACAAGTAAATTTCTTCTATTATTAAATGTAGCTGTATTTTGTCCCATGCTGCTGGCACATCTTGGTCTAACGACCAACTCCTGCCACCAATTGTTTGCACAATACAGAATACGAATGTGCCGCGACGGTCAGCATAGACCGAACAGGCCACGAAGCATGGACTTCGTTGCAGCAGCAACAGTAGCAGCAGCAGCAGCCGCAGCCGCGGCTAAACAAAATCAGCAACAATTGCTGTTGTCTGTTTCAGTTGCCCGCTGTGCGCGGACTTGTTTAGTCCTGTCTTATCCTTGTCTTGTCTATTTGTAAGTTGACACGCGTCAACAATCGCTCGCGCGTTTCGCACGCGTTTTAAAACGCGCCGACAGCTTGCATTGCGTGCTTTGCCGCTCAATTGAATTGTTGCCCGGCAGGGTGTCTCGCGTTTTCTTTTTTTCGGGCTTCTATCGCATTGACACCATCTTGAAATGTGCGTTTTGGGTTGGTCAAGAGCATTAAGTGGCCACAGGCAACAAAAAAAATATATATAAAAAAGAAGACAAGCCCAACATACATATAATAAGCTAAGGAAAAGCACAACGAGAGGCAGAGACACACACGCATTCAAATAAAGAAAAATCTTACGTTTTTACGACACTTTCTACACCAAATGCTGTTCAATTGCGATGATTGAGATAATGAGGCAACATTTTGGCATACATTTGGGCCGAATGTCGACCTTTTGCGGAAATTATGACCTGTCTATATAGGCGCCTTGCGCCTATTGATAAAGCGGACAACATTTCTCTTTACTTATTTTTTCTTAAAATAATTTAATGAAACGAACCAAGTGATACTAAAGAAGATAAATAAAGCCTAGAAAATTGGGATACAATATTTAAAAAAAAATATTAATTTAAGTATAAATTAATGAACAACCTAAAGGAATTTTTTTCAGCTACTTTACATTTTTCTCATATGCTCAACTTTTTTATGTTCCTCACAAGTCTCAATCTGCTTGGCAAAGCCATAAATTGTTCTTTTTCTTAAGAGTTTTCTCTGAATTGTAAATATTTTAACTGCCTGTTGACATGTTTTTATTTGATGATATATGCTTTTCTTTATGTTTAAGTATCGCTGCCTTCCGCACACTTTTCCTTTTCTTTTCGTTTTTTATTCAAGCACACAGCAAATAAATTGCTATAAAATGTGAACAAATATCGTTGGTAAATGACACAATTATTTCGCAAAGACCAATCGGATTAACAAATTTCGCCAGCTAAATAAAATTTTCATTAAATTCAATTGATTGGAAAGAAGTATTAAGCTTCAATTAGAAAATCGCAAGTAACAAAGGCTCTTTCATTAAGATGAGATTAAAGAAGATTAAGAAATCAGCTTGGTAGACGGCACCCCGTCAAATTCTTAATATATTTACCAACTACTACTACGCTCAAGCGGAAAATATTGAAGTTCCTATATAAAATTTACAGGCAACATCTATGCAAATTTCCATTAGCTAAATGAAGTGTCAAAGACTGCAGTAAAACCCGCGTGAAACCGCACAGAGTGGGCCCTGGCCGAACCCCTACGAATTGTACAAAATGTGAACTCCGCCCAGACCCAGCCAAAACAATGCCAGTCAAATAATTAACTAGACAAAAAAAAAAAATAGATAAAAACCCACCGTTTAGCATAAAATATAGTCTTCAAAATGGTTTATGGACGGAGCATAGCAGCTGGCATTTGCTTCATGACAATTGTTTTGCTTCTATCAGGTCTGGTCTTCTATCTCAGCTTGGGTAAGTATACAAGGATATATAATAGGTATATCAAAGGGAAGAGTTTGCAGGCTCTACATATAAATGCTAATATGAATTATTAAATTAAAATCTGAATTGGTAGAAATTTTTATAGTATATTAATATAAAATATGATTTAAATTTTCATCAATTAAAAAAATTTAATTAAATTTGTAGACGAAACTATTTAATTCGATTCGATCTATTCTTCATATTATATGCTATATATCATATTACATCTTGAGGTTTTATGCGGGCTTAGAGCAATTAATTTATAATTCATAATAATAGCAATCAAATTAGCTTAATTTGTAACTAAACATAATTTATATAATTTATTAAAATAAATAATTGAATAAGAAAACTTAAATCTTTGGATCCATATTAGTTCGACAAATTTTTTTTTTATTTAATCTGAATAATTTTCAAAAGTGTCTCTTGCCCTAGCTCAAGATTTTAGACTTTAATTTTCTTGTAAAATCTTTATTTTATAATTTAAATCTATTAATAAAAGAAAAAACTGTAAAAAGTTTCAAGCAGAATGCTTGTGGCCCCAAACTTTATAAATTCCGATCTCTATTCTATTTCCACATAAACCTAAATCAAATGGCAAAAATTTGGCTCAACTCTCGAATATCGCACATAAATTGAAGCGCTCGAAAGTATTTTAAAGTAATTTGTGAACTTATAGGGTATAAAAAAATGAAAAGCGTTCAATAAAAAAAGAAAAAAAAACGAAAATACAAACTTTGCCAGCGAGCAAAAACAATGTTCGTATTTATTTTACATGCGTCTGCTGCTGCCTTATTTTGTTTTATGGGGAAATAGATTTTCACATTTTCACAATTTTTGCATCGCGTTGGAAGATTTTCATATGCCCACTGCCGATTTGCCTATTGATTTGCCATAGCCAGAGCAGAAATATTTGATGAATGTCATATTTTGGCTTAACGTGGCGTCTGTGTATTTTATTAAGGGCCATCGTCAGGGATATACGAATTATTATATTAAATAAGCTGATCCCAGCGACTGGGAGTTACGACTTAAGCCCGAGTCAGACAAATAGCCAAAATGCCGCCTAGATTTGTATTTATGCGCTACTGACGCTAACTGAAAATGAAAATGAAATGAAAAGTGTTTGCAACTAATGCATAGCGCGTGCCTAACACACACACACACACACAGGATCAGGTTCAAGGATATGACAGCTGTTATGCTCAACTAAAGCTGTTCACAGTGACGCAATTTGATTTGATTGTCGTGCAAAAAGTTGTCATTAATTAAAGAAGGACTTCCCTGAATGATTGAGCAGAAAAGAGCACAACAGGCATGAAAAGATATATGAACAGGCTACGATATGCATGGCGAATTATACCAACTATACGCACTATTAACTTATTGAAAGGCATATGAATTAATTTATTTATCTATTTTTTATAATCTATAGTCAAAGGAATTATTAAGGTACGAGAATAAACCTTTTTAAAACCAGTCACAGAGTATTTCTTATAAAACGTTTGCAAATTAAGGTCAGAAATTGTTACGTAAATTATTACTTCTATGGCCTAGGTATGAAATAGAAATGAGTCGATCCACCTATGCCAAATTTTTATGGAATAAAGAAATATCGAAGCAAGAGTCTAATTTCTAACAAAATAATTTTCACTTGAAATTCCCAAATATTATCAAAGAACATAATTCAATACAATTAAGTTTGAGTGCTCGGCACAAACTAGCATTAGGTGCTTAGCGAGCTCATCAAACTGTGGATGACTTCGGTTAACTTTCTCTAAAAAAGACACACAGAGCATAGATATAAGGCGTTGCAGAAATGGCCGATTCCGATGACAAATACGTGTGAAGTTTTTTTAAAGCATCTATAGAAATGCTAATTAAAACACTTACTCTAGCATTGAAGTACATGAAATGTTAATGCAGGCAAGAAGACAACAAAGCTGAGAACAAAATGGAAATAAAAGCAATTGAAAGTTTTGCGCTCATTAATTTTAATTGATTTGCTGTTTTATGTGACTTTTGTGAACTCGTAAAGAAGAGGAAGAACGAGTGTAGACAAAACAAGTTCCGCATCCAGTTGTGCGATTAGTCATAAGGAAACTTTAGTGTGGCCAACGTGACGTATGAGTAATACAAAAATATGAAGCGCTTTACAAATAAATTGCAAGACGCAAATCGTGTCAATTCAGGTCAATATGAATCTGCAATGCTGCGTTGGGCGTTATTAATTATTTTTCTCTTTCTTTCCCTTCCTTTTTTTTTTGGTTTTGTTATCAAGGACCCTGCCCCACGGGCAGCTTTGCGTGCAACAATGGCATACAGTGCGTGCCGCAGCGCCAAATGTGCGACAAGCATCTCGACTGTGCGGATGGCAGCGATGAGAATCCGGTCGAGTGTGGCAATCTTTACGGCAGCAAGGAGCTGGCCGATAAAATCGTGCGTAATGCTATTGAAAAGAAGAAGCAGCAGCAGCTACAGCAACAACAGCGTCTGGCTATAGTTAGTTCAAACTCCAGCGCCTGGGATTTGTCGTCGCTGGCGAACAGCAGAAATCAAAGCCTGCTCATGCCCTGCGGTACGTATTTGACAGCACTGAGAGAAATCCGCTTAAAGTTCATTCAGCCACAAATGTAAATCTAGCATAAGCCTGTCTATGCCAACGTAAAGGCCAGCTAAAAGCGATGGAAACTATTTGAGTGACGTCTTTGTCTTAAATACTTAATTGTGCTCTTGAATATCTGCTTTTAGCTTTATTATTTAATTCATTTATTTATAAGTTCAAAATTTATTGAATATAAAATGAAGCGCATTTTGCTTGCTAGTGCTTACAGCTTAAGCCATGGGCTTATCATCAAGCAATCACACACTCAGTCATGCCATCAATCAAAATAAATAATATGTGCATTAAATGTGAAAAATATTGTTTAATTGACCTGCGTACAGCAGTCTAGACTGAACCCATAATTATATTTGTTGATCAGGACGATGAGCTGAGTCGCTCTAGCCATATCCTTCTGCTTATACGTCTGTCCACTTAAAATGAGATGTTAAATGTTTACTCGTGTATTTTATTAATTTTTATTTTATTTATTATTTTTTTTATAAATTTAAATTTTGTTCATTTGAATTATAGACTTTAGGAGCTATTTTATTAATGGCGTACCATATTTCTCATAACTACAATCCTACAGCTATAACAACATATCCACGTGTGTGCCGATGCGGCGGTGGCACGATGCTTTACTGTGGCAAATTCGCCAAGCTGCGACGCTGGCCGCGCATCAGCGATGAGGTGACAAATCTGTTCATCATACGCAACAATCTGACACTGAGAGAGAATTTGTTTGCCAACTTAACGCGTCTACAGAAACTGTAAGTGATCTAGGCAGCCCGATCTTTGTCTCTACTACATGCAGGTGATATCTATCTGCAGTACACTCAAGTATAACAACATATCACGCCTGCCAGTGGGCAGCTTCAGCGGTCTGCCACATCTGGAACGACTCGAGGTGGGCCACAACAATTTTAGCCAATTGCCACATGGCATATTCAGGGATTTGCCGGCGCTGCAGTGGCTCTTTCTGGTGAACAATCAGTTGCGCCACTTTCCCATGGACCAGCTGGCTGAAATGCACAAGCTGGAGTGGCTCGTCTTGAGTCACAATCGTCTGACTCTGCGGAACGAGCAGCTGGCCAAAAGTCCCAAACTCGTCGAAATGTAAGTGAAAAGCTGAAGCTCTGGGCTGGGAATGGCACAGCGACTTAATGTTGCAGCTATTTGTTAGATTAAAAAAAAGGGCATGGAATTGGGTATCGAGTATGCTGGCCATTGCCACGCCCACAAGATTTTATGGTCTCATACACTCGCGTTCAGTTGATGTATTCAAGCGTGAAATGCTTTACAGTGTCTGCGTCACAGTCTGTGACAGAACTTTTTGGCTGAGGCCGGGCCGGAGCCTGAGGGCCATCAAGTGCAGTAGGGCATGTGCTGGGCTCCTACACAGAGTGTATTTGGCAATGGGTGTTACAGTTATATGCCATTAGGATGTGCCATGGATGGCCATAATAACAGTTCGCAGCGAGCTAAACATTCAACATTTAAAGCTGTCAAAGAGAAAGTTTGCGAACTTTATAGAGAAAAACAAACTAACATATGTATTATGTTTATCAATAAGTGTGCTAATAGCTAACATAAATTGTTCTTAAACAATTGTGCGCATCACTTTAGAAGGCCTTTAAACACCATTAAGCGAGCGCAATTTATGGCGCTGGTCAAAAAACCAGGCTCAACTAACTAAGAAACCTTCATATATCATTTGGTCAGGCGACCGTAAAAAGATACAAACAGACCTTGGCTTAGATACGGCCACCAACAGTTAAATACTCGCAAACATTTAGCTAGCGAGCATTTGCCTTGTTCTTTAGTCGAAATACACTAACAAAGGCATCTTTAAATAAATCAAAGTGCTTGCGCACTGTGAGCGTTAGCAAAGGCTTAAGCGAAGAAGCAGCCACAGATGCTGAGCCCAAGGAGCGCTAGATTTTCAATATATATTAACTTACTTAACTAAACTTTGGACTTAGATGTTTTATTTGAAAAAGTATATAAAGCCAGAGCTTTAACTATTTATTTAATTTATATTATATTTTTATTTATATGTTATATTTTAAATCCAAGTCCTAGTAAAGATGTACATTGAGTATATATCTTAGTCCAGTTAAGATATATATTGAGGATATATTTTACAACTAGATTTTGCACTTAAATTTTTGTTGAAAACTAAAATTTTAAGCTTGAGATTTAACTATTTATTAAGGTTTTTATTAAATATTTTATTTACTTATATAAAGCGAGTATATAAATATAATATATATTTATAAATTGATAGACAGACAGATAAAGTAATATTCGAGCCACAACAATTCTACATAGTTTTATTATCAATAAAAATATTCAAACTTTTTTACATCTTATTAAAAGCGTATTCAAGCTCTCGCTGACAATGAAAATTCGCTTCAATTCATTTAACATTTATTTTAATTGCATTTACATTTGGTTTTCTTGCAGCTTCTTGGATAACAATCGCATCGAATACATTGGCGCGAAAACGTTTGCGCAATTGGATAATTTGGAGCTGCTGTAAGTGAAAGGGAACAGAGCTATGCGCTTATGCGTCAAGGACGCACAGTTAGAGGCGGCATCATTACATTTTTCGTTCGTTTTGCTTACTTTTTGTTTTTTATTTAATGTTTTAAATGTTGTTCGCCCTGAACTCTTCACATAAAGTGTCGAAAACTCTATTGAAATATGTTGTACTTAGGTTTTATGGTGCGTATGCGTAATTTTTACTCTTGACTGCATTTTGCTTTCATTTCGTTTTCGGCATCGCTATCATCGGGGCTGCTACAAGATTTATATGGGTTACATTTGCCTGGCAAGGCCGAGCAGCATCGCTCACTCCTATATCCCTATCCCTAGGAAAACAGCCAGCAAAATTGAATCAGCAGAGATGTTCAAGCAAATTACGCATACGCATAGTTGACGCAGTTGATATTTGGTCTATGTTATTGAATTCGACACCTCAGACGCTTGAATTTATGCGCCAATAAGCATAAATTTCACTTTCAATTGTTTACACAGAGCATATGCGACAAAGCAAATATTTAAACGCAAGTCGAGTCATGCAAATTGAGTGTGTGTGTGTGTGTGTGTGTGTGTGTGTGTGTGTGTGTGTGCGTGTGTGTCTGTGTGTGTGTGTGTGTCTGTGTGTGTGTGTTTCACTCATATCTCTAGCTGTGCGACAATTCAAAAACATTTATCAGGCATTTTCGTCGGAGCGTCGGCTACACATAATCATTAATTTATGCATCAATAGCTGACAATATAAGTCAATGGGTCGTCTGGGTACCCGGCGTGTTGGTAAGTGAAAATAAATCAGCATCACAAATTGCCGCACGTAAATAAATGTGTGTTTGAGTTACCCAAGCGCTGTCTGCCCACACTACTTGCCCGTTCTCAGCATTAGCTAAAACTGGCTTAAGCTGACGCACGCTGCGTATACGCAATATTTTTTGCGGCTCATCACGAAACGCCTGAGGATGATTTGAAAAATAACCTAGACAAATTACAGCAGCGACAATTTGAGTGAATATTTAAGTGAGTGATAGGATGGTCGTTCAACTAAAATATATATTTACAATTAATGACATAAATTGCTTAGCTTATTGTCAAGTTAATTCATATTTATAGTTCAGAGAGGTAATGAATTCTTAGTGATATGATTAATAAAATTCTTTATGTAATCAGTATATGATATTCCAACTATAAGAACACGAAATAGCCCTTTTACAACTTAATTTTTAAATATATATAGATCGAGTAATTCTATAGAATTGAATTGATTAAACTTGATGATTTCATTTTCGTAATAATTGTGATTTTGATAATTGATAATTGAGATTTCCGAATTACTTTAAATTATTTCGCTGAAAAACGATTGAATAAACTCTTTAGCTGCTCTTACTGTTACTAATGACTTAATTCCTAACTATATTTCACAGAGATCTGCAGTATAATCTTATCACACACATACACTTGGAAGCCTTTGCGAAGCTGAAAGCAATTCTGGATATGTGAGTATAAAGTAATATTAGTAAACAATTTTAAAAAGAAGGAACGCGCTCGCTAAGCATGAATTATGTGCAAAAGCTTTAATTTGCATTAAAATATAAATAATTATAATGTCCCTTTGGACAGGGTAAATAAACTCGTCTGGTAGCAAACAAAGCCAAAGCTGGACAATCGCTGAGCTCTGCATAAGTTGAAATGAGTTGGTAAACACACAAAAAAGATTTAAAAAACTGAAAAGAGATAAAAAATCTACTCACAAAGGAAAATCAAAATTGTTTTCTGCTTAATCCTTCGGCTGGCAAATATATTGACTTTGTTTTTATTTATTTAGGCAATTTATGCGCTATTGTAATCGTTAATAGATCTATTTATAGTTATATCCATGACCACATCGATCACTCTTTCCCTTTGGTATTTTTATGAGACCACGCCACGCCTTCTAATTTGACTACTTATTGCATAAACATAGCCGAGGCTTTATGGCCAACTCGTATAAAAGTTGTATATGTGTGCGTGTGGTAACTCGAAACAAAACATACAATCTAGAAGCCAAAATGTAGCAGTGGCTCATAAAAATGTTAATAGCTGTGATGAGAATTCAAGCTCCTAAGCAGGCACCACATGGCGTATGCTTAATACTGTAAAGATTCAGTTTCTGAAAGATATTGGAAAACTTAACTTTAGCCTAGTTCCTTGGTGGCGAGTTGACTTGCATAATGTATAATGGGCATTACTAACTTTTAATTTATTTTTTTGCTTATTTTTTTTATTGCTTATCAAAATACTCATCGACTAAATCAACTCTTTTTCTACCTTTACCTTAAGAGACTTTATTTAATTAAACTTTTCAAGTTTCTTCAACTTTTCAATACACCTAATATATCACATTTAAATCACACATGAAATATTTCTCTTTTAATTTATTAATATTTTATACGCAAGATTTGCATAAGCTTAAACTTCATTTCTCTCTAGCATTTCTTTGAGATACATTTGTATCTTTATGTCGCCAGTTAAACTCAGTTCGACTGCTTTAGCTATTGCTGTTACTTACGCATATTTTAATCCCAAATATATGTATGTGTGTATATTTTCATATTGTGAAACATAAATATATCAATATCATATTTAATAAATGTGGTCTTAGATTTGGGCAAGTCTGGCATGAGACAGTGGCGTTAATAAATTTACCAACTCAACTAACATATACATCAGCATCAGCATATCAATGCCAATACACACACACATTTGTAGTATGTGTTGTGGCTGTCACTTGACCAAAATTGTGTACATTTTAACAAAATATATGTGTAGCTTTTGTATCTTGGACTTTTGGGACGGCAAATAAACAAACTGTATTATGACCAAATAAAAATGCAAATAAATTTGTATTTTATGCGAAAACAATTTCAACAAAGCAGCAGAGCGCCTGATGCGAACATGAAGAACATGAACTACATGAGCTTCAAGTCCTGCCCCCTAGCTGTTCTAGCTGCGCTGTGCGGCCATAATGAAGGAGTTTATTGAAATTGTCGCTGTGTGTGGCCATTATTATCCCCAAAGTCAGTGAAATCCTTTGCTTGCCTGTTGATGTGGCCACGCCCCCAAGGGCGTGTGCCCGTCTGTGTCTGTTTATTTGCATGCATATGATGCGCCTGTAAGCGTGCTGTGAATTTTTGAACAGTTGCTCGGCGTCAAGTTCATAAAACAAATGCGACTTTTATGGCACACAGCGTTTTGTATCTCACAGATACATATGTGAGTATCTGTATCTGTATCTGTATCTGCAACTGGCTCTGTATCAGCGTCTCTCTCAAAATGCTGCTCACATTTCTGCTGACTGCTTGTTTCCTGTCCAGCTGGACATAAAAAATCGCTGCACTAATTTGATTTTTGCTATTCCCAGCAAAATTCGCACGAACAGCTCATTTTTAGCCTAAGCTACTTGTCTTCTGGCAATTTTGTGTGTGTGCGCACAGGGTGTCCTTTCTGGTCGTCCTTTAGATATTTAATGACGTTAATTGCGGCCAACATGATGGTAATGCTACAGCAAACAATAAAACCTCGAACGCGGACCCATTGCTCAAACGGATTCGTCACAGTACGTGCCATTTCCACTGATTGGCCTAATACCTTTATTTGAGGGCTCGCAAATGCCAGCAAAGGGCTTACAACCCCACGCAGTTGATATTAATTGCTTTATAATTGAGTCAACTGATGCGCTTCTTAAATATTATACGAATCATGTCAATATAATGAAGAGGTTTCCTTCGAAGACTTTTTGAATATAGCCTAAAAGAAATATAGGACCTAAACCTAAAATGTTTCCAGAATATTTATTTATTTTAAGCACATCGAAATATTTTTTATTTAAGTAAAAAATAATTTCATATTTTTATTCAAATCTTCCTAATATGATTTGAACCCAGACACATTTATTTTCTCATACGAATTTTAAGAAAAAACTACAGGATTTTACCAATTTTAACAAAGTGACTTATTTAAAATATTTTTTACTTGTAAATCGAATTTCAATAAAATATTTTTCATTTCCTTTGATCATTGTATGCAACGTTTTTTAATATAATACATGAATTTAAATATTGTTTTAAATGCTTTCTATTGAAATCTCATTAAATTCAGCTAAAAATATTTATTTTGCTAACTCAGGAATATAATTGGCATAGTATAACGGTATTATCTATACTATCTTATTAAATAATTTCCCAAAAATTAAAAGAAGGCGAAGTTTGTTTGCTTTTTATTCAAACGCATTAGGAATGTCTATATAAGAATAATTTTAATATTAAAAGTAATTTTAATAAAAAAAAATGTATAAAGACTTTAAATTCTGAAAAAATCACTAATTATATACCTAACTTGAAATATCAAGACTGAAACATACAAATTATAAGATCTTCTGCAAAAAAAAAAACATAAATATACAAATATATTTCTATTCAACAATGTACAAAAATATTGAAATATTTTCAAATACTTTCCATACTCTTCATGTCTCTTCAGACGCTTGTTCAAGGGATGCATGTAAATCAGAGTATTTGCTTAGTCGTTGTTTACCACTCGACTCAAATGTTAAGCCTCAATTCGTGTACTGTCATTGCAGTAATACAACTATGCGCATCTATTTGACATGTTGTAAGTTGGGCATTGACCGACCAGCTGTGCGTGTGTGGGTATGTGGGTGCGGGTGTAAGTGCGCGTGTGGGCACTCTATTGACGCATTATGTTGCCTACTTTCGTGCGCAGGCAACCGCAGAGCGACACACACCCACACACACGGATGTGTTTGTGTGTGTGCCTGTGCAAGAGCAAAAGGCATTACTTGAGCTACTTATTTGTTGGTCGAATAGGGCTAGGGCATACTTATGCTTTAACAACTTGTTGGCCGCTCTTGCGAAATATGTTAATTGTCGTCTGCAATTGCCGAAAGACCCCAAAACAGCTGTCCCAAAAAAAAGAAAAACATTTTGTTGTCAGTTATTAAGTAGCGTATTTAATGCTCGGACAGCCAAGGCACAAAGCCTGGCATTAAATGTCTGACAATTTACATAAAATTGCTGGACAGTTATCCATCGAGAGGGCTAAGTCGCCCAAGGATGGCCGCATTATCAAAAAGCAATTTATGCTACAAGTAAAACATTTACTTTATGGTTAAGCTAGTGCCAACAACATCGCCTCCCACTCCTTCTCCCAGCTCGCAATGCAACTTTATAGCTGGCGAGCAATTACCAGCTAGAGAGTTGCTTGAGCGGAGACTGAAGAGGCGGACATTCGCATGGTATTGTCTATGCGCGGCAAGCTATAAAAACAAACTGTTTTCAGTTGACGCCGGCATTGATTGACCAGACAAGTGCAACGAATGGAGCTAAATAGCATCAACATCAGCTGCTGCACTTCACAGACGCAAGGGTCGTGTGGGGCGGGAGCGGAATGGCAGCTAAGAAGCTGCAACTGGAGCCAGCAAGGATGCAGACAACGTCTGCTGGCTGTCATGAATGATGCGCTTTTTCCTGTGACTGAGCAACAGGCCCCAAACCCCAAAACAAAGCCCCAAGATAAACTATAACTGTGTGCGGTAATTTATAGCACAAGCAGACATAGTGAAAGCGATAGAGGGACTGAGGGAGAGAGAGAAAAAATGCAAGTGGGATTCACAGCTATTAAATAAGAATTTTCGTTATTATGTCGCACTTTTGTTACTTTCGTTTCTTTTATTTCTTTGCGACTTTTAAAGTTCGCTGCAAACGATTTTTTAAACATCTACTGCTCAGGCTATAACTAACAACACATATGTAAGCCAGAGTTGAGAGCATCATCAAATGTTGTCCTCTTTTTGCTTTTATCAGCTTAAGATATTTGTGCGTGTGTGCCTATTATTTGGCTTATGCGGCGTATGCGCAATCTAGCAGTTTGTCTATGAGACGCGCCATTTCATGCATTCGTCTGTTTCTCTGTTTTACAGCCGCCTCATTGGCAATCCCATTAAGGAATTATCTGGCGAAACATTTATGTACAATACCCACCTGGAGGCACTGTAAGTAGAAAGAAATGCTTTGGGCTCTATTTGGGGGCCAGACGTGGGCCATTTGGGGTTAAGAATTAACTTGGATTTATGTTGTGAATACGTTATATAGATGGAGCCTTACGTATTTATCAGGAAATTGAAACGCTGCTTTAGAGCTTAAATTCTTAGGGAACTGTGTGGGGTCCATTTAACGTTAGAGACAGCAGAAAATTAATGTTAAAGTAACACAAATAAAAATTTTAACAAAAATACAAATTAAACATTTTTACACATAAACAATGTTAGAATAATAAAAAAAATTATTTACTGAGTTCAAGCTATAAATTCCAAAATTTTCATTCAATTTAAAAAAATTTACAAATTCTTAATATATTTAAAAATAATTAATATATTTTTATAGGGTCACTAAAACTTAAGTAAAACTATTGATGTTTAAAAAAATATATATCCCATTTTAACATAAGAGCATTGGGATTAATTTTCGTATAACAAAAGGAAGAAAGTTATAAAAATTAATAAACAATAATATTTAATAATTTTATATGATAACTAATATATTTTTAAATAACACTTTTATTATTTCAAAATCTTTTTGCTTTCATGTCTTCTGCCTTAAACAGCTCCCTGGCTTACATGCCGCTGCACATCGATCGCAATTTGATGGATTCGCTGAATGTTTCCTTCTTGAATCTGACGGGCATCGAGTTTGAGCGCATTGACTTTGATGCACTCAACAGGATGACCAATCTGAAGTACATAGTGTTTGATCGCTTCTACTTCTGCTCCATGACGCCGCATGTGCTGATGTGTAAGCCCAAGACGGATGGCGTTAGCTCGTTTAAGGATCTGCTGAGCAAGCCCTTGTTGCGTCACTCCACCTGGTTCATGGCAACGCTCTCCATAGTGGGCAATCTGATGGTACTTTGGGGTCGCTTCATCTATCGCGATGAGAACGTGGCGGTGACCATGGTCATCAGGAATCTAGCGCTAGCCGATATGCTAATGGGTTTCTATCTGCTCATGCTAGGCGTTCAGGACTATCGCTACAGGGATGAATATCATATGTATGTAACAGGGTTTTCTATATGTACATAAATTATAGCTAGAAAGATCTCTTTTTAGGGTGGCTCGCGATTGGCTGAAGTCGTGGCAATGCAAGGCAATTGGTACGCTGGCTGTAAGCTCCTCGGAGGTATCCATGCTGATATTGGCATTCATGTCGTTGGAACGCTTCCTGCTCATAGCGGATCCTTTTCGTGGGCATCGCGCGATCAGTGTGCGCATCATTTACTTTTCGCTGCTGTGCATTTGGGTAACTGGTGTGGGTCTGGCTGTGACGCCCCTAGTCATCTGGTACTCCAGCAGTCAGTTCTACGGCACTCACTCTGGCACCTGCTTTCCATTGTTCATACACGAGGCATATCCACTGGGCTGGCAGTACTCGGCATTTGTCTTTCTCGGTGTTAATTTGCTGCTGCTGCTGATGATAGCTTTACTGTATACGGCCCTGTTGATCTCTATTTGGCGTACGCGCAGTGCCACGCCCCTTTCGCTGCTGGACTGTGAATTC
Source organism: Drosophila hydei (assembly GCF_003285905.1). Lineage (NCBI taxonomy): Eukaryota > Metazoa > Arthropoda > Insecta > Diptera > Drosophilidae > Drosophila > Drosophila hydei. The sequence continues at coordinate 47,270 of NW_022045657.1, forward strand.
GCGGTGCGTTTCTTTTTCATTGTGCTAACCGATGTTCTGTGCTGGGCGCCGATAATAGCGATGAAGATCTGGGTGTTCTTCAAGTACAACATTTCCGATGATATCTATGCTTGGCTGGTCGTCTTCATATTGCCCCTTAATTCGGCTGTCAATCCGTTGCTCTATACCTTCACTACGCCCAAGTATCGTAATCAAATCCTACTGCGCGGCTGGAAGAAGATAACGTCACGTAAGCGAGCGGAGACGGGACATGGTAATGTGGCCAATACCACAACGGGCACTGCGACGGGCTCCTCACAGAATCCAGAAGAATATACAACCACCACAGGCACAAAGGCTATGCCGCTTGCTTTGACGCTGAGCCACTGAGCCTATACTTTGATAGCTCCATATTTATGATGTCTATACTGTAATCATATATATGATATATATGTATCTATATGTCTATATGTGCAACCAAGTCATTGTTAACCAACTCAACAAAACGTGAAATACATTCAATGTGATATTTGTAAGAATCCACTAATGTAATGTCTAAATTGGTTTTTAAATGCCAGCCAGTTAAAGCCTTGAATCATCATTTAAATTGCTCTTAGCTGTCATTAGTTGAGGCATGAAGCTGCTTGTGTTCCTCCTCTTCGTCCTGCGGTTCCTGCTGCTGTTGTGTTGCATCAAGCTTGGCCAGAACACGCTTTGAGCGCATTATATGAAACTTGCGCATGGTCTCTAATTGCTCCAGTGTCAGTTGCATGTTATGTTTGCGCTGTGCGTGCAGTCGCAATCTGCATGAAAGGAGGAGAGATTAAATAGACTTGCACTTGCACTTGGTTAAATAGACTTGCACTAACTTATAACGAGCCGGAAATCCTTGCCGACAGACATTGCACTCGAAGGGCATTTCGGTGTGGGTGCACTCATGATTACGCAGCGCTGATGACGAGGTGAACAGCTTGCCACAACTAGCATATTCACAGTGGAAACGTGCGCTGCTGTGCTGCACCTGCTGATGGACGTTCAGGTGGGAGCGTTGCGCAAATTTACGATCGCACTGATCACAATCGAATGGAAAGAACCCATTGTGATAGCGCATATGTATTTCAAGACCTTTGGCAATGGCAAACACTTTGCCACAAATGCCACACACCCTGCCGGACTTCTTGTGCTGCGTGTCCACGTGCACCTTAAGCGCCTGCTTGGTGAGATAAAAGCGATCGCAGGCATTGCATTGGAAATGCGGACGATCCGAAAGATGTATAAGCTGATGCTTCAACATATGGGAATGATTGCGGAAGACTTTCTGGCAGAACTGACAGTTAAATGGACCCGAATGACGCAGACGGGGCAGGACATCAGTGACATTCGAGTAAACTATTGTTGGGGCAGAGTTGAGGGTATCCGGTTCACTGGCTGTTTGCTCTGCCACCGCGTCCTCCACATCACTTAAAGCCTCATCTTCTACAGTCACTACATGTAACACTTCATCTTTGTTATCTTGTTCGATCTGTTCCTCATCTTCACCTTCGCCTTGCACAATGGATTGCATATTTTGTAGCTTTTTTTTGGCCAGTGCAGCCTTTTTATAGAAATCATAAGCCCACTGTAGCTCTACACCGCAGTGCTTGCATAGTGTGTGGGGCTCATGTTCCCCGCGTTCTCGCAGATTGTCCTTTGTGCATATTTCATAGCAATCGTAATATGTTAGCCGAGCTTCCTCATCATATATCAGATTCATGTCTAGCATCTGGGCACGATGCGGCTGCTCAAGGCAAATACGACAGCAGTTGCGTAAGTCTTCAATTACAATATCAGCAATAGAGACAGTCATTCGGATTTTTAAATAAAAACAACGCCCGGGTCTTAAATTGGGATTATAAACAAACTTTGCGGTAAAGGAGACCAAACACAGCATAGCTAGCGATGTGATATATTGAAAAATAAATATCGATAGGCTAATATCGAATAATGTCAGCCGTAACTCAATGCATGAACTCAAGCACACCAAATAATTATTTGGAAAGTACGTAAGATGTTAAATAAAAAGATACTAATTATTTTAGTCACTGCCATCTGTAACTGATTTATACTTCCATCACTGTGTTTGTTCTCCAACGATATATTTATATTATAAAGAAGATTTTTTGTGGTCACACTGGCACCGGCTTATGTTTTGACATTCAATCGACGATTTAAATCCTCGTTCAGCCTCCCAAGAACCATTATGGATATCGAGACTGTTACAACTGTAAACCCTGATTTGGAGCACCCAGATGATGCCCAATACATATGGTTACCAATTTTGGTGCTGCTAGGAGTTGTTCTGCTCGCTGGCTTGGTAAACTTCATTTTAATTTTCTTATCTGTCTTGATATTTGTACAACTGCGTTATTTCTATTTGCATATGCGTTTCAACTAACTACTTTAAGGTATATGTAATGTCACGTAGCCGCCGTCCATTCAATTTTATATGCTTCAAGCGTCGTAATGCCACGCGTAATGGCTACACAAACGTTGACGATGACGATTCAGATGTATCAATGGCTGGTGCAGACGAACCAAATGCCATTACCAGTCTGCTCGATGCACGCTTGCATATATCAACTGTGAGTGCCTTCTTCATTAATTAATTGTATTTAAATTCTATATTAACTATATACACATACTTAGGTGCAGCGTGCAGCAAACTATCCACAGTCAAATCAAGTGCATCTGGATGCCAATGATATTGCATTGCGTGTCTAATTAAATACAACATTTCAAAATGTAGAAGGAAGACTAAACACTAGCTTATATTGTATTGTATAAACTTTTATTTTATTGTCTATGTTATCTGTTTGCTGTTGATATCAGCTTAAAGTTATGCCTAAATGTTCCACAAACTTTTGTACATTTACTAAAAATATGTGCCTATTTAAGCTGTTAATCAGCAGCATTTGCAGCGCTCAATAAACGCGTTGTTAGATCATAAAAACCAAAGAAAAATGCCCCGCCTAATGTTATCCAGAGAACGCGAGGCACAACACCGGCAAACAAACTGGAATATATATAAGAATAAATATTTATATTAAGTCAGCATATGTAAACCTATTTTATTTACCCGCTTATGCCACGTTCTATATAAATGCCATGCAGTACAGCTGGTATGCTACGACGCCGCGACAGGCTTTCTCGGTCTGCAAGCATTATTCGCGTTTTGACCACATCCAACGGCGTTGTCAGCCCAGCCGCAATGCCGCCAGCAATGGCACCACAGAGAGCCACTGTTAGGGGTGACGAATCAAAGCCAGTCATTGGCGTCCATTGCAGTTTAAAATATTCCCACAGTGGAAACTGTATTAAGCTGAAAGGAATTTCGCGCATAATCGTTGAACCAAATCCGCGATAGAGACCACGTCGCAGTCCCTCGCTGCGATAAGCGCGCATTAATATCTGCAGTGCTGTCTGATGCTGTTTGTGGCCCAAGAGTGTTTGGGAACGTTGCTTGGCAATTTCAACAGGTACACGTATAAGGCAGGCCAGCTATGCCAAAAGCAATTTATGAGATTAACGAAGCTCCCCTGGCCTGAACTGTTAGCTACTCACAACTTCGGCACTGGAGGCAGCTGTCATATGCACATATGGCGAATCTTTGGTGTTACTCGCATAGCTTAGCAGATGTTTGCCACACTCGTAGGCGCAAAAGAATAAGGCAGCAGTAGGTGCGCTGCCAGCTGCAGCTGGGGCTAACCCTTTATAAATGCCTCGAAAGCCACCCGCGCGCCAGAAGCCCAACTCACTTTGCAGACGCGTCTTAACTGTGTCAATGGGAAACAATGCTATGTCCACCACGAAACCAGCCACACCGCCAGCCTAGACAACAATACAATACATGCGGACAACAATATGCAAAATAACAGATTGCTTTTAATTTTTTAATAAAAAACTTACTGCGAGTGCGTGTAGAAATTTGATCTTTGAGACCGGCTCCTGCATATCGATTTGTGCAGGAAATGCGGCGGGCCCTAATTCCGCTGCCATTTCTCAGTCTAATGTCTATAAACTGTTTTTCCTATGACCACATGCTGCACCACAGTTGTTTTAATTCAAAAACAAACTCTAAATGCGTGTGGTTGTTAACGTAACAGCAATTTGAGGAAATAATATGGCAACACACCGAAGAGTTTATACACTACGAAAGACATGGTGACCAAATTTATAAATTTCATTGTAGCAAATAAAGAATGACTGTTAGCTTAAGCTAAAAAGTAGAAGTTTATATTTTCTGGTTACAAACTCGAACATAAATAAATACATAACGAAACCGAAAGTTGCAAACCGAAACTAAGAGTATTAATGACGTCACGGAATGGTGCCAGTGCTGCCAGTCGATAGCTTATTTGTTTACAAATCGATAGTTGTGCATTTTGTCTTATCGACGCGAATATCGCTTCGTAAACATATGATTTTGAGTTTTGGCCGTGGCTACTCAAAGTAAATTAAAAAAGGGCTGATCAGTTAAGCAAGGGGCACTTGGAAAATATAAAAACGAAACATGGCTATCCGATTAACGCAAAAACTGATACAATCCCAGGTGCCCTTCCTAACACGCGTAAGTAAGAAGAGAAGTCTAGACGCACAATTGGCCAACGGAGCGGTTGGCAAATGAAAATTACATAATGCGTTGGAGCTCGAGCATGGATAAAAAGTGATCTACAAATTTAATTTAATATGATATTTGCAGGGATATCCATTACTCGTGACCAAGGAGAAAACTGAAGACGTGGCTCACACTAAATCTTCTTTGCAAAAGAAAGTAACGGTATGTTTTTGAGGTTATACAAATTGTGGATATGTATTCGTAAACGTATCTGGTGTTGCTTCTCTAATAGGGAACTGATATACCATCGGCGCAATATGGTGGCCGTCATGGTGTCACCATGCTGCCTGGTGGAGGCATTGGACCCGAATTGATGGGCTATGTTCGTGAGATCTTTAGATATTGCGGTGCTCCCATTGATTTTGAGGTAATCGACATTGATCCTTCCACCGAGGGAAACGATGATCTGGAGTATGCAATTACATCCATAAAACGTAATGGCGTTGCGCTCAAGGGTAATATTGAGACGAAGTCGCAAAGCTTAACCGAAATGTCCCGCAATGTGGCCATACGAAATGAGCTTGATCTCTACGTGAATGTAGTGCACTGCAAGTCATATCCAGGCATTCCCGCGCGCCATAAGGACATCGACATTGTGCTCATTCGCCAGAACACCGACGGTGAGTATGCCATGTTGGAGCACGAGTCTGTACGAGGCGTAGTGGAGAGCATGAAGGTGGTTACCGTGGATAATGCCGAGCGTGTGGCACGCTACGCTTTCGAATATGCCCGTCAAAACAATCGCAAGCGAGTGACGACCATCCACAAGGCAAACATCATGAAGCTGTCGGACGGCCTCTTCCTGGAGGTGGCCAATCGTGTACACAAGGATTATCCGGAGTTGGAGCATAACAACATGATTATTGACAACACTTGCATGCAAGCCGTATCGAATCCCCATCAGTTCGATGTCATGAATATGACAAATTTGTATGGCACAATTGTGTCGAACGTGATTTGTGGACTTATTGGCGGCGCTGGTCTGATCTCTGGACGCAACTATGGCGATCACGTGCGTTCTATATATATATATACATCTGTAGATTTAGTTATTAATTTTGTAAATTGATTTTGTTTTTAGTTTGCTATCTTTGAGCCTGGTACTCGTAACACAGGCACTGCCATTGCCGGCAAGAATATAGCCAATCCCGTGGCTATGATCAATGCGAGCATTGATATGTTGAATCATTTGGGCCACAAGGAACATGCGAAGGTTATCTATGATGCCACCTACCATACGATTGTCAATGATGCCATTCGCACGCCAGGTCTGTTAAGCTAAAAACAAATTTGTGTGAACCGAAGTTTCTATTAAGCCAAGAGTTGGTGTAGTCTTAAAGAATTTACCTTTAATAAGCATACCTTTATTTCTTTATAGATCTCGGCGGCAATCACAGCAGCACCGATGTAGTTGCAAACATACTCAAGATTTTGAGTGCCAAGCGTGTGAATTGGTAAAATAATTAACTTGCATTTAATATTTAAGCATATTTGTTTTTGAAAGTGCGAGTGATGCTCGTTTCCGTTGGCGTTCTTTTACTGCTCTATTTAGTTTTATAGCGTTTATACATATGTTTACCATCTATTCGCTTGTCCTTCTTACTTCACTGTTACATAGTCTGTCGATATTTTACTTTGTATTATATAAGTATTTCGCGCTCTTTTGTATTATTTTGCCTACTTCAAATTGAACAGAACTGTAAGTGTTATAAATAACTTTGCTACACGTTACTGTTAAAACTGTTATACTCCCAAATTGTGCCTAACCCCAAAACACAAACCAACACAAATGTACTAATTTTATAACCAACTTTGATTTGCTTAAAGCTGTTTTTTATTTTGTTTAAATTGTTTACCTATTGTAAGTAGTAATTCCCGTAGTGCCCACAACACATAAACACACATACACCTACACTGAAACACCCTCACGTATGTAGCTCTGCGTCAACAACATTGTGTTCCTCTCTGAATGTATACCCCTCTGAAGTATTATATGTACAAATCTAACCGACATATTTACATCTATTTTTTTCCTCTCCAAACACAAAAAAAATATCCATGCTTAACCGTTCCACAGGCCACATGGAAACTATTTCATCCAAAATTAGGCACCCTATCCGCATATGAAAGCCAAAGCCCTACTAAACCGCAATAATAATAATAGAACAACAAATGCAATAAAAGAATATAATGAATTTCGTATTAACCCACAACTAAGCCAATCAGAGCCAACAATTGTTAAGAATTATGTCACCTTCAGTCAATGCATAAAGCGTTTATTGTGATGTCAATAAATATTGTTAGAAGCAATCCATTTATTTATTCAATGTGGTCAAAAAACCTGCGCTGCTTTACCAACTAAAAAAATCTCCCCGCCCCGGCTATGTGTTATGTGTTCTGTGCACCTCCGACGCTCAAAGTGTTATACTGCAGGTAATATGAATTTGAATTGCAAGACAATCTTAAATATTGTAATCCTCTTTTATCTGTAATTCTCTTATTCATTTTGTTTTTTCTCTTTCACAGAGCTTCTTTCGACCCAGCAATGCTTTGAACTACTTTGACTCGTTCAACCTAATTTGTTAACCCATTAGGCGACAGCACAATCCTTAAGCGAAAAGAATAATTAAACAAAATGCCCTTTCTGCAATATTGTCAAGTTTCAAAAGTGTACAGTGAGGCCATACAATTGTATATTATAGACACGATTATAAGAATATAAAATTAAATTCAAACAAAATGTATTATTCTGTTCGAATATTTATTAAATAATTGAAAAAAATCAATTTATGTGCCTTTTACTTGTAAACAAAACAAATATTTTCTTTCCCTCTGCCTCAATAAACTATAAAAATAAACGAGCTGATGTAAAATGGAGTTTAAAGTGTGTATAAGGAAAAGGCAATGCTACTGAAGTTAAATGTTCCAGGCATCTAACCTTGTCCGTACATGAATGGAGGGTCTAGCAAACAAAAGCTGTGTCGATTCCCTTGGCGTTAAGTTAAAACTAAAGGATTAGCAGCTATCAGCTAGCCCTAATGAACGATTTACTTAAATCTCTATACTATATAGATGCTTGCCAAACATGGGTTAACATTTGTTTTGCTGTGCCAATTCGACGGCAACAATAGGTTAACAATCGTTTATATATTTATATTAATACAAACACAAAAACAATTGCTAGTTTCGGTCACTTTATATCAGAATTTTGTGTTTTTATTTAACCTTAAAAAAAAACGTCGACAAATAAATCAAGAGACCTCCACAGAGACAGTTGCCTCGCTTAGAAGCGCAGCTTCTGGAAGAACCACTTGTTCTTGCCCTCCTTGTACACCGATTCGAATTTGACACGAGTCTGGAAACGATGCGTCTTGCGCTTGACGGGATCCTTCAGATCCTTGGGCGACAATTTCTCGAAGCTGATGTCGTGCGCTGTGTAGCGGGTGGGCATCAGATGATTGTAGTTCAGGCTCCTCAGGAAAGGCTTGATCTTGGACTTCTTCTTCAACTTGTTCTTGCCCATCTTCTTGGTTACCTTGCGCGGGTATCTGTCGATGCCGGCAACGAGTGCATGACCGAAGGGCTTCTCCGGCGTACCATCATCGGAGGTCTTCACAATGATAGCCTTGCGGCCGGCGTAACGTCCACTAAGGACGATTACGATCTTGCCCTGTTTCATAATTTTCCTCATCTTGGCGGCTGTCCGTTTCCAAATCAGACCCAATCCATTTTTGTTTTGTTGTTGTTGGTAGTCAGCAGCGACATCGACGGCAGCAGCGGGCGTGCATGCAAAATAAATGTAAAAGAGATGCAAAGAATTAGCACAAAATCACTTATTCGTTTTTAGTTACACTTTAAACTAAATGTTGCCCGCTAATTATTTGCACAAGTTTTTTATAATAAAAATTCTATCAGTGACTATTTTGTTTTGATTGGTCGCTTTGCAAATTCTTTTTTTTGTTAAATAACGTTCGACAGTATAACAATATTGATATGTTGGCATGGGTTACACAATTATCAGTCAATTTGCGCTTTTTATATTTGCAGTTGTTTTGTAAATACACTTAATATATACGATTTTATTTTAGACGTAAATTTTACGCGAACTTACAGGTCTGTTCGCTGACCGGAAAAGAAAGAAAAGAGTGACAGCTACTTTGACAGCTGGTAGCACATTTGGCGTTGCCATATTAGATTTAAGTATCATTGACGACGATCTGGTAGCTCTAAAAAAACAGGCCTGTATTCATGCTCAACAGTTGCTGAACAGTTGACTTATTTTAAAAAACTAAAATCGTTTCTGCATAATTTAAAATTGATAGCTAAGGTGTCGCTTATTTTTTATTATATTTTCTCAAAAACAAAACATATAAATAATAAAAATTTAAAACTAAAGATAAATAAAAACTTAGCCAAAACATTTTTTTATAATTAACAACTTATATTTATTATCTATACATATAAAAAGAGATGTTTGCACACAATCATCTACGATAGACCATTATTACGCTAACTTTATCCGAGCGGTTTTTAATGTTATAGCGGCTGCCTGAAAAACATGTGTTTAAGAAAATTAAGTAAATTACATTTTGGATGGTTAACGGTCGACCTCAACAAAGCTAAATGTATAATGATATCAAATTAAAATAAAACATCTTGAATTCTTACCCTTCTTAATTTCTATAGTGTCTCCCGTGTACAATATATCATGGTAGCTTTCTTTCGACTCCGGGCTGAGTATCTCAAACTCAAAATTTCCATGAAGAGCCACAAAACGCTAAGGTTAAAAACTTAGTATTTGTTTATGAATTATTAAAATATTTATTACTAACCAATGTGTTGGTCTTCGCGCGTTTCATTCCCCGCTGCTGCAGCGGCTGAAAGCGCATATAGCCCATAGAATACCGATCCTCAGTGTGATAGAAGGCATATTCAACGCCATCAATTTTCGAGAAGTGCAAATTAGCTGCTCGAGCTATAAGCAGGAAATATAAATTAATAATAATATATAAGTAATTCTAAGTATATAGTTTGTTATATGGAAAACCTACAGATAGTTATGGAATCAGTATTTATTTCGCTAACATCGGTATTATCTAATGGCAACTCGCGTGCACCGCATAGCCAGGACATTAGCGTTTCCGATGAAGGTTCGTGCGACTGATTAGGAAATGAGGAAGTGCTTGGAAATTCAGGCATGCACTCCAAGTCAGGTGGAGGCATAACCTCCTTCTCCTGCGGTATTTGTTCAACTGCAATTGTAGCTGGCTTCTTATTCTTCTTATCCTTATCGTTTTTATTTGTTTCTTTAGATGCCTCACTGCAGTCGGCCGGCGTCTTTTTACTGTGTCCCCGTTTTATGGGCATAGCTGTTGGCTCAACAACATTCATCACCGCCTCCTCATCGGGCTGCTCTTCGTCTGTTCTGTAGCTAAGTATGCTGATGTCTGAAATGGCATCGAAGTCGTTTAATACTGCGTTCTGATGTTTCTCTTGATGCGGCTGAAGCTGCTTCGAGCGTTTGCTTGTTGTACTGTTGGACCGGGGAGCCGGCGTATAAGTAGGCGTGCTGCTAGACAGTGGTGTTTTGTTTATCATGGAACTGCCTCCAACAGCAGTTGAAGCTGCTCTTTTTTTGGAGTTTTTGGCCGATGGCTTCTTAGGTGGGTCTATCAATTTGCGCATAAACTGGAAGGGGTCGCTTACGCTGTGCACCCAGGTGTTACACAGCGGCACTTGACCACGCTTGGACCGACGAACTCCAGCTGAAGTAGTTAAGTATGCGTTAATGACTGGGTTTATTCATTTGATAGTTTATTACTTACTTATGTTGGCATCGGATTCATGCTCACCTGGTGGCAGTGTATCGTTGCCTACCGTTATGCGCAGCATACTTAGCTCTCTCTTCAATTGACGGTTTTTACTAGCTTTGCTTCGTGGAGCTGGAGCTTTCGGTTTCTTGAAGACTTCTGGCGGCGCTTGTTCTGGTAATAGCATAGGTTCCTCTTGCTGACATATCTTCTCCTGCTCCAGCTGTTGTTTCTCCTTATGCTTTTCTTCTTTACTTTTATGTTTTAGCTGCTTCGATTGCTCATTTTCCTGTCTAAGATTTTCTTTTTCTAGCCCCTCGTTCTCCATTCGCTGCTGTTGCTCTAGCAAAAGATTCTCCTTTTGCTGTTGTTCCATCTTCTTTGCCTGCGCCTTGTCTTGCTTGTATTTGTCATCCAGTTGCTTTTGTCTCTCTTCCTGCTCTTCCCTTCGTTGGTTCTCCAGCAGTTCTTTTTCATTCTCATTTTCCTGTATAGCCATCACCTTTTCTTGCTTCTTCTGATTTCCTTTTTCCATTTGAAGTTTCTCCTGCAGCACTCTTTCCGGCAATTCTTTCTTCTGATTTTCTTTTTCCCTTTGTTGATTCCCTTGTAATTTAGTTTCTTGCTTATCCTGGAGATTCGTTTGCGGAGTTTTATTCTCTATCTGCTGCTGCTTCTCTTGTCTTTTCAGCTGCCTTCTTGTTCTTAGTCTCATGGACTCTTGAGCAAATGTGCTGGTGCTTGGCTGCTCATCAGGCATAATCTCTTCAATACGTACATCTTCCTCAAACGAACTGATCTCCTGTGCTTCATTGTTGAAATGGGCCGGTGGCAAGAGCTGTTGCCTGTATTGCTGTTGATTTTCCTCCTCTAGATCCGTTTCGGGCAAGAGCTGTTGCCTGTATTGCTTTTGATTTTCCTCCTCTAGATCCGTTTCGGGCAAGAGCTGTTGCCTGTATTGCTGTTGATTTTCCTCCTCTAGATCCGTTTCGGGCAAGAGCTGTTGCCTGTATTGCTGTTGATTTTCCTCCTCTAGATCCGTTTCTGGCATGTCATTAAAATGGTACGGAGGTGGTACGGGCGCTACCTGTGGCTGGTGCCGCTTTTCCCGCTGCCTGGACTTGGATCTACGGAATTGGGCGGGTGGCGTGCAGACCGCCAGGAGTTCATCCTCACTCTGTTGAGGGAAAAATAATTATTACACAATTTGTATTTTTATTTGATTCAACAACTACCATTGGCGGTTCACGATGTCTGGAGCGCAACCGTCGCGTTTTCTGCTGCGGCAGCATTAAATTGTCCCTGAAGTCAGCTGGAGGTGTTGCTGGCACCATAGAAGGCGACTCAAACGTTTTCTACGAGTGAAAAGTACGCGCTTAAAACACAAATTATATAAAGAAATCAAAGCATTACCTTAAGGGTTTCACGGCGACTGATGTGCGAGCATTTCGCCTGCGACATGAAGCTATTCTGTTGACGCTCCAACAAGGTGTTATCCCTAAAATCCATCGGTGGTGCCGCTGGCGAAGTTGCACGCATATCATACTCGGACATAGTTACAGTTGTTGACATTGACGAGACTGCGTCCGGCTTGCTTGGTTCTTCCAGATTGCGCCGCAATATTTCCCATTCGATGTGTTGATCCAGCAGTAGCTGTTGCTGCTCTGTGGACTGCTGTCTATGACCATTCAGTGGGCGATGTCTGCTCAAAGAGTTCCGTTTACGTAAATCTAAGATCTCGTAATTGCTCATGCGTGCCAGCTCGTATGCAAACTGTTCGCCATTAATAGCCGGTTGAGAGGGCTTATTAAGAACTGTTTGGCGTGGTTTATATTTATCGCGTTTGCGCGAATCCCTTGAACGTGACCGATGTAAGTCGAGCAGCTGCATGGAGTTGTCAAATTGTTGCGCACGACTGCGTAAATTATGCTGTCGGTTGCTATTGCGAGCAGTGGCTGCCAGATTTAAAGCTGCCTGACTTGACTGCCTTTCTTCTTCGCTGTCGTCGTCCGTCATAATTTCATTCAAATTCTGCGCGGCAATCGGGCAGCAGGAGGTTTGTATGCTCCGACTGGCCATCGTTGCAGTAGGTGCCGGCTTTACTTGAACTGCTGCATCCACTGGTGCAGCAGCTGGTGTTGTAGTGGCTTGCTGAGTATTAACCGAGAGCATCGAGTTAATTGGTACAACCACAAAAGGTGCCATCAAAGCGTTGTTGGACAAATTTTGTAGCATTGGCTGCGCTTGTGTTTCGGGTACAATATATTCCGGATTTGGTTGTGTGTGCGATAAAGTACGCGTAGGCGTATCAGTTGCTAATATCTTCAACCGGGTGGCTGATAGTTCAGCCTGCTCTCTATATTGTGCAAGACGACTTCGTGTCTGTCTCAACGATTCGTTAGCTTTGGACATGTTCTGACTGTGTTTTCTGGACGGGGACAGCAGTAGCTGCCCAGGCTCTGGGCCCATTTCAATCGTATAGGTGCGTCGCTTATTGTTGCTATCTTGTGATACTGAGCGCTGCGAAGTCAGCAGCCCAGCGTGCTGAGAGTTGCATACTTGTGATAGTCGATCCTCTTGTTGTTCTTGGTGGAACTCAGTATGTGGAGTTTTTGGTTTTGACTGTTGGGGCTCGACTGAATCCTTATTTTCTGCGGCTGGCGTGCTGCTCACGGGGGGCTCCTGTCAAGGCACATTAATTAGTTGGATTCTTCTCTATAAGCAGTAACAAAACTTACAAAATTTGAACTGAGCCTCGACACATTAATGAACTCTTTTAGCAAATCACGACGTCCACAGCTGCGTGAACGTCTGTGTAAAGCGGCTCGACGTAACCGATCTGAGCCTGGCACATTAATCCCGCTGCGTCGCGATATGGATCTTCGAGGCGAGGTCAAGCTAAGACCAGATCCAGAGACATGAGCTGGTGATGCAGGCGATGTGGGTGCTGTATGCTCTTTATTCTCTTGTGTGTTGGAAACAGTTGGACTTTCTGTTTTGGTTTCTGGATCATGTGGAGCTGTGGCCTGGTTAGTTACCTCACGTAGTGGCTGCTCCTTAGGAACAGCTGCTATCGCATCTTTTGCAGCTGCTGGTTGCAGCTTTGGTGGCAGTTTTATCAAATCAACATCAAAATCAAAAGACATGTCCATATCGCATATTAGCAAAGGTGCGTTGCTTGTAGGCTTTGGTGCTGTCTTCAGCTTAAGAAAAGCCGTCAACCGATCCGCGTAGGTTTCGCTCTCATTCAAAATGTCCTCCAGCTCACGCATTGTATTATTACTCACTTTTGGCCTGAAAGCAAATTAGAATATTACATTTGCTTTTGTTTTTAAGTACAAAAATAAATTCTTACATTTTGTTGACTGTATTTTATATTAATATTAGTTTTAGTTTATTTTTCTTGCGTTTCAAAAAGTTGAAGTGACTACAACAAAATGATGCGCGCAGTTCAGAAATGCCGTTGTGCAACACTGGAAACGATTGAAAATATTTTAATTCGATATAATGCTGTCAGAATATTCAATATTTCGATAACAGGGCTGTTGTCCGCATATCTACGCTTTCCTAGTTTCTGTATGAACCAAAAATGATCAATGCTTCATATAATTGAAACTAAATTTACACTCATATTTGAAAGAGAGAGTGCCGATTGTATGCAGTAGTAAATAATACGGCAGCACCACACCGAAGGCCATGCGTTCGCATAACGCAACAGTTGAACATCAGCTCAGTGTTTTCAAATAGAACATTCGATAACAAAATTTTTAATTTTACTAATAGCTATTTTGTTTACAAAAAGACTATACTAATCATTGCAGTTAATGTTCTATTACTATTTACGTTTTTTGTTTTTAGTTTTAATAATAGATGAAATGCTCAGTTACGTCTTCTTTTTTATAATCTTAAAAGTATTGCGTCGATTAATGACATAGCTGAGGGCGGCGGCGATTGTTGTGACGCCTGTTAAATACCAAAGTCCATGCAAAGCTGGATGATCTGAAATATGGGCTTATTAATTAAATGAACTCCAATTTTATATATCAATGTACCTATATAATTCCATATCGGTGCGCCGAGGCTAATACCAATTGTAGCCAGCTGCACACCTGTGTTTATCTTGCTGATTAATGTTGGTTCCAATTGGGCGGTCACATGGGTTGCATCAAAATAACGTGAAAACGTTTTCTGCAAATGAGAAATATATGGTCTCGTTTTTATAAATAACGCTATAATAATATATGTATATGCTTACTGGGGGCGGAAGACTAATGTAGCGTATAACAAAGCCAGCGGCAATAAGGAATAAGTCACGGAATACAACAACACCAGTTAGCCACATAGGCATCAGCTCGCTGTAGCATAACGAAATAACTAAGGATCCCATTAGAAGTTTGTCGGCCATGGGATCCAGAAAAGATCCTGCCTTACTGGCCTGCGAGGGCCAGCGACGCGCAATCTGACCATCGAGCTGGAAAAGAATGTGAATCGATAAGCATGGCATTTACAACATATCGAATTGAATACTCACCAGATCTGTTATGCCGGCAACGACTAGCAGGCTCATGCCTAGCGTGTAGTTACCCTGCACAATAACGTATCCAATATAGGGCGATAGTATGGCACGGCTTATGGTCAGCATATTAGGTATAGTCATGATATTTTCACGCTCTTCGCGTATCTCGACAATTTTTTCCCGCACACGTTCCTGCACCTTATAGCGGGCCTCGCGTATATCATCTACCAGGAAGTTCTTGCGCTCAATAAACTCTGCACGTTGCTTATCGATGACGCCCTGGAGCAAATCTCTGCCTTGTAGTGTGCGCAGATGTAGTGATTTCTTTTTGGCATCCGCATAGAGACGAAGTCTAGCCACATCCCAATTGCGATGCTGATTGATATCTAAAAAAGATATGCGTATGAAACCTGTAGCAGCGGCATAGCGGTTTAGACAGTTCACAAAACTGCTGCCTCCAACGCCGAGCACATGCTTCAATGTTGTTGCGGCTCCATGATGCAAGCCACCGGCGCTGAGCGGACGGTGCACTTGACGGAACACAATGGCGGGCAGCATCTTGCTGGGTTGTCAGCTATTAATTCAACAAATTGAACGGGATTATGATATATATGAATGCACTGCAAAAATAAAGAACAAAATCGAGTTTATATTTGTACGGCCTTGAACGGGGCAACCGATTGACACTTCCAATTTTAATTCATACCATTTGTTTTCAAAGGGCAACCTAAGAGAATGGTGGAAAGTACAAACACAGCTTGTGTGTAGGTATTTTTGGTCAAAAATTACATTAATTAAAATTTTTAACAATAATTTATTCAACCAAATGTTTTTATTACACAAGCGGAAGGTTGCCACGTTATTTGCAAGTGGTGCCATCTGCTTGTGTCTTACAGTGGCAGCACTGCGATAACATCGGCAGTCGTTTGGCGCGCACATTTTAAGTGATCGAAAACATTTATTTTTATCTTGACGCATTTTGCGCTTAAATTTTGTTTTATTATGCTTATTTTGTATAATAAGGAAGACATAAAGGTCAGGTAAAATGAAGATGAGATACATACATATTAAAAGAGACTTTTTTCATTTTTACTCAAACAGTGAACTACACGCCTTGCCGCAAGTTAACTCTCCTTCGCAGTCATTTAATTGGATTACATTTAATTATGCTCTCAGTTACCAAAAGAGGCACTGAGAAGAAGCAAGCTCTTTGGATATGCAAATGAATTCACTGTAAATGTTTATTACATTATATAAACTTAAATAGCTGCCACGGCCAAGGTTATGGACTTCTCCTCAGCTTTATCTACGCGACCACAGCTAATGAATTAAGTGAAAGTAGCGCAAAGAATCTGTGCGGCCGTTAATGAGTGACAATAAGGGTAAGGCTGGAACAGATGCTCATTTATTTAAATATAATCAAGCGTTATTTTTACCCCCAATGCTCATACACTTGAAATGTGTTACAGCAAAGCAAATACAGTACGTTAAATATTAAAAATGCAACTGCATCCTTGTACATTTTGCTCAATTAAAAATCAGACAGCATCGCTGAAATGACATCCATTAAATATTAACACAGTATGGCATCACCGTTGGCGCTGCTTCCACTGATGACACGCTTCTGGCTGCTTTTTAAGTTCATAATTACAAGGACAAGGCGACAAAAGTAGAATGCCAAAAGAAATTGCATGGCTTGAGGCCTTGCCAGACAGTTGAGTAGCTCTCTCACTCTAGCTGACCCCCTCTAATGCCCTCGCCGACAGCATTAAAAATAAAGTGCAACAGCAACAGTAATAACAACAACTACAGCATCAGCAACAACAATGTCCGGGCATGTCAGCCATTATATTGTATGGACAAAAGCATGTTAATTTTTGACATCCCGTAATTTCAGTTACTGCCACTGAGTAGCTTGAAATCGGCTATTATCAGTGAGTGAGAGAAAGAGCGTGAGGAATATGTTATTGCAATTGACAGAATTGTTGCATTAAAATTTAATTAGCATATATTAAAATGCATCTTTTGAAACTATTGTAATTCCGGAGGCTTGTTCAATAGTTATTAAATATTTGTGATGTATGTATGCATATACAGATTCATAAAACAAGTATTATTTTCAAAGGTCTATCAACTTTTTTTAGCTTTTACTTTGTAAGGGTAATTTCCTGTTTACTTTGAGCGCACAACTTTGACCGTTGATTGACTTCATTTAATTTTTACTTTTACAATTTTTGCCCGCTTCATTAATCAAAAGCAATTTGCCGGGCATGTTCCCAACGGATGCCACCTGCCAGCCAAGATGGCGAAAATGTCAGCGACAGTAAAAATGGCCGCCATTTTGCATAGCCAACGACAAGGAATGTGTATGTGTGTGCTACTAATTAACTGTTTTACATTAAGTGGCCATAAAGGCAGAGGTCACCGGGCATTTTAGTCCATTTTAATGTGGTCCCACAAATGGCAGGCGTGATCGGCTTGTAGAATGAGCAATGAGCAATGAGCAATGAGCATTAGGCATTGTCCATTGGCCATTAGCCTGGCTGCTGTTTTGTATCCTCAATGATTTACTTTAACGCTTTTAAGGCTGGCCATAAAAGCAAAGTCTCTATCTACACTGCACTGCATTTGTGTGTATTTAATTTAATTAAATATACTTTACTCTGGTCTCGGCTTCCGACTGCATGGTTAATGCGGTCTTAGCTCAGTATAAATTGTGGCCAAGCCACATTTGCTGTAATTTATATGTGGCGTAAACTGGAAAATTGGTCAAGTGGCCTTTTAGATTTATGTGGCTGAACAACTAAATCAAAAATCTCCTCTAAATTTAGCTCGGAATTCTGCTGACCAAACTAAAGCTTTCGTCAGGTGTTTTTGCGAACGCCCACACAAATCACAAACCAATGACGGCTAATTAGAGTGAAAAATAACAGCAGCAGCGGCAGTAGCAGCACCAGTGCCACAAAAGTGTAACAATGACTTTTCCCCCACAAAGAATTCTCAACTATTTTGCCACTGCTGCCCGCTTTTGTTCTAACTTATCAAGCGCAAGTGCCGGCAAAGTTTTGGTCCATATTCTTGTGTAAAAGGCGTGCATGAGGGCGGAGGCTGTACACAATTTAAAAGAAGATTAAACCACAGCTGCCTCGGTCGCCATGTGGGCCATTCACTGTGGCGCCTCCTTGGGCAACATCAAAAGACGCCATAGACCCAAAAACTTTGCAGCCACACCAGGGACACGTAGGGCACCCACTATAGCTGGCGGGACGTTGGCGATTTCTCTGGCGACACTTGTCGAAAGTTACGCGTAATTACGACAAAATCAGAGAGAGCGAGAGAGAGAGGCAGATAGTTACAGGGCGCTAGGGGCGTGGCAGTCAGTCAAAGTGGCACCATGCTGCGGGCCTTGGTTTAGTTTATGTTAGCTACCCTACTTTACACAGAAGTTGGCATATTAATATTAAAGGCATTTGAACACAAATACTTAAATATATTTTATATTTGAGATTTGAAAACATCTAAAGCAAACTTTTTTTAAATAAAATAATAAATAAAAGAACAAATATTCCTAATAAAATTGGTTTACAAGAAATTTACATTGTAAATTGTAAAATATATGATATAAATATACTGCCAAACTGTTTAAACGAAATGCATTTTGGATAAATTCAATTTTGTTGAGTATCCGATTCTGTTTTTTAATATATGTAGATTTCTGCTTCCTCTTGATATATATTTTTTGTTTATGCAAATTTTCTTTAACTTATGCATTGTTAATTTTATAAAGTTTTTGTTTACATGGCTTGCAAAATTATCGTTTTGGGTTTTGAATTGCCCCAAGCAGCAAAAATTCCGTAGAATTGTAAGCATGGAGACAATGAAATCTGTATATTATGTGTGCATATACGTAATGTATTCATTTTTTATAGCATTTACCTTAATTTATCTCAGGTTTAGACTTCGTATATTAGCATATATGTATTATTAAAACTTACATTTTGTTCATATTCTATTTATTAGTTATAAAATAATTCAATCATATTTAATTTTTTTATATTAAAAAATGTCAACTGCAGCGTATTCAACAGTCTGCAAAGTACACAGTGCTGTTTTATGTTGGACCCAGTCGAGACAATGGCAAAGTGTCGGACGAACAAAACTTTGTGCAGGCTGTGCTGATTTCTGGTCTCAAATTGTTTGGCCCTTGTTTGACGTTTCGGCTTTTGGTCTATGGCCCAACTAGGTTCAGTTTATTACATATTTTTATAAGAATTTCCATATATATATATATATATATATGTATATATATATATATATAAGAAGCTGGAATGGCATTAATATGTTTTTAATATAATAATGCAGCACTTAAATGAGGCTTCGACTACAAAGGAGGCAAAATGAATGAAGTGAATGAGACAATGAACCCGGCACTGCGAGGCAGACGACCATCAATCAATTGTTGATAGCTGTGGGGTATCAAAACTATAATAAAATCATTAGGCTGGTAATCCCCAAACGTTTTGCAAAACCGAAATCAAAATAAAATCATCAGGCCAGAAATGATGATGAATGGTACATTTGAACGAACTCTGTTTGGGCATGACAAAATCTTTATTTGCTTTCCTTCTGTTGCGCACGCCAATCTCTTTTTAATAAACAAAAGTACAAACACGCACACACACACACACACAGACAAGTCTGATATCTATATGATATGAGGCGAATGATGGTGTTGGCTATGGTCCAGTGGCTAACACTCAACAGCCACTGGGAGCAGGCACAGCAACAACAACATAGCTGACCCCATGGCATCATTATCAGACAAAACAACTTGCAGTTGGTTCTCCCACTCCACGCCATGCGGTAAGAAAAATGAAAATGTTTAACGGGAAAAAATAAAATACTCACGTTTCTCTCCCAGGCGAACGTGATTCAATTTGTTTTGTTGGTTAGAAAACTAAAATAGCAAAAAGTATATGGAAGTATAAAGCCAGCAAAGCAAAGCAAGGCAGGCCAAAGTCAAGCACAGCGGGCCAAAAGCGTTAGCATGGCGAAAAACGGAAAAATTATAGCAATGGCAAAGCAGCATTAAATGTGGGCTTGGACCCGCCAAGGCTGGCCGTGGAGGTCAGCAGAAAGAGAAGAGCTAAAGCTAAGATCAACGTATTTTGGGAATAGCAGAATGAGGTGTGTGTGAGACAGAGAGGGAGAGCGCGAGAGGGTAAGTTTCCTGTCTAAACTATGAATGAAAACAACTGCAGCGTTGGAAATGCGGCCCAAAAGTAGGCAACGAAAATAAGGCTAGGGGAAGTTTATGGGGTTTCGCAAATAAATTGCCACAAATATTTTTAAAAATGATTCAAGCTTGAACATTGAAAATAGTGATAAAAATTGAAATTTCTTATAATATTCATTAGAAAAACTTAACTTTGGAATGTTTGTTTGCTTATATATTTTTAAAAAATAATTTTTTTATGTGCATTTCAAATAACTTACCTTATGATAATTCTGAGTAATAAATATATTCTAAATATAATATATAATATATAAAAAAATTTATTTATACACATTTAAAATAACTTTACTAATGATAATTCGAAATAATATACATATATAGCTAAATTAATTCCTTACAATTCAAAATTAATTCCTTACAATTTATAACCATCAAAGCATTTATTCCAGCCTTTTCGAACTACCCTCGCATTTCCGAAATTAAGTTAAGTATGTGTGGCCGACGAACACGCCCACAGGCGCACATGTAATGCGGATTGTCTATTGTGCAGACTATAAGGTCATTTTAAATTAGTTTTTACTTTTCTTGTTTTTTCTTTTTTTCTTGAGAAAGAAATCTCACTTTTGCAGTTTTCGTTTTGTTTTTTGGCCATATTTCTTGTATTTTTTTGCGGACTTTTGTCGCTTTGGGCTTTAGTTGGGTAAGTTGTTAGCTATGTTTGTTCAGGGAATTGCTTATACGTCGGGTGTTGCCTTTATGACAATTACGTAACGCATTTGCAAGACGTAAGTGAAGAGGAAACTCAACTCATGCGGCTCTCAACTGGTCACACTTAAGGCTTTACGCTTACTCATGCCAATACTTCGATTTGGCCAAGACCACAGGCAATGACATGCCAATATGCCAGAATATTTGGTTAGGCGTTAGTTGGGTATTGGGCATCTTGAAAGGGCACGTGTTCGAGTGCCCGACAGAAGCCAACAGCTTCATTTTCGGTTGGCCTAAAAGCACAGTCAATGGCAAAATTAATGGTAGTTGAGCTGCGTCTCATCCAATTGTTGACAATTGTTGTGCCATGTCAGAAAAAGTAATAAGAAAATAACATTAGTCAAGTGCGTCACACACTCCGTCACCTGTCATTTTGTGTATCTCTAACAGAGTGACCGGGTTCTTCAAATTAATATGAGCTTGGGGATTTTTGTTGAATATACTTCGGTTAGAATAAGTTTTTTGCAATCGATTACTACTTAACTCTCCAGTAAATATTTCTTTAACAAAGCTCACTGCGTTTACTGCACGCTCTACGTCATTTACGAGATAAAAATCACGTTCACTTTTCAGATTACGCTTTCGATACTTCGGCGTTGATGTTCTGCATTAGGTGCTTGACTTTTCACTGCAGCGACACCAGTGAGTGGGCGAGCGAACGATCGAGCTTGTGTGAGGGCGACGGAAGTTTTTGTCAGATGTTCACTGCTTACACACGATTGGCCGAGAAGCTTTTAACGCCGTTATCCACATTGCTCTCTTAGTTTGTTGTTGTTGCTGTTGTTGTGCATGCGTAGGTAACTTTAAAAAGGCTACTCAGTCTGTGCGCCTCTTCGCACTGGATCGGTCGTGTTTTATGCGCGTGTGCGAGCGCCTGTGTGTGTTTCCATATATAGAAATGATAATTACTAACATTTTACATTAATAAATAAATTGTGTTGAATGATATTTAATGAAAGCAATTTGTTTTGGGTTTACTCGTGGTTCTTGTACATAATGCTTAACAGTAAGTGAAAAAGCGTGATTTCGTCAGCGCCGAGCTTTTTTAAATCCATGAACTGGCCCGCATTTTATATATAGAGAGTGACCAAGAGCGAGTGAAAATTGAAGCTTTCGTAGAAGGTATGTGTGTTCTTGATTTTACGTTCGATATTGTTTCATCACTTTTACTCTTAATGAGCGTCATTGGCTTATGACATGTCGAGTTATATATATATATATATATATATATATATATATATATATATATATATATCTTGTGCTTAATCAAGTTTATTGATCGCTGAAGAATATAAAATGCAATTGTGTTTGCTTTACATCTATAAGTTTAAAGCTACTTTTTTCATTGAAAGTAAAAATATATTTAATTTCATAATGCATTAAAGCAATTTCTAAGATCTTATTTTAAGTTTAGACATTTTATTGGCTTACGCTCTGCGGCCACGCTATTTCCACGTACAAGTTGCAACAATAGAGAAATCTTTCAATAATTTGCACAAAAACCGTTTTGTCATTTTTAGGGCACGCTCTCGACCCCTACTAAAAACCCACCCAAGCAATGTCAGTGGCAGGCGTGGCATATCGTCTGGGCAGTAACTTTATTGGAATTGTCGTAAAAGTCGATAACATCAGTAGCAGCAGCAGCAGTAGTAGCAGCAGCTGAAGTAGGAGCAACTGTAGTAGGAGCTGTAGCTAAATCGCTGCTGGGCGCAGGTCACAAGCAATTTAATGTCAATTTTGGTATTAAACGTGCTGTCCGGGCAATTCACCTGCTGTTCCGTCTATCACTAGAAGTAGATTGTTCAGCTGCCACAAGCATACACACATGCACACACACATGTCCACTTCAATCCATGGTTGTTTTTGGATTTGTTGTCTTATTTAATTCAAATAACTTTTGCAAATTAATTTTGACACTGACCACTGGCACTTGATTAAATGTAATTAATTTCTCTCTCTCTAACTCTCTTTCTTTGCACACGCGTCTTGATTAAGATGTATTTTGTGTTTATTCATATGTTAAGTTGTTTGCTTTAGAGCACTTAATTAGTTTTTTGGCGCACTTTACGTTCTCCTCGAAATATGCAACGTTATTTTGCCAAGTGGCTGCAAATGGCACAAATTCTCTCCACGTTGTTGTTGTTGTTGTTATGGCTGCTGGCCCTAGCTACTGTAAATCGTGTCACGCACACATGTTAATATGTTAACAAAATGGTGACACATACACTCGCCCACTCCCACACACACACATATGCGCACAGCAGTCACAAACTGCAAGCAGCTGCCAAACGCAGAGAACTTTTTGCCTTTTTCCCTTAGTTTTTTTTTAGTCTACAGAAAAAAGAAGAAGAATTGCTCACCCGCTGCGCTTGGCTCTTGGTCTGGTGTTGGCGTTTCAAGTTGAAAATTTGCAAACAAGCCAAAGACGCAACGAAATTATATGTACTATACATATGCGCGCACACACACATGCGTACGCATGTGTAAATGTAAGTGAGGTTAAGTTGAGACCATCGTGTAGCAAATAAGAAGAAAGCAAAATGAAATTTATCAAATTATTTGAATACTCTTTTTTTTATATATACTTAGATGAGAGCCAACTTTAGCTAAGTTTGACATTAAATTAGAAAGAAGCTTGATGTATATGTGTTATAATATTATATATTATATATTTTATATTAATTCATTAGTCTACAGTTTTCAATATATTACCATACATACCTTGAATATCCTTAAATATCAAATATTGCACTTTTAAATAAATAAATAAGCACAAACTTATATTTATTATTGTATAAAATTGTAGATAATTTCAGACTTAAGAGCTTTTTCATTCTCCTTCATTTGCTCACTTGACAAGCTAATCAAAAATGGATATTTATATTAATTTATAAGAATCTTCGGAAGGGTATAAGAAATTGCAAACATTTTAGCGCAACATGTTAAAAAGTTGAGTTTAAGTCACACACAGAGAAAAAGTGAGCGGATGGGAATGGGATTGAGAGAAAGGCGCGAGAGACAGGCGACAGTTTGCATCAAGGCCGAGATGTTGCGTATCACACATACACACAGACACCCACACATGCTCGCACACTTACACACATATGCGTGTTTGTTTGTTGAGTCAGCTGCCGCCATTTTGTAACCATTTTTCCATGTCACACAAAACGCACAAAGTGCTCACAGCGCTCCCCTTGCCCGACCCCTGCTCCTCTGCCATCACCGGTTTCTTCCCATTCTCTTACGCCGCACCCATTTGACTTCATTCTGTTGCCTTTGGGCTGATGAATTTTCCGCACGCTCTGCTGCTGTCTGCAAAGTTATTTTATACTGCGTCAAAATGAAGAAAAACTCATCGCTTGATTAGAAAATTTTCATACAGATAACTCTCATTCGTTGTTGGCTCTGTTGCAGTATTTTTGTTGTTCTGCTCATTCTCTCGTTGGGTCCAAACAGCAATTAGGCAAATTGCTGCCAGAGCCCAGTTCTCCAATGACTGTGCAAATTCGTTTTAAACTCAACGCACATATACACACATCCGCTTATCGAGTTGACTTGATTAACTTGGTTAGCCCCTAAGTTGGCGGCTTGGAACTGTGGTTCTGCTCCTTGCTGAGATGGCTCTCATCCGTAATTACATTAACAATTCCGAAAACATTTGCGAGGTTCGGTTCAGCTTGGCTCGGCCGGGTTTCACCTCATGTAATGTCACTCACCGCTGGGGCATTCAATGTGTCTCACACACGTTGCATATCCATTATTCAGAACGTGGTGCAAACAAGCAAAACAACCTGTGTCAAGTTTAAGATGCAGCAGGCTGGCCAGCCACTGTATCGGGCCGCACCCATAGGCTTCCCATTTCTACACTCTCTTCTCAGCATATTTGGCGTATGAACTTGCTGGTTAACCTTGTGTGCCAGTGGCATGCAACTAGCCTCGGGGCAATGCTGGCCATAACAATAACAACAACCACTTTCTACACAAAACAGCAGCGCAATGAAAAGCTGCACAAACATGCCCGCATGCAGCATGCAGCATGCAGTAGCAGGCAGCTGATAATATGCGACTATTCTATAGCCAGGTTTGGTCAGTGAAGCTGGGCACTTATGCAGTATAGCGGGACACCAATAGGCAAAAGCGGGGTAGCACTCAGTTCTGTAATTAAAATTCTGTGCGTCGAACGGGATACAGTCTAACAAAAGCTGCGATAACAATGCAAACAGTGCAGTGCGCGATATGGGATCTATTGCCAAAGCTTGTTGCGAATGCGGTTGTGTAATCAAGTTAATTACGCTGACAATGTCAGCATGTATTCTAGTTCTTGTTCAATGTTTCTTTGACTGGAGATGAATCAGATAGTTAACAAAACAGAATTTATGCCATTTCCCATATCTACTGATGTCTTAAAAATTCTATAATTGTACTTGAGTCCAAATATTAGCACAGCTAATACAAGTTATAAGTCAAATTGTTGTTTTTCGAGTATCTTACGACTGCCTGTGATCAACGATATCCACTTGAACGACCTTTTCGATAACTCTTGCCCCTGTGAAGCCTTTTACTTATACTGTTAACGATAACTTTAGCCCCCTATGACCAAAGATAGCAGCTCGATAACTTTCGTAGGTACAGAGCCTCTTACAAATATTGCTAACATTTTACAGCGAATTTCGACTGTCAAAGTTGGACGCTTGATAAATGCTCTGTTCCGCAATACGCGATCCGCTTTTCAGTTGGCAGTCAACTTGTTATCGTTGACTGCCCATCACTAAACAGAGTGCAGTACAGTTGCCCCGGGGCCAGACATGTTGCTTGCATCATAAGTCACACAGAGCTCTACACACACTCGACCACATGTGCTGTTTTGCCACATTCTTTGCCACAGTCACAGCAGCAGTTGTTGCGCCTCATTGGGTACCAAAGCTGAGGTTGCTCTGGCATTGGGGAGGAGAGATAGGTTTATATATACTGTGTATTTTGCTTTAGCAATTGCTGCTGTGTAGCGCTTGCGGGTAGAAGCCGACCGAAAATGTATGCTGTTCCGGCTGAATTGTAGATTTGGCCAGCGCACGTTTTCCACATACACATGTGTACATGTATGTTACTGGACTGCAGCGTCGTATGCACACACTTTAAAAGCCCGTTAAAAGTCCGATGAAATTATGACAGCTTTATGGGAAGTCGATTTAATGGCAAATCAAATGGCAGTAAGCGGCTTATTCCCTGCGCCTATCCGTTGACAATCGCCTGTCGTCCAGGATTTCATCGTCCAGCAAAAAACAAATAAACAAAAATAATGGCACCCGCACATAAATTACAAACTATTAAAGCATCGAAAGATATAATAATAATAATGAAAGGCTCGAGTTGTGCAAGTCGGTAACGCCCGACTTGAAAATACTCTCTATATGAGACTTGTTATTAACTTAAATCAATTTTGATTTTAAATGATATATCTATTTATAAAATATATAGTGATATATATAAAATATATATATATATATATATATATATAAAATATTAAAATAACTTTTTTCATTTTTCTGTAAATATATTATTATATATTAATTATTGATTACATTACAAACCTTCACTCATTAGTTTAATTGACATTAGAATAGATATAACTAATATGTCTGCCTGTAAAAAGCTTTCACATTGACTCATCATACCCAACCGTAATGACTACAGGGCATAAACAGCAAACGCATTTGGGCACAAAAATCGCTGCGTTTCACTTTGCCGGACGTTTCGCAGATAATTTGCGCACATAAATTAACCAAAGTTTTTGGCCGCACTACTGACCCACACGCACACACACACCCACCCACACAGAGAGACAATCGCACATTAGCTGAGCTTTGACTATTGGCTGCCGTCTGGGCCACATGGGTAAAATTAAAAATACTGCTGAATACTTTTCGGCCAGGCCAAAATTGCTTTCTGTGTTATGGCCATTAGTGAGTGCAGGCTCGCCGTTTCAGCTGGTATGCAATCTGTTAATTTTGGCCAGCTATGCTGTGTGCCTGCTACTGATATCTGTTACCGTTCCACAATCGTCCTAATATCCCTTTGCTCCCCTTCGCACTGCTGGTCATTTGAGCTCTGCGTCTTCATTGTGTATTGATGCGCCCTCATGTGAAATAATTGGCGCTGTTGTCCGATGGCGTTTAATAATTGTCTATGTATGTGTGTGCGTAAGTCAAGAGTCATGCTGGTGTTGCTGTCAAAGCTATTAACTTGTGAACTCTATTGTCAGACGGCTTAGCTTGCTGACTATGGCCTGAATCGTAGCTTAAAGGACATTCGCTTTAATATACCCAAGCAACGCTAATGAAAATTTCGATAAGTTTATTACTTTGATGAAGACACAATAATATTTGAATGACATATACATTTAAGCCGCAAATGTGATAATTATGTATTCCATTTAATGTTTAGATCTGATGTAATAAGATCTTTAAGATCTTTAAGCAATATTTATAATATCCAAATTCTCAGTAAACACTTTGCAATCATTTTTATGAGTTCACTTTATTTTTGAATAAACCTTTTTTATAATATTTTTTGTTTTCATTTTCATTTTTGTTTATATTAATATTAAATTTTATTTAGTTTTCTTTAGACATGTACCATTTTATTCATTTTTTAGATAATTATTTCAAAAATTTATTACACATTTTTAAAATAGTTTTAAAGTATTTCTCAATTACCAATTTCCGCTGTATCGGGTTTAAAATAGGAACCTAAAACACCTCACACTACTATACGTTTTCAATAAATAAATGTTATACTTAACAAATGAGAAACATTTTCCAAAAAGTTCCAAATCATTACAAATTAATTGAGAAATAATATTTTTAAGTTTTAAAACGGATCACAGCAAATTGTCTTGAATACCCAAATAATAAAAAAAAGTAAACAGAACGAGCAGATTATAAAATATTTGTTTAATAAAGTTATTGAGAATATTTCGAAGTAATTTTGTATTCTTTTGTTTTTGTTCCAAAAATTTATTTACATCAAAAACTTGTTTATATTTTGCTAAATTTGAACCAACTCTTGTGCTAAATAAAGTTTGAGTTGCATTTATCTTTAACTCTTATAATTTTATTATTTAACAAAACATACTTATCTAAATTTAATTCATTCTTATTTTTACAAATATTTTATGTAATTTTCTGACTTCAATATGGTTTTTATTTTCACTTTCAACTTTTTACAATTTATTTCATGTACTTAAGACGAAACGTTGAATTACAGGATGTGTTTGCCTCGCTTCTTTGAGTGTATGTGTGAGTGCGTGACGTGAAGGTACATACAAATGTGTGTGTGTGTGTGAGTTGTGTGGGGGAGTGCTGTGTGTGTGGGTGACTGTGTGTGGCTGTCTGTTGACGCTCTTTAGTTGATCTCTAAACGTTGCGCCTAGAACAAAGTTGTTCGTATTAGTTATGGGCGTGTGAATGTAGGCGTGTTTTATGTGGTTTTATCTTAAAATATAAAATTAAGTTTTAAACTAAGCAACAAATTGAATTTGTTGAGTATTTATTCCCCCATAGTAATAGTTTTGTTGTTGAGGCTCTATTTGTAGTTTATGTAATTGAAATTTCTTGTGGATGTTCTGGGGGTTGTTATTGTTGTTGTTGGTTGTTTGTTGCTTTTGTTATTGTTGCTGTTCTTGTTGTCTTTTTGGCATGCTTTTTTCTACTTGCTAAGCAAAAGTTTTGCTCTTTGTTTCTTTGAGTGAGGTGCCTTAAACTTAAAGGACTTGATAATAGGAGTTCTTTGTTGTTGTAGCTGAGAGCCTGCTGCTGTTGATAGACGCAGACTTTTTGGATATGTCTCATTATATATATATATAAAAATATATATATATATATATATATATATAAATATGGCTTACTTATGATGTTTTTCTAGACAAACTGTGTGCCCTGAAGTGGAGCCTGTGAAAAGTAGAGAAAAGCAGAGGATGTTAAAAGTCATTTAGAAGTGCTACAAGTTGTTCAAATAAATATTATTATAAGACTAAAATATTTAGAAAAATAGAAACGTTTAAGCAGTAAATTTAACATTCATAACTTTTTAACTAAATAAAATGTTTACTAAATATACTAAATAAAAAATATATAATAAAGTAAAATACTTAAGGTAAATAAAAATTTAGAAAAAAATAGTCAATATATATATTTTTAATAGCTATTTAAAATATTAATTTAGGTATAAAAGCTTTTGATAAAATAAAAATATATTTAAATAAGAAATTTAAATTTATAAAATTATGTATTTTTTTAAATTTATTTATATTTTTGTAAAGGTTTTTATGGTATATAAATTTTATAATAATTACTTAGTATAGATTAATGTTTAAATAATAATTAGGTTAAATGCCATAAATATTGCAAGCATTAAGGGGATTATACAAAATTAAATTGAAAACATGATAAAGTAATTTTAAATTGCAAATTCCACGATTTATGAATGCGACAGAGAATAGATTAAATAATTATAGAATATTCAACAAAAGAAAAAATAAATAAACATAGATTTTCTACTCTACATTTGCATTAATTTGATATGATTTTTTGATTATGCAAATTTTGAGCGCAATGGGAAATCTCATTTAATGGCATTTTGTTTAATTTGGCATTATTATGCGCTCGTTGTGGTTGTTGTTATTGTAAAATTAAGTACGCTGATTAAAAAGACCAGCAGGGAGCCAAATGCGAAATTCAATTTAATTTTGAATTATTTTTGTAAATTAACTGAATTACGTTTAGGTGTTGTCTGCTGGCCCACAAACTGGCATCAAAGTCAAGCTGTGACGCTTCATTCATGCATTTTAATTGGCCCTTTTAGGAATTGGTTAATTGGCCAATTGATACGGCCACATTCACCCAATTAGCCTGCCCAAAATGCTGTGTCAGTTAGTTGGCTAACAAAAAAACTTAACGCGCTTTTGGTTTCGAATTATAATTGTGTAATAAATTAAATTAGAAAACTATAAATTTGCAATTAAATGAAATAAATGTGCTAATAGCATAAAAACAAATGTGGCCAATTATTTATATTGGCCACAAGACTTACCGACTATTTGCTAAATGAATAAATTTGCCTCTGGGCTGTTTTTTTTGGCTTTAGCATTTTTTTCTCGCACGCCGCGTGTAAAAAATTATAAATAATTGTGGATAAATCGCGTGCAACTTTGTAGGATTACGGAATTAAGCACAAACGCACTCACACATATGCACACGTGTGTGTAATTCTATTATGTTATGTAAAAGTGGCAAGGACTGGCTAGCCGAAAAGTGAATACTCTTACTCTATACGATATGGCAATAGAAATAGTCAACTGAGCCTATTTCAAATGAAGTACTCAAATGAAATAAGCTAATTTTTGGCGATTAATACTCGGTCAGTAAGTGAACAGGGTATACAGATTTTGTGTTTCTGAAACGTAAATGAGTATTATACAATTGGATAAGCTGATTATGTTTATATGTTTCTATACTTATTTTAAGTAAGCTGACGTTATGAAACTGAAAATGTATTAACTTTTATTAAATCAATTAATTTGATAACGGCTTTTTGGCAATTTGGAATTATTAATAGGACTGGTCCACAGATCTCACTCTCATCAAACCTATGCTAAACATATTTACTAATGTCATTAATGTCACAAATACTGTCAGTATTATGTTATTGAACATCCAACATGACAAGCTAGTTAGGAATGTTATTCTAAAATTATGAAATCAAAAGTTTTGGCACATAAATTATTCTTGAATTCACCCTTAGTTTTAGTATGTAAGCTCGGTAAAAATTTGAGCAACAAGCCGTCTAAATTATCAGCGCTCCAACAGCTGAAAGAGGTGACAACTATTGTCGCCGATACAGGCGACTTTGGGGCCATAAATGTTTATAAGCCCACAGATGCGACAACGAACCCATCTTTAGTACTAAATGCCTCAAAAATGGATCGGTATAAGCCTCTAGTGCTGAAAGCGGTCGAATATGGTAAATGTGTTGATGGAGATCAGGAACGTCGTTTGGCGGAGGCTATGGATTATTTGTCTGTCTTATTTGGATGCGAAATTTTGAAAATAGTGCCTGGTAAGGTGTCCACGGAAATTGATGCCCGTCTGTCGTTCGATACGGCACAGAGTGTGGATAGGGCATTGAAACTGATTTCCTTATATAAAACTTTTGACGTATGCAAGGAACGTATTCTCATCAAACTAGCCGCCACGTGGGAGGGCATCAGGGCAGCCGAAATCTTGGAGAAGGAACATTCCGTTGGCTGTAATCTAACGCTTATTTTCTGCATAGCCCAGGCTGTAGCCTGTGCCGAGGCTGGCGTAACGTTGATCTCTCCATTTGTGGGCCGTATTTTAGATTGGCACATTGCGAATACTAAAACTAAGAAATACGAGCCCAATGATGATCCGGGAGTTATATCCGTACGTAATATTTATAACTATTATAAGAAATTTGATTACAAGACTCTGATTATGGGCGCTTCGTTTCGAAATGCGGGCGAAATCAAAGCTTTAGCTGGCTGTGATCTGCTGACCATTAGTCCAGCATTGCTCAATGAATTGGAAAATGATCAATGCAAGTTGCCCGTCCAACTATGTAAAGCGGCTGCCAAAGTAGGAAATTTTAAGAAAGTCTGTGTTAATGAGAAGCAGTTCAGATGGTTAATGAACGAAGATGCCATGGCCACGGACTTGTTATCAGTTGGTATACGAAAGTTTACATTGGATACGGTGAAACTAGAAAAGTTAATAAAATCGCTGATGTGATGTAATAATATTTGAATTAATTGAATTTGAATTATTTTTAACTTGTCAATTATTTATAAACTGTTAAACTAAAGAAAATTGGGTTTTTTGAAGTTCTCAGTCAGAAGACTTCTCATGAATAAGATTTCATTTCAGCTCTTAACTCTTTAGCTCATTGCACACATAGAGCAGACACATATAACTATTATTTATAACACACTGATATGATATTTCTTTTAGACAATAGACGTAAACATTCAGATATTGGTAATAAACAATGTACATATTGTGTGAACTAATCCAGTTAAAGTTCTCTACCGAATTGTACATGAATTAACTATGCTTAGTTTATGCTTAGATCTAAACAATTAACTTAGATATGCTCTCGCTTTCTCTGCTCTCGGCTCTGTCTGTGCGCCTGGCTGGTCTTAAGACCTTAATCTAACTTATCCATCTATGTACAACATTTAGCTCTATCTTGGGCTTAACTCTTTACTATCCGCTCTGCTTAAAATCTCACATAGCTAAAATCATTTGGATTTGGCACTGATGTCACCAACGACCCGCTTACCTCTTCCTCCATGGCTGAGGAGCATCTATTGATAGACGCGTTCTTCTCCAAGCTAAATGTATCCTCTGTGGTCTTATTGTACGTGGGATTCGAAAAGTTCATTGTGTTTCCGCGCTTTGGATACTGCCTTAATAGCCAATAGGAGGCCTAAACAAGAGCAAGATATTAGTTTCCCAATTGATATGAAATAAAAGCCCATTTGTACTTACGGCTATAACTAAGGTTACAGCTGCAACCGTTCCGATGATAGCAAAAGCTATTGTTTTGGAATTGCCCTCCGGCGGTGGCGCTGTCTCAGCGCTGTCTCCGTCCGCATGTGTCGCATTTACAAAGTTTCCAGCGTCTGAGCAAAGCAAATAGAATAAATAGAAATGAAGTTAGAAATTCAGTCAATAATAGACGTTCTCAAGTACCAGAACCCCAGCCACAACCAATAATTAAATACATATATAATATTACTAATCAATTCATATATATATCAACGAAGAATGAATGCATGAAAAATGAACTTAAATTAAAATACCTTTAACAAGATTTTACCATTGTTATCACATATCAAAGCTATTGAAATAGCATTTATATTTTATATTTTGACAATACTAAAATAACTAATTGAGCAATTCAACTACTATCGGAATTTTAGTTTAGTTTTGCCAGACAATAGCCTTTGGAATTTTCATAAATTCAGAGCTATTTGCTTTTTTTTTGTGTTGTTTATCCAACCGAAATATAATTAAAATATCTCGGTTTTTTTTTTGGTGAGCAGCAGCAACAGAGTCGACGACAACCCGTGGCGTATATTTCCTTTGTCTCTTCCTCAACAGCCACGCCCACTCTTCTGTCGGACTTCCATACTTTTTGTGTCACGCTTTTCGCCTTTTGTGAGCGTCGCTGTTCTTGTTGTTGTTGTTGTCTGTGCGGTAAAGGAAGTTGTAGGA
The DNA here is from genome assembly GCF_003285905.1 of Drosophila hydei. Lineage (NCBI taxonomy): Eukaryota > Metazoa > Arthropoda > Insecta > Diptera > Drosophilidae > Drosophila > Drosophila hydei. Next base: position 80,526 of record NW_022045657.1, read on the forward strand.
TTTTTCCGCTGTCGACATAATTCGTTTTCATATTTTCCGTTTAGAATTTGTTCAAAAGTTAAGCACACAGGACGCAGGACAGAGGACGTAGAACACCAAACGCGTTCGCCTGGCAAAGGATGTGCCGCATTTAACACAGCATTGCACGAGCTGTCGCGTCATCTTATTGTTCTTATTCCTCTCGTTGCTTTTAATAATTCTCTTTTTTTAATTTTTGGTCCACAATTTCCATGAACTCAAAGCTGGCCGCCCGCTGCTGCGGATCATAATGAAGGAGAATGTGACGCATATGGCAACGCCAGCAGCAGCAGCAGAAATTATCATTAAAAGTTGGCAGTGGCAACAGCTGCACAGCATCGATTGTGAGCGCCAAAGCGGACACACACACACACACGCACGCACAGTCGAACGCTTTCTTGGGGGAAGAAATTGTTGAGGTTGCGCAGCTACGAGGGCTTTATCAATTTATTTGGGGCATTAACAGACATTCAAGTGGCAAAAGAAGAAGCAGTTGAAAAGCTCTACGCATATTTGGCGCATTAATTGCACGTTGCCTTTGCTACAATATAAGCTTCTTTCAAATGGTCTTAGAAATAGGGCCAAACTCATCTTTTACTATAATTTAAATTCACCTTTCAACGCAGTTAAAAAGGCTGAGCAGCTGCTGTTGTCTAAGCAAAGATGTTCCGAAAAGCCATTTCGCTACTTGTGAACCTTTGTCTTGTGAATCAAAAAATTTTGAGGCCTTAACAAGATAGGAAAAGAATTGATTAAAAGTAAAACAAAAGTAAATATAGTAATGCAAGCTAATTTTATGAGCTCAATGTGAGATACTTTAAGAATAATTTGTTTAAATTTTTAAACAAAGTATGAATCTCTTTCTCCTCTCTTTTGCTTAATCTTTCTCTGTCGTTAATAATTGTTCACCGATCTACCATCCCTCTCTCTCTTTCTCTGTCCCTGTTTCTGTATCTTTATGACTTTTTCGTTCTATCTCTCCTCTTTCTCCTTCTCCCTCTTTCTCTCTACTTCTCTCTCTTTCTTCCTCTTTCTCTATCCCTCTCTATCCCTCTCTATACCTCTATATCTCCATCCCTCTCTATCCCTTTCTATCCCTCTCTCTCCCTCTTCCACTCTCTCGCCCCCTTTCTTTCTTTGTCTTTGTCTATATCAGTAAATAATTTTTTCTGTCTCTTTAAAATTTCATAAAATAAACTTTTTTGGGGAACATCTTGTTAGCTGCCTATTGTTTAGCTGCTCCACTTTGCCATATTTTATGTACTGCCATAAATGTCATATATTATTGCTTCTACCCTAATATATAGCAAATGGAATTTGCCTGCTTCGCAGCACAAAACAAAGTAATGTTCCCCCAATTTTTCTTGCCAACCCTCGACGTTTCTTTTTTTATAATTCGCCACATGTGTTTTAGATGTTTTTTAAAGAGCTCGTCAGACAATGGTTGCCAGCAGGTGTGCCGCTGTTCGTGTATCGTGTTGGGGGCTTACAAGGCCTAATGCCATAAAAATTCGCGACAAAAAGTTGCCTGTGAATAAATGAAATAAAATCGCATCAACTGCCCGCTCCTCTATGCAATGTTTTTATTTGTTCAAAGTGTGACCAGATTGCTTAAATAAAGACAGCATATATACATATATGATATATATATGTATATATATATTAAATATTTAATATCTGCTAGGCCGTCTACAGCAGAAATGTTGAACAATGCTGACCAATTGCAGTCATAAAATTTGCAAACAGCTGTTGACCCACACAGTAGGCACATCGGCCGTTGCAACACCACCTCCACCACCCTCCTCTTTCGCACCACACCCACTTTATGTGCTGGCTATTAAAAAGCCAGTCGTTACATTCGACGGCTGCCAAGTTTATGACGTTTCTGTGGCTCTCTCTCTGTCTCTCTGTCTGTCTGTCTGTCAAGCTGTCCGCCGCGTATTTGCGGAACTTTGCCTGTGCTTAATTAAGCAATTTGAAGTGCGGCAAAGGCGTGGTGAGGCGGATTTTTCTGAAATGTAGGTAGGGGCTGGGACTGGGGTTGGGTGGCGCTAGCGGTGGGTGTAACCATAGAAAAAGTAGCACAAACCGCTAATTGAAATTGCAGTTATGGCCGACATGCCCGTTGCCTTGGCTTGGTCATCTAATTGAAATAGTCCATAACTAGTTTATAGTTATTTACTTGAAGCACGACCCCCTGCCTCTAGCTACCCTTCGATGTGCTACAAACTTTTCTAAGTACTCAGCACTTGCTGTGCGTCCGTCTGGCCACGATTCGCTGTGTGGTCCTTAACTGCTCTCGTCATTTTCTTGGAATTGTATTGCAGTCACCCTCAGACCTGGCCCATCGGGCATTGTAGCTGTATTTGCTTGAGCCGCTTAACGATTTCTGCTTTTTCATCATCTCCTCCCGCAGCTCTTTTTCTGCTCTTACTTTTAAAATTGACGTAATTAGGCGCATTTTGTATGGTCGCCCACTGCTAAGCAGTTGATCTGTGCAGGCAAAGAGAAGCCAGCAACTGCTTGACCAACAATGCTGGCCATGCTTATGTATCAACAATGGTCAAAGTTGCACTGAAGATTATGAGCAAGCAACATTAAGTATGCCAATGAAAAGAATATTTAAAATGGAACTACAATTGATTTCTGCAAAGGACTAAACAAGATAGTCAGGATATGAGCTTCAAGAGATTTAAGATGGTCATCTGACAGTTTATGTCGTGAATCTTAAGTACTTAAGACTAAGTGGAAAAAAACAATTTGATGAGGAAAAGAAGCCTTAGAGTTGCCAATTAACATAATATAATTTGAGTTATTTTTAATATTAATACTCATCAATTTATCTAATTAAGATTACTAATTCAATCAATTTATAGACTAGACTAAATGCAGTCATAGTCATAGTAATGACAATTTGACAATTTCGTTAGGCAAGTTGGCAACTCTACGTCAGGTGCTTGATTATTTCGTTAAGCCTCTACTCTTAATAAACATATTTTAGTGATATCAGCCAGACTACAAGCTAAGAGGCTATAAATACATTTTTACTCAACACGATTATACTTTTAGCCATATAAAGCAACGCAAACACAATTGCGACTTGGAGACAAATTGATTTTGCTTTATTAAAAATGTTTGCTCACAGAAAACACAGAAAATACTCCACATTTTATTTGCATACATCAAAAGTAAACATTTGTACGTGTTTCTGTGCTTATTTCTGTTTTCCGGAAATGTCATGCAAATACAAATTGTTCTTTTTGTCTCCAATGTTGTGGGCTGACAAAGGCTTTCATGCCATTTCATCAATGGCTGAAAACGACTTTGTGCTCGTGTTAAATATGAAGCAGAACTAATTTCTAATTGCGCTGATTACCGCGCTGCTACCGAGACAATCGACTGAAATTGCGTGATAAATCAATGACTGCATATTTGGCACGCTTGCGTTGCATATTTTTGATAGGCACTGTGTAAATGTATGCAGCCACCCACCCATTTATCTCAGTCTTCATAGGCACAGCTGTAGGTGTTGACAGTGCCAATATTCGCGCTGATGGATGTGGCGGAGTGTGCGGCTGATGCGGATGATGAATTTCTGGTTAAACTATTTGCTCCACCAAGGCCCCCTTTCATCCCATCGCTACCCCCTTTGGCTAGCTGAGCTGCTGTTGTCCATGTCGTTTTGTGTACAATTTAATTTCATGGCGATTTGTTGAGCGAGGACACGATGAGTACAAGTCAGGCAGCCCGTCAGCCAACTGTCACTCATATATCACTCGCATTCACATCCGCATTCGCATTCACATTCGCATTCGCATTCGCATTCGCATTCGCATTCGCATTCGCATTCGCATTCGCATTCGCATTCGCATTCGCATTCGCATCCGCAATGTCAACGCTTGTGACAGAGAGCTGGCGCACAAATTGCATGCAGAAATTCGCTGGGTGTCAGTGTCATAGGGTTGTCGCTTAAGCTTAAACAGCCTTTGAGCTTTGGGTGAGCGTGTGTGTGTGTGTGTGGAGGTAGGGATCATGTTGTGGGTGGCAACCATTGTTGCCATTAAACATGTCACTAGCGTTTCCTTTTTGGTGGTTTATGCCCCATCCAACCGCAATATTTATGTACGTTTTACGTGAAAGCCCACACCATGGTAGTGTGTGTGTCCGTCTGTCTATGTATGTGTGTGTGTGTGTGTGCATTTTGAGTGATTATGTCGATATCATTGATGTTGATTTATGATGATGACATGTGAGTGTTGGCGCTGTATGGAATTGGCGTGACAAATAGCATACAAAATTAAAAGAGAGAAAGAGAGAAAAAGACAGACAGAGAGGGACAGAAAGGTAGCTGAAAATAGAAAAATCTGAATGGAAGAAGAAGCATTTACATACGCATAAACGTTGTGTAAATAATTCGTGGACATCAAAGTATGACATTAAGTTATGAGATTGCAAAAGCAATCGAGCATTTAACAAATACATTAATAATGATAGACAATTAGATATACTTGGTGCGAAGAGTAAGCAAATCTGAAGTAATGGATTATAATAATTAGCATAATTTGTAAGCGAAGCAAAAGAGAGAGCAGCAATGATGGATTATAATTAATATATTGGTAGCTAGCAGCTGGTCTATGGAAATATTAGCCAACACCTGAGAAGTGTGCGTTACCAGAGGAAGTGATAGGATTGACTAGTAGATACTCTACACATAAAAACTAGACAGCTTTTTGGTCATCTGACCAACGCACACAGACACACATTCTTAAGCTATGCACTTAAACAACAGTCCAACACCTCAGAATTGAAAGGGAAACTCATACCAGTCGATAAGCTGGGCGCATCTTGAGGTAGTTTGGCGAATGTTTGGTTTGGCTTCGCAAGTTTCACTTGTGTCGTCGTTGTATTGAAGCGCTTGGAGGGCTTTACGGTGCGTATACGTACTATGGAATCAGGTTTAAAGTAGAGCAAAATATCATTTCAATAAATGTAAAGTAAAATGAAAATGATGAACATAAAATTAAAATGCAAAAGAGCAGATGTTAAAGGCCTTAATAAGGCTCAGCTACATTGTCCTGTGATGGGCGCAACCACAACAGAGACATGTCGGCAGGCAACCGCGAATGCAACGGGCCGTGCTGGCAATTACAGCTGCTGCTGCAGCTGCTACTGCAGCTATATCCATCGAATGGATTTTCGAAAGAACACTAAGCCCCACACTCGTCCACAAACAAAAAGGATAATTGGGAAAGCTACTTACGATCTTCGACGCACATAAGACCATCCGGCATGAGCTTGAGACCCGTGGGACAGGCGCAGGAGATGCGCGGACTGCGCTCGTTGATGCGGGGTGCAGGCAGACACAGATGCGAGCAGTGTCCATTTACTGATTGGCAATGATTAATGCCATCGGGCTGGCGATAAGGATGATACACATGGATGACCATGGGGTGCTGCAACTGTGAGGAAGAGAGAGATCGATGAGTAGAGAAGAGGCTCAGTCATTGGCTGTGGCTTACCATGTGAACAGCTGTGATAGGCTCTACGTCTTGTCCAGTAAATTTGTTAGCCTTGAAGACCGTCTGCTTGTCCCAGTCGGTCCAATAGATGTAATCCTCGAAGGTGCTGATGGAGAAGGGATGTCGCAGATACTCAGTCGAGTACAAGATCTGTCTGCGCTGCGAGCCATCGTAGTTGGCCGAGGAAATTATATTCAGCTTGCCATCCACCCAGTAGATGCGCTTCCTCACCAGATCCAAGGTGATGCCATTAGGCCACTTGACGTCATAGTTGATGATCGTCGTGCGATGGGAGCCATCCATGCCGGCGCGTTCGATGCGCGGCGAGGCACCCCAGTCGGACCAGTACATCCAACCCTCAATGGGATCGAGAGCTATGGAGCGGGGAATATCGAGCGCGTCCTCAATCAGAACTTTGCCCATGTTGCCATCAAAATTGGTCAACTCGATGGTGCACTTATGAGTGTCCGTATAGTAGACATGGTTATAGATCCAATCGACAGCTAGGCCATCCGAGGTCACTGATGATTTCTTCAGCACGACAGTCTTCTCGTTGCCCTCATCGATGGGCGCCTTGTAGATGCTCTGGGTGTTTACATCACTCCAGAAGATCATGCCCGTACGGAACACAAAGTCCAAAGCAGTGGCCGCCTTGGTGTTGTTCACAATGGATGTGATTTCCATGTGATCTAAGGCAATCTTTCGTATGTCGTGACGACGTGCGAGCAGGAGTGAAGCATGTCCCTCTGTTGCCTTGCAGCGCGTGCGATCATGCGAGTCTCTCATGTAGCCCGCTTCGCATTCGCACTTGAAGCCTCCGACTTCATTGACGCAGATCTGGGAGCAGACGCCCGGCTCTTCGCATTCATTGATATCGGCGCAATGATGGCCATCGCTTGTTAGCTTGTAGCCATCGTTGCACTCGCATCGGTAGCCCAACGGCTGATCCACACAGCGATGCATGCAGCCGCCGTTTTTGGAGTCGCACTCGTTTATGCCACATTTGTTCGCCGGCTCATCCTCACCATCGGGACAATCCTTGCGCCTGTCACAGACCTGCGACAGGGCAATACACTGTCCGCCTCCACAGTCGAATTGGCTGCTGGCATTGCAGCTCTTGAGTTCAGCTGTGATCCGGCAGTCGCGTTCATCGCTGCCATCGGCACAATCCTTCAGTCCATTGCAAGTGAGGTGTCCGGCAATGCAGCTGCGATCGCCGCACTGAAATTGATCCGGCCGGCAGGTGATATTTCTGCAGTTGGACATCTGCTCGTCGTCGCCGTCGGGACAGTCGCGGTCGCCATCGCAAACCCAGCTGTGCGGCAGGCAGGTGATGCGATCTTTGCACTGAAACTCGAGCGGTTGGCAGGGCGTTAAAATCTGTGATACAGTGCCGCAATTCTATGGGGGAGACAGAGGGAAAGGAAGAGTGAGATAGAAAGATTGAGTGAGTGCGGAGTAGTCAATGAAGTAGTTTATCTGCTGTGCGTATCTGGTTTTAAACGCATTTTACAAAGGGAACTTTTCTTGAAGTATGCCATAAAAATCAGCTACTATAAGGCATACTCAAACACACACACACAAACCCACATCCGTCCATATATATGATTTTATGTACTCTTTGCATAAGGACAGTTGCTTGCCCTGGCGCCATGGCTTTTATATCTTTTGTTGCATACTCCGCAGGGGCGGGTGATGACACACAAAATTGTTCACATTTTTTACGCATAGTTTTTCATCCCGCTATGCCCTGTACTTTATTTGAGTGGCTAAGGCAGACTATAGGTTTTCTATTTTACTTGGGACAAGGTATCATCCAGTCGGGCAGTCTCAACTGCAAAGCATTTTTAGACATCGCTTGGCTCCTTACTGCTCACATAAATGTTGATGGCAGCAGTTGCCAGTTGACGTCGACGTCGCCAGTGTTGAGTAATACGCGTGTGTTGCATAATTTATGCTAGCATATGCAGCAAGGGCTGCTTCGAAAGTTTACCAGACAAAATAAAACTGATTTTCCACTAGTTTTGTATGTGTTGTAAAACAAGTTTTTTGTAAGTTTCGGACTTAAAGTTGTTAAGTTGTTGAGCAACCCTCGCACACGTGTTGAGATTTACTTTAAACTAGTTTTATAAACTGTCAAAACTTACGCGCTCATCGCCACCATCCTCGCAATCCGGTTCGCCGTCGCAGACCCAAGTCTTGCTGATGCAGCCGCCATTGCTGCAGGTGAACGAGGTATCTTTGGGGCATTCGATTTTGGGACAAGCGACCTCATCGCTGCCATCGCCACAATCGTTGTCCTGATCGCAGACCCAGCGCTTCTGGATGCACCGGCTATTCTTGCACGTGAACTCATCCGAACGGCAAGTTGTATCTACGATTCAATCGAAATATATATTAGAGACACTTAGTGCGAGCTTTGGGGTTTGTGTGCGGGTGTGAGAGAGAGGAGGATTCGGCCGAGTGTACTTATGGGGATGAGTGCTTCTGTTAACATGAACGCTATGGTTAACTACTGTCGAGAGTTAGATAAACAATACAAAAAAGCAGCAGCAACTGAAATATGCGAGACATAACTCAACAAAACCAACACCATTATAAAAATTGCCAACGCAACGCGTCAAGGGATAAAAACTAAAGAGATTTGTTGCTACAACAACAACTACAACAAAAGCATTACATGACTAAAGTATGTAGCTATCTGTGTGCGTGTGTGTGTGTGTGTGTGTGTAAATATTTGTGCTCTGTTGCATCTGTATTGTTTTGGTAAGCATTACACAATACTTGCAACAATGTGTAGCATACTTATGGGCAGCATGATGAAGTATGTACAAGCACAAACACAAACACAAACACAGACACACACACACACACACACACACACGCAAACTAAGCACACACTATTACAGCTAAAACTTTAGTTACAGTCTACAAGCAAGGTACAGTTAGGTTTGGAACAATTTTTTAGGTATGGCTTACTGCACGTGGCTTCGTCACTGCCATCGCTGCAATCTTTGCTCTGATCGCACATCCAGGCGAGTGGTATACACTCGCCCTCGCCGCTCTTGCAAGCGAACTCGTCGGGGGAGCACGTTTTGCTCTCTGCAATATACAAATAGATGTTGGAAGAAGCATGGAGTTAGTACTGGATATGATGATGGGATGCAACAAGACAGATGTAGCTTCTACATATAATTTGTTGCCTGTCAATTTGACTTTTGCGCTATATTTGATATCAAAAATACGATTCAGTGCAAATGGATCGATTTTTATAGATATACATAGATAACATTGAGAATTTGTTTCTTTAAAATGCATATTTTTAATATTGAACATTGATTTAGAAAAATAACTTTAATCTGCGTTGATTAAAAAAAATAAAATCTTGTTTGTATATCAAAAATCAATGAAAGCTCGAATCCTGTGCAGTGGGCATGCTCGATGGAAGCATGTATTCCACACACACACACACACACACACATTCACATCCACTTACGAGCAACAAAATAGCTGTAAAAATTGCCTAAAGATAAGCTCGGTAAAATTTTTGCCGACTCAAACCATGGTTGAATGGGTGGTAAATATCAAGTGGCTGATAAACTGCGTTACAGGCCTCTTGTCTTTGTGTCGAGTGGCTTCTAACTGTCTGTCTAATGGCGCTGCTCAGTTGAATCTTTGATTACTGTAGCCATGGCACTTTAAGGGGCGACGCCGTAAAGTATGCAACAGACTTAAAAGGCGTCTTCCTGTTGCCTGGCACTGTAATTAAGTTTATAAGACGGCAGCAGAAATTGAAGTAGAAGTCCAATTGTGGCTGGCACATGCCAGCCAAGTAATAAACATAGTTGTCATGCCAACACATACACACATGCACACACACTTGCGCATTAGGAGATATGGGGCAACTGGAACTGAAGTTAAGCGAGCGGCATTTTATCTAGGCAGTAATTAAGACATTATCAGCCAACACTCCATAAAGTTAAAACGCACACATGCGCACGCATTAAAGCAATTATCACACACAACACAAACGTACACACCCACGCACACACACACAGACACACACTTGCATGCTGATAGAGGCAGCCAGCTTCAGTGAGAAACTTTCATTGAAGTTTTGCCAGGCGTACATTTAACAGACATCACACAGAGACACACACACATACACACACCCCCCTTCGCGCCCAATCGACACATCCACACATAAAAACGTTTGTGTTTAACCCTAAATACGTATTATTTTTTCTTGGTTTTTGTTCTTGTTTCCTCCCGCTAGGCGCGTGAACTGAATGTCCTTTGTTTTGGTGCGGCTACGCTTGATTTTTCTTGATAAGATTATGTAATTCCTGCTGTGTGTGCGTGTGCCACAGGCTATAAAGGCTCATAACACCATATCACACACATGCACACACAGCTATATATACATATAAATATGCTTTAGCTGCGCTGTAAGCAGCGCCAAGAAAAAATATTTTTTGCAATTTTTCCCCTTTACTTTTTTGGTTTTTGTTTTTTGGGCTTCAACGTCGTTGCAAATAAATTAATTTATTATTATTTTACGCTTTGTTGCTTGATATTATTTTTGCATGCGCAACGTGTCGTATGCGTGATATGACTTAAATTGGTATTTATTGCAGCTAGAGAGCGCGCACGAGCGTGCTTATATATTTTTGTTGTTTTCGCACAGGAGCTCAGCTTGAATCGCACGCTAAACGTGAAGCTGGAGTGTGTTGAAAATTGTTTGTAAAATGTAAAAAAGTTAACACAGATTGACATGACTCGTATTTAAATGAAAGCCGTAGCATGTGTGCAGTCTGTTCAATGCATTGTCTTCAGCATATTTAGGATTAAAATTGAAACTGAAAAGCTGAACGAATCAGAAATGCTAACAATATACAAAAACTTCAATAAAGCCAATTTGAAGCGGAAAGTGGCAAAAACTGAATGTGAGCAACTATTTCGCGAAAAATGATAGAAATACTTTAACTAACGCATTTGCTAGTCTGGAATTTATGTGTGCACAAAGAAATGTTAATTATGCGCAAATTTGCGTATATATATATGTATATATTGCGTATGCGCAACGTTATTATATTTTCATTAAACTGATTATAACGCTTGCTAGTGGCAGCTTGAACTCTGTCCATTTTCAGCAACTATTTTGCTGCGCACTAAATGTGGTCCAGTAGCTGGAGCAGGGCTAGAAAATGCCGCCCACTTGAGTCTTGGTTTGGCTTCGCCTGCCATACGCCATAGCAAAATCAATTTGTTGGCTACAATAAATAGCTCATAGCAGCTTGAATAGTGTATGCATACACACACGCACACGCACTCCCAATCACACAGAACTTTTGTATTGTATTCAATAGCATTTTGCAGTTATCTGCCGCCTGCTTTGAGCAAGTCAAGCCCTGGCTCCAGAGCCACTATGCGAGCAATTTGATTTTAATTTTATTTAAAATGCTTTTAGTTTATGCTCGAGCCGTACAGTTGAAGCCCCCGCTGTGTTCCCATTGTCATTGCAAGCCTCCATTCAGGCACTCCACATCAAAGAAAAGACATCACAGCCAATGAAGTTTAATAGCTTTGCTCAGCTGCAGTTTGCTTTTTTCTTTCTTTTTCTTTTCTTTTCTCATTTTACTCTCACAATAAACTATAGTTGCACGCGTCACATGGCAGTTATTCTTTGCCTCTATTTAGCGGCAATCTAATAACAAAAAGTTTTCTTTGTTATTTTTTTTAGTTCCTTACCGAGAAGTGTTCGTTAATATTACACGAAGCCACAAAAAATCGCAAACGTATGTACTTTAAATAAATATAGTTTCTTCAATTCATGAAATATCATATTTCAGCTATATATAATGATGCTTAAATAGGTAGCTCCAAGTCAAAATGTTCATCAAATAAAACAGTAATATTAGAAACGGAGCCAACAATAAAATACATTTTTGTTATCGTTTTTTGTATCTCAATTATATTTTGTCAAATTTTCAGCAGAAGCTGCATTCTTGAAATCCTGTTCAAAATATTTTTATCTTTTGTATATGTTAAACAGCAGCGCGTGTTCCTCAGGAAAATGTCACGATAGTCTATCAAAAAATCCTGTCTCCCGTATCTACATTTTTTTTTTTTTTTTTTTTTTTGTGGGGGCACGTTAAACTTCAATTAACATTCACAACGTTGCCAACGATATAAAAAGTTAAAAAAAAAAAACAAGTATCGTTGAAAAATACTTTTTTTTTCGAGGCGTATAAAAGCCATAAAATGTCACACGTGTTCAATGGCGAGTAGAGCAGTATGGGAGTATGAGAGTGAGTATCCTGTGAATCCTGTGCATGTTCAATTTCTGTTGAGCCTTGCTCTGCCAGTCAGTTTGGTAGCATATAAACCACAGGCAGAATTTTCGCGCCATTTCCCTTTATACACATATAAATATATACGCACACAAATATATATATAAAAATATATATATATATATATATATATATATATATATATATATATGTATACATGTATGTTTTGATTACCAGTTTTTATTTCAACAAGCTTCGCTGATGAGTTACGAGTGGATAACATCATAAAAATCTCATCATTTTTTTTCAATTACAGCGCGAATGAACAAAAGAAATAAAACGCGTATAATAAAAAATGCGAAATTTGATGTGGCATTAATAGTTAGTTGAATGCGACACGGACTACAAACTGCGAAATAAGTTGCCTCGAAAATTGCGCTGATAACGCCCAAAGGCATGCTATGATAGAAAGGTTTCCAGTTGAGCGAGTTGCTCAACTGACAAATGCCCTGTCATATATATAGCATATAAAGTGTATTCATGTTTTTAGATGGAAAGAATTGTGAAGGAAATGAGTTTCTTTTGCTCTTCAACTTAGTGAACAGAATTCTAATTTCAGACAGATTTCATCATACACTATAATGTTCTCAGATCAAAAATTATTATATAACAAAATCATGAACAAACTTCATATAATTGTGTTGGACGACTGACAAACTGTTATGAAATTTGTCGCCGGATGACGCTGTTTTTCCTGTGGCTGAGCCTAGTTGATAGCCTACTTAGTATTGCAGGGTATGCGAGTTAGCAGGGTTTAACATTTCGGTGGGCTTGTTAATGCATAAATACAAATTATTTCCGCTGTTGGCAGCATTTTTGATGCGCACGTCGTGATGTTTTTTTGCGTAGTCCTTTGACGTTAATTTATGGACAAGTCGGCCCAAGTTGTAGGATCGTACGCCCGCCCACCCTCTACTCATAAAGTATGAGATACATGACGGCTTAGGGCGTGGAGGATAGGGGATATACATGGCATGCATTGAAATAAATATCATGCTTTAAATGCGACTTTATGAGCCTTTAAGTTATGAAACCCATTTGCTTAGCGAGTGAGAGTGTTTCTTATTTTCATTCCTCTGATGCTGTTTTTGTTGTTTTAGTAGGGCAGCGTAAATCCTCCGGGTTAGTAGGTATGTATGCAAATTTGGCTATAACTTTTTTGCTTACTACACTCTAATTCGTCGGAGCCATCGCGACAGTCGGGGCTCCCATCGCAAATCCAACTGCGCGGCAGGCACTGCTCCCCATTGTGGCATCTGAAGGTGAAATGGTTGCACGCGTTCACTGCACAATTCGAGCTGAAATTTGAGCAACCCAATCCCAAGAGACTACATAAAGGCATAATACTTACTGCAAAGGCCTGGTGCCTCATCGGAGCCGTCGGCACAGTCGCTCTCACGATCACAACGCCATTTGTTGGGTATGCACATGCCGTTGTTGCAGCGGAACTGTTTAACGCCGCAAGTGGATTCTGCAAATGTACAAAAATAAAAATATATTGAAAATCTTTGCTTTCAATATGGCAGCCAATTTTGCATCGCCGGCAGGGCCATACAATTTATGTAAAAGGGGGCAAAAAACTGCGACCATAGCGCACCAGCATAGTCCACCTAGAGATACTCCTCAATAATTATATTTTTATATAATTCCACATAATTTAGAGCTGTTTCTGCACAAAACTATTTTGTATTCGGAACATATATATATATATAGAAAATATTAGAATATATATAATAATTTATATATATATATATATCAAATTTATATCAAAATTTATATATTAAAATGTATATATATATATTGCATATCTAAGTGACAAGTTCCGCCTGTACATGCCCTTTGTTATCAACTTTGAATAGTCACAGGGTATACAAAATACTGATAATGGCTTGCCACTAAAAATATGAAGAATATGAGCATGGAAAATCAACTTTTTTATGCATCAATAAGTTTCTGTGTCAAAAATAAATGTGATTTTTATGTTGCGGGCTGTGTTGATGCCACGGGCAACAAAAACTTGCCACTTGCTGTGATTCTCTGTATAGTGTATATGTGGGTATATGTGGGTGTGTGGTTGCTGTCTTTACTACTGCCGAGTGTTCCTTGGGTGAACTTTTTTTTTATAGTTTAGTTTTGCCATTTTATGGTCATTTTATTTTACGACTTGCAAACGAAATTTTCAGCAGAGCTTAAAGACAATGCAAAAATTAAATTGGATTTTGAGCATTTGTGCATAGTGGAAATTAAAGAAATGAGCCATAAATGTGCTGAGATCGATACCCTTTTATCAAAGATTATTTGCAACGTCAAAGGAAAGGCTTTAAAAATAAAAATGAAAAAATTAAAGGAACTTAGAAAATTTCAGTTCAGTTTCGACTTAGACTCAGGAGCCAAGCCAGCTTCTATAATTTAATTAAAGCAAATTGGATTCGGCATGCATGTCCTCATGGGTTGTGTTCCAGATTTTCAGATTGAAGACTAAATGCTATGCGAGAGTGCCTTATAAATATAGAGTGTTTGAGTTGCGTTTGCAATTAAAGTGATCTAAATCCATTAACATAACGACAAATGGAACCGAAAACTTTGCCAAAACTGCAACAAAGTTCTCATAAGCAACTTATGCAAAGCAACAAATTTTCTTAAAAGCTCCGCTCAGCTGAGCTCAGCTCTACAATTTAGTCAACTTGCCATCGGTGACTGAGTGCAGCAAACAACTTGCTTGACAACTATTTCCACAAAATATTTTTAAGTCCTCTTTTCCATTCCATTTAATTTAGTTTTATTTTTTTTAACAACTTAAGAGCGGAGCGTGCTGCATCTCATCTGCATATTGTTGGCTAAAATGTTGCACCTTTTAGCAGTGACTGCACTCAATTTAACGCTGTAGCGCAAATGAATGCGCCCTCGACAGACGTTTGAAATTTGGTTGAGCTTTAAGTCCAATGATGCCAACTATAACTGGGAGGTGGTGGGCGAAAGCCATTCCCTTCGGACCAGTCTCCGGCTGGCAGCCATAAACTTTTGCGCAACTTTTGTGTGTGTTTCTCATGGAGTCCCCCTCATCGACCCTTTCCGCATTGCGAAAAATGCGCATCACGTTCTGCGTTTGGGGACTTTGCAACGTTCCTAACGTATTTACCTAGCAGCGGCATTTAGCGCCAACATTAAACAAGGATCGACTCAGAAATCAGCCACAGTCAGTAGCTGGATAGCGCCACGTCTAGCCTTTAATGACCAGACCCAGCATAGGCATGGGGACATGTAGTTAAATATTTTCGAAATTAATCAAATTTTCATAATCAAATTTTTTGGCTGAAAAACAAACACTCCTTTAGGACTAGACTACGGAATTGAGCTGTAAGTCATGAAATGCACTTGATTTGCGAGCGTTATCAATATTTAATTATCAGTCTTTGCTAATGATTAATTATTTATAAGAAAAGCTAAAAGTTGCGAAAACATGTTTTTTTCCTTTGGTTCTATGAATTCTAGACATTGTTGAAAATATTTTAAATTTATTGAAAACTTTGTTTTTAATTGCATTTAAAATGAATTTTAGAATGAATTGTTTTAATACTTTTGTGTTAAATTTGAATTTGAATTTATTATTATTTGTAAAATTAATTAAAATTTTTTGAATTATTTAAATCATTTTATATATTTTATAAAAATATATATTTTATAATATAAAATAATTTAAAAATTTGAACAATTATAAAAAAGTTTAATTTTAATTGTAATTTTTTTATTTTAATTGAGCTTTCAGAAACACCTTAACTACGTTTCCTTAAATTTCTTATATAACTCTCTCTTAAGAATTCCATTAAGATTTTGTTGTCTAGTGTCGTTGAATATAAATGTAGTGTGATGGTGGAGACATGAGACATTGTATATTAACGAGAGGCTAGACTTCTAGGCAATTCGCAAAGCTATCCGCTTCTCTCTCTCTCGCTTTCTCTCTCTCACTCTCTTTCTGTACTCTGTTCTAAGCTAGCTATAAAATTGTGTTTGCCAATGGCAAAGTCTCTGACGCTCAATTTCCGAGATTTGTGTTTACATTTTTTCAAGCTCAATTTTTTCTTTATGCGTAATTATTTATTTATGACTTAATAGACTGACAGCTGAGGCCTCTAAATGTCACATACATCTAGCCAAGCTGACATTCAGTGTGTGTCATTCAATGCATAAGCAAACAGACATTGGCCTACGTCGCATGCAGCATGCCGCATGCCGCATATTTCCCATTCCCATTCTACCTGCCATGTCCAATGTACGCCCACTTTTCGCACATTCTGTTTATATTTCTTGCGTTTCGTTTTGCTTTTAAACAAAGCTCATAAATTTACGCTCGTTTTTGTTACGCATATTTATTATGTCGCTCGCGCGCTCTCAGCTAAAAGCATGCCGTGCATACACACGCCCACTCACATATATACAGATATTTTCGTCGCATGCCACACCCCACGCGAATCACTGCGCCGTCCAGGTGCAAACTTCATTATTTACAGTCTGACGCGTCGCGGCGACGACAACGTGGATTATGTGCCACTTGGCGAGGCAGAAAGGACGGGGGCGTGGCAGCATTGGGGCGGCAACCTTTTAATTCTAATACAGATGGGAGCTGACAACAACACCTGCACCACTACCAACAACAACAGTAAAAGTAACAGCTGCGGCAGCTGCCAGTGATTTGCATTATCATGCATTTTATGCAATTCGTTTACGCTCTGGCATTTCGCTGCTCGTCTTTTTGCATGATAATGAATTGCACTTTGGTACACCTATTAACTACCGCGTATGTGTGCGCCGGCTTATCACCTGGCTTTGATTTGAGTGCATTGCACGGCGGGGGTTATCAATGCAACGGCCACAGTAGCCTCAAGGTTGCCAACAACGTACCCAAGTCAAATAAGTTAAACATGAAAAAGTTACCACACACAGACACTAACACATACACTAGCCCACACACACGCTCAGACACACATGCATGGCCAAAAGTCATGCAAAACTTTTGGCACACTGCAACTTAACTGCCACACCCCCACGCCCCCTTTCAGCGACTCTCTGGACGCTCATTTACAGCGCCCGGCTGAAAGCCATAAAAAAGTTATCTTGTCGCACAAAAAGTGTTCACAAGGCAGAGAAATAATAAAAAATAAAAAAAAAACTTCTTGTCTTTTGCGGTCATCCATCGATTTAGCGCATTAAAACTTTGCCCGAAATTTCCCACTTCCCATTTTCCATTTGCCTTTCAATATTTGGCTTTTACAATATCTGAGCCACTTTAAGCTGATTGAATTTTCAAATTTGCTATATTATTGATATTCTACGAAATAATTTTAGAAAAAAGCTAATAAAATTTAACGCTGCTTGACTAAATAATGGAGACTAAATTAATATAATATATAATAAAAATAAAAAGATTGTATAATAATTGCTTATTTAACTGTTTTAAGTTGAGATATTTTAAATTTATTTTTGATATTACAAAATCTAATTAAATTCGTTTTTTAGAAGTTCTGTTTAACGCAAATAAATTTTATTTTCATCGTACTTTAGACTTGATCTAAAGCTGGAATTATTTTCCTTTGGATCCCTTGCCTTTGGCTTGTCTAATTGAGAAATGTTTATCCACTGAATTTGAGCCGGGCCGCTCCATTAATGAAGTTTCTCTGACTTTTTCTTGAGATTATTATTGTTGTTGTTGGGGCACCGGACAAACATAAATTGAATTGTCTGTTTCATTTAAAAGGCGGAAAAAGAAAGCAAACGTGCACAAATTTCATGTTCGTCCTTGTTGTTCGCACTTTATCAACTTTTGCTTTGCGCTTTGCCTTCGCGCCTCAATAAATAAATGAAAAATCTTTGTAGGGACGATTTTTCCTTTCTGCCATTGTTTACAATTGTTGCCGTTTGTTGTTGCTACGCACAGCAGGGTGTTTCCTATATAGCCAAAGTATACTAAAAAAGGCTCGTCCTGACATTCCCGCTTGTTGTTTATGGCACCTTTTTCACTTTATTGGAGTTGTGTTCTGTGCTTTGTCTTCAGCTTCAAGTATTTCAATATAAAAAAACGCAAAACAAGAGTTTTTTTGTTTTTTTTTTTTTGCGGGTTAAGGGGTGCATCATAAATCATTTGAAGAGGCGCTTGGCGTGAGCTTTGAGCGCAGACCTTACTCCCTAATGAGACAAACTTTTTTACATATGCTCGAATCTGTTTGTTGTTGTTGTTGCTGTTTTAACTGTTGAATGACCATAACAGATAGCGAGCCATTGGCAGCGCAAGTCCGTTAAAATTGCATTTAAATGCCTGGACAATTTATATGTTAAATAAAAGCTGCGACCCGGAAGTGGAAAGCTTAAGCAAATTGAATTGAGTTTTGGCAAATTTCGTTGCTGTTGCTGCTGGTGCTGCTGCTGCTGCTGCTCCTGCTGGGAGCTGCTTAGCTATTTAATGCTCGGAAATAATAACTGTCTTTTGGCATATTCCAAAATCTGCTTACGCTATAATTTCGCCGGGATGAAACATAAGCATAAGCCGCAGCTCAAGCGCTTTTAAGGTGCTTAGAAATAAGTGTTTGGTAAGACTAGCAGATTATTTGCTCTGCTCCACAAAATAAAATCGTTAAAAATATTTTGACATGGGTATATACAAATATATACACTTGACTTGTAACAAATTTAGCATATATTACTGATTTTTTTATATATATTATTTGTATGCATATAAATGCCATTAAATATGACAAATTTGCCAAGCTATAAAATGTTAACATTTCATAATGATTTTATTAAATATTAATATCAAAAAGTTAAAAAAATTTGTGCTTTGTATTTTTTAGACCTTTATGTTTATCTAGCGAAAACAAAAACAACAATCAAGCGTACAAAAATCCTTTGAAATATGCTGATATTTCTATAAATATATACGAGAGAGTTTGGTAAAGCGGGCGATTTGATGAAATAAAAGCGAAGCGGCCTTAAATTTGCCACATTTGCTGATAAAATGGGATGGCAACGGCAGCGGTGGCGGCGGCTGCTACTGCTGCTGCTTAAAAGTGAGCCATGCATAATTTATGGCTTATAAGGCCAGCAGGAGCTGGCATCACCAAGGATATGTGACTGAATTTATCTAACACTGGCAGCCAACGCACAGACATACATGAATATATATACGAGTATATACATACAGACATATATATGTTATACAAAATGAAGCTAGTTTTGAGCAGCGCTGTGTGGCTTATCAGCTGTCTTTTACATTTCTTTAGATATGTGTTTTTTTGCTTCCAACTGCATGAATATTTATGCTAACGATATTGAACGCCCTATATATATGCATATATATATTGGCTACTTATACCACTTGTCTAAGAGCTGCTTGAAAGTCGTGCCACAATGCTGTGTCGCAACGTTGCTCGTTGTTCTTGTTGTTCCTAGCTGTTTACGCGGCGTATGCGCAACGTGGCAATCGACTAAGTTACTGTCGCTGCTCTTAATGGTCGTTTGTTCACATCTCATTTGTACACATAAGAAAAAAACTGATGCCCGACATTAGTTTTGTTGCTTCAGACACGCCCACACACAGTAAATGACAGTCAAACCCAAGACAATAACAGTAAATTGAGCTACACTCGAACCAGTTGAAGTTTAACTGAGCTCAACTATTGATATCTTATCCTAATGGCTATCAGCTTAAGGAAACGAACAGACGAGCTAATATCTAAAGCAAGTGAAGGTCTACTATAATATTTATTTTTAATATAAGAAGTTGAGCTGTCTACTCTAGCGAAAAATAAGTAAACTTTAAGTATATGCTAAAGTTTCCATATTATTTGAGCTGAAGAAGCTGTAGCCCTTCAGGTGTTTAGCATGCGATCATGTTTTATTCTGCATTATATTTTGCTTAAATTATAAACTCATACCGGTATCAATGGAGATGGCATATGTGCGCTGTTGTACATGCTGTAATAATCCGCTGAGGAGCAGCAGTCGGCAAATCGGGAGCGTATATCTGCGTATTAGTCCCATGTTGCCAACTTTGCCAGCTTGTTCACAAGGCCTCAAACGTTAAATTGTATTAGATTATAATGTGGCCTAAGTGCGTGCTTGAATTATTCAATAAAATTTTTGTTTCTCCTGGTTATTGCTGTTCTGCTTCTTGCCTTTGCTTTTCGTAATTATTTTAAATGCGTTTCTTTTTTATATCGTGCTGGCCGTCAAAAATGTTTATGTTAATCGGCGCTGAAAAGTAGGCAATACTTTTTATTTAGCATTAAAATTTTGAGTGACAAGTGGTCATAGACTGCTTTTATAAGACGGATTTTATACTGCATATTTTGTATGTAATTACTTTTATTTTTTTATGCTTACGAATTCTTTTTTTAAGTTTAGTTTTTGTTATTTTCTTACATTTTTTTTTAATTTTTATGATGTAAAATTTAAAATTTTAATATTACTTAAATATCTGAAAAATATTTATATATAAGTTAATAGACTTGGAGAAAAATTTAATCTATGCAAGTTTTCATTTTCTTAAAGAATATATATAATATAAATTGTAAATTGTATTGATTCAATAATTTTTTCAATAAATTTAACTAATTGAGTAGTGTTTTGCTTAGATATATAATTTATAAATAAATAAAAATTTTTTTATTTATAAAATAATTATATTATTCAATAATTTTCTTTTGCTTTGTTATTTTCGTTATTTTTTATTATTGAATCGATTTTAAAATAATGCAAAACTATATTTATTTAATTATTTATTTTATTATTTATTTGAGAAAAACAAATCAAAATTAATTTGCCTTTGTCCTCTAGTAAATTGCGATTTAGCAAAATCATTTGACGACGTTATGAATAATTGATTGATTGACGTTTTAGAATGTTTGAGCTTTGCTTTGACCATGAATGTTTGATTTCGCGCTATGTTTATTTAAATTAATAATTAGTTTAACATATTTGTTGTTTATTTTAATGCACATCTTTCACCTTTCACCTGTCACCCTTTTTTTAATTTTAATTCCACATATAGTTTGATTTATTTAACTTTTTGTATGAAAATATCATTTGTGTTTGTTTAATTTATATTATAATCGTACTCTCGTTGTTGCTGTTGCAAATGTTTTAATTAAGCTGCAGCTCAGTTCTGTATTTGTGTAATAATTATCTTTATTTTCATTGTGAATTATTTTTAAGGCTCTTTGTGTGTGCGTGCTTAATTTTAATTGCAATTATTTCAATTTGAATTGTTTGTCATTGTCATTGTTGTTGTTGCTGTTGCTGTTGTTTTAAAATATTAATAATGATAATGTGGCATTAATGATGCACCTTATGCCACTTAACAGACGCACTGGCAGCATAAGCATCTATGACAATTGTTGAGGACATGCCAGGATATTTGTGTCAAGTTCATGAAATGCCAAACAGAAGCCAAAATCAAAATTCGAAATGTGAAGTTCGTCCGCTAAGAGCAGCGGCTAAGAGAAAGCGAAAAGTAAAACAACAAAACGACGCGCAGAAGCGTGAAAAACCAACGGGAAAACTATGGGCACAAAATATGGCAAAGCTACGGCAAGGCCCAAGCCAAAAATGTTTCCGCTTAGAGTTGGCGCCACTGCGAAGTCAAACACAACAAACACACACGCACACCAAAGCATTTATAAATTTTTGTTTAAAATTTTTAATAATTTTTTTTTAGTATTTTTAATTTCATGTATATTTTGATTTTTGTCACTTGTTTTTAATTAGTTTTCGGCTACTTTATTTCATTTACTTAAGCTTCGCCTTTTTGGGGTCTGCTCAGTATTTGTTGCGCTCCTTTTCAACTGTCTCTGTGGTTCGTCCTGTTGCACACACACGTCCGTTTTAATGGAAAGTTCGTTGCCAACTGAGTTTTAAGCACAACGCGGCGTATCTTAAAAATATTAATCTGCCCGCCCAGCAGCATCCAAAAAGCAGAAACAGGCTGTTCGGCGAGCGCTTCTCGAGCTTGCGCTCAACAAATTTTGATAAGAGCCAAGCGACAGACACTCAATGCGGAGTCGCATAGTCAGTGAGTGAGTTTCAGAGTGTATGAGTGAGTGAGTGTATGAGTGAGTGAGTGTATGAGTGAGTGTCTATGACTGAGTGTATTCTCTCGTTGTGAGTCAGGAAATGTTTACTTCGCTTATCAAGCGGTAGTTTACGCTTCAGGACGCTGTCTATACCTAATCAGCTGTTATTTGTCAACAAAACAAAGTAATAAAATAAATACGATTCTTAATAAGAATCGTACGTAAACCCAAACAGAAACAAATAATTCATAAATATATTTCTGATTAGGTATAATTAGGTTTGGGCTGTGAGGTAAAGGCGAACGTAGCTATTTGGTACCTGAGTTAATGACTAAGTTGAAGTTTTGAATTATATATATATAAATATATAATATATACATATTATATATATAATTATAAATAATACTGATGCTGAGCTTAAAGAAGAACTATAATAAACGAGAGTTCATCAGAGCTGCGTAGCTTCTAGTTTTACTTAAATTCATAAATACTTACGCAGGGTATGCACTAATTGAGATAACTAGGTTGCACATCTAGTAGTCGTACTAGTTTAGTTTGTTTCTTGCTGTCCAATTAGCCTGAGACGCATTAATATTTAAAGATAAGAATAGCGATAAGAATTCATCTTCTGACGCAGTCAGACGCTTGACCTAGTAGTGTTTGCTGAGTGGGGAATACCAGATACACATATATATATATATATTTATATATATATATATAATTATATATATATAAAGAATATTCCAGATATAAATAAAGGTATATATTTATATTACATATTAACCAGCTTCTGGTGAATTGGGTCAAGTTCGGACCGCTTTCTATTTGCTTTGCATAACGATTTTTTAGAGAAAAGCATCTCATTACCTCGCCTTTACACAATTTATCTCTTTCTCTCTCTATCTCTGACTTTCTCTCTCTCTCTCTCTGCTTTTGTTAAAAGCTCAAATGCTAATTGTTAAGTCGCAATTGTAAAGTGCGCGATAAGTCGGAGAGTAGATAGGATTATATGCGCTATATCAGCGAAAATAATACCAAATGACCTCACGACTTCCTTATGCATAAGTCACAGACAATATTTCAATTAAGAATCTGCTGCTTATTGCTTCTAATCAGTTGGATTTGCAAATATTTGTGCTAATAAGTAGAAAGTAACCTTGAAAGTAAATAAATATATATTTTTAATAAGAATAGCAACTGCAGTGATTATAATTATATTATAATTGTAGTAATTATAATTATATATATATAATTATAATTATTAAAAATATATATAGTTGTAATCTAATACGAATTGTAACTAATACGAATAGTTAAGCTGTTAGCGTGTTCACTGTTTACTCTTATATTTCAGTAGATTTCTTTCCAACATTATATAATAAATATATTCTTTAATCAGCGCGTAATGCATTAGCCTTATCTTTGTTGTTCAATTAACTAAGACAAATTGATCAAAGTACATTTGAATATTGTAAATTCTTTTTTTTGCCGGAATTGTTGTTCCTTTTCTTTAGATTTTTAATAATAAAACAATTAGTTCTTATTTCGTGCTGTAAACATGTCATAAATGCTTATCTATTAGAACTTAAAACTTCAGTTGCAAAATTTCAAGTCACAGAAACTAAAATTTCGGTGTAAAATATTTTTCTGCGTTTAAGTAGTTCACAGCAGCTAAGACTGTAGCGTCTGCGTATTTATATTAAATATATTAATGTTATCATTTTCGAGTTGAGCCACAATCAAACAAGTTAAGCTTTTTTTGCCAGCTGTTCTGCTTAGTTCTGCTCAGCTCTTGGTTTAACTTGTTTGAAGCTCTAGCTTGCTGGGAGCATGATGCAATGGCTTAGTTAGATTGCACTTGACTTGCTTTAAATGCTCGCCAAATAAGACTCAACTTGTGCTTAGCTGCTGTACGCGTCCCAAGTGCTACCCTCCGCACTTGCCACACTCTAGTTTACTACGCTCTGGTACTCGCTCACAGCACAGTCTGGCTCAAGGTTGTTGTTTATGTGCAACATTTTATAATTACAGTTCAGTTTGTTGAGCTTGGCCAACAGCTTGAACCAATTGAAATTATTGTTTTAATGGGAAAATGGTTAGAAAACTATAAAAGATTTTATTTAAAAAATAAAAACTATTAAAATGTTTTTAATATTATAAAATGAATCATATATATATATAAATATCTAATCAGAAATTTAAATTAAAGCAATTCAGCTATTTATTTAATATTCTATACTTTTTATATTTTCATAACAAAATATCAATAAAATGGTTTCCCTTCTTTTTAACTTTATATTATATATAAAAAGAATTTTATTTGTTGTTGTTATTGTATTTGTAGTACAATACTGTGCTTGCTTCTCAAGGTATGCCCAATATTTCAGCTTTCACTGTTTGGTCTAATTTAAGTGCCAGCCCCAAAAGTATGCAACACAAAATTACAAAAGTGTTGCCAAATGTAAGCACGAGTAAATCAGAAACTGTAAATTAAACACAAAGAGCTAATAAAAAGAAATACACACACACATAGAGACAGAGAGAGAGAGGAGTATATCTCTAGATAAATCCAAATATATACCTACTATGTATATCGGAGTAAAAATGAAACGAAAACAAATTTAGTTTGGGGCAGTTGAGTGCCCACCTAACATGACACTAAATAAACAGGCAGTTGTTACTTACTCAACAACGAAGCCAAATAAATAGTGAAACACTAAAAACCAATACAAAAGTAAACATGCACACTCACACATACACACAGCTAAGTAAATGGTTAGTTCTGTGACATTTTCTAAATTGAAAAACTACAAAATGACTGACATCAGATTATAGTGTGCGAGAGGACAGATTGAGGTGGCTTTAGAGGGGGTTGAGAGGGATGTGGGGCGGTGATTGCAGCACAATGACAACAGCTGTGACCATTCATTCAAGTCCAGAGCCATGTGTCTTGACTTTGGCCTAGGCGAAGCTTAACTTAAAATATTGTTTGTACTTTGCTTTGGGCCAACAGAACTTGCACCTAAACTTGAATGAAACTCAATTGTCTAGAGGCACAGCCATTCGAGAATGACCCCCATAAAAGTGACATAATGTTAACGACTGAGACTTACCTTGAAATTTACATTGCTCGATCAGCTCATCGCTGTGATCCTTGCAGTCGGTGTCGCCATCGCAGACAAATCGAATGGGTATGCATTCCCCGCTTTCCTTGCAGCGGAACTGCTTCTCATCGCAAAAATGTGTCAGGCTTTGAGCTGCAGCATGAAAGAGAGAGAGAGAGTGAGAGGGAGTGTGAGTAAGAGAGCAGATCTATGCGAAATCAAATACATATTAATTCATTAAGTTCAGTTTCTTCGTGGCCTAATCAAATTCATAACTAACATTTAAGTTGAAAACTTTGGCTCGTTAACAACGTTGCGAACCGCACAATGGCGCCCATTAAAATAGTGGGGCGTGGCAGGGATGGGTTTGGCGGGACTGGGTCAGAGGAGGCTTTTGTGGCTCTAGAGCGTTGACAAGCTTTAAGACCTTTCTAAGGTCGGGGCCAAAAAGCTGACAATAAACAAAAAACTTGTAAATAATAAAGTGTGGCAGGCCTTGTCCGTGTGTCAAAGTGTGTGTGTGTGTGTCTGTAAAGGGGTAAACCGCAAAATACGCCGCCATAAACAAAAGGACACAAATTTTTGAAATTAATAAGCGCAAATACAAGGCGAGCTTACAGGATGACAGGCAATGTGTAGGTTATGCGTATATGTGTGTGTGTGTGTGTATGTCTGTGTGGGTATGTCTATGTATGTGCGTAAGCCCTCAACTGGGACTCATCAATCGTTTATGGCTTTTGGCTGTGGGCTTAGTGACAAATTCGTTTGTAAGCAAAATGGCGACAGTCGCAGTTCCGTTTAGCCATTAAATAGCTAAAGATTCAGCGGTTTCAGCGTAGGTATAGCTGCTTGCGTCTGAGCTGATTGCGAAATTAGCTGTGCGCGTGTGTGGGTGTGGGTATAGCAGCTGCTTAATCCAAAAGTGTTTCAAGTTAGCAAAACCATGTGTTATTCGACATTTAATTGTGCGTACTTAACTCAAATTGACAATTGCTTAAGCACGGCACAAGACATGCACGAGCTGAGCACACACACACACACCCATACACAGAGAGATGCACGTTTAATTATAATTGCAGACAATGTCTCTGTGTGTGTGTGTGTGAGGGACTCGACATTGTCTGCACACAGCAACACACTTCATTATCGTGAGAAGTTCAGAAATTTAGAGCAAAGAAATTTTTTTTTTTTTTTTTTTTTTTTTTTTTTTTTTTTTTTTTTTTTTTCGTTTTTATTTCTTTATTTTGTTGCAGCTTATTGTCTTAGACTCTATAGCGCATTTAGCTCTAAACCTTAACTAATGGGAGGGCAGATATGCCAATTATTCTGCACTTGTAGCTACTATCTTAATTAGTTCTAATATTGTCTAGAGGATGCAATCTCTTCAGTCTTCGCCTATTGTTGTTTATAGCCAGGTTGCTTGCGAGATGGTTAGGATGCGCTGCAAGTCTGTCCGCGTATCTTGAACTGTGTCGCCCAATGAGTTCAGCAACTGTGGGAATTGCTAAATCCCTATGTAAGACTGAGTTTCTTACAAACCAGCTGGCTCCAGTCCATCTGCGTAGTGCTTTATTCTGCAGGGTCTGAATTTTGTTCCTTGTAGTCTTCGCCGAGGAGCCCCATAGAGAGATACCATATACGAAGGTTGGGACAACTATTGCCTTGTAGATGGCGGCCTTGCTGCTGTAAGACAACTTGCTTGAAGCTCTCAGCATCCAGTCGAGGGTTTTTAGCTTGCTTTTGCATTTTGAGGTTACTTGACTTATGTGCGCTTTAAAAGTCAGCCTTCTGTCAAGAGTGATACCAAGGTACTTTACTTTTGAGGCTTTGGGAATAGTGGGCCCCAATGCAACGCTTGGGCAATCTCCTCTTCTAGTGGCGAAGGTAGTATGTACAGACTTTTGTGCATTAATGGTGATACACCACCGTTTTGCCCAGCGTCCGAAAGAGTCCAGATATTTTTGTAGTGAGTCTGAAGCTTCTTGCGCAGATACGTGACGTGATAAGATGGCGGTGTCATCTGCATAGGTCGCTATGAGTACTGCATCTGTACTTCCTATATTTGGCTCGGGAGTTGGCATATCTCCTGTGAATAAAGTATAAAGTGTTGGGCCTAGAACACTACCCTGTGGTACTCCAGCCATAATTGGTCTAGTCAAGGATACTGTTTGCCCCCTTGACACTTGGAAGGTTCTTCCAATAAGGTATGAGGATAGCAACGCGAAAAATGGGGCTGGAAGGGTGGTCCTCACTTTCTGCAGCAGTCCCAGGTGCCAAACTCGATCAAACGCCTGTTTGATGTCTAAAAAGACGGCAGAGCAGTACATCTTTTCTTCAAAGGCTCCAAGGATATGGTGCACAACTCTGTGAACCTGTTCCGGTGTTCCATGCTGTCTCCTGAAGCCAAACTGATGGTTTGGAATGGCCTCCTGGCGTCCCAGATGTGTCAGTACTCGTTCCAGAAATATTCTTTCGAATATTTTGGAGAGTACTGGCAACAGGCTAATTGGTCTGTACGACTCAATTTCTCCCACGGGTTTGCCAGGCTTAGGAATCATCACAATCACGGCGCGCTTCCAGCAGGCTGGAAAGTGCCGGATGCGGAGCATGGCGTTGTACACCATAGTTATGTAGTCTATGGTGGAGTCAGGCAGTGCTCTAAGGACTCTGCCGTTTATTAGATCATATCCAGGGGATTTTTTTGCCTTCACTCTTCTGATGTGTTCAAGAACCTCTTCTTTTGTACATCCAGTTATCTGGTCTTCAGCTGGGAGGGGCGAGAGAACGATGTCTTCTGTTGCTTCGATTTCTGAGGCCTCTGCGGTAATCACCGGCGTGAATTGGTCTTGAAGGTGGTTTGCAAAAGCCTCAGCTTGAGCTTCGTCTCCAATGTGCCAGGAACCAGAAATGCTCCGAATGGGATGACGTCGTATTGGCTGCCGTTTGAGCTTTCTTGTAAATTTCCATAATTGAAACTCTGCGTCAGTGGGCGATTCAGCTCGTACCAGCGCATCGCTGATACACCTCTTTTGAAGCAGGGCGAGAGCAGCTTTAAGATGCCTCGTGGCTTCGTTGTACATGGATTTGGCATCAGGCGTGCGTAATCTTAACCAGCGTCTCCTGGCCCATCTTTTGTGTATTAGTAGGTGTTGGGCCTCCAAGGTGAGGGGGATGTTGTACGGAGACTGTTGTCTTGTTTGGCAAGATGGTGGGGCGGCTTGGTGCGCAGCTTTGACTATTTCTTCCTGCAGTTTGTTTGCTGCGTAGTCCACGTCTTCAGGAGTGTTAAGTTCCATTTCTATGTGCAAAGAGTAATGGAGCTCGCGCCTAAAGACTCCTAAATCTGATCCTGCTGGCAGTAGTTGTTTCCTAATGGGCAAGGGCTGTGGCTGCGCGTGGATTGTGACTATTAGTGGCAGGTGGTCAGAGGATAGGTCCAAGGATTCTTCAATGGTCAATTGCCGGTCACAGATGCCTTTGTAGACAGCGAAGTCGATTGCCGAGGGCCTGTGTCCATTAATTGGGTAACGGGTGGGGGCTCCAGTCGCCAATATGCTGAATTGTAAGTTTTGAATCGCCTCAAATATGACTTCTCCGCGACGATTCGCACTATTGCTTCCCCAAAATGGGTGCCATCCATTCCAGTCGCCGCCGATGAGGGTCTTATTCAACCTTTGGCCTAGAACCTGTTCCATGTGATGATCACACAGACCAGTGTTTGGCGGAAGATAAATTGACGCAACTTCGATCGCTCCAATAGACGTAGGCAGGGTGATGGCTGAGACCTGCATTGTTGCGTTGCAAATTGGCAGTAAAGGTGTATGCGGTATTGTTGCTCGTATGAGGATTGAGGATCCACCAAAGCAGTTTGCTCCTTCACCATGAGCCTGATAGTGTTCGTATCCGAAAATTTGTGTAGTGGGGCACTAATGAGTTTCTGTTATTAACATTATATCTATGTTTTCTTGTGAGAGAAACGCAGCCAGTTCCTGAGTCTTGTTTCTCAGGCCATTGGCGTTCCAGATACCCACACGTAAAGCCATTATTTGTAGGCAAGCTTGGTTATGATGGCCATTAAACTGTTTAGCATGGTTGCTTGTTGGGATTGTACTTCTCGCATCGCTTTGAGCTCGGCATTAATTGCGTCAAACTGACGTTGTTGTTGCTGAAGCATTTCAGTGAACAAAGTGTCACTTGTGGTATTCTTATTTGACGGTCCACCTCTAGCGGCCTGTGCGTAAGAAACACCACTAATAGGCGTTGCAAAGCTCGTGGCTTGGGTAATGCTCCGGGGCCTTGTAATTTCGGAAGCAGTACTCGGACCCGTAGACGGTGTTTGTGTGGGACTCCTTTTTTGTGCTGGGGATTGCAATTTGCGCAACCGCTTGTATACTTGGCAGCCCTTATAGTTGGCTGGGTGCTGTAACTCACAGTGCACACAAGTTGGTGCCTGGTCCTTTTCGCGGGTGCAGTCTTTGGATGCGTGTTTCCCGGCGCAACGCACACATCTGGGAGCTTTGTGGCAGTAGCGTTGTGTGTGTCCAAATTCTTGACAGCGATGGCATTGTGTCAGGTCGTTGTATCTTCTTGGCAGTTCCACTGTGCAGCGTTGCCTGCAGACAACTCGAATGTCCAAAATTTCTTTGTTGTTGGGGGCCTGAGCCACGTCAACAAAAAATATATTTAGCGGTGTTTTGTCCATACGGCTCAGTGGGTTGTGCACATTTGTAATTGTGTGGCCTTTGGTTTCCAATTCCTTTTTAATTAGTGTTGTATCAGTGCTGGAGTGAAGCCCTTTGAACACGACTCTATATGGTTTGTCCTCCTTAAGCTGGTAGCAGTGGAACTCCAATTCCAGCTTAGTAAAGTGGTCTATAACTCTGCGATAGTCCTCACTGCATTGGGTTAATACACCTATGTTATTCTTCTTTGGCTTAATTACGTATGATTTAGCATCAATTACTTTATCTATTATCTGTTGAAGTAGGGCCACAGACTTGATGTTTGGACACCATATGGGGGGCGGACGAGGTTTCGGTGTAGTTTGCTGGTCGGTCAATACTGGGGCTTCTGGAGCTACAGGTGATTCGCTGTAGTCTTCATCTTCTTCTACGAGCAGTGAAAATCGATTTTCTGATATTAATGCTGCATTGCTGGTGCTTGGTTCGTCGAAGATGAGCCTTTTCTTGATGGTTTTTGGTGAATTTGGCTGTTTACGTTTCGTGTTTTTGTTGTTAGTGATGCCTTGCACGGAGGCGATATCTATTTTTGAGTTTATTGGCATGATGGAGGCTTGCCTATTTGCCATCACAACGTTAAGCTGGGCTTGCATTTCTGCATTTACCTTTACAGCTGTAGCGAGGTTATTGACATTAGATGTCATCGCGGATTGTGCTTTTGAGTGCAGGCGCACTCGCGCCAAGCGACGAAATTTCGTAAATTGCAATTAAAGCAATTGAGTTACGCGGAAGCAAGCGATAAGAAAACGCTGCGTGTGCGGTTTTTGTTGCTGTTGCGTTGAAGAATGCACCGCAAAGTTCTATTTTTAGAACTCTGCAGCAGTAGAGCTTAAGCGAAGGCTGTTCGAATTCACGTCTTTACAGGTCGAACGACTGATCGCGATTGAAAGAAATTTTATTTTTATTTAAATTTTTTGGCTTCTGTTTGAACTACTTTACGTTAAATTAAGTGTATGCTTGTGAGTGCGTGTTCTAACTGTGTGTTTAATTTTTCACAGAAATTTTTAAACTAATCATAAAACCAAAATATATCAGAATTTGTGTAGAAAACTTGAACTAGTTAACTAGTTAAACTAGTTAAATTTAATTAAAAACTAGCTTTAAATATGTATATATTTGTAATTTATGAAACCCAGATCTATATGAAAATGGCAAATCAGGGTATAATGGTTTTGTGCAAATGTATGTAACAGGCAGAAGAAGGCGTGGCAGACTCCATAAAGTATATATATTCTTGATCAGGGCGACAAGCCGAGTCGATTGAGGTCTGTCCGTATGTGCGAACGCGTGGATCTCAGCATCTATAAGAGCTAGAGACTTTTTTGTAGGTCCGTGTATAGCAGTCGCATATCGAGTTTGTTTCGAATATTCGATAACTATTCGCATTTAATTGTTTTCGAATAAAAACAGGATTGAAATGAAGTTATTAAATTATATCTCGGACGTCTGAAGAGCTAGAGCCATATTTATATTTAGTTTTATGTATATTTATGCATTTTTGATTTTTGTTAGATTTCCCCAAATTTTCCCAAATTCTTAAAATATAAGTTTAGTTGGAAATAGGGCCATTATGTGACGGCGTATGCATCTCTACCAAGCCAATAGAATATGTAGATCATAGGCTGAAAATTTCATTAAAATCCATTAAGTAAAACAGAAGTCATTAAACAAAACGTGTGGCTAATTTGCAAAAGCACATGTCAGCAGCGCCACGCGCACTCATTTTTCCTATGCGTGTGCACGCATACATTCAAATGCGTGTATTCTTTTCTATTCGAAGAATCGAAATTGCGATTGAATTGTGCTGAATTCTTAGCTGCTGCTTAACTGCAAATTTGACACTGCTTGAGTAAGCAGTGCAGTGACTGCGTTGGTAGAGACGGCGTCCGTTAGCGGTTGGTCTCAGGTTAAAGCCTTGCGGCGATGGGAAACTTTTTATTGTTTTTTTATTTTTTTTTAATTGTGAAGTGGCGGTAGAGTTAACGCACATTGCGCAAATAATCAGGGTTCGAATCCTGGTCTCGTAATGTCGTTTTTTATTTAGATAGGACTGGGTTCAATGTATCTCCAAGTCGGGCTCCCCGACTAGAGCTTTCTTACTTGTTTTTATATTCTACATGATTCACTGCGTAAAAGTCGCGTTAGGACCTTCTCAATTATTAAAGAGATGCGCGCATGAAAAATGTCCAATAAAATAGAAAAATCGAAATATTTTTTATTATTTGATTTTTTGCTGCATGTCGAATGCGCTTTAATATGAAATGAAAAGAGTTTTCGTTCGTTTTATTGTGTGAATGGGAAAATTTTGCAGCTTTCTCTCGCCCTCTCTCTGTCTCTCTCACAATTTTTTTATGTGCGCCTCTCTGTGTGTGCCACGCAATTTGCATTTTAAGTGAGTCGTTTAGTTGCTTAATTGAAATTGCTCCACAATATCGAGATGAACAATTCGAATATACAAATTTGTGTCACATCTAAACACAATGGGCAATGTAAAAGATTTATTTAAATGTATAACTGTTTGAAGCTGCATCATATCTGCTTCATATAGATAGATATGAATTTGAACTATTCAGAATGGTTATCTACAAAGATATTCGACTCTTTATTAGCCTCAATCAAGCAACATCAAGCATAAATATGCAGTTTATTTGAATTTGAATTTGAGTTACTTAACTTATAACTTATTATTTAAATTTATATGAATTTTAATTTTAATTTTAATTTTAATTTTAATTTTAATTTTAAATTTAATTTTAATTTTAATTTTAATTTTAATTTTAATTTTAATTTTAATTTTAATTTTAATTTTAATTTTAATTTTAATTTTAATTTTAATTTTAATTTTAATTTTAATTTTAATTTTAATTTTAATTTTAATTTAATTTTAATTTTAATTTTAATTTTAATTTTAATTTTAATTTTAATTTTAATTTTAATTTTAATTTTAATTTTAATTTTAATTTTAATTTTAATTTTAATTTTAATTTTAATTTTAATTTTAATTTTAATTTTAATTTTAATTTTAATTTTAATTTTAATTTTAATTTTAATTTTAATTTTAGTTTTAATTTTAATTTTAATTTTAATTTTAATTTTAATTTAATTTTATATACATTTATAGGATACCCTATTGAATGAGAGCTTGAATATAGCTTGAAGTCTAAGAGAGACCTTTAAGACTAATATATTCTCTAATAATATATATATATATAATATATAATATATATATAAATAATATATATATATATATAATATATAATATATATATGCCATATAATATAATATATATATATATATATATATATATAATATATACTAATATATTCTCTATCTATGTTTATATGAAGTCGACATCCTACACACAGTGTTTTAGGACATACAGAAATAGCATTCTGAAGTTTTCTTTCTTAGCATATATTCGAGATCTACAAGCTCACAAGTTGCAGTCCTTTGCATTGTTACCTAAGATTTTAAAGCCCTACAATTGAGCTTACTTAACGGTAACAGTGTTTGTTTTCTCTAGAGACAACAAATTGATATAAATGAAGATTGATGACAGCAGATTGTAAATATTGATTTAATTGCCAATTTCCTGGCCTTGAAATCCAAATAGTTTTTGTAGAGCAAGCGTTAAGTTTACGTTTGTCTCTGTCTTTGCCCTTCGCACTTGCAAATTGAATAAATTAAATTACTTTTCGACAACTTAACGCAACTTACAGCAAACCACAAAAATACCCAGCTGTGAAAGAGAGGCGGTAACCGATTTGATTGACAAACGCTGTCTGGCACTTCGTATCTGATTGAGGCGGCAATTAAATGCGTGTCTTGGTCCAGGCTCATTGCACAGTTTTGCCAGCCATCAGAGACCAAAAATCAATCAACCGTTGAGCTGGCCCCCTCCCGGTCGATTCTCATGAAAATTCGCACCATTAACTCAATAAAGCTGTTAGGTCACTCGCAGAAAAGGGACTTACAACAAACAGAAAAAATCAGCGCAAAAGTCAATTAAATGGTTAAATCAATAAAAATTCTTTATTAACAGGCACACATATACATATATATATATATATATCAGTTCAGGTCACAGTTCAAGTTATAATTATCTAGCTCGAATTTCGTCATTCTGATATTACGCATAATTAAAGCGAACTTTGTCCTAATCACACGTTAACAATGTTGATAAGTTAACCAAAAATATTTGTTGACTTAAGTTAGCCTTTTTAGACTTTATCGTGTTTTCGTATCGTTCCCAACGGTAAACGGAGTATATTGGACTTAGTCAATGCAGTTTCAAGTGCTGACAATTCTCAAAAAAACACTTGTTTGATTAAAATAGATTTGAACAGGCGAAATAATCGATTTTCAATCGAATTTCGATTATTCGATTGTATAATTTTTAGCTGTAGTTTTTATACAAGATCTTATTGTTATAGATATTGGCCAATATGTTGTGGAACTGAGTGAAGAAGTTGGCCATTATCAGTATACATAGCGAAATGAAGGTTAAACAGATAATTCTTATCAATTTTTGCGCAAATAAGCCTTTTGATGAGTGACTAGCACAAGCGTGTTAGCTAAACAGGTAACTCATCAGGTGATTACGATATTATTATTTGAATTATGTAATTATAATAAAAAATAAAAGAAATTATAATTTAAAAAATTGTAGCATACAGTTTTTATTAAGAAGGCCTCTGGGCAGTCATATTTCTTTTAAAACTTGATTTCAGCTTTGCGAAAGTGATATTCAAATGTTTTTAAGTTATAAAAGCAGTTAAATTTGTTATTCTAAAGCACTTAAGGCATTTTCATTGCTTAACCATAATGATATCTGGCGACTTTTAGTATCTTAAAGAGCAGCCAATAATCCATATATTAGGCTAATGAATATACAAATTAGATTAATGATAACACAAGCAGCGTTTACCCATTGCATCATATGGTGCGCATATTTAGTAGAGTTTTGAAATATTTTTGCTGTTATCGTTGTTATCATTTATCAGTTAATTTGTTTAATTTTGTCATATTTTGCTGATAAACAATTTGCCTGCAATTACGATAAATAACATTAGTATTTGTTGTTTTTGGTTTGTCGTGAGCCAAACCACAATCATGTGAATTGTGAGATATTATAGCCAAAGGTTTGCGACTTGGCTACCGGCCATTATGGAAAAGTTAATTATATGGTTGGCTTCAACGTTTTAAGAGAGTTTCTTAGCTGTATTTCTTTATATATACAGTTCGTGTTTGATGTTTAGAGTCGCTCTTAACTGCATTCTCGCTCTGGCTCACGAAACATATGAGATATTTAGCGTCGACAGAAAGTGGCCTGATCTTTGATGACGTCATACGCAACAATTGGCATGTTAAACAGTTGTTTGGCCTGAACACAATGTATGAATCAGCTTGAATACACCCATTATTCATCTTTACCCGATTCGAATGATGATCAAATCGTGTTTATTGGTTTGAATCGAAATATAAAAACACGGCTACGTCACAAGCAAGCGCCTCCAACCATAGAGGACTACGTTTTCTAATTAAAAATACAATTAGTATTTATACAGTGTGCATTTGTAAACAACGTCGTCGATTCATGCGCATATCTTTAAATACACTTGCCAAAACAAAATGTGAAATAGCGAAAATCACGCCATTTTCCCTATTTGTTTCTAACCCATTTTTATGGCATACGTGTATTTAATGCGTATACGTATTAGACTTGTTTGATGAGTGCCACACAATATAGAATGTGAGAAAAATCATTAATAGAGTATCATATTAGAGCTAAACTTGCGCTCGAGTCGATGGGAAAATTTCAAAGGGTGGCTTTTTTATATAGATGAGATTCCAATGCGCTTGAGATTAGCTTGTTTTCGTTATAGTACTGGCTAACTATTACGTTGTTTTAGTTACGAATTAGTCAGAAAGCTGAAAACGCCTCTCCAACTGACTCATACAATCCTGAATTGTTTTCTGGGTAATATTCAAGTAGCCTGAATACCTATTGATATTGCGTGATAAGTAAGAAATGATAATCGACTTACAAATACTTGAAATCGAATGAGAATTTACTATTTTCTTCGTTATATGATGAAGCAATTCTTCTGCTATGATTGTTGATTAAAAATGGAAAATTTTGTAGTAAATTATATAATTTTATTGTGCGCCGTGCTTATAAGAGACTAGCATAGAGTTCACAGTTTCCATAAAGATGTTAACTAGAAGGTTAGGAAGTATATGGGGTATTTTTAGGGAATAATTGAAAGTTATAAAAGAGGATAGAAATAATAATATGAATATTTATCAAATGCAACGATTTTCAGCTCTTTCATATATTTATAGTCTTCTTCATTTGAGCCAGCAGA
This sequence comes from Drosophila hydei, assembly GCF_003285905.1. NCBI lineage: Eukaryota > Metazoa > Arthropoda > Insecta > Diptera > Drosophilidae > Drosophila > Drosophila hydei. The sequence continues at coordinate 116,688 of NW_022045657.1, forward strand.
GTGTACTAAATAAGCTGCCTCATTGAGCAAGGCTTTTCAGCTTTGCAGTTATAAATATAGTGGATATTAATTTTACATATTTAAGACTATATGTACTTAAAATATTAGAATACTATGTAGCCAGCTGGGTCTACTGTGAACTTCTTAGCCAAATAATTTACTTGGCAAACTGTAAGCCAAGTGCTTTAAGCGCTTTTCACACAGTTGTCAAACAGAGCCCTTTTTCTCACTCTCCCACTTCTCTGTATACATTTTCATCTTATGCATAATTAAAGCTAATATGGGACTGCAATTTAAGTACGAAAAACTTTAGCAACGAGATGTTTAACATTGAAATCTTTACAATAAGATGACTGCCATTGTGGCTGTTGTTGTGTTTGTTGTTGTTTTACATGTGGTGTCTGTTATGAAAGACAGACACATGTAGTTAAGTGTGATGCGTGTTTTGAGAGTGTGTGTGAATGAGTGTGACTTGTAATATACAAACAATTGCAGCATGTTGTTACACTTTTTAGGCTTCATCAGCCGAAAGTTGTTTCGTTTGCAACCAGTTTATGTGCTCGTAATTATGCATAAGGTAAAATGCGTTTTGTAATTAGCCTGAAACGGAAATGCATAAAGTGTCAGCTAGTAGCTGAGTGCAGAGTACAGTCTGAACTTAGTGGCTCACAGCACGTGCACATTTTTGAGCATAATTAGCCAAGTTAATTACGAAAGTCTGGACGAGGACGACAAGTTCTCGCTGCAAGTTCTCCTGCTTCTGCTTTTTCCTTACTTTGTATGATGATGTCGGCTCGAAACTTGTTTAATTTCGATTTTAAAATAAATCAACGCTGTCCGCCCCTCCCATACACTGTCCAACTGAAGTGCTGTTTTTGGCTTTTGGCTCGCTTGTGCATCTGAATCTGTAGCTGGCATTCATTAGGCTGTTCGGAAACGTGCCGAGAACTTCGATTGCTTTTGCGGCTACCAATTTGAGAGCTAACCAAATAACAGTTGACAATTTTCATTTGCCAATTACTGGTGGCTGGATGCTAAAAATATCTCGAAGAAATTACTAAATAATCTGCCTCGAGCTGGCACTATTTTGGAAATAATTAACATCTTGATATGAAATTCAGAGCTAAATACCCTGTTCAAAATATTTTGAAAATAGCATAGTATATATCATATCATTAGATCGACTGGCTTTATATATATATATATATTATGTTGATGCTACAATCTGCACACTCCAACAGATCTACTGCTACGAGTTGTAAGTTTTATATTTTGATTGGGATCAGAAGCACCAACATGGCTATAAAACATAGCCTCGGCCAAGACCACATAAGTACTTTATGGGATCAACTATGATGCTTGACACATTTTATGCCAGCAAGGCTAGTGGACTAATAGAGCTAACTCTTTGACCTATTACCTGTTTCACGAGCTGCCAAGTTTCTTAAGTGACATTTTGCCTGGCCTTAAATACATTTGGCCTTTAGGTTTATTTTGGTTCTGATAAGTCATTTTACTGTTGGCAACTGTCACAGTTACAGCTCAAAAGCATTTCGATTGCAAATAAGGCATGTAAATTATTAATAGGACTCAGACACACGCCAAGGGCCATGTCAAAACCGCTGCGTATTAGGAGACTATTAGACTATTAGACCCCCAGTTTGACCCAGTGACCGGTTTGAACCTATTGATTGCCGTCTTTGTTATAGCTTCGAGTTTTAACCTCTTCAAGCTTTGGTTTTGAACTCAAAATTCGCTGTGCTTGAGATCATTTGGTTTAAGGTTGGTTTTTGACAAATGAAGGCTTGCTCACTTTTTTTAAATCAATATATATATAAATCAATATATATATATATATAAATATTTTTTTTTAGTGGGGGTTTTTGCGAATATTAATATTGAAACGGAAACGCAGAAAATGGATGTTTGACTGCATTGAGGTTAAGTTGTTCATTAGTTTTAACGGTTTTCAATAACAACTCTCGACTTTTTAACACTTATTTTTGGGGTTTTTTTTGCGAACTGATTGGTTTCCTAACAGTTTTTTTTTATTTTACCTAATATTTCTAATTACTAAAAAATACCGAAGATTAAATACTCTTCTTAGTAGATAAATAGTCTCTTGTCTCGCTATGCTTCGCTCCGACAGGGAAGTTTCGAGAGCTTATTTTGCTGATTGATGATTTTGGAATTATTTATAATATATATAGCCTTAAAAAATGCACTAATTTACGTTACTCATCATATTATAAGAATTTTATTTATTTGTAGATCAGAGTCATGGATTTCTAGAGACTACTTTAAATACTTTTTATGCATGAAGTTTCAAATGTTTTAACTGATGCTTGGCTTTACATAAATATTTATACATTGAAACTGGTTCGGTTATCGTGGGCCCGTCTTGTGGCAGACCAAACATTTGCTTCAATTCTCAACACGTGCGTCCCCAACTTAAATTCGTACTGGGGCTCTCTCACATCACTGTGTCGACCGCAGAGCAACAACTTCAAAATGAAGTCAAACTCAGTGAAGAGAGAAGAAAAAAAGAAACCAAGAAACACTTGTTGCTCTCCACAGCCGCCGAGGTCTATGCTCTCGGAAGCCAGATGCCGGCCGGCAGCAGAAAATGAAGAAACATGAATTGGAGAGGATCCCAGCAGGGAGAAGGAGAGAGACAGAGGGAGAGAGAGAGAAGATGGGTATGAAAAGCGACTTAGGAAAGTAAAAGGTAGACAAAATGGAATGTGGTTGAGGCATAGCTTTTATCATGGAAACACACACGATATGCTGCGTCAGACGTAAGACGAATGTTATTCCAAATAAACCAAGTCATATAACTAAATAAACGTTTTGAAATTGGAGGCTTGGTGGCCTGATCGACAAGTAATGCGAAACTAAGTCAACAAATGTGGGCACGTCTCTCGCACACACAGCGAAGCTAATCAAAGTTTTCATTTAAGTTCGATCCAAATACATGGAACGCTCATAGTTTCTTAAGATTGGAAATTCTAAATTAAAGTATACTTACATATATCCAACGGCGTATTTATCTTGCCCGAAACATTCTGGAACATAAAGTCCATGCTCAGATTGATGCCTTTGCTGTTGAAGAAGGATGAGCCGAAGCTGTTGCCAGGACTGCTCCCACTGATGCTGTTAGCTGCGGCGGGCGCAGAACTCTTGAGCTTATCAAGCTGTGGGCTCAGCGTCGTCGTCTTCATAATTTTCTCGAGCAGCGCCGATCCGCTCAGATTTGATATGATTAAACTGGGACTGGGCGCCGATGCAGTCACCTGAGCAGCATTTACGGCGGCGGCATTGCAAAATTTACTTATGCTCAATATGGATGTGATAAAGATTAAATGGAACGACGACGTGAAACTGAAGCTGATCAGCTGCTGCACCCGGCTCTGATAGTTGGAGCTGCTGCTGAAGAATGCGCTGACCTTTGGAGGTGTATCCACAACGTTGTTGCTGTTGCTGTTGTTGCTGTTGTTACTTATGTTTATTGTAATTGTTGCTTCGCCTGCTGTGGCTGGGAGTTCATCCATTTTATGCTTAAGCTTTGTGATTGATAAATTGATTTTAAATTGATTTCACACTCTGAAATGGGGATGAAAAAGTCACAAACTCTTTTTATTCACTTTTATTCACGCAATTTTCTTGAGTATTTTATATACTATTCATTATTAAATAATAGCGCGATGTCTACGTCAGCTGTTCAAGCATCGACGGAAAGAAAAATAATCTTGCCAACCGAAAACTAATAGAAGAAGAATTATACAGAGAGCGAAACGCCATGATAAAATTTTTGGGGATTGTATCGAATGTGAAGAGCGTGCAAGAGCAAAAGAAACTTGCGGAACAGCAAAAGTAAAAAAAGAAATATCATACGATGTTGCAAAAAATCGAAAAAAGTATACATGCACGAGTTGAACAGCGAACTATGCTGTGCTTGGAATACCCTATAAAATGATCTGTTGAAAACGATCGGAAAAAGAGTGGAAGTAAATAAATGTAGTGCATATAGTGTAAGCAGTGTGAGTGAAATAATAGTTTTGTGGTATTTTTAAATATGGAGTGTTAATTTGTTCAGGCCCATTTGGGGCTTGGTACTGCAGGGTATTTCAAAATGAAACCCATATAAAGGTTGCAAAATGTATAAGGGCGACGACTTATTCATGCGGCCAAACGTATTCAGCGCGGTTAGTGCAGGTTTTACAAGGTAAACCCTAAACATGAAGCATACGAGTTTCTACTTGTCACGCTGAATGGCTTATGGCTGGAATGAATAGATCGCACTCATAAGCACACTACGAATGTGAATCACAGTTAGAATACTTTATCTATGAATGGTAATCGAAGCTTTCTGGCGCCTACACTCCAACTGAAGTACCTTTTGATATTGCCCAATTGGTCGAAGCTAAAGTGAAACTTTTCGACGTTGGCTATTCTAATTTTAGTGTATGCTAAAAATCGTTCAGTTGACAAAAAAAAAAACAAAGATTTTCTTAATATACATTTTGTTGTTGGATTTTTTTTTGGCAATGCAGAAAATGCGACCTCGAAATACACGTGTTCCGTATCGGATATGCCGTACAGTTATAGAGCGAAATAGCATCTGAGATTCACGCAAGTCAGCTAAATAGTCTCATACGTTAGCAATTAGCACTTGCTTTTTAATATTAACTTTTGAGCACCGCTCGCTACCTTTTCTTGTTTCTCTCTCTTCTTTTATCGTTTGGATTACAATATATTTATATTATTTGCTTTTGGTTTGGGGGAACATTTACTACTGAAGCATATGTCGTCCACACGAATTATTATTATTTGTATTTTCTGTCAGCTAAGCAGCTGTTTGACCGTTATAATATCAGCAACAACGATACGACTGCGCGCAACGCACAACGTTCAACGACTGATCTACCAATGCGGAGCAGTTACCCAACGAGCCATTCCGAATTCATTCGTGTTTCAGTTCAGCCGAACACCGACGAACGATCGCCACGCGTACACAAAATTTTGACAGTTGTACCGAAAGTTAAAAAAAGAGCGAGAGAGCGAGAGAGAGCCCTGCGAGAGTAATGCTGTGTTGATAAGAGCAAGTGTTCGAAAGAGTCAAAGTTAAGAGCTTGCAGGTGGTTGTAAGTCTATTAGAAACAAAATGCTCTTCGCCAATTGCTCGACCAGTTGTTGGGTCTGAGCACAATGGCCAACCAATTTAGTTGCTATAATACTATTCGCATAAATTGATTCTTGGCATAGGTCAGAGACCATGACATGCATATGTTAATTGCATAGAACGATCAAAGTTGTAATCAGACTATGTTAAACGAATACTGTAGAATATTAAGTACTGTTAGGCTTGATTATACAATCTGTCAAGTATTTGCACTATATTATACCTTGTATATTTCGATATAGTAGCGTTTCAACATATTTTATTTTGCTAATTATAAATTTCTTTAAGTCCATTCCTTTTCCAAAAAATCAACATTTACACACGCAACTATTTTTTACTCTAGGCAATAGCCAGACTAGGCTCTACGGGCGATTTGCATATTGCATAAAATTTCGAAAATGTCAGACAATGAGGTCTACATAGTATGAATAAATTTGTGTAAGCATTAACATACATACACAATTCTATAATATATGACAGATAAGTGTTGTAATATCTACTGATATAATTGGAAAAGGGCAAATTTATAGATATTAGAGCAGATAATAAACAGAGAGTGAGTTAGAGAGAAAGAGAGAGTTCTCATATGTCTGTGTTATCTATTCGTGCACATCGTTATGCTAAAATAGTTTGAATAATTCAATTACCTTCGGTCTTACTGATTGACTTTCATTAGTTATGGCAATTCAAATGGATTTGAAGTCTAGGCTGGAATATTGCCATGCCTAACCTTTCGATTTGTATATTAATTTCATCAGTCATCAAGAACCTGCAAGCCAAAGCCTTATACGATATAATGAAACAAATTAGCTACTACACATATCGGCATTTATTCAATCGTTGTGATTCGGAAACATATTTACACTTAACAATAGTATATAATAATATTGATAATAATAATAATAAACGATCTGCACTTTGAGCAGAACAAAGCTTTCTTCTAATTATTAATTTATTGTGTAATTAATTAGATAATATTATAATTTCAATTACTTTTTGCTTCTCAATTAAGTAATGCACACTTACAGCTATATACAGTTTGGAACTACGTGAATTATCGTTAGAGTTTGGTTTTTAGTTTAGTTTAGTTTTAGGTTTAGGTTAGAACTCGACGACATATTTTGTACAGCATCCTTTAAGGATTCTCTCTGCTTCATCTTCTTCCTCCGCTCTTAACTGCTGGTAAAATAAGTTTAAAATAATCTACACATACGAGTTGCTCAGTCTTTAGGCGTGTCTGCAGCGGGTTTATAATTTGCTTCTAAACATAGATTAGATAGAATAGACCCGAAAGCTCTAATACGACGAGATGCCTATGACGGGTGAGTACTAGATAGAGAAAGGCAGTTAGCATTGCTTGAGGTAGTTTTGTTCAGGGCTTATTACCTCCTCGTCCATAACGCTGGTGTGATCGTAGATACGGGCGGGCAGATTCTTGCGCAAACTGAAATGATCCTCAGTTGTGGTCTTGCGATAGATGGGATTCTCAAAGTTCATGGAGTTGATGCGTCGCTTGCTGCAGTAGCGATAGCCAAGTAGCAGGACCTATGGAGCAAACATATTAATACGTTTAATAAATAAGTAAGACAACATAAAAGAGAATGATATGTGTAACCGAAAAATATGCATATAATTTCATATTATTGATTGAATACTAATAGGAAATTTAGGCGGATGGAAAATACCAAATATTCAAAAATACATTAAAAAAAAATTTTGAAGCACTGAATGCTAAAAATACCAAATATATTTTTATACAATAAAATCTTTTGATATTTTCTTAATTATCCAGTTTGCTTTGCTTTCTGGTATATTCAGAGTATACTGCTCTTCAGTTAGATCTTAGGACTTACCACCGATAGCAGCACCGCACAACCACTGAGACTGGCAATAACCACGAGCGCTATGAAGCCCGAGTCCGGCTGAGGACTGGGCGCTGTGGTTTGATCGATGTGCGTTTGGTTCTTCACGGGACTCCGCTCGGCAACTGTGGATGGCAAAAAGCAGAATGTAAATCACAGAAGAAAAGAAGTCGGAGCACAAGATGTGACACAGACATAAAAGCGAAGGAAGCACAATAATAAAAGGCGCCAAATGAAATGAGCAAAGGGAATGAAAGCAAAAAAGAAAAGAAAAGCAAATGAAAATAAAAAATATTGTGTAATATACGAGGCGAAGCCCAAGCTTGTGGGCCATTTGGGCGATTGTTACCAGCAGTCGCAGCTCCGTCTCTCTAGCCCGCCATGCCACACAATTCGAGCCCCTACCAATGCAAAAGAATTTTCAATCAAATCGTTCAAAGAGCGCATTTAGGCGCAAATAAACACTTAAACGCGCTCGCGCCTTTGATGGCTAAACTTTTATGCCCCGGCCATGGCTACAGCCACGACTGCAGATCTGAAAGGCAGTACTGACTGTGTGGGTATTAAAATAGGGGGTGGTGGTTGTTAGAGGGATAGCTGAAGTGACACAGCGGGCAACCTAAATGCCGTAGGATGCGTAATGACATCGTTAACGCGCGCGCCGTTTAATGGATTCGGCTTCTGATACGAACTGCCGAATAATCTGGATTCAAGTTGGATCTTAAATCAAGTCGAACAGCGAAAGCTATCAGCTTTTTCTAGAATTTCACTTTAAAGAGGCGAAGTAGCCAGTCAACACGGCACTAATATTAACCTCATACTTTGCGGTATGGTTTGGTTGTGGGTGGCTTACTGGGCTGGCTGCTTTGCCGCTCGTATCAGTTGCAATGTGCTGCCTACTTGCGGTTGGCTCTCTCTCTCTCCCTCTTTTTCCCTTTCTCTGCCTGTATGTGTTGCAAGTGGCTCTCGACGGCGTTTATGAAACTGTCATGTCTGTGGTGGGCTGAGTGGTTGCCTTTTTTGATGATGATTAATGTGAGCCGTGACAAAGCAAATGTTATGTCCGAGCAAATGAAGTGTTTGGCTCCGAAATGCCAAGTAGCCAATGCACCACCCACAAATGGAAAAGGAAATGCGACGCAGAGCCATCGAGCAAGACAACAGCTCGGTGCATTTACTAAAAATGTTAGTGAGTAATTGGGTTAAGCTTCAGTCTTCAGTCTAAGCTTTAAATTTCAAAACCAAATGATGGTAGACAGAGCACTGAGTAAACGGGACTTGAAGGAGAGTAAATGTATTATATATATCTTCCCCAAAATGGAGTTACCTCGAGAGAAACATAGATATATTTACTACACTTATAGTTATTAAATGCATTTTCATATTCATCATCATATTCACATTCATATTCATATTCGTATTCATATTCATATTCACAATCATATTCATATTCATATTCATATTTATATTCATATTTATATTCATATTCGTATTCATATTCATATTCACAATCATATTCATATTCATATTCATATTAATATTCATATTCATATTCATATTCACAATCATATTCATATTCATATTCATATTCATATTCATATTCATATTCATATTCATATTCATATTCATATTCATATTCATATTCATATTCATATTCATATTCATATTCATATTCATATTCATATTCATAGTCATATTCATATTCATATTCATAGTCACATTCATATTCATATTCATATTCAGATTCATATTCATATTACTTATGTTTATTCAATGTGGTACTGCAGGAACTTTACAATGAGGTGGATGACAGACCTAACTAAATTTCCAGATGGATCTTCGGATTGAACTACTTATGAAGAAACACATAAATACGTATATAGACAGGCGAATAAAAACACATAGATATATCAACAGTCAGAAAACATGTTTATCAGGCATACCATGCGTTTGGGGCACTTTGTTGCTAAGAGGCTTTGCCTGGTTAGTTTCGGTTAGTGTATTGGTATTATTCAATTTGACTAGACGCTGATGGGATTTCGTTTTTGTCTTAAGTCTGTGGGTACGAGGAGGTATGGTTACAGCTCGATAGCGGGCTGTACGTGCATCGGGTTAATAGGGGAAAAAATAAAAAGCGTTAATAAAGAAATCATGCAGAAAATATAAGAAGAAGAGAATTTGTTAAAAACTGAACGGTACTCACGGTCTTCGACGCACATGAGACCATCGGACATAAGCTTGAGACCCGTGGGACAGGCGCAGGAGATGCGCGGACTGCGCTCGTTGATGCGGGGTGCAGGCAGACACAGATGCGAGCAGTGTCCATTTACTGATTGGCAGTGATTAATGCCATCGGGCTGGCGATAAGGATGATACACATGGATGACCATGGGGTGCTGCAACTGTGAGGAAGAGAGAGATCGATGAGTAGAGAAGAGGCTCAGTCATTGGCTGTGGCTTACCATGTGAACAGCTGTGATAGGCTCTACGTCTTGTCCAGTAAATTTGTTAGCCTTGAAGACCGTCTGCTTGTCCCAGTCGGTCCAATAGATGTAATCCTCGAAGGTGCTGATGGAGAAGGGATGTCGCAGATACTCAGTCGAGTACAAGATCTGTCTGCGCTGCGAGCCATCGTAGTTGGCCGAGGAAATTATATTCAGCTTGCCATCCACCCAGTAGATGCGCTTCCTCACCAGATCCAAGGTGATGCCATTAGGCCACTTGACGTCATAGTTGATGATCGTCGTGCGATGGGAGCCATCCATGCCGGCGCGTTCGATGCGCGGCGAGGCACCCCAGTCGGACCAGTACATCCAACCCTCAATGGGATCGAGAGCTATGGAGCGGGGAATATCGAGCGCGTCCTCAATCAGAACTTTGCCCATGTTGCCATCAAAATTGGTCAACTCGATGGTGCACTTATGAGTGTCCGTATAGTAGACATGGTTATAGATCCAATCGACAGCTAGGCCATCCGAGGTCACTGATGATTTCTTCAGCACGACAGTCTTCTCGTTGCCCTCATCGATGGGCGCCTTGTAGATGCTCTGCGTAGTCACATCACTCCAGAAGATCATGCCCGTACGGAATACAAAGTCCAGGGCAGTCGCCGACTTCGTATTGTTTACAATGGAAGTCATTTCCATATGGTCCAGGGCTATCTTGCGTATATCATGACGACGTGCCAGCAGAAGGGAGGCGTGTCCCTCGCTGGCCTTGCAGCGGGTGTGATTGCGTGGATCTCTCATGTAGCCCGCTTCGCATTCGCACTTGAAGCCTCCGATTTCATTGACACAGACCTGGGAACACACACCTGGCTGTTCGCACTCATTCACATCCACACAGTTGTGGGCATCTGCTGACAGTTTGTAGCCCTCATGGCAATCGCATTTGTAGCCCACCTGGTGATCCACACAGCGGTGCATGCAACCGCCGTTCTTCACCGCGCATTCGTTTTGGCCACACTTATTGGCCGGCTCGTCCTCGCCATCGGGGCAATCTTTGCGTTTGTCGCATACTTTCGAGAGGGGAATACACTGACCGCCTCCGCAATTGAATTGGCTGGTTGCGTTGCAGGTTTTGACTGGAGCTGCCAGCTTGCAGTCCCGTTCGTCGCTGCCATCCGCACAGTCAGTCTGTCCGTTGCAGGTGAGGTGTCCGGCAACACAGCTGCGATCTCCGCACTGAAATTGATCCGGTCGGCAAGTCACATTCTTGCAGCTAGATGCATGTTCGTCATCGCCATCGGGACAGTCGCGATCGCCATCGCAGAGCCAGCTATGGTGCAGGCAGGTGATGCGATCCTTGCACTGATACTCATGCGGCAAGCAGGGTGTAACTAGCTTAGTGGCATTTGCACATTCCTGCGACAGGGAGAACGAGTTGGGTGGAAGCACAAAACGAGAAAGAGAGAGAGAGACAGAGAGGGTATCAAAAGTTTGTCGAGGTTGCTTGTTAGAAGTTTTTTGACTGGAAGTTTTCGTTGCATACTTTTAGTTGCTTACACACGAAATTATGTGCAACGCCCGCACCCTTGCCGTTCTTAGCCAGGGCCACAATGCAATTTTATGCGTACTATGCGTTGACAACAAAAGCTGCCAAAGCTGGCAGCGCTGAGTTATGCCCAACTTGGCTGTAATTTATATGCCAAGCGCTTTCCTCTTTGTCCAACTAACAAACTCGCATACATATACCGAATAAGTAGAAGACCTCGAGGTGGGAGTGAGCTCGACTATGAGACATGCTGTACTTATGGAAGTGACTGATTTGCCTCCCATTTGCTTTCCATAGACTAAGCTGACTAATCTCACACTGCCAAGCCATGGTAGCAGCTTACTCAGGCATACACATATGGCTTCTGCGATTCTTGATGATTCTTGATATATACCCTATTTCTTGACCAGTTTTAATGGCTACAGGGTAGTAAGAGTTGTCGTGGGCTGCCAACAGCTACTACAAATATTTTCGCACACAAAATTTGAATTTATGGGACAGGCGTTCAGCTGATGCTGCTGTGACTGGCTGCCTACTTACCCGCTCGTCGGATGCATCCGGACAATCCGGATCGCCATCGCAAACCCAGCGCTTGGCAATGCACGCGCCATTGGGGCAGGTGTGCTCCGCGATGCTGTCACAGGGAACGACGGGGCAGTCGCGCTCATCGGTGCCATCGCCGCAGTCGTTGTCGTGATCACAGACCCAACGTCTCTGGATGCAACGTCCGTTGCCGCAGGTAAACTCGTCGGAACGGCACGTCTGGTCTATGGTACGAAATGCAGGACAAAGGATTAGCTACTCTTAAAAAAAACACTGAACTGAATGGCACAGGCCTCCCAAAAAGGGGCAGATATGCAACACCAAAAAGGAAATGAAAGCAGAAAGCGGCTCACTTGATGAATGATGTGGCCAGTGAGTTAGCAAAAGAATATAATGGGTATAATAGCACTGCGATAGACCGATAAAATGCAGGTGAACTGTGTGGGGATATGGGCGGAAAGAATTGCAGACAATCAACAGAGAATTCAGAAAACGATGATTAGAAAATTAAAACGAAGTTATAAAAGGAATACTTAGAAAGAAGAAAAACTTTGCCTGAATCACAAGAATATAATTGATAAATAATTCAATTCATATTTAATAATTAAATTATATTCTTATTGTTAAATATATATTCAAACTTTTTATATTTTTAAACAAAATTTATGTATCTAAAATATTTAAAATATGATAATTTAGTAATAAAATTTTTCAAGAAATTCTTTATAATTTTAAAAGATTTTTTGATTGTATTTTATTTTAATTCTTTAATTATTTATTTAAATTATCTATTTTAAAGTTCTGCAAAAATTTCACAAATAAAATGCTTTTAAACAACTCGATTGCTTGCTTCGATTATTTGTTATTTATTTTGTTCGTTGCGGTTTAGATTTATTTCGAAAATAAATTTAGCAAAGTCCCTAAGGCAAATATTTATCTCGGTTGTGTAGTGTTAAAAGGTAATAACTACAATTATTATAGCGCTTAAATAAGTCAACCTAATTGGATTCCGAATTAAATTTATATTACTTTCAATAGCCATGGCCATAGAGTATTTATTGAGTGCATTTAAAATAATTAATATAATAATATGCAAAAAGCTTGTAGTGAAAACCATATACTAAATCAAATAAGTAAGCTTATTTTGTTTTTTGTTTGTTGCACAAAACCAATCCTAAAAAAAATCAATGAAAAAAGTAGTGTTTATCAAAATATCTTCAATATTTATATATAACTGCAATATATAAATGGAAGTGGAAATTAAAAAGTTAATGCAAATTTCCTTCAAATGAATGGGATCAATTTATATTATAAAATAAGTGAAAAGATGGCTGAAATAATACTACTAAAATACATAAAAAATTAAAAAAACGTTTAATCTTTTATAAACTATATCATTAAGCATTTGCTAAAACTGAATAACTTTTTCTATAATGTTAAGAATTTAGTAAGAAGTGCAGGAAAAATACATTTTTTCAGGTGTTGATATAAATTTAATAATAACCAAGATTTTGCTTTAATTTTCCCTCACAAATTAAAAAAAAATCTACAAAATAATTTTCTTATATCAAAAAAACTTTTCTCATGCAAAGTTTTCCACTTAAAACTTTTACTACAACTCAAAAATTGATCGATAATCGAAGGATAGCTTACTGCAGTTATGCTCATCGGAGCCATCGCTACAATCCTTACTCTGATCGCACATCCAGGCAAGAGGAACGCACTCGCCGTCGCCGCTCTTGCAGCTGTATTCATCCGGCGAGCAGGTGCGAGCCTCTATGAATTTGATTGTGCCAGGTGCAAAGAAAGTGTAAGAGAGAGAGAGAGAGAGAGAGAGATAGCGAGATAAGAAGAAGAGTTGTTGAGCTATGAGCCTTCGTAACTAGCTGCTAATAAATGTTTAGCTTGTTCGGCTTGGGGCTTATTAACTACTTTTATACGCGCCAGCTGCCAAATAAGCTGAAAGAGCAGCTGAACCCCATTTTATTTGTGGCCAGAATGCTATTATATAATGCACAGCCAAGGCCAAGGGTTGTTGTGTGTGTCTGCGAGTTTGTGATGTGTGTGTTATGGGTTAAGCACTTTATGCGCTGTTGCCAGGCGTTGCCGACACACAGTCAACGTGGCGTATGCGCGATATGTGTATATACGCATTGTAGCCATTGTGTGGATGCGCGCGTGTGTGCGTGTGTGTTAGTGTGTGAGGGTCATGTGTTTATGGATATACTCGAATGCAACGACTTGATTAAACGGTGGTTAGAGCGTTGGTGGGATGGCTGCCAACATAGCTTTGAAATTATGCGCAACACTTTATTAAACGTTAAGCGAGAGCGAGTTATGCGAACAGTGGATGGGAATGTTAGCCAGTTGTTGAGTGTACATAGTTCGGATTCGCTTACTGCATTGCGCCTCATCGGACTTGTCACGGCAGTCGTTGCTGCCATCGCAGAGCCAACTGCGGGGTATGCACTGGTCAACGGTCTTGCATTTGAACTCATTGTTGGGACAGGCATTCACTATATTTCAGTTGTACACATGTCATAAATAGTGCATAGTATATATGGGAGGCATTCAAATGACTTACTGCACAGAGCGCTGTCCTCGTCAGAGCCATCGCTGCAATCGTTCTCCTGATCACAGCGCCATTTGTTGGGTATGCAGTTGCCATTGGTGCAGCGGAAATGGTCCGAGGAGCAGGTGGCCTCTGCAAAGACAAAAAACCACAAATATATTAAGCAGGGTATCAGCTATGACTGGGCTTGTGCTTGGCAGTGCCTTTGAACTTTGAAGTTGACCCGGATCAAAAACAAAATCTGCCAGCAGCACATTTTGTTTTTCTTTTCTGCTCAGTTGTACTTAAAAGCAAGTGTCTGAGTGGCTATGTGTGTGTGTCTGTGTGTGAGGGCATGTATTTATTTACACGCACTTAAGCACGTGCTGTGCAAAGAACATACTTTACCGCACACACAACACCAACAAAACGAGAATACATAAAAAAACAAAAGCAAACATAAATAAATCGTTGCATACGCGGCAGCCACTGAATTTTCAATGGATTTTCAATGCCCCTACGCAAAGGGGTTGGGGAAAGGGAAAGTTGTGTTTTAAGCTCTTGTTTTTCTATGTTTATTATGCGCATTAAATATTCGATTTAAACACATGTGTAAATAGCTCGGAGTAAAATGATGAAACTTCATGGGTTTCGATGTCCCTTTTAAAATTCTTTTAAGATGTAGGTTTAGATTATCCAAAACTATTTTAATTTGAAACAAAATAATATAATAAATAATACTAAATCATAATTTTAATATACTATAAAAATTAAAAAACCTAATAATTTCTTTAACAATAAATAAAATAATTAATATTTACAAATATTAGCAACAATCTCTTAAATTTTTTTAGTAAATTTTTTTATTCAGTCTTTATTTCCCATTTGTTTTGATGAAAATTTCTCATGTGTTCACCTAAAGAACTTCATTTTTATGATTATCTTTCGTTTGCCACTTGTTAAGCGCCTTCAAAGGTGCTAGCAAAAGAACTTTTTACCTACTAGTAGAATTCTCATCTAAGCCCATGCAAATGTCAGTCCCTAAGGAAAAATATTAAATCATTTTTAATCAATTTGGTATGAGAATTACAATTGATAAGAAGCGAAAGAGAAGGAAAGTCGGCATATTATGCGGCACAGTCAGAAGTTGCCATATCAATAACATTTTATACGATTACTTTTCTAAACTTTTTATGGGCACAACTCTCTGGTCCGATGCCTCAGAGTTCCCACTTCTCACTACGCTGTGCGCAGTCAAATGAAATGTGGCGTGACAATAGAACAGAAAAAGGAGCACAACAACTTGTATTGAACATGTATCTATTCGAGAAAATAAAGGACACGAAAGAAAACAAAATATAAACCAATATGCGCCAATATTTGTTAAAAAATAAAAAGCAAACATAAATAGAAGCCCACAAACCGTTGAACAATAAAAAATGGTCACATGTGCAAGCTAGCACACAACACTTTCAAAATGCTCTCTTTTCTTTATATAAAGATATTAGGGGTATTTCCATTCTAGCTTGAAATAAGTATTTTGTTTTTTTGAGTCAAGCAGATATTAGAGAGTCGGATTGTATATCATGTTACTCTGTCAAGTGAAAGGGAAACCATGTCTTGATCTGAAGTTAACTCTATAAATGGCTGACTCTTTCTTTATGTATATTTATAAATATAATATATATATAAATATATATATAATAGAATTAATATTTGAATATATTAATTTTTATATTAACATATTAAATAAATAATATACAAATTGTTATATTGAAATATATATCCTATTTTATTTTAGAATTTTTCTTTACTTCGTTAACTTTACTATATTTCAAACCAATTTACACATTTTTAGCTTATACTATTTATTTATACTGTTATTTATTCTATATTTATTTCTATGTTGTTTTTTATTTTATTACATATTTATTATTTTAATTTATATTTTTTGCAATTTTTATTTGTATGCTTGGCCTCTGCACAATTTGTTTCATAGGGTATTTAATTCTGGACAAACATATGCCAATTTTTCTCTACTGGCTTTTTAGCTATATAAACGTGTATATATATATTTATATTTAAATCGTTTTTATGTATATATTTTTTTATTTTGTTGCACGTATATATGTAGCGAATGGTTGTGAAAGCCCGCAGTTCCATTCAGCTCGATTCAATTTCTTTTTATGTAGCTTGTAAGCACAGATGAGTATTTGACATTTTGTTGTTGCTGTTGCTAAAATGTAGGATTTCATGCAAATATACATACAAATATATATACATACATACATATATATTTCTACATGTGTAGGTAAATTGTGCCCTGCGGACAAATTGCTGCGCATTTCCGAATCTATTTTGTTTTTCTTTATTTACGCAACGAGCTTAAATTAAATTTGATGTCACGTTGGTTCGCAATTAAAAATCAAATTAAATTTATTGTCCTTCTTTTTGATTGAAGAAAGAAGGGGAGCTTTGATTGGTTCAACGCATGTTGCAATTGATAAAAGTGTGCGGCAAATTGCAAGTTGACTTTCAGCATAATTTCGTCTTCTTTTTTCAACTATATTTTTTTCGCTTGTGTTTTTTAACTAAGTTTAAACGGCCTTTCAGTTGATTAAAAAACTTTGGCCTTTGGCAATGGCAGCAGCAGCAGCACCAGCAACAGCAGCAGCAATTTGTATGCAAATGTGAGGCAGTGTGTGCGAAATATTCTGTTGCATGCAACGCGGCGCCCAGAGAAGGGGCAGATAGCAGTCAACTGCAATGCAAATGGGCTTAGACTGTATTGAGCGACTGAAGGAGTATGTGTGCGTGTGTGTGTATGTGTCATATAGTTATATTATGATTGGGATTTGGTATTTAAGTTTAAAGGTGTTGCAAGCTGACGTAAGAATTGTTTGCAACTTGTTGCAAGTGGAAAGTGGATTTAAACAAGTGCACTTGTCTGAGTTGCTTGAAATTAGCACGTCAATTCGATTAACTTAGTGAAGAATAGAGATTGAATTCAATTCAATTATTCCTTAAAGTTTTAACAAAATAAATAAAAAATAAAATATGTATATGATAAAAAGTAAATATAAAATTTAATTTATGTGTAATGTAAGTATAACATCATCTAAGTAAGCAAGTTTTTTTAAGGCAGCTATATGTTAAAGTAAAGTACTCATATTTATCGACGTACCCAAATGACTCATGTCTGGATGCTGATAACGAAGTTATAAATTAAGTTAATGCTAAACAGGACTAGCTAGTGACTAGTACTTAGGTGAACTTAGCACAATAACTATTTGACTTTCACATAATTTCTAATCCCATTATAATAATTAAATAAGCTAAAGGCTTCTCTAAATAAATAAAATTAAGGGAGCATGAAACTGTATCCAACTTGCCTCAAGCTCATTTAAGCATAATTTAATCTAAAAAGTACGAATACGCACTGTGGGTATTAATGTTATTAAATATTTTAAAATATTTCAATTAAATATAGAATAGAAATGTTTTTAAACAATTTTCATACCGTGCTCATTCACCATTGCGCCCAGGCTGTGGCTATGAGTGTACAGCAAACTGGACACAAATAACAAACACCAAATGTGCCCCATGTCGAGAGAAGTTCTTGAATTGCTTTTTTTTAAAAGGTAAACAAAAAATTAAATTTTATTTACATTGTTCACTTGAGTCCTCGAAATGCTTGTGTTGCTAATTTGCCAGCAATTGTGCCACATATTGTGCCATATTCGAGGGCAGTCAGTCGAGTTGCACAAATTGATTGCATAATTTCTGTGCCCCATCATTTTCAAGTTCATTTTTGACAAAACAACTGTCAAAAGTCAGCGCAATGAATTTCACACCGCCTAGATAAATGGCAATCGGGCGAATACTGAGGGAAATTGAGGAAAAACATTTAATGTGGACCACAGCAAAATTATAAATGATAAATGAAAACGGTCAAATCGGACAGACAGTCTGCATTCTAAATAGCTTCGGCCCGCAAAATGACACACAGATGGACATTGCCGATTAGCCTGACAGCGGCAAAGGACTTTACACAGGACCTGCCCACAAAAAGGACCTCACAAAAAAATGATTCATAAGAAAGAACTGAAAATAAGCAGCAGTTCGCACACCCAAAATTTCTAACAAGCTTTTTGGTGCTCTGACATTTTGTCAGAAAAACACTTTGCATAACTTCAAAGAGGATCTGGCAGGACTGATTCAATTGTTTGCTAAAGCACCGCATTTCGAGGACATTTAAATAATATATTTATAGATTTTTCTTCTTTTCTTTTGCGCGCACAAATTTTATATTTTCTTTGCAATTTTGCGCTTACTTTTTCGCACTGTTTTGAGCTTAGCTCTGCTTTAATTTTATTTAGTATTTATAGGATTTTCACACGACGGAGAATCTGTTTTTGGGATTTTCCCTTAGCTCGCACCGTCCGTTTGCTTGAGAAGTTCGCCGCCAACTGAGTGAACAGCTGCGTGCTGGCAGTCCTTAAAAACAAGTGCCAAGCGTTGCTTTGCAGCATCTCTCACAACGCAAGACTCAAATCTCAGCGCAAGCTTTCACTCCCAATCTAACACGCTGCGTGGCGAGTCGAGCGCAAAATGTTGAGTGAGTAATTCCACTTTTTATCTCAGATCAACTGAGTTTTGTTGTGAGTACAAAAGTTGGCAGTGTAGGCGGTCGCTTGAGCAGCTATGTGAATACTGCGAAACACTTCTATTTAGCTGCGTACTGATTTGGTAATGATACATAAGCTATTGAGTCAAATGAGCTTAAGTACTTATGCTCATTATAAAGATGAGAATTTTGCTGCTCAACTAAAGTTGACTTCAAATACTTAAGATCTTCCAAATACAATTATTTTGGTATTTCAAATAATTGGAAACGAAATTAAGTATAAATTTTATTTTAAGTAAATTCATAGACAATATTAATCATTGATTTAATATTAAATGAACTTTATTTTTTATATGTAAAGAAAATTTAGTTTTATTATTTTTCAATAGTTTTAGCAGAGAAATGTTTTCATCAGAAATTTTAAAAATTTAACATGTATATAAGTATATGGTTTTATTTTAATTTTTTTTAATTTTTAAATAACAATAACAAATATATGCAAATAAATAATGAAGTATGATTGATTTGAAAAATATTTGGGGGCAGCATTTAGATGATGTCGTTGGAGGTAAAACTTCAAAGTAAATAACGCTTTTTTAACCTTAAGATATTTATCACCTCTCAGTAGAGCTTATGGGAAAGTCATTCAAATTAAAGCTATTATAAAGTTGTTCTTTTGCTACTATTTTTTTTTTTTTTGATTTTGCTGCGCGCTTGCAATCCTTTTCTTTTTGCTTTTACATTAGCCCTTAACGCTCATTATGTTGCAACACTTTTCATTGTTGTTGTTTCTTGCTGTTGCCTTTGAGGCACATTATCAATTTCACTGCATGAAAATTGTGCCCTTCAGCAAAGATTGCATAAAAATTAAGTTATGCGCAGTAGCAGCAGAGACAGCAGAAACAGCAACAACTGCATTGTGCGCATTTTTACGCAGGGCTTCCCTTTAAACCCTCCAGCATATTACGCTTACTCTCTATTTATATGTATATATACATATATATATTGCTTTTTTTTTTGGTGGCTGACACAAATATTGTGAGATAAAATAAAGCAGACGACCTCACATTGTTTCCTTTTATGTTAAACTTGCGGCGCATAAAATGTCTCGTGCGACAAATTTGCAGCGTTGATAAAATTTCATTGCTGATGCAACAACGTTGCATGCGACAGTCAGCAAAAATTGCGTTGCAATTACAGTTAAGCGCCAATGTTTAGCGACTTAATGAGCGCACTGCCCTGGCACAGTTTGGGTCAGCTGTCCGGCAAACACCCCGCCAGCCCCTTCTCCTTTTTGAGCTGTCCCAATCTGAAACTCGTTTCGCATTTTGATTGATTTCTCGTTGCGCCGAGCTCACTTTAATGGACGCGAGTGTTGCCAGCGGCGCCCGAAAGTATGCACTGGCATTTGTGTTTAGTCCAACTTACCGCGAAATTTGCATTCGTTCACCTTCTCGTCACTGTGGTCCGTGCAGTCCGCATCGCCATCGCACACGAATCGAATGGGTATACAGGCGCCGTTCTTGCACTCAAATTGCTTCTCATCGCATTTGGTATACAGCGATTGGGCTGCAAAGAGAAAGACCGAGTGCGAGTTAACGATAAGTAGTGCAAACAGCTGATTTAAGCTAATTATGTTTTTCTTCTTCATTGTATTTTAAGCTTAAGCCACTAAAAGTTTTCTCATTAAAAAAAAACATTGCGTAAACAATGGAAACGATAAAAATGAGTATGAAAATAAGGTTCGTATAGTAGAGAGTCATATACTCTCGCTCTTCTATGAATATTTATATGTTATATTAGTGATATGTAGTAATATTTGTAAGTCTTATATAGAATATATAATATATAGGATTTTATATTTTTATAAGTTAAATTATAAAGAAAACGTTAATTGTTCTGTACTAATATCAAGACAAGCATAAATCTGTCAATTATCTTAGATCTGATCTCTGAATACTTTTGCTACTCTGCCTTCTGTTCTTCATATCAATTCATATATTTAACGCCATCATATACCTATCTATCTATCTTTCAGTTGGCCTATCTTTCCATATATCTATCTCTCATAGTTTAGATTACGTTAAACTGTTAAAAGCAATTTATTGATGATATGCAATATTTAACATTTTTAAGGGCTCATTCAATTTTCCTTCTCGCTTTACGTAGCTTAAGGCAAAATCACAATATGCTTTCGCAAAGAGTATAGAACAAAGCCCAGACGAAACTGCCCTTTGGAGGTGGCTCAAAAAAGCCCAAATTGATTAGGGCTTAAAACTTCAAAACAATCAAGAGCAGACGCCAGCACATACATATTCACACAAGCTTGTTCAAATCATTTGCGTACAGACGTACAGACACACACTCAAGTATTCGTATTTTCTCACATTTGTGGAGTTTTAATCAACAACAATGACAGCCACAAAATGCTACAAAACTTTGCAGCTTGACAATTTTTCATCTTTGGTAACAAGTTGCGGTCGAGGTACCACACCCATACCTATGCATTCATACACACACATATATATATATATATATAAATTTCACACATATATAATAATAGAAATAAAACAGAGGTTAGGAA
Organism: Drosophila hydei; assembly: GCF_003285905.1. Classification (NCBI taxonomy): domain Eukaryota; kingdom Metazoa; phylum Arthropoda; class Insecta; order Diptera; family Drosophilidae; genus Drosophila; species Drosophila hydei. The sequence continues at coordinate 138,030 of NW_022045657.1, forward strand.
AATGTCAACAGCTCTTGGATGCATAGTAGAAATATGTGACAAGCACAAAAAAGTTATGGATTGCCAATGTCCTGTATCAACAAGGACTCACACACACACTCACACTTGAGAGGCTGCCCATTCGTGTTGATAAGGGTTTTTTCCTGTCCAGCGCCTGTCATTGACAGCTATTTTTTTCCTCTGCTTGCCAAAACCAATCATAATTATTCGTTTAATCAAAACTTATGCATAAATAATTTAACAAGTATTGTTTACGTTATTGTTCTTGTTGTTTATCATTTCAACAACAACATCGAGTGCATTTCACCAAATGCCATCAATCAATAAGGTCAAATCAATTGCAGCGCAGAGAACTGCAAATTGTTTTCAATTATGAATGAAGCAAAATAAACAAAGCAAATGTCATAATTATATATGTATATAAATATATATTCAAATTGCTTTATACAAATAGTATATTTGTATGTGTATTCAAATAAATATTTAACTGAATAACAATAACTGTTATGGGTCCATGCAACGTTATTTAAGTGAACTCTAAAGTTACCCAATGCACAGTTTGTCCTAAATATGGTTTCATATGAAATATATGCACAAGGTTCATTAGAACAATTGTTGAAATTTGATAAAATGATATAGATAAAAATATACAATAAACGTCAATAATTTAGATATGCTTTTGAAAGTTTGAGCTAATTAAATTGTGAATGAAATAATTATTTGAAAGTTTATGAAAATTTGTTGCCACTACGCTCACTACACTAGAGAACTGAAACCACTGAGCGAAGAGCTGCTTGTGCAACAAAATTTACTTTTATTGACATGTAAAATGCAATGGATAACAGGATTTACTATAACTACCTGATATAAAAAGTATTTTTTTGGATACTAGAAATATCTAATATATATAAGAAAATAACTAAAATATGTAAAAAAATTTGTTGATACCAAAAAGGTATCTATTATATTTTATAAATATCTAATATATAAGATTTTCTTGATCGGCAGGAGTATCTTTAGGTATCAAAACGGTATTTTTGATGTCCCATCTCGAACATTTATATTATTATTAAAATATTATGTTAAATAAATTTCTGATTTAGATTCAGCATGTTGAAAACTTAATAAAAGTTGTTTTTTGTTAGATTATTTTTGTATTAACTGTGAGAGTAATATAAAATATGAACAAAACAACAGCTTTAACCAAAATCTGGTTAAGAGGGCCAACAAATAAATTGAACTATTTAACATAAATTAAACAAATCGAATGTTATCGAAAAGTCTGAACTTTTAAAGCTAAAACAGGTTTGTCAAAAAACTTGACTTGACTTGATATTAAAAATACATTTATATATATATATATATATATATATATATATATATATATATATATATATATATATATATATATATATATATATATATATATATATATATATATATATATATATATATGGCAACATCATATATTACAATATGTATAAATGAATATTTCGATAAGCTTTATCGTGTCAGATTTTGCAATGCCCAGACAACAGACTGATAAGAGTCATACGAGTATGCCAGACGGCTGTAGATAAGCCTAGCCCATGCTCGAACTAGTCGAACTATATATAAATCTCTGGTGCGTAGCATAAAATGCTTTGTATTATTAGATTGTTGCCATGGGATAAGCACGCGTATATCGATATCGATAGCATTTGCATGTCTACGGGCGATAAATGTCGAGATAGGCTGGGAAAATTTTATGGTTTAATCAGTGCGTCGCTCGAGGTGCTAATTAATATTAATTTATTTCTAATGGGCTGCTTATCGCCACGCCGCTAGCTAAACTCAAGTTCAATGTCAATTAAATTATAGCGTTTTTTTGATTGAGGCGCATAGTGTTTGAAAAGAGGGAGAGAGATAGAGAAGGTTATGTGAAGTGGGCTGAAATCACGCCCCTTAGGCGCACACCAATCAAGGCAGATTAATTGTGACTGTTCACTTTGTTGTTGTTGTTGCTGGTGCTGTTTTAGTTGGCAAAACAAAACAATTAGAGGCAAGTGCATCAGGTTCTTGATTTATATAAGTCGAAACGAAGAGAGAAGCCGAAACGAACACGCCCACTATTTAACATATTTGTTGTTGTTGTTGACATAAAACTAGTTGAATATACTAGACTCCTCTAGTATATATCGTGCATAAATTAATGCCAAAATGAAATAGCATGAACAACAAATGAGGCAAAAAATTAAAAAAACAAAGAATATATGTGTATATATATGTATATATACACTATACATTCTAAAATATAACATTATAATGAAAAAGGCAAGTAGAAGTGCTTGCAGCTATCAGCGCAAAGCTTATAGATACCCTGAATACTCATATATATATATATATATATATATATATATATATATATATATATATATATATATATATATATATATATATATAAGTCAAATGCGATCAACGACAAGTTTTAGTTATGCATTCTGGATCAGTTCATATTATTTAATAAAATTTAAATTTTGACATCTTTTCAAACTAATGATCTAGTCTGCCAAAACATAACAAGAGTTTGTTCTCGATAACTATCGATTTAATTAACATTGTTAAAAGTTGTACTCGGGCTTACTAGAGCTGTGCCTGTGCTAATTATATTCAATAAAAATATACCCTGTCGAAAGTAAATACACGGTATTTAAATAAAAATAAAAACAGTTTCCCATTGCGACCTTGCAGCGGTATTCGTCTAAACTCTTTGTGACATGAATCTAGAGAAACAAATAAAAAACGGCAGCACACATAATGGACAGAGCAGTAAATAATCGCATAGAGTGTGTAATAGAATATATATAAAATTGATTGTAAATTAATTCTTAAGAGCGAACTTGAATTGCTTAAAATAAACACCTTTTGGGGGCTCGTCTAACGGGTATATTTAGTTAGTTATACGTGTTCTATATTTTAGATACTCTGCAATCACTGGACATTCAGTTCGGATATATAGCTTGACACATTTATATACACTTTCAATGCGTCAATAATGGCCTCTTTTTTTGGCTAACCTACGTAGGATTGGCGCCTAGACTAAGTAAACAACGACAAAATGCGCCATTTGGATATATGTCAAGAATTTTATTTACGATCTTCAAAGTGTTCGAACAAAGTCCAAAAATGCAGCTGGCAAAGCCAACAAAATATATAGAAATGTTTTTTTAAAAGTTAAAAATAAAATTCAGTTTGATTTTTTCAAATTTAATTATACCTAGATGAAAATTAAATTTAAAAAAATTTGTGGGAATAAAAATCTTAAGAGTATTGAAAGTCGAATCTGAAATGCTCTTGAGCTGATCAAAAGATTCACTAAATTTCGCAGCTGTTCTATTATAATATTCCATTGCAAATTTCTTAATCATATAAGTTCTTTTGATATTCACACTTCCTTTCCACAAGTATATATGTTTTTATATCCAAGGCCTAGATTTAAAATCAAATCAATTTGTTATCAAATAGCGTGTTCCATTACCTTCAACAATATCAAATCAAAATGAAAATATTCAATTGCTTAATCCATGCGAAAAACAACGTCATAGCAATAAAAAGAAATCATAAAATTGGCAACGTCGATAAGACAATCTTAATGCGGCAACAAATCCTTTCACGAGCAGGTGGTTTGATTTAAAGAAATTTACGACCCGGAATACCCCAAGGCAATAGCCAAGGCTATGAAGAAGTTTCCTTATCAAAAACAAATGCATATTGGCTGCCTATACAGTAGTCCGCCCCGCCGGAAGTTTCAATCAAAAGTTTCGCTAAACGGAATTTCTCAATGAATTTATAGAAGAAACCTGTTCGAATATTGAATTATAAAAGTTTAAATTGTTTTCATGGCAAAGTGTTTTAAAGATTTAAATAAATAATATTCAAATTTGAATGGGATTCTTTCTATAATATTAGATTTGGTATTTACATATAGGTTCATTGATAAGCCAATATGAAAAAAATTATATATAAATAATAAAAATAATATAATAATTATGCAGAAATTATGATTAAAGTTACAGGATTTTTTTGTACTTTTTTAGTTATATATAGTTATATATATATATATATATATATTTGAGTCAAGCTCAAAAGGGTCTTCTTTCCCCGCTAATTATTCCAATTATATATATATATATATGTATATATATATATATATATTTATATTTTTTTTGACTGACTAAAAAGTTCTCTTTAAATGAAACTGAATGTATTCCTTTGCAACAGAGTATCAGACAGTCAGTAATATATTACATTTTATAATTTTAACATTTTTGCATTTGCAACGCATTTATTAGTTCATTTAGCCGAACGTGAAGTAGCTTTCAGCATCTCGTACATCGACTTGAATGCAGCTCTAAAATTAGCACAGTCTGGCTAAAAACAAACTGTGCTGCCCGCCCCTTCTCCACCTAGGAGCATGCTCCCCCAACTGGTAGCCTGTTTCTCTCACCTATGCCCAGCGGCGTGCCGATTTTTCCGGATACGTTGAGGAACTTGAAGCCCATGCTTAGGATGCTCTTGCCATCGATATGCTTGATCAGAGTGGCGCCATCTGTCGGCGGCAGCACTTGTTGTTCCATATGCGTTAGGCTGGGCGTATTGATGGGCGTGGCAGTGCAGCATTTGCCCAATGCTAACATCAGTGTGAAGAGCACGAGATTCGCATTGGCGCAGATGCACGCGAGCAGCTGTTGCAAGTGGTTATAGTTGCTGTTGGTGTTGGTGTTGTTGCCGCTAGTTGCTGTTGCCTTTGTTGTTGTAATGATATCACTTAGAGTGGTCGTAGAGCGTAACTCTATGGCCATGGTATGAACTTTGTCTATTTAATGCACACAACTTGCGGTTTCTCGCTTAGTTTTTGAATTGCTTGACAAAGCAGTTTCTCAGTTTCTCAGTTTCTCCAATTGTCAATTGTTGTTGCTATAGCCTTGTAATTATATGCACTTTGAATCGATTTAATTTGATTTTTAAGACCTACATGGAATAGAAAGTTCGGCCTTTAATAACGCTAGCAGGAAGCAAACACAGATTATTATCTAATCAAGCAGGCGATGTCTGTGCCGATTTTTAATAGCCGAAATAAATCGCACAACATTGAAAACGGTTGCCAAAATAAATACACAGATAAACACACAAACAGCGGCAATAGAGCGCGCGTCTAAAATCGCGCAGCAGACGCGTCGATAGCTGCCCAAAAAGTTAACCGAAAATGCAGCAACAAAAAAAACAGGTTAAAATAAGACAACAGCAACAACAACAACAAAATCAAAAGCAAAATATCATACGATACGCACGCACAACAGGTCGCCAAACAGACAAAAAGAAGGTGAAAACAAACAACAACAACAACATTTCTGTTGACGTAGCAAAATTATTCAAAATATAAGACTGAAAGAGCCAACGAGCGAGCCAGAGAGAGAGAGAGAGAGAGGGATGAGGCGATTGCCTTAAGAACTTTGGCAAATTTTTATATATTTATCGCATTTTCATTAATTAAAAATTGCTAACAATGTGATGTTGTTGTTGTTTATTTATGGCACGCGTGCTCCAATGCTGATAAAACAGCCCGAAGTTAAATAGTTAAAAAAAATATCGCTTATCAGTTGCCAATAGATTTTCAAGGCGCGAATTTTCTTTGGCACGTGCTGTGCTTTTTGTAGTTGTTGTTGTTGTTGTTAATGTTATTATTATAGTTGTAGTTGGTACTATATTTACACACAGTTCTGCGGCTATATTGCAGTGGTTTGTATATCAGTTTAAGACGCTGCCGCCTCGTACAACGCGCATTTCTCAACTGAATTCGTTTTGAGAATTCGCCAGCACATTTAAGCAAATTGTCATCGAACACAAAAACACGCCCGTCCCGTGCTGCCCCGCCCGCCCCTACAACCCACCTGTTTGTGATCGAGCTGCGCATGCTGTTAAACAGTTGCTCAATTTGTATACCCTGACAGTGTGGGGTGTTTTGATTTTTTGGCGACATATGTAACAATCGCAAAGTACTCTCACTACTTGTTATCGATTCATAGCACATCAGATCAGATCACTTAGCTGTATATGCCATGGCTTATATTATGCCAGCCAGGGTATCTGCCGCTCGGTATGTTATGTTGTTGTACCTACAAAGCGGCTTATCACATTGCCTAGAATCCAACCTGAGCCGAAGAAAAGGCACGACAGTAACTAACTTGCAAACTCTAACTATTCCACGCTCTCACTCTCTCTCGCTCTTTGGTGATGCTCTCCTCAGCTCTTGCACAGATCAATTCGTGTGCACCTCTTAGATGTGGTGAGTTTGGGGCGTGTGCCGTGGTGTGGTGGGTTTGCACTCGAACTCAATTGATTTAGTAGTTAGCGAGGCTGCAGCGCGGGAGGATCGTTGTTGATCTGATAAGCGCATGTTAGGTAATAAATGCGTGGGAAAAAATCATAATTAGCAAATTATTGATGCTGTCAACAAGTTTTCACATAATTAAAAAAATCACTTGAGTCGATTTAAAAATAAATTTCAAGACAAATTCAATTTAAAGCAGCACTAGCAACAGCCCTACGTGCTTATCTGTTTGTGAATGAAGTGCTGATTGGTAAATTGTGAATGATGTGACTGGGAGAGCAGAGATTCCACGAATAATACTAATTGTTTTTTAGCAGCTACTGCCCAATTGTGAATTTTAATTGGCTGCTGTGGAATGGAAAGAATTAAAATATCCACTGTAATAATTCTATCTTTATATTTTATTTATCAATTGTTAATATTCTAATCTATTTACATACATAGATAAAGATATTCATAATCGTGATTAAACTAACAAAGCAAAACTTTTTTGATCTATTTATGCGTATTTTTCCGTATAGCTCAATCAGATTAAGTCTTAAGATTAAAGTTCAAGAATCGTTTGCAATTTTCGAACTTCTAGAATCGAATTTAGAAATATATTTTAGAACTACGTAAATTAAGTTTTAGTAAGTTTCTATCTTAAGTGGATTACTTGAGATAATTATGATATATGGTATCTATAAGTATATGAATTATCAGCTCATAATTTAAACTGCGCACAATCCTTGCTAGGCTTTCTGAAGTACACGGAAGTCAATAACCTGATCGTATGATCTTATGATCTATAGCTTTAGAATACAAACCTTGAACGGAATTGAGCAGTAGAAAAATTAATTTGAGCAAATCACTTAAATGCATTGTTAGAGATAAGTTCTATAGGTTGTATATATCAATATATATTGAAGTGTTTATCCACGTTTTATCGAATTTGCAAATGGAATCTTTAATTAAGTGCGAAACGGAAAGACGTCAGCGTTCGTTAATTAAAGATTTGAGATACTATAGCCAACTATAACTGTGAATTCCCGACCAGATACTTGACGATGCGCTGCGATGCGATGCGATGCCCAGCAATAACCGACGCGAACTGAAATCGTTTTCGGAAATTATTAGCATTTGTTGCCTTCGAATAGAATAGAATCGAGCTGAAAAGTTCAAATCTGACGTCACATTCGATAAGAGGCTCTTCGATAAGTGCTTCAGTTGGCCACCTGGATAGAATTTCAACTGGCAGCAGGAAGAAGGCCCTGTCCTCTACGAATATTGCAGTTGATATAGTCGAAACACTCTCGCCTCTACTCTCCATCTAACATCATCTAACATCTGCATTTGTCATCCACTTCAAGTGCGTAATTTATGATTTGCGTGTGTAAATCATTTTTCAAGTGGCGCTCTCTCTGTTTGCCGCTGACAGAGGCCCTACCAGCCCTCATCTTTCCCCTTTGTCTTTCTAACTCACAGCCGTCACTGTTTAGTTTTCAATTTGCCGGCGTTTCTAATTGCAGGCGTTAAAAATCGCTGGCAAATCGCATTCAACAATATTAATGAGCCTTAACCCCCCCCGGGGCCTCGCTTCCATTCTGCATTTAACTGCAGTTTATCGCGCCGGACGTGTGTTCAAGTTGACCACGCCCCTTGCCGTCGGCCCGAGGTATTACTAGTTTGGGTTTTTCTGAAGTTTTGTTTGGGCTCAACCATTAATCAACAGATAGAGATAGAACGAAATATAGTTCGAATTAGAGATAGAGGGGATTTATATATATATGTATATATATATATATATATATATATATGTATATAGAATTATATATATTCTATAAAATCACGAATATACTTCATGAACTATATGTAAGTCAAACGAAAATCTGTTTGTTAGGGACTTTACGCTTATCGACAACGTTAGCTGAGTGTCTTGATAGAAAGGTGCTCAATGACATCTTCAAACATTTGCTGCTTGAGTTTTCAAGTTTTTGTTCTTTTGTTTTTTTTTTTCTTGATTAAACTCTCTATTTCAATTAATCATCATATAAAGGAACTCAAGTGTTTTATTGATAGGACAATATGCTATGCATTGAAAAAAAGTTGTAGATCTTTGAAATAAGCTAATCCGCTTATCCTTCAATTGCGAAGGCTTTGACTTAGTTTTAGAGTCGCAATAGTTTTTATAATACTATAAATATAATAGTTTGTATTTTAACTTTGATCAACTTTTATTAACTTTAACTCATGTTATAAAATGTTAAGATAAATCACTTGATCTTAAGTGAAAAAAAAAAACATTTTATGATATTTATTATTATTTCAAAGTTGATCTTAAATATCAAAATATTTTTTTTGTTTTAATTAATTTTGTATTTGTATTTTGTTAAATATTTATTTATTGAACTAATTATTATATAATCACTAGATATTAAGTTAAAAACAGCAACTTTATGATATAATTATTATTATTAGAAACTTGATTTTATGTATCAAAATAAATTTTTGTTTGAATTTTTTTATTATTTTTAAATATGTAATGTGTCTTTTTATATATTTAATTTAATTTTCATTTTTACAGCATTAACTGCTTCTTCTTCTAACACTACTAACGCGTACTTTCGACTAATGCAATTAAAATTGCAACCAAAAACCGTTAGACTCAACGAAAAATGTGCACGAGCGCAAATCGGAATGTAAACAGCGAATGAATGAATGAAGCGCCGGCCAAGAAGTAACGGTAAATTTTCACATGTGCCAAAATGACAATAGAAGACCGCGCAGCCCAACCAGACGTCGCGACGTCAGCGTCGACGCCGACAGCAGCGCTTTAACATCAGTGGATGCTGCCCATTAACAGCGCTGTTAACAGGCCATAACAGCGCACGTTGCGCACACAGCGACGTTAGCGCTGACTTCTGACTGCGCAGTCAGCGTCAGCGATATCGCTCATAAACGTCATTCAATGAGCTCTATCTAAAACTACGGCAATAAGGCGACTGCCTTTGTGTGCATGTGACTGTGTGTGTGTGTGTGTGCTTACTGAAGCGTTGCTAAATATGAAAACATAAAAATTAATGTTATATTTATAGTGTGGCGGCCAAGAGCGGCAGCAGGAGGCGTCGCTGTGGCCCCTTGCTGCAGGGCTGAATGTAGTTAGAGGAGGGTGGGCTTCTACTTCGTGCTGCAAGATGTGGCTGCTTCAAGTGCTGCTATTTGCTTTGCCCGGCAGCAACTGCCGCTTTGTTTGCTCTAACTGTTATATTTCGGTAGAGGTGGGGGGTCTAGCCAAAGGGGCTTACTTGCTGGGCCTTGCCTGCATTTCAATAAGCAGCATACAAAATATTTCCAACAATAAATCGCCTCGAAATGTAACGCCAATTGTGCACAAAAAAGGCAGCCACAGCAGCAGCAGCAACAACAACAACAATGGCTGTAATTCAACTGTCGTCGTGTGTGTTGCCCTTAGCATTCTCCACTTACTGCTGCCCATCGGGAGCCACACATACCGCAGCCGCATGCCACGCATGCGGCGCCAACGCCATTGGGCAGCGACGCCAACAGCGGCCAATGCGGCGTATGATGAATTTTTCGTTAAGGTTTTTGCCTAGTTCAAATGTTCACAGATTTACTGCAGGCACTGCATGTATGTGCAGGTATGTGTGTGTATATGTGAGTGTGTGTTAACTTGTGCATGTGTGTGAGCAAATTAATTCAGTTGAGTCCAGTCCAGTGAGTTGATTTTGCTTAGATTTTACTGCTGTGTGTAAATTGAAAAGATATTTAATTGTAAAATGCATTTTAGAATCGTTTTTAATTTTAATTTTAATTTCTTCTATATTTCTTTTGTTTTTTGTTTTCTATTAATAAAAAAAGTTTGAAAAAATACTCTTCCATAACATTTCATACACAGCATATTTTCAAGCCCTAACATTTTTTAGTATAAATATATATATATATATATATATATATATATTTATAGCATATAAATTTAGTAGTAAGAACAATATTTATATACCCTGTACTCGATTAAACTGTATGTTTTCACTGACTTAGAAGACCTTGTCAGTATTTTATTTTAATTTATTTTATTTTTATTATTATTTTATTTATTTTAATTGATTATATATAATTTAATTAACAAATCATTTTGATAATATAAATAGAAATACAAATTCGACAATTGAAACAGTGTAATTGTATTATTATTTATCTACAGGGCATTTGCTAGTCCTGCACTGCCATTGACTTTGCCGCTTTTACAATGAAGTAAATAATAAATGGTAAATTAGCTTTTGTCATCACACAATAAACAAATACGCCAAGGGCTTAGGCCTGGTCCATTAATCAAAGAACTGTGCCAGCGCCTCGGGCCGTAAGATGAATCATTGAAACTTGGAACAGCTGCCAACTCCTAAGTGTCTGTCGCGTTTCGCTTTGCCGCCTCGCGAAGAAAAAATTGCTACTTCAACACTTTTGGGCCAATCAACAAAACGCTGTGGGGATTGGCCATGTCGCAACACCACCCCAACGCCTCGGATTGGCCATAGCTTGTCTAAGCAGCATTTAACTTTCATTATCAGCTACAGCTCTGAAACCTTATCCTGCTTCGACTCGTGATAGATGAACTCCCGAAATTGCCAGCGCTGATTGCTGACTTCTCAATTGTCGATTGTCAGTTCACAATTGTCAACTTCCAGTCGCTGTTCGATGGTGGCGCTTCCGCTTGCGCTGCTCTGCTACGTGTGCATGGACAGCACTTCTTTAATGTGGAAACAATCTGATCTAGCACAGGCAATCCGAATCAAACGAAGAAGAAGAAGAAGAAGGGTTGCGCTAACCACAAGCCGACGAGAACTGCCCTCACATTAGCAGTCAAATAATCATACGCCGCATTGTTACAGGCCAAGCAGGCTGCAGGGCGGGAAGGGAGAGTGAGAGCGAGAGAGAGTGGGAGGTAACTGTTGTGCATATTTGAATGTGTCGTCAACATTGTCCAACTGGCAAAAGGGAAAACCTTGCATCAGAAATGCGAGGCGAACTTTAAACTGCGGGCCTTTTACTGCTGGCCAAAAATAGGGGACGCATTCCAATGGAGCAGGAGCGGGAGCAGGGGTAGCGGCAGGAGTCGAGGCCTGGCTGGATGCCTGCCTGGTTGGCATCAACTTTGGCCTTTCGTTTCGTTTGCAGTGCTAAATTTACCGCTAAGCGACGACTGCACAAAGGACATGACAAACGGACGAAATGAAGAAGGAGATGCAGGGGAAGGCGGAGAGACAGCTATGCTGGCCGGGATCATGGGGGTCATTGTAATCATAACGGTAATGTTGATGTTGCCTCATGCTCTGTGTGCAACATTTTATCTGGCTGTGTGCGTGTGTGTGCAAAACACGAAAACCAAGTACAAAAAGTGCGAAGCGACCTAACTGAATTAGTCAAAATCGGGTTCGCGCTATGCATCCACATGGGATGTGTCTACATGGTGGCTCTGCTGTTCCTGTTTAAGTTATCTAAAGAAACAGTTTCGCTTATGAACTCCTTTGCTTCGCCTCTTGCCTCAATCCACTCCAGCAGTTTTGGCAACCGAACAAAAGCAATTGACTGAAGTTTCCTTCAGTCGCTGCCTGCTGCTGCCTTCCACTTCGACTGTTTTGGCTAAGCAGCTGCGACGTCAACTGCGCTGTCGCGTCGCGTTGTGTTGCGTCGCTGCCTGCTGCTTGTGATGGACAAATGGAAAACCAGCCGCAAAAAATGAACAACAGAGCAGCTCGCGACAGTTCTTATGATATTTCAGTTGGCCTCTGTTTGCTTTGCAATTATTTCCCCTGCTGTATGTGTGTGGATTGCATTGTTAACAGCAGCAGCAGCTGCTGTTGAGCGGCTGTTAAGCTGCTGCTCAACGGATGTTAAGCGTAAGTAAGTAAGTAGCTAAAGCATTCGGCAATCGCTCAGTTGTCAGAATTGGTTTTTTTTGCGCCATTCATTAGAAATTCTCTTTGGATATTCAATACATTTTTCGCACATTTGCATGCATCTTGAGGTGGGTGTAGGTACGTGTGTGTGTGTATGGGTGGTGTATAGATGTGCTAGCTATGAGTTACTTAGCCCTTTACACAGCAGTTGATGTGGCATAAGTCCATTTGGTGCACCTTTGAGTGGCATCAAAGTGGCAAACTGAATTTTGTCATCTTTTCATTTGCATTTATTTATGTACGCATGTCTTTGTGTGTGAGTGTGTGTGATGGTGTGTAAGTGTGTGTGTGTGTAGCACACCCCTTAAGTGCCCGTCTGCAGCAACTTTTATTTGCTTGACACTTCACACCCCGCCGCACTTAGCCAGCCCTGCCAGCTTCGTCGCCCTTCACCTCTCTCTGCTCTTTGCGGTCATTTAACTGATGTTTCTATATATGCGAGGTCCTTTTGCCTGTGTCCAGGTCCTGCCTGTGTCCCCGACTGCTGCTCCTCGCCCGCCAACGGCAAATGCTGAAATCGTGCGAAAAATTAAATAAATGACCGACTCAATGGCTGCACTGGCAACGTTTTTCATTTGATTTTTCTTGCATTTCATTTTTGCTCTTCTGTTATATTTTAAACCTGATTTTCCTTTGCCATTCTCTGATTTTTACGCTTTTAATGTGCAATAATTTCTGCATTGATTTTTGTTATGTGTTTTTCGAGCTACCTTTCTGTTATTCCAATTCCTGCAGGACCACTTCAATTTGCCTGCTGGCGCCCGTGACGTCAATGCCATTCGCAATTTCCGCGCCAATTAAAAAATTTTCTCGATTGATAGTATTTTGCATGCTTGTCACGCACACATCGCCCTCGAGCGGTGTAAGGGGTGGGTGGGGCTCTGTGTCTGTGCCTGTGTGTGGGTGGGTGTGTGTGGCCCATTGTTCATCATAAATAAATACTGTTAATTTTTCAATTGTCCGGTGAGCGTTTAACGGCCTTGCCGCATGCCCATGGGGCAGGCAGCCTACGTGCAGCGGCATGCCGGGTCGCGGGTGGCCATCGGGCATGGCCATTGCGCTGTGAGCCACGGTCACACGCCAAAAATCTGATGGACAGCGGATTGGGAAATGCATGCACGTACTCCATATGGCGAGCAGCTGACAAAAAAAGAAAGGGAAATTGTGAAAAAAAATATGTTGGCCCGAAAACTTTTTGGGCAGTGCGAACGTGGCCAAGATTGACGGCAGCTGGGCCAATAAAGTTGACAGCATTCGCAACAGGCGAACGTGACAGTTGCGTGTCAGCAAAGGACTGTATATTCATCTGTTTTTTGTTTGTTAGCTTCCAGTCTAGTCGACAAAGTTGGCACCGGCGTCACACCGGATATCAAGCTATAGCCGAGCTCCTAATATACAAATAACCAAAAGTGTGATTGCCACATGCCACATGCCACAGAGCAGCTGCCGTCAGCGTCTGGGACGGAACTTGATGAGCGGCAAGCATTTTAATTTCTCGATCTGCTCCAATGTGGACTTCTATAAATCTGACGAGCATGAACGCAAATGCTCTTGCCTCCCCTGGGCACGCTTGCAATTGGAATTTCTAATCGAAGCAAATTGAATCACATGTCCTTTTGACGCGACGCGGCGCAACGGTTGCCAAACAAACAATGACAACAGCAGCAGGAGTCGCAGCGACTCCTGCACAAGCACGATATCAGCCGGAAAAGCTTGGGCTGTGCGTGGCAACGCAGCATATGGAAAATCGGGCAGCCAGCGAGGCATAAATCAACTTTTGGCAAAGTGGCTGCCTAAAAGGACTCAAGCCTCAACTTGTCTGAATGACGGAGCAAATGGCAAAGATAAACGATTTCCGTACCCAAACAGACAAATAAAAAATGTAAATATATATGTTGAGATATTGTGTATATATATCTAAATACAATAAATGAGCTATACGAAAACGCTTTCATGACTTTCCCTCGTAAGCTCACAATTTTGTACTTAACTTTGCATAGTTGATTTTAAAAGTTGTTAGACCTATAGTTTGATAAATATTCTATATAGAAATGTTGTTAATATAAGAAATTATTTTAGCTTTAGAGTAATTTATCTGCCAGAGGTACCAAGTTATTTTTGTGAGATTGTCTTCAAAGCAGAGATGGGTTTCTATGTAAGTTGGCAAATATTGATACTCCTTATCAATATAGAAGAATATATGCGAGATCTGTTCAAAAAGTTTCTCGAATTATGATATTCGATTTACGTCTATTCGAGCTTAAATTATTAAATATTAACTGCGTGAGAGAGAGAGAGAGAGAGAGAGAGAGGCAGGGATAGCTCTTGCTGGCCATTCGAAGGGGATCGTTATGAAAGATAAGTGACTAGAAATAGTCATTCTGGAAAAACGACAACGTAGGGAACTGACACAACCCCGGAATACGCATATATACAAATTGATATAAAAATTTATAAATATTTCCTTTCTTTACTATTCTGCTTTTTAAATAGTTCACGATCTGCTTAAATTTTTTAAAATTGTTTGCTTTTTTTTTCGCTTCATCTTTAATTTAAACATTCCTTTTTTGCAATGAAATATACTATTTTTCTTTTGCATGTAAATTTTTTATATTTAAAGCGATTTATTATGTGCTGAAGTGTAGTTAAGCGAGTTTTAGCAGGTGGCATAAACGAAGAGATATATGAATATATGGTTAAATAATGATAAATCATATGGATTACCATTGCACAATTAAGCAATATTGAACAATAAAATATTTAAGTCCAATATTTATGGCAATTTCATTCGTATTTTTGTAAACAAAACCCATTTTTAATGCAAATTTAAACGTAGATTTAAAAAAAAATTGTGTATAAAATTTAATTTAATTTGTATTCTGTGGCCAGGACATTTGCTGGGTGCTGCTTCCAGAGCTTTTGTAATGGCGCAATTGTCGTAATTAATGAAAAACCGTGCAAAGAAAATTTGTAAAGCCAAAACCTGACCTTTGGTTTTTGCAGCTGTGTGTTCTTGGGCAGACGAACTCCTCGACTCTTCCCCCGCATGTAATTTGTATCTTGTGTTGTGTTTTTGGGGGAAATTAATTTACGAGGTGAAACTTGTTTGCGCTGTGCCTGGAACCCTTTTGCGCTCCGTCAGGCTTCGAGTCCATTGAAGCGTTTAAATTGCTGTCAACAAAAAGGCAAACAAATAAATAAAAGCCAAAAGCATTCGCAGCGAAGCAGGGGTTCGTAAGGGTGTAGAAGTTTCGGCCATCAAATGACCCATGGCAACCAGAGCGAAACGTGCGCCAGGACCAAATGATTAACACGTTCCCAGGGAGCTGCTGCTATAAAACGTAACCCAAGGTAGCTCGAAAATATGCACAGCATGGAGGAGCAGGCGCTTTAATTATCATAGGGAATATGGAGGAATTGAAGGACCTGGCCAAATCAGATAGAAATCCTCAAGTGAAGGCACGCGCCACACGTTGACGTTGACGTTGACGTTGATGTTGACGTGGCATACACACAAATGCCACACAATGGGCTCAAGAAAATCCCGCCCCGAAAATAACGAAAATGAAGCGCAACGAAATAAAACTGGCAAAGGGGTACCACACGAAAAACATGAAATTGGCAAAACAGGTAACCAGTTAACATTCTGAACACTCAAACAAAAGGTATTGGTTAGTTAGGATTAGAATGCGACAAGGCATATAAAGCTATGTGAAAAAATAAAAATATATATATATATATAGATATAAAGATGCCAATTCTTTTGTCTGTATGTATACATAGACATTTTTTCATCTCTTCTAATCTTCTATGCAATTCTCATGGATTGAAATAGATGCCAAAGATATTCACTGTTGTTTTAATTAACCTGTATGTACCGCTCAATATCTTACTGTTCCTGTCAAACCATTATATATGTATATATATTATATATCTTTCTCATCTTATTTTTCTTTGTCCCTCTCTCTGTCTCTCTTTATCTTATTTACTCTGTGCCTTTCGCTCTCACACTTTTTCTCTCTATCACTCACTCATTCTCTCGCTATGTGTGTATGTGAGATAGATCACTTCTTCTTACTCTTTTTCGCTTACACATTCTGTAAGTCTCCCTTTCTCTCCTTTACTCTCTCTTACTCTGCCATTTTCTGTCACTCTATATAGCTCAATCTCTCTCTCTCTCTCTCTTTTTTATTTCCCTATAACTATCTATCCCCCTCTCTCTCTTTCTCTACTATTAGCTTTTTTCCCTGTCAATATATTTTTCTCTCTTTTTTCTGCCTCTTTCTTTTTCCTTACGTTTATTTATTAAGGTTTTATATCTGAATGTGAATTTAATTTATTTACTTTTATTTGTGTGTGTTACACAATTTTTGAAGTGTATGTTGAACAGGTTAATAAATAGTATCTCGGCTCTCCAATGTCGGCAAATGGCCAATGACGCAAATGGCGACCAGTTTTTGCTGGTCATCATTTATAATGCATTCAAAAGCCGCAGGAACATAAAAAAAAATACAGGCACAGCTATAGATACAGCTCATTGGTATCTATATACAGAAGTACGTATCTGTTAGCTATGCCCTGTCAGAGGCTGTTAATCCGTCAGCAGTTCGTTGTTCCCAGTACCTTTCCCATTCCCGACGCAGGCTCTTGAGTGCCAGAAGGACGTAATCGCTTGTTGGTCCTTTATAAATGCTTAAGAGCGAAAGGCAAAGGCACAAATACTTTTGGCCAGCAGCTGCTGCTGCTGCTGGTCAGATGGGGTGACATAATCAAATCAATAATTTATGAGTTCACTTTGCTTTAAGCGGATTTACATGGCGTGCACTTCAGCAGAGGCAGCAGCAGCCAGTCAGAGGTGGAGGAAAACTTTTTGCAACTGAAACTGAAACTGAAACCGAAACCGAAACTGAAGCTGATATCAATTAGGTGGAAAGTGATAAGTTGACGCCTGGAACTGTCAGTTGTTTGTCTAACTTGCGACTGTCACAACCCATACGGGATTAGTTGTTAGAGGAGGCGGAGGTGAGGTCTAGTGGGTGGAGTATGGCTATTTCAGCAGCTCTAACGATGCGCACGCTCCACGCGCTGTGGAAGCCGTTCGGCATGTGGATGATAATGCTCAAGAGTAATGCGGCCCAGCCAAGCGTGCGATGTGGGAAAAGGAGGGCTGAAAGAAGAGCGAGTAGGTAGGTGCCAAACTTAACAGCAACCCTGAAAACAACAGCTGAAAGACTGACGATTCACTGTTACAGTCCACAGGGGAAATAATTGCAAAAAGCAAACGAAACATCAGAAAAACTGTCAAGAGCTGCGCTCTGTTGCTTACTTTTTGCGGCTGGTTTTCTATTTGTTCATCAGTAGCAGCAGGCAGCGACGCGTACAGCGCAGTTGGCGTCGCAGCTGCAGCAGTAGCAGCAGAAATAGGCAGCATCTAAAGGCAACAAATGAACGAATTCAGTCAATTGCTTTTGTTTGGCTGCCAAAATTGCTGGTTACGATTGGGACAAGACACAAAGCGCTGGACTTCATAAACGCAATAGTCTCCTGAGATAAATTATGCAAGCGCAGCAGAGGCACCCTGTAGAGACTCCTGTATATCCATAGCACGAACACGATTTGACTAATTTGGCATTGCAATGTACTTTTTGTATTTGGTTTTCATTTTTCAAATGCTGCACACAGAGCGTGAGGTAACATCAACATTCCGGTTACGATTACAATGACCCCCATGATCTCGACCATCATAGCTGTCTCTCCGCCTTCCCTTACATCTGCTTCATTTCGTCCGTTTGTCATGTCCTTTGTGCAGTCGTCGCTTAGCGGTAAATTTAGCACTGCAAACGCAACAAAAGGCCAAAGTTGAGGCCAACCAACCAACCAGGCCGGCAGGCATCCAGCCAGGCCAGCTATCTGCTCTTACTGCTGTTCCTGCTCTCTTTGCCTCTTTTGGAATGTGTCCTCTCTGTGGGCTAGCAGCAAAATACCCGCAGTTTAAAGTTCGCCTCGTATTTCTGAAGCAAGGTTTTCCCTTTTGCCAGTTGGACAATGTTGACGACACATTCAAATATGCACAACAGATACCTCCCACTCTCTTTCACTCTCTCTCTCTCTCTCTATAGCACCCCCTTCCTGCATTCTGCTTGGCCTGTAACAATGCGGCATATGATTATTTGGCTGATAATGTAAGGGCAGTTCTTGTTCAGTTTGAGGTTAGTAGAACCGTTTTTTTTAGTTTAATTCCACTTTAAAGTTATGCTGTCCAGGAACACGTAGCAGGAGACAAGCGGAAGTGTCGCTATTGAACAGCGACCGGAAGTTGACAATCGTGAACTGACAATCACCAATTGAGATGGCTGCAATCAGCGCAAGTCATTTCGGGAGTTCAGCTTTCATGATTGGTAGACGGATTAGGAGCTAGAGCTGAAGTTAACAATGAAAGCTAAATCCTGTTTAAATAAGCTATAGCCAATCCTTGGAGAGGGGCATGTTGGGGCATGGCCAATCTCTGCAGTGATTTGCTGATTGGCTAAAAGTGTTCAAGCCACATATTTCATACTGTGCAGTTTGTTGGGCAGTTGGTTGGAGTTCAGTGGAAGTCCGTCGCTGCTGTTTGTTTTCCCATTTTTCCGGCCACATTTTCCGCTGTCTGCAGGCCGCAATTTTGATTAATGGTCAAGCTTAGAGGCGCCGTCGACTTTTTTATTTCGGCAATTATGTTGTTTAGAGCTTTGCCACGTTTTTCACACCTCGAACATTTTTCATGCAACGGCAACGCTGCTGAAAGCACTTTTAAAAGTGTGGACTTTGATTTCATGTTTCGAGGCTTGTCAGTGACATGCAGCATCATTAATTCTATCCGAGTCCCCGTTGCCCCTGCCACGCTCAATGTCCCCGGCCAACACTCAACTGACTGTCATTTTTCAAGTTTTTGGGATTTTTTGACGTTTGACAAGTGTTTCCGACTGCATTAGAAAGGTGGCAAAAGGTGCAGTCGGTCCATGGGAGCAAAGCCATACCAATATCTCCTACAATCTCCTTTAACAATCTGTCTTTTTCTTTCCGCCTCAACTAAGACCAAATTTTATACAGATAAAAGCATTAAAATGATCAAAGCTGCGTCGAAGTTCGCATGCCCTTTCTCTCTAACCATAGTAATCAATATAAATATAATATAGATATATAATAACGATAATGAGGATAAAGTTAAGGCTAAGGATAATGATAATAATAATGATAATGATAATTAAAATGTCATTAATAATATTAGTCATATATAATTAAAATAAGAATAAAAATGGAAATGAAACAATGTTCCTTGCCAATGCCAATACCCAAAGGATTACGACTTTAATAATAATAAATAATGATAATAATACTAATGACAACACCGATGCGGACAGAAATAAAAATATATATTTATTTTTCACTCGACGACACCACATAGCTAAGTATCGAAGAGACTTGATTTGGGAGAATAATATAGAGAACTGTCTGCTATGGCCAGCTTCCAGATAAAGTGTTGTCGCGTGGCTGCACCACGTGCCTTATCGGCATAGCACAACCGCAACCCCAGGTTTGACCGGTAATTAGCTAAGGCAATACGAGCACAAAATGTCTGATTAAATGAGGCATGAAACCCGATTTTGGCCAATGCATAACGTAATTGCGCATATATTATGTGCATACACATAGGGTAAGGTGGGTCGCTACAAACGTTTATACAGGCTTCTTACCACTCGGCTTGTGGGGATCCGCCAGCCACTGGGTGCCATCGTGTGGCAGGGGACTGGACACAAACGGCGACAGCGCAATCCAGAACATTCGCTTGCCTAAAACCGTTTGCATATTGTTCCAAAAGCCCAAATCGTAACTGCGATCATATACACAGTACAGACAGCTGCCACGACTGGCCATGTACAGCTGGATGATTAGATGCGCGCAGGCCAGTACGAGGGCAAAGATATTTAGCTTGAGTATGCCACCCGTGATGAGCATCCAGGAGAGTTGCGGAGAAAGAGGCTTATGTGTGAATAACATGTTCATTAGATTAGAGGTATCCAAGTCCATAGAAATTTGAATGGGATCGGAAAACATTTGGCTATGCTGGCTGAACAAATGATATACATTATAGGTCAAAGCGGTGCAGCAGCCCAGCGACAAGTGCAGGAGTAGGCCGACAAAATAGCGTTGATTAGCATGCCCTATACAATTGCCTGTCACGTTGCAATGATGATCCCGTTTCAGCATACAACAGTTGCAGAGCCGGCAGTGCCAGGCCCTTGGCGGCACCAGCATCTGGCAGTGAGTGCACAAGTGCCACAGATGCGCCTCCGCTGGCGTAGGATTCAAGCGATCCAGTGGCAGGCCCACAAAACTGGTGTCCGTGCGCCAGCACATCACCATATTGCCAATGATATTGTGCAGCAGGAACATCATAAACAGGCAGTGAAACTTATAGTAAACGCCCGATACATCGCTGCACTCGGGCAATATATAAAACAATTCGTAAATAACAAAGAATCCAATGGCTAGTAGCATAAGAATAACCGATAGCGGGTGAACTATTTGAACAATTCGCACACGATGTGCGCTAATGCATCGCCAGACTAGCTGCTCCACCCAGACGACGACCCGCAGCATCTTCCACAGCAATCGAACGAAAATTTTGGCCATTATTGTATATATAAGAAACTTCCTTCTCGAACTGGACTAGTGAATTATTGAAAGTAGTATTCGGTTTGCTGGGTTTCCCTGTCATTTTGAAAGGTTTCGATACATTCGATAATCGCATCAGGGATTCAAAATTTCAAAATAATGCAAATGGAATCTGTGTTCTTTCTGTTGGAAATGATAAGCCGCTTAACCATTTGCAATTATGTGACTTGGCTAGCAAAGAGATGGCGTATGTTAAGGGTAGCTCCTGCCAAGCAAAATTTAATATATATGAATGGAATTATTATAAATATTTCCCTTTTCTAATAAGCTCTACACTACTCACTGCAATAGCTAAGGTCAACATTTTGTGTAAACAGTTTCTTCTACACAGAAAGTATTTACACCTAATATTAATGAAGATATTTACGACATGTTCCGTACCATGTAATGTATATCTATATACATATATAGTTATCTATATACATGTTTCCCTATTTATCTTTTTTGATTCACAACTGCAGCGGGGAAAGTTCCTAATCCACAACCAAAATGCATTTCTCACTAAAGCTTTGCTCACCTTAAATTTTTTATTAATAAAAATGCTCAAAAGCAGCTTATGAATTTAATAAAGATATACATAAGCGTAACAGTTCATATATATATATGTATATATATATATATATATATATGTGTATATATATATATATATTTTTTAAATATATATGCATATTTAAAATTTCTAAATGGATATGACAGCTGTGTGTTGCGTTTATTCTAAGTTTTAGTGCAACCGAACTATATTTCATTTCATAAAAAAGAGAGAATATACGCAATAGAGTGAAATGAAATACGAAGTGCACTCGTTGAGAGTGCTCGACGGGAAGATATCTTGTAGTGCGGCAGCTTTTCATTTTGATAATGCCAATGATATTCATATTTATGTCAACAGAATTATTATTATTGCCAAATAATAAAGAAATTAAATAAGTTTCTTTCATCTTGTTCCAACTCTTTCCATGATTATATTTACAGGGTATTTTAAAATGTGTAACTTGACGCTCGCTTTCAAACACAAAACAGCAACAGCTGCTGTGTTGCAAACAATGCGGGGCAAGCGGCTGGAGACGTCGAAGCTTTCAAACTGACACCGAAAAACAGACACGAGCCAGCACAAATGTTGTCTATTTCGCATAAATTTCTATGAATTATTAAGTTGAAGCGGGTATTTGAAATGCGTACTGCGCGGTTCGCCATTTGACTTTGCGGTTGTATGCCCGACCCCAAGCTCAACCTCTGTCAAAGCAACTGCGTTTCTGCATAAAGTAAACATTTGGCGAGGGGTTGAGGTGAAGGTAAAGGAGGCGTGGCTGGCGTTGCCCACTTGAAGTGTAATGTGTTTGCGTTGTTTGCACACACCGGAAGCAAACAAACAGCCATTTTAGCTGGCGCCTCTCGCGCTGTTACGCCATTTCCGGTCGTTGAAGGGCCTGGGATTGCTGGAGTTCTGGCCTGGTGTAAGGGCAGGCACTTCAGTGGCAACTGGGTGGCATGTTTGTCAACCTGTGGCATTCTTCAAACTGACTTCGAGTCATTAACATTCCCTTCGACATTTGTTGGCAAAGTTTTTGGCGTAATTGCAGCATTCGCTGCTAATTTTAGGTGACTCCGCTGCGTCCCTCCTTTTTATTCTTCTTGATTTTCATTATGCTGTCGTAATGTGAGACGCAAGTATGCCAAAGCGGAAAGTTTTTACTTTTTACGAAGTTCTACGAAACTCCGTCCGACCGTCCTCTCACTTCGTCTTACACTCTCTCTCTCTCTCACTCTCTCTCTCTATCTGTCTGTTTCATACTCGCTCGCTCTTCAATTTTCAAGCAATTACCTGGCGTGTGCCGCCCCCATGGCAACAACTGGTCTCCATGTAATTGAGTTTCGAGGAAAAATAATTTTTGTAAAATTAGATATGAAACACAACAAAAATAAAAATTGGGCGTAAGCACCTTTTCTGCGTGAGCGGCATATAAATGAATTTAAACCAAGTTGAGTACAACAGTTAGGCAACTGAATAGATGATACCCTGATCATGTATGGTAAGTATATCCCATTCTGATCGAGCATTGTTTGATTTTTAACATAAAGTTGGTATTGAAATGCTTTAGTTGCAAACAATTAAAGGTTTTTGAGAAAAAGGTTTAATATGAGCAACCTCAAATGACATAAAGTATCAAATCAGGGCTCTATTCTAAACTACCTTATAGGCCGCTTTGTACTCAAACAGAGTATGTGGACATGGCTTGTCAGGATGCTTGAAACATGTGTCTCTGATTATCGTGCATGCTCTGTTATTGTTAAAAATATTTCAGTTTAAATTCATTTAAAATGTTTGCAATTAGAGTACAGCTCAAATATTATTGTGGCTAAAATTTATGTTGCAATTTATTTAAGCCTGCGGCAGACATTAATTTTGGTCGAAACCACACCCATATGAAAGGGGCCATGCAGCGTCTGGAAGCAACATTTATTTGCAGACATCGACACCTGAACACAATTTATTATGAAGGTCGGGCCGGTCCGATTGTGCAATAGACGAGCAATTTTTAATGAACCATCAAAAAGGCAATCGGAGTCAGCGTCAACGTTGCGTATGAGTGATTTTCCAACTCGCACAGTGGTGCTGGCACCAGCTGCAGCTTAACAAAAGAAAAAAGTAAATAAACAGCTTCTGCTGCTCGGCCTGGCAAATATGTGGGGCATGCTGAATATTTGGCACTTGGCGCCCAAAGTGAATCGGCATTTGGGCAAAATGAGTTGGAACTTTGCCTGTCTGCTCACCTTTTGCTTTCTTCCCATCTTCTACTCGTTCTGGCTCTCGCTCTCTTCGTCTCTCGTTGGGCAGGTGACATATTTTCCTTGTAGCGCAGCACATTTCCTGCTTCATTTTCATTTTTGTTTTTCACGTAAACATTTTTTTCATTTTGTTTGCCAATGTTTTGCGCCTTTCGACATGAGTTTGACATTCGCACAGGCCGACGGAAATGTTTGCGGATGGGCTGCAGGCTCTGCTCGTATGGCGGCTACAATTGATTGATACCCGTAAATAGGTAGAGTATTTAAGGCTTATAGGTGGGCGTATTAACTATGGCGTATGTATTATGAAATTTTGATAAAGTGATAAAAGCGAGAATCTCAACAAATAAAATAAGACTCAAATTTAATGTGTATAAAATTCAATTTATATTTATATAAAGTATCTTTCTGATATGTTTGAATGTATTGTTTTTACGTTTTAGATAATCACATATATAATATACAATAAATTCTTTTATATACACTTGTCATGACGTCTTGTCTTTTTTACAGCTTTAAAATTCTAAGACAACTAGAGTATTTAATTATCAAAGAACTGTTTGCTCTTTCATTTGTTCCTTTTCTCCTCTCCGCTCTCTGTTACGAGCCTTATTCATATTTCTCTATGTGGACCCTTAAGTTTCTTTTATTCAAATATTGAAATAATAATAGTCTATATATATAATATATATATATATTTATATATATATATATATATATATATATATATATATATATATATATATATATATTTATAGATTTATTGCTAAAGTTTTCTGATTACTTTTTGTGGCATTGGGCGCGAGCATATTTAAAATGCCGCCTGCGTTGCGAGGACCCCGTTGCTGATTGAGTCGGCCACACAGCGGCACAGCTGCGGCAGTAAACCAAAAAAAAAAACGAGCAAAATAAAAAATGAAATAAATAGAAAAGCCAAAAAGTTCGCAACTGGCGCACAAAGGCGACCGAACTATTTACGGGACGCGAGTCGCATAGTTGCCAACTGAAAAGCAATTAAAAACTAATTACTGTAGACTCCTCACACATAAGCAAAGGTGGGCGAAAATGCGACAAGCATTTAATACAAATTTAAAACTTAATTCTGTAAATACCTGATGTGGACAACAGGCAGGCAGGCAGGTGGGCGGGTGGAGGACATGGCTGACAACGCGGATAATTAGAGCAAGAGGAGAAACAAAAGCCAAGAAGACTTTGGAGAAGGTGGAACATAGAGAGCGGGAGAGATAGAGCAAGAGTAGGTGTCGATGAGGGGTAGGAAGCGGCGGCAGGTGCTTACCTGACTTTGTTCTAGTGTTGCGCAGCCAACGTCGCGTATGAGCAATTAGTAGTTAATTGTGAAGTTACCCGAGGCGGTGCCAGGAAATGGAGCTTGCTACACTGCAGCACTTGTGACATTGACGATGCCGCACGGATGAGAATGCCAATGGGGCAAACGTGAAAGATAGATAAGAAAAGAGAGGATGGAGGGATAGACGCAGAGCCAACGCCGTGTAATTAAGTAGCAATTTTTGCTACTGCAGCAGAATTTTTAGAAGCTGGCGACTCATGAATGACAGTGTGTGTGGGTGTGAGTGTGTGCGCATTTGATAAATTATCGCAACTAATTAGCGTATCAATAGCGCTTCAACAAAAGCACACACAGCTGCGCTCGAAGGCAAACAACGGGGTAGGATGAGGCGGTTGACTTGATGAATTATTTAGATTAGTAGAATAAATATTTGGAAAATGGCAAATCTGTTTATTAACAGTTGCTGAGAAATATTTTAAGTAGCAGGCTATATATAGTAAGCTGTCGATTAAATTAATTGCCCATAAATTATAAGGATTAGTTGGCAACTATGTTAAAAGCTCGATGGGAGTAGAAGTGGAGAGGA
The DNA here is from genome assembly GCF_003285905.1 of Drosophila hydei. NCBI lineage: Eukaryota > Metazoa > Arthropoda > Insecta > Diptera > Drosophilidae > Drosophila > Drosophila hydei. Next base: position 163,751 of record NW_022045657.1, read on the forward strand.
AAAGTTTACTTGGGAAGTGCATAGAAGTGTTCTAGATAATGGGAAGTGTAGAGAAAGGTGGAAAATTGGTTAAGCCGTTGCCGTGTGTTTAGTTACTTGCAGACTATTGCTCGTCGATAAGAAGTAGTTGCAGGAATCTAATTAACAGCTTTTACAAAGTAACAATATTCTAGAGAACAGTTTCGCTCCACTTGCTGGCAATGGCCAAATGTCAATTGAATTGGGTATCCAATAGATCAGTGACTGCAAAGCGCTTAAGTACCACTTAAACAATGCTCAAACTAATTGAAAGCGAGCGCCGAGCGAAAGCTGAAAAGCCAAAACAACAGCAAAGCAATCTGAAATCAAGAATATCATGAGAATGTGGAGACAAATAAGCAAAGAAGACGATTAAAAGACCAGCTAACCGAAAAATGAACAATGCCAAATAAAAATCAAACACGCAAAATGGAAAAACAAATGGCGAATCTTTGGCCGCCATTCAAGGAATCGGGAACCCCCTTAAGCCACTTATGTAAGTAAAAGATGAAGGGACCAGCTAAAAAAAGAACAACAAAGGGGAAAGCACAGACAGACACACACACCCATACACATACATACTTGTAGAAAAAAGAAGAGGAATAGTGGAAGACGTAAAATCAACGAAAGAAGCGTTGACAAAAATCAAACAATGAAAATGCTGTTCAATGAAAAAAGGAGGAAAAGGCGCAGATAAGCAAACGAATTGCGAGTGCCCAAATGATAAAAACAAAGCAAAAACTGAAAGTGTGAGACGCAATAAAAAAAGAAGAAAAAGAATAGAAAAGAAAATGTGCGAGCTAATATAATGGACACAGGGGCACAGGAATCAAACACAAGAACGAGTCAAAAATACAGAAGGAGCTGCTTTAAGCACTGCCAAAGGCAAAGGCAAAGGCAAAATCAAGTGTGAACACTTGACTCGATGGCCACTCAATGCGACAAACTTTGCTACACTCGTAACAGCTGAGAGCACCAAGCAAGAGAGCGAGAGAAAGAGAGTGTGAGTATTACTCAAAGAGAGAAAAACTCACTCGCAGCATCCCTTTTATTGAGCTCAAAACTCAAAAGCTCAAATGAGAGCTTTCTGTGCAGAGTAAGTCTCTGAGGCTGCTGCAGAGAGAGCATGAAACTAGAGAAAGAGAGAGAGAGCGAGAGCGAAGGAAAAATACAGTTTGACATTCTCTCTTTAAGTCTGCTCTTAATTGTTGCCATTGCATGTGAATCGTTTGTAATCAAATATTTAATTGCTCTTGTTTTTTGTTAATTTACAAAAAATTGAACATAAACAAGCCGATTTTTATAGGGTATAATTTTTATGTGGGTATATCGAATATGTAGTGTAATATCATAGATAATCAATGACGTTGGAAGATACAAGACAAGCGCAAGCTGTCACAAAATCTCCTCTATTAGTTATACTTGCATAGGATAATTTATGATTCTATGAGGTTGTCAGGTGAAGATAAATTAAGTTGGAAAAATGGAAAACTATTGTATTTTATTTTATAAATAAATATTGTTTGTTATGTAAATTTTCTTTTCAAGCTAGTCTCGGAAACTATACTCCCAATACAGATGCTTAACTCTGGACAGCTTGTACATATGTTAAGTGCTGCTGAGTATTTGGGCTTCGTCGAACCAGAGTCGAACTCTGTTCTGTTATTATAACTCAATTTGTAGGGCTGATGTTGATTTAAGAACTTCTTGAGTCAATAATTGTAATATGTTTACACACACATTTTTACTTTAATTAAATTATTATTTAAATGTTCATGGCATACTTTTGTGGGCAAATCTGATTAGCCAACTTGCCAACGGCTAAGAGCACAATTTTCACTGACCAGGCCAATCTCAGCTAGAAAGAGCTGCAGCCGTACCAACTGCTCCGGCAGGTTATCCAGTCGAGGCCTCGGTCAAGTGTGAGTAATTGCGGACGGTTAGAGAACTGGAAACCTGAGCTGGAGCATGAGGTCTCTACATGTCCATGAAATTTCCATGAGCACAGTTGTCCGTTACTCTAGCCAGATGCCATGGCAGCGTTCTGAAAATAGCAGTCATAAGAGTTTTTCATTTTTATTGTTGCTTCAGTTGTCGTAGTTGTTTTTGTTGTTGATGTTGGTGGAGTGGAAGGGGGAGGGGCAGCAGTAACTGCCGCTGGCGCTGGCTGAGGTCAGCTACAGTTGACTAAACATTTTCATTTTGGTTAAGTGTGTGCGTGAGTGACTGTATATGTGTCGGTGTGAGTGAGTGAGTGAGCGCCTGTGTGTGCGTGTGGCCAGAAGTCAATGAGTTTTGCCACATGGCATATACTTGATATTGGCTGAGCACATTGCGTGCTCGCCTCGGACGACGCGCCGTTTGTTCAATGATTTCATTAGCTAAGCACAACAATCGATAAACTTATCGAACAGCTTTTCAATCATGCCACGCCCACGCACATAATTAGCCATTGGCCGGCCATAAGGAACGCATTATAATCTAAATGAAAACAGATATTTGCATTTTAATTAATGCCACAGGCTGTATCAGAACTCAAGCAGCTGGTTACGATATACTCAGATGAACTCAGAGCGTAAGAGAAATGCTATCAAAATATATTGGTCTATTCATAATTGTGTATCGAGCGTGACTTAAATATATTGTAGAGACTTTGCATTGATTATATACTGTAATATATTTTACTCATACTGAAGATCTTCCAGTACTGCTTAATGCTTCAAATATTTTATTAAACAATTGAATTTGAATTTAATCTTAATTCTTAGCATTATATAAGTATATATAGAATATAGAATTGGCTGAATTTTTGCACACCCTGTAATTCCAGCATTAACTAATCTACTTGCCAGCAGGGTGTATACAGCTGCAGACAAAGCAAGCAAAGCAAATGAACAAACGATAGGTTGAGACGAGAAGTCGAGGAGAAGTAGAGGGCACTCGGCTGTTGAGAGATCAAGACTTCGGCGAGTCGGCAACTAATGAAAAACAAACATAGCTTACTTTTAGGCGGTCGGCGTGAGTGTGTATGCCCGCTGGAGTGTGTTTATATGTGTGTGCGTCTGATAAGCCGCTGACAACGAAACTTGGGTGTCTGCATGTGAGAGAGAGAGCGCGGGGGAAAGGGAGCGGGAGAACATACATGCAACAGCTGCAAAGTTCAAAGAACGCGGGACAAAATTGAAACGGATTAAACTAGGAACGAAAGGGAGACACTGAAAGAGCTAGGGAAGAGGCAACGAGCTGGGAATCGAGGCAAAGGCCAACAGACATGACGCACACGGAGGGCAGCGTCCTGTCCTAATGTGAACAATAGATAAAAAAGCATATTTATTATACAATTTCGAGCGTTGATTTGCCATTTAAAAAGTTTGTGTGTATCAATCTATCAACCTAATAATAAATTGAAATCGAGCTTACCTTAGTTGCCACAATTAGTTGCAATCCAATGCCAATCACAGCATAACAATTGTGAGCCAAAAATAACTGCACGAAGTTCAATAAATCCGATCGAAATGTATTTATTTAAGCAATATAAATAAAGAGCTTTAATTAAAAGTGTAAACAAATTGATTTGCTTTCATTTAGTTATTTAATGCATTTCATTCCGTTCTCTTTTTGTCTACAGATTTATTTCAAACTTAAGAGCAATTTCATTAAAAGCCAAGGATTTGCAAATTTGCACATCGCTTTGCGAGAAAGTACAGTGGGCATTCGATATATGAAATATATATTTAAGAGTATATAATTTCTTCCACAATTGATATTTTATCAGAAAGTTAATTAAGACATGTAAGGGTCTTCTTTTATATATAAAAATATATTGATGAAGAACTTCATGTACATTTATATACATAAATTCGGATTCCAAGCCATAAGATAACTCTCCTTATTTCAAATGAACAATATCATATATATATATATATATATATATATATATATATATATATATATATATATATATATATATATATATATATATATAAATCCAGTTACCCACAATTGCTTCGAGCTGCTGAGATGGTGCTCAGTGAAAGTCCTAATTAGTTTTTGTTACTTTCCTATAATAGTCTCTCTCTTTCTATGTCCAAATCAAGTCTATAAATAATTTGAGGACAGTTTTACGAGTATTGAGCGTCTGTTGATAAAGTGTTGGCCTCTGGGCTTACTGCGACTCCGACTCCAACTCCAGCACAGTTCGAACTGGGCACAATAGTCGTAATGTCATTGGCTTCTGCTTGCCTGTCTGACCACACCCGCAGCTGTTGGCTGACCTATAAAAAGTACAAGTCTGATACAGGTTATTAAGTAAATGTAACTGGCGCACACACACTCACAGGCGACTGCACACATAAACAATACTTTATTTACACTGTAATGGCATATAAAATGGCTGCCATTTGCTTTGTGTGTGAATGCGAGTGTGTGTGTATATACATTTGTGTGCTTATGTGTGTGTGTCCAGTTGTTTAATTTCTTCGCTTTTATTTTGCCACATTTTTGTGGGCTGCAGTCTTAGAGGCGTGGCAATCGCCCTGACCTGACTGCTTATTTATTTTCGTAATAACAATAAATAACATTTTTCTTTCTATGTGTGTATATGTGTGTGTATCTGTGTGTGTGTATGCTGGGCTCATTTGCTAAGTTGTTTTATGTGCCTGTCGCTCGTTTTGTGGCTTTTTGACATTATTTGGATTAAGCAAATAAATCTTTCTCATGGCCAAACTTTTTTAATATTTTCCTTATGCCATCACAGAACCTGAAAATAGCAACAAAAAATATTATTCACTGCGATTTACCTTTGCTCTGCCTTTGCCGTTTATTATTTCGATTTGCATCTCCCAAATATTTCCGAGTTTCAGTCATCTGCAAGTTTAATTGAAAACCAACAAACGACATTTGTCCAACAAACAAAGAACGCAGAGATATGAAAATAATCAAAATAAACTTTTGAAAAATAAGCAATTTACAAGTTTTTGCTCCGTTATTAAAAGGATGCTCAATGCGGTCTTGCAACTGATTATTTGCATACGTTTTCATAACATACATATATTTTTGCTGCATGCAGAATATTTTACATATTTTTTATAGTCTTTTTCATGTTGGGAGTCTTTGAAATGGGATGAGAAATATTCTTATAAAATATTGCTTAAACTTTACATCCAAATCGATCAAGCCGTAATATGATTAGGTCATGTTTTTATTCTGTTTATTTATTTTAAGCTTTAATTTAGTTTAATTTCTAAAATATATTTAATACTTAGGCACTAGTCTTATTTGACGTTTTATAGCCATTCATAACCTCATTTTATGAATTTACAGCAATTGCAGTGCAAAATGCATGTGAAAAAATGAAAGGGATAAAGTGGTAAAGTAGATGTGCCAAAAAGTAAAAAATACAAACACAAAATACGTTGACTGTGAAAAATAGAAATAAGCATATATTTATATAGACTTATGCATATCATATATATATCTAAAGGCACAGCTTGTCTGCCATGGATACGAAATTCAAGAAAGAGCATTCATGTCTCAGCTAAGCAGTGTGTGTTAGAGCCCGTTAAGAGTTGCTGCTAATGGACATAAAGATGAACACTCACAGACTTAATTATGTGCATAAATAGGCACTGAAGAAGGCGCCGCTAATAGAGTGAGCTTTTTCAGGGTAGTCACACACACACGCAACGTGCATATTTCAATTAGACGTGGCTAATAAAACATAAAAGAAGCGCCGTCTGTCCGTACACTCATCCGTCTGCTTGTCTGTCGGGCCACAGGCATTTGAAATACACACCAAGCCGCAGCAAGGCGCATTACCGTTAGCGTTAGCAGCAACTGGCAGTTGCTCTTTTTCAAATTATGTGAAGCGGGAGCGTGGCTACAAAATAATACCGCAACGGGAGACCAAACACATTTGGGTTTTTCAAATGGTTAACAGAGTCCAAAAGAGACGAATAGAGAGAGGAAAGAAAGAGAGAGAGAGATGAGCAAGCCATATTGTAACATATTTTTCGGATTGTGCTTTGGTATTTTGTATAAATGAAAAGGCAACTGGGAAGCTCATTCCTATGAATAGCATACACTTCTGCTGAGCGTGAATGGGTGTATGTGGGTGTGTGTATACACATGCTCCAAGTGCACTTTGGCTTTAGCTTAATTAAAACTTTAGGCGTGCACGAAATGCACGCAAAGCAGTTGGAAAATTAACAAAATTGCTGAAGGGGGGAATGGGAGGTAGGCATGGCTGCCGCTGCACCAGCGAGCCATTGAAATTGCAGCTAAGAGCTAAGCTACGCAGCTATTTGCCAATTACCTCGCAGATAGCACGCTGCACCTGCACAGGTGGCTATTTAGCGAGGCGCCAAGTGAGAAAGGTAGGCAGGTAGGCAACAGCCATGAAATTTAGCGAAAATTTCAACTAAGCTTAATGCACGGCACTCAATGGCGTGTTGCGTGTTGTCTGTCTATCTCTCTGTGTCCAGCTCAATCTCCAATGGCCTAATGCTCTGCGAATGTGACAAAAACACGTCGCGTCAAAGGCAGCACCTGGCAGCTGAACATTGTACAATCTATCAGCTGTGCCAATGCCAGTCTCGATTTATGTGTGTGTATGGGTTGTTTTCAAATCAGGCGAAGCATGTGAAGCTGGCAGATGGAATTCCTCTCTATTATACTCTTATCAGTATACCATTTTTATGTGCTTGCGCACTACAATGTGACGCCTTGTATTAGTTATTGCAGATGAAATTGCAGCCAGCCAGTTTATTTGGCAACTTTACTAACATCAGATTTAAGTTGAGGTAGAGATATTGCAGCCATTGCATTCATGCTCTACACGCATCAGATTTGCCTTGCTCAGCCAACTATTTCTAGCGTATTTAATATAATACAGCTGCGTGTGCGTGAATAGCTCTTGTATTGAATGAAATATACAAATAACCAATATCTTAGAACTAAACTTACTGCATTCAACATAAATAACAATAGTTGTAGCTTCATCTGCGCCAATCAACTTGTCTAGGTCTTCTTGATGCTGGTTGCTACGGCAACTTTGTTCTCTTAACTTACGTTGACTCAAGATTCCACAGCGTTTGCTTGTGGTCAACTTTTCAACTGAAGCCATGACGACGACCGACTTTAATCAATTATGTTAAAATATTCCTACTATATTCCCATGTTAAATTATATATTTGTGCTTTTGTTAAGACTGCTCATTTAGGCACCTAAAATCCCAAACAGAAGCCAAATCTCTGTATTCCTTACTGCAACCTACACACTACATTTATAGTATATAAGCTTAATAAGTTGAGATCGAAAAAAAAATAAATAAAATTTGACTGCGTATGGTATACGGAAATATAAATTTAAAGCTTCAGTATCTGGCTTGTGTGGTCTACGAGATCGCTGCGTTTACATGGACGAACGGACGGACGGAAATAAATCGGCTCCGCGCTTCGTACTGATTAAGAATATATATATATATATACTTTATGGGTCTGTCATACTTAAAAAAAGACGGGAGAACTAAATAATTCTTGACAAAAGCCATTTAGCCTTTTTGCGGCTAAATTATTGCTATATTTAACATTGAACTTGCAACAAAACACAAGCTAAAAAATATAGTTGCATGTGTAGACTTCAGCCTGATGCCAAATACATTTCTTCGTCCTTGCCACGACAGATGTTGACCAGCTTTAGCGCAATCGCAGGCACCGTCAACTGTTGAAGCTGCCTCTGTTGCAGATGCAGCTGCAATGGACGATGAAGGCTCTGAGTTGAGCGCAAATCGGGCGAGAGATTTGGCGCACGCTTGGCGGCACACTGATAGACATAATTGGCTAGGCTCACTACTTGAACTGATGTGGCATGGGCTGTGGCATTGGCTGAGGCATTTGCTGTAGCATTGCCTGCAGCTACAGCCACAACGCTGTCAGTGGCTGACCGCAAAGTTGTTGGCCCAGCGCAACTGCCCGTGTCCGCTGGCCATCCCGTGGCTCTCCACATGTGGCGTGTGGCAGCATCAGCAGTTTTCTCAGTTGGCAACGGCTGCCTGAGGCAATGCCCATATATTTGCACCACTGCGAACAACACATTGAGCTGATTTCGTCACCACCTTCGCACCACTTACCCAAAGCGTGGCTCAGCCACCAAGTGCACAGCAAAAGCAGCTTCATCGTGAGTCAAATTTCCGTAAACAGTTTTTTCCCTTGCCAAGCTTGGGACTCACTTTTTGAGTTCCTGCTTGATTAGCTCTCTTTTTTTTTTGGAGCAAACTGGAATACTTGTTCTTGGCAAGTTTTTCCAAGCTTCTTTTGCTTTTTTGTTTGTTGATTCGTGCTTGTTGTCCCTTTCGAAACTAAATCCATTTAAATTGACGCATTGACAATTGTTTTACCAATTTTATTGCGCTTGTTTGTTGCTGCCGCTGCCGCTGCTACTGCTGTTGTTGTTATTCAAGTGCCACAAGTTTTTCCAATTCAGTTTCTTTGTTGATTTTACACTGCAATTTTTGGTTATGCTCCAGTTCTTAGGATGGAAAAAACATGAAAGGGGCAAAATATTGTGGATTTCTTGTTATTCAAATCAGGTTATCCTCACAATTAGTCGGAAAATAAATGGGAAGTTTTAAAACTATGATATTTTTCAATAATGTTTTTATTAATCTATAGAACTCTTCAGCTTGGTTCGATTTTAAACATATTTATATTAAGTAAATCTTCATTTACCAAAAGCGAAAAGTCTAAAATATGCAAATCTTTTAACTTTATATTTTTCTATAAGTTGCTGTCAATAAGCTTTAGAAGTGAGTGTAGTTAGTATTCGATCTTATTTGTTTTCCCCTTCCTTGTCCTTTCCTTTATTTTCTTAAGTTTCCTTTTTTTTTTGGTATTTTTGTTACTCAAGCATTTTGACAACTGTTCGCTGCAAATGTTGCTCTTTGTTGCTGTTGCAGCTGACTGGCATTTGGCTTAAAGTTCGCCTTGGGTTTATTCTTAGTTGATTTTCAGCTCGTTTATCTTTTTTCGTCTTTTTAGTTTGCTGTTTTGCTGCTTTGCATAGCCAGCTAGTTTATCAAAACATTTTCAAGTTGAAGTGCGGCTGCAAAAACAATGCGCTCAAGGCATCGATTTTCTCAAGTGCATTCAAGAGAACGGTGACTGTGGAAAAGGGTTCTGGGTGCTGGGAAAACAACTCAATGCATGGCACTTAAGCAGCTCAAGCAACAACAACAACAATGTAGCACTTGGCTGGCATTTGGTTGTAAGGTGCAGAAACTTTCCTGACAGCAGAATGCAATTTGTGTCTGCGTCAAAGTTTATGCAGCGTTTACTTTCCACCGTCTGTTCTTGCCACCAATTATATGTGCGTGTGTGTCTGTGAATGTGTTTGTATAAGGGGAGGGGACTATTTGCGCAATCAGTCAATAGCCGGCAAGACTAGATTCAACAAGATTAGACTCGGCACTCTGGCAAGCAGCTTAAGAAGTGCTTGAACATATTTGTATTATGCTTCCATCTAAGCGCTATTCATGACCCAAGCCAAACACAGCTCTTGTCACACACTAACGTTACTCGATCTAATTATGCAGCAGCAGCAAATGCAACAGCATCTGCAAATATAATACTGGGCTGCCTATGAATACACTAGCAGCTAATGCGATGAAGCTCTAAGCTGTATGCGAGCGAGAGAGAGCTGAGACAGCTTTGTTAGCTTCTAAGGTTTCATAGAGTGCAGACTATTGATATATATATATATATATATATATATATATATATATATATATATATATATATATATGTATATATATATATATTTTTGGCCTACCCTCGCCTTATATATAGCTCGTCACTGGGCTGACTTATCGAGCAAGCAGCTCGTGCCTGCACGGAAACAACGCTGGCAAACGCTTGGCACGTGCATTTCATATGATAAATGTAGTCGCTGATATTGTTGCTGTTGTTGCTGCTGTTGTTTTTGTGGTCACAGTTGCTTTTGATGCTGTTCTAGTAGCTGGTGTTGTTGTTGTAGTTGTCGCCTTTGCCGTAGTCGCGTTCCTGATTATGCAGCGCAGTCGCTGCCAGCGTTAGAGTCAGTTATGCCGCGTGTGCCAAAAAAAAACTAGCCCCGACTTCCTCTAAATTCGCCCAGGTACATCTTTTTATTGCACTCGCGCTCAGAAATATACCACAAAATGAGCTAGACGTGCGCGGAAGGGAGATTGCTTGAGCAGGTGCGAGAGAGAGATCGAGTGTGAACTGTTTTTCCTCTGTCTCTGTCTCTCTCTACTACAACTCGGCTTAGTTTGTATGCGGCGTCAGGTTTCGTTGTGTGTTAAATTTACGCTGACATGCGCTAACAAACTGTGTGTGTGTAGCACGTTGTCATTGTAACTTGCAACTTAAATGCGCACGTGACGCTGCCTGTGCTGCTTTATTGCCTGCACTGGCGAAAATTAACTAGGTGTTCTTACCTTTCTTTCTTTCCTATTTCGAGTTGTCAGACAGCGTTTGCTCTGGCACATTTCTCGGCTGAAAAATATACACTGAGCTGCTTTTTAGAATAAGATTTCCATCTGACTGACGTACGACGTTGCTGCAATCTGATAAGCTGCAACTCGATTGCATTTCTCCATAAAATCTTTAAAGTCCTTGATTTCTAAATAATTTATAATTACAAATACTTCAGTCTCTCTCGCTCGCCCACTCTTTGCCAACTGCTATTCCATTGTTTAGTTATTTGTGCACTGATTTCTAGTTAACTCAACATTACGCATACGCCTCATTGGTCTGCTTTGCAATCAGCTAAACGCCTTGCGCAGATAGCAATCACGCTGAAGACGTTTTCAGTGCTCTCAAGGACACACGCAAAGCCTCGCAGCGCCAATACCTCAATTCCAGGCAGCTTCAAATTGAAATTCAACAAACAACTATAAAAGGAGTAAAACCAAAAATAAAAATGCAGCGGCAAATGTTCGCTTGCACCAGCAACAACAATATCGAAAACTCTGTCGACACTGGAATTATAATCAGAAAACTGCGCGCAAACAGAAATTGAAAGTCAACACAACGTTGCGGGAGTCGAGGCGCGACGCTGAGATATTGAAATCAAATCACAGCATCGTCAAATGCATTTAAAGCTATTTGCATTGCATTCCGTCTCCTGTACTGCAGCTTCTCGTCTTTGCTTACCCCCCCTCACTCTCTCACCCTGTCTCTTTTTCCGTCTACCCTTGCAGTCGGGTCTCTGTCGTAGCTTTTGCCGTGCTGCATGCGTCTCTTAATTTTCCATACCTCTTCCAATTCCCCACTCTCAACCATTCCCTATTTCAGATTCCCTGTCGGTGTTGTCACTGCTGCTGTTTGCATGTCTGGATGGGAAAATTGATTTTTATCGCCTTGGGACGCGCTTTGCTTTTCAGTTTTTAGTTTGTAGATTTCTGCTGTCATAAAAGTGTCACAACTATTGGAAGCTACTTGAATTTTGGTATTCACTTTACAAATGCATAAAGAATCTAAAAACTGTCTCAAACACACTTGCAGGATGTTAAGAAATTCTTAAAAATTGTCATTTTAAAACTTAATTTGGGGCATGTCATTTTTAATAAGGCGTGTTCAGGCGTGTTCTAGGAGCAAACTTCAAAAAGTTTTAATAATCTTTTTGTACTCCTAAGCTCAAAGTATCGTAAGTGCAGTCCCGGTCGCCTGAAACTACTTACCAAATCCAATGCAAAGCTTTAAGTAGACGCCCCTAAAATTATGCTTTCGAATGTTTCAAATTTATGTGTGTATATCACCTTAACTCATTTAGATATATTAAGATCGAAGATTGTATGAATGTTTTGTTTACTTTCCCAAATAGTTTTGAAAAGAGACTTATCTTTAAGTTACTGAACTCGCCAAAAGCTTTTATCTCAACGAAACTTAGATTTCTTAGTTGGTTTAATATTAAAAATGCTTTGTAATAAATATATTTTTCAATAATTAAACATACAGATAAGTGAATAGCGTTTAAAGCAAACATTTCATATAAACTATTTGTGTTTTTCTTTTCTGGCCGCAATTATTAACCAATTTGCATAGTTATTGAGCCGCAATTTGAGTGAATTCTTCTGCAACATTAAGTGCAATTTGCCAGCATAGTTCTTCATATATATTTGTATGCATATATTGTGTCGTATTTGTTGTAGTTTTTATTCCCTCATTTACTACAATCTGTTAACAATTCATGAGCATTTTGTGCATCTGTCAGCTTTTATGGCATTGCAAATTAATAAAGCGCGTATCCTGTTCGCCGTTGCAGTAAACGCGCAGGTTAATAAATAAACAACATAAATATTTATACTTCACACATTTCGCCATTTAATAAACAGAACACAAAAGTGCATAAATAGCAAATGGAAAATAATACAATTAAATACAAAACAGAAAACAAAAAGCAAATGAAAGAAAGAAATTTTGCCAATAATTTTCTGCAGCTGGTCGACAGCCACAAATTAATAATAAATATTTTGCATGCGTGTTTCAATTGTTGCGTTCAATTGTTGTTCATGGGCAATTAAAAACAAAAATCAAATAAATAAATAAAATAGCAAAAGAGAGCATGCTTGAACAAGGGATTCCCTGTATACACGACTTTAATAAGCTTGAGCTGAATACATAAATTACTAATTAGTTACTGTAAAATATTTATTAATAATTCCATTATTTATTTTAAAAAAAGTTGAGAAATAGTTTCTTATAAATATTTCATATTATTAATTAAAATAGTCGAGCTATATTGATATTTGATCCGCCGTCAAGCCATCAAGCTCGTGTGCCCATAGCACAGTAAACGCTTCGATAGCTTTTAATTTTAATTCATTTTCAGCGCATTAACTATTAACAATTATAGCACAATAATGTGATATAAATGCTTTTAAAATTTGCTATGCAATTGCAACTTTTTTTGCAATTGCATTTCCAATATTGCGTATACTTAATTAATACGCAATTTTAAGCCTTGAATTATTTGGATGTATTTTTAAAACATCCTCTTTTGAAATATTCATTTAGAAAACTAGCCAAATATGCAGAGAAACTAAAATTAGTTTTCATTATATTGCGCATACGTCATGTGTTTGGCTGTTGAATATATTTGTATACGATCGATATATGTTGATATTTTTTACCTTTCTGCTTGGCAAATTCGATATAGTTAATTAAAAACTTTTTTACATGACGAACAACAAAAGGTGAGCCAGGTGCCTTGTGCTGCAAAGGGCTCAACTGCAACCCTTTTAATTGAACATTTTTAATTTATGCATAATAAAAACTGATTTACCGCTCGCTACACAGAAAAATGAAGAAAAAATTTAAGAAAAAGGTGCAACTTTTAACTTTGATGCTTTTTATTACCGACCCAAAAAAATGATGAACCATAAAAGCGCACAAGGTGCTAGAGACAGGTATGTAAAAGATAGCGAGAGGAGCAACGAGAGCTAGGGCAAAGTTTTGGCGCAACTTTTGGATTTCAGAGCCGAGCGCTTGGTCTATTTTATAGTATTTAAGTGCCCATGAACTCGCCAGCCAGGCGAAAAGCCAGCGAGCGAGCAGCTCCAATTGAACCTCGGGCCAGGGGGCATCATACAGGCTGCTGCCAGAAATATGTGCACGTGCCACAAGAGGCTGAATTGTTGTTGCTGCAGTTGTTGAGGTAGCGTTGGTGGTGCTACTGGTGCTGGCGGTGATGGTTGATGCGGTCAGTTTTTTGCTTTGGATTTTCAATTGGTTGGTTTTGGCTACCACCTGCAAGTTAGCACTGAAATACAGGTTCAATTTCAGTTCACACACCACATGCCCAGTGAGCATGTATTACAAATTGCTTTAGTTAGAATATCTCATATATCTATATATAAACTTTAAATTGATTCAAGTGCGTGTGAAAGCTACGAGCTCTTAGATTCGATTTCATATTTGTTAGCTAGATAGAAGCGCTGCATAGGAAACAGACACGATACGAATTTCACTCGAGTGTAAAGCAATAAATAATTAAAGACTGAACAAACTTTTTGTAGTTGGTTCTTTATATAAGTGAAATTTAAATATTAATTTCATCATATTTTAGAAAATGATATAAATTAATTATTTTTCATTTATTTATATTTTTTATTATTTATTAAATGTGTAAAGCATAAATTTAGTTAATCAAAAAAATTTCCATTAACTGCAGTGAAAATATTTTATGACTCTCGATTTCCAACATTTTACTCTGTTGAAGAGTAAATAGCTATATAATTAGCCTGATAGAGTGCAAATTCTGCATGCGTTAACAAATGAAGCAGGCAACTCAGCAAGCACTCAGGTTCTGTTGGGACTGAGCTGGGAGCTGGGCAGCCATTTTGCATTGCACTGGCAAGTTGACAAGTGTTGTGAAATGACGAAGATGCATGGCTGGCAACACTGAAGGAAGCAGTAGATGGAGAGGGCGCATGTTGCAGTGACAACAAACCAACAGAAGCTGCAGCTATGAGACAGCCACAACCACACACAGACGTTCGCACAGCTCATCCTTATTGCTGGTTGCTGTTGTGTCCTCGAATCCTTGCATCCTGGACAGCTGCAGCTGGAGCTGCAGCTTGTTTGGGATTTTCACATGCGCTTGTTACAGTGCGCTCGACGTTGATGTGACATGCAACACATTAGTCTAATGAAATTTTTTTATTCTGCTTCTGTTTCTGCTCAGCTTCTTTGGCGTCCTGCCAATCACTGTGGCTCGAACTGTCGACTCTGGCAAACAGCTGCTCTAATTTTTATCAATTTAATAGACTTTTTATGATCCTAGCCATTATCTCACCTGTTTTAATTATATTTGTTTTGTCTGCTCGCGAAAATGTGTTGGCTGCTTCTTGGCGGCCCGAACAAACATTCAACTTTAATTGCAGCCATAAATATTTTTAATACTCTAACTAAGGTTGAGTGTATATGGAATAAAAGGAGGCAGTTAATAGTTACTAAACTTGGCAAATAAAAGTTTGTTTATTTTTCATTATTTTAAATGCATCTATTAAAAACAGTTTCACGAAAGTTTATATACATATATATATATACATTTAATTCTTAGTTTTATTTTAACAAATATTTTAATATACCTCAAGTGGTTTTTACAAAAAACAGGGTTAATATTTTCTTCATTTATATATATATATATATATGTATATATTGTAGAGTATTATGTATTCTATAGAATTTATTTTTGTGTTTTTTTCCTGTGGAGTTTCAGTTGTCAGCCACGTGCCGATAGCAGCTTGTGAGTTTAGCTAAGCCACCTAAGGCACTCGGCTGAGAATTAATTTTGCTTTTGAATGGCTTTTGTAATTAAAATGCGGACACCGAATAAGGGCAAAGGTATCAGGCGAGAGGCAGCGAGATGGAGCCAAATGCGGCCAGGTTTTTGTGGGCGGCAAGACTATATCTTATACTTTTTGAAGATTTAGTCGCAATTTGAGTTGAACCATTTACACGAGCTTTAATTGACAAAGTGTTACGCGAACTGACTGAAAAGCTGACTGATGAACTGCAATTGTCAGAGAGACAGTGCCAGAAGTGGGCGTGAGATAGGAACATTTTTTCGGCTTTGCTTTCCAAGTTTCAAACTTCAAAACAAATTAAAACCTTCCAAGTCGCTCCTGTTGCCTGGTTTCCTTTTGCCTGTTGCCTGCTGCCTGGTTGGCTGCTGTCAATTGCTGTCGCCCCGAGCCGTCTCTCTGGAGTAGCTCGAGCATTTTGGTTTTGTATTATGCAATACGGAAATACTGTCACTGGAAATGTCCTTACCTGCCTAACGTAGTCGCTGCCTTTGCCATTTCCCTTGCTCCATAAATCAACTCAAGTGCCTACGCCCCAGCTGATTTATTTTTGCTCTGCCAAGTCGTTCGTTCCTGAAATGGGAGGGGCCGATGAAAAGTGGGTGTGGGCGCGAATGCAAAGGCCCAGGCATTTGCCTAAAATATTTAACCGGCACTTGTGCAAAACAATTCCAGTTGGCATTCGTTCTGCAGTCTCCATCTCCCTCATATCCTCTGACTATGCCTGCTCTGTATTCCCTCTTTCTCTCTCTCTCTCCTTCACACACACTTACTCTGGGTTTTTGTATTTTTATTAAATTCTCAAGTGGCATTCGCTGGTGAATTTCCTCAGTGCGCTGCCCTTTTCCCATTTGTTTTCTTTGCTATTTTCCAGCCAAAAAGTTTCTTTGTCAATTTCCCGTATAATGCACAATAATAATACCAGAAAGTTAAAGAAGCAACTCGAGTTGAACTTGAATTTAGATGGGGAGCCAACAAACACAGCAGCTACAACAATTTGTGGCAAGTGATTACCTTAGGCATTTTGCGGCTCGCAAATTGCGCTGAGCTCAAGGGTATACCACAGCCTCTTAGCCAGCCATTGTTGCTCGGCCTGTCGTTGTTGTTCTTGTTGTTTGCTGTAGTTAAGCGTCAGGCTCGCGCAGCAGATCAACATCAGCATCACCATCAGCATCAGCATCAGCTTCAGCATTTCCCATAGGCCGACAGCAAATTTTAATTTTTAATTTCGTTGCGCATAATAAAAATACCGTTAAGATACACACGTAGCATGGGAGCCGCCGCAGCACGTGCTTTGCGTCCTGCAAATAGCTGAGTGGCAGAAGCAGCAGCAGCAGCAGCAACAACAGCAGCATTAACGGCCTTTGGACACTTAACAGACATTTGCATGTAAATTTTGTTGCAGCTAATAGCTTATTCTGGGCTAAAGCGTTCAAATCAAATAATGAAATCAACCAAAATTGTTGTTTAATAAAAATGAGATACGGCTAATGAAAAGCGCTTTCTATTGATCACCTTAAATTATATTAAAAAGAAGATATAAACTAAAAAAAATTGTATTTTATTTGTTTTTGAATCTTAATTTAATTTCTAAATCTATATTTAATTTCAATTCACATGAAATTATAATGCCCCAAAAAGTATGCTATAGTTTTTAAGCATATTAATGTTATGCCATTTTTTAATTGTGCCAGAAGGCAAAGTATAATTTTCTTTCTTTCTTGATTTATTTTTGACAGCTTAGTGTACTGCTATCTTTAAGCAAGTTAATCTAACCAGAAATTAATAAATATACCGTCGCAGGGCTATAGGCAATAACAAACACCGAAAACATTGCAATTAGGGTGTTACTGCTGGAAAGGCTTAAGGAAAAATTTTTTTTTTGTTAAGTAAGCTTAAGTAAGAATAAGTTTTGTATTCAAATTGTGTACGTTTTATTAACATTTATATCTGCTTGCGTTAAACAGTAAATATATTGTATGAAAACCAAACAACAGCTAAAGGCAAAATTGTTTCCAGTACACACAACACGTAAAATTCAATTTCATGGGCAACGGAACAGGAGCAGAAAGCAAGCCCCTACTTTAGAGGCTGTAATTAAACGCGAAATTAGGTGTATATATGTGTGAGTGAGTGTGTGTGTGTGTGGAAGCAATAACAGAGCAGGTGAAGTAATTACAAAAATGCGCTTTGTTAGACAGCTGTTTGGCTGCGCCTTTCGCTTGCACAAATACACAGCTGAATGCAAAATGATGTCACAGCATCTCACACCCACACACATAAACACAAACAGAGCATGCCAGACAATAGGTGCAACTAATGAGATTTTGATAGAAACGGATGAAAGAGGAAGAGAGAAGGAAAAAAATTGTTAACAGCTGCCTGATTATAAGTGGATTCTTTTGCATTTGCAAATCAGCGCATCCAATTTGCCAAAAGGCACACGATAGAAAGAGAGGAGGAGATTGAATGTGAGAGAGAGAGGCAGAAAGAGTGATGAGTAGTGTGCAAATGTCAGTCAGTTGACAAAGAGCATAATTTATGACGCAGCTACAAAGTGTTACTTTCGAATTGCATGCAAATGAAGGCCCAAAGTCAACTTGTTATGTGCACTGAAAGAAATTGAAAGAACACTGAATGCGCATAACAGAAGCAAGCAATGAGCAGAGATGATAATCCGTAAAAGATACATATGTATATACATATGCTTATTAGCGTTTCTTGCAGAAATTCTTTAAATAGCTCTTAAACAGTTTTCCCTTTAATAAGACAAAGGCATAAGGTGCAAAGTTCTTGTGGCTTTCAGCGTGTCTCAAGTTGGTGCTTGCATGTCAAGTGGCAGCCAGCTGCAGCTGTCTGTAATAACAGTAAAGAATCTTAAGCTAATTCTTGGACTAAGTAAATCAAGTTTTTTTCTCCTCATATTACTTTGTAAAATATTTGCAAGCACTTTGGCAAAATACTTGGCAGATAATTCCAGCTCTTCTCCTGATGGAGCAAGTGCAACTGCAACTGACTGACACCATTCTGCGCTGCCGCCATTGTTGTTGTCATTGTTGTTATGGTTGCTTGAACCTGCCCGCTTAGCGTTTATATCTTGGCTCAAAGTCTTGGCTGTTGCAACACCTGCGGCAGCTGCTGAAATAAATCTGAGGCGGAAAAACTTTGCCTGGCGTCTGCAGTCGCTGGCATGTGGCATGCGGCATGAGGCATGCGTCTGGCGACTGGCCCAAGTGTTATTTACCTTTTCTCTTTGTTACTTTGACTACACTAGTGCCAGAGTCAGTGCCTTGGGACATGCACCATGAAAAGTTCACTTCAAGTTTACTTCTCTCTCGCTCTCCCTCTCTCTCTCTCTCGCTCTCTCCTTCTTACTCTCTATTACAATGGGAATTCTCTACAAACAGTTGCTCAATGTTTGTGCTGCATAATTAAACAATTGTCTGGAAAATTGTGTTGCAACTTTGACAGCGCCTCAGCGTGGCCTCAAATGCAAACACATCTGTCAAGTGACAAAGTGATAAATACATCCTGATTTATATGTGTAAACAGATTCGCATATGCTATGCAAGAAAGTAGATTTTAGGCTGATCTGAACAGAGAGAAAAGATTATTTGAAAATTGAATATTAACTAAATACTTAAAGCTCATTTTTTACTCGTATTTCAACTTGTCAGGATGGCCGAGCGGTCTAAGGCGCCAGACTTAAGCAGGCTACTGTTCTTAAGCCTTCTGGTCCTCTCTGAGGGCGTGGGTTCGAACCCCACTTCTGACAAACACTTTTTTTTGTTTTTTTTTTTGTTATATGTAATAATTAAAAAAATAAATAATAAAAATATATTTAAATATATTTTTATATGAAGTCTGTGATGTACTATATATATAAATATACAGAATATATTTTGCGTGCTTTATTCGAAGCAATCAGTTATAAATTCATTTATTTACTTATAATTTTCTTGGATTTTGTGTTTGTTTTACAACAAATATCTTTAACAATCGAAGCTAAATATCTATAAATTGTTTGGCTTGCGCTTAATTGAATTTGCGCAATTTAGCGACGTGTCTTTGGCTCCGTCTCGCCATTTAATCAGGCTAATAGCACACAATGGGCACACAGCTTGACTATCATTAACAATATCAACCACAATACCAACAAGAACAAGTGCTATAATTAATCTAGCTGTGTAATAACCGCCATTAAGCTAAACAAACAAAATTTGGACATTTCCCAGTTGCTGCTGTGCATAAATTTCAATTTGACGAGCTGAACAGGAGCAGGCTTACACCAAAACACCTGATATAGCTTACCAGCCTTTTGCCACCCCCTCAAGCTAACCCCAACCGTGTGCTACCTCAGCGCCTATTGCCAATTAAATGGCTGCCCTTTAGCGAAATGTGTTGCAGCTGCCCGGGGAATTGTGTTTTGTAAATAATACAGCCAGCCGGGCCAAATGTTTAATGATATGAAATTAATGCGCAAACGTCAGCGACAATGTGGTCAAGTGGAGGCGTGTACGACGCCGCCAGGAGCTCACCTGAAATGTTAATGACAGTGGCCCCAGGGCGACTTCATTTATGAATTTCGCTGCGTATACTTAATATCGATAAACGAATAGCTAAACCAGTGTTTTGCCAGAAGTTCCTTAATATAGGTAGTCAGCTGTTACTTGGCAATTGGTGTGTTTTATATAGTATATTTATTCTCGATTAATATCAAGCACAAGCTAATTGAAGACAGTTACGTGTGACCATCTCTATGCTAAGAAATCTCCTAGTTTTAAATCTGTCTCTGCTTTGGTCATAGCAAAAAGTGCGACAGAAAGGTATATGCTGAGTCTAAGTACATAGAAATTTTTTAAGTTTTTCGCAGCTAATTAAGCATGAACTACAGAATGATGTAAAGATGCAAAGAGTTAGTTATAAAACAACTTAAAGTCTAAAAAGTTTTGCTTGTTATCAAGATATCTAGAAGACACCAGTGTTTCCTACTCTCCCAACATGTCAGGTAGTGCTACAAAGTCAGTAGCTGTTATGTGAACACTTTATAGATGTTATCCTAATTATTATATTTTCAAGGTCTTTGCTCTTCGACATGCTAGATATGCAAGAAAAGTTGTTTTCAACTGTTTTATTTTTATAGCGACAAACAAGCACGACTCAGCAAGACGTTGCTCTGTCTTCAATCTAAATGTCCACACTCACACTCGCACATGCGAGTTATGTTATTTGCGTGCTGGCAACAAAATGTGATTCTTTTGCTCAATTTTTATGAGCTGACTGTCACGCCCACATGGCCCAAACAATTGGCGCCAGCTAGCACTCGTAAATAAGTATGTATTTTGCTTTTTGCCGCAATTTGTTGACTCAAATAGCAGCAGCAACGACAACAATAATAGATTCTCAGTTACGGTTTTGGGTTACGGGGTAACGTCCCGAAATTTTTATTGTCCAGCAAAAAGCGAGGAAATACGCATGAAATTAGATTTGCTTCATCGAATTGATTTCATTTGTTTTGATTTGTTTCTGAAAATACGCAAATTGGATACGAAACACACACCCACACACACAGACACACACGCACACACACACACATAGTGAGTGGCTGCCATGACTGAAATGAATACATTTTGGTCAAATGGTTGAGATTCGACATTCTCATTGTCGTTGAGTTAGGGGCGTTGACAGGGGGGCGTTGCGGTTTATGTTGTCTGAATAGAAAGGCAGTCAACCCCAAAGCAGTGCCTCGATGCAAAAAGAGAGGAAGGGAGAGAGAGAGTGAGCGAGAGAGAGAGCTTTTCATGTTGGTCTGACTTTTAGTATTTTTTGCTGCTGCTGCTGCTGTTGCTGTTGGCAATTGAGCGATCAACACTTGGCAGCTTGTGTTGGCACTAAAGTGTCATCATATATATATATATATATATATATATATATATATATATATATATATATATATACACTACCCACATTTTTCGGTCGAAAAGCAGTCAGTGATTTAGGCCGCATGCGGCTTAATATGCCAAGTGTTAAGACACCAAAGCGGTAGCCAAAACGAACCGAAAAACAAAACTCTTGCCACTCAATCAACTGGCCAAAATCCGCAAAAGCAAAACCCCTTTGGCATGTCCATCGTTCTGCTTGGGGGATTAACCGATCAGCAGCTCAAGCGTCCCACGGGCTTACGGAAATGCTTGCTCTCTAAGTGCTTGTCCGCAACTTTTTTGGAAGTCCCCAAACAACTTATTCAGGACTTTGCACTTGATGGCCCAATTAATGACACTCCAAATATGTATTTGTTCACAACTTTTTTGCTGAAATCTTACACCAAAAAAACCCAAATGTTCTTTTTAAAATACATATATATTTGATTTATTTTCCCTCATTATAAATAACAAATACTTGACCTGTCCAGCCGACTCTTCGGCCACACCCATTGAAAAACTAAAAATTATTGAAAACGTGCGCAAAAAAGGGAAACTTTTGGGTGCCACGCCCTGTCGCAATCGCATTACCCGCAAACAAGGGGGCCCTAAGCTGACAAAAAGTCTGTCAAAACTTATAACGAAATGGCTTTGGTCAAATTGTTTTATTGTCCTTTTGGGTCCTTTGTGGCACCACCTTCAAAACATCCTTCGGGCTTCGCCCACATCGTTTGGCGCTAAAAACTCTCAAAGGATTTCCGTCCGGCCATAGCAACATTCCGTATTATAGAAGTCGCATTTCGCATTAAATTACCATGTTGTGGGCTGGAATGTTGCCAGACATCTCTATACATGCTTAACAATAACGTGACCATGGATGCCACATAAACGAAAGTTGATTGCGTGGCATATGGGCGCAATCCAATAAAAATATATATCTAACAATAATGTATACGATTGATTGATTAAAAAGATTGTTTAACGCTGTCATCATACCTAAACAAGCTTAGAATAGAGTCTGTGACACACTGGATGGAAGAATGGAGTATACTACTCGAAAGTCCTAGAATGTATAGCTATATGAATAGCTTATTGAGTTCATGTGAGCATAGATGCAACTTGCTGCGTGCAGCCTAAGAACTTATCCATTATGGGTGAGCTCACTCTAAACTCTAAGGGACACTCTATTTGAGGCAGGAATACATGATTATATAATCCACATTTGCAGTCCTACATGCAGCAAGAGTTACTAAAGAAACAGAGTCTACTTAGGATACATAGTATAACAAATATTGCTTAGCTTGCACATGGTAAACTTCAATGTTCGATTCGAAAGTCTGATTGTGCTACTAGTAGATACTTGATAAATATAAATGTGTGCCATCAGTAAAACATAAATACGTTACATATTAATTTACAGGCTTAGGAAATAAAATTTTAAGAAATTCAATTACTGTCGCTGGGCACAATTTGTAGCTATTGCTGCAGTTGTTGCTGTGCCTGATGATGCCTTGGCGTTCATCGCTCTCTAGCCTTTTCGCTACCCTGGACCAAGGCACAGTATGCTTTGTAGGCAGTTTTTTGATATTTCGCTCACTGCACAATTAGAGTTGGCGTTTTTCAAGTTCATCGATGCTTTTATGATCCACATCAAACAGTTGGGTCTTTTCTTCTAAGCACCGTTGGCAGTTACCCTGGCGTCATTGAGATAGATAGAGACGATAGAACCTGCTCTGCCTGGTTGGCCGACTTTAACGTGGATTGCGCCCTGGCAATGCAATGAGGCGCAGCGCGACTTCCGCCACCACTTTTTCTCCTTGATCTGTGCCATGACCTGCTGCTTGCCGGACTGCGCTGCTTCCGCTGCCTAGGCAGCGGCATGCGCCCTATCTGCCAACTGCTGCTTGACCAGTTTGGTGACAGAGGCTTGCTCCGCGTTGTGGGCGGTCTTCGACGTTGCTTTTAGAACCCCCTTTGCAGCTCTTAAAGTTATTGTCAGTATCGTTGTTAGCCGCATTTTTCCTATTTTTCCTATTTGATACATGCCGTTGCTGAGCCTTTGCTGATGCGCGTGGCTGCGACTGCGCAGCGATTGTGGTCGCCGTTGGTGGACAGCCGGTTGCAGTTGGAGCCACCGGGCTTACCAGGTTGAGTCAGCTGTATAATGCTCATAATTACGTGAGCCTTCAAAGTTGCTGCAAGTTTTCCATTCCTTTTGCCGCTCGAGCATTTTCACATTTCAAGTAGTTTGCCAAGTCAACTTTCCGAATGGAAAATAAAAATGAAACACACCGCAAAGTAGGCGGAAGCAAAAAGCCACAAACGTTGCGGCGGGAAATTGAAAATCAGCCACATTGCATAACTTTTCCACGCAATTTAACGCAATGTTTCCTAAGAGCAGCGAAGCCACTTGGGCTTTTCCTTGCAACTTGAAGTCAACTGACAGGTTTGCAAAAAATGTGTAAAAAAAGTGTATGCCAGACATCCTCTGCTACTAGCCGTGCAGGAAACAAGAAAAAATTTAAAGTCATCGATTTATTGATATTCGAAATGACTTTAATAAAATATAATAACATTTTTTTATCGCTTTCTTTGATATGTCTATATAAACGATTTGTTTAATATTTATTTATAAAACTACAGCAGTAATCCAATTATATAATTGCTTTTAAGAAAGGCACATCAAATTGTTTTTTTTTCATTTGTTTTTGTTTTCAAAGTATACAAATATTTGTTTTGGCATATTGAAGCACTTGGCTATCGTCGTAACATTTTATTTTCTAATCTCATTATTGCCTGTGTGTCCAGCTCATCTCAAGTTATTTCACGCTTTACAACACTTAAGTTTGGGCGTGTTTACTGCGCACAAATGTGTTTGGCTCAGATAGTTTGCTGTCTTTTTTTGGGCTGTAAATTTAATTGGGTCATCAAAGCCGCAGCGGCTTTGCCTATCTGCAACTGTTGTGTGCGCCCTTTGGTCTCGATAAGCTATCAGCCTTATCGAAAGGGTCAGCTTGTTTGTTAACTGGCCAAGTCCCCAGACGATGATTTGGGCCTCCATTTGTGCGTTGATCTGTTAATCCGAAAAGGGTAACCGCCGTCCAAACAGAGGGCTTAGGCATATGATTGAACGACAGCGCTTCGTGCTTTTAGTAGTCGTAAAAGAGCTCGGGGTTTTAGTTGATGCGCTACGCTTACCTTGGAGAGCATCTTTGAAGGTTACTCAACTTGATTGGGATTTCAGGCTCTGTCTGTTTTTACCACCAATTAACAGGGAATTGTTGCATAGTCCAAAATATTTAAGTGAAGTTGAGTTACAGCAAACGGACTCTTGACAACCGCAGCTGCCAGAACTCACCACTGGCCTCTGCCCCCTCCGCCACACCCACTGGCCATACTGCCAAAAACTCATTTGCTTGCATCTCTTGTTGCTGCCATGTGGCGTTTGCACATTTACAGAGTACTTCGACTCGTCCTTGTGCGCGTCCTCGTCCTCGTGTTCGTCCGTGGCACTTGCATGCGCCTTTTTGCGTGGCCAAGTACATGTGCAAAAGTGTCCCAAATGACACTCCGAGTGGGCGTAGGTGTATGTGTGTGCAGTGGGTGTGGCAAAAAACCGCAAAAAATTCTACATGAAATCGATGGTGAATGCACGTTTTTGGGAAATGCATTGAAAAAATGAAATTGGCATAGCCGAACACGGAATACTCTATAAAAATGGTCGATCCTAAGAATATATATAAAAATTAAAATATTTATATTTTTAAAAAATAATTTTCGTTTAAATTTGTTGATTTTATTTCTATTTTAATTTAATAAATAAATTGATAAAAAAATAATGGCCATTAGAGAAATTGAACAAATAATAATAATCTTGTGCATTCTTCACTCTAGTTGAAACCGCAATGGGATGGACTTTAAACTAATATCCTGGACTTTAATTTTAAATGTTCGCTCAATTTTCCTTGCATCTCATTAATGTCAAAATATAATGACCTCATGCTGGAGCTGTCAGCCCTACTCATAGCAAAGCACTACCAAAGCCAACAACAACACATAAACATCTACACATATACACGAACACACACTAACTCAGACACATAGAGATTCAATTTCCTTTCGCAGTCGTTGGACCCACAAATGACATCTGTCGCCATGCCGAGCCCCAGAGCCTGTGTC
Organism: Drosophila hydei; assembly: GCF_003285905.1. Lineage (NCBI taxonomy): Eukaryota > Metazoa > Arthropoda > Insecta > Diptera > Drosophilidae > Drosophila > Drosophila hydei. Next base: position 189,212 of record NW_022045657.1, read on the forward strand.
TGCCGGGATATATGTACTAACTGCAGTCTGTATACCGTTCTCTCCGTACAACTCTCACTGTCTATACGCTCCTCTCTCTGTCTCCCTCTTTCGGTCTCCCAGTGCATATTATATTTATGCTCTTGCAAAAGTGCTTATTGATGTTGAATCTGAAATTGAAATCTGGAGTTTTCATTCATTTTGCTTTTTTTTTTTTTTGGTCTTTTGAATCGCTTACACGTGAGGTGCATCGATTTCAGTTTCAATGTTTTTTGAACTTGCAATTAAGCTAAGCTGGCATTTTGTTAAGCAATATGCAAAAATAACAGCAGTCCAGATATGGCACAAAATTGAAAAAATTTCAGACTACAGCCCATTTCAGATGGAGTCGAGACCAGGGTAGAATTTAATTCTGATGCATAAGTAAATTGAGTTTAAGCAACAGGCAAATTGCTCTCAAGCCACAAAGGTGCTCTGCTGGAAGGCACGCCCAGCCGCTCACATCACATGGCATCGAGTTGTTGGGCTAGCCTAAAAAGTCTCTTAAAATAGTCGACCAAAGGAACTGAAACATGAAATTTACGCAAAAGCGAGTTAACACTACAGTGAAATCAACCCCAAAGACAACCTGGTTCACTATGACAACGATGATGATGATGATGAACTTGTGGTTAGACTGAACTTCGGACCACGGACCACGAACCATCAAAGCAACACTCTGAACCACGTTTCCTGTTACAAAGAGCTTTAATTTGTTTTAGTGCCTAATTGTGAGCAAATAAATAGTCTGAAAAATAAACAATTCTGAAGGGAAACTGTTACTTCTGTGCTATCATATAGACAAACTCTTCGTAGTTGATTTTGCCATCGCCGTCGAAGTCCGCCTCACGTATCATATCGTCGATCTCTTCATCGGTTAACTTTTCGCCCAAGCTAACCATCACAAAGCGCAGCTCAGCTGGAGATATGAAGCCGTCCTCGTCCCTGTCAAAGATCATGAACGCCTCCTGGAGCTCCTCGTCTGAATCGTTTTCCTGTGTCTGCTTCGCCATGACGTTGCAAAACTGATTAAAATCAATTTGCCCAGAGGCAAGGGGATCAATTTCATTACACATTTCTTTAAGCTCAACATCGGTGGGACTCTGGCCCAAAGACCGCATTAAATTCCCCAATTGACGAGTGTTGATCAAACCAGTATTCTCCTTATCAAAGAGAAGAAAGGCTTCCTTAAAGTCTGAAATTTGTTCTTCAGTTAGTTCGACCGGATTCATTTTTGAATATATACGGAAGGACTATCAATTTCGTACAGCACTAGAGCTTATTCTATCCAAATGTTTAAGTAATTACAGACTGACTAAATTCGTAGCTCTACATCAGATACGTCTCCTCTCGTCGCCAACTTAGTCCTGTGAATGTTTGTGAGGCAAATTAGTAAAGTACATTTTTATACATACATATTTACAGTCGAACTTACTGTCATTCATAGATGCATACATACACAAGCACAGGTGTATCTACATATGTGCTCATATGTGTATATATATGTATAATAAACCTAAGCGCAGTAGATCATTTGATGACCACATTGCATAGGAAAATTCTATTCGCAATCGCAGTTTTACTTAGTAAGCTTGGCTTATCATGAGCTTGAGGCTATAAGAAACATACTACCACGAAAGACATACGTAGAGCTACATTTCTCATAACAATTTTAATTTCATAAATTTTCATAATTATGGTTAGAAAAGCGGTGAAAAAGTATTTCTTTGCGAAATTTTACTTTTGAGTTATCATATAGACAAACTCTTCGTAATTGATTTTGCCATCGCCGTCGAAGTCCGCCTCACGTATCATATCATCGATCTCCTCGTCTGTCAACTTTTCGCCTAAATTGACCATTACAAAACGCAGCTCAGCTGGAGATATGAAACCGTCTTCGTCCTTGTCAAAGATCTTAAATGCCTCGCGAAGTTCCTCGTCGGCATCGTTGTCTGCCGTCTGCTTGGACATCAGATTACAGAACTCGACAAATTCAATCGAGCCATTGCCTGTAGTGTCGACCTCATTGACAAGATCCCTAAGTTCTGCATCTGTTGGATTCTGTCCGAGTGATCGCATTAAGTTGCCCAACTCCCGAATGCTGATCATGCCGGTATTGCTCTTATCAAAGAGGGCAAATGCCTCCCTGTACTCAGCAATCTGTTCCTCAGTCAGATCTGGATTCATCGTTGGATCTTATCGTAAGGACTAACAATTTCGTAATTGTAAACAGAGCTCGTTGTATCCAAATGTAATGATGTTTATTGACTATTTAGCATGCTTGTTGTTTTAAAGTTACAATTTGTTTTTCGTAGCCTGCTCAGCTCTAACGCTGAGTCATCATGGCAACAAAATCTCTGTAAATGATGTTGCCCTCGGTATTTGAATTGGCATCCAATAGGATTTGATCAAGGTCATCTTCATTCATATCGTCGCCATAAGCACTCATCATTTGCTTGAACACGGTTTCGTGTATCCAGCCGTTGTCATCTTTGTCGAAGACCTTGAATGCCAGTATGACCTCGTCCTCCGGCATTTGTCCGGCGTAACGTGTGGACATGATGTGCAGAAAATCGCTGAGGTATAGCTCATCCGAGCCATTAGGATCGTATTCACTGTAATAGTCCTGCAGCTCATGCTCGGGTGGGTTGTGGGCCACGGCATGTAAAATGTCCTTCAGTTGCTTCATGGGTATAATGCCAGTGTCATTGGTATCAAACAGTGAGAACGCAAGCTTTAGATCGGCTTCCTGTTCTTGGTTCAAGTTGTGCGTACGTATGATGCGCTCCTCGGGCGGTGGTGTGGCATAATCAAAGTCCATATCCATCTTGTACTGAACGTCGAAAGGGTTTTAATATAAGCAATGTTTGGAAATTTGGCTGAAATTAAATTGTGAATAAATTGAGTGTTCCGTTGTAACTTTAAAATTACTAAAATGATTTTAAAAAAAGTCATTTACAAGTCTTTGCCTACTTGAAAGAGAAAGAAAGAAAGAGCAGGGAGAAAGGGGGGAAAAGAGCTTCCTCTTGGATGGATATAAAGCAGGATTCAACAACAATTATGAACAAAGCTTAAAATTGTGTGCAGCGCAGAGATCTGGGTCAGGTACACATAAAGACAGTTATATGCCAACTATTCAGCCAGTCACAGCCAGTGCACATATATTTGTCCAGTTGAGCATGCAGAACTTCAATTATAATCGTTTACCTCTGCACTCCGAAAAACATATGCAAATTAAACCACGAAATCGCATCACAGTTGTTTGTTGTTGTTTGTGACGTGTTGTTAAGCTGAGTTGACGTTGTTGTTGTTGTTGGTTGTTTTGGCTGATTATGTTCCGATTATGGACAGGCGAGGGCCTCGTTGAGCTGTTGCCCTTAACACTTGCAAACTGTGTGGTCACACATCTCTCGACTCTGGGGCTGACTGCTGGATGCCGGCACAGAGACCAAAGCTCATTTATAAGCTATGCACACAAATTTTGACGATGGCCTTCGTGTAACTGAGGATGGGAACGCAAGTACAGGTGACTTCTCATTAGCAACAGTTTCAATTTTGGATTGTTGTGCCTGCAGTCCGCATTCTAGTTGCAGTGCGGGCAAGACGAACCCAAAGTCATTTGCAGCCTGAAATTATGTAAATTGTGCAATTTGGATCTTACCCATTAAGCCCAATAGCAAAAGCTGGAAGACCACTAAAAAAAATACCATTACATGCCACAAAAGAGGGCACGTAATGGGGCAGCAAGCAAATACCTGTCCAAAAATCGACAAACATTTTTAATTAAAATTGCAATTAGGAAAGCAGTCAGCTGAACCAGGCATCGTTCCTCGAGCAAACACAAATGAAAAAATGTTGCCAAAACTCCAGACGATAGAATGCGAGCAGCAACAGAAGTAAAGCCTTAAACATAGGCATTATAAAAACTTAAATATAATATTTAAATAAATGATATAAGAGGATTGCCTCTTTTTGCAACACGCTATGTGATGAGCTGCAGTTCGATATTCTTCGTTTTGATTGAGTGAGTGAATTATCCATGACCAAGTCAATGCGAGCTCCCACATAGCACTCAAAAGATTGAGTTGATTAGTTGTTTAGTAAATTGAATACACAAAAGCAGTTTTCTTCATGCCTAGAGAACCTCTCGGTTCTATCACTTGACTGCTGATTCGGCTTTGCTACTCCAGGTGAGCTTTAAGCATTTCGAACGATTTTCATCCATATTATCTCTACATAAACACGATAAATGTTTTTCTCTTTCTTTTCTTGCAATTTCTCATACTTTAAGATGACGAAATTAGCTTCAAGTTTTTCATTATTTAAAAAAACTTCGTTGAAGACAATCTTAATTATTGCAAAATTTGATTTCATCAGGTTAAATTTCCAAGCACACATAACACAGGAGGTCCCGTAAGGACCTTCATTATCCCGGCGATGCACAGTAGCGCTAACTACTTAGGTATGAATAGAATAATTCGCATTGGCTGTTCATTATTGACAAATTGAATTTCTGTTCAGTTTCCAAAGTGGTTTCTGCGGCTATCTATTTTTGCTTATAACCCATCCCATTTTCACTCTTCGTTGCCCTCGCACTCCTGCCGCATGGCTCGATTGCATTCAGTGCCGATTTCAATTAAGCATATGAAAGCAGCTTTTGGCCACACAATGTGGCACTCGGCAACAATTGAGTGGGCATGGCCACAGAGCTGCCCATTGGCTGCTATCATGTCGGGTCAGTCATTGTCAGTGGGTCGGCAAAGTAATGCCTGAGGAGGAGATGGAGGAGCCAGCAACTGGGTGCCAAAGCGTTTTCAATATGCGTTTTTGTGCCTCATTTTAAGTGTGATTCTGTGTGTTTGTATGTGGCAAGTATTGTTGCTGTTGTTAAGGCTTGCGAATGCTTCTTCCTGACGGCGGTTGCACATTCTTTTGGCCAAGCTGTTGCCATATTTGGTTTGTTAATCTGCCTTTTGCTGCTGAACCAGCAACTGCCGATTTTCATTAAAGGCAGCGAGGCAAGAAGTAGCTTTACTTTCTTTGGCTTTTCTTTTTGCAGTTTGTCTGTGTGCACAGCACACATAGGCACACACACTCGTCGACAAAGTGTTAACCCAGCCCCCGATCAAACATTCAAAATGGCTTCCAGCACACTTCAAGACCAAGGCAAAGCAAAGGAAATGGCAAAATCCCGCCACGAACAACAACAATGCAACTCAATCTCAATGGCTTTCAACTCTTTGCCAGGCGTTTGGAAGTGGAACAGTGCCAGGATACACAAGCTAGCCAGAAATGCCAAAGCAAATATGTAGTCAATAGCAGCGGATAAACCTGAACTCGGACTACAGACTAAGCTCAACCACAACAACAAAATGTGAGCAAGCTGTTGCACTTAAGTCTGAGAAAAAGAGCGACAGATTCAACTGCCAAGTGACTCGTTCATTTATTAAATATTTAGTTTTAACGACTATGCAATTCGAGGGTGTTTGTAAATTTCCCCTTTTTTGTTGTTGACAATTTATTTATTGCAAATATGTTCCGAAACCTATTCAGACGACTATCATATTCATTTGCTTTCTTTGTCCAATAGCTTAGCACTTTCATGATGGAGTTTTCTATAAGGTAAAATTCGAAGAGTATAAAGCGATGGAAAGCCCAGTAAATAGCTAAACTTACCCGCCGAAATTAGCTCTGTCCTGAGCAATAATAGACAAATCAAAGTCAATGAAAATGTTTCTCTTCCCATATTTAAAATTTAAAAGCAACGAATCGAGCTGTGTTATATCCATTTATACTTCAGCGTATACATATTTATAGTTTAATTTGAGTATGAAATGGAACGAATCTATTTAAACTATAAATTTCAAATAAGTAAACATAAAATAGTACAATGAAGAACAGCAGAGAAAGGGCTATTAGCAAATTCTGCCATTCAGAGTAGCTCCTAGTCGAGCCGTCTCGACTATTACTGATACTTGTTATATATAAATCGATTATTAAATCTATTTAAAAATAAATAAAGGCTATATATATATTTATTTATATAAGCTTGTTCGCATTGGTAAACATCCTTATTAGTTAGATCGCTTGTTCTGTGGCTGCGTTAATTCTTAAAACCAAGACACACACACGGACGCACAGAGGCGCACACAGGCACACATTTCGAACTTTTGTTGACTTTGTGTTTTGGTCGTTTCGGGTCTGTAAGTTTCTCGTTTGCTTATGACACAAATTGCATTTGTGGAAGACAACAAAAGCTTCGGTCATGCCAACAAGATGATTAAATTACTCATACGCCCCATGAGCTGTGTGCCCGCGCACACTGGCGATGCTGAATGGCCAAAGTTTACTGGGAGTTATTATTATTGTTTTAGTTTTTGTTGCCGCCCAGCATTTAGTTAATTAAGTTTTACAGCATCAGCAGCAGCAGCAGCATCAGCTCGACAAGCGTTGCGCCAAGCCCATTTAATTAGTTTTTAATTATATATACATTCTTTTTTTTTTTTTTGCCAACAGTCAACGCTGAACACTTTACAAACTGGACACCAGAGTTGGGTATTTGTTTTGAGTTCAGTTAATTTTATTTGTATTTGCTAGAAACGCCCACGCTGCCCTAAGCAGGCCCCCAGCGTGCAGCGTTGCTCATTTAGCACATTATTTTTACAGGCTGTGCGTTAAGGAAAGTTTTTGCTTAATAGGCCAGTCGCAGCTCGTGCTGTGTAAATGAGCTTTGTTCTAAATTAATAAAATTTAAGCGTGCTATTTAGCAAATGGCGCAAAGTTCGTCAGACAATGCCAGCCAAAAGTGTGCAGCCAGGCATTTTAATTGAATTCGCCAACAGGCCAAAAGCAACAACATCATGAGTCCAGGCGCTGATTGAAATAGCCAAGCAAATATTGCACTTTTCTGCATGTTTAAGCGGCAGTCGAGTAGAAGAAGCTGTAGAAATGGGTGGCGGCAGCTGCTCTGTAAAAATATTTACATACTACGTCGTGCCATAAAGCACCGCAAAACAATAAAATTCGCAATAAACCAAATGGAAAACGCCGCCAGAAATGCAAATGAGGAATTGCTGCTGGCTCATGTGAAATGCATACAATGCCAAAAAAAAAAAACACACACACACACAAAACAACAATAAGAACAAAGCTAACATTTTAGGAGGCACACAAAGATGTCGATACTCTCCGTTTATACCCTGTAAAAGCGGTTTAAGTACTCTAAATAAGCTTTCCTTATGAATTATTTTTGATTGATTTTGATATGCTTCGGATTTTATAAAATTTAATTTACTAAACTTAAAAAAATAAAAGTTTTATTTATTTATTTTTATGATCTATTTATGTCTTAATATAATTTTAATTTTTAATTTCTTTCATTTTGCTCATTTTTTAAATTTTAAATCTAATTTTTTACATATTTTTATTCATAATTTATAATTTTATTATTTTTTTATTACTTAAAAAACATTTTGTATTTATTTTTATTTGTAAATTTTGAATATAATTAAATTTGTATTTTTTAATTTATTTTTTATTTTATTTTAAACATTTATTTTAGAGATTTTATTTAATCTTTCAAGCTTCCGTTATTAGCCAGTGATGCCAACCGTTGTAAAGTTAGCATTCGTTCCGCTTTACCCGCTTTATCCAGTGTTGAGCAAAGCAAAACGGGGAATGGTTCGAAACGAAACGCTTTTTCATAACTTAAATTGCAAAAGGCAAAAAGTGCGACTGACTGGAAAATCAACACAAAAGCCAACACAACAATGAGTTACAACAGCAACAAAGCAAACTGTAGTTAACTTTGATTTCCTGCGAGCAAGCACAATGATACTTGGCCAAGACAAAGCAATTAACAATACAGCTTTGAGGCACTGTTCGAAATGAAATACTACAGCAGTGCCTCGAGTAATAGTTATAGTGGAACCGAATTGAAGCATAGCTAAAGCAGCGTTGCCAAATTGCCAATATATAATACATTGTATTGAAACATCAGCAAATAGTTAGAACAGCAAAACGTTATGCGTCGCATTTTATTGCCTACATTTCTACTGTTAGCGCTGTGGGCCTATTACCAGGTGGCAGCAGGTAATTCCAGCGCTGCTCAATAAAATGTATACGTTATTTCTAAAATCCCATCCTTTTATAGATTGCAGCTGCAATAGAAATGTCGAAACGTCATGGCAAGGGAGCAGCCAGACGCTGCCAAAGTTTTTAAGATCGAATGACAATGTAGATAAACTTTCTGAATTGGCGACAAAAGGAAGCTTTAGTAGAATAGTTTGGTTAACTATAAAATTTGTATTTTCACATTTTCTGAAATCATTTTTATTTTGAATGTGGCTATTAACTTATTGCTAAGTGCTAATCAAAGCTATTCTAACATACTAATCAGAGTTATCGATTTTATTTTGGTTTTGTGTTTCACTTTGAACGTTGGCTTTGTTGCGTTTGGGCTTTAGCTCTGCTTGAATCTTTCTGGGCAGTTGTGCTGCTGGCTTTACCTAAGTAGGTTTCGCCCAGATCTACCAAGTTTGTATTGTTGGCTTTGTATTTATTTCCTCTCCGTGCGGTCATTGACAAATGGTTTAGCCAAGTGAATATATACATATATTTGTATATATCTTGAAGTTCTTGGGCTTTAATTTCAGCTTTGGACAATTAAAGTCATGAAATGCAATTTGTTGCCTAGAAGTGCAGGAAGTTGTTAGTTGGCAACAACATGCTGTTGCAATTGAAGTGTTCGCAATTATCACATAGCGCTCAACAACAACAACATTATGTGCTCAAAATGTAAATGTCATTTGGGCGCCGAGCAGTGGCAACAAGGTGTCAACAAGTACAACAATTACAAGAACAGCTGCTGGTGGCAAGTGTTGCACATTTGAAAACTGTGCTGCAAGTGAAGTGTTTGCAGCAAAAAACAGGAACAGAGAACCCGCTGGAACGGGACAAAGGTTGCTATTGCTGGTGCAGCTGCTTCCTCTGCGCATGAATAAATGTTAAAACACAATCGAGGGCCATAAATTCCGAGCAGTCAGCAGGTGAAAAAGGTGTGAAAATAAAAAAACAAAATGTAAAAAAAAACTAGAAGCAAAAATGAAAAAGAAATAACCCAAAGCGAACAATGCGAATGAGAACAATGGCCAAGCCCAAGGCGATGGCGGCTCAGTCTAATTGGTATAATAAAATGTCATAAAGAGAAAGAGCATTGGATCTGGCCAGTTAAGCTATGCGGGAAATGTGACAGCGGTAGCTGAGGCGGCAGCTTCAGGAGAAGGCAGGTGAAAGTGTTGGCCGATTGGTTTCAGGTGCGCTCGGGGCAAGGCGACTGGCTAAAAGTTTTGCAAGGACTTAAAGCTTCAAGTATGGTGGCGATAGATAAATTGTTCACTTGGAATCAACGCGTGGCTTGTGACAGAGCTGCACTGAAAAGGTATAGAAATGGTATTAAGAAACGTGAGGGAAAATTGATAAAATTTCTTTGAATAAGACAATGAGTAGGGCATATAATAGATGAACTGACTTTGGAACTAATTTAAGTTACAGCAACATTTTCGAGATAGTAAAGAAGTGATATTTTTGAATAATTGCAATATGTGAAACTTGAGCAACTAGTTCTATGTGTGAATCTAGCTTTTGTTTACTTCTTTGTATACAGACTTGACTGTCAATAACTCTCTTTTCCCTCTCTATTTAAATCCGGATTTATCTAAAGCTGCTCCTCAAACTGTACCTTTAGCCGTAGCTTCAAGCTGTTGGGCTTTTGCCATAGTTGCAATAAGCAGACCGATATGTTACAACCAGTTCCGCTTTCATCACTTTCCTCACGCTGTACTTCGACCTGCATCCATAGCTCTTCTATTCCTTCAAGCTTTATTTATACTTTTATTTTTTTTAGTAGTTTTTTAACATTGTTCTTGCATCTCGGTCATTTTATGGCATGCAGCATTTCCAAACAGTAGTTGTAATTTTTCTCAGTGTAATTTATCAAGTCTTTTTAAGTCATCCAAGTGAGGCAATTGTCCAGGATGTAATGCTGTCCGCTGAGCCCATATATCAACTGTCGATGCTTGTGCAATGCTTTGCCGTCACAATCAACGAAATTAGTTTCATTTCCAACAAATGGCATGGCAGAAGAGACCTTCCAAAAACCAGTCAAGCCACAATCGCAATCACCCGGTCAACCCACATAACAAACTGCGCTTAAAGCTCAACTGCCTGCTCCTCACTTTGTCTCTCAACCTCCCTCTCAGTCTCGCTATCTTTTTTTCAACCTCTGGTTGCTCCTCTTCTATTCAGTTTTCTCATACTTGCCATTTACTGCTTTTGATCTTTGCTGAGCTCTGATAAATGATAAGGGGCTTGGACCAAGCCGGCAGAAAACGCAACAAAAAATACAAAGAAATGCGCCAAAGTGTAGAAAATTGCGCCCCAGGTGTGAGGCTATCGGCCCGCATCAGAGAAAATGGCATTCTGGTGAGAGAGAAGTGCGACTCGGACTTTTCGCCTGATTTGTTTCTTAAATTTACTAAACAGAAACTTTGCTGCATTTCATCATACCAAAACTAATTTAAAAACAGGTTTATCAAATTTCAACTGCCCGTCGGGTTGTCAATTAGCAGGAAAATGTTGATGCAACAACACGCCACTGCCAAGCTCAAGCTGTCTGTCAGTACTGTGATGCCGTGAATAATGCTCGTCTACAGCGTTACATAAAGCTGACTTCATGCTACAGAATATTCGAACAGAAATTATCATTTATGCACAAGCCTTACCATGTTGCATTTATTTTACTAATGAGTCTTCAGTTGCAGCTACCGTTAACTGTTTTACAGAGTGCAGAGTAAGTACCTAGTCGCTTGACCCTCCATTCGGCCGACACACAAAATATCACTCATACGCAGCGTGTTTGCGGCCACTTGGGCCTTGCTTGCACAGCATGCGCCAGTTGCTGTCCGTCAATATTTTATTCGCCTCACTTGCTTGTCATGTTGTGAGCAGACCGCTATGTATGCATATACCTTCAGGTTCAAACGGAGAGAAGTGAAATTCTACGAAATTTAAATTTAATTTATGCCAACCCTATAAAAAAAGGGAGTATACTTATTTCAGGAACATTACTAGACCAAAAGATATTCGACAACAAAATTGAATTAAGCAGAAAAAAAATATTTTTTTATTTCTGAATATAGCGTTGGTTAAAGGGTAAATAAATATGTACAACATTGGCGCACTTGTTTGGTGGAAATTACGTGACTCGATGAAGCACTCAGCGAAAACAAATATGTCGAAAGAGTCTATTGAGAGAAAGATTCAGCAGCTGTATAAATTATAATAAATATACTCCGACTACAACAATATTTAATAACTGCAATATGAATATTACTAATATTTCTCTCCTAACACATAGTCCTTTAATACTTAAATATTTTTAACAACTACTTCTTTTTGTCTAGGATTGTGTTATGTTTTCTTAGCTCATCCATATTATCCTGTCCAATCCATTTTCATTTCTGGCAAATTTTTGTCATCGTTTTTTATGCCAAATTTCTGCAGAGCATTTCCACTTCGCTCAGCTCTCGCTCCACCTATTTGTTGTGCTGTATTCCATTTTTTTAGTTTGTGCAGTGCATTCCTCCTGCGCTTTTTACCTCTGTCTGCACTTATTCCACTTATTTTTTGTTGTTTGCCATTTCATTGTCTTCCTGCAGCGGGGCAGATGGAACAGGACGATGATGGGTTTGAATGCTGAACGGTAGCTCAGCTTCTGTTTTACATTGGCATACACTCGAGTATTTGCATTTTTTCTGCGGTTTTTTATTTTGGCAACTGCTGAAACGGCCCTCGTCCCACAACGTATTCAAGTCCCGTAGCTTGTTTTAATTTCATTTTTTTACATTTTCTGTGCGTTTTTTGTTGGTTGAAATCAAGAGGCAGGCAATGGGGTTTTCGATGACATCGCAGCAAAATTGCAGCTCACAATTTTTTTACCGGGCCTCGTTGCTGAATTTCAATTGAATTGTCAGCGTTTTGCAGCGAAAAAAGTGTCATAAAATGTTGGCTCGTTAAGAAGTCACGCATTCAGTAAAAGTGCAATTCCACAGCAAAAAAAAAGTTTAATCAGGAATCCTGTTAGGATATCAGTGATAATGCCGATGTATTCCAGTGCTGTGAGCTGAGTCTTATGCACTTTGTTTATAGTCAACAAGGAGGAAAGAGGTTTCTATCTATCTTAAGAAATATAATATGGTTTGATTTCCATTTTTACAGTGTGTCAGGATAATAAATATGCTATTTAAGTAAATTACATAAACATTTAATTATATATATTTAATTATATAATTATAATAATTTTATTTTTTCTCAATTTGTTTTCTAATTGAAATAATAGTTTTGTATATAATCTCCGATAATTATTAAAAAATATATAATTTTATTAAAATATAATACAAATTAATGATTTATGAATTTATTATGAATTTTTTTATTCTTTTACTAAGTTTGCATTTTAAAATAAAATGTAAATTCACATTATGTGCACAAATGTGATTTGATGAAGCATAATTGAAGCTCATCCGTAATGCGGAATGTGAAAGGATATTATCATTATTAACTGATGCCTTAAAATAGATAACAGCTTAATTGCGCTGTCTGACTGACAATTGAATGCGGCCACTTAAACTGAAATAATTAATTATCAGTTTCATAATGCGTTACTCTCGCCTGTCAGCTGTCAGTTGCAAGGCAATTGCCCAGCAAAAACTATAAAAAGAAAATAAGGAAAACAAATAAATAAAATGGAAACTTATTTCTATTTTGATAATACCCCTGATGGGTTCAGCTGTCAAATGATATAAACTCAAATCGACAAGGAAAACGCTCGTTTTTCTATTAAAAATAAAATAGAAAAGTAAACAGAGCGTTGACAAATCAGACAGCCAAAAAGAAATGAAAGGAAGATAGAGTGTGGGCTACCATAAATTCAAGAGGAGGACAACATAAGCCAAAGTAGCGCAGCATTCGCTCGCTGCTGACGACATCATTTTCCATTATAAAGATAAAGCCACATGCGTGTCTGTGTAGAGACTGAGCAGTGGGCTCCAAGTCCAGCACGGGCTTGAGCAGAGCTGTCTGTTTGCCAAGGACTTTGGCCATAAATAAGTAAAAGTAAAGCAAGCATAGGGCCAGCCACAGCTGCGACTAACTTGGCCAACTGGCAGTCCGGCCACAGCTCGAGGCGCCGCAACTAATCAGCCGCAGCGAAAGGCGACGCGTCGCGTCGTTGGTAAATTGCAATTTGTACGCTGAAAATTGGAGAGCGTATCCAGACAGATACCTAAGTGCTATCTATATGTGTGTGGTGTCAATTAAGTTTGTTTGGATGAAAATTGCACTGGCTTGTTGCAAAAGATTGCATACATCGGTACTGACATCGCGACGTATTGCAATATCAGCGCAAAGTTAAATCTAACTAAACAAAAAACAATCAAAAATTCATCAGCGTTGATTCTTCATTTAACAATAAATAAAGAGTTAAGATAAAGCATATACATTTACAATCTGTTGTAAAACAATTTTGAATAACACTTCAAAGTGATTGTAAATGAAAAAAGTTTTCTAAAAGTTCGAATACGTTGCAAAATAATAATAAATTATAAATAACTAGTTTAAAGTATTCGAAATTTTATCGTGTGCAGTGAGCGTATCGCCTAAAGGGTGCTCTAAAGAATCTCAATTAATTTTGGCCAGCCAAAAAATGGCTGAAAACATGCTAAAAGCAACTAAAAGTAGCTAACCAAATGAAACTAATTAGATTGCGTCAAGCAATTTGCAGGCATCAAGACATCGACGAAGACTGACAGACAGGCTCGACGTGGCCAACTTTTGTGAGCTGTCTGTTGGGAGGTAGGAAGAAGTGTGTGGCTGGCACACATCAATGGCAACTGGCAAGTTGTGTAGTTGCAAATTTGATTAGCTGCTAATTAATCTCATTAATTGAGACGGCTCCGAATTTAGTTTGCGAAAACTGTCGACAGCTGTGTGCGGAAATTGTCAGAAATTGTGCGGAATTGACTGCTTAAAGGCAGCAGGCAGCCGCATCCTGTCTATATCCTGCCATTGTTTACAACTAACTGCGAGCCGTGTGCAATTATTTTAGCTGCTGCAAGCAGTTTTTATAGCTGACACTGCTCTAATTCAATTCGATGAATATAGATGGCTGTTCTATAGCGGAAAAAGGGATAAGCAACAGGATACGAATTGCAACTACAAATTGCACTAGCCAAAAATTGTTAGCCACACAAATTGCAGGCAAAGAAGGAAAGGTAAAAAACGAAAATTGTGCTTAAAATTGGCAAACAAAAAATGAAAAACCACAACTGTCCTTCTCTGTGTTTGTGTGTGTGAAAGCTGTAAGCAAATATGCAAAAACTGTGAATTTGTATTCAATTTCTGCAATGGGTTGCCAAGCGCACGACAGGTCGATTACAGCTGCAGCACACCACAACACACCCTCTACTTTTAGCTACTCCCGATTTGAGCTGGCGTTTTCTAAATGAACAACAGACCAAGTGACCAGCGACCAGCGAACTGACACAGCGTATTTGAAAATTGATCACCGGAACATCCGTGCGCTGACCGGAAATGCGCAAATGCAATTGCAACTGCACGCCATTCACACAATAAGCGCATGTGTGTGTAGTAGTGTGCTCTGTCTGTGTGTGTATCGCATATGAATAACTGTTTTGCATCAAGCAATTGTTTGAAATTTCAGCGCAACTGGCATTAAAGCGAACCCAACTGGAACCGAATCAAAAATATGTAAAATATAAATAAAATACTTCGAAAAAAGACCATTTACATCATATATCTAAATATACTTTGTGCCCAAAGTCTTACTAAGCTGTGACACATTTCTAACAAATTTTATTTTATTTTTGGGCAAAGGAAATCAAACCGATTTCATTTCAATGTAAATTTTCGGGACTCATCAAAATAAAAACAACTACAAGGAAAGGTAAAAAGCTGAGAAATTTAAAGCGGATTAAATTGAATAACAAAATGGAATTTAATAAAAATTTTAAATTTTTAAAACTCATTTTGTCAATTGAATAATCTAGCCTAAAATACGGAATTCTAGTTCAAGCAAAATAAACATTTACTGTACATAAGATTAAATAAAACTAACTAGATTTGATTAACTTAAGTAGAAATATGTTTAGATAGCGCAATTCCCCTAGGACAATCAAGTAGGCATATTCGATATCAAATGAATTCAAAGTAAAAACATCAAAAAGCCAGCTGTGCGAAATAAAAAAAAAGAAATAATAAAATTCAAATTAGACTTCAAAATTGTAATTTATCTGATTTATAAGTTCGCTGAAATTAAGATAAGTCAAGTTAAGCCATTCTGTTTATATGTAGCCAAATTATAATGCCTTCTTGGAATCAAGTTGGGGATTCCAAGAAAGTAACCCGCAGCTGGGTGTCTAGACCTTAACTAAGCTGTAACGAGCTTGACTCTAGATCTCATTTGGCTCAAGTAATATGAACTTCATGCGCTAAATTGCAACTGCGACTGGTTGTAAATTTTAATAAAATCAGCCAACATAAAATGGCAAAACTTTTCGCGCACCTCAGCGGCAATTTTATAAACAGCGAACGCAAAAAAGAATTAATTTACGCGATGCATGGGGAGGAGAGGGAGAGCGAGAGGAAGAGGGAAGGGCGAAGTGCAACAAGAGTTTTTGTTCGCCAAATGGCGCCAAACTATGAAAACTAATTTAAGTACTTAAAGAGCGTGCGAGGTGCAGGGTAAACAAAAAGCGACAGAGAGAAGCACAGAATAACAAAAGAGAAACACATTGCAAAATGCAAAACTTGTGTTGACACGACAGCTAGGCGCCAGCCACTACCCTTGGTGCACCTGGCTGACTATGGATTACAGGGCGAATGCATTATACAGACAGAGAGTTAACATTTCTTTGACAGAGTGACAAACTTCGCACGTTGCACAGAAGACGGCAACAAAACTTGCGCAGATTGCTCGGCGTCCCCCTAAGCCACCCTAACCCCTACCCTTATCGCTATCTTGCTTTCCTTTGGGGCTGCGGCTGTGGCTGTGTTTTTTATGTGTTACACTAACCTGGTACTTAGTGAAAAGTGAAAAACCAGTGTAACACTGTTGAGCTCTTAACGGTAAATTGTTGCGCCAGAGACAAAAGTTTTCTTCATCTTCTTCTACTTCCTTTCTTTTCTTTTTTATTTTTTTTGCTTTACAAATGAACAACAACAAAGTGGGAAAGGGTTAAAAGTAGGGAGAGCTGAACTCCAAGCAAATGTGTCAAGCAAGTGCAATGCTTCAAGCTTAAATTTATGCGAAGTGCGCCAGTTCGGCTGACGAGTTGGGGAACCAGTGACGGCGCACAACTGTGTGAGCGGCGGAGGTAGTGGAGCTAGTGAGGCAAACAGCTAACCGAGCACTCCAAGTGAATTATAATTTCAATGGAGCTGCGCAAACGCTCAAAAACTAACTGAAATCATATTGAAACTTTAAGCAGAGAAAATATTAAAAAATAAGTATGTGTCTACAAACAAAAATATGTATATACATCCAAAATGAAAACATGCGAAACGAACTGCAGATGAACTATTAAATAAACTTGCAAGTTTTTTTAATAAAATTATCTTTTAAAATTAATTTATTTTTATTTCTATTTAAGTTCTGCCTTCAGCTGTAATACCAAATAATATAGAAAGAAAAATTAGTTAACATAAGTGTTTATTCCATAAAGCAGAAAGAGCAGCAGACCCGTTCTCTATAGGGTACTCTCTATGCAATTTACATCGCTTGCAGTTTGAAAAAGTTAATAAGCAATTTCTTTTTCTTTTTTTTTTTTGGCGCGATAAACTTTTACAAGGACAATAGTCCGGGGGATGCTTTGCGAGAGGGACACTGCAAGCAGCGAGATGCATGCACCACACGAATAATAACAACTTTCAACTAAACGAATTTTTAGTTCATGAATAAACTGCAATTTTTTGTGAGGACAAAATAAAACATGAAATTCGAATACATGAAATTTAAAAATGTTTTTAGCTTTGATACACTTGAAGATACCCAATAATAATAGAAAAAAAAATTTTGGTAAAATTGAGGATTTTTAATGGAAAAAATATGTCAAAGATTTTCTATGCCTTTTTGACAGATTTTCTAAAACATATTTTTGCAATCCTATTTTAAGTCGGCGCAAATATTATATTTTGTTTGCTGACTTAATTTTTGAAATGCTACTTGTATTTCGCACCCTCCGTTTACTATGTTTTCAAGCAATTTTCACAGCGACTTGCTATACAAATCGTTGCTGGAAGGCGTCAGCGCAGATGCCACGCAGCTGACACATTGACTGACGGCCTAAACACTGTTGCTACCGCTGCCGTTGCCAGCTCGTGGAACTCTACTCCTGTGGTTACGACCATATTCTGGCCCAGACAAACGGCAATAACGCGCGATGCTTTGAGTGACATAGGAGTTGGCAATGGCCCAGAGTTTGTTTGATGTAATCGTAGCTGAGTGCTGCAAAAGGAAAAGCAAACCCGCCAAAGCCGAAGCCTCCCACCCAAGCAACATCAATTGGTTGGCGGCCACTCCTCCTGCTGCTCCTGTCAAGTGCTGCTGGGTCTTGTAGCGTTGTCACTTCAATACTATAGAGTGGGGCTGCGGGTCAATTGACTGTAAGTAGCTTGGAGCACACTGCTGCTGCTGCGGCTGATGCTGATGCTGCCGTTGTTACTGCAGCTGTAGCAGCAATCTGCTGGGCATTAGGATTAGAAGTGTTTATGCAAATGCGGACAACTTTGAGTGATTGCTTGACAGCGGACAGCGCTTCCAGCGAACAGAAGATGGTTGCTGTAGAACCAACCTGAGTGGCACCGGCTGCAGTGCCCGCCTCCTGTGCGCGACATGCAACAGTCTTGAAATCTGATAGAAAATGAATGCTAAATCGTTAACGTAAACATTTTATAAACGCTTTAGGGATTCGCTTAGCAGCAGCAGCCCAAACAAATAAAAATGGTCATAAAAAGAAATGGATATTTATGAAAGTATGGCCAACAGCACTTATTTAGTTATAGCTAAATATATACATACATATTTTGTAAGTATATTCATTCAAATAATGCTCGCTTTCTATGATGATTCGGATTAAGCTACTTAATTATTTTGTTAACTAAAATAATTTTGTTAATTTCTTTAGACTTTCATATGAGTTTTTATCTTAGCTCTCTTTAAAGTACCTAGACAGTTTTATATATTTTATAAAGATATTTTTAAATCTCTAGAATTGTTGTACAAATGTTTTGTGCGTGAATTTATTCTACTTTTTCCTAAGTAAATATGTAGAAATGCGAGTTCTTTTTATCCAACACTTGAGTTAAATATTCCTTAAGGCTTTATTCAAGTTTAAACTTTTCATTTTTTCATTTCTATAAGCAAAACTTTAGCTTAAATTGGCTTTTCTTTAACTTCTCTATTACATTTATTTATTCGCTTTTTCATCCACAAATCTTTGCGCTTTAAATACTCTCATTTTCACCTTTTACTTTTACTTCTACTTCTTCCTTACTCTCTTTCTACCCTCACTCTTTCTCTCTCCCGCTCTATCTGCCTGTCTATATTTCTCCTCTTTCTCTTCGCATCACTCATTCTCTGGCTTTCTCTTCATGCTTCTCACTTGTTGTGCATGTCACGTAATCGACGCGTTTAAAATCGCCTATGAGACGCACACGCCCGCGCTTTTATCCGCTGTTGTATGCCTCAGACAGCAATAAAATGTCAACCATTACGCGAAATTTATTTGCGGTTATCCCATTTGGTTGCAATTGCAATTAATTTCTCACACATTGTCAACTGACTTTTGTTGTTGCACGCGAGGGCAGACTGAATGGCGCAATGCCACAATGTTGCAGCCCACTTAAATGCAGGTCGATTTGATCTAATAATTTAATTAGAAAAGTGCTTTACGCGGGCTGAAGATAAATATTGCCGGAGTAGTGGCAATTTGTAATCAAATCAAAGCGCAGACACAACGCTTGACACAATTCCTTTCGCCCTTTGCGCTGCAATCTTTGAAGCAAACAGCGATGTTGCAAAAGTGGGCTGCAATCCTAACCGCAAGAACAAAAGTCCTTGGCAAAAAGTATTTCACTTTCACGCCGCAAGAGTCGAGACTTTGCTAAGTCTCCCACACAGTCAGGCCGGGGCCAAACCGGGGCCAGGCCAACAGATTTCAAGTAAGTAATTGCTACAGTTCTTAGAGCAATTCTCACTGCCACTTGCCACTCGCAACAGTGATTGCCCCATCCCTCGCCATCTTTCCATAGCGTTCTGCTCGCTACGTTTGCTTAATTGTCTGCAGTTTCCTTTTCAGCTGGGTTACACAGTTTTTTTGTTGCCTAGCCTTTGCTTCAAGTTCAGTTGAGCCTCAAGGCAAATCAATTAAACTGAACCCACAAGTAAATGCAGCCCAGCAAAGGGCAGCAACAGCAACAATAACTCATTCAGTTGTGGCTTTTTGCTAAGTTGCTGCATAAAGTGTTACTCAAAGTGTTTGTCTTAGGCTTAAAATTCAACAAGGCGTAGACCCTTATGCCTCTTTCAAATAGAATTTAAAGAGAGTAATAAATAGGGCTGGACTGGAATTCAAGTATTTTGACATCGTTAATTCCTTTTAAGTATTTCGTAGAGAATTGAATTGGGAAATTTTTGAATATGTGAAGAATGCTAAGACATTTTCAATTTTATCAAATCTTAATTAAATACGACTAAATACTCTCAGCTACCAACTGTTAGATCAATCAAAATTAACTATTGAAATTAGTTTCAAACGAAAGCCAGGTGATTCAAGATGGCAGCTGACTTGCAATTTTTTTTATGCATAGGTAAATTGATTGAGCTGCCATACGCACACATGCTCACTCATATATATTTATATATACATATATAAATATATATATATATATATATATATATATACATATATATAAATGTGTGTGTACATACCGCCTGCAGGCCGTCAGTCAATTGAATAGTTGGGCCAATCGAGTCCAATCAGGGCCAGCTGCTGCTGCAGCTAGCTGATTAATTTATGCCAATATGCAATTTTCACACCAATGGGCAGCGGGCAATGACAGCTCAAGCGCATAATTGCATGGTCTCTGCTTATTTATGAGGTCAGATGTGCGCTGTGAGCTGCGAGCTGTGAGCTGTGAGCTCTGCGGGCGGTCAAAGGGGCTGGGCAGAGGAGGGCTAAAAGGAAAGTTGGTTGTGGAAAATGCCTTTAAGTGCAGTCGAAGCCCATAAATTGAGCCGTCAGCTGGCAAATACAAGTTGCATAAATTCATTAAAAGTCATGTGTATTTAGAGCAGATGCTTTAAGGGGTCTTTCATTAATTGCACTGCATGCTAAGAGCACAAATAGTCCAGTAGCCAGAGCAAGCAACGAACTTTTGAGAGAGCAAAATTGCGAGAAATTTATGCAAATTGCTCGAAAATGCTAAACACACTGAAGCTGAATTGAACTTCTCAATTTCTCGCTTCAGCTTTTATATATCTCTCTCTATCTAGGTCTGCTGTCTTTATTTTTATCTGCGACGTTTAGTCTATGCACGTGTGCACTTTATGGCCAACGGAAAACTAAGCAAAATCCCAGCCACGTGTGGCAGTTGGCATTTTGATTAAGTCAACACGCCTCCTATTTGAAAAAGGAAAGCAAAAACCATAGCATACATTTGAGCGCGGCCAGATTACGTATACGACGTCTGAGCCACGTCGACTGTCAAATGAAAATCAAAACGACTCGGACAATGAAAGCACTAAAGTAGAACAGCTAAACCAACAGAATGGTCAAATGTCAACCGCAAGAATAAAATAGAAAGAACAAAGAGCCCAAATCGAAACTTAAATGCCCTCCTCGTAAAGTAATTATGGAAATATTTCCAATAGGAAAAATATAAAAAGGCTGAGAGTAGGAAAAATATATTTAACCATTTATTAAGTATTCAATTTATTGAAGTTCTCTTCTCTGCAAACTTTGGGAGGGTGTCAGACTGATAATGATTTATGCCCGGTTCACATAGATGATAGATAAGTTTCTGTTTCCGATTATTTTAATTGGCTTAAAAATAGCAATTGATATGATAATTGACTGATTCTATCTATGGATAGCTTGTTGGCACACAGTAGGTACTTGAAAAGTATGTATATGAGCCGACTAAGCCCATGACCCATTAAGAATACCCTGCCCTTTGTATATAAATAATTTACCAAGCGGAAAACGCGAACACTTGAACGTGGATTGGCTTAGATTGCTCTTTGCCACGGTCCAATCAATGTCAGTCGCCGTCAGTCAGTGTCAGTCGTCAGTTCAGTTGCTGGTTGATGGATGTTGCTTGGGCTCGCTGCATATGTGCTGGATGTGAGCTAATCAGCAGTAACCTCAGACTGATACGCATATGGCTGTCATATAGCGGTTGGATCTAACAAAATTCAACTGACGCTCTCGTTTAAAGGGCCATGAAATTTGCGCCTTGACAAATGATGCTTGAAGGCGAAGTTAAACGGGTCGTTTGTGGTTTTTACTCTCACTTCTTCTCCACTCGGACTTTTTGTATAAATTTATTTGAAATATTAGCAGGGACTGCGTGTTTAAACCTTTTTGCAGCCTTTGTTTTTTCTTCGGCTGGCAAGCTTTCAACACGAAACTCGTTTTGTGACACAATAAATAATTGTGGGCACTTTCTGTGCCATAATTTATGCAGGTTGAAAAGAAAAAAGTGGCTAAGGGTTCTGTCTAGAAGTTAAGCGAATGTCTGTAATTGAAAGTGCAGCAAGAAGAGAGTAATAAAGCAGCCATATAACAACTATAAACCAACTTTAAGACGGGTCTGCTTACATTTGCGACTCCAACAGGCTACTGCGCCCTTATCCTTGAACTCTGCTGGGCTTCAAATTTGACCATGGTTGATTGTCCTGCTGTCTCGTATGCCCGCCATAAATTGTGTGCAACATCTACATAATATCCCCTTTCTGGCATATAGTGTGTGAGGTTGTCATTGCCATGCATATTAGCGCAGTTTAACGCATATTTATAACACCTACACACCCAGGCTAATGATCAAAACGTGCCACACAAACACATGCACACACACACTCACACACACGCACGTGTGAAGCTGGCTCAGATTTTTTGGCTCACCCTGAGCGAACGAAACAAAGTGCTAGTAACATGAATATGCGAAAACACGAAGGAAACGCATTAATTAAATTTCGGTTTCAAAAGGCAAACCAAAAATTCGTAACTCTTATTTACGGCACCCAAGAAGAGGTCCGATGAGGCCGACATAAAGAAAATCATGTTTCGTGCCCGCACATTACAAACAGATATACATATATATATATATATATATGTGTGTGTATTTATGTATGTATTTGGCCAACATTTGATTGAGAATTATGTATGAGGAGCGTGAACAACTGAAGAAGCGAGCTTCTTCCCATTAAAGAGGCCGCGCGTGAAAACGAAACCAAAGCCAATGCCTGCATTATTTATCAAGGCCAACCGGCAGCTTAACCATATTGCTGATATTACAAAACAAAGATAATCATATAATGAGCAAAAAGGCGAAGAAGCTCAATTCAATTATGTGCGATAAACAGCAGTCATTAAATATTAAAGTGCTAATGGAAATGGAATTCGCTGTACACTATACAGAGCAGGGCTGCATTATGAGAAGAAGGCCTGAGTGTATGTGCCGCACGAATGGCTTAAATACAAAAGAGGCAGAAACATGGAGAGAGAGCGAGAAGGATAAAATGAAGGAGATAAGAGAGAGAAACAGAAAAAGCGGCCTGTGCTGCAATCTTTCCTCCTAACACACTTTTCTTTTAAACAGGTTTAATTTTATATATTTTACTTGTTCCAGTTCCAGTATTTTAGTTTCAATACGAGTTCGTTCTTTATATTCGATTTTGAGTTGACATTTCAGTGTTCCATTTCATATTAATTCATATGGATTCTAAGCAAATATTCACACAGTTTTATTTGCTAGTTCAAGTTCCAATACGAGTTCACTATTATTATATGCTCCTTTTGGAATCTTCATGTTGATTCAATTTTCAACTGATATTAATGTTTATTCATGTTGATTCTGAGCTCATATTCAAAACACTTCTTCAGCAGATTGAAACCTTCAGTATAGAAATGTTTATATTAAGTCTGTAACTCTTAAAATAAAATGCCAATCAAATTTCGCACAAATTCTGAGAAACTGAAATCCAGAACCACGTGGGCAAACGAATTTGCTTACGCTGCTAAAATGAAAAAAGGAAAATGGAATATGAAACTGGGAGCCGAGACTACAGTCAAATGAAAAGCTAGCAAAACAACAACAGTAGCTTGTTTACTTTTTATGCTGCATGCAAATGCCCAAAAAAGAAAAGAAAACGAAAATAAAAGGAAAACTACTTGGCACTTGTTTACCGTTAGCCGTGGCTTATGCCATACACATGGCGCCATATCCATATGCCATATGAGCTTCATATGCATACCTTAGTGTGGCCAGGTGTCTCTCTGAGTGTGCGCCACACCCGACTACGCACACACCCACACAAATGCTCCCGCACAGACACCTAAAATTGTGCTCTTGGCCATATTTGTTGGCTCACACGCTTGGCTTAAAGTTGGCGAGCAGTTTATCGCGGCACACGACTCGAGGGAAATTTTATGGAATTTTCCATATTTGTTTTGCGCTGTTTAATTTTAATTTATTTTATTATTTGTCACTAAGGTTAACACTGCCCCGTGGTGCATAAAATTATGACAGAGCCCCGAGGCAAGCAGCTCATACACGTGCGTCGACCAAATATTTTGCGGCTAATTTTACGCATTTCTAATTCAATATTATGCGTCATTATGCCTTGCGGTCGGATTGGCTTTATGGGCTTCTGCCTTTAGGTTAGCTCTACTGTTGCCCTAGACCCTTCGAAATATGTTTAAACTTGAGTACTTCTGGGTTGTCAAGTGTTGCTTTTTGGATTTTCAACATTTTGCGGTCGAGGCTAGCTCAAAATTGTCAATTATCAGGCATTTGTGATTATGAGGTTAACCTGCTAACACTTTGAGGTTAGGTTTTTATCATCTTTTGAGGTTAAACACGGCATTAATTATCCCAATGAAAAGTTCACAATTTTGTTTTCATTGAAACTTAATTCATTTGTTATTTGTGGTCACGGGAAATAACTGATTAGAAGTTTCATTGTAATTTGTTAAATCATTAGGCATTTGCAATTTAAAAAATAATGCCAGAATTGTATTTTGTTCAGTTTTGTACATTTTCATTAGATTTACATAAATGTTCAAAATTAATCAAATGAAATGTTAATTAAATTTTTCGTTAAAAAACTTTTACCCAGCAAAATAAAATGAAAAACTTTTCTATTTCAAATTTAAATTTTCATTCTCTTTAAATACATTTTAGAAATCAATTGAGATATTTTTTTGTTTAGCTTTAGTAGTAGAGTAGCATTCACATCCTCTTTTAACTTTGATGGGTTCGCTTTAAAATGTTTTTTAATCTCTATTGCCCATCTAATTTGCGGTCTATTTTGCACACGATGCATACCTTAATTATAAATTATTTGTTGGGGCAATCAAAAATGCGTTGCGCTGATTACAACATTTTTGCAATTCGAATTTTGTGTTTGGGCAATTCATGCAAATGTTGGCGAAAGCCACTCAACATTCGAATCAACTGAGGCTTGTCATTGATGTGGGGGTGAGTCATTAGAACCGCATACAGCTGATAGTCAATGCATTGGCCCAAACCAGATGTTAAATATATCATGTAATTGCTGACGCTCGAATTTCTGTTTAAACAACATTTGTGGCAGGCGTTGAGCGGGCCAAACGGATGCAGCCCACCAAATTGCAGCTGAATTGAAAGGCAGTGGCGCTGCCTAAGCAGACACAGGTTTTGCCCTGGGTAGTCGAGCCTTCAGTCATATATATATTTAGTATATTCGTATACATTTTTTTTAGGTTTCGTGTTTCGTTTTATGCTTTATTTATGCCATGAATAAATGCAAATTTTCCAACACCGTCGCAGATTTTGCAACAGGATAACGACAAGAGTCGCCGCGTGTCCTTTGCATAATAATAACTTGTAAAATGTCATGTAGTGCGAGTGAGTGAGTGGGTGTGCATGCGTGTGTTTGCGAGTGTGTGTCCTCTTTGCTTCGCTTTGCTTTGGCATGCTTCTGCTTTAAGCTTTTGGCCGTGTGCTGTGTGCCGTATGCGAAATTAGCATTTAATACGAGAGAGCGTGCCATAAGGCCAAGTGCATTAAAATTGCTAATACGCCCGGTGTTACACTCATTTATATAGCAACGCAGGAAATGTATGTATGTATATATAAAAATACGCCATCACAAGGTTTTTTTATTTTTAATATATATATATATATATGTGTATATATATATATCTATATATATATATATATATATATATATATGTATATATATATATACGATAGGATTTTATAAAGCAAAACATTAGCACACAAATTAAATTGCGATGACGGGCAAATAAATTGGGGTTGTGGCAGGGACACGGGAACGGAAAGAGGCTGGGGCAGCAATGTGGTTGCCGCATTAATGTAATGAAAAAGAACAAAGCCATTTGCAAGAGCAAGATTAAACAGCTTGGTAAACATAGTAAGTTACTGAAATATTATAGCCGCAGTATATAGACATATCAACTAAGCAGAAATGTGTAGAAGGTAAGGGAGTTGCGACAAAATAATTAAATTTAAAACACTTTATTAATGCTACGCAAATTCAAGCATATCTGTTTCTCATACAAGAACTTTCACTCAGTGGACGGCAGACATTAGTTTAATTGAGCTTTGATACATTTGAGCTAATCACAAAGGAATGTCTGTTGCAAATGCAGGTTGTTGCCTTTATTAAATTGCTTATAAATTAAGGTGAATCTAATTTACTATCAATCGATATTCAGATGAATGCTTCGTGTCTTTGTAGAGCCATTGCCATGTTTTTTCCTTTCATTTCATTTTCCGTTTCCATGTTTGCTTTAATCAGGCTTCGCTCATTTGGCTCACATATCAACTGTTTTTTTCATCACCTCCCTGCACTTTGCTACGCTGATTAAGTCGCATGCATTTTTCATCACATTAATTGACCGGAAACGTAAATGCAAAAATGGGAAAATTGAAGAAAAAATGTGAAAATATAAAATTGATTAGTTTCTGCAGTCGAAGGCTGCGCCGGCTATTTGTAGTGGCGGGATACAAGGACATGGCTACAGTTCAGCAGCCACAGCAATAAATTTATTTCCATGGCTTGCGGCTTGATTGGCATTTGGCATAAAAAATTGTTCGGGGCTTAGCATTTAACCGAAGGTCAAAACCTATTTGGTGGCACATTAATTCAGATTAAATATGCTTAATTTAATCAGACGTCTTAAAGTACACCGCGGAAGCGAGTCGAACAGTTCGTGTGGAATTTCTGATTGCGCATACGTCACGTTGCCGCATGAGCAATTAACGTTGCGTATACGCCACGTGTATAAAAGAATTTAGCACAAGTTTCTCACCCGCCTGGTTGTTTCTTGGCAAAAACGAATTCCTGTTCAGTGGCTGCGGGAATTATTTTACCTTTAGTTACTTCTGCTGCAATTAAGTTGCGAGCATTTTATAACATTTACAAATTACTATCCAAACGGCTGCACCTGAAACTAAGCTAAAAAGTGCGTCAAACAAGACAACCAGCATTACACTATACTACAAGATATTGGGGACGAGCTGCATGCGGAATTGATCAGTCAAATATCTTTTATATATACATATATAACATCTGGGAGTTTTTCTATTTAGAGAAAGTTTTGTTATTTATAGCTTATAAAGCTTGTCAACATTTAAAAGTAGCTATTGATAAATATAATTATTTGTATCAAACTTTATAAAACTATACATTTTTATAATACCGATATAGCTATATACTTTGGGAGCATATATACTTTCTCTACTGTACTTTCGCCAGGGCATCAATCCATGTATCAATTTCAATTGTATTCAATTTATTTGATTTTCTGTTTTTGTTGAAGAGTGTAATTGACACTGACTGGCTGACTGGCTGGTTAGCTGGTTGGCTACCTGGTTGGATGACTGCAGTCGAGATGCCTTTTAGCTACTGAAACCGAAGACATGCGAGCAATGCGATGAATGTTTGCAGCAGCTACCAAATACTCAGCTTTTTCTCTGTCTCTCCCTCTAAATGCGGGATGCGCGTGTTTTCTGGTGTGTACCACAAATTGCATATAATGGCAATTTGTTGCTTCCCTCTCACACTCACACACACGCACAGATAGTGTGAGGCAGCGCTGCCAGAGAGGCACTGGGACAGCAACTCGTGTGCGAGAATTGGAGCTAGATAAAAGCCATTTGAAAACTATTACGCCCATGAGATTCATTCAAGTAGTGCGGCATTTATAACTCAAATGCCTAAAAAAAGTGGAAGAGCTAAGGCTCAACTGTGAAACGGCAAAAGGATTTGCCAAGAATCAGTGTTGAGCAATGCCAGAAACTGCAACCACAACTAGCCATAGCCTGGCTGGCTACATAAATATATACGTTTACATAGCTGCACGTGCGACCATAAAAAATGGCAGTGCTGCTTACTTGGAAGCGGCCTCTGGGAGTTTCTTTTGCCAGTGACTAACACAGCACACAAATTCACAAACGTTTCGCATCACTGGCAGGCAGCACAAAATGGCGCTCGCAATGCTTCCCTTTTATTAGAATGTGTCCATGGAGAGACGACGAGCGGCAATGCCATTGTCTGATTCGGCTCTGGGCACAGACTGTGCTAAATCTATATACATATATATTTATAAATGTATATATATATATATATATATATATACATATGTATGTATGTGTATTTGTAGCTGTATCTTTATTCGTGCCTGTATCGCAGTGTGTGTAGTTTGTTACACATTTCTTAGCACGTAGTTATCTATACAACAGAAACAACAACAAAGGCAACCACTTGAAACAACAATAAAAAGCTTGAGTAACTACAGCGGCAACAGAAGCAGCAGCAGCAACAACAAAACTTGCCCGTTCCCATAGCTGGCATAAAACTTGAAACCCTGCGGGATAGGAAGTCATTGCCATTGGACTGCCAAACTATGCTGTGCCCGCATTTGGATAGCAACCACACTAGGACGCTAAATATTCACGAATATAATAGGGATTTCTATCGTATGAACCATAACCATAATAATATAAATATATATGTACATAAAATGTTAGATAAAGCTGATTTTATCATCTATATATTACTTAAAATATATTATATATTTTTATTATTATTATTGCTGAATTAAAAAATCTATTTTCTAATATTTTTGAACATATTTATGGTTGCATTTTTCATAATTTTCGAAAGTTGAATAAGCGTTAAAAAATCATTAAATATATTTACAAAATTTTTTTTTCAATATTTTATGAAAATTGTTTATTATTATTATGTTTATTAAATTAAATTTGTTTCAAAAGTGGAATTTTTTTAATTAAATTGTATTAAACTGTATTTTCAGCATTTAATTATTTAAATTTAATTATTATTACGGTCTCAAACCCAGCATCAAACAAACCTCAACGCAAATGTAATTTTCCTAATGACAAAGCAAACGCGCTTTTGCTTTAACTATTTATTTTGAGCTCAACAAAATTCATAAGAAGTTCGGTTTGAATCAAATTTAAGAAAAAAATCGTTAAGGCTTTAACATAATTGAGTCAGTTGCTCGGTTGTTTGATGTTTTCGCAGTAGCTTCGCCACTTTTTTTGTGGTTTAGCAGGAAGCACAAATTACGAGCTAATTAATTTTCTTATTAAAAGAGTGCAAATAACCCGGGGCTGCTTGCTGCCTTCGCAAGCTTGTGGGTCCAACTCAATTTGTTTTGTTGCCCTCAATCGCTCAGGCATTGTTTTATTTGCACGGCTCGTTATTTATTTATTCATGATTACTTTTTTTCTTTAAGGATATTTTTGAAACGGTTGCGAAAGGCAGCTGCGCTGCGAACTAATGCAAAAATTTATTGTAACTTTTGGCACTGGCGGCAACAGCTGCTGCACATTATGTGCGACTATGTAGACCCTACTCACAACTATTTCCCTCAGACCAAACCCAAAAGTCAGCCAGCTCTCGAGGGGCTGCCAAAAAAAGGGACGAGAGCAAAAATACACACACACATACACATGTGTGTGTCTCCAGCTACTGTTTTATCTGCTGTGCTGCACGCGACGCATTTGCATAGTTCGTGCAACAGCAGCAGTGGCAGCTCAGCATTTGCTTTTTTCTATATATATATGTACATATTTCCTTATTTTACTTCCTTTTATTAATGTGGAAAATGTAATTTCAGGCACTTCAGGCAACTGCTGTAGCTGCGCCCCAAAAAATTGGCATGTGGAAAATTGCGAAAACCCCCTCGGGAGTTTGCCTAGCTGCAAAAATAATTTGCGGCCTGTGGCACAAAAGTTCAATAGCTGCAGGGCTGCAGGTAAAAACTAACAGGAAGCAAACCGACCCCAAAAGCTAAATTAAAAAATGTCAACTCAAAGTTTGCACCAAATACTAAAATTAAATTTAAATGAGCGAATGGCAAAAGCACAAAAAATATGCAACTGCAGCAGAAGGATATCAGAGACAGCATTCGTATTCAAGCTCTGACAAATTCTTTTAGTTTATATATAAATTTGAATGGAAAATAATTGATTAAATATGTATACAAATGCATGTAGCACATAAAGTGCAACAATGGGAGTGAGTATAAATCATTGATAGATATAGGTTAGTGTCCATTTTCCATTTAGCCCATTTTCTTTAGATTTTCAAGCTCTACTTAGTTAGTAATTAGACCAGTCTCTAGTTGGCAAATCATAGATATTTAAACTTCTGCTTTCCTTAACTGGAAGAACACTATTACAAGACTGATCCAATTTATAAAAGTAATACATCATTTCTATATACATCAAACTAATTAATATCATTTTTGTATATACAATGATGTGCTTAATAATTAAATATATATATGTAATTGAAAAGAGAAACCAAATTACTTCGCTTCCTTTTTCTAGCAGCCATATATGTAATATTGAATTGGTTAAGCCAAAGCAGATATATCACACATTAGTTGACCCTCAAGTCCTGATTTTGACTCGTTCTAAATAGCAGAACTACTTATGTAGCTAATCTAGGAGGCTCCACTTTAAAGTACTTATGGCTGCCAAGCAAAACTAAAAGCTGGCACAGTTCCCTCTACTATGCCAGCTCTGTGCTATTTATGAGCTGTGGCTTTGACTGTGTTTGTGTTTGTGTCTCTGTGCTTCAGCTTAAAGAATATACAATTTTCCAAGTGGCAAAGTTTGCTCGTTGTAAGCTCGTAAGCATCCGTTTCAACTCGAACTTGCAACTAGGCGGCAGGCAGGGGGAGAAGGAGGCAGTGGCACGGGTTACTCTTGAGTCTCATCTACAAATTTCTGCAGATGGCATACAAGCAAAGTGGAAGAAGTTTGAAGTCACGTGAATGCCATAACATATCGAATTACGCATTACAGTTCGACTAATGGGAATTAGGAGAATTCTAACGAGCGTGACAAATGTAAATGGAGGCAAGCCCCTAGGCCAACCAAAGGCTCATTTAGCTGGCTGACTTATCTGACATGCAATAAACATCAATTTGTAATCAATATGCAATAAATCAATATGTGCAATAAAAAGCTTTGGCAAATGATGCATTTATAAAATATGCACACAACTTTTATAAGCCCTTAAATTGCTGCATGCGTTTCAATCACAGGCGAGCAGCAAGTGAACCACTCTTCACTCTGCAGGATGCTCAAGTAAAGCCAAAAGGATGCCCTTACCAAATATTTGCATACATATATACTACAACAACTTTTATCACAGCTGTGTGCCAGCAGAAGGAACACAATGTAGACGCCTTTACGAGTATCATGTGCTTGCTTAAAGCAAAAACTATTGAAGCTGCAGCGGCACTTAAAGCTGCCTGCTATGACACTGCAGCAGAGCGAGAACGTTCAACAAAAGTCCAAATATCTGTGCTGCCAGATTGCTCATAGGCTCAGGATCAACAAATTTAATGCTAATGTAACTAATAATAAAAATAACAATAATAATAATAATATTATTTACTAATAAATACAAATTGTACAGAAAATATAAATTAATTTTATTTTGATATAGCTGAAATATAAATCACTTTTCTAATATGTGCAGCCAGACGGCTTAAAAATGCAGAATTCAATTTAGAGTTGCCAGATTGCTCTGAAATTGTAAAAATCTGCTTTTATTCACAATTTATCCTGAAATTACTAAAACTCAATAATCACACAAAAAGTCATATAATATTTATATGCATTGAAATTGATTTAACAACATAGCACGAATATTGTATGTAGCTAACTGTAAACGTGAAGTAACCTCAATTCTACTCTTAGCTAACGCTCAAAGTTCTTGGTATATTACGAGTTACCGAAAAGTGTTTTTCTTCAACCACAAATTGTATTCGAGCGGTCTTAACTCTTGCCAAAATGAGCTCCATATGCTATGCAGCGGCTGCCTGCATTATTATTATTACTGTTATTGTGCGGCACAGCTATACATATGTGTGTGTGTGTGTGTGTGTTTGCTAAGGAAGTGGAAGTGACTGCGGCATAGCCACAGCAGCGGCACTTTTCATAATCTTTTGCATTTTATGGTCTGTGCGGTGGCAAACAGCACAAAAGTCGGCAGCCAAAATTCAAATGAATAGTAAGTTGTGGAACGAGAGTGGGCCGAGCTGCAGCTGCAGGGGTCATGAGTGGGCGGTGGCGTGGGGGTGCGGCTGTACGAGCTGCGGAAACAGCTGTTTCCGTTACAGCAACTTTTGACCGAAAAACCTCCACTAAAAACGCGTTGTGCGAAATTATTATTACATTTTATGCGAATTCAACGAGTTTTCGCTCGTTTTCTGTGTGTGTGTGTGCGTGGGAGTGTGTGTGTGTGGGTGTACTTGTGTGTGTTCGACGCCAAAACAGGAGTAGTGGGCGAGTAGGTGGCTATATGCACATTTGCATGATGCCTCGCATGTGGGCGAGGCGAGCTGGGCATGTCTGCGCCTCTGGCCTCGACTCCTTGGTTAGGTAATTTCCGCTGTGCCGTTTGCTTAATTAAAGCCGCCAAACGAGCACAAAAACGCGAATAAATTTTAAACACTAAAGTGAGCGCTCTTAAGACAAAACGAATTGCTTATACCCTGCATATGTGAAAGCGCGGCAAGTGGATATACTGAACCACTGCATAAGTATGTTATGCAGTGAATCAGTTCTTGTTTAGGCTTTGTATTAAAATATTTCAAATAAAATATTATTCATTTATTAATCAAGCAATGCAAACACAGGCAAGTCTTAATTATTAAAGTATTATATATATCTAGTAATTTATATTAGTATTTTAAACAAAACAAATGGAAGTTTTATTCATTAACTTAATCTGAAAAATATACAAATATATAAATAAAATAAGTACTTAAATAATACAGGGTATTTTCTGGCTAGCATTTAATGCCCGACATTTCAATACACAAATTGAGAGCACTTTTGGTGCAAATACAGGGTATTTTCTATTTGATAATCAACTTCTATTATTTATTTATATGGATAAACATTTTGTGAATAAATAATTTACTTATTAACATAATAAACAGCTGATATTCTTATGACAGCAGATAAAAACTTGATAAGAATAATGACTGTACTAACGGTATTTTTTTAATATTCCACACTAGATACTCGAGGTTAGTTTATATATTTATATACACCAGACAGCGACTCTACAGAGTACCTCTTAGTTGAGCAGAGTTCAATATCACTCACTTTTGTAAATTACAGGATATCTGGCTACCTACCTCACGCCCACTCTTAGCTTATATTCCATTTTTTTCATCCCGGTACCGGAAGTTAATATTTTTGCTATTCGCGCTTGGACTTTAATTAAAAACAAACTCTATAACAACGCGACGGGACACATCTACTGCAAAATTAATGGGGAAACAGGAAAAAAAAACCCGAAAAGATAGAATGAAAACAGTCTGGCAACGCCGGACGCTGGGCCGCGGCTAATTTCGTATGCGGCACACACAAATCTTGTCATTATTAACCCAAAACCCAGCAATGGAAGTGGAACTGCAGCTGGAACTGTTACAGGAACTGGAACTGGAACTGGAACCTTTGCTCGTTTGATTTGCTCCATTAATTTTGAGGTCGAGCCGCTGGGCCGCTGGGGCGGTGTCACTGCCGCTGCGGCCATTTGGCCGCTCGTTAAACTTCTGCGAGCAGCGCATTGGGCGGCGCGTTGTTTGCTTGTTGATTTGTGTGGCGCTTTTCTGGGTGATTAAGTCATCCATCAGAGACAGCCGGAGCAGGAGCTAAAACAGGCGACGGAGTTGGAGATGTCGCAAGCATTTTGTGTTTTCTTGTTGGCTTTGCTTTTTGTGCGTTTTAATGAAGCGCAGCGTTGCGGGCGGCCGCATTTACAAAATAATTAGAGGCCTGTGCCAGTGTCTGAGCCTGTGATAATGCCCCCGGGAAGAGCATGCCCCACTCGCTGTCCGCGTATTCCCCTTTGCATTAACAGTAGCCATTTTGCAATTAAAATAAGTTTCTGCTACGGAAATACTCGTTGTCATCATTAAGCAATTTCGACAGTTATGCGACACCCGGCGTATGCGTAATATGCCCACAATGAATCAACATTTTTACCGACAGGTATCTATAGGTATTGAATAAGGGTTACACCTAGCAAAATTGAAAGTGTTTCAGAAGTCTAGTGGAGCAACAAGCCTGAAAGTGTCTTTAGAGAATGCGAGAGAGATTTTTAGAAGTGAGAGATAACTACAATATATTTTAAGAATTACTCAGAGAGCCAAGAATGTTTAGAGGTATTTTTATATATTCATATTAATTTTAGATTTATTTTAGATTTATTCAACATGTATCTAGCTCAATTTACCAGCTCCACACAGACTTCGAGTGTATATTCCTGCAGAGGCAACAAATATAATAGCTAGTTATTCAGCTAAGCACTTCGTGGATTTATTCCTACTTCTTGCCAACAATTCGTATTATTAATAACTGTGTGCCTAAATAACAGCGCACCCAATCAGAAGCTGTACAAGTTCCAAATAGCCTCTAAGCTTCATTAATTTGGATTAATGGGGAACAAGGAACAACGGGCAGGAGCACAAAGAAATCTGTTGCCAGGCAACTGGCCATGGAAAAGTAACCAAATTAAATAGGTGGCAAAATCTGTAATTTGGTTTACTTCTTGGGAAATATTAAAGGTGAGAGAAAGAGAGAGAGAGGAGTTGTCCATTTCAGAAAATATAGAATATATTTTAGGAGTGCTCGCACTCGATACCTATTCGTAAATACGTTGATATTATTAGCCTAATTGCTTTCCCTGCGTCTACCAAGAAGAAATTCTTCAAATAAAGATTCACATTACTAAAGATAGCTTTATGAGGAAAACTTGGCAATTGTGTGAAATTTGAGAAAATTGGGGAAATGGAGAAAATTCGTGCCGAAGGCGCAAAGCTCAGGAAGAGCAAAAAAATACGAAAAACATTGCACAAAGGAGAAAAATGTTGCAGAACAAAAGGATTATGACACGTGCACGTAACACAGATACACATACAGACACACACACATACAGAGTCAAATATATACAGCACGTAGCTGGCGGCCGTTTGTAAGGGTGTCTGGCTACATTGTGTGTGTGTGGCTGTGTGTGTGTATGTGGATGTGCGGGTATTAATTTCTAGCTGCTTGTTGATTTCTTGCCACATTTCTGTTGTCTCGAACGTTTGTTTGGTTGCCTTGTGTATGTGTGTGTGTGTGTGTGCGTGTGTGTGTGTGCGTGTGTGTGTGTGTGTGTGTCCTGTTTTCATTATTAATATGCTGTCTGCTTTTGTTTACGACACTTTTGCCTGTTTTTGTTTCTATTTTGTCAACTCTTAGCCAAGTTGTTGCGTTGCGTGACACAAATTATTCTTGTTGACACATAAAAATTGTTAACCCTTTCAGTTCCACTGCTTGTTGTTGCTGCTGGCAGCATGAAAAATGACAATAGATGATAAAACGCGCTAAGTTTTTCTTTTCTTTTTGCATGTGTGCCAGACATTGATGTATTTCGGTTCATATTGAGCTGCAATTTGCTCAAGCTGACAAAAAACAACACGAAAAATAAATGATTCCATATATATATATAAATAGTTTTATATTTTCATATATAGTTTCATCGAGCACGCCCCCTGCTAACAAAACTCCGCCCGTAATTTATGTTTTTTAATTGCATTTTAATTGTTTTTGTTTAGCTTTTGCCAATAAAGTTTTGTACATTATTTAGGCGCCGCACGTTTTTCCGACGCGCACAACTTTTCGACTCGTTTGCCTTTTTTCCTTTTTTTCTCGCTGCTGCCTCATTTGGCTAATAGAGTTTTCAGCGGGCGCTAATGAAGCATAGTTTAGACTTTTTCCAGCTGCAATTAGTCCAGCGGCGCCTTTTGTGAAAGCCGAACGCCCCACGCCATGCCACACCCCCTACGGCTATTCGCACTAATGCCAAATGTGGCCCTGCAGAAAATGGCTATATATATATATACATATATATATATATGTTATTTGGCCAACATGCCAAGCTGACCAAATAGCCCAAAAGTCATATATATCCGCACAGGAAAACAGAAAGAAAAACAAATTACCCAGCTAAAAATAAAAATAAAAATGAAAAGTAAAAAAGTTTTCGGGGCTCGCATGCCGGCAAAACCTGCGGTCACAAAAGAGCTGTAAATTAAAATTTACTCGACATGAAATTGAAGCGGCGTCCCACACAGAGATCCGCTCGGCGCTGCTACATTTTCATTCATTTTCCTTTTTCACATTTTCTTTTTGTTTTTCAATTTTTGGTTACTTTTTATGTTGCAGTTGCTTTGCCTTTTCCGGCAGATAGCCGGCTGAACAGAGGGGACTAAATGGAGGCGTGGCACTAGAGTCTGGCGCTGCACAAAATATCGAACTGCATTGCGCATATTCGTTTGCTATACAGTGCTATAGAGCATATCAGATATTTAGCAAATACTAGAGTAGATAGATAAAAACGGTATAGTTAAGTAACTTGAAGACTTTCATATCTCGCAATGGGAATTTCGAAAAGCTAAATCGATTATTTTGACATATTTTACAACATTTCGGTAGTTAAATTTAAGTTCTATGGCTCAGTTTACAGTTAGAAATGAGATAATGAGTTTATTCCTCTGTCTTCTATATTTAACTAACAGTTATTTGTAGAACAAGCCAGAGCAAATGCTGTGGCACAAATCATTAGGCACCGCAGTTGCGCTTGCATAGCTCATCCGGAATTCGGGCCAGTCTGGCAACGCTGGCCTCTGCTTTGGGCCAGTGGATTGCAGCCGTTGATTTTATATGCAATTCGAACGCGCTACGTTTGCAGCTCGTTCATTTCGGGGCGGATTTCTTTAGCCTTTTTCTTTCATGTGTGTTCGGTGGCCGTGTGTTCTGCGGCTGTTGCCCAGCGGGCTCGTATTTTACGTGGTTAAAGTTTTACGCCAGTCAGACGAACAGAAAGACGGACAGACGGACAGGCGTCGGGCAGTCGGGCAGAAAGGCAAAGCAGATTTTGGGCTGCGCAGGACGCACAGATTAAGCGCCCAAAAGTATGCAGCTTGTGCGGAGCTTAGTTGGCAGAACGAGAACAAAATAAAGAGAAAAAGAGCAAAATGGAGAAATTTGTAAACCAATGCGACTGCATTTTGTTTCAATCAATTATCGCGCGGCGCTTGTTTTGTCCTCTTTCTCTCTGTTTAGCCACAAAATTGTTGCTAAAAGGCAATTTCCGCAGCAATTATTCAAAGTCAAAATAGGAAAAAGACAACAAGCACAAAAACTAAATAAATTGTAAAAAATTTAAAAAAAAATAAGAAAAAAGAGAACCCAATTAAAAGCAGCCGCTACAGTTGACAGCCAGTGCCACGCCCCTGCAGCGCATATAGTTTGTTCTCTTCACATACAAACATAGAGAAAGAGACAGAGAGAAAGCGGAAATATTTGTTATATGTATACCCGTTAAAAATGGTAATTCTGGGCATATTAGTTTTATTTTATTATATTTTTATATTTATTAATATATATAATCTCGTATACCCTGTGCACTACCAGGCTATTCGATAATCCAGGTCTCTTCGTGCTTATAAATTTATTGAGTCAAACGCTTAGCACACTTTGCAGGGTAACTGCTAGTCGAGCACTTCAGAATGGAGTGCTCTTTTTGCTAATATTTATGTATGTCAACTGGAGCTGCGGTTTATTTATCAAAACGACGGGCAGCTGTCAGCTGCCACGCCCAACGCCCTCAGAACGTTACTCAATGTAGCTTAGATGGATTTATCGCCGAACGGGTAAATAAATTGTGCAAACTATTTTTTACATTTTATTTATATATGTTTTTTAAGCCACATTTATTAAGTGCCAAGTATAGCAAATATTTTGTTAAACTTTTTCAATATTTGCAATGCATTTTTTAACTCTTTACCCTAAAAAACATTTGATAAAAAAATGCAACAGCTGAAAGGTGTGAAGCGTTTGTGTTCGATATAATACAAAGTATGGGTGAGTGGAGAGCCAACTAAATTGTGTTTTAATAGTTTCAGCTCTCTTTTTTATTTATTTCATATTTCAACAAGTAAAGAGCTAAGTAGAACTATGAAATACTCTGTAAAGATTCAGTGGGAACCTTAATTTATACCTTTAGCTACATCATAATTCAATTAGAATTTAAATTTTATTGCAAACTTGCTCTAAGCTCATAGCAAGCATGAAAATGTTACATAAATGTATTTTTATGAAATGTATAACTAATTAAATTTAACATAAAATTTGCAAAATAAAAACTCTTTTAATTGAATTATTCCTCAGATGAACAGCCACAGAGCAGTCTATTCGAGCTTAGCTAATTTTGCTGCTGCAAAATTCACAGTTTCGTCATGTGGCATTTACGTTATGGAGCTCACATTCCGGTCACATTCCGCATCTTATTTGCAATTGGAGAAGGGCTTTAGTAAATAAAGTTTGCAGTTGTCAACATGGACGACATGTTTCGAGTTAATTGAATTGTTGTTTTGTTTTGTTTAGCGCAGTTTGCGAATGCAACAGCTAAAACTGTGCACGCGATGCGGGCTATTGACTTATTGATTTCCCAGTGGTAGCAACATCAAATTTGCCTTCTCCTGCCTCACTTGTGGCTTATCTCAAATCAACGAAGCGAAGTTCTCAATTTGATTTGAAAATAATTGCCATCCTTTCACGAAATCAAAATACACCTGTGACCAGCGCTTTTCTAGTCTAAACATCATTTATATATGTTAAAAAATATAAGTATTTCTAAAACTTATACGCAGTCTACAGTAGACATTTATATATATGCTATTTGATATATTGATAAACAAATCATTCGTTTTCATTTTTAAATGTTTTAACGCATTTTTTAGATTTAAAAATAATTATTTAATCATTTGATTAAAGTTTAAAATGAATTAAAATTTATTTTTTAGTTTTGATTGGTTTTGATTGATAGCTCAGATATATTTTTCCATTCTCATAGAATAGAATCAAGGACAGAGCATAAGCTCTGCGAGCGACAGCTTATATATTACAGTTATAATTATATAGTATCATAACTTGATATTCAAAGATTAGGTGTTGACACAACTTTACTCTTGACATATTTGTTATGTAAATGAATACATTAAACAAAATATATGAGCTACTTTAGATCCTCCGATCTCCTATAATACGCCATGTTCTAGCATGGTCTTATTGCTTATTTTATAAAAGGCAATACCTATATAGTAATATTTTTATATAGGTTTACATAATATGCAACGATCTGGCGCTGTCTGATCTATTCAAATGGTAAAATTAATTTAACAAAATATGAAAAATGTAAATTGTGAGCTACTCTCAGTGGTGTAAAGTACATATATATATATATATACATATGTATATATATATCTATATCTATTTATATATATGTAATCGATACATAAGCAATTCTCTAGAACTGCTTCACATTTCCCTGCAAGTCATGGCTGCAGCAGGGCTGTTGCTCCTCCTCGTATTGCTGCTGTGACTGATGCTCCTCGCTGATGGCAATCGATGCTTCCAAAAGGTATTGAGGCGACGGGTAGTCCTCCTCGCTGGCGGAGTGTGGTGTGTAAAGGGGAGTAGAGCGCATCTCGCTAACTTGACCCACATATTCGTTCTCGTCTGTGTCGCTGTCATACAGTTCGTCCTGACCGCCTAGATCTATTAGCACACGTCGCAGATAACGCAGCTCATCCTGTGCGCGCGATACCTTCCTCTCCAGGGCCTTCATTTGAGCCTGCGGTATAAGCTGGCAGCCAAGTGCGTGCAGAATTTCCATTAGCGGATCCGAGGGAAGTGGATCAATATTCACTAATTGCTCTAGTATTTCGAGCAGACGCGGCAATATACCATGCTCACTTAGATATTTTGTATATTTTTCTTCCAATGCGGACATTTCTCCCAAACTGCTTTAGAACACGCGTGCGAACTGAAGATCACATGATAGGTGAAAATAACTGTAAAAATCTAAATGCGGCGCAGCGCCACTAGCGTATATTCTTGGTACTATCGAAGTGAGGTGGCAGCACTCGCTAGTGGAGTGTCTTAAGAGCAGCTGAACAAGCAGCAGTTCATTTAAATTCTGTTTGACGAAGCAACATAACCAATGCGCATACTAAAATTTAAATTTCCTGTTTTATTATTAGGCATTGTATATATCAATCGAAATATATTGTCGATGTGTATCCATGGAACATTAATATGAAGGATACAATCAATAAATAAACAAGTAGTTATAAATTTTAACTCGAGCATACAAAGTTAGCCGATAGTATTTTTTTGAGCGCCGATACGGAGCTGATTTAAATTGGATAATGAACTAGTTATTTCTTTTTAACGAAACGTAACAGTTATCGATAAATTTCTTAATGTGCGCTTCTAATTTACTGTGTAATTTCGGTTTGAGTCAATAATTTACTACAATTCCACGGCATACAATAAAGTTACGACTAAAGTACATATATACCGCATTAAACAATGTCCTTTTCGTTCGGCACACCTACAACAAATACTGGCTTGGGCGGCGGCACTGCTGCACCAGCAACAGGCGCCTTCAATTTTGGCGGGCGACCTGCAACAAGCGCCCCGCCGCCAGCATTTGGCGCTGCTACGGCCACCTCGAGTCTTGCCGGAGCAGCGGGTGCTGTGGTGGGCGCAGCGGCACCCAGTTTTAATTTTACGCCGACAGCAGCAAGTGCGGCGCCAACGCTCAGTTTCGGGTCACCAGCGTCAGCTGCAGTTGCTCCAATGAGTGGCGGGCTCTCCCTGCCTGCCTTTGGCAGTACCGCAGCTGCACCTGCATTTGGCGCAGCTACCACAGCTTCAACCTTTGGTGCGACTACCGCAGCGCCTGCATTTGGAGGAACTGCAGCAGCACCCGCTTTTGGAGCAAGTGCAGCAGCGCCCGCTTTTGGAGCAGTGACTACGACGCCATCGTTTGGCACTCTCGCTTCTGCGCCCGCCTTTGGAACGGGCACCACAGGCTCCACTTTTGGTGCGCCCGCTGCTGCAGCTCCTGCTTTTGGCAGCACTGTAGGTTCAGCACCTCCTTTTGGAAGCATTGGAGGCGTAGCAACTGGTTTTGGAGCTTCTGCCGCTGCACCTGCGTTCGGCACAGCAACCGCGTCCGTGGCGCCAACCTTCAATTTTTCCACCCCTTCAAACGCGCCTACCACAGCGCCGCCTGCCTTCGGAACAACAGCCATGCCTGCCACATTGGGAGCAGGTGGCGGCGCGTTTTCATTCAACAAGCCACTGGCAACAACCGCAGCCAGTTTAAACTTCAATACGACCACGACCACAGCCACAGCGCAGCCATTCAATGCGAATATGCGACTAGGCGGTTCGTTTGCTCCCGCAGCTACGGGAGGTATCTTTGGTAAGCCGTTAACAACGGGCCCACAGCCGGCAACATCAGCTGCGCCTCCTGCATTTGTGGGCTTAGGCGGCATCGACGTAAGCGCCTCTCAGCCCAAGCTGGGCGACAATAAACAGGACGGAATTAAGGTAAGTGCGACCAAG
This sequence comes from Drosophila hydei, assembly GCF_003285905.1. Classification (NCBI taxonomy): domain Eukaryota; kingdom Metazoa; phylum Arthropoda; class Insecta; order Diptera; family Drosophilidae; genus Drosophila; species Drosophila hydei. Next base: position 230,618 of record NW_022045657.1, read on the forward strand.
ACCCAAGCAGCAGCGGGAGATCAGCATTAACTGTCCTTGAATTGCAGATCAAGGAGACCCAAGTGCCGGATGAAATAGTCAAGACCGTGGATGCTCTTAAGGGTTATATCAAACAGCAAAAGACAATATCATCGGACATTGGACGTACCTCGACCTCCAAGCTGAGCAATGTGAGTCACGAGATTACGAATTTGCGCTGGGTTCTTCAGAACGTGGCCAATTCGGTGGATGCCAACAATCGCCATATCAAGCAGCTGCGTAGCGAAACAGCAAAGGCCATACAGTCTCTGGAGATGGCTCAGCGTACGCAGGACACGCCGGCAGGTCTGCAGTTCGAGAATGCAGCGCCGTTCCAATATTTTCAGTGCCTAGTTGCTAAGTACGAGGAGGACCTAATTGCATTTCGACAGCAAATCTTGCAAACGGAAAACCATATGCAGGCGCTAGCCAATCCACAAAGCATATCGCCAGACGATCTGAAGCGAGGCTTTCGCCAGTTGAACGAATCCTTTATCTCGCTGGCCGGTCGCCTACACGAGCTCCACCAACGCGTCGAGGAGCAAAAGGAGCACTATTTGAATCTACGCCGATATCGTATGCGCGATGCCACCAATGTGTTCGCCGCCATCGAAACTTCATCCGTGCAGCTAATAGAGCCACAGCGCATCAGCAGCGGTCCGACGCCCTTCACCAACATCTCAGCGATGAGCACGCTGAACAAGAGCTACGCAGCTGCCTCAGCGGCTACGGCCAGCAATGCAACCTCATCCAAATGATGCACAGATGATTAGGTTTTAGTTGTTATGTTCTAATCGATCAGTCAATAAAATTATTAAAACATAATCATCGAATTCAAGGACTGCTCTATCCAATAATATAGCTTCGTTTGAAGCTATCCATCCCATTCCAAACAAATTCAGCTCTCAGGAATATCCACAAATAGATTGGTCAATTAATATTCAGCCACGTTGAAAATAAAATCATGTCTCTTTTAAGAACTGAACTGTATCTTTCTCAGTCAGTCGGCACAAACAGTTTTATATTTTTGAAGAAAGATAATGCTAAACAGATTGATAATCTGTATCATTAAGTTGTTATAGGTAGAATAGAATATATATCTCAACTCCATTAATGCGACCTACTTCTTGACCACCTGTATGACATCCTCGTCGGCCATCACATGGGCTATGCCCACCCGCTGTGGCGAGTATTTGGTGGAGGTGCCCCAGACCAATGCATACTTGAATTGTGCGGCCAACGTTCGATGAATGGCATGGCACACATGCTCCACGCTGACGCCCTGTCAGTAATGTTAGATTAAAAACGGATGCCTTTATCAAAAATTCAAATTACTTGCCTTTCGCAGAATAAGACCATCATCAAAGTCTGGCGGGGCACCGGGCTTCTTGGTGTACACCCGGATCAGTTGCAGTGACTCCCAGAGCGCCTCCAGCATATAGTCCAAATTGAGCTTCATGTTACAGCTGACCACAATGGAGTTGGGCTGTCGTGCCAGTCGATCCACCTCCTCTATGGAGATCTGATCTATCTTATTATACACATACAGGCAAGGCAGATATACGCGATTGGCCGTGACGACATCAATGAACTCATCTTCTGTACAATCCTCGCGGAATAGCACCTCTGCATTAAAGATCTTGAATGAGTGCAGAATCATTTGAACCAGTTTTTCGCTGCAGCGGGTCAGAGCACAGGTGGAATTAAAGCTCAGACCGCCGCCTTTTTTTTGTTTAAAATATATATTGGGTTTGCGCTTGTTCAGACGTATGCCCACGGACTCCAGTTCGCGCTCTAGTAGTTCGCGATGCACATTCGGCTTGGTGGCATCCAACATCATCAGCACCAAGTCTGCTGTGCGTGCCACGGCAATAACCTGACGACCACGACCTTTGCCCTGTGCAGCACCCTCAATGATACCCGGCAGATCGAGCAGCTGTATATTGGCACCCTGGTACTCAATTACGCCGGGAATGCACGTCAGCGTCGTGAATTCATAGTTGGCTGTGCGCAGTAGAAAATACTCATTATTTATAAGGCATATCCTTGCTGTATGCCACGCCCTACTCACCCGCCTCCGATTCGGTTTTGGTCAGTGTGGAGAGCATAGTGGATTTTCCCACACTGGGGAATCCAATGAGCGCGACACGCGCATCGCCGCTTTTCAGTACATCGAATCCTTCACCCTTCTCGCCCTTTTTTGCCGGCTCCAGCAGTTGCGAGCGATACTTGGCTAACTTTGCCTTGAGCAAGCCCAAATGGTACTCGGTTGCTGTAAAATTTAAGAATTGTAGAATAAATTCTAACCCTAAATTCCGATAGCTGGCAACGCCATTGCCAGCAATGCGAATTCCGACGCCGCGTTGTCTGCGCCGGTTTTCACATTTGCAAACATACCTTTGTTCTTTTGCGTGCGTGCGATTTCACGCTCGATCTCCGCAATCTTCTCTAGAATGCCCATTCTGTTGTTTGCGTGTGTCTTGGAGGCAGCATTAAGTTAATAATAATATTTAGGCAGCTACTGCGCTCTTGTTGTTGTCTAAATTGGGACTTTCTAGGGCTGAACCACCAGGCATGGCCATAAGTATCGATAAGTTAATCTATCGATATCTATTACGAACATTCATTTTCAGTTTAAAACAATCCATTTACTTATTTAAAAATTTAAATTAACTACAGATATTTACTTATCTAAAGATATTCGTTTAATTTAACTATTAAGCCAGATTATATGCTAGTGACAATCGGTAACATGTTCCCACAATTGTCACGTTAACTCGCACGTTGTAGAGTTGCCACCCTTTCAAAGCAGTTTCCAGTTGAGACTTATTGGCGGGAATATCGTAAGTTTAAATATGTAATTGTAGTTTAAAAAATCATAAAATATACACAAAACACACGTAAATATTGTTACAATTACAAGAAACAGCCACACAGACACAAATCGATTAATTACAATAGTTGTAGAGTAGAGAGAGAGAGAGTTTAGTAGGATAGACTTATACTTTTAATTGGCATAATAACCATTGCCATCATTGCCCATGAACTCAGTCCAGCGTTGTGCATCGATTGGATCCAGCTCGGAGCACACCTCACCCGGCTGCAGTGTGCGGCAGGTGCATGTTATTCCAATTCGTGTAATTATTAGCTGTGCCTCGTATTTCGGCAAGCCGGGCTCCGTGTCCACTAGGCGTTCGCTCAGGCACTGCTTAAGGAATTGCTTGCGCAGCACGCGCAAGTTATCGGCGGTATAGCCTAAAGAGGTAAGAAATAAATGAATACTCAATAAAAGGGCCAACAGTAGGAAGAGAACTCACTTTTATAGGCGCTTATTTTCTCCTCGACGCAGCTGAGATCCTGCGGTGAGAACAACGGTGGGTACGCCTCCGACTCACGTATATTGAGTACAAAGGCAAAGTCAAGCGCAGAGCTCTCATTGCCCAGCGCCTTGAGCAGCACGCCAGTTGACGAGATGGATGACAAATACCAGTCTTCTGTCTGTGCAGTCTCAGCCGTTGCTATCGCATCCTCGCCTGCTGTGGAGGAAGCACCACCACTGCTGCTGCTGCTTCGACTGCTGCTGGCTGCAGCTGAGTCATTGCGTCGCCGTCTGCGATACTGCGACTGTGGGGTTGGGCTGGTTGCTGCTGTTGCTGCTGTTGCTGCCATTGCAGCTGCTGCATCTACTGCTTGCTCCTGGGCCTCGTTGTCCAGCTCCAGATCCCACAGACTGAGCGGCGACTGCGCCGACAGCGGCAGGCTGGTTGTACTAGTGCTCGTGCTGCCGCTGCTGGTGATTGCATCCAGTCTGCCGCTGCGCACATCCCGATTGCTGCCACTGGGATATTTGCTGCGTAAGTGGATGGGCCGCTCGTTCTGCTCCGGCACCGGGGGCAGCTCGTCATTGTAGACCAGCTCGTACTCCTCCGGCACTCGCATGGCATTGGGATTCTCTGCAGGCAGTGGCAGCGGCTCGTAGTCCTTCTATAAGGGAAGCGGCTGATAAGAATTACTGACTCAAATTTATTTGAATAACTCACAAATTCCTTGTAGGGCTCCTTTATATAGCCACCACCATAGCCGGGCAGCTCGTTGTCCGGCGAAAGCTCCGGCAGCGGATGCTTGCGATGCTTCGTATACTTGACCGGACCCGGAGCAGACTGTGCCTGCGACTGCAGCTCCTCGGCCGCATCCGTGGCTGCCGCCTGTCTGAGCAGCTGTTCCCGATTGGCCAGCAGCTTCTTGAGCAGCTTGGGATGCTTTAGCGGTGACTGTTTGCCTGCCGGCGCTGGCCTCTGCGTCCGATTCAGCTGCACCTCCAGATCATCTGTGCTAAACAGCACCGCGCCCGGCGGCTCAATATGCCGAGCAATCGCATAGAGCTTAAGCACCGTCGATTCGTTGTAGCGCAGCCGGCAGGTGTCCGCCCGAGCCTGCAAAATGATATCGCTATCCGGCACGAACTCGTAGGCATCGCGGGCATTGGGCCTGTTCCGACACTGTAGCTGCCAGTGCAGAAAGAAGTCGCCGCCAAAGCTTTGCGAAATGGAGACCCCACCTAGCAGACTGCTCGAGCCTCCCGCATCCGTCATCATGGCGTCGAGTAGCGGCTGCCCAGTACGTCCGTCCAGAATCGTCGTCTGCGAGTAGTAGTAGACGGGAAAGCCCGGACCCGTATTATACTTGACCATAAAATCGGTGACATTATCCCGGTCAAAGTGGCCCGGCACAATGGCACTGACGCACTCGCTAGCCGGGAACGTATAGTTCCAGAGCTGATTATAGTTTTTACCATCGAACGCAAAGACGCTGCTATTGAAGGCAGCGACGACCACATCGGAGACGCCATCTCCATTGAGATCGGTCAGCAGGGCGGGCACCATCAAGCCGGACCCGGACTGCTGGTATAATGGAGTGAAATGCTTCTCGCTCGTGTGCGCCATCAGTGTGAGAAGCCGGAGACTATAGATGCCACCCGGAGTATTCTGACCGCCGGTGAGCATGAGCAGTAGCTCGGTGCCATCGGCATGGGTCAGCAGCTGGATGGGCACAAACATCTCCTCGCGATGTGGGGTGGGTATGCTGCGCAGCACTTTGCCGGTCTTGCCCGAGATGAGCTTGATGTGGCCCGCCTTGGATTCCTCACGCTCCTCGAGATGCGCAGCTATCAGCTCCGGCACCTCATCGCCATCCAAGTCGCGCAGCACATTGATTGTATAGAGATCCATCACAATGGGTGAGTTGGTCTCCACTTCCAGTTCACGAAAGGTCCAGATGACTTGGCCAGTGCGTCCACTGATGGCAAAGATCATCTGCAAAGGGAGATCAAAGGATAAGTTGAGATACCTAGACTCCGGTATTGGTGCAACTTACGCCCAATCTGCCCGCCGCCAGGCAGTCGACGCCGCCATCCCGATCTATGTCCACATTGCAGTGCAGCGAGAAAACATTCGCCACGCTCCACGTCTGCCACAGCGTGGAGCCGTCGCGTCCATTGAGCGCCACGACGCCGCCTTCGCAGGGCACATCGTCGCCCTGCTGGGCGGACTTACAGCGTGGCAGGGGTATGCCCTCGTAATGTATATTGTCATCGACGCCGTAGCCGAAGATTACGTCCTTGATGCCATCACCATTCAGATCGGCCGCACGCAACGGACTCTCGCTGTTCATCCGGGCCAAGCTGCGCGTCCACAGACGCTGCACGCTGATCTGTGTGCAGGGCACAAATTCGCTGCCCAGACTGCTGCCATAGCTGCTCCTGCTGCCGTCACTGCTGCTACTGCCACCACCCTTGATAGACAACATCGCCAGCTGTGCGTCCTCGCTCCACCAGTGATGGATGCGCTGCATCGGCAGTGGGAACAACGTCAGCATCAGCGCCGCCAAGCTGAGCAGAGCACAGAGCACTGTCAGCGCGGCTAAGGCATAGCAGAAGGGCTCACAGCAGCGGCAGCAGCGTCTCCTCTTATGTTGCTTCATAATGGGCGTCGAGCTGCTGACCGACCCAGAGCTGTGCTTCCGGCGCGGCGCCATCAGCGGACGCTTCAGCCCCTGCTCTTCGCTGCGCTGCAATTGAAGCGAACATTCGACAGTGAACTGAGGCGAATTAGGAAAAGAGTAACACTGGTTGCTCGCAAAAGTCGAACTAAGGGCGAATTCAGCCTGCGTAGGAAACAGCGAATTCGTCTAAAGCGTAAGGCGAAAGTCGTCGTTAGGCGAATTGACGTGTAAACAGCTTGCTCGTAAATCAGGGCAAAGCATAAGGAAACAATTTGTGTTGCATACCTTTTAGTAAGCGCATTCGCTCTGAATTCGCCTTGCAAGCTTAATTCATTTATATTTTTTTATATATTTTTATATATATTTATTGTTCCAGCAAACTGTCTCGCCCCAATTTATTGGATTTAAGACCTTGATACGATTTAGACGCGAATGCTTTTTGAATATATATGGAGGCATACGAGTAGTACATAAATTAAAGATATCTACTGTTTTATTATTGATATGTTAAATATGAAATGCGAATTACTGAAAGTTGAAATCTATTCGATACGACACCTCTGTGACGACTGAAACCACTGACAGAGCGCTATTCGGAATTATTTATAAAGCCTGCTTTGTTTGCAGCATATTCTCGATTTTCTATATTATGGAGACGGCTAAAATGATATCTGTTCTTATCGATAATGTTTTTCAAAATACTTGCATCCCAGCTGCAGTATTATATAGCAGGCTAAAGGGCTTGTTAAGGTTTATAAAATAGAAATTATAGCTTGGGCACATGCCAAAATTAATATAGAAAACAAACAGTGAAAAGTGTCAAATTACTTTCACATATGCCTAAGAAAAAAATTTATAAGGCGCCCTAGCAACGAAAGTGAAAAGCAAGCGAAAGCGAATCTAAGAACACAAACACCAATTTTTTTTGCTGATTTATTACATAGGCATAACAAACGAGATGAGCTCATTTGGCGGCTGGGTGACTCACCTTGGCGGATCTGGCATCCTTGATGAACACCTCGTCGTCCACATCGTCGCTAATGTCTTCATCAATCGAGGAGTCCCGTATGGCGATGCGCTTGGAGGGGACATATGGTCGCAATTTAATCATGTTGGGCCACGTTTCCGAATTGCCAGCGCGCAGCTCCTTTTCCTGCCTGCCGAATGTTTATATTATTTTGCAATTTTCTTTTAATTATTAACTTTCACAATTGAATATTTAATGCATTTTCTGTGCGTGTTTGCGCTTGTGTGCGTTTTCTTTTTTTGTGAGGGGCAGCACGAATTGCAGTGCGCAGCGATGCGCGTCTTCTGGCCGTGTAAAAATCAATAGCGACGTCACGGCGCAGTGCTCAGCTGTTCGAGACTGACGCATGCGCCGCGGAACAACCCCCTGACGCCGCGAGAACTAGCCGAACATGCAACAACTAACTAACCACCGAGCAGAGGCCACACGTGCTGCCGTAAAGTCGGCTACAGGTTTGTTTATCAACAATGGCGACAATGACGCACTCGCCTGGTCTCCACCTGGGCAACTGTTGCTTTCAACCCCTAAGGGCGGCCTCCTCCCGCCCAACCCCTTACACAACTCCCTTATTAACCATTTCGAAGGCGGTTCAATGTCCTCGTCTCGGGCGCTTTCATGAATGGTGCTCGTCTTTGGGAGTTGGGGTGGCTGGAGCCTTAAGCTGGCTGCATTCCATTCAATGGACTTCCGCATGTGGTGGCCCAATGTGGGTCACACTTTTCAGCACGCACAGACAGGTCTTATTAATTTTTGAATAGTTGTGCAATTGGTTGCAAACAGGAAACACACAGCTCACATGAAATAGAGTGGAGAATATAACATTCTCCTGTTATTAATTAGGATCTTCTTTTCAGTAATTTTTTAATTCTTTAGTATCGAATTTCATAGAATTATTTTAGGCATTTTTAATGGCTGTCAAACGAATTAGTAGAAGTATCAAACCATTAAACCACTTCCAAACTCACCTGAAAATGTAGTGAGGAAATCACGTCTTAAAATAAATTCCCAACCCACAACAGCTTAGACTCGGAAGAGGCACAAATTAAAGTCAAAAGAACAAAGAATTCTTTTCAAGTCTCTTTGATGATTACAAGAAAAGAGAACTGGAAAAATCATAGAATATTTTTCAGCAATTTTCCAGAATTGTCAAAGAACTGAATCAGTTCAAAACTCAACTGAAAAATCCGCGAAAAATCGTACCTTAATAATATATTCGTTAACATAAATAATAAAGTGTGAACCAGTCAAATCTGAGAGGCAGTTCTCACCTTTAACGACCTTCGTTTCTAGCCTTCGCAAAGACATCACTCGTAGACTCGCAAGTCATGGAATGTAAAATGTATTTTACAAATTTTCAATGACGTAGTCTGTCAAAATAAAAAGGTCCCCCACAAGTCTAATAAAAACTATTCAAGCTAAAAGCGTGCAAAAAATAAAAATAAATAGAGAAGAAATCTTTGGCGCGTCGCACTGCCTGCTGCCATCAGCAGAAAGTTAAGAGCACCACTTAAAACGTTTGGCGGAGGCTCAAGGAGTGGGGCGAGGGCCGGGGCCGGGCGTAGTTTTTGGTTTAGTTGAAAAGCAAGCGCTGCATCTAGCCACAGCTTGTGGCAAGTACTTAGGTCCAGGTCCAAAAGCAGCGTCAAGCTCGACTGCATTCGAATAAACTATAGAAAAATCAGCAGCTTTTTATAGCATAACTAAGGGGGGAAATGAGAAGGGGGACAGCACAGGGCGCTGAGGGGACCTTAGTTAGATCCACGGCAAGTTACTTAAGTGTGTGTTATTATCGCATCAGAGATAATTTAATAACGACGCTGATGACGAGTTGTTGCTGCTTTTGTTGTTGGAAGGCCAAAGGATGTGTTGCTAAAGTGTCTGCGGCAAAGGCGTTGAGTGCTGCGGCGCTATGAGCGTGGCAAAAGGCCGCACGCCTAGGCTTAGGCCTCTCATGGATATGTTTCTGTAGTTGTGTGCAAGTAATATGCTTCAAGGTTAGCTTGGATACACTCGCTGCCCCTGTCACAGGTGGCATCGGGCCTGTCTTTTAATTACAGCCTGTCTAAGACATCAGATTACGTGTAGCGTTTGGGCCACTTAATTTAATTGCTGATTTTTTGATCAAGAACTAATTCATTTTCAGTTTCATATGAAGCGTGTTGTGCTGTGCTGTTGTTCACGTGATTTCTATGCACGATTTCTATAATTCAGCTTTGACTGCAGCTCGTGATAGAGGCAAAGATTTCAGTACCTCGGATAACCCTAACATGTATCTTTGCTTTATTCTCGACCATGGCATTCCTTCTGCTTTTTCTTACTTATTTATTCTTTTCTCTATCCATTTATTGCTTGCATTTGACTTTTCTTCAAAGATATCTCGGGCCCTTGCTCTTACATACTATGAGTCCCACACGAGCTTCATTTCACTGTTTCTTTTTTACTTGTGAATGGCTTCAGGCACTTTATTTTTTCTCTCGCTTTTTCTCTCTCTCTGCTGTTTTCACTAATCCCTTCAGTTTTCTCCCTCTCTCTCTCTCTTTCTCTTTTTCTGTCTTTCTTTCTGACTGTGAGTACTGTCAATCTCTAATACACTCTCTCTTTCTCTCTCTCTCTCTCTTAATTTTTTGCTCTCTGTCACTGTTCCTTTCTCCTGCTCAGTCTTTTTGTATCTCTTTCTGTATCTCTTCTTCTTCCCCTGTGTTTCCGTATCTTTCTCTCTCTGGTTTGCAGCAACTCCTTACGCCTTACTCGCAGTCTTTCTATGCAATTCTCATGATGCTCTTTGGGCATTGCACTGTTGAATATCTCGATATGCATATATTGACTTATTTTCTTGTAGTCTCTTTCCTTTAAAGATATCTCTTTTATCTCTTTCAGCCCATAACTCTTTTGTGTATCCTTCAGGATTGTCTTCAAGAGCAACTAATGTTTTCCATGAATATTCGCATGCCCAGTTTGACGTCAGCGGGTTCATTGGATTACCATAAGATGCCTTGCCATTAACAGCCATTCGGAATGCTTAAGCACTGCAGACAGCTGCAAGAGAAATAAATTAAGTTGCTTTTATTCCACTGCTGTTGTTGTAGCTGATGCTGCGACAAAAATGGGCCGAAAAAACACTGCACTTGGGAGCCACTTGAGAAGTTGTTGGCTTGTTTCGTGGCAACTAACAAGCCAATTGATTGCAACAACTAAAGAAACAATTTTCTCATAATGCAGACTGGGGACAGTTTTTCACGCGAATCGCATGCAATTGAGGGTCCATAGGCAATCAATAGGCTGCAGCAGTGCAGCTAAATGTACTGAATACTGGCTAAGAGTGGCTGTTTGGAAAGTCGTAGATGGTGGACGAAGGGGCTAAGATAGGGGACCCTGGCTCATAATGACAATGACGATGACGACAGAGGCACGAGCAGATTATGTGGAAAGGCAATGCCAAAGCACTTGACAAAATTATGTTAAGTGACTATGACAAGACAAACACACACACACACGCATACACTGAAAGATATATATGTGTAGATATAGACAATACATGCATAGGCACATATATATCGCATACTTGCTCAAGAACAGTCTGTATTAAAGAGTTTTCCTTGTCCTCACAGGGCTTTCACTTTTTTTTGCTAGCGTGCAAAGGTTTTTTTAGCGACTCAACCACAGTCTCAATAGCACACACACATCTGCATCTACAGCTTGTATCCAGCATCCTGCGCCTGTTCGTTGGTGAATAAGGTTTTTTTCTTTGCTCTGTTCGCCTGGCAACGTTTTAAATTCAAATCGCTCGTTGCCAAACGTCAGTTGTCAGCGACACATCGAACAGCGAAGACGTTCAAGTCGGAATAAATATAAAACTTAAATACAATATATATATTTAAATATAAATATATATAAATATATATGATCAAAAATTACTGTGCTGAAAATTACAAAAATAAATATATATATAAAATTTACAATTAAATAAAGTAACTTTTAAAGTCTATAAATAAAATTTAAAATCTCCTTAATGATCTGCAAAATGTCTGCAACTGCGTCGAGCTGATGTTATATAATCATTGTGAAGATTAAAGAATCTGTGCTACGCCTCCATTTGCTATAACTGCTTCAGTTTTAAGCCACCCAAAAAGTAATTAACATAAATAATATATTCGAGAAATTAAAGTTATATAATTCCATTAAAACCATAAGGAACCTTATCAAATTAAAGGAATATGGCTTAAATAAATTTAAGATATTTAAATATTTATATATAAACTGAGTCAGCTAAATCTTAATAAATCAATCAAGATATATTTGGTAAAGATTTTTTTAATATTTCTTGATTGCGAGTCAAATTTTGCTTGGTTTTATTTATTTATAAATAATTCTTCTAAAAAATATTTAAGAAGGAAAATAAATACTTTTTATTGCATTAATTAAAGCCATTAAAAGCCACTAATTTGTTTATGATCAACTTTTTAAGCTTTAACTAAATTATTAAATTATTAATCGGACAAATATAGAAACAAATATATATATATCAAAGTATATACAACAAAATTTAACACGACATTTTTTGAGTCAAGGTTGTTCGCATAGCTCTAGCTGTATAGTATTTTCTTGTCATTTGAGATTCGAACTAGTTGAGAATTTCAGAACGGAAGGTGGGCTTAAGAATGCAAAGTGGATAATTGAACATACAAAATTCCCAAGATGAAACTCAATAGAAAATTATTAAGCTATTAGTAAATTTTGTATTAAAATATGCTCACATCTATTCCACAACTTCAAACTGCTGATCTTTGTTAACGCGATGCTTGATTTAATTAAGCCGTGGAATTAATTAAGCATGTTGGCCTAGTTACGCATGAGGAATACGAACTTTCAGTTACCCAGCCCGTCGCCCATGACATCTAGTAGTCTAGGGCACTAGCTACCCCACATTTATCGTTTACCACGTGAATTGTCCTTGTCTAATGCGTCCGTTGCATTTGCTGCCTTCAAGCCATAGCCGTAGTCGTAGCTGTAGCCGTGTCGCGTTCAATGGGGCACATTCCGTGCGGCATCGGCAGCGCACAAAAGGCGCATGGGCCCCTTATGGAGTGCCCCTCCTCAGCACCGTCCTGTCCTCTGGCCCAGAAAACACCCACGCGCCCGCCTCGAGTGGCTTTAATTGTGAATTAAGTCGGTATTGTGGTCTATACGTGTAGACAGAGCAAGACAGAGACACAGCGAGCGAGATGCACAGGTAGTTAGGCTGGCAATGCCGAGGCTATTGTGCAGGAAGTGCGCTAACTGTCCCCGCCATTGTCCTTTAGTTCATATTTTATTTACACCGCTAAGCAGCATAATTGTCGCTATTTTTGAGCCACTCGATGTCTTTTCAATGACATTGACACCGTTCGAGAGTTTTGCTTTGATCCCCAGCAAAGGTTGTGTCACGGCCATCAATCGATCTAAGGCTAGCTGTTTAAGCACTCAAGACAATATTTCACTCGTTGCAGAAGGAACCCATCTGTAGACATGGTAGCTCAAATAATACTGCTCGTCATATGCTGCATATGCTTGAAACACTTTGCCAAGGGTGAATTTCAGTGAGTATGACAGCGTTGCTTGGAAGCCCTAGCTTAACTTTAAAAACCCTCTAGACAAAGTCTGGCTATAACCGACATCTTGCCGGAGGACATCAAGCGCTACGATAAAATGCGTCCGCCCAAGAAGGAGGGACAGCCCACCATAGTTTACTTTCATGTAACGGTCATGGGACTGGACTCCATCGACGAGAACTCCATGACCTATGTGGCGGATGTGTTCTTCGCCCAAACCTGGAAAGATCATCGCTTACGGCTGCCCGAGAACATGACGCAAGAGTATCGCCTGCTCGAGGTGGATTGGCTGAAGAATATGTGGCGACCGGACTCCTTCTTTAAGAATGCCAAATCGGTTACATTCCAAACAATGACCATACCCAATCACTACATGTGGCTCTACAAGGACAAGACGATCCTCTACATGGTAAAGCTAACGCTTAAGCTGTCCTGCATCATGAACTTTGCCATCTATCCTCATGACACACAGGAGTGCAAGCTGCAAATGGAGAGCTGTGAGTTGTAATATTACGTATTACTTATACATAATATAAGTTGGGTTATACTCCATTTTCATGGAAGAATTTGACTTTATCGTCAATAGAAGACTCTGTTTACAATTTTTAAAAAACATGAATTTTGGCTCTTTATGAAAATACTTAAAATAATTAGTTGGATTTGATGAATGATTTTGTTTAAAAATGACTTTTCTTGAAGTACGTTCATAGCGAAGTTCGTAGGTAAATTTAGTTCTTGGTAAAATTCAACAATTCAATACGATTAAATAAAGAACTTATATCTTTTATAAATTTTTGATACACAAATGTTCCTATATAGTGAAATTCGTAAAGAAATTAATTTCTTCGTAAAATTAAAAACTTTTTGACAAGAAGTAAATGTGATCAAGTTGGAGCCTTCCCTCCCAAATTTAGTTTTCTTTGATTTGATGAATGATTTTGTTTAAAAATGATTTTCCTTGAAGTACGTTCATAGCGAAGTTCGTAGGTAAATTTAGTTCTTGGTAAAATTCAACAATTCAATACGATTAAATAAAGAACTTATATCTTTTATAAATTTTTGATACACAAATGTTCCTATATAGTGAAATTCGTAAAGAAATTAATTTCTTCGTAAAATTAAAAACTTTTTGACAAGAAGTAAATGTGATCAAGTTGGAGCCTTCCCTCCCAAATTTAGTTTTCTTTAAATATTGTTTTCAAATACCCTTTACCTTTTAGTTTACCTTTACTTTTTATCTTTCCCTTTCACTTTTTCAAAGAATATACTTGAGCCTGATCCAAGCCAAAAGATAATTGTAAATAGTTTTCAACTCAATTGCTTAGTACCCATTGTGGTTTCTTTAGTATCTCACACAACAGATGATTTGATCTTCCAATGGGATCCCACCACGCCGTTAGTGGTGGACGAGAACATCGAGTTGCCGCAGGTGGCGCTGATACGTAACGAGACTGCCGACTGCACTCAGGTCTATTCGACAGGAAACTTCACCTGCCTGGAGGTGGTCTTCACGCTGAAGCGTCGCTTGGTCTATTATGTCTTTAATACCTATATACCCACCTGCATGATTGTGATCATGTCGTGGGTGTCCTTCTGGATCAAGCCTGAGGCAGCGCCCGCTCGAGTCACGCTGGGCGTGACCTCTCTGCTCACGCTCTCCACGCAGCATGCGAAGTCGCAGTCATCTTTGCCACCCGTCTCCTATTTGAAGGCTGTGGACGCCTTCATGTCCGTCTGCACAGTATTCGTGTTTATGGCCCTCATGGAGTATTGCCTGATAAACATTGTGCTCAGCGATACGCCCATACCTAAGCCGATGGCATATCCGCCCAAGCCCGTGGCGGGCGAGCCGGGCAAAAAAGAGGCGGAAGGGGGACCAGCAGCTGGCAGCAATGCCGCTTCGAATAAAAAGTCCACGATGCTGCCCCTGGCGGATGAGAAAATTGAAAAGATTGAGAAGATTTTCGACGAGATGACCAAAAATAAACGCGTAAGTTAAAGTTGGTTTAGAGCCGCTCTATTTTATATGCTAAGCTGTTAGCTGTCAGCATAAGTAGGATATGAGAAACATATTGGGGGTTTTATTCTATACTCTTCGAACGTTGCTCTTGCAGATTGTGACCACAACACGGCGTGTGGTACGTCCTCCCTTAGACGCCGATGGCCCTTGGATACCGCGTCAGGAGTCGCATATAATATTGACACCGACTATACGGCCACCGCCACCGCCGCCGCCAGCACCGGAACCAGAGTTGCCAAAGCCGAAGCTAACGCCCGCGCAGGAGCGCCTAAAGCGCGCCATCTACATCGATCGATCATCGCGTGTGCTCTTCCCGGCACTCTTTGCCAGTCTCAATTGCATCTATTGGATTGTGTTTTACGAGTATCTCTAAGATGCTAACTACTATATCTACTGTAAATATGATATGATCCCACAAGCTAAAGCTCTTCCTCTCCCTCTCTCCGCGCGAGTCGTACAACTTTATTAAATGTTAATTGTTCACAAAATATATAAATATTTAAATATGTATGAAAAGTCTTAAGCATAGACACAAAAGCTTTAAGTCAACGAATTTTAAACTGAAAGAGCATAAGAATTATTGTAGCAAATCGTTGCTAATACTCTACAAAATATCTCTATATACATATATATCTATATATATATGTATATAAATATATATATATATGATAAGCATATGAATTCAATTCCTAAATGCTTAAGGTTAACACATTTCAATGGCATTGTAGTTGTAGCCTAATTCTTAATGCTAATTTAATATCTTACAAACTGCTTTTAATTGTAAATAAAATGAATTTAGTTAATAAATATATCATACAAATAATATGGAAAGGGAAGTATTATCGACAGCATTATTCAGAGTAAAATAGATAGAGATAATGTGATATGTCGACAACATATTTTAAATATATTGTTTAAATAATAGCTCAGAGTGAAAGTTCAAGCGAATCAAGCGAATCAAACGAATCTTAAAGAAAGCTCGCCGCGTAAGCTTTCCGAAAGCTTATGTGTGTGGCGCATGCAAAAGCTTACACACGTTTTATTCACTCCTAAAAAGCGCTGTCGTGCTTTATGCTAAAAGCGACCTCAAACGCGCGCAAATCAAAGGAGAATCTATTGAGGCAACTCGGACTACTTGAATCTAGTTATATTTGCTTGCCTCTGTTTCCATAGACTCACATAAACTTATTAAGTTATTGTCACATTTTCTCAGCCATTAAGCCAGACGCTTGCTTTTATTAGCTGTTTTCTTTTCATGTAGTTGCTACAACGTTTTTGTTACATGCTGCCATTATAGTTTTATGGCCTTTGTTGCTTTTGCCCTGAAAGGTGTCAACAGCTGGCGAACAATAGTGTAAAAATAATAATAAAAAAAATGTTTTCTAACTTTTGCAGTTGGCGCACAGCTTGGGGCACAGAATGAGTATGAATACCAAATTAATTATGTTGGTCACACGCTCCATACTTTTGGTTTTCACGGTCGTTAATGACGCGGCAGCAGTACACATACTCCTTCGCACAAGATGACACAGATGGGCTTGAGAAATGTATATAGCCGGAGGCCGAGTGTTACTATGTCAGAGCTTTCGGTCTGGTCAGTCTCTAACTTTCAAAGAATTGAATGCAATTAGGACGTTTGTGTCCTAAGTCTTTTGTGTTGGTTGATCTACATTTCTTTTCAGACATTGCTGCTTATACACTTTTATGAGACGTTATATTTTGGAGTACGTTAAGAGATAAGCTCTTGCTTTGGTCTATACTGGGTCTCGTTTTGTATGTGTGGCTTGATATTAAATATTAATATTGAAAGCTAGTAACTCATACCAATTCCATAATTAGGGCATAAAAAGTGCTTATCAATCATTGTGCTTCTTTTACAACTTTTGAAGATAGACATGTCAAGGATTTCACTTTAAAAAAACCGAAACAGCAAATCATTTGGGTTTTTCACTGCTCCACCGAACTGTATTGAACAAGAGCTAAACAAAAAACTCTAGTATTTCGACCTTTTTTAATTTGTTTGACAGAAAAACGTAGCTGCATAATCGATTCGCATTTTAAGTAGGCCAAAAACGGTTGCCGGGGGAAACCAACTAGCAAAATGCGTGAATCATCCGAAACAACATTGAACGCGCACTCTCAATAGTCGATGGCCAGACACTAATTTCCAGCAACTACAACAAATATAACAGAAAGAAAAAAAAAACAAAAAACAGCGAAGGTTGCGCAAAAAATTGTTTTTGACTAAATATGTTGGGTATTACCTGAAGTGCGCTAATGCTGGAGGCGGGTTCATTGGGGTTTGCTTTGAAGGTGCACAGAATGAGGTGGGGTGACAGCAGCTGCAGGTATTTGTTTATTTTTTCCGTTTTGTTTTCGGCTTTTTTTTTTGTTAAGCCTCAGTTAATTACAGAATTTAAAGCACAGCATGCTCGCCGAAGCGATCCATCAATGCAATGCGCGCCGACACCGAAAGAAAGTAAAAACCCAGTACATTGCGGCATTACCTTCGTGGTCTTACTCCGCACTCTATGCATAAAAGCAAAACGAAAGAGGCGAGAGAGGCCAGTACCCGGGTCTCGCTGTCCCGCTGCCCCGCGGCCTCTCCAACGACAAAGCCAAAGCTAAAGCTGTCTGCGAGCGCGACTTGAGGCGCTTTTATTGTGTTGCCTGCCGTAGAAGCTGCTGTTGTTGCTGCTGCTGTGGCTGTTGTATCGTTTTGTCTTTTGCAGTTTCAGTTTCAGTTTCAGTCGAACGCGGGCAGCAACGGCACACGGAAGCAGCCGCGGTGCAGGCGCAACAACTCTAGCTAAATCAAATCAATTGTAATAAATAAAAAGCCAAAAATTCAACTGAATTTAAGTGAAAAAATCAGCGAAAAGTTGTGTGTGCTTTTCGAAGTGAAATTCATTTATGCAATTCGCAAAATAAACAAACGAAATAAGTAACAACAAAAATTACAAAATTCAAGCAATAACACGAGACAATTAACAGCTCATAAGCAGCAAGCGGCTAATAATAATAATAAAAGCGCGCAAATTTCTTAACAAAAAATATATATATAAATATTTATATATAGAAAAAGTCATTTTAACACCGCGCTTAACACTTTCATTTTCAGTGGAGCGAGCGTAGTTTCGTTAAGTGCGTCAACGGTGGCGGTTTCGTTAAGTCGTGTTAAATAACGATACAAATCCAACGAAATTCCAAAATAAACTCAAATATTATTGCAAATGAAATAAAAGCTAAGTCGAAACTCTTGTTTACTCCACGAAACCAAAATGCATTTGAGTGCATATCTGTTGTGCCTAGGTGGGTATACGAAAGCGCAGCGCAATACTATTTTCCTTCACACATATATATTTTGTAATATTTAATGAACGTGCGTGAGTGTTATTTTATGTGCTTGTTGCCCCAAATCAAAAATATAACACAAATGTTTATTTGTGCAGCCCAAAAACAAAAGACTTAGGCAACGAACTTGAATGTGGAACGGATGCCAAGCGGCCAGCGAATTGAATTGAGTTCAGATCCATTAAAAAAATCGGCAGTGCGGCTCAGACCTATTTCAACAGCCAAAAGAGATCGAAATTGATAGTTAGCTTTATGCATCTCTCGCAAAGCTTCATGGGGTGTATTGTAAAAGTGAAACCCTAAACTCAAGTTCAAGTCGATCGCTTTGTTGTCGCTCGTTTTATGTTATTTCATTTTTTGTTGTCTTCAAATTAATGAGCCAGGAAAAACGACATAATGCGCATTTTACAGCAAGACATGACACGACAACAACAACAAAACGTGACTAAGTCTGTAACTTTCTTTGGCAAAATCTTCCGCCAAGTGACGTCACAAAAACGAGTTGCCCAAATGCAAATTGCACACATACACACACAGGTGTCCAAGGCCAATCAAATTGACTCAGCTACTGCATAAAAAAGTCGTGGTTACAAATTAACATTTGCCAGATACAGAAAGTGAGTGACAGAGATAGTCGGAGAGGGAGAGAAAGAAAGAGATAGCGAGAAACGATTTGTGCATTGCCTGGCAGTTAGTGCCTTTTCGGTATTACCGCAACAACCGCTCGGCCTACCCAAACATATTATGCAACTACTTACATTTTTATAAAGACAAAAAGCAGAAGAAGCTAAAAAATAGTAAAAAGTTGCTGTCATCGCTCGCTGCACAAAGCCAAACTCCAGCAATTCGGGTTTCTTGTCTACAATTTAATGTTATATTTATCTGTCGCTTCGGAAGTTATTGCAGCTGCTTTTTAATTTTTTTTTCGTGTTCGTGTTCGTTGTGTCTTTTTTATTGTCGCATCGCGCTGTGGCCGTTGCTCAATTGCAAATTTTTCCCCGCTACGCTAACTATTTTCAGTTTCCCCAGCCGGTTAGCCGGGATTTTCACTTTCATTGGCATTGAAGAAAAATAATAATAGAAACAGCTGCTTGATTGTTGCTTGGATTTTTCCTTACATTTTGCCATTTGATTTGGTTAAGCTGAGCAGAGGTTTTTATTTTGCTTAAAAGAATATGAATGCACCTATATATATAAAGAAATTTAATATATAAATTTCTTATTCAGCTGATTTCTTACCTTAAAAAATGACTGAAATTTATTTCTTCATTTATTTTTGGCATAAAAAATCCGTTTATAGCTTTGTCTGATTAGATGCAATATATATTATATATTAAGGCAATTTAAATATCTTATTGTTGATTTTATATAATTTTTACTTTGTCACATATTCTTCAAAAAAATATTTATTTGTTTTAATTATTTAATTTTTCACATATATTTTTTGCAAAAATATTTATTTATATATTTAATTATTAATTAACATGCTTAAATAAAATTAAAATAAAAATCAAAAATTCTTAAAC
This sequence comes from Drosophila hydei, assembly GCF_003285905.1. NCBI lineage: Eukaryota > Metazoa > Arthropoda > Insecta > Diptera > Drosophilidae > Drosophila > Drosophila hydei. The sequence continues at coordinate 250,151 of NW_022045657.1, forward strand.
AATGTTCAGTCTAGTGAATAAAAAAACTTGACATGCTCTGAATATTCATTGTAAGAAAAACCCCAAGTGGAGCACACAAAGTGCTCAAGTACTTTAAGTATTTTTTTGTATTAACAAAAGTTCGATTGTGTCTGGGGGCATTCACTTTTCAGCAGAAATTATTTCTATATGCGGGCCAAAAAGCCTTTTCGTATAATTGGCCAATTTTTTTTTTTTTTGACTCAGCCAGAAAATTAAAAAAATAAATAAAACAAAATCGACTACAAAAAACATTTTGGCATTGGTATGAGCAATTTTATTCCCAAGTGAAAGTGACAAAGTTGCAGTGCACACCTCGAAAAATGTTAATGAGAGGCGCACAACAAAAAATAAATAAAAAAAAAAAATACAAAAACAATTTTGAGCCAAACTATAACAGCCCAATGTGTTTCGCCAGATCCCAGAGATTAACCTCGAGTTGGAGAAATCTTTCAGCGACCTTGAGCTGCGGCTTCAGCACATATGCAAAATGAGCTACTTAAGAGGAACCCTTGGGAGCTCTGCCCAAAGAAATAAGCAAATTGCAAGTCATTTGGCGGGCGCGTAACCAATGCGAACTGCGATTATGTCACAGACAACTAAATAAACATTAAACGCTTCAGTTGAAGAGCTACATGCGGATATGCATGGCCAGCACAGCGAGCAGGGCCGGACAGGCATGGTTAACGGTTATACGACTATACAGCGAGCGAGAGACACAAGCGGCATACTTTCTCATTTTTTGCAGCACTTCAGATGCGTAATGCCAATTTGAGACATTACCCAACTTGAAAGAGCTTTTGCATAAGTTTTCAGTATGGATTGTGCCTTAGGTCAGTTAGTCAGAAAGTGTTTGAAAGCATTTCATATCGAACATCTGCGGATCAGAGTCTTATCGTGAGTTTATCTGAGGTCTGAAAGTTGTTGTGTTGATTGATTGATTGAATATCAAAGATAAATACCAGAAATCTGGCAGAATGAGCGGAAAGAATTTATATATTACTTTATAACAACTGAGTATTTTATTTATTATGAAAGATCACCATTTATAGTTTGATTGATTGACGACGCCCTCAAATTGAAAATGTAGAAATGAACAACTTAAAAGGAAAAAAATATTTTTAATATGTATAAATATTTAGTGACTGAGTTCAAGTCTAATTCGACTATTGTGAACTTAATTAATATATTTTCTGATGCTATGCTTACAGCGCTTGGAACTGGCATCTGGGCGCAGGCACAAGTTCCCGCCGAGGACGATGAGCAGCCGCAGCACTTGACAAACGATGGTAAGTGATTTACTGTGCAATTTGGTTACCACGGACATTCATAACTTTAACCATTAAGGCAGCGTCTTTCTTTCAGCCGCATCTGCACGACAAGCGGCTGGGCCGCCAGCTGGCCGAGGACTTGGAGTACAGTTCCTATTCAGCTAGCAGCGGCAGTAGCAGCAGCAATGCCAGTGAGAATGACGACGATGATATCGAGGGCTCGAGTGAATACTATGACAGCGATGAGGAGCAAAGTGCGGCCAGCAACGGCGACAGCAGCAATGAGTCTCTGCCACGTTTGCTTTCCCCGTCCACCTTTCACCGCATCTCCGAGACGCTGGGCGCGCTCAATCACGTTGGCCACATACTCGTGGATATGACGCGCGGTAGCCAGGAGAGCAAAGCGGAGAACGGCAGTAGCAACAACAATGATGAAGACAGCAGCACCACCACCACTGCCACCACCACTAGCCTCAGCATCAGCACCAGCACCAGTTCTACGGAACTGAGTGATTCCACAACTGCATTATCCCTAGGCAAAGCTGAGTCCATGCCTGGCATCTCCGGTAAGATTTTGGACACATCAAGCACTACGCTCTCCGCCAACAGTTTGCTGCCAGCGGGCAAGCCAGCCAATTTGAGCGCCATACAAGTCGCCACGAAGCGCATTGGACAGGCGGAGCAACCTCCAGCGAAGCCCATGTTTGTGGAGAACAAGGAGGCGAAGCAGCAGCAGAAGAAGAAGCGCAAGAAGAACAAAAACAAGCAGAAGCTGAAGAAGCCCAACGAGGAGCCGAACCAGGCTACACCACAATCACAACAGAAGATCAAAATACCCACAACGCCGCGCACCACCACCACTATCTCGAGCGCGAGCTCAAGCAGCTACAGCAGCAGCACGCTACGTCCTCTAGATCAACTGGCTTTGGCCAGTGAGGATGCGGGCACTGCGAAGGATGTGGAGAACTATTGCAAGACGCCCAGCGGTAGGCCGGGCCGCTGCGAGGATCTGAGCAGCTGTCCCGCTCTGCTCCTCAATTTGAGCAGCCTGCGGGAGTCGCTCTGTTTCAAGAGCCTCTTTGTACCGGGCGTTTGTTGTCCCGTATCTGCAACTGCCGCAGCGAGCTCCACAGTGCTGACGACGCAGCGTCCCCTGAAGCTGACTACCAGAGCGCCCGCAAGCACCACCACATTGGCGCCCACCAAGCGCACCACTCTGCGCACCACACTGCGACCCACGGCACGACCCACCTCAGGTCTAGTTCTCATTCCTCAAAAGAAACCACCGACAACCACGACCAGCACCACTACAGAGCCGCCTCTGGAGCCAGAGGATCTGGACGAGATAGCCAACAACATCGTGGATCCGGATGAGTGCGGCCAGCAGGAGTACTCGACGGGTCGCATTGTAGGTGGCGTGGAAGCGCCCAATGGACAGTGGCCCTGGATGGCCGCCATCTTCTTGCACGGTCCCAAGCGCACGGAGTTCTGGTGCGGAGGCTCGCTCATTGGCTCCAAATATATTTTGACTGCGGCACATTGTACCAGGGACTCCAGACAAAAGCCGTAAGTGATCGTTTCAGAAGATCTTTGGGGCTTGATTTAAAGGATCATTAAGCTTTGCGCTTTTAGTATTATATGATGTAGCTTTTGACTACTGGGAGATAGGGCTTCAAAAGCACATACAGGATTTCCACTTGTAAAAGCTTTTTAGTTCTAGCGCATTGAGCTTTGAAAGCGCATTCTCAAGTCGAAAACAAATTTAAATTAGAAAAGATGACATCAATGAGTTGAGTTGCCAATGCATTAAGATAACCTTTCATGCCAAATCGATTGACCTTTCTTTTTATCTTTCAGATTTGCAGCACGTCAGTTTACCGTACGCTTAGGCGACATCGATCTGTCCACAGATGCCGAGCCCTCCGATCCGGTGACCTTTGCCGTTAAGGAAGTGCGCACACACGAACGGTAAGTGCCGTCAAGTCTCTTAAGGGGTAGCTCACTTATTGCTTACCTGATTCTTCTCAGTTTCTCTCGCATTGGCTTCTACAATGACATAGCAATACTTGTGCTGGACAAGCCCGTGCGTAAGTCCAAGTATGTGATACCCGTTTGTCTACCGCGAGGCGGTCGCATGCCGCCCAAGGAACGTTTGCCTGGCCGCCGGGCTACCGTCGTGGGCTGGGGCACCACCTACTATGGAGGCAAGGAGTCCACCAGCCAGCGGCAGGCAGAGCTGCCCATCTGGCGGAACGAGGACTGCGATCGCAGCTACTTCCAACCTATCAATGAGAACTTTTTATGTGCTGGCTACTCCGACGGCGGAGTTGATGCGTGTCAAGTAGGCTGCGCCAATGTTTCGAGGAGTTTCCCAAGCTAATAAGTCTAATCTTTTCACAGGGCGACTCTGGCGGTCCACTGATGATGCGTTACGACTCGCACTGGGTGCAACTGGGCGTAGTCTCCTTTGGCAACAAGTGCGGCGAACCTGGCTATCCAGGTGTCTACACACGGGTCACAGAGTATCTGGACTGGATACGCGATCATACGCGGGACTAGGCGGACGCCTTAGTTGTAACTCTAGCTAGGTTTATGTACGCGCTAGTCTCTCTCCCTGTCGCTGTTTATACTATATTTATGAATTTCCTCAACAGGCACAATTCTTATACCACATTACGCGTTGTTGTGTATAGCATTTGTTACTTAAATTATTTAATGTTAAACGACAAAATAAAAAATGAATTTTTTAAAACTTTGCAAAGTCTGTTATCGCGGGAAGAGACCAGAAGGGGAACTTCTGAAAAGTATTCCTATATCGCCTATGTAATATCAAATTTTAGTTTATTTCAAGTATTTCACAAAGTTGTTTATTTGCATCAGGGGACTCGAAGATCATTGTTATTATTTCGTCAAACTCATTCGCAATGTAAATAAACAATACCAGCTGTGACTAATGGTAGCAGTAGGTAGTGGAGGGATGTTTGGAACAAGTTCAATCGCTCCCCGATTTTGTTTTCAGTTCTCCCAAAGTTATCACAGCTGACGGACGCGTCAGCGACTTGTTTCGTGCGTTTGCCGGCAATATGCGCGCGCTTTTCTTGTGAATTCCTCAATGAATTTTGCGAAAATCCATTGATAAGAATATTGGACTCTTGAAATGAGATAAACGGAAAGCAGCAGATACCAAAATTAATTTGTGTATAACGCTGATAAGTCAGGCTGTGTTTTGTTTTTGGTATTGCCGGCAGTGTGTAAGAAAAAGCTTTTACGTTTTGTTTGTAGAAAGCTTTCCGTGCATAAAACGCGTGGTAAGTCAAGAACTCTCAGTTAAAAAAACCCCCTCTAATAAAGCTGATACTGATACAGAGAGCCAGAGAGAGAGAGAGAGAGAGAGAGAGAGAGATAGATAACAGCTATTGGTCTCTTTTTCTCAATCATTATTTTGGTTTGTGTGGGTCAGTAAAGGTCATGAATAATAATAATTATCAAATGCAATAAAAGCCTTTTCCATATTATAAATATTGATAAAACAAACTATTTTTGTTGATTCATTTTCTAAGCTATGTTGCAATAGTAAGCGTAAATCATGAAATGTAAACTTGACTTGCAGCTGCTTTGCCAGAAGCATTTAAACTTTTGTGCTTAATGTTAACATAAAAGCTCTCACACATTAAAGCTTTTTGTTACTGTTAAGTTTCAGTCAAGCTTTTTGAGGCGATTTCCTAGTGAGTTGTGCGCGTTTATGTAGCGGGTCGGACATTTGATTATACCTAAGTATAAGTTATACAAAAAAGTTTTTTAAATTATTACTAATAAGAAAATAATAAGATAGAATACCGATAGTTATTTAGAAAAATTTTTAAATTTTTTACTTAATAAAGTAAAAAGTAGTTTTGTTCCCGCCCGGGTTCGAACCGGGGACCTTGTGCGTGTGAAGCACACGTGATAACCGCTACACTACGGAAACCGATGAACACGATCGAATTAGGGTAGCTCAAGCTTTACAACAGACGTAGTATGATATTATTAATAGTAACTCACAATTTTGTAAAAGAAATACTTTCCAAAAAAATGTAAGTACTATACAATTCAAAATATGCAAAAGTTATATATATTTATATTAGTGTTAAAACTAGAGAGAAAAAAAAATGGTATTGATCTGTTCCCGCCCGGGTTCGAACCGGGGACCTTGTGCGTGTGAAGCACACGTGATAACCGCTACACTACGGAAACAACTTGTGATCCGTTGGCTCAATGCACTTCATGTATTGCCGACACTTTGGCAGCCAAGCAAATAACTGTATCACTGTGGCCATAGCTCAATCTATAGATTGTGTCTCACTGCGGAGTTTGCCAAACTCTTGGCACTCCCACAACTAATTGGCAACTTGCCAGGCAGCCCTACATTCAATTGCTGCTCAATTGGCACCGAGGGCACATGAAGCATTCAAGGCATTCGCTAAAGTTGAGAAATGCCTGAAACATGCACACAGATTACCAAGTCAAGTTACAACAAGTACAAGGTCCCCCTACCAACACCACCCCCAAAACCTGCCCCGTTACTGCACACCTTTAAATAAATTTGCCCATGCTGATCCTTAATTAAAATTCCTATTGTCTGTGCTGGCCTGCATAGATTTGGCTATTCCCCTCGCCAACTTTTCGCCAGCCCCTGGCACACAATTAATATGCAGGCCAAGAACGCTCTCTAACTGCTCGCACTCGTTATAATTACGCATTTAAATTGGCACAAAGGTTCAGCGAAGAGAAGGAGCTGGAGACGAGCACGGAGACAGAGTCCTGGCCAGGGATATGCTAGCAATGGATGTGAATGTTGAGTTAGCTGTTGAATCGCTGTATACCTTAATAACCGAGAGTAGTATAGATTTATACAGTAACCAGGAGACATTGCATTCTGTATGTATAATAAATATGAAGACTTTTTTAATCAAAAAATATAAATGTTGATGAAGTCTTTATCAGTGACTTATTGCGATATCGAATTATAAATCTTAAGTTGAGATTGCAAAATGCGATTATTCTGTCAACATTATATTTTGAAATCAAAAATTATTTTCGTGCATGGAGATTAGCAATGGAATCTTACAGCAAACATGCAAAGGTATTTAATCTTCGGCAATCCAGAGATTACTTGTTGTTGTTGTTGTTGCTGCTGCTCTGGCATGGCCCCATAAATTTGGGTCAATGGGAAAAATGTCAGAATTGAGTAATTACAACATAATTTTCAATTTTGCAGTTTACGTTGTAAATTAATTTGCGGTCGACATTTGCAAAGCGGACCGAGACCACCGCCGTCGCCGCCGTTGCCGCAGCCGCACATTGTTTGGCACGGCTTTTGGACAACGCCTATAAGCAGCCCTGGCTCCTGCCCCTGCCCCCGCCCTTGAGCAGCGCCAGTCGCAGTCGACTCGAGTCTATGCTGATGAAGCACACAATCGTGACTGGGCGCGGCTACTAGGGGGCTCATGCTGGGGTCAGAACAATTATAGCAACAATTAAGGGGCAGCTGGCATAGCTTTGTGTGAGCGAGGGGGTAGGGGATGGCCGAGCGCGTCGTTTGTTGTGCATAATTAATTTGCAGTTAATTTGCACGTTTCTTTGTTTGTTGTAATCACAGCGAGGGTCAGGGAGAGGGTCAAGCCAAAACTGTTTACGATTTTACAGTCGAGCGCGTTTTAATTGAAAAAAAAGACAAGCTAGTGTCAACGACATATGTGAAGCGCTAGAAGCGGGGAATAGCGTGGCAAGGGGCTGTAGTCAACAGCTGGGAGCAAGAATCACGAGTGGGAGTTGGCATGGCGTGGCCTGGCCTGGCCTGGCTTATGTAGGATGCAATAAAAAATTGACCCGAAAATGTGTAACAAATGCTGTGACATATTTTCGCCAAACGACACACACACAGCAAATACCCCGTTAGCCGCTGCCAATGATCCTGAAAAGGAATGAACGGAAAAGCGACTCGCAAAGGGTGTTTCAAATGGGGCGTAGTTTGTAGCTAGGGGGCAGCTTTGAAGTCAAGGGGCTCTAGGGGTGCGTGTGTGAGTGTGTGTGTGTATATAGTGAAAATCGGTTGCGGGCAACATTTGTTTTGGGCTACAGCACAGCAAATGTGCAAAAATGAATATGAGAAAAAAAAAAAGAAAACAAAAATAAAGTCAGGCAAATGGCGAAAATCTGTAACTGTAACTGCAACATGGCATGAACTTAATCTGCTGCCGATTGTCGTTGTTGTTACTGTTGGTGTTGCTGCTGTTGCTGTTGTTGCCAAGGGTTTGTTGCTCAATTTGTGGGCCGTGCATGGCAGCAGCTACTTTTGGTAGCAGCGTGCGCTTGGCCAGAGGGGTGGAGCGGCCGAAGGGATCCAATCCAAACCAAATACCGCCGCATTTTCAATATTGCGGCAACAATTTTCATCGTTGTTTGTATTTGCGAGCTGTGTAATAATGAAAGCAACGATTGGGGCGTGTAACAGCCACGCGCTCACTCTTGCTCCCAGCTCGCCCTTTGTGCATGGGTTTTGCGGATTGCGGATTGTGGGTTACGGTTCACGGGGTGGCTGAGAGGTCAGCTCGCTCTCGCTCTCGCTCTCTCTCCACCCGACTCGAGTCGACTCGGGGTGTTCATTTAATTGAAAACAACGCGGCGGCACTTAAAGTGAAACCGAAAACAGATGGAAACGAAAAACTTACAATAATTGCTTGGAAGGCGCTTTAATCGACTTGGGGCTGCCCAGCTGCAAAGTTGAAATTCGCAAATGCGGGGCGTCCCCAAGCAACAGCAACAACAGCAGCAGCAGCACAAGTTCAACCCGAAACTCAAGTGTGCAGCTAATGAATTCTTTATAGAGCTTCGTATCAAAATTATTGAGCAATTCCCTTAATTAACAGCACATTAAAACAAAGAGAAACTTGAGAACGGGTCGAAAAGTCTTTTTTAAATTTTTTATTGCTTCGTATAATATTACTAAGGAAAAGTTATGTGTACATTTAAATTAGTTATTTGATACATGCAGTATCCACCTGTGCATCGGGCTCACTAAAGGGGTGAAGGCATAAATGAATTGAATTAAAAGTTTTTAAGCTTAAAGTTACTGGTTTATGGGCAGACAGACAGAGACTGGGAGACTTAGCTAGTTGTTCTGATTAATAATATGTATACTTCATGAGAAGTTTTTGAACTCTGCGCCTCGTACGTCCTAAATGCTCATTTATATTGAGTTCCGGGCATAAAATACAGATGAGCTAACATTAGATTTGCAAAAGCAGAAATGCTTTAAAGCAAAAATGAGTGAGACAGAGAAAGAGAAGTCAGGAAATCTCGCATTTTGTGTGTTATGTACATTGAGACTAAACAGAAGTGATACTATTTACAATAAATGTATTTCAAAAGCAAAAGATTTTTGCAAAATTTAGCCATTAACATTTTCAATAAGATTTGCCATTTGATTATGAATTAAGTCTAACAAGCGTGTATAAATAATTAAAAACAATTTTACAAGCGCTCGTCCAACAGGCGCTGGCACTGTGCCTTTGAGCAAGAGTTGAATGCTTTTTATCTTAAGCTAACATCCAAGGGACGATTGATACTAAGTGAAGAAAATGTAGTCGCCTTAGCAACCAGTTCTGAATACGCAGCAGAAATGTAGAAGGAAATATTTAATCGAGCTATCCACACTGGGAACTTATGCTTCAAGCCAGAAGGGCCGATGAGATAAAAACAAAGCTCAAACTGTTTTTCTTTTATTGCCATTTTCCCTTTTCTATTATGCTTTAATTTAACTTACAATTTAAGTATTCATTTATTTGCCTGCTTAAGTTTCTGCTTGAAGCGTGAGCATTAAATCAATTGCTCAAGCCAATGCGAATTGAGTTGAAGAAATCAGATCCCTCAACTAAAATGTTTCTGCATTTATATCAATTTAAACGCGATACCAGCTGAACGAACGGGTACTTAAGAGCTGCTCTTGATGCCATATAACTGTAACCGGATATTTTAGCTTGTTGCAATTGGCGGCGCCTTGGCTTTGTGCAACAGACTACAACGCCTACGCAGCGACCTTTACGCGTGGATGCGTGCATCTGTGCGTGGGCGCTGTGTAACTTTGGATGTATAGGACGCCCCTCTGTTGTATACTCTGCTTTATCTTTGACCATAGTATGTGTACATGTCTGCCTGTGTGTGTGTGTGTGTGTGTGCATAGCCCGTTTGTAAACAAACAGCATACAGAAGGATACAAGGCCAGGGCAAGTGAACATGCCAAACAGTCGCCGCCCCATGGGTGTTTCGAGCTGGACAAACAGGACGACCAACGGCGACTGCAACTGAGCTCGCTTAAACGCATGCCATTCGTTGTTGCGTTATGGGCAAGACCCAGCGATGAGCACAGAATGGGGGTACTTTGCCAATCCGACCTCCTCTATCACACTCGTTCCATTACTTTCTCCCTTTCTCTTTCTCGCTCTCTCTCTCTCTCTTTGCGCTCTCCATGGCAGCAGCAGCACAAAACCAATAAGTCAAAAGACCAAAAAGGCTTAACGGACTATAAAAAGCAAAAGGCAACACGAAAGAAACTCAGCACAAAATTACAACGGTTGCAAAAAGAGTAAGAAAAAAATATCCGAGAGCGTCGAAGAAATAACCAGATTGGCATAAATGTGGACTACACAAAGTCGACATTTTAATACACTTTACAAATAAATTCATATTCAATAGGAGTCAAGTTTGAGACTTGGCCAATCGAGAGATGAAGTGAAGAGCACATATGATAATGAAGATAATGATAATGACGATAACCAGCATGTTCATGATCATACTTGTTATGGTATTATGATATTTTAATATTATTATTATGTTATTATTACTAATAACAAGTTTAGCTTGCTATTTATATTTACGTATACTTAATATTTTTTGTATACTTTCGTTTTCTGAAGATTTTCTTTGAAGCTTAAACAGTAGACAGTCTATAGACTATCTTTGTGACTGTTAACTATGTGACTGTTAACTATGTTTGAAGTTAGTTTTTAAACACTTTTAACATAAACTTCAATAGTAGAGCTAGACTTCAGCTTTATTCGTTGCTCCCCTCTCTCTCTCTCTATATATATGCATATATGCTCAGCTATCTCTTTCTACTCTATATACTTGACTAGCTTTATTGAGATGCCATAAAACCTGTCGAAAGGGTATCGATGGCCATAACAACAACACGTGCTGTTGTTGACTGTTTTGTGCTGTGATTGCCGTATAGAGGAGTCTAGATCTATGAGCTGCTGTTGTTGCCCGAGCAGCTCGTCCAGCGACCCATTTGTGCCAAGTGTGTGACAATAAAATGTTTACTGATAGGCAACAACAGCAATAGCAACAACTACAACAAGAGCAAGCCCGGTCGAGCAATTGAATGTGGCACAAACTGCTTGCCGGATGGCCGGCAATGTCTCACTGTGTGCTGTGCGTGGGCGGCTGGGTGCTTGGATGGGTGTGCCTGTCATCTATTAAAAAAGGTTGCCAAAGCAAACTAAATGGCAAGCAAAAAGCAAAGCCCGGCGACTATTATAAATAATAAATGCTGACTGGTCAAGCCAGAGCCGAGCGACGAGAGCCTGCTAGTCTAAAGAGTGGAGTAGCCCTAACCCACTCTCCCCCTCTCCTCCTTATGTACGTTCTCATGCTCAGTCGCAGTTCCAGGCCCAAGGCGCAACTTTCGGCGCCGGCTGAGCAAAAACAATTTGCTGTGTTGTTTTTCCTCCGCATTTTTTTCTGCTGCTGCTGCTGCTGCTGCTGCTATTCTTCCTCTTTTTATTTTACCGGCTAACGCGCCCTTGGCTCATAAATCTCAACCAAGAGTGAAATAAAGCTAAACGTACCGTCCAGATACGAGCTACTGGCTTCAGTTGAGTCGTGGGATGAGTAACTGTGGAAGCGGGGGCTTTGGGGCCTAGGCACCTGGCAAATTGATTTGTTGGTTTATTTAGCTACCTATAACCCGCACTCCCCTGGGCACAGGGCGCCGCCTGTTTGTGTCATAAAATACGACGACAGGATGTTATATGAAGTGTCCCGGCTTGAAATGACATTACGATGAAGTGTAGTCAGGCTGCAGGCATCGCTATAAAGCAATTTACAATTGTGCCCAGCTCCCGGAGTTCTTGATCGATTCAATTAGACGGCCAGCCGCCTAATGTCTTTAATTTAAATCAATCAATCAATCTGCTGCTGCTGCTGATGCCATCCCCAAACTTATTGTTAGTTTAGTTTTAGGCTTGTATTTATCTCCCTTTTTGTTTACTTTTGGTTCGCTCTCATTTTCGGGCTGCGGCTTATCTAGCTTTCATTTTTATTCAGCTGCTTTGGACTGGCTTAGTTTGAATTGATTGGAACGCCTTGACCCAGAGTTGTTGCTGTTGCTGTTGCTGTTTAGTTTAGGGCTGGAGCTTACGCATTTCGGATCCTTTTGTCTTACGGCTAAGCTACTTAATTTATTTGACCCTATTCATGTGTCTATGCTATGCAAAATTTAAAGCACATCCTGAATTGCCAACAAATTGCGTGCAGGCTTTTAACCAAAAAGGTGAATCCGAACAAAGCATGACCTGCATTTACTGTTCGTTCTATTTTTGGCAGAAGTGTGCTTTAAGTGTGCGTGTGTAGCTTCTGAGAGCCATCTTTCTCTGGAATTTGTCCATTCACATTTCGTAGTTTTTTGGCTTGTGCTTGCATTAAGCTTGAATTTCTGTGAACTCTTCAGCAATTCTGTATGCATCCGGTGCACTTGTTATAAATTTATTTCTGCTTTAAATTTTTAGTGCATTTTCAACATATGACAGCATATAAATCATTGTTATGCAATGTAGCAAAGAACCTCAGTCATGTGTGAAAATAAATCTTATATGTATCGCACTACCTTACCTTCAGCGAATATATACAGTTTGTGAGATTTCCTTTTTTGGAACACTCTGGTATTTGCATGACTTGCATCAGTTCAGTTCAGTTTTGTTACTTCTTTTGTTCGCAATGAAAATCTTTTTATCTTATATGTTTTTCACTTATATCGATTGTAGCCAGACTTTTTTATTTGAAATGTAAAACTAAGAAAAAAGTAGCTCCTGGAATGCTCTAGTACAGCGCTCTATCTGTGCAGCCATACATTGGATACAATATGAAGACTAATTGGCATTAAATTCCATGTTCATCTGACATATTTGTGAAAGGTTTTGATAGTGATTTGCTAATTGGATATCTGCCCAGTGGAAAGTCGATAGTCTATTGAAACTATTGTAGCAGGTTTCGTTCCCATTTGATTCTCCCATGCGGGTTGCTGTTGAAATTCAGAAGTTTACGATTTCTGAAACATTTGGTATTGCATGACCTGCATCTATGCAACGGCGTGGCGGCTCGTTTGCTGCCATTTGCTTGCAATCTTTCAATAATTCATGATGCAATCAATAACGTAAACTAACAACACGTGCAACGAGCCAGCAGACGACAGAACAGGACAGGACAGGACAGAACATCGCAGGGCAGGGCAGGGCAGGCATGGCATGGCAGGGAGTTAAGGGCTGATTGAGTTAGCAGCTGGGTATAGTTACCATTCTTAACCGTATGCTGACTAGCATTTCGTTTACATTTAGCTACGATTCGTTTCAGCTGCATATTTTGCCAATAAATTGTGCCGACTGCCTGTTCGCCTTACTCTATTGCAGCCAGCTACCTTTATCCTAACGGCATCGATATGTGTGTTTGTGTGTGTGCGAGCGCGATATCAAAATGTCAGAGTTCAATGTGCAATTTAAATGCAACACAGTGCAATTGGCCCATGGCAGGTGCAACGATTGCGGAGCAAATATGGCAAAAATTACAACAAAAAATGCAAACAAATGCATACAATTTATATTTAAATGCGCTGCAATTTGCTGCAACTGCTGGAAGGCAGGGGGTTTATGGCATGGCCTGCGGCAAATTTTAATTGGCAAATAAAAATGTGCAGCCAGCGAGAAATGTTTGCATATGAATTATCCCAGCGCGCTGCAAATTGAAAATCAACGCGGCGCCAAAAAGTATGCTGTTCATAGAGAGAAGGTAAATAGACTTGCTCGCACACACAGACACATACACTCATATGCACACCTCCACACACAGGAAGCATCGATTATTCAAAACATCCGCAATTGGGAGCGCTTATCAACAATAGCGCCATCTAGCGACAGTCAGGCGCAGTTTGTCAAAATCATTTCGAGTTTCGGTTTCTCCTCCTCATTTTCTTTTTGTCGTGTGTGTGTGTGTGAGAGTCCCCTTTTACTGCACAGTGTGTTAAGGCTTAGTGTCTATTGTCACACACACTTACACACTCACTCTCACACACAGACACACACATGGTCGCTTCATTCATATGCATGACGATGTGTCCATTTTTGTGGCTTGTCATTAATGCATAAAAAATGCTAATGGAGCCAACGTTTATGGCGTTGCTTTTGGCTAAAGCCAAAAAAAAGGTGCAAACTGTTGTTGGCTCTTGTTGTTGTTGCTGTTGTTGATATTGGGGCAAATGTGTTGCCGTAATGCCTTTTAAATGAAGTTGTGCGCCATTTGCCATTTGCCATTTGAAGTTTTCCTTTTTATTATTATTTTGGACTCTTTTGCACCGTTTGCACTGATGGCCACAACAAACACACTCACACTCATTCGAGTTGCGGCCCAAATTGACTTGAGGGTATAATCTGCAATGGCAGATTAGTAGCAAGCATCTTGCTTCTGACTGTTGTAATGCTAAAAGATTTTTATGGCGTAATTCCATGAGAATTGGCACTTTGACGCTGCTCGTCGGGCATATCTGGAATAAAGCCAGGACATGTCGGACTGTTAAGTAAATGTCTTTAATAGCCGGACAGCTGGTGTGAAATGATAAAATGTTGTAGAGCTCTAGAAGAAGAAAAGATAAGAGAGAGAGAAAGAGGGAGAGAGTGACCGAGAGAGAGAGAGAGAGAGAGAGAGAGAGAGAGAGAGAGAGAGAGAGAGAGAGAGTGATAGTGTGAGAGAGAGAGACAGAAATAAATTTTTAATTTATTTTTAAATATTTTAGTTTTTGAGAAATTTTAAATAATCCATATATATATATATATTTTATTTATAATTTATTTTTAATTAATTTTTTTCTTAACTTTTTAAAAAATAAAAACGAAAATTTCTTTAGAAATAATTTAAATCATTATTACAATTGTTTTCTTTATATTCACGTAGTTTTATAAAAATAAACTAAATTTGTAATAATATTTTCACTGCTTCACATCTCAGTTAAACTGTAGTTTTAGCTCAATTTTGCCTGAATTTTCATTGCGTATTTTTTGGTAGAATCCATTAAAGCTATATAAAAAATAAACATATAATATGAAAAGTGTTGATTCTATCTAAAAGTTAATTTGCTTTCCACTTTTTATGCGAATATTTAAAATTAATGAATTATTAGACAATCATGTCATATAACGGGAAGTATCTGAAATGCAACACATCGTAACGTTTAATGGGGCTCTAAAACCCCAGCATGTTAACCATTTCATTAGGTCTTTCTGTTGTTCGTCCTTTTAGAACAGGTTTTATGTGACACCATTTTAATGTCACATTGACGTGTGCCCGGGCACAACTCCCAATGGACTGCCAAATAAAAAGGTCGCTCCTGAATGGGCGATATTCAATTTACCTTTTCGTGGCAAAAAGAAGCCTTTCACAGCAGGCGACACTCTGAGGCGTCTCTTATTTTGAGCAGCTGACCCCAGTCAGTTGACGTAGCCTTACCTTTATCTTTATCTATGGCAATTTCTCCAACATCGTCAGTACCACGGTATCCCAACAAACGGCAACGCAGCAGCAATAGCAAAAAAAGATCAGCATAAACCAACAAGAACAACAAATAACAAACAAAGCTTGTGCTGCATGTGCATGCCTGTGTTTATTTTGTTTAGGTGCATGTGTGTGTGTGCCTTTGGGAGCGCGCGCGTGTGTGTCTGCGTGTGTTTGTTTTAGTGTTATCTGCGCGTCAGCATCAGCGGCGCGTAACGCGGACATTTTTCAAAGCTACGCAGCAATAACCAACAATATCTCAGGGCCCAGATACAGATAAAGGACACGGACGATAGCTTCTATGGCACTCCACTTGAGTTGAGTTGAGTCCGTGTCGTGCGTGTCACGATGCGACATGACATTGTGAGAACGTAGGTATATGCATATTGAGAGAACAAAGAAAACTTTCAGCTTCAGCACGATGTCGACATGACTTGACGACTTAACATTATAAAATTGTAACTAATCAGGATATTTTATCAGCATATTTTACCACGATTCTAAATTAACTTGACTTAGCACCACTTAATCGTGAGTTGAGACTATTGCCAATTGGCTTGCTGAGCGCGCCATAAATACTCATTATCGTGACTTAATATGATCGAAACAGCAAATTTCGACACGACGCATATACGTTATGATCTGATTTCTGATTGGCACGGGGCCATCTCTAGTCGCTTGCAGCCGCTTTGGTCCAAGCCGCGCCCATAGCGCGTGCAGCATTCGAGTTCATTTTCATGAAGTTTTCGATTTTTCGCACATTTTTAGCGCTGCGCTGAGCACGCCGAGGTCACGCGGCCTGGTAAAGGATAGGGCGCGTGTCAAGCAGGCGGGGCATCGCAGTTGATTGAAGGTGGGGTAGGGTCCTGGCTCAAAGGCTTGGGAAAAGGCTGGGCGGCACTACAGTCAAAATGGCAATTTATCATTTTGTGCTTAAGCGCGCGGCAGGTAAAGAAATGAAACGAAACGAAATGAAACCAAATAAAATAAAATGAAATGAAATGAAAGGCGGCATGTGCGCCACGTATTTTTAGATACTAACAAGTGATAAAAGGCCAGCACGCAGCTGCCAACAAACACACATACACACACACACCAGCACACACTTGAGTGGCTGACAAACTAAGGTACAGCTCTGACACCTACTGCCAGGCGGGGCAAGTGAAGGGTGTGGGCGGAGCAGGGATGCACTGTTAATGGCCAGACCACATGGCAAGTGTGTGGAATGTAGCCAAAAGCCAAATGCTATGGCACGGGCAGAGCTGCTGACGTGGCATTCCACGCTGCGTATCCATCAATGTCTGGCCCATGTCGTCCTGAGCGGCTGCTCTCCTGCCTGCCGCTGACGTGTCTGCATTAAGCAAGCCCCAAAGAACACGGCTCCCCAAAAAAAAAAAGAATATGTATGCGAAAATGAAGAAAAGGTTTGCCCACACATTCCGTATGCCAAAAACTGAATACGCTTGCAATTATATGGCAAAAAGTTGTCTTCATAGACTACAGACTACAGTTTCCTATCATCAGACTTTAAAGTGTTCTGTGGCATAAAGAGGTTGCATATGATTACGCTATCCCAGATTGAGTAATGTACGTCGATCCCTCCGAGTGGTTGAGTAACATAGTAGAGGAGCTGGCTGTAATTGCGGCTAAGATGTCGGCAGATTTTCTGTTCGATTCCCTATCCCCCTTAAGAACCAACTGATCTATTCTAATTAAAAAGTAATATATATATATATATATATATATATACATATATAGCTATATAGATCAAGCCTCATGAACATTTCTGCATGCTCACAAGGAGGGTATAAAAAGCGAAAAAATTGAAAGGCTTTTATAGGCGTTGGGTTGGGGCTCTGCTTCAGCAGAAGCTGCTAAATTTTTTGGCAATTCAATTGATGGCTGGCTTCGCTACCGGGCCCAACGCCCACACAGCCAAGCACCCTAACAAAACTGTGGCACGACCTCGGGGCGTTTGCTTTTAAATGCGCCGTGCCACTTAGCGGATGTTTCCTGCTCTTGCTCCTGTTCGTACCCGTGCCCGTGCTCGTGCCCCAGTCCGTCAGTCAGGCCGCGTGCATTGCGTGGTTTATTAGCTGATCCCACCGGCTTGACAAGCCACTTTTGACGCGGCCCCATCCAGCAAAGCAGGAAGTCTTAGGCGGTAATTTACTTTTCAGTGCCCCAACTGGCAAATTATGCAAGACTTTCAGCGTTCTGCGTTCAGCGTTCAGCGTTCAACCATCAGCGCTTAGCTGTTCACGTTCCGCCTCGTCTTCGTTGAGTAACAGTTTTTGCGACAGGCTTGATGAGTAGGCACTAAATTTCTTCAAAGATTTGGAGCCCTGATTTTTGTTTATGGCTGATTCGACGACACGCTGGCTCCAGTGATTATATAAAGGAAACTACGGTTGGGCCGTTTGGGCTCATTTCATTTTGGCATGTAAATAGTTTGCGCTTGCTTTCTTTTGTATCCCAAGCTATTTGAATTGTGATGTATTGCAGATTTTATAAGCATCTAAGATTTCGATATTTAATACTCTTTGAATACATACTTTTATAGAAAGAACATAGAACTCATCGGTACTAATATTTCAAGCCTTTGACAGTAGCTTCAATAAGCCTCTTCACAAAAACATTCATGTTCCAGTATTCAGAAGATAATTTCAACTTTTTGTAAGCTCGATTTAAGACAAGAAACATTCTCTTTGCCTTTGGCTTATCTCAAATCTCACGCATTTTCTTGTTTTTTTTTTTTAATTTTCATAATGCGAATGCCCCCAATGATTGGTGGAAAGTTGAGCTTAAAGTGTCTTTCAGGTTTCTTATTCCGTCAAAGTTTGGAGCTTCAGTCACAGTCAAGCAGTCAGGATTAAGTTCTTCTTGGGTGCCAACTCGGGTCTCACCTTTCGACTGTCTCACCTGAAGCAAACAATTTCGACACGTGCGGGCTTCATTATTTGCTAAAATTGTCAAAGTTTTTTGCCGTTTGATGCGGGTGAGGCTAGGGTTGGGGGGAATTGGCGAGGGGATTGGGGTCGGGGCTAACTGCTTTCACTTTTATGATGCTTTTTATTTAGTCAATGACTTTGACGTCGACAACTTTAATCGAAAACAATTGGAAGCCCCGCACGAAAAAAAAATATGCTGGCAAAGGCAGCTTCGTTGTTGAGGGCCTGGTAAGGTGAGCGTTTGCGTTTGCGTTTTGCTTAATGCCGCGTAAATTGTTTTGGCAGCAAAAGTTTTGCGCATTTCGCGTTATCCTCCATTTACATATTAACCCCCCGCCTGGGCAAAGGGGGCCGTTGCCTAAAAATAGTTTTCAATTAGTGTTGTGGCGCCTGGAAACCCAATCCACAGGCCATCTCGCTCCATCCCATCCATCCTTCACCTTGGGGAGTTGTACTTAAGTTTATTTGGGCGAAACTTTTGTTTAGCTCAGCGCAAATTATGCGCATTTTTATTGTAGCACAACGCGAACAGCATAAAGACCACACTCAAGCCGTCCTTAAAATTGTTTGTTATTTGTTATTTACTTATCTGCGGCCAAGTTTCCAGTATATTAAAGTACAAAAACCAGAAAATGGAGAGAAGACTCTTAACTGAGTAATCATTTATGGGTTTTATGTGGCGGCTGGCCTTTTACAGATTTTTACTGCTGATTCATGCGACTAGAAAACGGAAGGGGGCGGAGCTAAGGGATCATAGGTCAGGAATTGGTTTGTATGCCCAGGCATAAATCATGACCAGGCCCCATTGCCGGTCACATTTGCTGTGCCATATTTTTATTTTATTAGACCTTTTCCACCTATATTTATATATATATGCATGAATGGGCTGCTGCAGTTGCTTTGCCCACATATTGTGCATAAATCTTTAATATTAAGTAAACATCCATATAAATTTAAATTTATTGCTCGCTGCGCATTAGTTCGTATATGTCGACACAACATGTACAGTGCCCGGCTTAGAGCTTGACTGCCTGCCTGCCTGCCTGCTTGCTTTGCTACGACTTTAAGTTAAATGGAAATCTATGGCTTTATGGCTTATATACTTTTGTTCTGGTTGCCGACCTGCTGGCGACTGCAGCCCAAGAGTGGCAATTGTTAACGGGGGCGGCAAAGTGAAGGATTACGCAGCCTACAGCTTAGGCTGAAGCTGAAGCGAAGGCGGCTAACTGAATGTGGCATGCTGTGGGTAGTTTCAAGTTATACTATTTATTGTACTCAGATTTTCACTTTAAATTATATTTTAAATTCATATTAATATTATTGTTGTCATTTGAATTTTGTAGTAAGAGGTAATCATTTTTGCAAGAGCAGCACTTGAACTTGGAGCGGATATCTCGCTTTCGTTATGATATTTATGAATCCCTACATAAGGAGAAGAAAGCCGCGAGTTGCTAGAGCAAATATTATTAGTGATGTCCATATCATTATCATTGTCACTATGTTATGATCATAGGTATTCAAATCATTACAAGTAGAGCTCTCTTATGCTAGCTATAATCTTCGAGAAGGTAAATACGTAGCCACATATAGTTAGGTATGCAAGCAGTTAATCATTACCAAGTTGTTCAGTGGCAAAATTCTCATTGTCATTCGTCGACGAAGAAGTAGCTGAAACCCACTCAACATGTCAACAATTGGCCTTGTTAGTCAGAGCTTGATTTCAACTCGACGAGTGGAGCGCTCCTTTCAGCAAGCAGAAGAAACCTATGCCAATCAAAAACCAGGCCAAAACCATGACGTGTGTGTGCGCAACTGTACTTTCGACGCGTTTAAAATCGCCTCCATTCGCATATATCGCGTTTCGCACAGTTCGTTGGCAATTGCACCGGATTCGCCCGCATTTCTTGATTTTGTTTTTTTCTCCTGTTTTTTTTTATGGTTACGAGTTGAAAACTTTGCTGCAGCTTTTGGCATTTTGTTGTGGCAACTGCTGCAAAGGCGTTTTCACATTTTCACGTTTCCACAACAAAAGCAACAGCAAGAACAACAATAACGAAAACAACAACCACAAAAGGCTTACACAATGCGCAATTTTTGATTAGGAAAAAGGCCGCCAGGTAATAGCTGCGGGCGCAGCCACAAAAGCCGCTCTCGCTTGGCTGATTCTGGCAATGGGTGGGGCGTGAAATCAAATAAATAAAATAAACCACAAGATGACGTCGTCGTCATGACAATGCGAGTGGTGCAGGTGGTGCGGGCGGAGCGTTGTTTATTCGATAAATCTATTGCAAGGCGAGCATCGGAGCGGGCCTCAGCCGGTGGCTCAGTAACTAGCGGGCATTCAAACTGAGCGGGTAAGCCGGGAAACCACCAGACTAACCCATCCACCAAACATTAGTCTCAACGAATTCCGGCAAAGGGAAGTGGGCAGTGGGCGTGGCGCGCGCGCGCATATGTGTGTCTGTGCTAGCGTTATTATTGATGGTTTCACTTTAACTTGCAGTTGGCTTCGTCTCCGTGCTTCATTAAGTGGCAAGTTCAGAGAACCCGCACACCGAGCGCTCCAGTTGTTTGTTGCTTGGACACGTTAGCAACGTTGTCACAGTTATGGATTCACCAACACCGCCAATTGTCATCGAGGATTCGAACGGTTCAGCAATGGACGCCTGCTTTACGGCATTTGACAAGGATGGGTGCGTATCAAACAGACAGACAACAGGCGAAAAATTTACAAAAAAAACAAAGAAAAAATTAAAAAAAAAATATTAAATGTGATAAAATAATTAAGTGATTGAATAAAAATAAATATGAAAAACAATCAAAATATTCTAAATAAAAATACATAAAATAATTAATAATTAACTTAAAATATAAATGAAAATTGAAAATAACGCTAATAATATGAGCTATGTTATACAGCCTAAGTCTATAATTATTTTAACTGATTTAATAAACATTACGTTTTGCCTGGTGAATGCTTTTTAATTGTCTTAAAAAATTAATACATTTTTTGCATCATGTTGCGTAAAGTTCCTTAACTATAATTCTTTTTGCATACCCTGTGGAATGCATACAGTAGAGGAATATTTTATTAAGCTCAGCAAAACTCCTTAATTAATCAACAATATATAATTTCTTAAAGTTAAAAAAAAATCAAAAATAAAAAAATATATAAATATATATGTATATCAAAAGTTTCAGCAAAATTCTTTAATCAATCAACTATTTATAACTTCTTAAAATTAATAAAATAAAAAAATAAGTTATAAATATATCAAAAGTTTTGAGAAACTTGAATTTTTATTTTAATATTTATGATGGTAGGTGAGATAACTGAAAAGCATATTGAGTATAAGAGCTATTAAGTATAACTCAGCCTAGACAACTCTTGATTTATCTCCCATCTACTCGAGCCCTATGAAATGATGCAGCAAATTGGTATTGAGTTCGCATTTAATTCGATTTCCAGTTAAAATTGCGTATTAAATGCTTAAGCTGAAAAAAGTTATGAATCATTAAAATAAATAAATAAAATTAAGTGAATTACCAGCGTCAACAAAGGTTGCGGCCGGTATTAATTATTAAAAAAATAAAAGTAAATAAATAAAAGCGTTCGACGCGTTTGTGGGCGAAATCTAAGTTAATTTATGTACGCACAAGTTGAATTAAAAATTAATGTAAATGTTGCATAAATTAATTCTAATTGACATTTTCAACAGTTTTATGGTGCCATTCATTTTAAGCGCAAATCAATAAACGTAATCGCATTAATTTTACCTTAATTAAACGCAAAACAAATTGAAAGCAGCTGCTGTTGCTCAGGGCGGGCCCCAAAAAGTATGATATAAATAAGTGAAATCTCAATGGAACTTTAAGCTTAACTACCAACTGTTAGTCAGTCAAGATGACAAACAACCCCAACTGGCAGCTACAGCCGAGCTTATGGAAACATCAGACGCCCTCTTCCACGCCCATTCGCCCAGTAGTCTCCCATGGCCCGACTCAATGTAGCTGCTGCTCCGGTGCTCTCATTTGATTTTGATTTTGATATTAGAAACTAACTTTATTTTCTATCTGCCACCTGTCTCTATCTTGCGCTCTCGTTTATTTTCATGCCTGATTCACCTTGGCTGGGACGCGACTCCCACTCAGCGATGACCGCCTGAATCTGGCTGAGTTTACGCTAATCTGCCGTGCTCTGTTCCGCAATGACAAGGGCCACATCTACGATGTGCCACACGAACGCCTCGAGCAAATATTCGCTGTCTTTGATAAGAACGGAGATGGCTTCATCGATAGGGAGGAGTTTAAATTTTGCTGGAATCAATGGATAAAAACGGTAAGCAAAGCTCTGATTATATGTGTGTGTTTGTGTACTTAAGCCCATCATCCACTATTATGCGTCTACGTGTGTGTGGGTTTGGGTGTGTGTGGGGTCGGTTTGGCAAGCTTCTCACCACTCAGTGATTCATATCCGGGGACTCATAAAATCATAAAATGTGATAATAAAATATTTGTCAACGTTTTGCTGCGCGGAAGTTGCGTCATAAAAACTCAAACACACACACACACGCACACAAATGCACAAACACAGCCGAAATTCGCATTCATTCGCAGCGTTTGCAATCAAAGTGACCGAGTCCCGGATTGTGGGTGTAATTCAATCCTGATCAGACCTTGTTGGACGGTAAAATGTCGCTTACAGCAAATGTCACACGTCAGACCGGGACGGGTCCGGGTCTGTCTGCATATGAGGTTATATGCCTTTCAGCGCACACTCACACAGACACACAACCACACCCTCACTACAGCTGTAACTCCTATATCACATCCCTTGCCGTCATCATCGTCATCATCATGGCACTGCCCTGTCACGAAGCAACAGCGGCGTATGCAAATGTGATAATCTGATGCTGGGACTGTTACACACACACACACTCTCTCTCACATTGGCTCCCTTTACTCTCTTTACGAAAAGTGATAAAAACGCGTGACAAATAAAATGCCGCAGCAAATGTAAAGCGGAGCTGCATTCATTTGGTTAGCCTCTGGCTCCTCGAGTCGCATTGCCCGCATATTAAAATATAAAAAAAATATATTTGGAATCATTTTATTGTTGTCTACGGCTTGGCGACTTCATTTACGGCCCGCGTTCTTCTATATTTCTTCCAGCATTTGCTTTTTACATTGTTGCCCACAGTGGCTGTCATAAAACTGCGTACGTGATGTGAAAATGTTTCACTCTTTAAAGCTTCTCAAAAGTCTGCCATAGCTCTGTACTTCACGCAACATGAAAGTAAATCAAAGCCTTGAAATAAAGTCAAAAATCTGGGGCACAAACAATTGCCACCGACTGTATACAAATATATACACAT
Source organism: Drosophila hydei (assembly GCF_003285905.1). NCBI lineage: Eukaryota > Metazoa > Arthropoda > Insecta > Diptera > Drosophilidae > Drosophila > Drosophila hydei. The sequence continues at coordinate 273,620 of NW_022045657.1, forward strand.
CTTTTTTTTGTATATTAGAATATTCAGAAAACAAAAGTTTTTCTTTTCGGCGGCGATTTTTCCGGGTTAATGTACTTTTAATATAAATGACAATTTAATTTGAATTTAAACCGAAATGCAAAGAGAAGCAAAGTTTTTATGTACTGGTATGTAAATTATATTTATATATATTAAGTTGCGTAAAAAAGTTAAGTACATATATAGTTGCCTCGCGGTTTTTCTGTGCAGAGCGGAAACACTGACTGAAGCGGCTTTGGTTCGGTTGGCGCTTGAAAGGAATTCCCTACTTTGAGATTTGGACTCAGATAAAATATGGTTTTTGTCATGTGTCGCAGCACTTTATAAATTAACATATTGTATTTAATTTCTTGGACAAGCTTCGAGCTTAGTTTAAAGACAAAATAGAAAATTAATTAGATTCAATTAATTTTATCAACTCTTCGTAAATGATAAATTATTAAACAACTTATAGCTACAATCTTTAAGCCAAATAAAATTTTTTATATATGCAGCCAAGAGATATTCTTACATTATTTATTAATACCCATAGATCAACAGAAACACTCTCTTATTTCACAAGTTTGCAAATCTGTCAAGTTTTTGTATACGATTTCCTTTCTACAAAGAAGCAAAGTTTGTAGTGATCTATAAGGAAATCAGCCATAAAATGATAAAATTTCTCCGTGATTATTTTGGGTTGAATTTTCGCTTAATTTTATAAAGAACATTTGGAAAGTTTTCTGGAAATTGCTTTAATTTATGCAGCAAACTTTTTCACAAATTTGAGAAGTCAACATCTTTAGGTAAAGTTCTCTCTTAGCAAACTCTCTCCTACCTATGTGCTCCGCTTGCACTAAGAATATTACGTATACGCATGGTAGGTGGCACGCATTGTCTGGTTGGCCTACCTCGCCTAGCCGCGTGTCTGCCTGTTGAGCGCTGCCCTCGTTTGTCACGCGACAAATTTTTTCACAAAAATAATTTCATTTTTGATATGCCATTTAAACGATGATGATTTCACCACCCTCTCGCGCCTGCCAAATTGTGTAATATTGCATAAAAATTTATTAACGCATATAAAAAAAATGTTCCGGCAGCTGATATCATAATAAAGGGAACATTTAAAAAGTGGAAGCCTCCACCCTCCTTCCTTCGGCAAGAATATATTGTTGGCTTGCCAAAAATATATAATAATAACAACAACAGCAGCAGCAACAGCAACAGCAACAAGAATTGCGTCCCATAAAATTGACTTTTGTTTGTATTTCCGCATGAATTGCATAAATGGTAATTTTGCAGTTTAATGTTTGCGCCCAGGCGAAAAGACAGAGAATAATAAAATAAAAATAATGCAAAATATAAATAAAACCAACAATTGGCAGGCGCTAAATTTGCATAATAAACAAATCAAATGTTGGACGAGAGCGTCGAAAACTTAGAAGAACCAAAATCTGCGGCCCATTTTAATGGCAAAACCTATAAATAGAACATTTAACGTCCGTAAATCACTCGCAAATATTTTTCGCGGCTTTGAGGTAAATTTAAGAGTATTTGTCTGTGTGTGCGTGGGCTTGAGTGTGTATGTGTGAGTGCGTCCAGCTGGTTATAAAGTTTGTAAACGTTTGAAGTGCGACGGAAACGGAAACGAGCGCAAATTTATGGAAATAATGTGACTGGCATTCATGTCCGCCAAACCAAAAACAATCAACCAGGATAAGGGCTACGAGAGGACAGAGGCTGCAGGCAGTACACCAAATTTTATGGGCATAATTCAATGCAACTGCGTTTACATTTTGATTATTTCATTGTGAAGTGCGTAATTTATGTGCTTAAATGCGCAGAAAATGTTTTTTAGACAACTGCACAAAAGGTATTCCTACCTAGTCAGTGTGCATGTGTGTGTGGGAGCGGTTGTTTGTCAGTGTATGCGTCCGGCTGTGCTGTGAAGCGTTTAATGCTGCGGTCTCTGACAAGCACTCGCCACAAGAAGCAACCAAGCAGCGCTTTTGATGAGGGACAAAGTGCACGAAAATGACCTTTTTCACTGAAAGTTTAAGTGCTGGACTTGAACGCAACAGCATGGGACTAAGGGGTTGCGGTTTCTCAGGGAAAGCAGTGGGCGGCTTATGCATTGCTTCATATATAGTGTGGTATACAGGTTTATTAATTGACAAGTCAAAATTGGCTGTAAATTTGCTGTAAATTTGCCTTCCATTTAAAATTTGAAAACTCAATCATGAAGGCAAAGAAGTCTTTAAAATGTGCAGCGTAAATTTAAAGACCATTTAAGCAACTTTCTAGCCTTAATTATCGAACAGAGTTTGTCTAAATAAGAGCTTAATAATTAGTATAATGTATAAGAAAGAGAATCATATATAAGTAATTCTATAAATACTAACATAACATCATAAATTCTTAGAGCTAAGCATAAATTATAGTTAATATTTTTGTATACGTACTTTTTATGCGAAAACAACATTTAACAGACCTTAAAGTCTTTGTTTACTCATTTGCGCGCTATAAATGTTTATAGGAGTAACAAAACACACAGCTGATAATACTGAGAATCGCCTAGAAAGGCAGCTGCTGGCAGTTTCATTTTATGTGGGTGTGCCATTTCCTCAAACAGTTTTATCTTCATATAATACATTTATTGCCTGGCAGCCACCTGCTCTTAGCCAAAAGCATCGTAAATTGCCAACGGAAATATATATATGTACATATATATATATATATATATTTGCAGGTTATGTGCGCTTGCTGGCACATTTGGGAAGCCGTAATATATCATATAAGGCGCGTCATCATATAGTTCATTGAACCCCCAACCACAAAGCGACTCAAAAATCTTCAACAGCTTTAAGTGTCTTACAATGTCTACCGTTAATCTTGGGCTCACTTACTTACACGCATACCCACACATATAACCACCCACACACACAGTCAGATTGAGCGTGGACTCGGGTGGTTGAGGTGGGTCGTGCTGCAGCATCGTTTATAATGTCTTCATTTATGGCACAATGTGCCGCAGTTTTTTTGTGCTCAGTTACGCACCGACACCGAAAAACACGGCCAGAGGTTCTAGATGGAAGGAAGAGGGCTTGAGGCGGGGGTTTGCAGTCATAAGGAACACCGCCGCACAGTGAGTGCCAAAAGTCGCCCTACGACTTGTCTGCTCATCGAGCGGAAAATAATATCTTGCTATAAATTTTGCTCCGGTTTTTGCGACGTTGTCGCGTGTCCAGAGAGCTTAATTTTTTCTCATCTTTCCCGCTCTCTCTCTCTCTCATTACTCTCTTCTCGGTCTCGCTCTTTTTATTTTTTGGCATTCCCAATCCTCAATCCTGAATCCCAGCGCTTACCGTCGCGTCCTCGGCTGATGAAAGTTTAACGACCAAAGTTGACACGCTGCGGCGATTATTTAGAAAGTTAATGACTTATAACATACAAAAAGCACCAGCTGCGGGAGAGGAAGAGAGTCGTAAAGAGAGAGAGAGAGAGAGAGAGATAGCTGCTGCGAGAGGAAGTAAGACAGTTGATTTAGAGGCGCGAGAGTGAGAAAACTGTTGGCAGTTGGGCAGTTTTTGTTTAATTGGATTGGGCAGTTGTCTGACATGAAAAATGCTTTTCCAATAGAAAAAGCTTTACGGTATTGGGCATCATTAAATCAAAGGGAATGAGAATAATACAGCAGGAGAGAGTGAGAGAGAGAAAAGGAAAGAGAAAGCCGTAAATTATATATAATTTGTGTAAAAGGAGCTGAGAGATGAAACTATAAAGTGTTGATGTGGAATGTTTTTTATGTTCTTCAGATATTTAAAAATAAATAAATATGTCTCTCAATAATTTTTGCTAATGATTTCTTATGAGATATTTAATATGATATCTGAGAGAACTAGGAATTCCAGCTGTAATTAGCTTTGATGATTTCTATATGAAATGAGCCAAAGATTATGCTCTACATATAGCACATAAAGTATTATTGAATATGTTTTTCTTGTTCTATAAACAATAATATTTTTTCGATTTTCGAATATGACTTTTCAAAATTCCTATATCTCAGATTACAATACTAGCAAGAAAGCTGCGCAGATTATTGGAACAAATTGTGCAAAAGTTTCACTCTCGTAAGCCGCTTATTGGCACATAAACTCGAGAACATTTGGTCTTTTTTTTATTTTTGTGTTTTGGGTGCCAGCAAATGTGTCAAAGTTTCGTAGACGTTTTGCTCGTAGAAGAGTCTAGCTTATTTTTAGTTAGTTTTCGCTAGACGCTCGTCAGGGAGTTGGCCAAACAATTTCTGGTCCCAGTCAGCCGCATAAATTGTGTAATGTAATTTTGTTGCCTGCAACACGCACAGACACATGCACGAAGCGAAAACCCACAAACTGTCAGCGACAATGTTTCGGGTGCTGTCTAGCCTATGTTGAGGAGTATGCCAAAAAATATAGAAAAAAAGTTATATATTTTATATAGAAAGGGCGAGAGCTCGCGAGTGAAGTATGTGCCAAATGGCAGGCCCAGCCCCGAACTGCCAGAACCGCCAACTTATGCAACAATTTCAAAACGGAAATTGCTTTAGCACCTGCCTCAAACCTGTACATATGTGTGAGTAAGGGTGTGTCTGTGTGTGGGTGACGGTGGGCACGTTTCCCTTTTGGCACATACTTCAATATCACGTTGAATTTCATTCGATTCGTGCGCCTTCGTCTCGTCCTGGATGTCTGTCGCCGTCACCATTTGCCGTACTTATTCGTTTAGCTTGGCAACTTTTTTTGGCACACACACACACCCGCACACAGATACACATGCACACTTTGACAGTTTTGTCTGCGGCTCGGGAAGAGCAGCAGCAGCAGCAGCTCTCAACTAAAGGCAAAAAGAGCTCGGCTCTTTGGGTTTTACGGATTTTGAAATTTATTCAGCACTGAAATTGACTCGAAATGTTGCATGGCAGCAGCCAAAAGACTGAAACTTTCGCCAGCCACACATGCCAGCCAGAGAGAGAGAGAGAGAGAGAGAGGGAGAGAGAAAGAGAGGGATAGAGAGAGAGAGAGAGGTTGTTGTAGGTGTAGCAAAGTTATTTCTATAACTTGTTCCTTTTGTTGCCAGCTCTGACAGAATCGGGTTGAAGTGTAATTTGAATTTAAGATTTGCTGTGGTTACCAAAAGGTGGCTTGCCTTGTCTTGTCTTGGCCGCACACACACACACATACCGCAATACCCTCCCACACAGCAAAGGCATTCGATAGGTGGGGTGTCACATCCACAACATGTCTGTGGGCACCGCACTCCAATGCTCAATAATTAATTTAGCCGTAACATATTTGCCAGCCAAATGAATGAACAGGATTTGTGCCGCCTGCCCTGCTCCTCGTTTCACTCCTGCGGCAAGCTCTGAACAATTTTTGGCACTTTAATCAAACATTCATAGTTTCAACTTTAAATTAAACTGTAGCAACAGGAGAAAAGGGGCCGCAGAGCGGTGCAAGGCGGAGTGAATTGCTATAACAATAAGTGCTTGAGCCAAGGGTCAGTTGTTTGCATTAGCCAGCGCCAAGGAGCACAGCTCGGCAACGGGACAGGATGAGGTGCGTGTTAATTTGCTAACTTTACTTTGGCTTTTGAGGTGGGGCAGGCGGATTGAGGCTCATCAGCAATAGCAACAGCAACAGCTGCGTCAAATGGTTCATAATTGGATGCTGCTCCTGTGATTTCTTGTGGCGCTGCCTCAGTTGAGGTAACCGAACGAAATTCATGTCCAAATTGTGAACCAAAATTGATGGACGTAGACTTTTGAGGTCTGTTGTCGAAAGCTTGGCGAGCTGATCAACTAACCGAAGCAAAATTAATTGATAAAATTGATTGAAAGCTGTTAGAGTTAAATAGAAGGAGCCTTAATTTGCAGCAGAGAATTAGAAAACAAATATTTTAAAGAGTTCTTAAAAATACTCAATTTAGATTTAATTTGCTTTCCATAATCTTATTTTCCATTTATGAAATTTCTATTGCTTCAATTAAATAGCAATATGAAATAGGAAATCATTTGTTATCAAGCTTCACAGATTTTCAATTGAAATCAATATGACGGAAGCATATTACGTTGACAGTTCTAGTTGAAACCACTTAATACCTTGCAGAGCAGCTCAACTCTGATCCGCTTATGGGCTGCTAAGCCATTTAGAGCACATCTAATTCCGAGCATGATATATGTTCGGTCCAGGAGCAACTCATGCAGACACCGACGGAGAGACAGAGACAGAGACGTAGCACCAAATTGATACATTAACTACCTTTATCCGGCCATTATCTCTAAGTATGCTAACCGAAAACTATGCTCAAAATGCGTCGCATGCTCAACATGCGAAATGTAAATCACTTCCGCAACTATGCGGCTCCAGTGCACCGCTGCACCGCTGCATCGCTGCACCACCGCCATGTTTGCAGAGGCACTAATGCCAACCACTGGCAGTGCCACAGCCACTGGCAACAGGCGATAAATCATCAACTGCTTAAGCGCTGTCTAGCCCGCACCAGCAGCAACAACAAGCTAACCTTTCAGCGTAGACCACCTCCCTCCCACCTCCCCCGCTCGCTCATCGCTTCGCACAGCTTCATTTGCGTACCACCTGCTGCTCCTGCTGTTGCGGCTGCGGCTACGGCTACGGCAACGGCTACGGCTGCAACTCACGTTGGCCGCTTTAAAGCATTTAGCTGCATGACATATTTTAAACGCTCTGCCAACAGTTGCAACAGCAACACAAATCAAAGCTGGCAACAACAAGCGGTAAATAATAGATATCTAGAGATGGCACATCTGAAGTCACTTTCAGCATTTGTCAATGGCAAATTTATTTCAATTTAAAACTAGTTAAGCTGGAATTTGCATGTATATTTAAAATTTATAAAAAAATCAGTTTCGTATTTCGTTTTAAACTAATAGAATCAAGATAGTTATAAAATTTACATTGTCAAACTTCAGCTTAATTCGTGACTCACGTGTCACGTAATCCTCTCTAAATTTGCATGACGCTTGCAACGTGCTGCGCTACTGCTACTGCTGCTGCTGCTACTCCCAACTGTCCTCTCAGTCTATTTCTCTTCTTTATTCAGTCCTCGCTTCGATTGCTCTGCGTGTGCGTGTGTGTGTGTGTGTGTGTGTTTGCGCATAGATCATAATCATTCATAATCAGCGTGCACATAAATAACAAATTAAAAGCGCTTCACTAATTTTAAATATGCTCGAACATAATCAGCTTAGACGACGAACGCTGTCGAGTATGCTGCTCCTGCTGCTGCTCGTGCCCCTGCAGCAGCTCCTGCTACTGGCAATGATGCTGATGATATTCTATACTCTATACAGCTGCTGGGCTGCCAGTCAAGATAGCAATGGAGCAAACCTAACGAGCTCTTTGCTCTCATGTGAGCAGTTTTTTCGAGAGCTTCTTTTTTCATTTTTTTTGACTGGCTTTTACTTCATTTAAAACGCATTTATAATGGGCGGCGACAAAAAGGAGGAGCAGCAGAAAAAAATGAATAAATGAAGAAACTCATCAGCGCACACACTAACACACACACACACGTATGCGGCACTCCCACTAATGCACGTGTATACAAATTTCTTTGTAGCTTTTCATGTTTGTGCTTATGTACTTTGGCCCGACGTCTTTTGTGGCGTCTGCTTCACTTACTTTGCTCATACAATTTTCTTACAATTTTTCGTGGCTGTTCATGTTACCTTCTTAATACCCTATCATGATAGGGTATTAGCGCACGGCTGTCAAAGATTAGGCATCCTCTCTGTCTGTGCTTACCTGTGCGAACTGTGATTTCGTTGTACCTATAAGACTCAAAACTGTTGCTGACTACTTTAGTCATTAGATATTATATCACATAGCTGACAGATTCCTGAATACTTTTGTTTTCACTGAATAAAAAATTATTTTTTTTTATGTTTAAATATTTTTCAAGAAATTAAATTAATTTATATAAATTAGTTTTAGTTCGCTCTAGCAATAAAGTAAGCTGCAAATAATTATAAGCTAAGTAAAGGTATTTCGAAGTCAGCAAGTTATGTTTGTTGAGAAATTCGTGTATTTTGTTCTCTCTCTAATTCCATATAACTTTATCTCGTTCTCTTTTTCGCTTTCTTGGCAGATTGTGCGACCGGTGAACGCGTTTCTCATTGTTGATGTACAAAATGATTTTATAAGTGGTTCCTTGGATATAAGTAATTGCACTGCACAGCAGCAAGGACATGAGGTGAGCCCCGGAGTTGGCGAAAAGAAAGAAAAAAACGAAGTCAAGAAGAAGATAATATTGAAGCTGGCAGTTGCGAGTCGTGGGCTGTGGCCACAGATAGGGCAGCAGCTCAGCTGATAAAGCCCAGGCTGGTTGGGCATTGGAATGGCGTGAAGAGGCGGGGCAGGCTGGCAGGTATGCGGCGACGGAAAGACATAAAACGTAACAAGAAATGAAAATGGAGGCAGCGAAGCGAAGCGCAGGATGAGCCAAAGTCATTGCCGCCAACGCGAAGGACGACAAGGACGAAGCTGAGGCTCGCTCTGCATGTCAGCCCGCGTCGAAGGATACTGTTGCTCTAAATATAGCTGTAGCTGTAGCTGTAGCTGTGTGCGTGTGCATAGGCGGAAGCGGATATGCTTTACTTAAGTCGCATCCGCGCTGCGACATACGCCGGATGCCATCGTCAGCGGCAAAGCCAACCAAGAGCCGCATCGACGGCAGCATCGACATCAGCTCTTGGCTGCCATCTGCCGCAATTGCCTGAACGGAGCCACCCACCCGCCACAATGTGCCCGGCTCAGTGGTGCACTTACTGCCCTCGCTCGAACATGAAAATTTGTCAAAATTAATAACACACACTTCCGTTGTCGCTTTATGGACTCAACTGTCAGACCTGACTCGCCCCCTGCCATCTCCTATCGCTTGGGAACTTATCCAATGACTGCTTTTCTTGCAGATACTGGAGCCCATTAACAAGCTGCTGGACACGGTGGACTTTGATGCTGTCTTCTATTCGCTCGACTGGCATCCCAGCGATCATGTTTCATTTATTGATAATGTCAAAATGCGAGCAATGGACGAGTCGTCTGCGGTAAGTGACGACTTATTGATTCAGTCACCAAGTGTTTTACTCAGGCGAGGTTGAGTGAACGAGACAAACTGTCAATTACGTTTAATAATACCTTCTCCTATATATACTTATATATGCTCACAGCTGGATGCCGATTCGGCCAAGGTTTTTGACACGGTCATCTTTGCCGGGCCGCCGCCTATGAAGCAGCGTCTGTGGCCGCGTCATTGTGTTCAGGATTCTTGGGGTGCTGAGCTGCACAAGGATCTGAAGGTGGTCGATCATGGCATCAAGGTCTACAAGGGCACCAATCCGGAGGTGGACTCCTATTCCGTATTCTGGGACAACAAAAAGTTGTCGGACACCACGCTAAATGCCCAGCTCAAGATGAAAGGCGCCACGGACATCTATGTGTGCGGCCTGGCCTACGATGTCTGTGTTGGAGCAACGGCTGTGGACGCTCTGTCCGCCGGCTATCGCACCGTCTTGATAGACGACTGCTGCCGCGGCACCGATTTCCATGACATTGAGCACACCAAGGAGAAGGTGGTTACCAGCGATGGAGTCATTGTGCACACCAATGAGGTGAGTGAAAGAATTGGACAGTTACCGAGCTGAATATACTGGATAAACTTTTGCACTTGAACAGGTCAAGGCTATGGCCGAGGGTCGCGATCGTCGCCCCGAGCTGGGCTACAAGCTGGCCATGGAGCTCAAGAGCCCCGACTCAGTGTTATCGCAACGCAATGGCTTCAGACCCAGCTTCTAAAGATCTTACCGACAAATTCAAGACATCACAAATCACAAGCTGAGCAATCACAACAGGAACAGGAATAGCTGGTCCAAATTTTGAAAAATGACATCTAGTTTACATAGTTAGTTAAGCTTTAGTGTGTTTTAGTTAAAAACAAAACTCTTTGAACACTTATAATGAGAGGACGTAGTTCAGCTAGCTTTTGCTAAACATTGCAAGAATTTGTAGAATTTGGTAACGTTTTTAACATTTTTTTAACAGCGTACTCAATAAACTCTAACATCAATAGTTGCCGAAAAGTTTTCGTCTATTGACAGCTTAAGTATTACTCTCTTAACTCTCGCACTTCTATGGCAAATGTTGTATATGGCACCTGTTTGACGTAAATTCCCTTTCAAAATACACGATTGTTCTACCCAAGTTAATATTATGTAGAAAACTATGATATATGGCATGTTGAGCTTCTATTGTAAAAGTACTTAATAAAATGAAAAATAAAATTGAAAAATGAATAAACTTCGTTTATTTTCAAATACTCTCCTAGAAGTTCCCAGGCCGTAATCTAACTCATTTCTATAATATGGTCCCTTACTGAATAGGCGACATGCTGAATCTGGATACACGCTCAATCGATCGACATGCAAATAAATGCATCTATATGATTATCTTTACAAAATCATAAGCAAAAAAACTTCAAAACTAAGCAAATAAATGTCCCGTCAAACTGACAAACACACACACACACACACACACACAGCTATACGAGCACATATGTTGTGCACAGAGTGTAAAACGTTTTTTTAACGTAGCACACTGAAAGCTGGACAACAGCAGCTTCAACAACAACAAGCACGATTCGAAGAAAAACACAAGAGAAACAATTCATGCAACGCTTAAAGAAAGTTTAAACTTTCTCACTTATACACATACATATACACACGCCTCAGCATGTGGTTGTGTGTGTGAATTGTCTGCTGCCACAGTTGTCTACTCAATTTTTATTTTTCTGCTCCGAGTTTGGTTTTTGCCAGCAAAACTTTGAATTTATTAACAGCCGGAGAAAGTAACCGAAGCGTCTGACCAGCGGGCGTGATATGTGGGCGTGGCCATTTACATCTGCATTGTGGCAAGTGTAAAGTGTAAACTACTATTTTTCACTTCTTACCATATTTTTTCTTGACTTTCTTCTGTGTTTATTTTTTAATAAATGGAAATCGGGTATATGGGATTTTATAGTGTCTCGATGTCCCTGTCTATATAAGACACACAAGACTTTGAATATCATTTGTATACTAAAGACCACAATGGTTGAAATGTTAAATGGAGTTTGTTTCACCTTAGACTTAAGTTGATTCTATATCTGAATTGAATGTTGCCAGCAGTTGAAATAGTTATGTGTGACGTTATCTCATGACCTGGGTATCTCCAGGTCGACTTCAGCTAATAATAAGAATGTTTATTTGTTTGTTTTATTTTTTCAGTCGGCATTGGGTAAATGTGTAAGCAGTTATATCCTACGCCTGACCCACTGTGCTTGCAGCCAGTCCAGTCTCGGTTCATGTAGTGCTCAATCCCTCGAGCTGGTTAAGCTTTATGGTAAGTACTGGCAAATGGACTTAGCTAGGTAGAGAGCTATGCATGCCGGCTGTGGTTGCACTGGCATTGGTTTCTTATCGGGCTGGTCTCGAATCGTTTACCTTTTGCGTGGCAGAGACAATGAAGTTTTCGCCCCCGGATGCGGCACTGGACATGGGGCGCAGTGCTGCCAAATGCAAAATACGTTTACCCAGAGATTTCTCTGCAGACTTTGTATGTGCAGGATTTGCAGTGAGCTGCGGTCAGGCACTAAGCAAAATGCTCGTCCTGCCTGTCAGCAGCAGCTGTGGCAGGGCCTGGTAAAATGCAAAAAAAGAGGCAAAATGAAAATGAGGAAAAGTCGCTGATGAAAATTACTTGCAAGTGGTTTCTGTTTCTGCCCGTCCGCCCATGTAATGGTCGCTCGTTTTGCTTGTAAAACTTTTGGATTATTGTCAGCCCAGCATGCACACACGAACACACACACATATGGGCTGGCCATGTGCCAGCCGGGGAAAACTTTGCCCCGGACATGGGACAAGGAAAGTCGCGTTTGCTTCGGCAAATTTTCGCATATTTTTCTTAACGTAGGCGTCGCCACATTTGTCCCTGGCCTGCAACTGAATTCGATGGGCTGCAGTTGGAGTTCAGCACACGCTCACATAAACAATGTGTGTGTGAGAGAGAGAGAGAGTTGTGGCAACAGCTGCCGTTTGCCCTGCAGCTGCTTGACTTGCAGCTTGTAACTGGGCGCTAAGCCTCATTGTTTGCGGCATGTTGTTGAGGTTGGCGGCAGGGTGGCTTGAGTGGAAAATGGCAATGTTTGGTTGCACCTTTTGGTGAACTGCCTATCGCAGGTTTTACAACTGCCCCATCGCGTTTGCACTGTAAGCACCCAAGTAAGCAGCTGCAAAGCAATTAGGTGTTAAAGCAGTGCCTCGATTAGTTAATGCTTGTGGCCTAAATGCGTTCATAACAGGAATAGAATCGGCTAGAGACGGCACGTGGGGAGGTCGAAAAGTTAAAAAGAGAGAGAGATGGAGAGAGAAGAGAGATTAAGAGAGATAGAGAGATATATAAGTATCCACGATATATGATATTGTATCTTTATCGATATAAATGGCAAATTTGGAACAGAAAAGACTCAATTAATGGGAAGATCGTTAGGCAAGCATCAAATGCAATTTTCCTAGTTGATTATGTATTTATGAGAATCCAGGATTTACAATAATTGTTCAGATAGTCATATTTCTATGTGTTCAATATAATATTGTATTCATACTTCAATCAAATTATTTTCATTAGTTAAGTATTCATTAACTTTTAGAGCGCCTGTCTCAAGCACAAATCTATTTATTTGTTTACGAAAATTGCTGTTGACATTGCAGCTGTGCAGCGGCAGCTGCAGCTGCCACTTTGACAGCAGCTAAAATAACTACAAAAATAACAACGATAACAACAGCAAAAATAAACAAACAACAATTTTGCTGATGCTGCTGGTGCTGCTGCTGTTGATTTTGATGTTGCGAGCCAACGGGGCGTATGAAATTAGTTTTACGTGCGACAAGCTTATTGAAATTATAATTTGTTTATTAGCAGCAGGCTTATGGGCGTGGCAGCTGCTTAAATAATACTGTCAAAGCCATTTGCGGCTCTCATTTTCAGCGCTGATTAGATCGCTGTCACGGCCATGGTTTTTAATTACGTTCATACATTTATATACATGTACATAGTACCGAAAATTGTGAAATTGAACTCAATATTGAGCGAGAGTAGGTGGAATTGAGATGGGTAGCAGGTAGCATTACAGTTGCTGCAGTTGGAGAAGCCACAGATAGGCAATGGCTTGCGCCAGAAACAGAGAGAAGTTTTGGCGTGCTACGCGGCGTATGCGTAATATGACAACACATCTTTTTATGCGTGTTTTGCGGCTGCTGCGGAAATGCAGCAGGAAGTTGTCAAGCCACATGCCACAAAACAATGGCAGTAACAACTGTTGCTGTTTCGCTCTAGTAACCGTCCCCCTCCCCTTCCTTCTCTCTCGCTCTCGCACTCTCTCTTGATCTGCCTGTCTCCCACTGTGAGCTCGGCTGTGTTAATTTTAATGCAGTCAAACGAGTTTGTCCTGCCTGCACACAAGATATGAAGTTTTTGGCTTACCGCTGCCACGCCTACACCCTCGCCGGCCGCCCTCCCGCTGTGATATGAACACTTTGTGCAGCAAGCGATTATGAGATTTTCATATGTCATATGTGAGCCATCTAACTGCTCTTTGATGCGTGCGTGTGTGGCAATAAAATGCTTTACTGATTTGCAAACTTTTGTCATTAAACACACTTGCCGCCTATCCAAGCTTAGTCGCCTCCTCCCTTAGCCAACAACTGATTTCATTATAGTTTAGAATTTCATAAATATTTGCTTAAATATTGCATTCTTCTTGTTTCTGTTTTCTCTGTGCTGACAGTTCCTATTTGTCTACAGTCTTGTTGCAAATTCAATAAAACATTTTCTCAAAACATTTATGACAAGTCCAAATGAATTTAATATTGCTTTTAGCTCTCTTTGCAAAAGGATTGAATTTATAATTCAGATGAAAAAATAAACATATATAAAAGGAATTGTATAATGGAAGTAAATAATTATTAAATATCATAGAATACGGCCAAAAATCAATCGATGGACTTAGTCAAATAATTTGACAAATTCTTATAATCGAAAAATGTTCCATGAAATTTCCTTACGTGTTCAACCAAATTTAAATGAATTTCATTTCAAAGAATATAGTAATAATAATATATAAATAAATACAGTAATATTTTTCTGAAATATTATAGCTAAAAAAAAATAAATTTATAGAAAATCCAAATAGAACAGCTCTAAAAGTAATACAACGTATAAGTGAGAATCATATGGAAGAGCTCCTTGCATAGTACAAAAACCGAAGAACGAGCTCTACGACTGTTCCTGGCTTAATAAAGCAACCAAATATACTTGAGTCACAGCTGTGCGCAGCATCCTGGATATCATTATTCAATGGCGCTTTGTGCTGACTGCCCAAGATCCATTCCAACTGAATCTCCCCTCCATCATAAGCCATAAAATGGGGCATAAATAGCGTACATTTTGTGTGTGTGTGTGTGCGTCTGTTTATGTTTCAATCGAGTATAAAATAAGTTTGGCTTAACTTGAAAATGGGGCTCATAAATAGGCAACAAATCGCACCCGCGGGGCAACATGCGTCGTATACGTGATATTTTTTAATTACATTACAAAATGCTTTTCGCTGTGCGTGTGAAAAATGTCGTTTTAATTGCCGCCACCTCCTCTCGGCCCAGCGCCAAGGGCAAAGATAAAACTAACCCAAAGAAAAAAACGTTGTACGCAATCGCAATAGGAAAATGTGAATTTAATTAATGCAAACTCCAGCCAAAAGCCAAACATCCTTAAACCCAAAATCCCAAGCAGAAACCCAAAGCTAAAAACAAGCATGAAAATTAAATTCAAATGAAAAAACGCCAAACGAATATGGGAAATATTTTGTAGTTGCAGTCAAAAGTTTGGCGGAAAGTGCGGATATGTGTGTTGGCGTTCGTGTTGGTGCTGGTGTGTCTGTGTGTGTGCGTGTGTATGCTAGAGCTTAAGTGCCACTATGGAATCATTAGCCAAAGCGCTAAAAGATGTTACCAAAACTCTTCGAGTGGGGCTTCGAAACTTTTTGGCGCTAATCAAAAGCAAATATGCAAATGGTAAATGGCAAAATGGCAGCCAGGGGCGGGTCAGAGGTCACAGCTAGAACTATTCAATTTAATGTCAAGCCAAATTTTGCGGCATTTAAGCGCAAATGGCAGGAAATTAGCGAGGGCTAACAGAGAATGAGAGAGTGAGCATGAGAGAGAGAGCGCAGACAAATGAAAAGGCATTTAAAATGTCAACACGACCACAAAACATCGTGTGCAAAATGGTCGAAAAAGGTGTACAATATGTATGCGTGCGTGTGTGTGAGTAAGTGTGTGTATATTGCGACTTTTGCGGTTGCACAAAAGCAGAACAAGCCGAGCCGGGTCGAGCCAAAGGAGATTGGGGTGGAGGTTGAGGTTATGGTCAGGGTTGAAGCTTAAATGCTTGACCACGAAAGGGCCATTAGAAAATGGTCAGCATGCGTGTATATCTCTCTCTGTGTTTGTACGCTTCAACGCTAAGTCGCAAAGGCAGCTACTGCGACAGCTGAAATTAAGCAAGGCAAATCCAAAAACAAAAAGAAAACGAAAATGCGCCAAAAACAAAGTTTTTTTGGTGCAAAGCTTGGCAAATGTAACCGCAAAACGTTTGCCAACACGTGTAAACTTTTTAAAGTTTTACCTGTCGGCCGGTGTGTGTCTGCGAGCGAGTGAGTGAGTGTAAATGTGAGCGCATCTGTCACAGGGTTGAACAACTTCTCGGTCACAGTAATTATCGTTTAGTCAAAGAGATTTAGGCACGAATTACACTTAAAAACCTCGTAAACTCATTTATTTTCAAGAGCTTTTAAATCAATTATAAAACAATAAAGTTAGCCGGGAAAAATGAACGCATTTTTCAAAGGAAAACTTTTCACATGTTCGAAAAATAAATAAAGAGTTTACAGATGGGTAAACGCTTTTATATACGGTATTCAATTATCTAACACTGAACACAGATAGTGGAGGCAACACACTGACAGGCAGATTTACTGTCGGATAGATAGACAGTCTGACAGGGTTACCTCGATTTGGCTACTAATTGCAATCATTTAGATATATCTTTAGAACTCCAAGACGCTTTTTTCTTTCTTCTCTTATCTTGATGGCAATGGTTAAGCAAAATATAATAAATATATATTGTAATTGTAGACTGCAGTATGTGCTCTGTTATGTATTTGTATCTAAGACTTCAGCTAATTCAAATGAAGCGAAACATTCAGCTGGCTTAAGTATAAATTAGTTCATAGATATTCTTCAAATAACAAGTCGAATTCTTCTCTATTTTCTGTTATATTCTACAGTCAATTGTTTTTTATGTTTGATTATTTTTATCAAAAGTTCACAGAGCCTGCTATATTTTAAAGAGCAGCTCACAGGAATACATTAAACCGAAAAACAATTTTAGCTTGTAAATGCGTTTACACAAGATACGCATCGCTGCCCAGCCCTAGCAGCGCAGCTTACATACGTAGACAAGGGCAGTGCATGCAAAAGTGTGCGTGTGTGTGTGTGTGTGTTGGTTTCTGTGTAATCTTTGTCGCATTGCCGTGAAATGTGCAATAAAGTCGCATGACTTTGGCTTTCGGCTTTAGCGCTGCGTGTCAAAAGTTGGCCGCAGAGCTTAAAAACATCAGACCAAGGCAAACAAAACAAGGACGAGCCTGTTGATGGAGTTGATCACGGTAATGATAATGCTGCTGCTTTTCCCGAAGGTGATGATGATGATGATGATGATGATGGTGATGGTAATGGTGGTCAGCAAGCAAAGAACAACAACAATGTGCCGCAATTAAATGTCAAACAGGCGCTTTTGATGGACGCTGCAAATCAGCGCAACTGTCCGGCAGGAGTTGCCAGCTACTCCATAGCCATGTCCAAGCCGTCACACATGCAAGCACACTTCCACACACACACACTCACAGACACCCACACACAGACATGGACATGTCACCTGGCGTTTAAAATGTACACCCCATAAACAAAAGTGCAAACAAAGCCATAAACAAGCAGGCACAGTCCCCTCGCCCAATCCAAACGCCCATCGTGCTCTAGACCAGGACACGCTGATGTTGCTGCCTGTCGTTTGTTAGTTTTGCCTTCTGCTGTTGCTGCTGCTGCATTGTGGCAGCCAAACATAAAACGCTAACAACAAGAGGCGGGCAACATTCAATGGGGTTGACGCTTCATTCCGGTCGCCGGTCGCCTCAGTTTGTTAGCTTTGCTTTGTGTTGTGGCTTTTATGGCGAGGGGCGATGAGCGGCACCGGCAGCCTGTCAGCGTTTTTCTGCGCATTGTTTTTAATACATGTACGTGGCGAATCATTTATTATTTTTGCTACAGCAACAGCAACAGCAACAGCAGCAGTAGCATCCTCAGCAGCAGCAGAGTTCACGCTGCGTATACGCAATATGACGCATACGCAGAATCCAAGCATTGGCCATTGCCCATTGGCCCTCGGGTCCATGTCACGCACACATTAGCTAGGTTAGCACGCATCTGGCCACGCACACGTTGCATAAACATTTGGACATACCAACAACAAAAGCAGCAAAAAGGAAGACGCTATGGCATAGGCGTGGCGCAATCGTGTGTGGCTCGGATTAGGAACTAAATTAAATTTTTACATCAACATTTGAGCTTCATTAGAGGTAAGGGCCGAGGCGCTATAATGCCAAGTGTTGCTTCCATGTTGAGAGGCCACTCGACTGGCCGCCTATGGGACACACGCACACACACACACGCAGACAGCGAGATAAGCAGGCGATGCAGATAAATGAGTTGAGTGTTATGGTGGGCAATGGCAGGCGGGGGGCTAGTAAATTAGCCCAAGCCGAGGTGTTGGGCACAACCATCTTCTCATATCATAGCCGCAAGCATGTAGTTACGCATTTATGTATATATAAATTTACTCACAGCAAAAATGCCAGAGTAGAAATAGTTGGAGAGCTGAACGAACAGAGCCATAATTAGATGTTCCAGTATCAGGGCAGTTCAAGCGAACTTTATGTGAAGAGGGCTTCTGCAGAAAGGGTAGTTAACACGTTGCATAACTAACGCAGATAGTTAAAGTGTATTATGTGTATTTAAGCCACGAGTAAATAGTTCATGAAATGTAAAACTATTTTTTTGTTTATAACGTAGAAAGTTTGCCAGGTTTCATTTTAACTAAAATAATAATTATGGTGGATGCACTGGCACGAGCTGAAAGTCGAACTCTTTTTATATGTGGTTTTGTAGAACATTAATGACCTAGTTTCCGACAGCACTTATGTGCTTTAAAACTTTTGAAAATAAATATTTCATATCCAATTAAACCAGCTGAAAGTGAAACGTCGAAAAACTTGCAACAAATTATAATGAAAGTCTGGATGTATGCCATCTGTTGTTATCAGTTTTCATGTGGGTTTTATAGACAAAGATATAATAGAGTTTTTAGCTTATTAAATAACTATATCGATTCAGAAACTAAAATAGGTATTTGCAAAGATTCAGTTTCAGCTTCTAATGAAACACTTCAGCTGGTGTGCCTCTATTCAGTTAATTATAATAAATATCAATATTAGCTAAGATAAGTTTTATTTATTGCCTTTATTCGGAAAAGAAATTGTAGCCCAGGGCAAAAGTTTTAGCTGGCCTACTGTATAGTTTAGAAAGCGGCTAGTTACTTCTGTATGAAACTCAACTGATTAAGATAAAGCTATTCGCGTTTATCTCAATTCACATTTATTGATTGCCGTCGATTGCAGCCTGTCAAATATTTAATATGCTGCTGGAGTCTGAAAAAGGAGAGAAACTTTAGCTGAAGCATCAAGTTGGCAGCAGTGGACAACGAGCCAATATGAACTTTTGGCTTTTATTGGACATGTACTACCAATAACTGATAGCCACCATTTGCAGCTGCAGCCATTCAATTTTCGCCCAAAAAACACAACCAAAACTAGGGGAAAAGGGAAATAGAAAGAATGCTCTGTACTGAAGAGAGAGCGAGGCGAAAAGAAAATAAACCGCTGCAACTTTGAAGCAGCGCACAGAGCAACTGACAGCTGGCACCAACTTATAACTCGGTCTATATGTAGAGGGGCGGGAGTTGGCCCAACTGAAGCTGCGCTGTCTGCGCCCTAAGGGCAGCTGCTATACCAAGAAAAACACACACACAGAGTCCAAAAGATACAAAACTTGCGAGCAAAAAAAAAAACAGGAAAAAGAATTAAGTAAAAATAAAAAGAAGCAGCAAAAAAAGTTTCAGTTACGTGCTGTTGCTTTTAATTGAATTTTTTTCCCAGTGCCTCGACTGACGCTGTTGCTGCTCACTGGTCGCTGCGGTGAACCAATGCTCGGGCCAGCACATCCGTATCCGTCTGGCGTTTCCGCCACGGCTTCAGACACCAACCGTAAGAGAGCAGCAGCAACAGCACCCGAAGCCTGGACTTGGATTCGTGTCCAAGTGCTAGAACTGACTGGAGGCAGTTTTCTTGTTATTTTGAAAGCGCCAAGTCGCAAGTCCTTAAGCGGTTTATTTTACTTTACACTGATTTGCAGCTTGAAAGGTGTCCCAACATCCGGGCAGTTTGCAGCTCGTATACCCTGCAGCCATTCAAATGAATAAGCGAGAGTGTCGCATAAGAGTGCACCTCTAGGGCTAACATGCAAATGGGGCTTACGGCAGAACATTCTCCATTAATGCAGGCAGTTTATATTTGGGGTAACGATACAAAAACTGCTATCGACATATATGTTAATCTCCACAACAGACTCTCTTCTAAGCACAGACAGTATCAACGACACTGCTGTGAAAGAGCCGAACACAGTGTTATCGATAGTTGACAGCAGTTGTGCTATAATTTCTCTAGCTCTATTTGGCAATCGATACAGCGTCAACCCGAATAAATATTTAATAAATAATACTATCGATAGCTATCGATATTTTAGCGGCCACCTTCGATATCTATAGATAACCATTTAAAAATCTGCTTTACAGCCGTATCAAGTAGTCGAGCATACCCGTTCCTAACGTTCTGCCAAGCGCTCCACATTTATGTTTTATTTTGCTCAGCTGCAAGTTTTTAATTAAGAAGTTTCAATTTAATGCTGTACCAGCTCCCAGCCCGGAGTTAGTCATATTAAGCACTTGGTCATGAAATAACCTTCAACGTTTGTTTGTTTAGTTTAAAAATATATTAAAATACTGAGCCCTTTGACAAATGACTTTGAAAAGTGTGGGCTCGGTTAAATGGACAGCGATGCTGCTGGTTGTTTTGCTGCTGGTTGGCGGTTGCCTCACCTGTCGCGCCATTTCTAAATCGGGTAAGATGCCCAGCTCCTGCACTGGTCATTGTCAATAATATCGTACTTCCATTGCAGACCTGGTTTCGTGCAGCAAGAACGGCGGCAAATGTCGGGAAGTAAAGGTCTGCCCCAGGAATCACCAATCGATGGTAAAAACTATTTGCATTTTACGAGGCAAAATTTGCTGCATGTCGAAGGTAAGACATGAGAGAGCTGTGGACGTAAACTGATGTAAAGGGTTTATGCGAAGGTATTAACATGATCAGAACGTACAAAATCCAAGCGTTATCTACAACAAGTACCATCTCAACCGAATCAGAGTATATTGTCTTGTAATCTGTAAATGTAAACAAGTATGAACAATTAAAGCTGTGATCACCTCCAAAACCCGTTTTCTGAAATCTCCCATGTCTTCTTCTACTTCACTGATTGTTGCTCCACAGGCTAACCCTCTTCTATCTCTGTCTGATAATATTACATGCCTTGTAACTTAAAATTGAATACGATTTTATACAAATGTTATACTAATTGTATTAAAGAGACAAAGAATATCTCAGTGTCAGAAAGATTTCGTAAGTTCATTGCATTATTTTTGAGTGAAAATCAATCAATTTTTCATGCATTTTCAGCAAATGAATCCCACTACATGACCCAACTTGAGCTCTAGCTGTGGATCATATGCTTAGCATCAACCCATTTACCCAGCTATGCATTTGGTTGTATGTGTGACTAGGCTAGCTCTCAGTAACAGCAGCAGAAGCAGAAGCAGCCACAGCCGCGGCCGCAGCAGCAGATTGTGGGCCAAATGACGTCACGGAAAATCAGGTCAACACCAGGCGCAGGCTGAGCTCAACTAAAATCAGCAAAAATGGCAACTCACCGAGGTACACTCACATATCTATATATATGAATGTATATACCTATAAAATAGCGCTACTCTGCTTAACAGATGTTAATGGGTATATTTTCTTAGTCTTCTGGCTGCCTGTTGTCAGAGAGCTAAGAGGGGAAAAACTTTCTACCTCTACAATCTTAGCCGCTTGATTATAATTTGGTTCTAGTTCTAGTTCAAAGTTTCTGTTTGGATAATTAAAGAGGCAGCAATTCATGACGCAAGCATACTTAATTTAAAAATGAGAAAATATAGTAAAAAATACAAAAACAAAAATAAAAACCATTTAGAGCCTCGCTCTTATTTGTAACGATATATTTAGATCAATAATAAATTTTATATAATAAATATAATTATACTTTCAGTTCAGCTCTCAGTTACTTTTGTAGGGCATTACGCAGTCGCTTCGACCTCCTTCACAATCTTCGCACTTGCATTTTTTGGGTCTGAGCGCAGCCTTGTACCTAGTCTTGGCTCACTCTCTCGCTCTCTCCCACTAGCTGACGCGCTGTGCACCTCTCTCTCACTCTCACTTTCACCTTGTCTTGGGGGTCGTGGTCATTAAGAGTCGTTTTTTAAAGATTTTTTCTGTGCCGCCCGCTGCTCGCAGGCTTCAAATTTTTGTGTTTCGCAAGCGATTTTTTTTTACATTTTCTGCTCAATTTTTGCTGTGTTGCTAGATGGAGAGAGCGCGGCACAGAGAGCGACGGAAAGGGAGAGGTAGATTGGTAAGGGCAGCTTGCTCACAAGTGACTGGCATTTGTTTTCCATATATTGATTGCTTTTTAATGGATTTTTCGTGGACTCTGGACCATAAGGTGACCATGACTGCCCACTCTCCCAGCGTCAGCTGTATTCTTTGCTCGTATTAATTTTATTTACATAGTTAAATGGTTCAATTGTTTGACTGTTGATTTACTGCTGGAATTTCAGACAGCAAAATTAATTGTTTGATTTGTGGGCAGCGATGCCCACATATACAAGTTCTAGGCCATATAACTCGGCTAGCTGTGGGATTTTGCTGCAGTTTTACTGATTTTATTTGCACAGTTTATAAATAAAAAGCTGACAGACGTGGCCTGGCAGCTGCCACTCTAATGGCGTTTTCCCAGCGGTTCAGCATTCTTCTTTTCGATTTGGTTTTTATTTCTTTGCTTTTGTGCGCTCTGGCTGAAGTTCGCTGCATGTGTTTAGTCAGTCAAACGTTTGTTGTATGTCAATCAAGCAGGTAACTGGCTGCAACTAAATTGTAAGACTTCTGCCATGTCGCACAACAAAACAATAACAATGGACATGTGTACACTCGCACACCCGCACACAGACATATCCAAGCACTGAAAATACTCACCACGCTTCTGCTCTTTGACAACGGCAACTCTTTGGCTCTCTTACGGCGTTCAGTTCGGCTGGGCAGCCTTGCCACAAGACTCTTACGCATTGCATAGACCATGGTAACAGTCACGGCAACAGACAGCTTTCATCTTTTTTTAGCACACGCGCCTGACTTGCTGCCAGGGCTGCCAGTCTACTCCCCTCTCCCCTTAGACCCGTTCAGCTGGTCGCCTGTCGACTGTCAAATCAATTTGTCAGAAATCAGTGACAGCTGCTTACAGCCAAAACACACAAACATGGCCCAGGCCACAGAGCCACAGAGCCGGGCTCAGCAGCCGGGCTACCACTGCCACTGCCACTGCCTTTCCCCGAAGAGTTGTCATGGCAAAAATATACAAAAATATATGTATATATAAAGAGAAAGAACAACAACAGCCAACAAATATGTTGCAAAAAAGGAACTGGCCTGGTGTGTAAATTATAGCGCATATTTTCCTCATTTCTTTTTTCAGTTTTCTCAAATTGCTTTGCAGATTGCCGACATTTGAAAATTGTCTACGGCATATCAAGCACTTTCGACATTTACAACTCATTTTTGTGAAATTTCTACTCTCCTATTTTTTTTATTTTCAAGTTCGAAGCTGACAGACAAGCGCCTTTTGTTTGCATGCCACATACACACACACACACTGGCTGCTATGCGCTACCAGGCGTATACGCAATTTCCCAGACAAAAGCCGCCCAAGACCAAAGCCATAAGCAAAAAAGGGGCAAATAAGAAGAAAAAGAAAAGGTCTTTGACTGAGCATTTCTGATGCCCTAGTCCTATAAGCAACATGCTATTTTTGTCAATCTGTTGGGCATCTATAGGGTTAATTATAAACACAATAGAATCTGGATCTTTTGTGCTCATATTCAAGCATTATGTCGTAGAGTCAAGCTACAATTTTATTCCTTAACAGATTTGACTTCAAGCTGCAAGCCAAAGGCAGCTTCAGTCACTCCTAGTTAACTCTCAATGCCATCAGTTTATATTATATTTTATTTTTGCGTACTGTACAACTTTAATCAATAATATAAAATATTGATATAAAAGTTTACAATGAAATTGAGTTATATACCATCTGTAAGCCTTGCATGCATTTTGTATCTTTTCAAATAGTCTACTCCTTTCATTTATTATCAAAATTTGATTGAGCTATATTGTTATTAAATATTAAATTTATTTTTATGCTTTTATATTGTCTTTCAATATATATTCAACATAAATTTGTGAAAAGATTGGATTTTGTCCAGCAAATGTTTAGAAATAAAAAAATTAGTTAACAAAATTAAGGAATAACTTTTTTTAATTAACTATTAATTTTTTATTGTAATAATTTTAAAATTTTATTTTTATTATTATAATTTTTGTATTAAAATATTATAGAAAACACTCTTGTAGATATTCATTAGCAGAAACAATTGCATTGCATAATAAGAAATCCAATCCAATCCATTTAGAGAGCCCTGCACTAGGCTCAATTGCTTTGCAATCAAAACATGTTTCGAACTTGCAGTTAGAGCATTTTAAAGTCGAGCAGGCCTCGATTTATATTTGTTATATTTTACACTCACCAGCCGCATCAAGAAAATAACAACAACAACAACGACGACGACAACGGCAGCATCTACAATGGGCAACAACAAATATCAGTAGCATGTTTGCTGCTGCTTCTTTCTATTTATTTTTTTCGTTTGTAATCTCTAACCCTTTTTTTGGTAGATGGTGTTGCTGTTGTTGTTGTTGTTGCGTCGTTTTTTGTTTGACCAACTACCAACATACAAGCTCATAAATAAGTAGGCAAAGGCTTGGGTCCTGTTAGGCCAGCCCTCCACACACACACACACACACATACACTTAGCCAAGCCCCAACCCACCTCAACTCGGTTCGTATGCCACGCCCAGCGGCAGCCGCCTCTCTATGCTTATGGTTGAAAATGAAAAATGGATTTCTGTGTCAGTTGGTTGCCATAATTTCAGTTCGTTTCAGGCTTTGACTCAGCCCCAGCCTCAGAGTTCGCTTTGAGGCGCATTCATCATTTGGCATTCAGTATTCCTTCTTCATCCACAGCTATTTTTATGTTTGTTGTTGTTGTTGCTTCCGCTTTTTTTTCGACTTTTGCTTTTGCGGGCTATTTGTTTGCCATGTCGCCCGTTTATTTAATTAATTATTTTAAAGATTTGCCGCCCTTTTTCACTTTTAATTAATTTATCAAAAGTGCAAATAAAAATTTTTCGCGCAGCGCTCAAATTCGAGTGTCCCTTTGCAAGCTGGGTGGTGTTTTTTGCTCTTCTTGTTTAATATTTTATTTAAAATAAAACAAACTTTAAATTAGCCCCCCGCCACCGCACTCCTAAGTGGGGTTAAGCTGCGTGGCGCGGTTTTAGCCAAGGCCAAAGTTCTGAGAGCAGAAAAAAGTTTGTTTGTTTTTTTTTTTAATAATTTTTTTTATTATACATATATATATATATATATATATATATATAATATACTTGTATATATATTTATGTTATTGGTGCTGGTGTACCTTGCTGCTGATAGGTCTAATAACTCCCCGGGTCGCTGTAATCCTTTGGGTCACGTTGCTTGGCCATACTGCCATCTTGCCATCCTGTTGCCGGCTTAATGGACACGGCAAGTCACGTAAATGACACTGATGATAATGTTGATGCCGCTGATGATGATGTTTATGCCAGCTACGTGTTCATTGCTGTCACAGCAGGCTCTAACTTTTTCCAACTCAGCCCACCTCTCTCTTTGTGTGTTTTTGTCTCTGGACAGCGTCCATCGTTGCGTATGCGTTATATTCAATGAGTAGTTGGCAACAGCAGTTGAAACTGTGCGTCTGGTTGCATTAAATATTAATTTGTGCAGCTCAATTCCCAGTGATGGGGCCTCGGCTTCTCTGCCTTTTGCTATGCTTTATGCATACGTCCATATGTGGGGGCACACATCCGCCTGCCAAATTGCCAAAAACGGAAATTAGTTACAGAAGTTATAATTAAATTCCTTCGAGTAATGGACAAACAGGACCTGCATGTACCACTGTCTGTCCGTGTAAGCGTATGTGTGCAACAAACTGTGCATGTAAACAGGCCGTGTAGCTGCGTCCGGAGCAGCGCCATAGACAACACTTGACTGCACAGGAGGCGACAGCCCTTTTTGAAGAGGACACCCAAACGGACCTACAGAAGCAGGACCCAGAGTCTTAATTAGAAACAATTTGAGGCTGACTGATTGCCGGTGGTGAGGCACATATGTGAGTGTATGTGCATGTGTGTGTGCCTGCGCGTGTGCGTGTGCGTGTGGCACTTTCTGAGCAGAAGGTTGTCTGCCTCAGTGTCTGCGTGTGGGCGAGCGCCACGCGCTGTTGGCTTTCAGTCATTAGTAGAAACATTTTATGCTCGAAGAAGGCTTTAAAGTTGCCCCCTCCCAACCTCACCTCCTACTCTCTTTCCAGCTTCCATATCCTCATCGCAATTCAAAAATATTTGCATATGTTTTTGCTGAACAAAATTCTGAAGAGAAACCAAAAAAACGAAAAAAAATGTTTTCAGGACACTTGTGCAGATTCTATAATTAGGCAAGCTCTCTTTAAAATATGAAATGAATTTCCCATGAATTTGAACGTATCTTTTTTATTCTGAAAACATATTTCTTTGTATTTAACTGCGTCTTGAAATATCAATAATAATATAATAATAATTTTATTATGCACAGCAATTGAAGTCAATATTGTTGGCTTAAGTCTCGCATAACTGTGACCAAAACAAAACTGTATTTAATTAAAAACGGTTTGTTATTAAGCACTAATCATTCCAGTATGATTCAGCTGCAAAGACAATTAAATTAGGCCTCAAATTTGCTTTTATCTAAGATTTTTTATATATTCTTAAGCATATTTTACTTCAAGGGCTTTTATTTAGTTTGATTTATTTTCCTCAAAACTCAATTTTCCTTACAGCATTCTTTGTATATTGTATTAATTTAAATATTTTGTAATTTCATCTATATAATAAATATTCAATATGAAAATTATGGATAACAATCTCTCGCTCATGCATGATTGAAGCATCGCATATTTTTTTATTTCTATCATTCAATTGTCGCCCTGGCCAACACTTCGTATACGCAACATTTCAATTGCTTCTATGCGTTTGGTTGGATTCTTGGCGAAAATTCTGTCAATTCGATGGCATAATTCGGCACAGTTACAGCGGCACTTACAGCTTCATATGGACTGAGCTCGAATTGCGCTATTCAAACAGCTGTTCGCATATGTGAGCGTGTTCATGTGTGTGTGTCTTCGTACACATACGTTTTGTCTCCCTTTTTCGTCTTTTATCTTCAGTTATTTGTGCTGCTGTTGTTTTTGGCTGGCAGCCACACATTGCGTATACGTAATACGCACAATGTGAGTGCTTTTAATAAATGCTGCGACATGCGTGCGACGCAGACGACGAAGTCACTTTATTATTGAATATGTCGCCGTGCCCATTTGCATAATTGATCGGCAACGATGCGCGAATCGCAGAAACGAGAAAATTGTAGGCCGTAATCGGCTGACAGGCATTCGATTTAAGCGTTTGCAAAACAATAAAACTTCAGTGCGTGACAGACCCCAAATCGTCCAAAGATATATATATATATATATTCTTTTATTTATATACATCTTTTGTTTCACTTTTATTTTCTATCTGATGCACAACAAAAATGACGACAGACTTCAATAATTGATGCACGCGTGTTGTGCGTGTGTGCACGTGTGTGTGTACGTATATGTTTGATTTATGCGTGTCCTCGCCTGCCATTCAATTGTGCAAATCAATTACAATAATCGACGCACGCAACTTGAAGTGGGGCGTTCAACCTTATAGATCAAGTGAGTGTGAGTTTTTTTCGGAACAATATAGAGGGCGTGGCCAGGCAAAGCAACAGCATTTGGGCGGATTATCCGAGCTGAGAGCAAACATTTGAGATATTAAATACTCAAGAAAGTGAAATATTGGAAACAAAAACAACCAGTCTAACTCGGATTCAAAAGAAACTAATTTAAAATATAAACGAAGAGTTAGTCTAGAGTAAAAACAGATCAAAAGGCGTAGGTTGTTTAGAACATTGAATAACAAAAATTAGAACAAACTGACTCAGGTATCATGTATTTTGTTAATTTCTATGGCGTTCAGCTAACAGATAAAATTTTAAATCTCATAAATTATAAATATTCAGTTCCAAGAGAAAATATATATTGAAATTTAAACAAGCAATTTAATAGTTTATAGACCTCGACGCATCTTGAGACATTTCCTTTTCAACAAAAAATTAAATATAGTTATATGTTTTATTTTTATAATTAACAGCTTGTCAGTAAATTAATTTAAAGGAGGACCTATCTTCTAACATCAGAACATCTCGCTATCGTTTTCGCTTTGCTAAGGTGTAACCAGTTGAGAATTCTATAGCAGCGTTTGACGTCCACTCTATGTTTCACCATTTTGAAGTCTTGCATGCTCAGGCCAGATCAGATCAATAACGACTTTTCTTAGTTGATTCATTTCAATTCACGATTTCGTGCGATAGAAACATTTTGGAAAGTCAATCGCTGTTTGTTGCTTTTGTCATCTCAAGCTCAAGTCAATGGCAATTGTATATTTAAGTTGGATCCATTACTCACACCTAAATATACTATTTATTTACCTATTCGGGAGTCATTTAGCCGCAATTACCAAAGCATTCAATTGTAATCAGCGGCGGGTCCTCGCTGGTCTGCGCTCTGCTGGCTGTATCCCAGGAGTAAAGCGCGTCAATTACTTGAAGTTTTTGTGTTTATTAGCCTTGGATAGCAGAAGAGGAAGAAGCAGAATGCCTGCAGCTGCTACAAGTCAAATAAAACATATTACAAATGCCACGCCCAGCATCTGGGCACTATTACTCAGACTTAAGCGCCTCGAGATGTGCCAGCAATCTGACAAATTTCGCACAAATTATGCGGCGAGCACCACAAAACGATGACGACCATGATGACAGTTGTGTGGGATGAGGTTCGTAAGCAGGAGCAGGACCATGTCCTCTGTCTGTGGTCGTGCCTGAGCCGTGCCGGGGCACAACAAAAGGCGACGAAATTATTATTGCATTAAGTGGAATTATTAAATTTCATCGGCATCGAAGGCGGCCGCAAACGGAAACGTAACGACGGCTCAGCACAAATAAAAATAAATAAATCTAATCAAAAATAAGCACACAAATAAAATCCACAAATGATAAAATAAAAATACAAAAACCAGCCCTGCAAGAGCAGAGACAGGCAAAATAAATCAATAAAAGGAGACAATGCCACAAAAAAATATGCGGACCTTAGCCCGGACCCAGACCCCGACCCCGGACCCGGACCCACAGCCAGAGCCCGGCTTCAGTTACAGGCTGCGGGGCGCAAAGTTTTTGGCGGGCCACTCAAATCAACATAAAGTTTGATATATTGTGCCGCATTGGCAGCGACCGAGTCCTGCCAATGTCCTGCGTTGATTTAATGGCCGGCAACCCCAAGGCTAAGCCAGGCAGTGTAGAATAGGGTCTGGCGGGAGTAGCACTACTTATTACGGCCGCCGCTTGTCGCCATTGTTGTCAATTTGGTCGTGTCTTTGACAGTGACAATCCCCTCCCTGCACTGGTCTGCGAAGCGGAGCAGGGGTTAGTTGAAGAGGGGGCGGGGGTATGCTGCCCTGTGGCCTGCCATTCAAATTGTAGTCGCATCATCATCTTTATGGCTATTGTGATTTCGGAATTAATTGCTGCCGCTGCGACACATAAACGGCGCCCGCTAGGTGGCGCCACAGTGCTTAAAAGGATTTGTACACGAAACCTCCGCCAGTCACCCTCTCTCTATCCGCCTTTCTCTCTCTCTCCCCCTGTCTCTCTTTCAGTAACACTTCTGACCATTTCGGCAGAGTGTGCGTGTGTATGTGTGTGGGTGGGCATCTTCTTCGGTTACTTGATTGCCCTCAAAAGTATGCAATGCTAATAAATTCAGTTTTATGTTTGGCAGAGTTTGAGCCGAGTCCGCGCTCAATTTTCAGCAACTGCCGCTGGGATTTTCGTTGTCTTCGGCTACACACTTTTATGACAGATCATTAAAATTTCTGCTCCTCCTTTTTTTATTTATTTTGTTGTTGTAGGTTTAAGTAGCCTGTTTGTCTTATATTTATGGCGCCCGATTTCAGGGGCTCGAACTGTTGCTGTTCGCTTTTTCGTTGTCTCTCTGCCTCCTGCCCTATCTGTATGTGTGTGTCAAAGGGTGCATTAATATTGAACTTTATTGTCTCTGTGGGTCAGTGCCAGTTCCAGTTCGTCTTCAGCTTGGCTGGCTTGACTGCGCCGCATCTAAAGTGTTAATGGCCCATGTGGCCCCACAGTACTTAGCGAGGTTAAACAAATTTGCTTGGGTTAGCTACATTAATTTGAATACTCAAGGCGACAGCTTATAGGCCGATTATGGGTCAGAGCTTGAGGGCAAATGCAATATTTATAAATGTTATTGACAGTGGATAAGGAAAGTAACGTACTCAAACTGTTTACAATATGTGCGTTAGTCATTTTCTCTTACTGTGATCAAAGGTCTTTTGAACTAGTTATTAAAGTTAATTCATAATAGGGGACCCAACTCAGTATTTTCTGTCCGCTTTACAAGTACTATCGTATAAAACTAATAAATAAAACCTCAGAGACCATTTTTCCATTGAATCAAATCACTTTTCGCAACAGCTTAAAACGTGCAACCAATTTCTATAATACTCCACGATACGATTGCTTTAAATGCTGTAAACGTGTTGGCAGAAGCACATAAACACAAGCACACACCTATACACATACACACACACACACAAAGCAAAATACAAATTTGAAGTCAATTGATGTAATCTATTAGTTACAGATGTAAATGTCAGAAGTACTTAAGAAAGTATCTCAATTTCTTCCGCTCAAGCGTCGGCGAGCAAAATGTGACATTTATTTTTATCTTTTTAGCAATACCAATAGCTATTTGGCTATTTTGTGGCAACAACTGTGTTCAGGCAAGCTGCCTAACGCACCTGACAAACTTACTTTAATGTATGTCAAACCTCAGCGTGCGAGCAGAAGAAGATGCTTGGCAGCTCGCTTCAGAGCAACCACAAAAAACAGCGGCCTCTTTTCGACATTTGAGTGACATTATTTGTGTCAACAATAAAACACTCAAAAAACATGTTAGTCAAAGCGAGACAGCGAGTGTGTGTGAGAGAGAGAAAGAGAGAGAGAGCGAGCAAGAGAGTGATTCATGGATGCAGAGTAAGAGGAAGGCGAGCAGCAGATATTGCTAGACAAACGGAACCAAAAACCGAACCAGACGCGGACAGTACAATTTAAAATTCAATAAAACTTCAATCAGCATTTTTGAATGTGTGCATTGTTGTTTGCGTGTGTGTGTGTATGTGTATCAGTGTGGCTGTACGTGTGCACACATTGGCACGCCCAGCAACGACGACAGCGCCCAGCAATTTAAACAAATTGAAAGCAAGCGCAAATAAAAAACAGTTTGTTGCCACTTTTCACATCAATTACGCACTTCAGCCAAAACAGACGACGACAATGTTGGCAACGCCGAAGACGTAGAAAAACGAAGCAGTGGCCGCTTTCATAAGGACGAGACGACGAGATGTCCTCGTTGGCGGCTGCTTCTAGCACAAAAATAACACTTGAAACTAAACGCGCATTCAGGCGACGACGTCGCCTGCCGGCAGCACAGTTGCTGGGCGTGCCACACCCCACACAAAACCAAACACCGCCCACAAGACACCCAAATCTCTCACTACAACAACAATTTTCGCCTGCGTACACGGTGTTTTTTATGCGCCAACTGACAGCCCCTGGGTTCTAACTACCTTACCTCGCCCTACACTCCCCCTCCTTCTCATCCACCCCATCATCGGCCTCCACACAAACCCAAACCTTCAAAATTTGAATACGTGTGCATTGGTGTGTGCGTGGCTGTATGGGAGTGTATGTGTGTGTGTGTGTTTGTCTATGTTTTCGTTTGCGAAAGCGAAAGTAAATGTTTGAAAATCGTAAGGAAGGAAAAATCAAGTAAGCATCAAAAAAAGCAAGTGAAAAAAAGGATATTTATCTTTGACGAAGATTATATGCCCTTGACGGTGGGTCTATTAAAATGATTGAGCATTTACCGAATGCACGTAGCATAATTTATGATTTGCTATTAGCTAAAGATAACATTTCGTTCTGCATAAAAATTATATATATCATTCAGGTTTCGAGGCGCTTTAAATATGTATCGCTGATCTGCGATTAGCTTTTGTTCATATTTTATTTTTTTGTTCATTTTTACTCACTGAAATTGATTTATTTGCTAACGATAATCGAATTCAGTTAAAAGTTCGCTTTGAGCAATATATATCAATGAAGTCTTTAATTATTTTCTTCCGTAATTCCAATAATACTCCACTAATACTATAGCAGTTATCTATGCTAAAGTCAAACCTAATGCTAATAATAATCCGAATATCTTGACTAAATCATGAAGAAATTTCTTAAATATTTTATATTAAGCTCTATTTTAAACATTTTTTATATAACATTTTATATATAAAACATTTTCAGTATATGAATTGCGACAATAATTCACATTACATTTAAAAAAATTCCAAAAATTTAAGTCAAGATGCTTTGAAGTACTTCTTTTCATAGCCACTCCTATTGACACATTGCCATCTTCAGTGAGAGTCAGAGTATCCTTTAGCAGAGTATGCAGGAGCAAATAAAAAAAAAAAAACGAAAAAAAACAACAAAAAAAATCAAGCAAAGAAAAAATCCAACTTGGTTTTTATTGCGCGTGATAACAAGCGGGGAGTTGCGTGGAAATGGGAATGGGATTGCGACTGGGTACTAGAGCTGGATAGACATGGGCACTGGGTTTTCAGCTTGGCTGGGCTATGCTGCTCTGGACAGCGCTGTTTGATGTTATTATAGATGACGATGATGACGACAGCGTGTGGCACACACACCCACACATTGAGAGAGAAGTCAATGATGATTTTTGCCTTCTACTTCGGCTTCAACTTTGACTGAGTCGGAGAGCTGCCAATCAGAGACGACGCAGCAAATGTCTTCTTGTTCTATCGCATGCTTCAGGTTGTCAAGACGGCATCAAGCACCAGCAGGGTCATGTGTGTCGGTGTGTGTGTGTGTATATGTGTCTGTGTTTTTGGCCATTACTTTGTAACCTAGGCATTGCTATTGACAATAATTCCAGGGAAGTTAACTTGACGCTGTTTGTTTCAGCCCATAAGTCTCAACAAGTCTGGATCTGCCTCTTACAATTTATATATACAAAACAAATTACAATTTGAACTTACGCCCAGAAATTAAATAATGAAAAATATGCTTTTGAGACAATAATATTAAGTATACGCATCAATTTCTTCCAAAAATAAAAACAACAAAATGTATAAATTTATAAAATATAGATAAAAAATAAAAATATATAATTATCAATAAATATTTATGAAGAGTATTCCCACTTTTGATAAAATGCAAAGTAAAGTCTATTAGAATTTGACTTTATATGGGTAGGTCGGCGACTTAATCCGTCGGTTTCTCGGAACAGAGCAGCAGCCATTGCTGCTGCTGCCCACTTTACTTTTGCATTTTGATTAAGGTTATTGGCTAGAAAATTGGCTGCTAAGGTATCGAAGCGCTTCCCAAATAAAAGTCTAATGTAAAACAGAACAACAGCTGCCGCGGAAGAGGGATTAAAAGGGCAGCAAAATAACAGCCTGGTTAGCAAACAGAATATTTCGTGAACTCGAAACAGACTCAGCTCAAATTCAATAGAAGAAATTACCTTAAAATATAATAATATAATTCGGGCAGTTAACATTAATTTTGATAGCGCCTCAAATTTATTTAAATAAGCCAAAGGAATTCGTTGAATAAACATGAATTCAAATAGAGGTAAATTCCTATTACGCGCCGCTATGCTCAAGTAATTATAAAAGAAAAGCTCGAGTACATTTCCAGGGCAGATATTTAAGTGAAGTTTTCTTTATTTTTATTCTTTACCTGCTTCCGTTGTTGCTGCCATTGTTTAGGCCACACACAGATCAGTGCTGGCAATGGCTCTGCTGCTCCTGCTGCTTCTGCCGCCGCTGAACAATATGCAATAATAACAATTTACATATTCATGAGCCGCTTACGCACACAAACACAGTGAAAACACGGCAGCAACAGCACAGCAGCAGCAACAACAACAACAGCAGCAGGGGGCACAGTTTGCATAAAGAGCAGCCGCCGCTTAAAAGAAAAAACAGAAACAACTCCCAATTCGAATAGCCCGGCCCCGGAAAAGATGAGACCTTTTGTTAAACTCTGTAACTGTAGCTGGCCAAATATTTATAAATGTTTATTTATTTTGTTCATATATAAATATATGTGCGTATACATTTTTATGATATTTGTTTATAGGGGGTGCCCAGGTCTTTTGTTTGATGCTCGAAAATTATATATGCAGAGTATTTGATTTCGAAATTGTTGTTTTCAATAAGGCCAATAATAATATGAAAACGAAGAAGATGTTACAAGTAACATCAATTTTGTACTGTGTCTTGTTTTATTTATAGTTGTCAACATGAGTTAGCAGGCACTGTCTGTCTGTCTGTGTGTATGTGTGTGTTCCTTAGGGAGTTTCTGGGTCAGCGCCGTTGGCTATGAATTGCAAATGAAAGGCAATTCTCAAAATAGCCGTAGTTATGCGAAATTTTCGAGGCTGTGCCCGCTGATGTCGCTGCTGTTGCTGTTGCCGTTGC
This sequence comes from Drosophila hydei, assembly GCF_003285905.1. Classification (NCBI taxonomy): domain Eukaryota; kingdom Metazoa; phylum Arthropoda; class Insecta; order Diptera; family Drosophilidae; genus Drosophila; species Drosophila hydei. The sequence continues at coordinate 308,165 of NW_022045657.1, forward strand.
CGTTGCTGTTGCTGCTTTTGATGTTGCTGCTGGTCGCTCTTAGCTTTTGCTCTTTGGCAATCTCAGCAGAACCTACCACAAAAATAAATCAAAACAACTGACAGCGACGCCGGCAGCGACTGAGGCGTGTACCAGGCCAGACAAAACAGAAAAATATACGAAGAGCAGACGAAGATGTTGCCGTCGCTCTTGTTGTCGCTTTGCAGCATCCACATGCCGACGGCGTCGGCGCTGCCATCGATTTTGCTCGCGTTCACGATTTCTCTCTCCCTCTCTCTTTCTCTCGCTCACTCGCAGTAGCAGAAGCAGCAGCAGCAGCAGCCGAGGCAGCAGCGGCAGCATTTGTGGACGCGCTGGACTCTTTGGTTTGCTCAGTCAGTCAGTCAGGTGCAGACAGTTGACGTGTACGGTTTGTGCAGCGGCTACGGGCAAAAGCAACGTTTCGAGATAGTAAAAACAGAGAATATACAAGTTGCTTGCAGAGCACACACTAGCACGAAGAAGAAGAAGAAGAACAACAAGAAGCAGAGCGAAGCACATGTAACAATAGTGTGTGATAAAATGTGAAATACAAACGACAGCAATAACAGCAGCAGTGACAATAACAACAACACGTCAAAAGACTCGCGCGCGTGTGAGTGTGTGTGTGAGTGTGTGTGTCTGTGTGTATGTGTGTGTGTGTGTGTGAGCGCTGCGTGTCACATATCAGCTAAAAGGAAAGCAAGCATACAAAAATTAGTGGAAACGCGCAGCGCAGCAGCAGAAAAATTCGTTCAACAGCAGCGGGAGCCGCAATAACAGCAGCGACGCCGGCAGCGACGCTAGCAGCAGGTAGGGCGCAGCATAAATTTTACAGCAAGAGCATAGCCGAATGCTAGCAGCATACTCACCACACCCTGATCCTGCGGGAGACAGCGACAGTGACAGCAGCAGCAGCAACAATAACAACACGCAGCAGTTGCGCAAAGAGCAGCACGCGCTCTCTTTGAATACACTTTCTCTTTCTCTCGCAGACTTTACTCTCAGCTGGTCTGCACGTGGAGTCTGTGCATAGCAGTTGGCATCCCAGTTGTGCTACGTTTTTGGTTCAGTCGCCTTTTGTAATTTTTCGTAGCATACTTTTATGCTGCTGCTGGCTCAGCGATTTCTTAGTTGCCGTCGCTGGGTGCCGTCTCCCAGTGTGTGCGAGTTTGTGTATGTGTGCTAATTGTGTTGGCCAATTTTTGAGCGTTGGCTCCCTTTTGGCGAAAATTGATACAATGTGTAAACAAAACTAAACAATTACGTGAATTGAAATTGAATTTTCTTGAACAACTGACCTTGCGGCCATTGAGATAACGATAACAGCATGAAGCTGTGCCACAATTAGAGCAATGGGCGGCTGCTTGATGGGCAAAGCCAATAAAAATGTAGGATAGTGTGTCAGCAAAATACACACACTCTCACACAGAGAGACTCTGGCTGAGATTGGCATGCCATGTGCGGCATGTGTACGTGTAAATGACCGGAAACTGTGCTCAAGTGCCTAGCCCAGCCTCCCAAACCCTCTCCCCTACGCGTCGTAGGCAACTTGTCAGTAGTTCTGGCTGAGTTCTTGGCTCTCTGCTTCCCTTTTTGTTGTTGTTGTTGTTGCTTTTTTGCTGCCGTCTTGGGGCAGCACTTCAATTGTCAAATTGTTCTTGTTTATTGTTGCAATAGTTTTGTTGATGGACAGGTTTGAGCCCAGTGCCTGCTCCACGATGCTGTGTGTGTGTGTGTGTGGCGTACACTCTGTTCGCCTTTCACTTGTTTTTAAAGTGATTTTCGCAGACGTAGTCGCTTTTTATGGCGCTTGCCGTTGACGTTGACGTCGTCTCCGTTCGCACAAGCAAAACAAAACAATCAACACGGAAGTCTTTTTTCGTTGTTTGCTTGTTGTTATTCTCGTTCTTTCTTCCATTTTGCTTTTTTATTGTTGTTATTGCGCTCAGCGTGTGTGTGACTCACTCTCCCTCTCTCTCTTTCTCTCACTCACACTGTGTGTCTGTGTGTAAATCAACGTGGCCTAGTGCGCTGCTTGAGGTTGACGTGCGCGGGCTTTTGTATGTACGATTTTGTGTTTTCTTCCAGCGCTGCGAGTTTTATGCACAAGTTGATTGTGAAGTGTTTTAGCTTTTGCGAGTTGACATTTAAGTTTTTTTATTTTATTTTTCTTACTTCACTTCACTGCGCCCACGCTCCCGCCCAGTTGCGCTAGAGTTTCGCAAGTAGTCGACAGCAGCTCAACCTAAGTGACTGGCCAAAAATATAACTTTGTGGCTATATTTTATGGAACTCACTTTGCGAGCGACTTTTCAAAATGTATTTTAAGAATATGTTAAATTCATAGCAAATATTATTTATCATATTTCTTGTCCGTTCTTGAGCTTAAAGAGCAATTTCAGATGCAATTTTTAGTTGGTTTTTATTGCTCAAAAGCCAAAGTACTTTTAAAAACTGCCCAAATTTCATTAAGCGCTGGCCTTCTTAAAAGATCAAATATAAGCTTTTAGGATAAAAACTTGCTTAAGAATGACAAAAAACATCTACGAAATACACAATCTTGATTTCTAAATAAATTGTTCGTTATCAATAACTCATCTAAATTATCTAGCTCAAGCTCAAATTCATAGACTAAGTTCAAATTTAAGCCATTTTCATTTCATTTATTAGGGTAAATTAAGAGAGAAAGCTGCTTCTATCATCAATGCATATTGATGAGGTTCCATTCATCTGCGAGAAATTCGCAATTTAGAAATAGAAATCACAGAAACCACTTCAAAACCAACTGTGATAGGTCATAATAGAAGCAGCTTTCATTCAAAATTGAATAAGCTCATAATTATATTGCTCATACGCCACGTGGCAAATTGAATTCAATTTGAAATGCACGCGAAATCGTCAAAGGGCATCAAATGCATTTAGCAGAATGAAAGAACGTTCGAAAAAAGACTAAATATATAAAAGAAGCCACTGAAATGTGTCCCGAGTGAAAAATGTCAAAATAAAAAAGGAAAAGAACAACAACAACCAGTGAAGTGAATTGGGTAGAGCAATCAACAATTTTACAAAAATGTTCAGATACTTGAGCCAGCTGCAGATACAGATACATAGATACAGAGATACAGATGCTTGGCGCTGAGAGCAGACAAAGGCAAAAGGCAATTATAGAAATATACAGACGAGCAGCAACAAATAATAAAAGCAAGTTGCCATAGACAATCGCAACAGCAACAGCAATAACAACAAGGACAACAATAATAATGTTGTTGGCGTCGCCGCCGACGACAAGTAGCTGCAAAAGTTCTGCAACGTTTTTCGCATATTAAACAAACTTGAAGAAGGCGACGGAGGCAGCGACTGCGGCAGCGGCAGCGGCAGCCTCATTATTTATTTGATTGCCCGCACAGCCAGTGCTCAAATTACCCCCAGGGAGAGCTCTACCACAGCCAGAGAGAGCACAAAAAAAAGAAAAAATATATATACATATAAAATATATATATAAAGAAATAGAAACAATAGTCGTAGTCGGCAATGGACATAAATGTAATTAATAAGGCAAATTAATGCAAACAATAATACAAATTCATTTTCATGCACAAACGAAACTAAATTACAACAACGTGCGCCGCCAACGATAAGTAGCTTGATTGCTCCAGTAAACGCTTTAAGCGCCGATGACGAATAGAATGACACACTAATACGCTTTCGAACTACATTCACAATCATATTTCAAAAAGAGTTACCCTAGGCTAATGATTAAAAAGCAAAACTGTTCATACTAATTTAATAATATCATTAAAATAATATTAAATTTCAATATTTGTCCAGTAATAATTTCACGAAAAAAGTTATCAGAGCTAGTTGATGTGAGCGCGTATGACTAATGGCAATGTTACTTAATACAAACAATTGTAATGGTAATCACTGAGACTAGATATGAAGATTATAATAATTTCGATGGTAATGACACTGATAATAAAATTGAAAATCATAATGAAAATGGCAATGACTAAAATGTTGGTAATGGTGAGCATAATGAAAATGATAGTCATAATAACAATTACAGGGACAATGAAGGAGATAATGACAATGATAATGAAAGCGACAATGACAATGATAATGAAAGCGACAATGACCATGACAATGATAATCATAACATCGATAATGATAAAGGCAACGATAATAATAATAATGACAATGATAATGATAATGATAATGATAATGATAATGATAATGATAATGATAATGATAATGATAATGATAATGATAATGATAATGATAATGATAATGATAATGATAATGATAATGATAATGATAATGATAATGATAATGATAATGATAATGATAATGATAATGATAATGATAATGATAATGATAATTGATAATTGATAATGATAATGTAATGATACTGATAATGATAATGATAATGATAATGATAATGATAATGATCATGATAATGATAATGATAATGATAATGATAATGATAATGATAATGATAATGATAATGATAATGATAATGATAATGATAATGATAATGATAATGATAATGATAATGATAATGATAATGATAATTATCATTTTAATGTCAATGATAATTACTATGACAATGACCACGACATTGACTGATAGATACCGTTATAACTGGGACAATGACCATGAAAATAATGGCTATGTAAAAAACATATTCAATGGCAATAATAATAAAACCACCAACAATAATACATAAATAACAAAAATAATAACAAAGACAATAACAGTCGTAATGATAGTACATTTGAAAAAATTATATAATAACTAGAGTAATATAGATAATAGTAAAAATACCAACATTAATTCATATGCTGATATCAAAACTGGTCATTACTAAATCAAATTCTATTTCTATTTATAAATACACAAATCACACAAATAGTTCAACTCCAGCGTAAGAACTCAATCATACCCAACATTTATCTGATACATCGAATCTCTGTTTGCCCTGTTTAACAAATTCTTATATAAATACGAATTTTGTTTTCTAGTTCTTTCTAACTATGGATTAAGTTTGACGATTCGGTCAGTACTCTATTAACTTTCCGCACAAATGTAATGTATCAAATACTTGACTTAATAGTTATTTTATGTGTTGCCAACTAGTTGATCAAGTGTGTTGTGCCGGTTGTCGAATTAGTGCATAATATATATGTATGCTCATAAGCACAGGTCTCACACACACATATATACAGAAAAAAAAAACAAAAAACAAAAAAAAAATAAAACAACAAACACATCGAGAACCAAACAGTTCGTTGAGCAGAAAAACGAGGAAATCTACTTAATCACGTTTAATTAAGGTGAGTTTATAAGTAGCTGTGTGTATTAGTGCCGCCTATACGTTCATGTGTGCACGTGCGTGTGTGTATGTAACTACTTTTTTTGCGAATTGCTTTTATTGCTTATATGCAGAGCTAAAGACACAAAAGAGCTCGCCAGGTAATCGCCGAGGCTAGACTTCGGTGCGGGTTCGGGTTCGGGGCCCCACCATAAACCAAACAGCTTTCATGTGCACATAAATGCAAATTAGGGTTAAATGTTGATGTGTCGACTGTATGTGTATGAATGTGTGTGTGTGTGAGAGTGTAGTGAGTGTGCAGCATAGCGGATTATAATAATAAGCAAGTGCTTAGCATAAATGGATTTATTGGCTGCACATTCATCAAGAGTCAAATGTTGGCACTTTGTTTGCATTAGACGCTTAGTTGGGCATTTCCCCCTTTCAGCATTATAATGTACTCTATATGCTGTTTGTTGTTGTTGTTGCTGGTCAGCAATTTAGACACATTTTGTTGCCTTCGCTTTGCTGCACGCTTCCTGTTCACTCCACTTGCTCGTCAAGAGGCAGCAAATGATCCCAGGATGCTAAGATTGTGGGCCTCTTACTATATGGCTCTGCCGCAATTTCATCTTCCCGTGGCAGCAGATGATCCATGGCCGCGATTAGGGATTGTCGTTTGCGATTTATTTTGGCCTCCATTTCCTTTTCCCAGGTGCTGCGCAGCAGCAGCTCACGCACTGCATGCAGCTCGATTCGATGAATATCGGTTAGGTCTGTTTCCGGAAAAATCTTAATGAGGTGATGTTTCCTGGACATGTCTACGTTTCCCTCTAAAACGTATGAAATAGCTCTCTAAAGATATGAATTAAGTGAAACACAACTTCTAACTTACAGCAAAAAAGTTTTGCAATTTGCAAAATAGATTTTAATTATTATTACAAGGCCTACTCGATATGTGTCTAAAGTTTTCGGAATGTCTCTACTTCATAGTGTTGATAAATCCCGAAATAATAATTTAATTGTATTTAACTTGTTTTCAAACTTTTTTTATAACTAGGTCTAAATACATTTATTTTCCAATCAATTTGTATGTAATATGTTTTAAGCTTCTATATTGAGTTCCTTTTTGACGTAGGACTAAAATCTGAAAACTATTCGAAACAACAAACGGACTCGAATCAATCAAATTGCCTAACTGAAAGACTCAATTTTAAGTTTAAGCTTACGCTGCACTATTTTCCTTTGCTTTGTCATTTAGTATTTTTATACCCTGATCCCATTGAAAATGGGAAATCAGGGTATAATGGTTTTGTGCAAATGTATGTAACAGGCAGAAGGAGACGCGGCAGACCCCATAAAGTACATATATTCTTGATCAGGACGACAAGCCGAGTCGATTAAGTAAAACAGAAGTCATTAAACAAAACGTTTGGCCAATTTGCAAAAGCAGCAAAGTCAGCAGCGCCACGCGCACTCATTTTTCCTATGCGTGTGCACGCATACATTCAAATGCGTGTATTCTTTTCAACTCGAAGAATCGAAATTGCGATTGAATTGTACTGAATTCTTAGCTGCTACTTAACTTCAAATTTGCCCATGTTCGAGTAAGCGGTGCGGTGGCTGTGGCTGTGTTGGTAGAGACGGCGTCCGTTAGCGGTTGGTCTCAGGTTCAAGCCTCGCGGCGAAGGTACGTTTTTTATTGTTTTTTTTTTTTTTTTTTTTAATTGTGAGTTGGCGGTGTTTGTAGAGTTGGTGCACGTTGCGCAAACAATCCGGGTTCGAATCCTGGTCTCTCGTAGTGTCGTTTTTTATTTGTTTTTTCTTTTTTAATATTCGATACAAACTACGGAAAATATTAATAAACGCAGATAGGACTAGGATCAGGGTATCTCGTAATGTCGGGCACCCCGACTAGAGCTTCCTTACTTGTTCTTATTGAAATTTGTAAATAATTCTTTGTCGAACTCAGCTAATTGTTTGCTTCAGATCTGATTTTAGATTTATCTTCAAAAGTATTATGCTTCCTCTTTGATTCATTTCGTATTATCTCCCACAATCTTAATAACTTGTGTACCTCTGCTGCAACGCTTCATTCAGTGATTCTGATTGCTGTTGCCAGTCCTTGTTAGTTCAATCTCTCTCTCCCTCTCTCATGTCATCACTTTGCCTCTTTCGCTTTTCTAGTCATTAGTTATGTGACAGTGCTGTGAGTGTCACATATGCGCCATCTCTGATTGTTGCGCCACACGGACTGAGCAGAAGGGAGAAGCTGATGCTCAGTGTCAACCGTCTCCGCATTTGGTTAATTGAAAAATCATGATGGTCCTCATCATTAGCAAGAGCTTCGTGACTTATGTCGTGCTATACAACTACCCCGCATCCGTCCTCCTGTTGCTGTTCTCCATTTATGTAATCGATGCATGTCAAACAGCAAGCACAACAACTGCATGACATGTGTGCTTGACTGTGTGTGTGTGTGTGGGAAATGTGCTGGAAAAAAAAATCGAAACGAATAGCGCAACGAAACGTAACGATAGCACGGGGAGAGGGAGAGGGTGGGAGGGTGTGAGGACGGGGCGTGGCAACTAATGCGGGGCACAAAAACCTATCAAGTTGTAAGCTCGTTGATTTCAATTTCTGAATGTAAAATGCAGTCGCATTTGCATATTGCACATACGCCATGTGGCACAGGGCTCAGCACGTACTTGCACAAAAAGGAACAACAAAAAAATTCTTTCTAATTAAGCGCCAGCTAAAAATTAAAAAACATAAAATGCCTGACACATGACTATGTGTGTAAGGGTTTCCTCTTCCCATGCCCAGTTGTTTTGTATTTTATTAATTTCTGGCTGTGGAACGAGCGAGCCGAGTCGAGACGACGCTTTGCTTTTTATTACATAAACAAAATGCGAGGATTCTAGTTTTGTCGCTGGCTAAAAAGTACATAAATATCAAATAAGTCACGTTTCCGGCATTCTAGCACCAGCCCACAACACACCCACCAACACCCACACCCACACCCCACACATGCTGCCAAAAAAGTGCTTTGTTGTGGCGTCTGCGGGCAGCGAGAACACAATATATTTATATACATACATATACTTATATTATATATATAAATAGTCAAACGAGAGCCACGGACAAACAAAATGCTAAAATGAATGTTAAATAAAAGCAGCGCAAAAAAAACACAACAACAACAATAACAACAACAGCCAACGCTCAAGTGGCGCGGCGGACGAGTGGGAGGTTCGCTAGATTGGGCAACTGGTCTGTATACAAAAAGTTTTTGATTTGTAAAGTTGTACGGTTCAAGTTGTTTGTATAACTGTTATATTTTCACCGTACCTTTTAAGCTGATTTGCAGATTATTATCAGCAGCAGCACAAACAGCAGCACCAGCACCCGCAGCAGCAGTGCCAACAACAATGCCTCGAGAGTCGTTAAAAATAATGTACTACATAAATACCCTTTCTGCCCGGACTCTAGGCGCAGCTGAAAGAGCTCGCATATTTTAAGTGATGCCATCTGTTGTTGTAGTCACGCGAAATTGAATGCATGGCACAAGAAATTTGAATTTCATTAGCTTTCATAGCTTCAGCAACATTGTAAAGATACCAAACGATGTCTGGATACATTAAATTACTTTCTTTTCTGATAGCAGCACCAGCTGCTGTGGCAATCAATCGAAATAATGTAACTTAAACTCCAATTTCAACAAGTACTGAATTGTAAAATACAATTATTGCGCGACTTTTGAGAATTTCGGCTCAGTTTTTGCTAAATAAATCGATATATTTCAATATGAATTAGCTGCGAGCAGTCTCTTATCTCGTATACACACATTAGTTCATTTTTTATCTTATTTTGAAATTAACGGAGTCAATTAAGCTATTTAGTCTGTGTCTGCATACCCCCTATACCCTGTAAATACAGCTTATGTGCACACCTGGGCATTCACCCAGCAGGAGCGACAGCAACAGACAACTGACAGCTTATTTTTATGCACCGCATTTTTATTTTACCATTTCACAGAGTTTATTGTGCTCCACTGCCCACACACACACACGCACACACACAGACACAATTTATTATACTCGCTATATGTGCATATTTTTATATACGCTTTGCGGACGGGTATCATAATTATGTCACGCAGTGTACGCTGCACCACTGCAATCATAAAATAAAATAAATTGTATATATTTATTTTCATGTGTCTTGCAGACTGTCTAGTGCTATGAGAACCCGACTTTTAGTGCTCCTATATCAGTGAAATTTGATACAGCTATTGATTTATCTTTTATAGTGAACTTTAAATAAAAACGCTCAACGTCGGTTACAATTTTATGTTGTTATCTATGAAATAGTCAATGATATTTTCTATATCAATATTTAATAAATTAAACCATTCCCAAAGCTTAGCATATATATTATAGTATATACTACATTTTTGAAAAGACTTCTCTTAAGGATTCTAGCATAGGATATTTATGGTTTAGTTTGCTTTACTTGAAAACTGTTATTTAAAAGGAAGCCACAAAATCGGCCTGGCTTTAGTTGAAACAATCAAAATATTATTCTATACCAACAAAAGTTTTGAACTATCGTAGCTATCGTGTTATTTGGGAAGGGCATTTAAAATTTGACCAGTGTTCGAGCTGCTTCTCCTTATCATGGTAAAATAATGGAACCTGCTCGTTTTATAGCAATTGCTGTATGCCATTTGCTTTGCATTTTTACGACTCGAATTTGCCGTCTGTTGGTGTTTGCTTTGCCTGGAAGTTTAATTGAATAAGTTTTAAGCGGATTTCACTGGCAGGCAGCTGTTGCTGTCTTTGTGTCACACGGCGTATGTGCAACGCTTAATTGAAATTCCCTAACTGCGTCCAGCATTCAGCGTGATTTTTGAATAACAAATGATACCAACAACAAATATCAGACAAAAAGAAGCGAGGTGCTGCAATTTGATTGCATCCCTCTCCGCTCAGGGCGATTTGCATTCATAATGTGCATACATAAAAGGGTTATGAGCCGAGAACGTCAAGCTTAGCATAATTGGCGCCCAGCTATTGGATTAGCGCTGACTCCACATAAATATTTTAGCTTAATTTGCATCGAGCGGAATTTATGACTCCTGTTGCCAGATGCGAGCAGACTGCGAAATGTTTTGAAATACAAATTCCGTTTTGATGAATATTTTTTTGAGTTGGCGCAAATAATTTGGGAACTTAAAGGACGCTCATAGCTCATGATATATGATACATTTTGTTAAATTAGATATTTTTAAAATAAGATATATAAATTAAATATTTATAAATATTTTATGTTATATTGTTTTGGCTACAAAATATCATAGAATTAATTGAGTCTTTATACTACAATTTCTTCTATCTGAAATCTATAAAATCTTGTGCATAATTCGCATTTAATTTTATGAGAAAGTCAGGTGAATCGGCGCCATTTATACCCTTCTGGAAATCAAATACAATATGCCTCCATATTTTTCGAAATTTTCATAATAATTCTTATAATTTTAAGCCCCAGTCTGCTCGATGGCCTGACCATTTCCTGTTCTCAGACGTGGAGCAAAGACTGGATCGTGATAGCAGCAATGTGCACAACGCCAATTGCAGTGATGTGCACAGGAAGGCGGCCATTTCCATATCCTGCTGGCTGCTGGCTGCTGGCAGCACTTGGGCGAGTTCCCTATTTTGTTTCTACCTCTTCTGATTCCTCTTTTTGTAATATAAAAAATCAAGCAGTTGCCTTTGTGTGTTGCCTACCTTTGGGCGCATCACGTGCACCTTATGCTGCAGCTGGCACACTCAAGCACACCCACACAGAGAGCTGCACGCACGTCGAAATGTAATTTCATGGCACACAAGTTTTTAATTAAATTTCATGGCAGACGATGCAGCCGAAGCAGGCGGTAGGCAGCTGGCACTAGTGGCAGCGGTAGCAGCAGCGGCAGCCTTTTAACATGCAATCAACAAACCACTCTGGCATGCATATAGGGCAGCTATACAAGTGCATATGTATGGCCATAAGTTTATGTGTATATAAGTGTATATATTATATATATATATATATATATATATATATATATATATATACATATAATACACATACAAATGGCACACAAAATTGCAGCCTTAATGCGTTTTTTCAAGTGGCAGCAGCTGCAGTTGCAGCTGCTACAGCGGAAGCAGCTGGCGAGGCGGCCATTTTGCAGGCGGGCAACGATCCACATCCGCAACCGGACAAGCCATTGGAGTTCATACCATCCTTTTCGCCCCCTCTATCTTTTCTCAACCTTTCACTCTTTGGCATACTCCAGCAGCAATCATCGTCACATAATTTTATTAAGCTCTTAGCCAGTCGGTGGCCATAAGCCGGTCAGAGCTTGACTCATGCTGCTGCTTCTTCTCTCTGTTTGCGGTTCACTGCCTCATGTAACATACTGTTGTTGTTGTTGTTGATGTTGCTGGACAACATTCCAAGCACTTAACTTCCATGTCTGTGACATGCGCCTGAAGTGCACACTTCATTTTATTATTTTGCTTAATGATCAAGGATAACAACATATACATAAAGAGCAGAGTATAGAAAAATGCATCAAATTTAAGCAAATAATTATTGACAATGTATGGATTATCTTGATATTTTCTTAAAATATGTTTATCTACCACCAATTAATTGTCCAACTAGATGCTGAAATCTTTCTGAATAGTATCATTCACGCCTCTTTCTGCCCTATATTGGACTCATTTTAATGCTTTAACATTCTTTTTTATTTCTTCTTATTGTTTTAATTCTGCCCATCGCCAGGGTGTTTGCCAGTCAATCACAAAAGTAATATTTTCACATTTTAATTATGCACTGACTGGCAGCTCACTTAGCCGCGCTCAGGCTGATTGCCGGTCAGCTAAATTGCATTTACGGCTATCAAATGGTGACAGCTGCAGGCCAGATCGAGCAATTAAATGGAGGATAGGGTATGCGGTTGTCGTGGCTTCCAGGCTTGCAATTTATTTAATTAGCAACGGGCGTTCGTCGGGCGTTTGCTGGCAAATCAAACAAAAATGCCTGTCAAGCTGCTTGCCAAAGACACTTTGACTTTGTTTATGGCAAACAGACAACAAGCGATATGGCCTTCGGCTTTTAGTGTGGGCGTGGCGGAAACATGCACACACATACAAACGTATGAGTGCGCTACAGCTAATGCAATTCACCCGCTGGCCTTGTGTTTTGGTTGGCAGTAGTTCTTAGACAGGCGACAGCCGCTGTCCCACAATCTGTCTGCGGCAAATACACATACACACACACGCACACACACATTAGCAGACACACATGTGTTTGTTTGTTGGTATTGCTGAGTCGCATCGGCGCGGCGCGGCGCTGGCGGTTCTGTTAGGTGAAGCGCAACAAGTTATGCAGCCGCAATTAGTTGGCACGTCCCTCCACAAAATTTCTTGGCACTAATGCCAAAACCCAAGCCACACAGTCGACGACAACAGCAGCAACAACAACTATCGGCAACGCCATCGGCATTTTAGTGTGTGGTACACGCGGCGTATGCGTTATGCAATTTAATGCCCACCCCGCCATATCCCACCTTCAACCTAAGCACAAACGCTCAATGTAGTGATATTTATCTGTAAGACACATCGTATACCTATTATATACTGAATTGATGTGTCTTATAGATAAACATCATTGCATTGGGTACGCTGAGTTCGTAAAGCAATTTCTTGTTGCCAAATCTATAATTTGAATAACTTAATGAGACTTATCCGTTTCATAACAATGCAAGCTGAATTATTTTTTGATTGAAAATCAACAAGAAACTTATAGTAAATAAACTTAAAACTCTTTGTGTTTTTGTTATACATATAAAAGACCTTATAGTAACTGCTATTTAATTGCCAGAATTTTATACATATATATCTATATATATATTATACTAAATATTGTTTTAATATTTATGAATAATTACATCATAATGAGCATATATCATATTTGAATATTTGTTATTCACTAAATATCTTCATATATATACAAAAAAAAAATAAAATCAATATATTTTTTATATTCAATTTTAATTAAATATTAACTTAATGCTAACTGTTTATTTAATAGTATTAACAGTATTAGTACCAATTAGTATTATCAATTTAATAATTATAAATAATTATTTTTCGATTGATATATTTAAACACTTTTTTATTATTTATTCCGTTTTATTTGCAGTTTTTTTAGTTATTCAGTTAGGTATACTCTATTATGCTCTCAATGCATGTATTGCAGAGTCTGCAGCATTTTCACAAAAAACTCATTTTAGTAATAATAAAATTTTGTATTTTGCTATAATTACGTTCAAGGAACACACCACAGTAATTCCGTTAAAATTTCTTTTATGATCTCATTATTTTAAATTGAAACTTTCATAAATGCCAAAGTTTTTAGTATGCAAATGAGTCTAATTTCAAAGGGAAGTATGCGTCTACATGTTAAAAGCTCTATTAAATAAAGTAGCTCGGTCAACTCGACAATATAGCTCGTGTGCTGTTAAAAATGAATGCACATTAGAGCTGACCTTTAAAACTTGCTACGAGAACATTTTTGATTACATTCATTATGCAAATAAATATACATAAATATTAAGCAAATTGTGTGAAGAGCGCTTTATATAAAAATATATAATATACATATATATGTATAGCTCTCTCTATATATGCATACTTTCTCACTAGTCATTTGTGTGTGTGTATGTGTATTGGTGTGTCCAGCAAATTTATGTGGCAATTAACAACACTCTGTGGACACAAAAGCTACGACCCCAAAAAAATATTCATTAAAATTTTCCATTGTTTGGCACGAGCAGATTTTTGTGGCTTATCGCAAGTGCAATGTGTCTTCAGTTTTTAGTTCTCTTTGTGTGAGGTCTCTTGTGTAAATTTAGAAATTTATAGTTATTTAAAAATTCAGCACACAAGCATACACTCACACACACATACACAGACACATAGATGAGTAAGGCACTTTTGTTGCCAAATATGAATAAATTATCGGTCCATTGTTTGCTACTTGAAACGTAACCAGAAATTGTCCAGTGTCCTGCAGAGAGAAGCTTAAGCCAAGACTTTGGTCAAAAGCGACACGGATGCGGACAGTCTGACACACCACGCACAGTCACACACACACACACACACACTCATACACACATGGGTCTAAACTAGTTGTGGTAACAGGCGGGGCATTGTCTTAGCCTACTTCACTGCCCACACTCCACACGAGGCGACTCGAGTCGAGTCGAACCCTTGCAGATGCTGTTGACATGGCTTTTGTCATTTTCTGGTTACGGGCAAGCGAACAGAGCCACAGCGTACGATTGAAGGTGTAGTGGGGGTAGGTGGAAGCGGCATGGAATGGGATAATTCAGCTGCATGTGGATATGGAACGTGAGCAAACTTTGACTACAGTTGGCACCGTGTTGTTTACGTTGTATCGAATTTAAAGCACAGCTAACGCGAGAAACGAATGAAAGTAAAGAAGCGAACCAAAGAGTGAGAAAGAGAGACCATAAGCTCATTTATCTAATTTAATTGCATTTGATGTGCGATTCTCAAATAATTATTTAAATGTTTATTTATAATTTTTTTTCTATTAAATGGTTTCTACAAATAATATGCAAAACATTTAGACAATCATTTGAATTGAATATGCTGCTGCAAGAGGAAACTAAAAATACGTTTGGCAACAAGTTGGATGCAGTCGACTGTCTGATACCCGTTCATATGCCAAGTAGAGACTTAGCTATACACGATACCTAGAAGAGTTCAACTAATCTCCTCTTCTTTAAGGCTTTGACGCAAATATTTTATATTCATCCTAGATGCTTCACAAAACCAATAAACTCGTTTCACTATTGTGGGCGCGTATTAATACCAGATGTAGAGCTTTTCTGTTTGCTGTTATTTATAATTTTCCACCAATATTACACAGTTTGTTATTTCTGCGTTGCACAAACAAATTCTATAAACAATTTTCAATCAAAATTTTGTATTGAACTGATCATGGGCTTATTCAATTCTTTTGGGTTGCACAAATGCATTTAGTTTAATGAACAAATTTATTATTATTTGCAAATGAATAGACGGTATTTGTTTTATTAATCGAGCGCACGTTTCTGCTCTCTGCAATCAGCTCAATGGCTGCTGTGAATTATATAAAACAACTTTAAGTATAGTTAAAGCCAACTTCAGCACTTCAGTTGTTGTTGCTGTTGTTGTTGGGCAAGAAAAGTTGTCGGAAACAAATGCAGCATTTCAATTAAGTTGCGCTGGCAGCTAGCTAAAGCTGAAGATTGAACGTTCCATCGGGAGCTGCGGCATGGCCAAAAATGCGGCAAAGCCCGAGTTGCTCAACAAAGTTGAACAGCTAGCCAAATGGCTAACATTGCTCATACGCCCGCCCCTTTCTATGGCACAGAGTACAAAATAAAAGGTGGCACGACCAAGTGCTCAAGCAAATGGGCAAATTGTTAACGTAGAGCCAACTCAACAGCTAGCCAGCCAACTCAATGGGCAGAATTTCATGGGCAAAATCGAGCGGAATCGCTGGCTCACTGACTCGCTGGTTGACTGACTGGCTGACTGACTTGTCCAGCAGCACGGCTGTCTGGCGGAGTCTTCGCATCGCATTTCGGTTTTCATTGTCAATTGACACTATTGCAACTTGCACTCAGCGCTGCTCTAGTGAAATTGAGCGGCTCCTGCTCCTGCGACTGTTTCTACTTCTGTTCCTTCTTCTGCTCCTCCTGTCTTTAGCTTTTTGCCTCTTTTGCCATTCGTGTGGGACGCGCGTTTGTTTTATGGCCCTGTGGCAGCTGCTTATTGCAGTCGCTTTGCTTCAATGTGGCAACGTGTACCGTTACCCGATGCGTTTTACCACTTTGTTTACGGGCCAACTTTTGAGCACAGCTGCAAATTGAAATTTGTTGCAGCTTCCGCTGGAGCTTGAGCGAAACACTTGCGCTAATTAATTGGCATAGGAAATTAATATTAACTTTAATGTATTTAGCCTTGATTAATGAATAATTGACGGACAGCTGCAACAAATGACTAAATGACTGTTGGACTACCTGACTGACTGACAGGTACGTTAACTCCAAGGCAAGCCCCACTTCAAAGCGAAAAAAAAATGTATAAAGAAAATGTTGACATTTTTAGCTTCATTAATCATTTAAGCGGGTCGCACAAGTTGACAAGGCAAAAACAATGAATGCGGATGCTGTGCCTGAAAAAACAGGGCAAACGCTATCAAAACTTTTTCGTCCCCATCGCCTGCGGATTATTAATTACACAAATGGCATGGAGACCAGGCCACCTGGGCCAATATGCAAGTCAATATCGAATTAAGTCCACAGCAAACGATATATAAAAACGGGTTAAACAATGAAAGGGAAGTGCGTATTACTTAAAAGTGTGCACAAGACATCAAATTGTGTGTACACATATTTATGGCAGGCACTGCAAATAAGCGCATTTCAAACGAATCGCTATGAGACGTCGCCATCTCTTTTCAATAAATATATTTTTCTTTTTTAAATATATGTGAATTTTCATTCAGCTTCAAAAAAATAAGTCAACGGTAGTTCGATACCGGATTTTCCGGGAAAACGCATGCAATTTTAATGTGCCAATAGCTTAAATACACAAGCGCTTAAACACACACATGCTCACTCCCATCGATAAATCGCTACGGGTAAATGGAATTTATGGAAAACATTTTACGCAAATGAATCGTTCGCATAAAAACGAATTTTATGCGAAAAAAGATGAATCTTGTAATGAGAAAAAAATTAAAATAAATTAATCGAAATAGTATATGTGTAAAAAATATATATAAAATCAAATAGATATTCATTAAAAATATTTTTGCTTTTACAATAAAAATAAAAAATAAAAAATATTTATATTACTTATATGTTACAAAATAAAAAATATATTATTTTTGAATGCCATAAAAATATTCTTGCTACTACATATATATACATAATTGCAAGAATATTTATATCTATATAAATATATATATATATATATATATATAAATAACAAAATTTTAAAAATTATATTAATTAATTAAGGAACAAAATAAATTTAATTTTAATAAAATTAAATATAATATATAGCAACATTTTAATTGATTGGTAATAATTGATTAGCAATCTTTCATATAAAAAATATAACTATACATTAAATTTTTTTAAAATAAAATTTTAGTCAAGCTCGATATAAATTGTGAAAGCATTTATAAAAAAATGACTTATCTTCAATCTTTTGCTTTTTATTTTCCATTAGTATGGCCTTATAATTTCTTTTAAATTTAAATCAAATCTAAAGAATGTGCCTAATGGCACATGCATAATGTTCGCATACATTTAATAACACACCTTTGAGGCCATTACAAAATATGAGGCTATTACAACTAGATGTTTTATTGCGATGTACAGCAAAATGCACTTTTCTCGAACAGTTCGACAATAAATGTTGGCATTAGCCAACACTAAAGCGTTGTCACACAATTTAAGGCAATTATTTATTTTGCCTCCAAGTCCGGTGCTCTGGCAGCTTATCTTGACAGCCATTAAATGGCAGTAGAACGTTAGGAATTTCTGATATAGTAGATGTGTAGAAGCTTTGTGTGTGTTTGGGTGTGTATGTGTATGTGTATGTACGTATGCGTATGTGTATACACTTTTGGCACGCACTGTGTCCATTTTTGGGGTTAGAAGCGTGACCAGATCCTGTTTGTATACACAGGACTCGCCGGACTAACATGCTAGCCACTGCTTATCGCGCTTATCACGCGACTCCTTTGCTCTATGGCTGCCAAAATGTGTATAATTTTTATCGGCCAGCCTTTGGGGGCTAGTTTAGTTTATTGACCTAACAGGACAGACGCCAACTAGGTAAAGTAACAGGCTGGCAATTTGTTACCCGTGTCGATGGGTCATAAATTCTGTCAATGTATCTTGCGGGTGCGCAGGGGCGGCTCAATTTTCATGCGAGCTAATTTTGAGCTAAGGTTGAGATTCGTTTGGGCTGTCTCTAAATATAGCAGGTACTCTATCACTCTCTCTCACTTTCTCTCTCTCTCTCTCTCTCTCTCTGTGTTTCTGTTTCTATTTATTGCACACATACACACACGCCATGATAGATGATTTTGCTTTTTGGGTCTAATAATAGCTCTTCATTATTGAGCCTCTCGCAACCCTCCGGTGCCCTGTCGTCCGTTTCATTAAAATTTTCGCCTGGACGCAAACAATGTATTGACATTTCAATTAATTAAGAGTCTTCCTTGCATAGTCCGACCTTTGGTTGGCCAGCGCCGAAATGTGACCCGAACGTTGACAAACTACAGCAACAACATGAACAATACTATTGTGTGTACATTTATTTAGCCTAAAATCTTTCTAAATAAGAAAAATTGCTTTAGGAAAAGGTCAGCAGCTGCACCTAATGAATTAATTACAAGGCAAAGTGTCTTAAATCAGCTCTCTAATGAATTAACAAATTTCTAGAGATTTCTGATCGATCGAATTTTGATTCGTGAGTAGTTTAGAAATGCGAATTTTAAATTTAGATTAGGCATTAATTAAATTAAAGTTTTTAGTTTTGTAAAAAAAAATATTTATATTAAATATTATTATATTAAATATTTTAATATCATTTATGATGTCATATGCTATTGGATTTCGTTATTTCTCTGATACCAAGAACTAAAATGACTTTGATTAAATGTTGAATATTTTCCCATAATTTGAATTGTTGCGTTCTTCTCACTAAACTGATTTGTGCTCCCTCGCTTTTATTGGACTTTAACCTTTGCCTTTGCGCGAACTCGGTCTGTCAGTTCAGAACCTGCTTGCTGCCAATTTCATTTGTTGTTGAATGCCAATTCGAAATGTTTATTAAATGGCAGCCAGGATAAATGTTAAAGTTAAGTCTGTGGCTGAGGTGGGCTTTATGCAAATCCTTGCGCCACAAAATGTCATACACACACACACAACTCAACTGCAAAATGCTACTAAGCCCACTTACTTACAATTTAGCAAAGAAAAAAATGGATGGAAAAATCATAAAAAACAAACAAAAAAATAAAAAAACACAGAATACTGCGAAAACGAGAGTGTAAAACTTTTTGCATACGTAAAGAGACGGGCGAGAAAAAAATGAATCCAGCTTTATGACACGCACACACACACACAAGCACAGTTGCATAAACGCACAGAGAGAGAGAGAGAGAGAGAGAGAGAGAGAGAGAGATAGAGATAGAGAGGGAGACAGAAAGAGAGGGAGAGTAACACACAAACACAATACTTGACTTTATTCCGTTGCCAGCAGCGCAAGTGCCTTAATAGTGTGCGTGAGCGTGCTATGTGTGTGTGCGTGAGTATTTATCTATGTGTGTGTGGACTACTTTCTCGCCGTTATACAAGCGGGCGGCACAAAATCCAATCAACATAACGAGCTACAAGCGCCGCTGAGCGGCATAAAATGAAAAAAAATAAATACTTATATACGCACGCACACATAGACGCAGCTATATGAGTATTAAAGTGTGTGTGCGTGTTTGTGTGTGTGCATGCACAGCACGCTCAACACGCTGTTTGACTGTGCTGTGAAACACTGCACGAAATCAGAGCTGCCTTAAGCTCAGCTCCGCCGCCTGCCCCCTTCCTGCGCTTTCCCCTCGCCCCCTTCGAGACTCCGAAAATAAGCCGGAAAAAGGGTAGACCAAACAGAATGCCCTGATGTTCCAGCATTTGCGAAATTATTGCCGGAATAATGCCCAAAGCCATATGCAGCACTCGTTGCTGGCTCAGTACTTTAGCTTAGCAAGCAAAAAGCATTTTTGTTGCTTTAATAAAGTCCTTTTGCTGTGACCAACAATTACGTTTGGGCCGTCAAATGTTAAAGCCTCGAAGACCTCACGAGAACTGACATAAAGCACTTCAAGGTTTTAGCGAGAATCAAAGCATTTCCGTTTCCAAACTTGTGTTTTCATATAGAGGAACTCAATTTGATTAGTCTGACTAAATTAAGTTAAGTTAGTGGATGATAAGTCCGTTTAATATAAATTACTGTGTGGTCTGGAAGTCTGAGAATAGCATTCCTGAAAATTAATACCAATATAAAGACTTTCATACAAGAACTTATTTTAATCTTTGTTTTCATGGCAGCTGCGATTCATCAGATTATCATAGCCAAGTTGAAGCTGTGGCTTATATAATAACTGTAAGCTTTTACCATTATAATGAACTTCTGTACGATAAGAGCTCTAAGCTTTTTCCGTGATAATGAACCGCTGCACGAATTATCTACCTCCGCTCATAATTCAACCAAGTAGCCATGTTCGAGCAGCAGCAACAAACGGGCAGACAATTCACTTAAATTTAGAAGCAATTTTATTTCTATAAATAGATAATGTAAACGGACCAGCAGCAATTGGCAACCCTGCTGTGAACCCATTGACTGTCCATCCATGTAAGACCCAACTCTATATATCTTTTTGCTGCCCATTAATATTGTCCACAGAGCCTTTTGTGCCGGGCGTTCATTCAACTTATAGCCAAGAGCACCAACAGCAGCAGCAACAATAATAACAACAACAATTGCTGTGACAAGCGACATGCAAAAAAGAAAAAAAATCGAAAAAAAAGGTGGCCTGAAACTGAAACTGAGACGCAGTGTGTCCTGGCCAAGCGGGAGGCTGCGACTTGCGGGAAGAGGGCCAGGGAAGTGTAGTAAAAACTGTGCGCAAAAGTGTGTCGACTTGGCAACAACAACAACAACAGCAGCAGCAATAGCAGCAACAACAAGAGCAACAAACAAATGAAATAAAAGTAAACCCATTTACACCACAGCCAGAAGAACGATGAGCAGCCCATGAACTGTGAGAAGAGGCGGTGGGTGTGGTTAACTGTGTGTGTATGTGTATGTGCAGGGCTAGTGTGAGCTGCTGCGGTGGCGCCAGCTGCTTGGCAAACGGCAAATGTGGGGCATTTGGCAGTCGCTGTTACAGTTGCAGTCGCAGTTGCAGACGCAGCTGCAATTGCTCCGTCGTATTGTTAACTTTCTTTGACGGCGGGCCAAAAACGTGGACCGCCTGTGGATGGAATGTCAGAGATGAGCGGGTACTGCGAGAGCTTTTACCGAATGCAATCTACTTCACGAGCTCGTGTTAAATTCTGTCTCGTCATGTCTTCCCAACTCGTGTCCCTGTTAAGTCATCTCTCAGTAATGTCAAGTCATATTAAATAGGATAAAGTTGTATCAATTCGTGTTAGTCATGATATAAATAGCGTTTGTCATGTTTTCTTCTCCAAGTATATCTTCTTCTTAGCCGTCTTCTCTAGTCATGTGACATCGTACTATATCAAGTAAATTCCTATAGCGCTGTATAAAGATTTCTTAAGTCGTGTTCTTAAGTAAATAAAGTTGAACTTTATTCGTAATTTGAGTTTCTTTGATTATCATCATTATCTTCTTTAAACTGTTGTTCAGTTTATCTTATATTATAAGCATTTGAGCAAGTTGATCAATTTCAGTCTATAATCTTTAATATTAAGCATTTCATCCCAGCTTGACAAATATCATTCGTGTCGAGTCTTTCGTGTTGCACAACAATATTTTATACTTCCTTTCTTGAATCCTATATCACTCGTGTCACGCACAAAAAAGGCACGACACGCGCTCCTCTCCAACACTTTGAAGTCTATATAGGTGTGAGTATGATTCAGCGTGTGTTAGTTGCTCACTGCTATTGCTGTTGCTGCTCTTTCAGTATCAGCTGAAAAACAGTCGACAAGACTGACATGACCAGGCGAGGCCTGCTAAACAAACGCAACAATAGTAACGGCAACAACACGAATGGCAGCAACAACACCAGCGACAGCAACTTTGTGTAGTTATGGCACGAAATTGCGGGCACAGCAGCAAATTAACACAGTACGAATCCTGGCTAGCCTGTTGCCATTCTCAGGCCGATTCCGTTAAATTGATTATTTGGTTGCATAGTGCCCACACACACACACACAGGTACACACAGACAGACACTATCAAACACAATGCATTCAATTCCGCACGACTCGGTCATGGCCAACACCATTGTTGTCCTGCCTGGTGATGTCCTGGCCCACTAGACACTGCCCGCCGCCCGCTGAGTGCTACGCAACTGATATGCATAAAAGCCGCATTCAGAAATGGGTGTGGCAGCCGCACACGCACTTATCGGCATTCACAGCACGTCGACACTGCCGTCGCCCAATGGAGTGCACAAAAATGCTTATAAAGGGATTAATTCGATTGCAATATTCACATTTGCATGGGACCATGCTCTGGCCATGGCTTCAGCTTTCTGATCCTGGCTTCGGCTTCTGTTCGTTCTGGTCAGCGAGTTCCTGCTGGCACTCGCCGCACATTGTCCGTCAGCCGCATTGTTTTAATTGTCCGGTTCGTAATGATTTTTTATGGGTTTCACTACTAGTCTACTAGATAACGGCCAATCCAATGACTGCTCATATATATGCATGAACTGTCAATCCTTGAGTTATTTTTATTGCCTTTGTCTTTTGAGGGAATTTGCCCAAATATAATTGCAGTATATGTGTGTTTAGCTAAGCATTTTTATCTAATATTTTATTATTTTCATCATATTTGACCAAATACTTTATCGAGCCAAGAAAGTTCTATACAAATTGGTTTGCCCATTCAATACTCATTCTATATCTGTCTGCAATGTTTCACGTAAATGACTGTTTCTGTTGTAGCCTGATGTATTGCCTCAATTTAGTCTTATTTGTTCTCATGTCATAGAAACATTTCTAGCAATAGCTTCGAGCACTGTCTACAGCATTTCAATGCCCAATCGTACACACACACGCACACACCTTCACCGCAACTGACAGCTGCTCACATAAAATGGCCAAATTTTCAATTATAATTGAATTTATGGCAAACACACATGAATATACATAGATATATAAAGGATATATAGATATATATACAGATATATAGTTACACAAATTCGAGCAAATTTCTGCACAGATTCTCATCGAATGGCATGTTAATTGGCTCAATTTGATTCTGAATTTAATTTCACACGCATCAAAGTAAATCATGCTGTGTCTTAAGCCATATGTGAGTGTGCTTGAAGGTGTGGTGCTTCACATTTCAGAAATTAAATTTTGCACACTTAAGTGGAAATACAGACACACCTTCGTCTGGGCAAATTAGTTCTGAGTAGATATTCAATTCATAGAAATTAATATAATTTAAGATGTCTAAAATAATACATTGCTGTTGTCTTAAGTTAAATCAAATTATCACAGCAAAATTATGCTTGTATTAACCCGGCCTATTCTTCTTTTACAGTTAGTTAACAGCCCAATTGGGCGCACAGCGGAGACTTAAGCAGCGGCTAATCCAACTGTATTGCATCGATTCAGGCATCTGGGTATAGACAGCTTGTGCCTAGCCATGGGCACCGGACACTACTTCTGGGCGATCTTCTACTTTACCAGCCTGTGCAGCGCTTCCCTGTAAGTAGACGGCCTGTTAAGCCCATGCATCATACACAGTAGATGCCAAAAGTATCCCACTTTATGTTTTCACTTTGTTCTCTATTTTTTTGAACGTTTTGTTTTTGATTTTTGACTTCATGTTGCACTCGAGTGTTTGTGAGTGCCGCTCCAAGAGGGCAATTTGCATACAAATGCCGTTCATTTGCCAGATGGGCACGCCTACAGTCCAAAGAGGCCATAATGCATATGCCATATATACACGTTCAAACACATGGTACACGCATCTAGAGTGTGTGTCGCATGTGGGATACATGATATATACATATATTTCAAGTAGTGCTGTAGTCAACTGTAGTTTGCTTTTTCGTCTCGCCCTTCGTACCGCCCGCCACCCCAACGTTCGGTCACTCGAACTTGTACTCGCATTACCATAACATGTTTTTATGCATTTAAACACTTTCACTCCTCTAACAAACATCATCATTAAAATGTAATTAATTTTCATGTAATTTTTGTCGGAGCATAAATTTTGGAATTATTTACGCTCAAGCCGAGGACAGAGCCAGCCAGCACACCTTTTGTGGCTTGGCTCTGCCAAGGCTTCTGATAAGTGCGACAGTGTATAATGCAGATGTCAATTCAGCGTCCACAATCGAACACACTACACTCAATTTGTATATAAAAGCCAAATCAAAAAGCTGAACAAATATCAGCCAATGAGCGCTCATAACTTGCTGTAAATTATTATGCAAATATTTTCTGTTAACTGCAATACTATAATAAAAACAAAATTTCACCAAAATTTGTTCAGCATCTTTTTCAAAACTACTTCAAATAATTGTCTAAACTACTCGTACACAAACAATAAAAAATAAATAAATAAGAAAAATCATAATAATAATATTGAAACAATTAAAAAGCAAAGCAAAATTAAAATTATACGTGCGTACCTATCCATATCCTGATTTCAGAGCAAATAATGCCAAAATAAATTTCCGAGAAAAGGAGAAAAAAGTCTTAGATCAAATTTTAGGTGCAGGCAAATACGATGCCAGAATACGACCATCGGGAATTAATGGCACAGGTGAGCATATACTTTTAACACGCACTGTATAACAAGACATATTGTACCTCTAAAAAGTTCTTTTCAAAACAAAAGCTTTTTAATTTCAAAAATTATTTTTAGTTCTCAAAATCTCAAAAAAATGTAAAGAACAATTGGTATTATACTATGAATATTGTATATTTCTAAGTCTCTTATAAGTAAAACAAAAATGAACAGCTAAATTAGTCTAGAGAGACCTAACAGTGAGCTATTCATTAGCTTAGCTAAGTAATATTATTGCCTTTAAAAGTTATTAAGAAAAACTCACAATTTAAACCAACCAAACTCTATGCCAGATGGTCCCGCCATAGTCAGAATCAATCTATTCGTACGCAGTATAATGACGATTAGTGATATTAAAATGGTAAGTCACACATTAGAGTGAGCCAAAAAATAAAAACTAATTAAACAAAAAGTAGAAAAAACCAAATCAACTATGAAACCAATTGAAAACAATAAACCTTGGCCAACAAATTCGATAGACCCAATCTGTCTCGCCCTACTTCGCTCTATCTCTCTGTCTCACATCAACAAGCACACCATTCGACATGCAGTACACTATAGAAACTCCCCATCCATAACTATGCATCTTCAAATAGTTTTGGTAGTAATAACAGCTACTAGAACTACATAGCCAAATGCTCTATGCTACTCTGCTCACATAGACACACACATAACATATATACATATCTATATAGATAGACGCAATACTCATAAACATACACTAAACTAAGCAATAAATAAAATAAAAGAGATTTTTCACTTTGTTTGTTTTTGCGTTGAAGTTGGGTTTCTAACTTTCTCTATCTATTCATAACTGTCTATCTCTCTCTATCTCCCTGGCAGTCTCTTTTAGACATGCCATATAGAAAATACCTAGCTGACCCATCTCCCTCTAGCCCAATCTCCCACTCTTTTTAACCTTATATCTAACTTTGTTTGCTGTTCTTTGGCTATCGAAATTTGCGTTCTTTGCGTTTGTTTCATGTTCTCCCTTTTTTGTTCCTTTTGTTAAACAAAGCCACATTTATGGCACATGTATTTGGATACTCTAGTATGCATACATCTCTAAATGTGCATATATACATACATACATGTATACGTTCTATCATTCAGTTTTAGTTTTACGCATATTTTAGAGGAAGCGTTTTTGCATTTTCCAATTTCGTTTCGTTTGAGTTTTTCGTTTCATGGATTCATGTTTTTGCCAAGGATACAATTACGCCCGGCAAACATTGTTCTTTCCACTATATACATACATATATATATATAGAGTACTATATGCTTATATACTACTTACTTATATACTACTCAACTATCTACTACTACTACTACTATTACAACTTGCTGCAGTCATAGCTAGCAGTATTTGCTTTTTGAGTTCTCTTCTTTTGTGTTCAATTTGACATGCAAACGCATTAACTTATACAAAAACAGACACACACACATGCACATAACTTAACACACATGAGCCAAGGCAAAGCTCCTGATGCCTTAGCGACTGTGCTAGCAAATCGATAAGTCATCAATTTCAAGTAAATTTTTGGACATAAAACTGTTGCCTACTTCTGGGCTGAGCACAAAGCATTTTCATTTTGCTGGCTTTTAACACACAGACAGATAAACACACATCACACACAATCACTAGTGAGTGCCCTGCAAACACTTAAGGTTCAGAAAGATGTGGCAGCATATAATAACGTTTCTGAGCCTTCTTGCTCTATAATATAATAATTGAGATTAAAAAAGATTTTTTTTGTTTGACTACCCCTAGTCAAACAGTATTATATGCTGGAAGAAAATTAGTTTTTTTTAAATGGTCAAACTCTTTCAACCGCGATCTAATTGTTATTCAGCATTCTAACACTTAAGGATTTATCTGGCATTCAGTATCTTGTCAAGTTCTCAATGAGGATGCTCTAGCTGATGAAAGTTGGAGATCATGACTTTATAATGAATTTCAATATTGCATTAAGCTCCCTTAAACAATCGCCTGATAATTTGGCATTAGTATTGCTCGCACTCCCACATGCAGTGGAGAAAAAAATCAAGGCATTCGTGTAACTGTCGCCAAAATATCTTCTAGGCTCAGGGCTTTAAGCTATATGCATGATAAAAAGCATAGAAAATATATGTGAGTTTGAGTTAATCAATAGCCATGTTTGCAGGGCTAGCAGTCTTAAATATATATATATATATGAAATGGATATAAGAACAACTCGAGCATTCACCAACATGCGATTACATAAAAATCATGCTTTACAATTAAGTGGACTACATGTAATCGTTATTTCTGTTAAATGTTATTATAATGTAAATCAAGTTTTACTCTCTCTCTCTCTCTCTGTCTCTCAATCCCTCTCTGTCTCTCACACATCTTTTGGCCACCCCAAAATGTATTTAAATGTGTATTGGGGACTTATGCAAAAAAAAAAAATAAACCACTATTTAGTTGTGTGTGTGTGTGTGTGTTTGAAGCTCTCTATCCACTTAGCCAACATCATTTTATTTCCATTTTGATTGCAACAAAATTGGATTTTATTTACAGTTAATTCCGCCACGCGTGTATGTGTGTATTTGAGTGTATATTTGAGTGTGTGCTGCTGTCATGTTGACTTTTGCCGCAGCAATGACATCATTAAAAATGCAAGAGTATCATCCATATGCATAAATATATGCAGCGGCTACGGTCATAGTCATTCGTTAAACTGAATAAAGCTAACTGAATATAAGCAATAAATATATGACCATCAATTAGCACATATTACAGCGTACCAGGCCTTATTTGCCATGCTCGTCACTTCCTTGTTTTCTTTTTTGTCATATTGCAATTTTCACTCACACGAAACTCATACACATAAAGAATAATTAAAGATATAAATTAACCTAGGCTCGATTATGTATATATGAAAATCACGAAAATATATAAATATATATATTAGCTTATTTCTATAAGATATTTAAAGTGAGAGCAACGTAATGCCATAACTAATTTTAAGCAGCACATAGCAATAAAAATAAAACTTTATTACAGTAAAAAGCACAAAACCCCAGATAGAAGCCAGGCGGGTACCAAAGTTCATTGGTCATTTCAAATATTTTATATGCTAAGTTTTTAGTACAAAATTTAGCAGCAACAGCAGAAACTGTATAGGGAGCAGTGTGGCCAGCCGGCCCGCTGCCAGTGTGACCAGTTGTTAAATTTTGTTTATTACCCATTGTACAAAACGGTCTATCTATATGTATCATCCCTCCAGATGGTCCGGCCGTCGTGCGCGTCAACATATTCGTTAGAAGTATATCGAAAATCGATGATGTCACCATGGTAAGTGCGCGCAAAAATCAAAAATCAAAATCAAAACAATCCAAAAATAAAAAGTAGTTAAGAAAGACAGACTCTCAAACCTTGGCCCTAAACGTATATACATATGTGTGTGTGCCCCTGAAACGCTCGCTCTCACTCTGTCCAACTCTCTAGTGTCTCCCGCTCTCTCGCTCTCGTTCTCTCTGTCTTTTTCTCACTCTTTGTCTAACTGTCCATGTCAGGTTTGCTTCCTATAAACAGTGCGCGTATCTTATATAACTGCCGTTAATTCTTATGTCTTATCTATGACCAGGCAATCGAACAACAGAAAAACACAAATACCATTATATATTATTAAAAATAATAATTATGCTATATATACATATATATTATATCGGATATTGGTATTTATAAACTATCGATGTTTTTTAATTTCAACATATTTTGAATTCAATTAACAAATTATTTGCTTTTATTAAATTACAAAAAATTAATTAAGAAAATATGGAAAATTTTGGAAAATTCTGTAAAGAACTTGTTGTTCCTAGTTTTGAGCAATAAATTCGAATTAATTAGCAATGTAATTAGATTGTGCATATTATACAATTTTAGTTCATTTATTTACAAGTTTGCATTGGTAAAAGTTAAGTTTTTTTTTCATAAATTTTTAATATATGTTTGCTCTACAAAAATGTAAAATAATAAATTTGTTTTCTAGTACAAAATGAAGCAAAACATAAAAAAAATGTCTTTTTGGATCTCTCTCACTCTCTCTCACTCTCTCTCTCTCTCTTTCTCTCTCTATCTGTCTCTATCTACCTATATATCTTTCAAATATATGCAATACTCTGTCTAGCTCACACACTTTCTATCTCTCTCACTTTCTTCATTTTAATAGTTTTAATTTTTAGCTGTAACTGTCAACCTACCCCACGATCTATCTCTATCTCTCTCTCTCTCTCTGTTGCTCTCTCTCTCTCGCTCTCTCTCTCTCTCTCTCTCTCTCTCTCTCTATCTCTGTCTCTCTCTCTCTGAGTTAATATATTCACTCTTAACAATAAGCATTTATAAATTCCACTCAATGTTAATTATGCCTACATAAATTAACTTATTATCTTATATCAAATTATTACTAATTGTGATGATGATGACTGTCGGACAACAGCTATTCAATTATATATACATATATCTGTATATATATTTTGCTGGTCCTTTATGCTGGCTGTCGTGTGTATTTTCAAATAATGTATTAATATGCAAACCTCAGATGATTGACGACTTAATTTTTAATATAATTCTATTATTTAAACGACAATTTCCAATTTTATCGACCTAATTATTGTTATTGTTTTATTGCGTTATCTATATATACTTAATATCGAACAACCTAATTGCCTTCAACAATGCAGCCGAATGTTTGCAAAATTTGTTACTCAAATTTTCCGTGTGCTTTGTACGTGTGTTGGTTGGTTAGCTAACTATAATCCTTTACCCACTTCACAAGCGCCGCCCCGTTTCACCACAAATTTTCATTTTCAGACCATAAATAATTACTAAATGGTATATTATATGTTATTTGTTTAGTTCTATGCCTGAAAGCAATAGATATTGTATTTATATTTACATAAAAAATAAATTTAAAATAAAAACGAAAACCAAAACCAAAAACTAATTAGTTTGAAGCTTTCAAGGTGTTTAGCAAATTGAAAATGTGTGGCATGCATTTTATTAAAAATTAAATAAAAATAAATAAAAATCTACATTAAAAAAAATGAAACTGTGCCACTTCGGATTATCGAAGTGTTAATACCCTTGCAAAAAATATAAGAATTTAAATAGAATAATATACTTAATATTATTACATAATACGTTTACCTAATGTGCCGATTGGGCTGGTTAATAATATATTGTCCAAGTAAAGATAAAACTACAACGCGTATAGAGCTGCAAGGGTATATATGGTTAAAATCGGTTAAAACAATTGATGTCATAAATTAGTAAACCATATGTATTGCTGTTTTAGGAGAAAAATTGAACCTAAACTTTACACTTTAATGAGATCCATGCAGACATTTTTGTGTATCAATTAGAAAAAACTATGTTTTGTAATTGAGTTTTCAATTTCATTTCTTACTATTTCTATATCATTTAAAGCTTGAGTTTTGTCATACATATCGTGCACATATAAAATTCATCAAAAAGAAAAAAACTTTAAGCAAAACTCAATGTTAAGCTAGGATTAAGACTATGTTAACACATAAATAAATAAACATATTTATATATATATATAAAATATAAAAATAAATAAGTATACTCTTGCACCCGATTGTTAATGAAAGCAATGATAACTCATAAAGCGAATGCCGCTTGATTTTGATATGATAATTTTTTAGCGAATTTGCCCACATTAGTCCAGGTCAACATGTTTCTGCGCTCCATATCGAAAATCGACGATTACAAAATGGTGAGTGCAGGCTCCTAGGCAGTAATCGAATACATATGCATAAGCGTACATACATATATAATTAATAATAATTAAAATAATAATAATAACGTAATAATGAATGTACATGCATACAAGTACAAATCCAAGCGCTTTAAAAATCTTGCTCAAAATATTTATATACAACTAAACAACAGCAACAAAAAATACTCGCATATCTTATTTAACTTCTGTGTATCTGTGAGTGTGTGTGTGTGTGTGTGAGTGTGCGGTTATGTGTGTTTAATTAAAATAAAAGCACAAAACCTTAGCTTTCTCAATATATATATACAAGATGTATATTTATGTATAAAAGTATGAGATAAATGTTAATATTAAATAATAATTATACATATATTTAATAAATTAATAATTAAATTAATTGGCTGTATTAAACTATTAATATTTCCTATCTTCAACACTTCCCAATTGTCTTGCAAAATACTTCAAAATACTTCACCAGAAATCTCTTGCGCACAAAAATATGTTTAAAAAAAACTAAAAATAAAAAATTTGAAAACATTTTTCGGCAGACCGAAAGTTCTGTACTCTTGTAGAGTTGAGCTATATCTCCGAAGGATTCAATTCATTGAACCTTAAATTATGAAACGCGGAAGATCTCTTCATATAAGTCAATTAGTCAATGTCAATTCACTGATAGTTGAAAATGACTCACCGATCAGAATATTTGTCTTATATTCATAGAGTTGTCAAAATGTATGTATACACTAAGTAAATTAATGTCTTCTTCTTCATCTTGACAGTTCATGGCAAAACTCTTATCTACAAGAATATAAACTTATTCATTCATATCCATTAATATTAAATTGTAATATAATTCCTATTCACTCACTATTAGTAAGAGATTTCTGTTCATTTATTTAGATACATATTTATTCTTGCAAGCATACATGTCTTAATGTATGCATCTATATATATGTATATTTCTAAATGTACCTTTTAGAATACAGCTTCAATTCTAATATGTTTTTTTCTTTTATAACTTTTTATAATTTTTGTCTCTTCTGTTGTTTCACACACAATTTCTGTAGGCGCGCGCTGTCTCTCTGCCTCTCTCGCTTTCTCTCTCTCTCTCTCTCTCTCTCTCTCTCTCTTTGACTCTATCTCTCTCTCTCTCTCTCTCTCTCTCTCTCTCTCCCTCTCTCTCTCTCTCTCTCTCTCTCTCTCTCTCTGCCTCTTTTCCCCACACGAAGTATATTTAAGATTTTATTGTAATTTAAGCTAGTTTTTAAGTTTACAGTAAGTTTCTCATAGTTAAAAAGCAGTTTGTAAACAATGGAAACTATTTTAGCCTAAGTCTAAGCAAGCAAACTAGCAAAGTATCTAAGCTCAAACTTTCAATCAGTTCGCCAGCATCAGCTCATTGAATAAAGCATAAAAAATAAAAAAATTTCACCAATTTTCAGTACTATTCATTTCTTTAGCCGATAAGCTTCCTTCATTTAACATTTAACATTTACAACAGTGTAACCATGTATAATTTTGATTATCAATTGAAAACAGAAAGATAACAAAATGCTTACCACACATGCAACATGCAAATGCAACGAGTTCCACATATATTTTATTTAATTTAAATCCAACTCTAACTGTAAGTATAAAAATA
Organism: Drosophila hydei; assembly: GCF_003285905.1. Taxonomy (NCBI): domain Eukaryota; kingdom Metazoa; phylum Arthropoda; class Insecta; order Diptera; family Drosophilidae; genus Drosophila; species Drosophila hydei. The sequence goes on from NW_022045657.1 coordinate 340,610, forward strand.
AAAGTAAAGAGTTTGCATTAAATTCATCTCTTGTTCAGGGACTCTGCATTTGTCATTTTCATATCCGTCATATAAAATATAAATATAGATACATAACAAATTGCAGTGCCTGAGCACTTAAACAATCTATTTGTTCTGACAGTCGCCTCATAAAAAATAATATTTAAAATAGACAAAAAAACTGGCATCAATTTATTAAGTGGCGCCACAGAAATGACACATAAAAACATTATTTGTAATAATTATTGAAATTTATTTGCTGCCAGTTTTTACTACAAATGTTTGCAAATTCCTTTTGACATTGCATCTATTTCATGAATATAAAAAGATACAAAATAGATGAAATGAATAAATAAAAATAGCTGCCGACTTCATTAAGAACAACTAATAGGATTTTATTAATCAATTCAAGTTTCTGTTTCCTATATCATTTACACCTATCTTTGAATGGAAACCCTAGTTTATAATTTGATCTACTTATATAAAATTTATATAGCATGCATTAAAAATATATCTGTTTAAGCATGTTTCGGGTCTATAAAATAATAAGTATAATAATATTAAATATTTTATTTTATTTTATTCATGAGGAATACGAGCCGTGAAAGTGTTGAAAACAAAATCTCTTTTGCGATGTTTTTGATTTTTATTACAAAAACTTTTTTCTATAGCACAAAAATTATGTATTTTTATGCATATTTTTTTTATCTTGAATAATTCCTCAAACTTCAGCGTGAAGTTGAAGAATTTTATATGAATTTCAAAATATTTGGATAAATCTTATGAAAGTTCTGCATGCAGAGTTTTAAGTTAACTTTAAGAATACATCTATGTTATTTGATATAAATATGTATATATTTTAATATGAATGTATAGCATAAGTCTAGTTACTATGTAAGCCTGATTATTTAACAATATGATATTGCTTTGCTTTTACTGCCTGTTTTGTTGTTGCGTCAGCTTTTGGCTCTGCTTTTGCTTTCGCCTTTGCCTGTGTCGCCTGCTCAATAGATATTGTATTACTGTTTATGAATTTTTGGCACGTTGCAAGCTGCCTTCTGCCTTTTTGCTTATTGCCTGCTTTATATTTTGTATGCAACACGTTGCAATGCGCTGAACAATGCATCGGATAATGATGTTCATGCTGAATGTGGTTGATGTTGCATGCTCAGCATCGCAGACGCATCTTGAATTGCATTTTGGTTCCATTTACATACATTTATAGATACATATATATATACAAAACTTATGTATGTGCCATGACAAGAATACTTCTAACATACAACTAATACCAATACCATGCCGAGAATATGCAACTAGCCGAAGAGCAAAACGCTTTATACGACAATATATACAACAGTTTCAATTATTATAGCCACCATATATACTCTTCTTACTAACAAATATAAACTAACTACTCGAAAAAAAATTACAAAACGTTCGCCACGCCTCGCCACGCCTTGCTCACTCTCTCATACAATGTACCACAAAAAAATATATAAAACGAAAAAATCAATTTAAAAATAAAGTCAAAGTCCCACCCGCAAAAGCAAGCCCACCAATTGATACGCCCCACACCCACTACAGAAAAAAAGAGAAAAAATTAAAAAATACGCAAAAATCTCCAAAATTTGACAACAATCGAAATTTTCATTGTGGTTCAAATTGAATTGCATTGAAATTCAAATTAAAATTAAAGACTCTTTAAAAGACTGTATTTTCTAGTACTGACAAAGTTCTCTTTCATCCCAATACAAATAAAAAAAACACTTCAAACGCGCACCACAGGAGTACAGCGTACAGTTAACCTTCCGAGAACAGTGGACGGATGAGCGTCTCAAATTCGATGACATACAAGGTGAGCACTTGCTGGAACAATTCCATGACTCTAGTCTCCACATGTATCCTAACTACCGTTTAAGGCCGCTTGAAATATCTTACACTGACGGAGGCGAATCGTGTGTGGATGCCGGATTTGTTCTTTTCCAATGAGAAGGAGGGACATTTTCACAATATCATTATGCCCAATGTGTATATACGTATATTTCCCAACGGATCGGTCCTCTATAGTATACGCATCTCATTAACATTGGCCTGCCCAATGAATCTCAAGTTGTATCCATTGGATAGACAAATATGCTCGCTTCGAATGGCTAGCTGTAAGTGATATTGTATATAATAATATAATAATATCTTACTATATAGCTACAGTCTAATAAAATGTTGATATATATCATATATATCTCCATATATATATATCTTATCTATAATCATAAATTCTTAAATATTTAATTGAATCTCATAAATATATTTTTGATCTTCTTCTTCTCTCAGATGGCTGGACTACCAACGATTTGGTATTCCTTTGGAAGGAGGGTGATCCGGTGCAAGTGGTTAAGAACTTACACCTACCTCGCTTCACACTGGAGAAGTTTTTGACTGATTACTGTAACAGTAAAACCAACACGGGTACGTTCATTTGTGTGTGTTCTAACAGTTGTGTTGATTGTGTTTGAGAACTCTAACTAACTCTATATAATTAAACTCTTGCCCCAATATCTATATCTTAACTTTGTAAAACTGTAGCTTTACTTAATTTTCATAGTTTGATTTGAAGTTTTTTTTGCATCTGTTCATCTGAGTTATGCATCCAATAGCTACTTTATTTATGTGTATCTATAGTATTTATTTTCAATATAGTTGTTCGCTTATATACGATATCTATAATAAACGGCATCATAAGCACTTCATAGCAAAAACTCTCACATACACACGTACAGATACACACATACACATGTAATGATGCCGTTTACACATGAGCATCTCGTTGGGCCGTTATCAATGCCCGAATCGCATAAAAACCAACTTTTTACGATGTAATTCACACACACTCGCAACACACCCACACAGACTCACACAGACACTCACACACACACACACACACCTACATATTGTTAAACTCTAGCTGCCCCACTCACACGCCCATTTTAAGTGCAGTTTTTGGCATCGCGTGTCGCCTTACCTTAGCCGAGTTTTTATGAGCACTTTGAAATCAGTTGGCGCTTTAAGCAAATGTTTACCTTGGCTACCAAGAACTACTTCGTACATATATATATCTGAGCATCTGAGCATCTCAGCGTCTCAATTCTGAGTAGCTGAGGACTCTGAGACGACAGCCAAATACGAAACGGAAAATGAAAATGAAAGAAAATGGCAAAAGGCGGGGCACGGAAAGCAAATTAATCGAGGAAATTGTTTGCGACGCAGTTGCTTAAACTTGCACAAAGAGCAAATGCCCCCCAAACCATGCCCCATCCTCTCCAATAATGATGATCTATGTGGGTATGTGTGTGTGTGGGCGTGTGGTTGCGTGAGTATGTGTATCTACGCGACTGAGCTGTGGCATACAAACACGCAAAACTTTTTCACAAACTTGGCAAATTGTCTGTCAGCATCTTTAGAGGGATAATTTATAGCTAGAAAATGCAACCGATTTGTGCCTCTGCCATTTGCTTCCCACGACCAGCTCACGGCAAATACATATGCTGCATTTTAGCTAACGGTAAATGCAAATAACTTATGATACCCATTCGTATTGTATTATGGGAAGCAAGCATGTGAAATAATCGAAGACAGCTCTCTTTTGATTTGCATAAAATCGTTTCTATTTTGCGGGATAATTTCAAAGTATCTTTGGAATAGGTGTATCATAGGTTTCTAAAAGAGTATCAAGCTGATGTCTCAGCTCTTTAGGATTCAATTCAGTTGATGACTATAGTAATTGTGTAAAATTAATATTTCAGAGAGGACAATCAATGTAGCAATGCTTCTAGCCAGGGCTACAACAGAACATCTCTTTTTATTCTAATGAGCGCAATTCTTACTTAAGTAAATAAGAAACTAGTTTTAGAATAGGATGCTTAGGCAGTTGGTTTTATAGATATAGATTTTTATTTATTCCACAGCCTAGATATTTACCTAAAGTTTGTATGTAACTCACAGCTAATATAAATTTTCATTTAAACCGCCAGTCTTACATCTCTCATCTTAGCTCAGCCCAACGCCCATCCAAAACCCGTTCCATAGCTAGCGACATTTTCAGCTCATTCAAAGGCTTCAGCGGAACTAAATTAAAGTCACCCATTTTAATCATTTGCTTAGCTGTTATACCCGAATTAAAAATGATGCATGAGCCGGCGCCTGCAACTCATTCGCCCATTCACAATTCTAAAAAGAAGCGATATATATGCATATATGTATTTGTTTCTAAGCATTATATTCCCAACCCGTTCTTAGTCGTTGCGTAGTTGTTTGCATTTAGTTCGCCTTGAACTTAGTTGCTCACATAAAAGTTTATTAATTTTATATCTTCTATGAGCGTTAAAAGTGGAGAGAAAACTGGCCATAGATAAAATGCAAAAATTATGAATATCCAAATAAATAAATGCCACATGCGACTGCGAATAAATATACATATATACGTATATATTTATATGACCCCAGAGAAAGCCAGACCCCTCGAAAAAGCCGCTGATCAATTCAAATGAGAACAATCCAAATGAAAATGAAAATAAAAAAATATGAGAATGTTAAATATTACACAGCTTTGTCTTGAAGAGTATGGAACGCAATGTCAACAAATTAACGGAAATGAAGGGCGGCTACGAACAGGCAGCATGGGGGCGTGTTCACAACGGAAGCTAACAACAGGAGCTGCAACAACAAGAACAACAGCAACAACAACAAACGCACCCGCTCTACTAGCAACTGCGAACTTCATTTCCGTTAAGAATTTTTGTTGCAAGCAAGCAAAATGAACAAACAAAAAAAAAACAAAAGAACAAAAATTGTCAGAAAATTGAATTGATGTTCAAAATACAATTTTGCCTATGATGCCATTTTATAATTTTCCAACTCAACTCTGTCTCTTATTCTGTCTCTCAATGTCCTACTCCTTTTATGGTTTCGTTTCTTCTCCTTATTATTTTGTATATACATTAACGTGTACCACCCACTGTGCATCATATTATGTTTTCTTTTTGGAAGCCCACCTCTTTCCTGTACATACAAATCACAAAGAACAACAACAAATTCATGAACAGTAAACGTTCTCGAAATTTTTGATTTCCTCTTTTCTTTGGCAAAATTTAAAAAGCAAGCAAATTGTTTTTGGTTTTTACTGATTTATTGGATGACAAATTTATTTTGATAAATATATTTAAAATATTGGAAATGTGCGTGTGTTTCGTCTGTGTGTTTCTACCTATTTTTTTCAGTGTCTAAACTCATCTACTCTCTGTGTATATACATATGTGTGCGTGAGTGTGAGATCAAAAAAGAACTAACGCCATTTAGAATCCTTCCCGTACATTTTGAGTTTGACACAGTTTTATATTACCTTGTATACTCATAGGTGAATACAGTTGCCTCAAAGTCGATCTACTATTCAAGCGAGAATTCTCATATTACTTAATACAAATTTATATACCATGCTGTATGTTGGTCATTGTATCATGGGTATCATTCTGGCTGGATCAAGGCGCAGTGCCAGCGCGAGTATCGTTAGGTAAGTGCCCAACCAATGATAGAGTATGAAAACCGTTTCAGCCAAAGCAACTTTAGACTGCTGGTAACCTATATGCCCATTCATGTTGTTTCTTCTACTATATCCGAACTATCTGAATTCTATTGTCTACGTATATCTGTTCTAGGTGTAACTACTTTACTAACTATGGCCACACAAACATCGGGCATTAATGCCTCACTGCCGCCCGTTTCCTATACAAAGGCAATCGATGTTTGGACCGGCGTCTGTTTGACGTTTGTCTTTGGGGCGTTGCTCGAATTCGCCCTGGTGAACTATGCCTCCCGCTCAGGTTTGAATAAAGCTAGTAATTGAGATTTGATATGCTTCTTAACAAACTTACTTAATGTATTAATCGATGGTGTTTATTCTATTTTTTACTCTTGTTTTTAAACATTATTTTTGTCAAGTACAACGCATATACATACATATATATATATACATATATATATATATGTAATAAATAAGTATATATATATATATCTATCTATATGCTCCGTCTAACGTATATTGTGTATATATACCTCAATGTAACTTCAACTTACTCGCATATCTAATAAACCGACGCGTAACGGACTGTCACGTACACACACACACACACATTTAAACACAGTTAAGCTTTACATCTACACTCGTCGTCGAATCACACTATTTTTCTCGGGCTACAAACTGATTTTTGATCTACAACAACAACTACAACTACAACTACAACAAGAACAACAACAACCAGCAGCTACTAAATATTTTTAACAGCTATAAGCCAACGATTTGTAGTCTAGCATTTACTTTTCATTCAATATATATGATATCTATATATATTTATATATATTTTATTGTCGTTTCGTTTTGATTTTTTCATTCACATAAATATTGTAACTACAAAATGATTTTTGCATATATATTTCTACTAATCCAATTGTTTTGATTTACTCTCTTATTTCATTTCACACACATTCATCCAACTCTCACACTTACACACTCACACACACAAACGCGTTTGAAAAAAAATTACAAATTGGAAAACAAAATTTTTTCTTTTATCTCTTTCGACATCAACAAACGCAAACGCTATTGAAAATTTGATATTTTTTCTGTTCCTGTTCCTGTTGTCATTTGCTTATATATATATATTTTCAAAAAAACAATACATACATATTTTTCAATTGACAAAACAACTTGCACTTGCTGATAAACATTCGAAACATTTTATTTATTTATTGGTTTTTATTTTACCAACACTTTCAAAATGTTTAATGTTTCTGTATGTGTGATCTATCTATCTCTGTCTGTCTCTCTTTCTTTCTCTCACTCGCTGTCTCTGTCGCTATCTAACTGTATAACTGTATAAATGTGTGCTATGCATCTTAACTAAAATCTGAAAAATAAACAAAAACCAAATATTCAACTCAACTGTAAATTACGCCAAAAAAAACAAAAACAAAAAAACAAAAAATCTACATCGATATTTGTGTATTCGAAATATCCAACTTTTGTGGAACATATAAATTCTTGTCCAACATCTTCCTATCACATGCAACAATATACGGATCGGGCCGCAGACATGCATAAGGAGAATATGAAAAAGAAACGCCGCGATTTGGAGCAGGCCAGTTTAGATGCCGCTTCAGATCTGCTCGATACAGATAGCAATGCAACATTCGCAATGGTACTTACCTCTCAATTAACTAACGATTTTACTTATATTAAATAGCTTACGATGTGAAAGAGTCAAGAAAGTTTGCTTAGAGGAGCTCGAAGTAGAGATAAGTGGGATATATTTACTTGGATTTCTGATATATGCAGGAGTATTTCTATTTCTAGCCATTCAACATACAAGTTCAAGAAAGTGGAAAAGATTTGACCTTGGGGTTTTGAAATTTTATTACAACACTGCACTACATACATGATCAGTATTCGAGCTGTTTGACACTATATAAAACAATAATAAAATACAACTTTTAGTAGTGTATGTTTTAGCTATTTTTCTTGTTAGGGCAATGAATATTTAAATAATTAAATACGTTAGGTAATAATTTCACAGAATCTGTAAGGTTTTTAGAACCCATTGCCAAGTTTTATCCACATCAAACCATTTAACTTAAAACCAAATCCACTTTATGAGCTTTCTTAACAATCAAATGAAAAACAAAACCAAAACTCAAATTGGCTATTTGCAAAATGTTTATGATAAAACTATTAAAACAACTATTTCCTTTTTATATTTGCCTCTTTTTATTAAAAACCACACGCGCACACACACAAACTCACACAAACACAACACAAATATACGCAAAATTTAACAACTTTTTTCAAACGTGCTCATACGCAACAAACACACAACCGCACACACACACATATATACATGGAACCCAACTCAATCTCCAACTTAACCTCAAAAATGATAAAAAAAAACACAAAAATAAAACAAAAAACATCATCAAACATCGCTGCGTGGCATTCAATCAACCCAACCAACTGAACCGGAATTTGATGAAAAATTGCAACGAAATTAAATGAAATTACGCACATGCCACACCCACTCGCCATTCGCCCTTTGCCATTTGCCATTTGCCATTCGCCATTTGCCACTGCATTTCGTACTCGCAACACCATCCAATCACCCAACGCCCTCAACGTTCCTCTCATTGCATCAACTACAATCAAAATTCCATGTCAAACGGCATCGCAATATTCGCGCGGGGGTGGCCTGCAGAAGCCCCTGGTGCGTCATCCGGGCGATCCGTTGGCTTTGGAGAAGCTGCGCCAGTGCGAGGTCCATATGCAGCCGCCGAAGCGTCCCAGCTGCTGTAAGACTTGGCTATCCAAGTTTCCCACAAGGTAACTGCTCAACTGTCATACGCAACTGTATTACTTAGTTGAAGTTCGTTAAACAAAATTTTGTAGTAGTTGATGGATTTCCTTTTTGATGTTGTGAATATGTATCTACAACTTGCTCACTCTGTCTCTCTTTCTCTCTCTCTCTCGTTCTATATACTATAAATTTTATATATATATTGACTTTTATGCCACTAATTAACAGTAATTGAATTGAGTCCTGAAATTGAGTCTTGTACTTTACATTAAAGACAAACCCGATTCGAGTTCTGCTTTGCTGCTTGCCATCATCATTTGTTTTGCTCGCTGTCTTTTGTTTCAATGTTTGCTGCCAAATGATTTGCCATCTGGCTTTCAAAGAGTCCAGAGTCAAGTAAAATGTGACAATATAATTTGCTTAACGTTCTGCGCCAATTACACTGTGCAACAAGTTTTTGAAGTCGAGCCAACTTCAATGTACGTTTTTTAATTATTTTTTTATTTGATTTGTAACCGAAACAAGTAAGAGTCAACTTCAAAGCTGCTTCTGAAAATCTTAAAGTATTGATGCGTTTAACTGAAATTTGTAAAACTTTGTCAAAAACTCAAAGGTATCGATACCCATTAATTGCTGTGAGTTTGATTAATTTTCTTTTTACTTTCCCAAATATTGGATGAATTTGAAAAAAAGGCGGGTATCTTCCAGTTGAGAGCACTCTTACTTGTTTGTCTTAGTGTTTTTCCATATTGTGCAACATTTAATCAGATTTCTAAAGAGTTCTGTACTGAAAAGTTCGTTTAACAAACCGAAAACTTGTTAAGCAGTGTAATTTGCTACAGTTTAAACTTAAAAAGTTTTGTTGTGTGCTTTGCTTTCTATTGATTTGTTTGTTTTAAAGGACAACATGTGTTGTAGAACGAAAATTTTCATGCCCTAGTACCAATCCACATCCCAAAAGTCCCCTTGCCTTGCTAGTTGACCATACGCTTATGTTCTTTCTATTAGATCTTATTTCCTTAACGAACACTCTTATGATTTTTGCGCACGTAGCTGAAACTGAGTTTTTGATTTTCTTTCTTCAAATATTTAAAACAAACAAATTATTTTGCTATGAAAATAAAACAGAAAAATTTTAAAAGGCCACGCAAAAAATGAAAAATGAACAAATTAAAACCAAACCAAAACAAAGAACAATCACAAATCAAAAAGCCAATCTCTAGATGATCAATTAATGTGTTTCGTACTTGTTGAATATTTATCCAAGACAATGTTCTAGATCGAAGAGAATCGATGTTATCTCGCGCATCACATTCCCGCTGGTCTTTGCGCTATTCAACCTGGTCTACTGGAGCACATATCTCTTCAGGGAGGAGGAGGATGAGTAAATGCCGTTTAACTTATATTTACTTTACCTATATTTAGAGAGAAATGCTGGCAACACAATACCGACAATTGTACTAACCTATTAATCTCTCTTTTTTAATTTCTACTTTCATTTACCAATTTACGTTCCAAATTCTTTTGCGTATGGCTTTCGTTCGGCTTGGTTTTTTGCAAATGAACAATATAACTATATCCATATGATTTTTGATTCGATTCATTTTAAAACGAAACCAAACATAACAAAAAAAAGGACCTTCTAAAGCGCGTCCGCGTCTCTGACTACCAAAGGCTATGTAGAATCCAACATGAAATTTACAGTACGGCATATATATATACATACCCATATGTATGTGTATATATTCGTATATATATTATATATATGCTTTGCTTGATCAAATGGGGCGAGACAAGGCTTCAAAGCATTTCCACTATAAGAAATTCGATAAACGACAAAAGATATTTACTAACTATAAGTTAAATTGATCAAGTACGACTGCATAGTAGATAAAAGAAATTAAAGAAATTGAAGTTGAACGAAAAGAAATCAAAGCTGTATTTTAAAGAGAAAACATAAGTGAACAGAGAGATTTGTTGGCGAATTGAAAAACGCTTTCAGCTCTCTTTGTTTCAGTTTGTTTTTAACGCTCAAAATTGTTAAAAAAAAGACAAAAACAAAAAGTTAAAGGTATACAAATTTTTAAATAACTCATTTATAGGCTTAAATCCATATACGTTTTGTTCATAATTCAATTAGTTTAGTTCCAAACAAATTACAATTAATTTGTACTTAAAATGCGCTAAGTTAGTTGTAAAACAAAGCAAAAATCAGAAGAAGAAGGAGAAAATGAAGTCGCACAACGTTTGTAAATATTGTCATATTGTCAATAAGTTTTAAGCCAACTAGTTTATACAATTCGAATTCTAAATAGCAAATATAATGCGAAAAAACGAACAAAAAGCGTGTAGATAAATTTAAGTTTAGACATAAATAAGCAACAAAACAAAAACAACAACAACAAAAACAACTAAAAACAAATCCTAGGCAAATTCAATTATTATGTTCACAATCGAATTAAAAAAAGAAAGAATAACAAATAAAACTCAATACAAGACATGATACTATGTTTTGTTTACTCACACACACACACACATGCACACACACGCACACACACGCACGCACAGCACACAAAGCTAAGTGAGTTTTCTATTCATTGATAACCTGGCAGCACGTATTACAAATATTTTTGCCATGCCAACTCATTTGTGTCCTATGTAAACTCAGTTTCGTTTAGGTCTGGTGCGACTGAAATTTGATGAGAGCTGCTTGTCTTTGCTTGCTGCTTGAGCTACATATATCGGAACATAACATATAGCTGCCATAGTTCTATAGTTAGACCACAAATAAAATAACAATAATAACTCATATGTTCATATATGAAGTATACAACTGCCAGGGTATTCAGACTTCGGAGAGCTCCGAAGTTTAAGTTCTCTCTGATTTATAACAACATTCAGTTGGTGCAAGCAGCATTGTTTAAATGCGACTGGTGGGTATTGCAAGTTTTTATTCCTATTGCTATGCATCAACTAATAGAACAATTAAAAATATATATATATACAACAACAACTATATACTTATATATCGCGTTTTCCTTTTGCTTGTTTACCACTTCAATCAATTCAATTCGATTGTTTACGTAGCTACAACTTATTATAGATACATTCATAGAGTTAATTGTGTTCTTTTTTGATACAAATATATTTTACTTAGTATAAATTAGATTAAAGTTTGAATTCGATTATTTATTTGGAGACAAGCGAAACTAATATTGAAATTAAGTACGAATTGCAGCTTGTGTTTCCATTAGTTAGTTATTTTCTTTAAGTAGATTAATAATTAATTAATTAAATTTAAACAAAAGAAAACAACAATAACCATAAAACCAGTTAACAGACAATACAAATATCTTATTACGTAGCGCAAAAACGAATTTTTTATTACAAATCCAAAAAAAACCAGAAAAAAACAAGAAACATTTACAAACTCAATTTAATAAATAGATACCTTAGATCACATTTTGATTGAAGGCTTGGCATTTTATTCCGAAAACAAAATTGCTTTATCGTTTTTATTAAGTGCCTTCTGTATGAGGAGTGAGTCCTGCAGTTAACAAAAAGCTGGCCGCCTTCCCAGTTGGAACCAATTAATGATATACGCAGCTCGATATCCCCCTAAAAATAACTTAATAAAAACTAAGCACAAACACCAAAAACTTACGATCCTAAGATCATAACTGAATTCTACATAGCAACGACAAAAAAACCAAACCAAAATCTCTGACTAAAAAGCAACTAATATTTTGTAGTTCTCTAATATTTTTATTCAGCTTGTTTTTATTTTTTATTTTTCAACTTTTTTCTAATATTTTCTAATGCTATGCTTTCATAATATTTTCGCCTTTTGTTACTATAAACTATAAACTAAACAAACTATTTATAATAAAGGTAAGCCGTAAAAATAAAACAAACAAACAAATCAAAAATCAATGATAAACACGCACGCACATATATAGTATAAATATATATATATATATATATATATATATATATATATATATATATATATATTATACATACAATTTATAATTATAATTGTCACTAAGAAAACCTCAAAAGGAAATGAAATAAATGTTGTAAAATTCGTGCCAAGCAAGAAACAAATGAAAATTTCACCAACAAAAATTAACTAAAGTAAACTAGCTAATAAATATACAAGAAAATGAAGAAAACAAAGAAGCAAGAAAATATGGACAGTTAAAGTAAAATCTAGTTGTATATGAAGCTATAGCTATTGAACATACAGGGTTTTAAATGTGAGCAAATAAGTAGTCGATGGTTCGGGCAAACAGTTAGAGGCCAACGGAAAAAATGTGTTTGGATTGCTGTTTCAAATGTGTTTTGATTGATGTTGATGTTGACGTCGATATAGCACTGGTTCACAAAGAGATAACTGAAAAGAGTTAAAAACAAAATGATAGCAACGTAGTTTTTAGCACATCTGTCTAGCAATCGGAATGCGTTTCTCAGCTATTCCAGCTCGTGTCTGTAGTATTTTAGTACTATGTTAGATCAAAGTGTTTCGGCCGACCCGAAACTTGGCGTAGGTTGTGTGCTGCCTTCAGTTGCCGTTCATCAATTTGGTCAATTATCATTTAGCAGAGAAACCGAGGAGAAAAGAGTTTTCTTTACCATGCGGCAGTCCAGTATTTCGGTGTAAATAGTTTAAATATATATGCATATACATGCAAATAATATGGAAATGTCATATGGTTAGGTTTAACAATTGCACAAATTCTAGATGAGATCCAAAAGTAAAAAGACTTACAAGTTTCGAAGTGACATCAAAAATTAAACGACATTTAGCACATAAGTTAACATATGTGTAGTTAAGCTAAGTCACAAGCAAACGCAGTGTTGCATAACGCATGCAAATAGACTAGTCATAAATGGAAATAATAAAAAACCACACATTACTAATATTAACTAATTACTACTAAAACAAGGCCAAAGCCCATTTGCATTCGACACAAACACCCACACATAGGCAGACAAACAATCGATTCTCTTCACGTCACTTTCCAACACTATTTCACTCTTTACTCTAAAGAAATTAAACTCGCACAAATTGAAAATAAATGAAAAATCTAAATAAATTTTAAATCATAACACATATCTTCAAGCATTAAAAAAACGGCGGCCCTTTAGCCAAGCCCAATTCTAACAATCAAAAAAACAAAACAAAACAAAAAAAGAAAAAGAGAAACTCCAATTATCATTTCTAAGAAAAACAAACAGATATATTGAAAGATGTAAATACGAATCACTTACAAATCGTAAACCTGCAACATCCTTACTTTATAGAGCTAAGTGGACACACGCACACAAACACACACACACACACATGCAGACATAATTAACAATTAGCAAACAGAGAGACATCACCAAAATACATTCTAAAAGTTAAGATCAAGCGTTCAAAATAAAAGTTTAAAAAAGCATTTTCTGTAGTGCAACCCGTGAAAGTAAATTGAAAAAGGAAAAATATACCAAAATCAAACGACAACTAACACCAAAAACCGAAAACGAAACCAAAACCAAGGCAAACAAGAAGAGATAATTACATATTAATGCATAAGTAAAATATTAGTGAAATAATTATACAAAATAGTTGAAATAATTGTTGTATTGCCATCAACCCGAAGAAGGAAAAACAAAAAACATAAAACTAAAATCAGATGTGTAAAACCCCAGAATAATACAAATGTTTGTGAAATGTTTATAAATGAAAACAAAAAAATAAAAAAAAAAAACAAAAAAGAAAAGAAAAACACAAAATGGCATGTTTAAATAAAAACCCAAATTTAAAATGTAACAAGCCCTCTTTTATTTTTCCAAAATAACAGCACTTGCTTGGTCTCGGCAGCTTCAATATTAATATCGACATTCCTCTTAATTTATAAACTAATTTTATTTTTTTTGGTTTTTATTTTATTTTAGAGTCGTCTTAGGCTTTGTTTAAGCCAAATGGAATTGAAATATTGTATAGAGAATCAGCTTATGGGTGAATCACAGTCCACTATTTTCGTTTGCAAATTTAAAAGCTTTAAATTTGTAGTCGTCTTTATGTGGATATTTATTAGTGCCGAAAAAATTATAATGTATTTTTGCTCGATAACTTAACATTAAAGTTTATGTAATTTTGTTTGAAATCTAACATTTTCGACTGCTTGCTGCAACTACAGTGAAAGGGAAAGGAGCTAACAGCATAACAACTGCTTCCATTAAATATCAAAGCAGTGATAAAGAGATAGAGGTATTAAGCAAGCAGTCGTAGAACTTTTATATTAACTGGACACTGCTTGTGATAAGCAGTTTCTTTGTTGTGCTATAGCAATTAGCAGTTGTCAGCAGCCGAAAGTGTCTTAGATCAGGTAAAAAATATATATTTCAAAAAGTTCTTTTAACCAATTATAAAAAAAAATAAAAAATTTCACTAAAAATCATGATCCGACAAACATCGGCATGCGATTTGAAAGAAGCAAATAATTCACTTGAGGGGTATACAAATAGGTATACAATACACACTTTAAGCGCTAAATTGTCGTCCAATTTTCAGCACGATCTTAACGATAATCATAAAAGTGATCGCGTGACATCTAAATCTATTGCATGTCCAGCTGTTTACAGTTATCATACAAAGCGGGAATCTTTTGACCTTTAAATAGGGCCAAGCTGTGAGGCAGCCGCATCAGTTGCATCAGAATGTTGGATCTTAACGCTAACCCAACGACCAGTTACAATGCCGAACTCAAGATTTGGTCGGGAGCCCGGGAGCAGAGCTACTACAACGATGACCTGACCATTGGTCAAATCATATTCCGGCAGCTGCAAAGCGATCCGCATCGCATATTTCAGATCTCACACGGCGAGAATACACGTCTCACCCGCTCCCAAATGCTGCGCAATGCAGCTAAGGTGAGTATGTATCTGAGGGCTCAAGGCTATCTCGAGGAAACAGATATTGTGGGCTTGTTGGCTAGGAACAGCACACACTTAGCTGCTCTCGCCTATGGGTGTCTCTTCAATGGCACACCCTTCCATGCCATCAATCCCAGCCTGGAGGCGCACACTATACGCCATCTCTTTGACATAACCAAGCCGCGACTCATCTGCTGCGATGCGCCGGACTATGAGAAGCTGCGCACTATCGCCTCAGCACTGGGTATTCCAATTTTAATCATACATGGACGCATAGCGGGCGTCATGAACATTCAGGAACTGCTGGAAGCGTCTATCTCCGACGATTATAAGCCCCCCCAGTTTGAACGTGGCATCGATCGCATCATGGCCATACTCTGCTCCTCGGGCACAACTGGCACACCCAAAGCGGTCACCATATCGAATAGCCGCCAGATATTCGAGAGTCATAGGTACTTAACTATCTCTTAATATCTATCTAGCTAATCTCTGAACTATAATTCCTTCAGTTATCTGAATAGCAACGACATACAATACGCGCCCAGCACCCTGGACTGGCTTACAGGTTTGATAACCCTAGTTACGGCGGGGGTTTACGGCACAGTACGGCTCATATCGCAGAAGGCTTTCTGTGCCGAGCAGTTCCTATCCATGTGCGAGAAGGAGAGCATCAGTTGGGCCGTGGTGGCCGCCTCGCATATTGCTATGTTGGCCAATAGTCCGGCTACCGATGTGCGACAGCTGCGCAGTCTGCGGCACTTGCTCTTCGCTGGGGGCCACACGCTGGTCGCAACGCTGAACAAGATGCAGAGCTATCTGCGAGGCGAGGGCATCCTGCGCAACGCCTATGGCATGACAGAGCTGGGCACCTGCGTCTCCTGTAACTACACAACGCACACGAAGCCCAAGTCAGTGGGACGCCTCCTGGGCAACATACGAATGCGCGTGGTGAACGAGTCGACTGTGTCGGTGGGTCCAAATGAGCTGGGCGAGCTCTATTGCCATAATGGGCAGCACTGGAGCGGGTACTATGGCAACTCATTGGCCACAGCAGAGATGCAAGACAAGGAGGGCTGGTTTCACACCGGAGACTTGGGCTACTTTGATCAGGATAACTACCTACATATCGTAGAACGTAAAAAGGATATGCTCAAGTATCTGGGCATGATGTACTATCCGCATGAGATCGAGGAGGTCATCGCCCAAATGCCGCAAGTCGCTGAAGTTTGCGTCTTTGGCATTTGGAACGAGACCGAAGGCGATGCAGCTGCTGCCTCGGTGGTACCCAAGCCAGACGCTCAGATCAACGCCGCTCAAGTGGTGAACTTTGTGGGTCAGCGCATTGGCGTCAAATATAAACAGTTGAACGGTGGTGCACAAATTGTCCCACAACTGGCAAAGAGTGCCAATGGCAAGGTTAATCGCCAGGCTGTAAAGGCTGCCTACCTGGAAACAGCTCAGAGGACAGAGCTAACTGATTAGGAAAATGAGTCTAGAGACCTAAGCCTTTATTTCGAATTTATTCACTGTTCAATTAAACTTATTCTAGGGTCAGCCAGATAATTAGTTGTAAAACTATATAAAAAGTGAGTGCTCAACTGAGATCATAATACTTATTTACATATTTACAATATACTTTGGCGTTATCCAAATGTTAGTTACTGAACTTGAAGTGTACCCAGTTTAGATAAGAATTTCCAAAAGAGCTACAAGTCATGTATCTGGATATGTTTGTATACGAGAGAAAGCAAGTAACAACTTTGCAGTCGGGCATAACCGACTGCATAATACCCGGTATTGTTAAAATATCAACATTATTTGGATTTACCATGCGCCATATAATGTAAAGGTCTTATCAGTAGAAAAGGTGAACTAATTATAAAATATATTTACGGCGTTTATATAGGAAATAGTTACTTTGTTTATGTGTGAAAATATATACTTGCAATTGGAATTATTACAAAAATATTAAGATCTTATGCACTGAGAGTATATAAGGGAGTAAAAGCTAAGCATTTCTACGCATAGTTTATCGGACTGTACAAAACCAATAAACTCCATTGACGTCAAGAACGAGTATATCCGCAATGATACTTCTGCAAGATTGGCCTATATCATTGCAGCAAAAATGTAGTCCATATCATTGCACCAAAATTTCCATGATTAGCCAACTTATCTCAGAGTGAGCGTTGACAAAAGTGTAACGATAATAATCATTGCCAAAGCAGCATGATGTAAGCAATTACAAAATAAGAATTGATAACGCTTGACTTCAAAATACTTTTACTTTTGATCATATGACAAGCACGAACTAATCTTTAAATTTACACAACAAATATAAATATATGTAATATGGAAAAAGTAATATTCTTTAAGCTAATTATTAAGCAATGCAAAGCTAATTGTATTAATAATGATTAATACTCCAACAGCATTTGTGCAATTCATGGTAATGTGAACTTCCTAATTAGCAGAGCGAGTGTTTATATATACATATATATATATACGTATACAATTTGTCATATATAATCCAATGCAACTTGATTCGCTCTCGTGTCCATATTTATTGTAATAAACTCGTTGCAATTGCCGTGACTTGCAGATTCGAGAACATGATTAAGAGCGCTGAGCGCCGAGATAAGCTGATCGTGCCTACTTTTTCTATATATACATTTGTTGCTTTGTATTGATGTTTCCTCAGTGATATGTACATTTGAATGGGTTACTGTAAGAGATTGGCTCTCAAGTAAGGTCATACTTTGATGGATGCTTAAGCGACAAGAAATGAAAATCTAATAATCACCTATTAATCATTAAATAAGTTCAATATTGATCATCCCTCGCCAGAGTCAAGCACAGACACAATCCCAATTGTCGTCAACTCATGATTAGCTCAACAATTCACAGTTTCAAACAGCACTTGAATAAATTTGTATTCACACATACAAACACATCACAAATTTCCGCCTTGCCCTTGTAACAAGTGTATTCCAGTAATAATAAAACGGGCTACTACTACTATCTACGAATCGTAATCACGCTATTTGCGAGTATAAAAACCCAGCTGCACTCAATTTCAACCCATCAATCTTTGGCCTCAGCTAGTTGTAATCAGAATGCCTTACAAGCCAGAAAACACCTACGATGCGGATCGGAAAATTTGGAGTGGACAGGATGAACGTGATTACTTTGCTCCCGATTTGTCAATAGGAGAGATCATTTTCCATGAGATGCGACGTCATCCAAAGCTCATAGCTCAAGTAGGTAACCCAGGACCTAGCTAAAAGAAGACATACTAATCACACTGTCGACTAGATATCTGATACTGAAAAAACAGTGTTAACGCGGGAGGAGCTCCACTTGAACTCGATGCGTGTGGCCAGTTATTTGAGATCCTTGGGATTACTACAATCGGATATTGTCGGAATCATAGCACGAAATACCACACATATTTTTGCGGTTACCTACGGCTGCTTTTTCAACGGAATTCCTTTCCACGCACTCAACATACTATACGAGCAGGCGACTATTGAACAGCTCTTCAGTATAACAAAGCCAAGCATTATCTTTTGCGATGGCGATGAATACGATAAGGTGAAAGCAGCTACAAAAAACTTGAACGTGAAGATCGTTACAATGCGTAACCATCCGATGGAATCTATTAGTATTGACGAGGTTTTGGCTACCCCTGTGGAAGAGAATTTTATGCCTGCTCGGCTGGAGCAGGGGAATCTTCAAACCCTCGCCATTCTTTGCTCTTCGGGAACTACGGGTATTCCCAAAGCAGTGACCATCACGAACAGTCGCAAGATCCTTAACCCAACCTCGTAAGTAAAGTCAGCTTTACAGTAATTATATAAATGCTATAGCTCAAGCCATCTTAGATATCTGACCACGGCGGACGTTCAGTACACGCATAGTACTTTGGACTGGGTGACAGGTCTAATAACAACGGTTACTTCTGCTGTCTACAGCACAAAGCGCATTATAGCTGATAATCCTTTCGATCCAGCACGCTTATTGCGAATCATTGCGGAACACAAGGTCACCTGGCTGATGCAGGCACCTTCCCACTTGGCTATGACAGCCAACTGTCCGGAATTTGAGAACGCAGATTTGCTAAGCATACGAAGTTACTTCTATGGAGGCGGTCGCTGCTCCTTAGAGGCGCAACAAAAAATAAGGAGTCGATTACGCCATGATTGTATGAACCTGGCCTACGGCTTTACCGAAGTCGGAAGTGCGGTATCTAAAAACTATCACTTTGATGAGAAGCCCAATTCGGTTGGCCGTCTGATGAATGGCTTCAAGGTGAAGATACTCGATGATCACGGAAAGCCCTTGGGACCAAACGAAGTGGGCGAAATATGCGTATACTCTGGTCAATATTGGGCCGGCTACTATGGCAACCCGAAGGAGTCGCACACAGTACGGGACTCAGCCCTATGGTTTCATAGCGGGGATCTGGGCTACATGGATGACGATGGCTTCCTCTACATAGTGGAGCGGAAAAAGGAAATGCTCAAGTACCAGAACATCATGTATTATCCACACGAAATAGAAGATATCATTTCTAAGATGCCAGAAGTGGCAGAGGTCTGTGTCTTCGGCATCTGGAATGAATTCAATGGTGACGAGGCCGCTGCAGCTGTGGTTAAAAAGATCGGATCCAACATACACGCACAGGATGTGATCGACTATGCGAAACAACACTCCACTGCCAAGTACAAGCATTTGCATGGAGGAGCTATCATTGTGGACGAGCTGAAGCGAACTGTCAATGGCAAGACCAACCGCCAGGCGACAAAGGCCTACTTTCTGGAGGTTAAAGATAGAAATTAAAGGGCTGAGATTTATTTTTAAGCAGATTAGCACAAGTTATGTTCAAGCACACTCCCACAACACTGAGCAATCAAATAAATATTTAGTTGAATTACTTTTTAATCACTATTTAAATTAATTTAAAGCAACAATTTCTAGCATTGTTGATAGAGATATTAGAATAAAATCGATTTGAAAGTCCACAGCCACAGCCAGAAGCAGAAGTTGTCAAGTCTAATTGGCTCAATAATGAAGGTTTAGATATGATATCTGAGTAAATACGAGCGCCTCATATATAATATTTATCCACATGCATATCATATCATTCAGCTAAGCACATCTTTATGCATTTAAAAGCAAACAAGATAAAGCCTTTGTTATCTATGATATCACAGCACGCAGACTTTATAAAACGCAGCGAGTTTCCTTTTCGTTTCATCAGTGACTAAAATTAGCTCCTTGTAGTCGGAATGCCTTTCAAACCAGAGACCACGTATAATGCGGAACTTAAAGTCTGGAGTTCAGTAGTTGAACGCGATTATTTTGCACCCGATCTATCAATCGGAGAGATTATTTTTCATGAGATGCGACGCCATCCAAAACTCATAGCTCAATTAAGTAATTAGTTACTTACCAATAAAACATATTCTGAGCAGCTATAATTGCCGAGCAGATCTCGGACTCGGAGAGCACAGTGTTGACCCGGGAGGAACTCCATTTGAACTCGATGCGTGTGGCCAGCTATATGAGATCGTTGGGATTATTGCAATCGGATATTGTGGGAATCACTGCAAGAAATACCACACATATCTCTGCCGTGATCTACGGATGCTTTTTCAATGGTATTCCCTTTCACTCACTTAATATGGCCTTTGAGGAAGCGACGATTGAAAAGCTCTTCAATATAACAAAGCCACGACTCGTATTTTGCGATGGAGATGAATACGAAAAAGTGAAAGCAGCTACGAAAAACCTAAATGCTAAGATCGTTACAATGCGCAACCACCCGATTGGCTCAATTAGGATTGATGAAGTCTTGGCTACCCCGATAGAAGAGAACTTTGAACCGTTGCGCCTTGAGCAGGGAAATGATCAAACCCTTGCCATTCTCTGCTCTTCCGGAACTACGAATATTCCCAAGGCTGTAACTATCCCGAACAGTCGAATGATCCTTTTCGCAACTTTGTAAGTAAAACGATATCATACAGTAATCAGTTATTGAAGTATAATAATCCATAGACATCTGACCACTGCGGACGTTCAGTATGCGCATAGTACGTTGGACTGGTTTTCGGGTTTTCTGACAACTGTTTCTTCTGGTGTCTACAGTACCAAGCGCATTATAAGTGATAATCCATTCGATCCTGCCAGTTTCTTGCGAATAGTTGAGGAACACAAAGTGACGTGGGTGCTGCTTTCACCTCTTCACTTGGCCTTGACAGCAAACTGTCCAGAATTTGAGAAAGCCAACCTGCTGAGCATACGAACCTTTCTTTATGGAGGTGCTCGGTGTTCCTTGGAAGCCCAACACAAAATAAGAAATCGATTGCAACACGATTGCATGAGCCTTATGTATGGCCTGACAGAGCTGGGTATGATATCAATGAATTTGAATTTTGATCAGAAACCCAATTCATGTGGCCGCCCAGCCAATGGTAGCAAGATAAAGATAATGGCTGAAAACGGAGATCTTTTGGGACCGAACGAAATTGGAGAGATATGCGTCAATAATGGTCGGCATTGGGCCGGTTACTACGGAAATCCGGAGGAAACACAAAATGTGCTTGATTCGGAGCAGTGGTTCTACACTGGTGACTTGGGCTACCTGGATGACGATTGTTTTCTCTATGTAGTAGATCGGAAAAAGGAAATGCTGAAGTACCAGAGTTATAAATATTTTCCGAATGAAATCGAAGAGGTAATCGCCCAAATGCCCGATGTGGTTGATGTGTGCGTCTTTGGCGTGTGGGATCCCATGGGTAGCGACAAGGCTACCGCAGCTGTGGTTAAAAAGTACGGATCACAACTACAAGCTCAGGATATTGTAGACCACGTTCAGAAGAACATAAAAATAATGAACAAACATCTGCATGGAGGTGCTATCATAGTGGATCAATTAAAGCATAGCCCAAACGGCAAAGTTAATCGCAAGGCCACAAAAGAATATTGTCTTAAGCTATTGGAATCAAATGGATATGTGGAATCAAATTGACGTGACTGAACACAATTAATATGTTTTGTAGCTATATTGCTTAATCTAATAAGCTGCGAACGATCTGTCGAAGCTTATCTTTCTTACCAATCTTCCTTAGCAATAAATTTGTCGTCCAATAGGACGGAACACACAAAACTTTGATTATTGAGTTACCGTCGACATCCTTCTTGTTAGGGGGCCATAACGAAAATTCCCTGTAATTCCACAGGCCAAAACCAAAAATAAAGAATAATTAATATTAATATTCTTTGATTTTTTCGGTTTGCCGCCTAAAAATGGCCTCAAGATTGCATATAGTCAGTATCATGGTGGATATTAAATAAATGTAACTGCTTGCATATGCTTTTGTTCACTGCTTGTTTGAACTGCTTGTGAACACTGCCGATTATGTGAGCTGTTTGTTGCGTATATGCGCTGCTTGCGTACACTGCTTAGCTAGGGTCCACAAAATGCATTGTTTGATTAAATTTGATTAAATTATGGAACATAACTTTTGCAGAAATAATCATAAATTTATTATATATGAACAAAATTTAAATACCAGCTATTGGCGGCTTGTAGAGTCCAATCCAAATGAGTATTCATATCATGAAATGAACGGCCCTTGTTATCAGTTGGACAGCTTTTTAGGCTTATCGCCAACATTGGTTATATCTGAAGCTTTTCGTTGTTTTTGGGTGGGTTGTCTGATAAGTGACGTTTGTTAACCATTTGATAGGATAACGGTTAGCTGATAAGCAACTGCCAACCTGGTCTAGTCAAAGACAAGTCCAGGTGTTTGTCGGTAGTTGCTGAACGACTTGCGCGACGCTTGGACTCTGCGCTCCACGCATCCCCAGTAAATACACGTCTCTTATCAGTTATCTAGAGAATAACATGGAGGGCGGCCCCAGTACACAGTTTGATAAATATACAAAAGTTTGGAGTGGACCAAGGCCGGCGCATTTCTTTGACGTCGATTGCTCCATTGGCAAAATATTGTTTGCCTTCATGCGCAACCATCCGGCAAGCCTTTGCCAGGTGAGCTTTAAGACTGATCAGTTCTCCCAAGTAGAGGAATTATTGGTGTTTTTTAACAGATCTGCGATACGGAGGGCACAGCTCTGACAAATGGCGAAGCCATCAGCTTTGCCATACGCATCGCCCAGCAGCTGAAGGCGATGAATCTGCGACAAGACGATGTAGTTGGCATTGCCGCCACCAACACCACATATCTGATGCCTGTGGTGCTCGGCTGTCTGCTCAACGGCACGCCCTTTCATGCCGTCAGCCCCTGGCACGACGAGCCCACCTTCAAGCATTTGTTCTGCATCACCCGACCACGGATCATCTTCTGTGATGGTTCTGTCTATGACAGACTGAGCGCCATAGCCAAAATGTTAAAGGCGCCCGTTTATACGCTCAAGGATCATCGGATACAGCTTCCACGCATTGAGGATCTACTTGAGCCAACAAAACAGGAGATCCACTATATGTAAGTAAAGAAAATCTTTAGTTTAGTTCAAAGTTTATACAGGATTAAAAAATTCGGAAAGGGCTGCAATTTAAATGCTCTTTAAAATTGAGCATTTGTGCTGTGACTATAATGAATCTGTATATATATATATAGCATAATTAAACCTCTCTTCCATGGTTTTAGACCGGAACCTCTGATGCTGGGCGGCGATCAGACAGTAGCTATACTGTGCACCTCTGGCACGACAGGCTTGCCGAAAGCGGTTTGCATATCCAACTCCGCTTGCCTGTTCGACTTTGGGTAGGATAAAGAGAACAATACTAGATGAGACGCAGCATATTAATTGACTTATAATTTGATTCGTCCATAGCTTTGTCACCGGCCAAGATGTGCTGTTGTCCTTCAGCACCATCGACTGGGCACCGGGGTTGTTCAACATGCTCTTCAGCTGCTGCCACGGCTCAACACGCGTCATCACCGACCATGCCTATACGCCGGAGTATATGCTGCAGCTGATCGAAAAGTATAAGGTGACGTTGCTGACTGTGGCACCGCAGCAGGTCGCCTCGCTGATCAAGGCTCCCACGCTCAGCCAGCAGAGATTGGCCAGCGTTCGCTTCATCAGCATTGGGGGCGGCAACTGCTATGTGGCCAATCTGTTGAAGCTTCAAGACTATCTGCTCAATGGTCAAATTTCTTATGGCTACGCATTAACCGAATGCGGAGGTGTTGCAGCAAACATGGGCGTGGCCAAGCCCTCATCTGTGGGCAGGATAGTGCCGGGAGTTAAAGTAAAAATCCTGGATGATGCCGGCCGCAGCTTAGGCCACGGCGAAACGGGCGAGATCTTGGTGCATAATGGCAAAGTTTGGAATGGCTATTATGGCAATCCAAACGAGTCGAAGCACATGCAGGACTACCAAGGCTGGTTTCATACCGGCGACATGGGCTACTTTGACAACGAGAATTTCTTGCATATCGTGGAACGTAAGCGCGACATGTTGCGCTTCCATGGAGCCCAATACTGCCCCTACGAACTGGAGCAGGTAATTGCGGAGCTGCCCGATGTGATTGAGGCGTGTGTGTTTGGCCTCTGGAACGAGGTCGACGGCGACCCAGCTGCAGCAGCCGTTGTCAAAATACCTGGCAGTCGCCTTAGCGAAATGGATATTGTGGAATACGTGGCTAAGCGTTTGGTGGTCGATCACAAGCAGCTCCACTGTGGGGTCTTCTTTCTCAACGAACTGCCAAAGACGGGCAGCGGCAAGGTACTCCGCCAACAGGCCCGAGATCAGGCACTGGGCAAACATTGGACCGACTATCGCAATGGACATTAATTATTATTGTGTATAAATTGTTCGTTGTGGCTTTAGGTCTTAGAATTTAGGCATTTTATTTATTAAATGACTCATACATTCCAGTATTCAATCACTATAGTTGTTGTTGGCTGGGCTAACTGCTGAAAAAGAAATGAAAGCCGAAACGAAGGCAAGCCGAAGACGAAATGCCCTTAAACTACACTCGGGGCTAATTTGCTCTGTTTTCAACAGACAGACAGAGAGAGAGCAGCCAGTATATCGAGTTGCTGAATACATATAGTAGAGCATATATACTCAAAGTTCCATGGATTACCATATACTAGAGTAAATTGTTGAATCGTTTTTATAGACGGTCGCAAGTATTCCACTTTTATTGCGGGCTTTGTATTTATTTTTTTGCCATTATCACGTGCTTATCTATAAATGATTAGCGAACAATCGCGATATGCTGCCACCTAAATATTAACCAGGCCAAAATGTGAAATGAGGAACTAACTTTAATATACAACCAGTCGGAATCGACAATAGTCTGCCGTTTCGAACTGTTCCCTAGATATCAGTCGTAAGGGTTGAAAGCATTCTATTTATTGCTGTGAGAATATATAAAAAGTCTGTATACTATATAGACCCAATAAACTAGTGCTAATAGGCCCAATTTGAAGGTGCTTATAGGTGCTATATAAATAATTTTGAATTAAATGAGAAAATTTAATTACGATTTCAATTAAACTGTACTATTATTGTAAACTATTACAAATGAATTTTATTATTATTATAGGATCTGCATTAACTAAACGTCAAGGCATTTCTAGTAATGATCAGCTTCGCAGACCTTTCTGATCAGTTCTCTAACTTTGAATATTCTCATTGAACTTCCAACTGTAGATAATTAATAATATTCGAGAATAAATATAGTACAGTCACTGCTAAAATGACTACATAAATTCTTAAATACTAAGCCGAATTTCTGCAGGGATCAGTCAAATCTCAGCCTAGAGCTAATCGAGAAGTTTTTCTAGTATAATTACTCTGCGTTGTTGTTAGTTACATCTCTCGTCACCTTTGTTCAAATTAAGTTGATCAGCCAAGTGATATTAACGTTGGTCTAGCCAATCACCAATCTGTCAACCCTCGGCATGACATCTCAATTCATAGCTCCATAGATTAGCCCCATTTGCAGTTCAACAACCCTTTAACCTCTGCCTTTCAGTCGAGGGTTAATCCCCAAACGCAAACTGATCGTATGAAACATTTGATTGACAGCTAGCCAAATTACACTTTGTACGTGATCTTGTCAGCATTGCAATTGGATACATTGCCCCCTCCTCGTCGTTGCCTGAATCACGATCACCGCTTGGGTGCAATCCCTAAAAATAAACTCAATGTTTGGATACGCAGCAGCAGGCGCAGCCGTAGAAGCAGCAAAAACAATTAAACAGGCACTTAGGAACAGAAGAATTAATTTCATTTTGGGATCGCCGAGGATGGTTGATAATGATCGGGTGCTCTTAGGTTGATTGACAGTTGCAAGTTATTGTCTTCAATGTCAAGTTCAAGTTCATGAAATACAATCTTTTTGGGGGGCATTTAGATGTATTTGTCATTGATCATGCCAGCGATCATGTCGCTTTCCTGTTGCTGTTCTTGTTGTTGATGATCGTGGTATTTGCCGCGGCCGCTGTCTGTTCAGGCGTATCAAATATGCAGGAAGTGCAAGGCGTAGCCAATTGCATTAGTCTCGGTGCCGGGCATGGGGCAACATTTCAAAGCTGCCTGGCGCCTTGGCCAGCTTTGGTTAACTTGACTAAACCTGACTGATCTTGTTCACAGAGAAAAAGAGAAAGAGAGAGCAAGAAAGAGAGATAGAGGGAGCTGTAGCACCTCTAATTGTCATGCAAATACCAATTATCATTTGTCAGTAATGCCACTTAGAATAATGTGTCTATGTATAATTAAATGCCAGCGACTGATTCTTTGATCGATCATTATCTACCAGCTACAATCGACAATCAACAACGACGATCTACGATCTACGATCTACGATTTGCGATCAGTGATCGTCGCGATATAGATCAGAACTCATGAACTAAGCTCTCGCTGATTAATTCATTAGCAACTGTCGACCAGTTTGTCAGTTACACACATATGACAACAGACTTTACTATGCGAACTTGCTTTTGATCGTGTTGAAAGTGTTTTTGCATTATATAAAGAATTGTCGAGGCAGAAAATCTTTGTTTTTATGCCTGTCGTCTATGCTACATGAAGTATTGCTTAATTAGCTCCACGATTTGCATATGTCAAAGCAAAGAACTCACCCAATGATCTATATATTCGCTCTCAAGCTCTCAAGCCCCTATAGCTAATCTTGATTCTAATTAAAGGAATGGAACTGTCGATTCGATTCGAATACACCCTAAAATATTCCCAAGACTTGATTGTCATTCACAAATTTTAAGCTTTTACAAAATTTTATCGAAAATAATGGCCTTTTTTTATAAAAAACTTGTTAGGCATTTAAGGACTTGTTTGGCCTCCACGGGGATTCAGGCGCCCCTTCTTATTGGATTATATGTGTATAACTATGTAGATTGGCCGAAGCGCGTGCGTACGTTCGAACAACGTTTATATGGTAAGCAATCGAGCTAGCTTAACAAGCAGATCAATCAGATCCACTAACCAAACCATTTTTATTTTTGTAGGCAGAGCTTCCAGTAAAATCCAAAAAGATTTTCATCGAAGTACGGGTCAAGAGAAGATATAGAGAGACACACAATCAGCAAATTCGATGGGAGAGTGGATTTATATTTATATATGTGCAAAAAGAAGTTTAAACAGTCAGTTGCAAGTCATCGATTCAAGCTTCGCCATTAGATTTGACTTTGATTTGTCTGATCATTTTTTTTGTGTATATTTTATAGAAATTTCAACTTTATGTAGTATATTTAAGAATAAAAACTTAGATTAAGAAAATGCATCCACAAAATAAAGTCCTCACAACTAAGATTCGCTTTGCCTAAACTCAGAACATTGAAACCTATTCACATTAATAACTTTTAGGGTTATCTGTCAGGATATCAACAGGGATCTACCTGCCAAGCTCTAACACTGTAAAAGACATTCTCCTCCGATTCGCCATATTTTCCAGCATCTAGCTTCTATAGAGCATTAAATAATCGTTGAGAGTAAGAAGTTGTAATGCTCGATTTGTCACGTTCCTGATAGGCGTATCCAGTGAATATTAACTCATTATAAGACGAGGGTACCCACAGGCATATTTATAGTCTAGATGCACAAAACCAATATACTCTGCCTTCACTGTGCGAACGAGTAAGCGACTTGGTTTACTTGGTTGGCCCAAGTCTGTCATTTCACTAATTTAATTAAATTAATTTAGATTAAAGGAATATCTGAAAATTTAACAAATATTTAGAGGTATATTAATAATAAATAAAGAGATTATATGGCACCAATATACCCCTCTCCCGAATACCCTGCATTCGACTTTGACACATTGCCAGCGACTTGGGAGAATGTTGAGAACCCACAATTTATGGCGCTTAAATTGCAGTCATGCGCATGAGCTAACAAGCTCAACCAGCCCTCCCCCCTCCCCCTTCCATAAATAAGCCCCGTTCGCTCCAGAAGCTAATGGGATTGCGGCTTTGGGGCGGATGCTTGGTGTCAAAACACGCAGCACATTTTCCACGGAATTTCAGAGCGAATCCTTGCACCTCATCATCGGCTCCAACCTACATCTTGAGCGCTCCTTCCCCACAGTCTCCTCATCTTCGAGCTGTTTAATTTATGTTAGCGACGTGTTCGCTCACTGAAAACAAACGGATCGATCGCAAAATGGGAACGATGCATCGATTGTTGCTTGGGCTATAAAAATAGTGGCTCGATTGTTGTTGTTGTTGTTGTCGTCGTCGTTGGCGCTGTTGCTTTTATCAATTTGTGTTCATTTCTAAGCACGAATCGAGCAGCATAGATCATAAAATGCTGTGCCCCCGGCCCATGGTCAGTGTAAGGAAACAACAACAACTTGAAAATTTACATAATTACCGCTGGCGGTGCTTTTCATGAGAGCCGCCCGAACGTGTCAAAATGAAAAGTGTTGCATGATTAGCGCGTAAATAACACGGCCAGGGCATAAATCTCGACGGAGTAGTCGGACTCCCCAGCCAAGAAGCCGGCTTCGGGTAAGATAATCAAATAAATGTACCGATTAATAAAGATGAAGATGCTTGCAGAGCTCCGCAGCTCCACAGCGACAGGCACAAGAGAGAAAACAAGAGTGAGCTAGGCAAAAGTATGAAGGACTACAGGTTACCCTGTGCCTAGACCTATTCCACTGCTTCCTCTTTCTCATTCTTCACAAGAAAAAAAGATAAAGAGGTGACTCTTACGAACTAGCCGTAGTGCTCAGTCGCACTACTGAACAATATACCTAATTTATCAAACTTTTAATGGGTATACACACTAAAGAGAGGCAGAGAGAGAAAGGGAGATAGAGAAAGAAAGAGAGAGACCTTAACAGCAAGATCAATTTGTCTGCTGAGGTGGCCAACTGCCTGATTAGCCAACCAGCCAGCCAGCTGTTTTGGTTCGCCTGGCGCCTGTAGCAACAGGAGTCCGCCTATGCATAGCCCCGCCCGCTCCTTGCCCTGCCACCCATTGTGGGAGGTGTGAAATGTGTGCCGAGGCGTAGGGAGGGGGCGGCCAACACATTGGCAAGTTGTAGTCGCCAACGGGCTAACATGACACATGGCTGTAGCTGCAGCTGTGGCTGCAGCATAACTTGGTCAATAATAAGCGAACGCAACAAGTGATGCGGCTTATGCCCGTTGGCCCAAGATGAAAACCGGCCAAGTTGTTCGTTCATATCGCAGATGCTGCGATAGACAGCAATTCCTTAACACGTCCCGAGGACCGCAGGCCGGCAAGAAATATGAAAGAATAAAGCAATAAGAAGAACAGTTAGCTTTAAGTTGTACGAACTCTAAATACCCTTGCAGATAAAATGTGTGGAAAAAAAAAAGCTGAATCTAATAAGAATTTTATACATTTGGTAGCTTCAAAAAATATGTTTAATAAACAAAGATTACTATGATGTTAAATATTGATAACAACTATAAAAGCTTCTTATACTTCGAATAGGAAGGGAAGCTTATTATAGAGTATATTATTAATTACTTAAACGATGAAACATAATGGAAGTTGTTGAATCTTACAATGTTTGATTATATGATATATGCTATAGCAGTTCAAGATATTACTATCTTAAAAGTTGGAAACGTCTTTTTTAAACGTCTTTTTTAAAGAACTAAGCAAAAGAAATTAGTTTTGAATGCAAGAATTTAATTTTTGACAAGTCGTTAATATGCGTAGTATTTGAGATTATGAACAGATTTAATAGACATTGATATCTATATTTAGTTATATCTTAGAGTTAATAGATATGTGATACAATGTAAATATTAGACGGGCCTATAGAGGCGAATATATATACTTAACCATTGGCCACAAACAGCGTTAGCAAAGTCTTATACCCATTGTAGAGGTATTCACAAACTTGTTAAGAGCAAAATGTTGTTAGCGTAGCTGCAATCACTTTTGGCCTGCTATAAAGTACCATTTTTTAGCGGGTTTCATATTACCGTTGCGATGCGGTCAAGGTCTTTGCATGTGTCGCTTTCATTGAGAGACATAGCCGATACTTCATATATATATATATATATATATATATATATATATATATATATATATATATATATATATATATGTATATGTATAAAGAAGATATATTGTATTGCTTACCAGTTTAGTTGTCATTTCCTTCCCTTTCCACAGATAAATTAGTTTTCCATGTTCAGTTGTCACTTGTATCGCTATGGGCGCATGGCTTGTGGCTAATCAGTTGGCCAATTGCAATTTGCAAGCATTTTTGGCCCTGACTAATTGCCAATTTCTTACTTTTTTGCAAGCCCTTGCGACCACACACTGAGGGAGCCAGCTTCTGATAGGGCATTTCCTTCTTTGGCCACGTAAGTGGCTTATTGCCCTTAACTTTTTGCTGTGTGTCCGCTCGACGACAAACGCCTAATGCGCTTAACATTGCAACAAACTAATTTAATTTCATTGGTCAACACAATTTAAATGTTAGCTACAATATATACATAAAGAACACTAGAGCGTGAATCTTGGTTAATGAGAATGCACAGCCAGTCCGTCAATTTAAGCTCAAATCTGAAATACACCTGTTGATCACGCACAATGAGAATCACACACATACACACATATACGAAAGAACACACATATACTTATTGAAACATATTTATATGTATAGGTATAGGTTTATATAAGACCTAAATCTAATAGTCTTTGCTGCCTGTCTGTCTCGTGCGGCCTGGTCTGGACCAGGCTAACACTTTTACTCCGCTGCTTATCGCAATGCCCATAAATAAAGCTCACGTCTATTAGCGTGGTCATTAATTTTCCTATTTGGAAAATATGCAAATTAAACGCTGATTAATTGCTGGCAGGAAAAGTGAATCGGTTTCCCTGCTCTCGACGACGCGTCGGGGCGGCTAGTTACGAACAGAGTTTTATGCCGGTCGATCTTCAAGTGTTTCCGTAGTGTAGCGGTTATCACGTGTGCTTCACACGCACAAGGTCCCCGGTTCGAACCCGGGCGGGAACAAGTCTGTTCTTTTTTTTTCCTTCACAATTATTATTTGCACGCAATTTTGTAGCTATATTTAGTTGCTTACATGTGTAATTTTTCCCTTTTTTGTTTTTATCAAGTTCATGCGTGTAGAGGCCAGCTTACACGCAAGCAACACATGTAAATGTACATACTCGCATGCCTGCACCTTTTGGAGTTTTATTTAGTTTTAATGAGCCTCGTTTTACGATCATTTAGGTGTGTGTGTGTGTGTAGTGTTATATTTATAAACATACAACCCTCGGCACACGCACCGTTTTCAACTGTTGCCGTTTAACGAGCCGCCAATGTCAGCCCCTGCATGACTTCCAATCCTGACACTTTTATGGTTTCCATTTATTGACCCCAGCGCCTTTTATTGAGCAGCGCACTCAACGCATGCCACCCATAGCCACCCATAGCGGAAACGGAATGCTCTATTGAATTGCTATAGACTTGAAATAAGTACTCTCTAGAGCTTAATGGGCTTTATTGACAGATTCTTCATTCCAATTAACAATATAAAGTTCTCGTATATATAGCTATATATAAAAGTGTGCAGTGCTTTTACGAAGCATCTAAGAGACTTTGTTGTTTTAATGGCTTTGTTTATTTTGCTAGAGTGCTATAATTTCCTATTTAATTTCAAAAGTTCGCCCTCGTTCAGGTTCGATTTTAATTTAACGATGTCTCCTTAGCCTTTGGGTTTTATTCACTTTGCAAACTGGATGTCGTTTTGCTGCTCCTCTTTCACAGGTTTCCGTAGTGTAGTGGTTATCACGTGTGCTTCACACGCACAAGGTCCCCGGTTCGAACCCGGGCGGGAACAACTTTTTGGTGTTATTTCTATAGGCAATTTCTCTTTGTCAAAAAATGAAGCTTAAAAAGCTCCCGCAGAGAAAGCTTTTTTGGCTCTGTCAAGGGCTTGTCTACTGTTGCTATTTTAAACCGGTTTCATATAGTGAAAAAGCCCTTAAGTATAAAGACAGCTGTTATATTTTCACATGGGGATGTAGCTCAGATGGTAGAGCGCTCGCTTAGCATGTGAGAGGTACGGGGATCGATGCCCCGCATCTCCAAACTAATTTTTTATTTTTTAATATTATTATCGTTCTTAATATTTCTCCACATTTGATTGACAAGCTATTGAAAAGAGTAAAGTCTTTTGGATATATTATGCTGGGTGCATCTTGACACTAACTAAACGCAGCTAAATTGTAATTTTCACACGCGTCCCATCGAAAATACGAACTGACATGTTATGCAATCGGGTTTCGGCATTAGCATTTACTAGCTTCCCGGCTGTGCACCGATTGCGGCTGCGACTGCGGCTGCTGTCGAGAACTGGAAAAGCAAGAGGAGCCGGGACAAAAGTCGCTGACGCTAATCCAATTAAGCATATTCATCATATTCACGCAAATGCAGGCTATGAACTAGAAAGGCAACCTACAAAGGGGCAAGATATAGGGAAGGAGAGGAGTTATATGAATATCATGAATAATGCTGACATTTCCGTCATGTTGCCTTGATTAAAATCTATTTAATTGAAATCAACTTGAATTTGATCAATTCTCAACACTTTTCATATCATTTTGCCACACTTCTTTAAGTAACTGTCAAAACATTAATACAAGTGGAGGAAATGCCGGCGCCTAACTATCTAAGCCTCTTTAAGTTTATGTGAGAACCATTTAAGAAATGAATGATGCTTCCCCATTCAGGCTAACTAAAACACGTTGGGTATTGATCCAAAGTTCCGATATCCGTTTATGAAATTCACACAGCTATATTGACTAACCCGGGACTAACCGGTTGGCTATATTGGCTATCTAATCTCTGCATTATATTCGCCTTCTAATAATGGCATTGGCATTGGCATTGATATTGACATTCAGTAATTGCAGTTCAGGTGGCGAACCAGCTGTTCCGTTCCACTGCCGCTGTTGCTGCTGGGGCGAGTATTACCTGCTGTGGTGTATTCTCTATACGTCACGTAGACAGCGTAGCACCCATGCAAAAACTAGAAATCAAAAACTGTACACTCGAACGGCCATAAATTTGAGCGAAACTGCGAAAGCCAATAAACAATCGATTGCAGACGTATGCAGCTTAAGTAACTGGAGGTAAAGCCGAATATGTAATACCCTAATTCAATACGAACAAAAGAAAAAACTTTTCAAATAAGATTCAGAAGTCGGTTTAGTTCTGTCAAGGCTTCCCTATCATATTGCATCATAATTGCAAATTTTATTAAATACTCTTCATACAAACGAGTTACACGCGACCCAATACCAATTCGAATTAAAAGCCGTTACAAAATAACCCATGATAAGCGTTACAAAACGTAAAAGCATGTCTTCTATGTCCAGCACATGACAGCAATAGTCCAATTAGAAACGGGAAGGCCGGCGCGACCAGCTGATGCGATTACGGCAAAAGTGAAAGGTAAACAAAAACAACAACGACAGCTGGTGGATTCTTATTTGAACTTCCACAGACTTCTAATCAGACGACAGCACTTTTATCAACACAATGCGAAATGAATGAGAGCAAAGAAAATCAGATAGGCAGGGAGAGAGAGTTTCGTAAGAACAGCAGGGAGAGCAAGCGCCGGCACCTTCGCAGTGTCATTATGATTTCTCAGATTTCACTGATAAGCACAGCACCAAATATGTATCATATTTATTTTGTTCTCTTTCTTTTTTTCTGACAAATTTGTAACAATGCGTGTGCCGAGTGACGTCGACTGCGACGTTGACTGCGACGTCATCAACCTTCATGCTTTGCGCTTTATGCTTTATGCTGATTTCTGTACTTTTTTTTTGCTGCCTCAACTCTAGAGATGGGGCAATTGAAAGGCCGATGAGCTTTGAGCACGAAGAATTTGTGAATCTTTTATGTTCTTGTGCATTCATTCATAAATTGTTTATAATGGCGATGAGTTGCCAATGCCATATAATAAGACGAATATTGAGTCCTGCGTTCTTGAATCGTGTCTTCATTCTATTTAAGTTATTCAATCAATAATAGTCTTATTAATACTGCCTAGGAGTAGCATTCACACATCGACCCGCTGTCATCTCTAGCACTTTTGTTTTCTGTTTGTTGCCAAGTGCTGATGAGCTTTTGTGCTTTGGCTGCTGCGTTTGCCCATATTCTGCCTCAGATTTCGTCTATTCATGCGAAATTTTCAGCAGCGTTGAATGAATGAATACGGGAATGTGGGAACTTGAGCGATCAACGACAGCAGCAGCAGCAGCAGCAATAACAGCAGCAGAAGCGCGCAACAACAGTTGTCGTCATAATTTCGCCATTTCAAGGCCTACGTGACTTGTCTCACATATGTATATAGCCACACATATGTATGTATGTGTATGGAAGTGGGTCTGGGGTTTGTGGGTGCAGAGTCTCCTCGTTTCGCATTTATTTTCGCTACGGGGCATTCTGTATAAAATTGTTGGTCGCAATTTGAGCGCAAATTGTAATTATTCTCCCTGTTATTCAATTATAGCTAAGCGCATACCGCACACCACATGATCATGGCTATTGTCACACGTGCTAGCTTGTTTGTCTATTACGGCAACAGAAAGGTCTTTGACTGTCGCCGACAGAGATAGCTGCACAGAGATAATAACAGACATAGAGAGAGAGAGAGAGCGTCTCCATCTGGTTAATGCTTGGCTGGCAGTTGTTCGTCTTGCTTGCTTTTCCAGTCCAGATAAATCAGTTAAAATCGAAAAGCACTCGGAGTAAATAACCATTAATATTTGTAGAATGTTTTAAGCATAGTATAATTTATTTGTTGAAATTTGAATATCTTGAAATATCCATAGTCTTCAGTCTTAAAATATATAATAAATTTGCTTAAGCTAAACAAAAATCGTGTTCATCTAATCACTATAAGTAAGATCTATGTATGCGTATGTACAGTTTGCAGAAGTCACTTATGGCTACATTAGATCAGGAACTATAGCAAGTGCATATCGGTGGGTGCATCTAGGCTGCTTTGTGGTTGTCGTATTATCCGGAGACTCAGAGGGCGGCACTGCGCTCCACACAGAGCATTATCAGCAGCTGCAGCAGCAACAATTGGAGGCTGGAAGATGCACAGGATGT
The DNA here is from genome assembly GCF_003285905.1 of Drosophila hydei. Classification (NCBI taxonomy): domain Eukaryota; kingdom Metazoa; phylum Arthropoda; class Insecta; order Diptera; family Drosophilidae; genus Drosophila; species Drosophila hydei. Next base: position 376,563 of record NW_022045657.1, read on the forward strand.
GGAATTTAATAATATTTTCGCAAAGGTCATTATAAACTAACAGAGGAAGAGGCATAAAAATGAATCGCATGCCAAATATCAAATATTATTATGAAATTTTGTAGTTTGCATTTCAATAATTTTTGTTTTGTGTTTTGTTTCGTGCCAAATGCCAAATGAATTAATTTTTTTTAAATACCATGCAAAAAAAAAAAATTAAACAACCCAACGAGAATTGAAAAGTTCATAAATTTTTCTAACTACTTTTCTTTTAGCTACTTCACGCTTACCATTAAAATATTATTTTCTTTTGATTGTAAATTTATTTTCCACTCAATTGCAAAAACAATTTTGGTTTTAATTTTTTATAATCTTAATTTTATATATTTTTTATATATTTTTTTTCGTCGTACGTTTTATTATTACTACAAGAATTTGTTAGTCTACAATGTTTTTGGGCTTAGTTTAAGATTTATAAATAAATGTTTTACGTTTTCGTGTCAAGTAAAATATAATAAATTAATAACCTAAAAATATATTTATTAAAATAACATTAAATTAAATATATATCAAATAATTTCACGCAAATACATTAAAATAATTACAGGTTAGTTCTAGTTTTTAATTAAAATACAATTTTCTGATTTGTGAGTTTTTGTTTTAAGACTTTTAATTTTCTCTTTTAGTTTTTTTTTTTTATTATTTTTCGTTCTGTTTCGTTGGCTTTAATGTTTCGTTTATGGCTTTAGGGCTTTCATAATTTTCGTTTTGTATTTTTTATTTTATTTTTTTTTTTTTTTTTTTTTTTGCCGCAATTAAGATTGGTTTACATAGCTTAAACTACGCACTGAGAGGCAGCGAGGTTCGAATTCGACAATACCACAATTAACTTGAATATATGAATATATATATTCGTATGTATGTGGAGATATACATATATGCATATAATAATAATCAGCTGACTGATCGCAATCGTAAATCTATTTACAAACCAATTTTCGCATGCGAACTATTCGAATTGTCACACAAACATATAGACTCTTGTTGTTCATATATATATATATATATTTATATATAACATTTTATTTTGATGTATAAGGAAAACATGTTTCATAACCTTTTTGCAAGCTTTGCATTGTTTCAGTTTTTGTTTTGTTTTTTTTTTTTCATTTTTGAGTGGTCGTATTTTTGAGTATTATTTATGTTATCTGTTGAATAGAGTTAGGGCAGAGACTCAAGTATTTCGAATAGCCTGTAAATAGCTAGAATAAATATATTTGGCTAGTAAAGTTATTTGTTCGTTAAGTAAAATAGTTAATAAAGTATAATATGAGCGTGCAATTTGATATATATATATATATATATATATATATGTATATATAGTGCATATATATATTTTACATATGGATCTGTGCCAATGGAAAAAACACTTAAACAGAAAATACTCGAGACTCCGTTTTGTAGTAATACATCATTTGTTTTGATATTCTTATTCGTGATCGATTGCAGGCGCGCTAACGAGTTGTTAGTGTTATCGATAGGTGTCGATCTCTGTGCGCTGCATCAAAAATACTTTTTGAACCACAGTCGTTGGGTACACAGTATATATACACATGATCTATGCATATATATTTATTATAGAAGTGATGCGGTGTTTTGTAGTATGTGTGGTGCAGTGTAATGCGTTTGTCGGTGTGTTTGCGTGTATGTGTGTGTGTGTTTGTGTGTTTGTGGGTATGTATGAAAACTTGCAAAGTACAATATCGCATACTCAAGCCAAACGTTTTACAAGATCTTGCTCGATTTCTTAGTCATATAGTGTGGGATTACTTAATATTTGCTTTATGCAATTCCATTTTAATGCCTTCAAAAAATTAGAAAACAAAAAAACAAATATTCAATTAAACACATTGACACATTTTGTACGCTTTCAAAATACCAATACAAATATACCAATTTTTGAAAAAATTAAGAAATGGATTATTTAAAAAAATATTAAAATTGATAAAAACCAAAAACAACAACCAAAAAATAATAATTTCGCAACAGTACAAAATGTGAGAAATGTAAACAGATAAAAGTTAATGCCAATTAGATAATAATAAAGAAGTATGCCAATAACAAATTCGATAAGTTATGTTGAATTTTGAAATAAATTTGGAAAATTGTAAAATTTTGAAAATAATTTGTATTAGTTTTTTTTGTATATTTTGTTTCTTTTTTCAAGGCAAACTCACAAATCAAGCTGATCGTAGTAGACCGAATCGTCCACGGCGGAGCCGCGCGCCTGTCCCTCCAGCGTGGCATTCTCGTAGCTGTTCTCTGGCTCCTCCTGCGAGTCCAGCTCTGGCAGCTCGTCGTCCTCCTCGCCCGCATCATCTTCGCTCTGTGGCTCCTCAACGCTAGCTTGGGACATGCGCACATTACGCTCGACCCGATCGCTCGTCTCACTGAGCGCCAGAGCGGGCAGCGGAGAGCTGCTTTCCCAGCTGTTGCCGTTGCTGTAGCCCGGCGTTGCCAGGCTGCTGGCCATTGTAGTGCTCGTCGTTGTTGTTGTTCTTGTTGTCGTGCTGCTCAGCTCAAGCAGACGCTGCAGCTTGCGCGTATTATTACGCTTGCTGGCATTGCCTGCCCGCTGCCTTTTGGGCCCGTTGAGTCGCTGCTTGGCGCCCACTTTGGGCGCCTTTCGCTTGCCAGCCGCGCCGCCAGCCCTAGGTCTTTGCATGGCGCCTTTGGCGCCGCCCCCAGACGCTGCCACTGCAGCTGCTTTGCGTTTAGCTGCTGGGCTGCCGGACTTCTTGCCACAGTTGGGCGGCGGCGCACCGGTTCTGGCTGCCTCGTCGCGCAGGTCCTTGCACGCCTGAGCCTTGGGACCGCGCGATGGCGCGATACGCCTCTGGCAATTGTGCGTGTGCTCCTGCTCGTGTGGCCGGCACTTGCGCAGCTTCTTCTTCTTCTTGTGCTGGATAATATTACTGCTAAGGTTACTGCTATTGCTACTGCTACTGTTATTGTTATTGTTATTGCTACTGCTACTGTTAATGCTACTGCTAATATGGCCGCTGTCGCTTTGACTACCGTTACTAATACTAATCAGGCTGCTGGCGCTGTACGCAGGCACAGGAACGTTACTGCTGCTACTACTACTACTGCTATTGCTACTGCTACTGCTGCTGCTACTGCTGCTTCTGCTGCTGCCGCTGCCGCTGCTGCTGCTGCACTTGGGTCGCGGCTTAAAGTGCACCGCATCGATGAGCTCAATCAGCGGCTTGCCGGTATCACAGAGTTGGCGCACGCCATGCTTGACGCGATTGGCACCAAAGTTCTTGGCTATCAGCTGCTCGACCCGCTGCTGCGGCACCGTCTCGGTGATTGCATTCGTGTAGGTGGACAGCTTGCCCAATGTCCTGGTCGCCGGAATTTGTGTGCGCCGCGGCGCACCTTGACCAGTTAGCGCCAAGTAGAACACACGTCTCGCATTCGAGTTGTATGTGGAGGAGTATGTGTTGTAGTTGTGCAGCTCCATGTTCTCATTGAACACACAGTTGTCGTCGAATTCTTTCTGTAACAGTTGAGAACTAGAATTAAATTATTTGGCTAGAAAATAGGCAATATATAAATACGTTAAAACCTAGAGCCTGGTGTCTATAGTTAATACTTAACAGTGTAAGACTTATAGAAACAGAACTGTTAGTAACATTTCTAAAGATGTTAATTTTGCAAATGTCTTTTTATTAAACATAACTGTGGATATGCCTGTACAGTTAACAGTATTTATATGCATATAGAAATTATTGTGAGTTAACAGTGAATAAATTTGTACTTAACATTTGCTTAAAAAGTCTTGGGATTAGGATATATATTAAATCAATAGTTATTTAAGTTATATTATGTTAACATAGCCTAACAGCATGTTAATTGTGCACATATATGGGCATGTCAATGCTAAGTCAACAGAATTTACATGTGCATATAAATATATGTTATAAGTGATTGACAATGTAATTAACATTTCATATGATATACCTGAAATGTTAACAGCTTTAACATATATGTTAAAGTTAAAGTTGTTTAACAGCAATACTTCATGCAATATACATATTCTGTTAGCTAACCTTAACATGTCTACAATGCTAACAGTATATACATGTACATATATATGCTAGTCAGAAGTGACGCACAATGAACTTAACATTTCTTTTAATAGATATGTAATGTTAACAGCATTTGGACGTATGTTAAAACAGAAGTTAACAGCAACATTTCTGTCAATATACATATTAAGTTAACATCACGTACAAATATCAGTTAATACAGCATAAATTTAGCATTTCTTTTGATGTTTAACAGCTGCTGTTGACAGAGAAACAGAACTTTTTAAAGAGTGTTTAACGAATTTCTAGCAGCTCCGCTTAGATATTTTGATGAACTATTTACGGAAAAGGAATCCATGCTGTTATGCATAATACATAGAATTGCCATCGCATAGAGATTAATACGACATCGAATGGCTGCGTTGATGTCTGCTCATATGCATAACAAACAACTGGACTGAAGTTTAGCGAGAAACCCTAAGCCTATTTGTATAGAGAACTAAGTGCTTGATGGCTACCTTGCTGCCGGCTGTTGGCGGTGGCCTCTTTTGTATCTGCCTGGAATGGATATCTGTTAGATAAATGTGCTCATTATCACAGGATGTGCTCGCTATCGGCGTTGGCGATCGATAGACGCCGGCACCCTGACGATGACTCTGCCAATGACCCTGACCCGGACCCTGACCCTGGCCATAAAGTTGCCTACTTTATGAATGCCACATGACAGCCGCACAAAAGGACAACAAAACAAGTCGCAGACTTCAATTATTTTCGTTTAGGTAGAAATGTAAAGCAGCTACAAAGGATTGAGGCAACTGGCAACTGGGAACTGTGCTGGGAGTGCATCTGTGGCCTTTAGATGCGCCGCCTGAGCGCTTTAGATCAAATTCAATTAACAACATTGAATTAATTCGCTTGTCAGGCAATTAAAATTGTTGCGAGACTCAACTTCCATGTGGAAATGTCGACGATTAAATTTAGAAATTAATCAGCCCAAATGTCGCGCCGACTGCCGTTCTCTACACCAATTTGATATGAAATGAGGCATCAACTGGGAGGGATTGACTAGCCAGGGCGGCATTGAAGAGAGTCTGCGAAATGCGCTTGAAATGTTGACGCCATTTCAAAGGTCTTCCAGAAAAGAGGCCGCGGGCTAGACTAATTTTCTGACACATATGACAACAGAATGTGGCAGGGCGCACGTGACTCGCTCGAAGCGTCTTTTATGTATTTTCTATTCTTTTCTTGCCTTTTATTTCCCTCGTCTAATTTTAGCCTTGAATTAAGTGAAAATTGCAGTCAGAGCCAAAGGAAATGAAGTTGTACGCTTCAGAGATAGCTGTAAATGCGAACGTATCTAAGCCATTAGCTGAGCACTTGCCGCTTATCAAAGCTGGCGCCAGGTGGAAAGGGTCAAGGGTCAGCGCTGAGACACACGCCTACAACAAGACGAGAGCAACTAGTAGCATGTGATAGACTAACAGATACTCTACTACCAATCTTTGTACCGACATAGCAACGAATACGCCCCTAAATCTCATAAGCATCGCGTTGTATTGGGCAAGAACGTGCAAGGAACTATATTTAAAGTCTTCAGACCTATAGAAGACAGAAGATGTATAAGAAATGGAATGGGTGAGCCTCCTGTCCCCAACTGATTCAGAATCATAATACCCCTTTTCTCAACTCAATTGCCAATGCCTGCAGGGTATGCGGAACGGTACCACACGAGCCCAACCACATTCTTTGGGGTCCAACTCTATCAGCTTAAACAGGACCATAACAATGATAATGCGGCAACATATTCATTGGCCTCTGATGCTGCCTCGCATGACAGGGCATTAATTGATCGCCGTGTAGCAGGCGGCCGCTGCGGGCGGTCCGCTTACCTCGAGATTCCAGTCGCAGTTCAAATTATGCAAATTAATAATCACATTTATATACTTATGGCTAAAACATTTTAATTGGCCAACAGCGCTGACTCACACGCCTCTACCTCCCACCCTCCCTCTCCCTCTTACTCTGTCATTTTGCTTTGTGCTCGAAGAAATTTATGAATTGGCAAACGTTTGGGGTTTTCAATTAGCTGCCCCATTAGGCAGCTAATCAAATCAGCTGCCAGACGGTCACAAGATCAGAATGTGGCTGGCATTTGAAACGCGGGGCGGAAAGCCAACCAAACTATTCGCAAGTGCATGAAAATCTATTTTAAAACTGCTGAGAAAATGTCTCTAATGGAAATTTGTAAATATATATACATATTTAAATGACTATTTGAGCCAGATGCAGGGGATTTTATTTGCTTATCGCACTATAAAAATAGCTGCAATAAATCGTCAACAAATTGTTGAATGCATGAGAGTTGCATAGCAAATTCAGCTGAGTTTTATTAAACAAATAAACTAAAAATTAAACGATTTTTTATATTTTTTTGAAGTTAGTTGACAATTTAAATATTTAAAAAATATGTAATATTTATAAAAATTTATATTTTATCTTAATTTATTTATTAAATTAGATTTTATTAAAAAATATATATATATATTAAATTTTTTTTTTAATAAATATATTTTTTATTTAACATATACAATTTTTTTAATTTGTATAAACCCTGCCACTAGCTCTAATAATGCTGTTAAAGAGGCGCTGAGCCTGATCAAGCTTTAGGCTTCTAGCCTGCTCAGCTCTTTCATCAGTAAACTTTCTTTTACACTTGCCTTTCATTTGAAGAATTTATTTTTATTGACTAAGAAGTTCAATATATCATGGCAAGAAATAATAATAATAAAATAATAATATATAATATTTTTATAATATATTATATTTTTAATTCATACAAATGATTAATGTTAAATTAACTTAAAGTCATGTGCGCTCAACTTAGAAACTAGATTTGCCTGGGATTGGCCGGAAACTTGAATGTCAGACAATACAAATTGATGTCGCTTCCGTTGGCCAACAAAAAGTAAGAAACTCGGCGGAAATCATGAAATTTAGATTCGGCCACTTCAAATTTAATTTTAGAGAAAGAGAGAGCATGAAAGTGGATGTGAAAGAGAGAGAAAAGAGAGAGAGACAAAGTCCCTTCTGGTTGCTTCTTGTTTGATTCTGTCGAATAGTCGCCAAAAAAAAAAAAAAATCTAAATAAACAAAGGCCGCCCAGCCACAACGCCCACTTGACCAACTTAGTGAAAATGTTTGAAATGCGGCGCCATCAAAGGACCGCAACGCACTAGAAGCAGACACAGTTACTGTGTCCGCTGAGGCGCATCAATCAACACCAAAGTATCTACAGCTATGGCTGCGAATGTATCTGTCAGATACAAAACGCGCCGTTACGCGCCTGACAGAATTGGCACAAACGTGTCTATTTTGGCTGCGCATGCGAAAAGGTCAAAGTGCGACGACAAAACTCAAATGCTCAGCTACAACAACAACAATAACAAGAAGAACAAATGCAGTCGCTTGGCGCCAGGCGGCGAGAAATGCGACGCGTACTGCAGCGGGGCGTCCCGGCGACCACGAAAAAGTGTCACATTAATTATCGACAGGACATGCCACGACCCGACTCACTTGCCACTTGACAAAGCACCCCAGAAAGAACCAACAAAATAAAAAAAGGAAAAGAAAAAGCGAAACTAAAACCAAATCGAATTTGGGAATAATCAGAACAAGGGTTGGCCCAAAGGATATCTTCACGTATGTCCTGCGCACGTCTGCCTTTTGTTGTTGTGCACTTCAGTTAATTTTGTTATTTATAGCACTTAATGTTTGTTTCGTTCTCTGTGGGTCTTTTGTTTGTTTTGCCATTGTCGTTGGCTATCATCGAAATTTGCCGCTTCACTTGCTGATAAGGCTACATAATTTGTAATTGAAATAATAATTTTGAGCAACAAACAATACATCACTTTTATATTCATTGAACTACTGTGCGACATATGGCGAAACAAACAAAATAATTAGGTCGCATTCCGATAGAGAAGCTATAAAATATTCGTGAATTAAGTTTGAAAAAGAAGATCGAATTAAAATAGAATTATAATTAGTTAATTGTAGCTGGAGATATATGTATAATGAACATGGCTAAACATGATAACATATATTATGGAAATACTTGAAAAGGAACTTCAATTCAAATCTATAAATTGCCAAAGACCATTTGGAATCTGAGCAGACAGACCTATTGCATTGTTTACTTACCGAGGCATAGGCCGCGCCACACGCATCCATGCACAGATACAGGCAGGTTGCCACACTTTGTATCTTAATGCGACCCACATCCACAGTCGAGCGCTGCAGAATGGCTGCAAGAGAAAAGAAAGCAGGTCATTAATTAATTATCAATCAATTTCCAGCGGCGAGCAGATGCCCAAAAATAATATATACACCATATCTGAATTCATATACAAATCCATGCATGCATAAGAGCTGAACACAAAAGCCGCTTGATTAGCCCAACCAGAACCAGTGTGTCAGGATGTCATGCCCAAAGGCCCGACCCAGCTGCCAAAGCTGTTAATTAAAAGTCTGACACTTTTAAATGCTGTCAAAAGAAATTGCAGCAAGCCAAAAAGAAACCTGCCCAGCTCGAATATTACGAATCCATAAAAAAATTGAAAGAAAAACTATAAAAACCACATTTAATCAAACTAAGCAAAATACGCCCTCCGCACTCGAACTCGCGCACTCAATCAAAGCAAGAACTGCGATAGACGAGGAGCTTAGCGGGTAGCGCCACTGCTGTGCCAAATTTGTCAACTGTACAATGGGGCGTTGCGGCCTAAAGCGAGGCTATAAATCGCATATTTTGAGGTTAATTGAAATTGCTGCAAAGCATTTCAAGTTCAGAAGTTGTGTAAAGGTCAAACCACTTGTGTGGCCGCAGGGACCGCCCGCTCGACTCTGTCTGCCTGTCAATTTACCAATCGCCTGGCCAAAGTGTGTCAGCACTTTGTACCACACACACACACACACACACACTCGCACACACTCGTTCAATGAACCTTATGCACTTTATGCCATAATAAACAAGATTTTTATAAATACTTGAACTGCAGCTTGTTATGAACCAATTGAAGAAGTCTTGGCAGCTGCCGCGGATATCATCAAAGCAGCCCAAAAGTAAAAAATCAAAAAAAAGATATGATTGGGGGAGTTAATGCCGGAATACGATTCGTAGCTTTAGACTGCCAAAAAATAAAAAAAAAACTATTGAGTGGCCACTTGAGTGATGGAAAAATTGATTTTTGACGCCAAAAACAAGTGAGAGACGCGCAGTGTGTGTTTGCTTTTAAGAGTTGTTTACGCTACAGTAATGATCAACTATGAAGCACAGGCTGATTGGCGCTACACGAAACTAAAAGGAAATGGGAAAGCCTTGGCATACCCCAAATAGTCATGTAGTTGTGGAAAACTTTATGGAAAAAGGCCGGCAAGGCGATACTAAGTCTTTACGATGCAAACTTTTGGCAATTTGTGTGAACTGTGACAAATGGAAACCGAAAGTTCTGAAAATGAGATGGAAAGTAGGCGTAAACTTTTGTTGCCTCTGGTAAATGCGTGCACAGAACTCTGCTAAAAACTGTGTCAAAGATAAGCAGACGCCAGGGCGGCGCAAAACAAGAATTGCCTTCTGCGATTTACGAGCCAGCATATCCGTAGCTGTATCAGCTGCGTAAACTAAACAAAGTGAAATGCATTTGCCTTTTGGGTTTATTTACAGCATTACGGAAATTATAAAGTTGCAGCCGGATAAAAGTAAAATTGTGGCTTTTGCTTGATTTATAATTTCCCACCCAAAAACTAAAGCCTACAAAAAATCGAAGCCATGAATAATTGGCAGCGTTGCGCCCCTTGAAATAAATGAAAATGAAAATGAAATGAACTGAAATGAAAAACTAAAACAAATGATATGCTAAGCGCTACACTTCATTTGTTACAGATCTGAAGAATTGAGCAGGGGCAGCTGGTGGCAGGGGTAGTTGTTGCTCGTCGCAAGTGACAGCCTTTCACTTTGCGTGTGTCCAAATGGCGCTTTTGGTGTTGCATTTCACTTGGTTTGCCCCATTTAAAAAACGATTTGTTTAGCTCGAGTTAACATAAGTAATTTTTCTTGTTTTTATCTGTTTTTTTTTTTATATATATTTTTATGAATTCATGTTTTTAACATATGAACACTTTTAGTTCGAATTATGTGTGTGGGACGCACAACGAATCGTTCAAAAATATTAAAATTCCACGCATTTCTGTTGCTGCTAGCTGTTCTTGTTGCTCTTTCCCGCTCTCGCTCTCTTGCTCACACTGTTGTTGTTCGGGTTGTGCTATATTTAACCCCAAACGTAATAACAGCAACAACAATAGCTGCGTGCGAGCGTGCGCGTTCATTCTTTATACTCAATAGGCAAAGTTCTCTGCGCTGCTTGTATTGGTTGTTCGTTAGCACTGCTTGCATGTGGCGCCGTGGCTTAGTTGGTTAAAGCGCCTGTCTAGTAAACAGGAGATCGTGAGTTCGAATCTCGCCGGGGCCTAGCACATGAAAATGTGCGCGGATGAACTTTTTTATTTATTTTATTATTTTTATTTTTCATTTTAATTCATATAAAAATTTTTATAAATATATTTGGAGCAAAATTGTAATTTTGAAGAGTCTGTCACAGCTAGAATACAGGTTTTTGTTATTTTGCTTGGAAAATATTTGTTAATTTTTTTATGAAGTTGAAAAATTATTAACTTTACTGTTTTAATAAGCTTTTGTTTTGTTTACAGTAAAAACAGCTAATAATCAATGTGCTTATGAGGCAATTTATTTGGTAAAATTTGATTCTAAAAAAATATCAGAGACTCTGATAATTCTTTACACATCACAGAGGTGTGAAATCAATGCATAATAACAAATATCCAAATGATCATTTATTGAACAATAAATGAGCTGGCAGCCCACAAATTGCTCGACAGTTCATTGAACCAACTGTGAAGTGTTTCGTGGGGCCGAACAGGAACAAAATGCAGAATCAAAAAATTTGAATCCAAATCGAATGGATATCGGAAATTCAAGGCACGCATCTGAGCTGCTTTAAATTGCTCACATATTAAGCACGTAGAAAAGTCAGTCGACGGCACGCACTTCCAATAATTAAAATGTCAAAATATGACTGTCAAAAGTCGAAGTTCTCGAAAGTGTCCGAAATTGAGTTATGTGACAAACTTCACCAAAAAATTTTCCCCTTCGTGTTTAATCACCGTTGCAGGCGCACAATTTATGCTAATGAGGCCTTAATTTCGAGACTTTGTCGCCGACTCGACAGTCGATAATGATCAAATTTATGATCGGCTCCTCAATAGAGGTTGACAAAAATAACAAAAACTTCCAAAACTTTTTATTTTTCAGTTTTTTAATATGTTCATCAGGCACATAAAATAAAAAATGCATGAATATATTTGAAAATGTAATTTTCATTATATGTTTAATTATGCCTACAAAGAATATAATGTGTGACATATAATACAATTTATGCAGCGCTTTTCGTGGTTATTTAACATAATTTGACAGCAGTCCTATAGAGGCCAACACAATGGGCTTTTACTACTGTGCGCCGGTTTTATGATCGACTTATGTTTTCTGCCTCTTTATACATTTATAGGGATATATATATATATATATGCATATAATTTATAATTTATGAATGTGGCCAACGTATTTTGACAATTTAATAGTATTCACAGCGACAGCGCATATCAATCAAAATAAAGTTGTATCTCACAGATACAGCTGGCGCACAGATGAACTTTGTGCCACAAAATTGCAGCTATTAAACACTAATTAATAGCGGTTTATAGAGTTCTCTCTTTAAAGTCAATAAATCTTTAGAGCAAAAGAGCTGCGGCCACTCAGATAAGCGTCTTATATTCTCCAAGGGAAGGGAAGCGAGACTTCCATAAAAGTGAAAACGAATGGTAAATCCCACAGCAGGCTCACCCCTAAAAGCATCTCGAGAAATATTGAAATAAATAACATATCAATTTATATCTTCTATTGGCACACAGTTTATGCAGTTGACTACCTTTTTTCTACTTTGCTTAACCCCCTGATATGAGTGCAGCTATTGTTAGGCTTTGCCAATAATCGAATTGCATTAATATGTTTTTTTGGGGGTTGTCAACGGATATCCGATGCCAATATCCGATAGGAAAAATGCGCATAAGTATAAATTATTAAAACCCATTGACAGCTGATGCTTAGGGGTTGCTACAAATTGGCATAGTTGTTGTCACTGCTGCCACGCCCACAAATGACAATAAGATAATCATATAAGGAATTGCATATTGTAGAAATATTTGATTAGTCTCCGATCTATTGTTATGATAAAAGCGGAGACATTGATGGGATTTGTCAGAGCCCCAGCTGTGCGGAATTAGAACTGAGCATTTATAGCTATCCATAAGTCTTAGTGGCTTTCACTGGCAGACCATTCCACATAAGTGGGGAAGCTACCGTTTAAAAGCATGACCAAATCTTGAATGATATCTCCCAAGTCCCAATTCATTAATGAAAAATGAACATAGAGACTTGAGCGTGCCTTGATTTGATTAAATCAGACTAATAATGTGTAAAGTATGGGGCCCACCGGGCGAGTCCGCGTCCGCGTCCGTTAAGCTGCTTTGCTCCAAAAGTTTTTCCAAGTGAAAGTTTAGCTGATTTGAATAGAAAATATGCCAGCAAGTGTGTAGCATGTTGTTCTTACAAATTAAAACAAGCCGAACAGCAAAAACAAATGTGAAAATTTGAAACACAAAAAACTTCAAACAATTTGTAGCTGTTGTAAAAGTAAAAAAAAAACACGTTAAAAACATGTCAAAATTCTTTAAAGAAGTTGTTAAAAGCTCGAGAGAAAGAAAAATTTATTTTTGAGTGTATTTCGTAAAGGTGCCACGCCTCCGTTTGACGCTGCAGCCTCGCCTGCCTCAATGACAGGCCAATTTGAAGGCGCCCGCTGCGCTCGCCTCTGCCAGCGTCGCAGTCGGCGTCACAGTCAGACCCGATGTCGTTGTCAACGTTGCGGTCAGCGTCTAGTTTTGGTCTGTTTTCTTATTTTTTTTTTTGGTTTTCCGCATTTTCTTGTATCTGCCCAACCAGTTGGAGTGGAAATGAAATATGTAGATGAGTCTTTAATTAATTTGAGACACGACACGACAAGTGGCGTCGTCTGTGGCTGCGTCTGTGGCAGCAAATGCAACGGCAACGGCAACTGCATCAGCAACAGCAACGGCAACGGCGACAGCCTCCTGCCGCTTTTTGGGCCCCGCCAGCTTTTTAGGCCAAGAATCAGGCGACAGGTTTAGGTCCCAGCTCTACGCACAACTCCTCACTGTCCCGAGGGCAGGTGTTGACTCACTTGGCTCACTAGCCATTAGAGGCTGTGATCGGTTTTAAATGCATCCATTGATCATATCGTTATATCTGCAATTGTCAGCCGCTCAGTGTGTCAGCTATTAAATTCACGTTCAATTCGATTAAATTATCGCCCAATCAATTTTCTTAACTTGCTAGCGATCCACAGGCTAACAAAAGCTGCATACAAAGTAGTTCACTTTGAAGTTTTACTTTAGATAAAATATTCGATAATATTTTTATTCATACAAAAGATGCTAAGGGCCAGAGCATGTTATATTTAGGTCTTACTTAAAGTTTGAAAGAGTTGATGATATTTCATTCTTCTTTGATAATATTTTGTTCTTGAAAGAAATGCAATTTGATAAGTAATAATAATTTGTATTTCTACAGATGCAGACTCCAAATTTCTCTTCATCAGCTGATCATTAAGGGATTTAGAAAAGAGATAGCAACTTCTGCAGATCATAGTATTTCATTCAATATGTAAATGAATGAAACTGATTTCATCATCAGATCTCCTTTCCTTCATGCTCCTACACTGATCTTACTTTAGCTACTGATCTTGTTTCATCATTCTCCGTGACTAAAAGCTAATACTATTTAGGTAAACAGTATGTAGATCTATTTAGTCACAGCCAACCCATTGATCTTATTGGAGATCTTAGCTACGATTTATGAGAGATAAATTATTTCTAATCTCTCAAAGACTTACCCTATTGAATGCTAATCTTTGCAGTCCGTAATTCTTTGTCAATTTGTCAGTGCTGTGTTGATCTTGATGTGGCTACTGATCTTTCCAAGAACCACTTTAGTCTGATCTTTGCCGTCCGTCAAGTCGGAGGAACCACAAACACACAACACCAACCACAACAGGCCATTGATCATTCGCTTAACTCATATATCTATTATAGACAAAACATCGATCGGTTGACACCAGAAGTGTGCGCCCGAAGATTTCCGCTCGAACTGTCTGCTGCCCGCATACAAGAATTCTATCTGTGTGCCAGACAATTTTCAAAGCTGAACGTCTGCAAATGCTAAAAATGTTTTATGGATTCTGTGTAGCAACTATTTTTGTGTGTACTTCTCTTTGCTGTGTGTGCATAAAAAAATGCAGTCTAACCGGACATTGAAGTAAGACGTTGACAGGCGGGCGGTCGGGCGGTCGGACAGTCGGTCGGGCGGTCGGTCGGTCGCTTGTACTGGGTCGGGGTAGGCTTTTGGCGAACGGGTCTACCAAATGGCAATTGACAGCTTGGGCTTTGACAGGGATGCGTGCAAAACATGCGACTTATAACAGTTCATTTTGGCTGCATGTCTGCATGTCGTGCATGTAATTAAAAGATTTTAACACACATATATGTGTAAGTGTGTGTGCGTGTAAACTGTATAATAAATATATAGATATATTTATCTTTTTGCTGCATAAATCAAACATGTGACAAATTGTTTAATTGATTTCTGACAATTTGCAGTGGCTAATTAAATGCACAATCTATTAGCCAAGTCTCGGGCCAAACTCGTTGCAGTCGGATTGTTGTGCAGGCAGCTAAGGCGCATGCCACGCCCCCAAATAACACTTCTTATCTCACGCTTTGTTGACTGCTTTGTTGGTAACTTAATGACAGCCTTAATGTGTCACATGGTGATAACGACGATAGGGCGTAGTGTAGTGCCCTCTAGCACTTAAGATAGATCAGCTTAACGCTATATGCAAATATTTGCTAAACACACACGCACGCATCGTGATTGTAGTGCAGCTGTTGCTGCTACTACATGTGGTTCTATTTAACTGCCCTGCGCTGTTCGAGGCAGCTGAAACTTGCCTCTGACCCTGAAAACTTTGCTAAATTGAAGCTTATCGCGTGGGTCGTAGCATAAATTCTATCAAAATTATCTGCTTTATTTGATTTTCATATTAAATGAATTGTTATTGTCGGCTTGCTGCACACAGAAGCGAAAATTGAATTAAGTTTTTCTAGAAATTGATAGTTGTAGTGCGTACACAAAGCAGAATATTTCATGAAGAACCTTCTTGGAAGCCTATCTAAACCTATCTAAGCTAACATATCAGCTAAGACGAATTACATTTTCTATGAAATAGATATGAAATGCTCGCAAACCCGCCTTAGTAATCATTTGTGCAATGTTTCATTGATCAGTTTTAGATTACATATATATAGTATTATGTATATGCCCGTTTCTCCCACAACTAAAAGCTGGCTGCCCTCCACATTTCCACATAATCAACTAACCGTACAGAGCACCCATTAATGAAATAGCTCCCCAAGCAGCCGTCAGCTTGGAGTTGTGGGGAAAGTGGGGGCAAGGGAGTTCTGCAAACATATTGTAAATTCGAGCCGCAGTCAAAGTTCAAAGCGTTTCCATTTGTATTACGGACGACGTCGTTTACGTCAGTTTGACATGACTTAGCCATGTCAAGGGATTCGATTTGGTTCGCTACGGCCTGGTAATACGAAATAGAATTGGCATTGGAGCTGCCTGCTGACACACATATTACACGCCCCAGGGCACAAAGACACATATATCCAAATATATATATATATATATATATATATATATATATATATATATATATATATATATATATATATATATATATATATATATATATAGTTGTAAATGTTAGACATCTAAATACTTGGAATCTGGAGCGCAACGAATTGTTGTTGTTGTGTTATTGTGCGTGCAGCTAAATTGTCGCCTTGTCAACGTCAAGGGGCAAATATATTTTTAGCTGTCAGCCCACCAGACATTTGACATGTACTGCAACACCCTCGCTTCGTCGCACTCGTTTTTTGAAAGAAGCAAATATTTCAATTAGTTAAAGTTGAATTTTTGTGGCCAAAGTTGTTAATGACAGCTAATGATTCCTTAAATGTTGAAGCACAGATACAGAAGTAAATCCAGATGCAAATATAGAGACTAAGATACATCTGGATAGATATAGATATACAGATGGGTATACAGATACAGATACAGTTGCTATTACAGATACAGATACAGATTCAGATACAGATACAGATATAGATATAGATACAAATACAGATACAGATACAGATACAGATACAGATACAGATACAGATACAGATACAGATACAGATACAGATACAGATACAGATACAGATACAGATACAGATACAGATACAGATACAGATACAGATACAGATACAGATACAGATACAGATACAGATACAGATACAGATACAGATACAGATACAGATACAGATACAGATACAGATACAGATACAGATACAGATACAGATACAGATACAGATACAGATACATATACAGATACAGATACAGATACAGATACAGATACAGATACAGATACAGATACAGATATAGATACAGATACAGATACAGATACAGATACAGATATAGATACAGATACAGATACAGATACAGATACAGATACAGATACAGATACAGATACAGATATAGATACAGATACAGATACAGATACAGATACATATACAGATGGATATACAGACATAGATACATCAAAAGCATATAAATATATGACAGCATATAAATAAATGTACATTAAGATACAGATAGATATAATATAAGATATGAGATATATATATATAATATACACAGACTTAGATACAAATACATATACAGTTAAATAAACGTATGGATACAATTTGCATACAGATGCATTTAGAAATAAATATAGTTGTAGATAGAGTTACAACAGCAATAGATAGATTAGTCTAACACCTACCACAACGTACAGATACAGATACAAAGAGCAATTCATGCGCTCTATTTGCCAGCACGTGTATTTGTGCCTATTGCATCGCGTGTGTTAGTAAAGCCAACAATGGGTCGCATAGATAAATTTCATAGCTGCAGCTGTGTTTGTGCGCGCGTAAATAGCGCAAAGCGCGCTTAGTGGCATTTGCAATTAATTCACAGCAAACAGCCAATGTTGCAAATAAATTAGCAGGCTAAACGCAACAACAACAGATATTTGTGTGTAATTGTAACGTAGCACAAAATAAAACAGAAGACAAAAAAAAAAGTATCTGTAAAACGAGCTGCACGCTGCAACCGAAGCCGGGCAGCAAAATAAAAATGAAAAGTGCGACGTTGTCGCTTATCGAGTGGCCGGCAACAGTCAGAGCAACAACAAACACTGCAACGTCAGCAATTTCGGTTGTTGTTGTTGTTATTGCGCGCACACGTCATAATTATCGGCGCAAATGAACGCCGAGTCGAGCACACACATACAGAGAGACAGAGTACCTACTGCAGATACATTTACAGATACAGATACAACTACAGCAACAGACACAGATACAGATACAGATACACCTGTACGCGAGCAGCACAATGCAAAATATATTGGCATAGGTCAGTGGCTCATTGAACGCAAATGCAAATTGTTGTTGTTGTTGGTAATTCGCACTTCACACCATAGCAAAACTCGGGGCGAGCAACGAGCGAATGTGCATGTGTGTGAGTGTGTGTGCGTGTATCTGCAAGATACAACCTGCAAGTAGCTGACACAATGTGATAAACAAACTAAACGCCCGCCTTGGCGGCCAGTTAAAATTTTAAAACAAATATGAAAAGAGCAAATACTTTTTAAAGTGTTACCTCATCAGTCAAAGTAACAGATACAGATACATTTAGAGACGGGAGATGCAGATACATTTAGTGCGGTACATGGAGTCAACTGTGCAAATAAAGAGACTGCTGTACCCATAGATACAACTATTTAGATGCAACTATCTATAGATTTATAAACACAATTATCAATAGATACTTTTCATTTTTACATCATTTTATACTGGATTCTTACATCATAAATGACTTGTAAATTGCCGTCTCTTCGCATTGAAACTGGCCGAAGCAGGTCCGCTTAGCACTTCATATAGGGTTACAATATCCCCTATAAGAAAACTATCGTATTTCAACTGCCCCAACCACGAAACCAGACCTGAGTGAGTTGTGTGCATAGATAAAGAGCGAATTCTATTATTATGATTCTTGTTTATTAGCTGACCGCTGTCAGTCTTTATAAAAGTCAGAGCTCATAAATATTAACAGAAATTCCGTGGAATCTATAACACACTTCTGGTAATTGGCCATTAATTAAAATTAAAATATCCGAAATGGCATTTAAAGTTATTTATAAACAATATTAATGAAACTGTTACCAAATTGTCCATCTTGTAAAACCGACAAGAAAAAGCACCATAAAAAATAAAAAGTCCATAATGGAGACATACGAAATCTGTCATTAAAAACACGCAACAGCCAATAAATGGAGATACTATAAATAAAGCATAGATATAGATACAAGTATAAATATACAAATACCGAAAGCATGTATATATGCTATCGAAGCGCTATCGATAAGGCATGGAATGGAGAGTGAAAGTCTTTGCTCCACTTCCCCAAATGCACATAAAAATTAACAAAAAATAAACAAATACGTAAAAATTGAGATAAGCGCATGCCTAATAGCTAGTATCTCGAATGCAAGTATCTATGTATCTTTGGCGGCTTTATTGTCGCCGACATGCATCATAAATGAGGAAAATTGTAGCTTTCATCGCGGCCATCTGTAAAGTTTTCACATTCAAAAATTTCCACGTCATATGACCAAATACTACCAAACAACAAATATATTATTGGGCTGAGAAAATCTTTATGACGTGCTAAGCTATTATAAAAATGTTGATTCTACATCGCCTTTCCATTATTCTATTTGTTTCCATTTTGGTTTACGCCTCGCTCTTAATTATTATTTAAATGTTTGCCTTAATTGACCTCATAATGCGGCATGAAATTGTATTACTATACACTTAAAGCCATAAGCTGAACGTTTTGCACGCTTGATTGAATGAGCGCTCGACTAAATGAATATGCCAAGATCTGAGGGTGTTCCAGCTGAGAAA
The DNA here is from genome assembly GCF_003285905.1 of Drosophila hydei. NCBI lineage: Eukaryota > Metazoa > Arthropoda > Insecta > Diptera > Drosophilidae > Drosophila > Drosophila hydei. The sequence continues at coordinate 395,963 of NW_022045657.1, forward strand.
TTGTGGGAACACTGCATCTGGCTGGGGCAGATGCAAAGATGCAGCAGCTAAGAAGCTATGAATTAAGAGACAAATGAAAGTCGCAATAAACTTAAATAAATTAAATATAATTAGTTGAACTAGAGATTTTATGGGTTCAGAGATTCTGAAAGTGTTTTCTGTTAGAAATATAAGATTTGTTCATAAATGATATTTAAAAAGTTCAACTTTGAAGAAAGTAATTCATACTGAAAAGCAATGAATGAAAAGCTTCAAGCAATATATATATTCATAGCCATATATATTCATAAAACCAACTATATCTATCTGAAGAGCTCTATCTATATGTCTACGATCTGCTACCTAAGACTTATGTATCTGTTAGATATTTATCACTATTCAACACTCTAGAGAATCTCCTATACCCACTGTACTGTAAGCACACCTTAAACTTGATCACCTTAATCATATCATTCATCATATTAGAAGTGAAATATTCATAAATCATAATTAATTTATCATTCGCAAACACTCATATAGCGATGCATTCATTGTTGATCTGGCAACCTCATTGCTTGTTAAGCGCTTGTCAAATGCATTTGTCAGCTAATGTCGCGACCACCTTGTAGCCGACATTTGCAGCCTAGACACGCGACGACAACAGCAACAACAACAACAACATCAGCAATTCGCCTACTGTGCAATCAGCCGCAATAAAAAGTCGAGCATTTGGAAAACGTTTAACAATAGACGCGATCTGGCGCAATGCCAGAGCCAAAGCCCCATAGGCCCAAAGGCCCCCAGAGTCCAGTGCAACATGGAGCGTTTGTCATGCATCGTGGGCAACACTTGCCACCAGGTCGTTGTTGTTGTTGCCGTTGCAGTTGTTGCTGTTATGTCTATAACAGCACATTTATTTTGTTTGTTGGCCACGTTATGTTCACACTTGGCGCGCGTGTTGAGATCGTTTATCGATTGACAGGTAATTGTGATTTATGCAAATTACAGCTCGACACCTTAGCGAAAAGAGCAAGAAAGAAAAAACTGTGGCATGAATGAAAATTTGTGCGCTTTCTTCTAATTTTTTTCTTTTCGCCATGTTTTGCTTGGGGTTTTGTTTATTGACTCGTTGCAAGCAAATAAAGTCAAGACAGTTGGGCTGTGTGGCATGCCACACACGCACAAGCACGCACACACATAGACGCAGACCAACAATTTGATTGTTTTCATTTCTATTAATATTTTCTTTGGAAAAATTATTCTTGCACCCCATAAAAATGTTCGTTGTTGTGTAGCATCAACAACTGAGTAGCACGGACAGGCATTAATCACATGCCAAAAACCGCATTGCTTAGCGGGCCATCTGAAGTAGTTCTGCTCGCATCTATTCTGTTCTGATTTCTAAGCAAGTTTTTCTTTTCGCGCTTATATTGTTATTTATAGAGGCCTGCGGGCAGACGCCCGAACGCAAACGCAAACGCAATCAAACACGCTGAAACATGCGTCAATAACCCCATTTTCCATAGACGACTAAGCGCAAATCGTTTTGCAATCATTTATGATATTCACTTCGAACAGAATGTCTGAGTGCTGTGTGTAGAGCTGTTTATACATTGATTTGATACTGAGTGGACTGTAACTCAAGACGATTTGTAGCTTATCTACCCGGCTATCGAGCCACTTTTCGACTCACTTTAACTTCACTCTAATCTCTGTCATTGATATGTGCTTCAATATTTATGCGTGCTAAGATCTGGTGATAACCACGTCATAGAATATTAAAGCAGACCAGCATGCTCAAGACAGCGTGCTCTTAAGTCGTGGAAATTATGAAAGTGTCTCACAATTCCTCTTACATAAGGTGTATTATTTACCACGAACTGAAGGGAACCGAAAAACTGTCACATTTAACAATGATTTGGATTATAATTCCAATATGATGAAAAATATATAATGACATATAATGACAATGACAATGACAATGACAATGACAATGACAATAAATTAATGATGAAAAGTATATATATTTATAATGATACTGATAATAATAAGCTATGGAAATAAGAATGATGATGATAGTAATTATCTTGAACATAAATGTAGCTATTTTCTCAAAGTTTCCTCTTCGTTATACTCATGAAATGAAAAAGAAAATGGCAAAATTAAATGAAGGAAAAATATGTTTAGAGGTGTAAATAAAATGAAGTCTGATTCCCACAGCTCTTGTGACAACAATCATTAGATAGTCTCGACACAATCGTGTTTGCAGCAACTGCACGACTTTACCGCACCCAAATAAGAGAAAAGCGCAGAAGAAGTTCGGGGCGGGCAACATGGGACAGCATAATTGATTTGTCTAATGCACTAGGCAGCCCGCGCAGCTCTACATGGGCTTTGGCAATTACAACTTGGCGGCCGCTGTGCTGTTTGTTTTGTACGTACGCTGATGCAGTTGCAAGATAAAAAGATACAAAGATACATTTCTGCTCGTTTAATTGCGGACTACACGCTGTGCTGCTGCACGGCCCCCTCGTCTCTCTCCCGACGCCCGCTACCCCACCAACTGCGCTGATTAGCTGTTGAGTTATTAGCAAACACAGACATGACGCTGCATATATATGTGCATATGTCTGTATCTTAGTGTGAGAGAGATCCGTGTGAGTTCTGCTGAGATCTGAGCTGATAGATACTGATAACTTGTTGGCAATCAGTCATTTGTTCAGTTATTCATTCACAGTGGCCAATGTTTGGCAATCAGCAGCTGGCAGCAGCGTTGCGCAAACAAAGGTGCCACACGGAGCGTGGAAAGCCGCCCCAGGATTGACAGCCAGACAGGGCGACAGTTAGCCAGCCCACTTGACAAAGCTAAACAAAGCTCAAAGGTTTCATTGCTTAATGTCAGGGGCTCCACAAGCGACTTAAACTGATTTATAATTGCGATACGATACATTCTTTTAGCTGTCCCCCTCTCACTCTCTCTCTCTCTTTCTATCTCTTTCTCTCTGTGCAAATAAATAAGCGCCTTAGTTCAGGCGTTGACAACGCCTGGCCAGTCCTCAGTCGAGTAAATATGTGGGCAAGCAGCGTTCGAGGAGCAGGCGACAAGTGTGTAAATTGAAACCCATTTGACTGGCGGACTGCCACTTGGTCTCGACTCTGGCACTCGCTTTGCTCTCTGGTCCATCGTGTCTGGGTGTTAAAAACAAGCCAAGCACTAGCATCGATGCTTCAGACCACCGACTGTGTCGCTGGCCATTTAACAGCTACTAAAAACCCAACGATGGCCGATCTCACATATAAGAAATTGAACTTTAAGCACTTTTCTGAAGCGGTTTATCATTAACACGCCGAAGTGGATTGCTCTTGAGCTGATTTAGCTTTCAGTCGATTGTCATGTACCTACATATATATATTTGAGTATATCTCGATATAAGTAGTTTAGTCAGCTTGAACTTTACCTTTATATTTTAGGACTGGTTCCAAAGAAATTCTATATTTTATTTTTTATGAATTCGAATTCTAGATGTTTGATTAATTTTTGATAATCTTTGTATTCTAAACGATTGATTTTGATTTAATATTTATAAATATAAAATAATATAAAATATAAATTTTAAATAATTTTTTTTTATTAGTTTGAGGTATCATTAAAAATTGTAAACTGTGAAACGATTTCAAAAAACCATAAATTTGAAAGGATTTAGTGAAATCTTTTCTTCGATATGTTTATCAATAATATATAATATTATTCAGTTTCTCTTTCATTTAATTATGTATTTCAGCTTTAGCTGAACCAGTTCTTAGTCCAGCCCAGACGATTTATTACATTGAAAATGCCTAAGTCTAACGAGCTATCGAGCTCTCTTGTTCTGTGCCCAACTGTTTGACAAGTTTATAATACCCTCTAGCAGCGAGGGCATGCAAAGAGAATTGAATAAAAATAAAGAGCGCCATCAAAACAGGCAACAAAATATGCGTAATTATCGGCTAGCCATTGGCAGGCGTGCAGTTCCGCTTCGCTTCGTTTCGTTTCGGGCCAAAAGCTACACACGGCTACCATTTGCAGTCGCGGAGTCTGGGCCTTTGTGTCTGAGCCGTCAGTGTCTGTCCAGCTGTCTGTCTGTCCGTTCGGCATCCTGGCGCTAAAACGAAACCTGCGAGCGGCAACAATGCGATAAATAACCCGGCAGCTAATTTAAATGGCGTGGCCAATGCGCGGCCCATAAAAACCCAATCGAAACTAGATCTGATTAACTTTGATTTATCGTAGGCGGCGGCGGTGGCAGCGGCAGCGGCAATGGCAGTCGCTAAATTTAGCCCAGCTGCAGTTGTATCTGCAAGATAGGGCCATAGTATCTGCAGCTCCAGTCACAACCAGGGCCACAGCCACAGTCGCAGCTTCAGCTTCATTAGGCTGCGGTTAAAAGGGCAGCGCAGCATCCTTTTTTCGAATTGAATTGTAGTTCTGCGTCTGGGCGTGAGTTTGAGTAATGTGTGGGCGTTGGCTGGCGGGTCACATATTTGCACTTTGACTGCCAGCTACGGCGGCCACCCTCGCACCGTCTCGTTTTTTGCCAAGTTTAATGGCCTTAACGGCCTTGTTAGCGCTGACTTCCTTATGCAAAGCCAGCGAATAGAATAAAGTAAAGCAAACTTTGGCTGCAATTTGCATGCAAATCGTTGACATTATTTGGAGCCACTCTTCAAGCTCTTTCACTGTTATGAGCCACTCACGACACCGTCACGTCCTACGCTACCAAAAAGAAAGAAAAGAGCTAAAGAAAGGGCCTTTTCTCATTTGCGTAGCATTTCATTAGCATAGCAAAAAGGTGGAGCTGCATAAAAGCCATGTGATTAGGCTCGAGATGTAGAGGAGAAGTTGAGATATCACAAATGTAGCTCAGTTTAAAAGTGCGCCAGAAAGTTCAATGCCATTTTTGGCAAGGCCCAACAAACAGCAGCAATCAAAATTCGCATGTCGCGCACAAATCGCATGCAAAACGCGCATAATTCGCTTAAGAAGTGGGGAGTGTTGCTCTCGCTACTCCCGCCCTCTCATCGCGCTGAATCAATTTGTCAGTGAATTATTTTTAAGAACGCAATTAAGCCAGAAAACAAGTCATATATTAATATGGCATAAATTAATTATGCAGTTTTACACAAAAGTTTTGCATTCGCTAAAAAGTATCTGTCAGATACAGCCGGGCACGAACTGCAATCGCGGCGCCAGCGACATTGATCTTGGCACATGTTCGCTTTAATTAGGCTGACAACTGGGCCCAACTGGTAGCATTGTCCATTAAAAGTGACTTAACAAAACTTAAATAAACAACAAATTAAAAAATAAATAAAAGAAACCGTTCGATGAGCTTTTGAAATTCCTGGGATATTCGCTGAATTTTGTCGCATTTTGCGCCGTTTTCCGTTTCATTTGCGCGCATTTACAACTTGTTTCCCAACACTTTTTAATCAGTCTGACAACACACTGTTAAGGTCACAGCGGATCACATTAATTACAGAAATCCGCAACACGTACTAACCATTAAAGAGCGCTTTATGGGCGAGGCTCCCGTTTCGCAATGCTAATGAAAGCCACTAAATGCGACGACACCAAAACGCACAGCCAATTAGCTGATTGTGAGATACGTGTTTTGGCAAGGATTTGCATGGACAGCGGGCCAAGTGAAGTAGCTGGCAGGGGAGAAGCAGGCCTCAACCCTAGGCCCAGTGGCATTACTTTAAATTATGTGATCGAGGCATGAGCTGCTTCCATACGAAGTCGGTCAGTGGAGCAAGTGCGTAAATTGCAAATAAACTTAACTGTCTACTGAATCTATATGCATTAGTATTCAAATGATAAGCTTGAAGTGCAGAGAACTTGAGTTCCTGAATGTTTCTAACGCATCTTTTATACACTTGCTAACAAACTGCAGTCTACTCAGCAGATTTATTGCCAGAAGCAGTTAGAATTGATGGCTAAGCTTGTAGACTGAACACTAGGCCAGCTCTTTCGTTTTTCAAACACTTCTCAATTAAAATATCGCTCTGCAAGCTCAAATGGGCAGCACTGCAGCTGTTGAAGAAAATAGGTAGCATTGCCACATTTAAGTGATGTCAACTTGATTAGCAAAATTATTTCAATATCTAAGTATACAACTTCATACGTCTTGCATTCACGCCTTAATTTAAGGAGCGTTGGCATTTCAGCTCAACAAAATGCACAATATTGCAACTGTTTGGAGCCTACTCCCATCTCACTTAATCAATAATGCAATTAAAAAGCGTTTTTCACACGCTTTCTTTGGCCTGAATGCGTGTCTTAAATGCCTGAAAAATATTATAATACCCTTGCCCCACAAATCGCAGTGGCTGCCACAACAAAATATGTGCAACAAAATATCAAAAACAAATATCAATCATTTTCTGTGTGACTAGTTAACAAGCTACAAGTACTCAAGTGCCGTGCCAGAGTGATGTGTGGGATCGAGACTGAGATTTGGTATTGAGATGGTGGCTTATCAACGCAGCACGCACAAAGGCCGACCAATTAAAAGCCATAAATTTAATGAGCGCTCATAAAAATGCACTTGAGTGGGACAGCCACAGCAGCAGCAGCTACAGATACAGCTACAACTACATTGACAACGACATCGGCTAGGGACTACTGTAGTCAGTGCTGATCATAAACCACATTTATAATAAGTGCAACTTATAGATACTTTTGTATCTGCGCTGATAAGTAAGTGGATTACCATAGCCACCTTTATTATTCCATCTTCCGGTTTGCTCCTTTGTTTATGCCAAAACCGAGGGTGTGTGTGTGTGTGTGGATGTTGTTGTGCGTAAGTGTGCGCATTCTTGAATATTATTTATGTATTTGTCTATGAGTTTTATAGGAAATGGAGCTGAAATTATGCGCCAGACCAGCAAATTGTATTGCCTCAGCTGAAGCAGGAGATTTGTAGGAGCAATCGAAACAAATATAAAATCTAAATTTGAAATATACTCGTGGCCAAAAGTCAATTTTTAATTTGCTTAGATGTAGATAGAGATGTAGAGATAGAGATAAAATAATATTTGTCTGATATAGTAATGCCTCTCTCTTTCATCAGGATATAAACGTTAAGAAAATCTTTAAAAATCTATATTCAAATTAATATTTATTAGAATCCAAACATCTATACAATAGGTTGTTCAGCATTATAAGGCTCATACAGTAATTCTTATATAAACTAAGCCATAACTCCATAAAGTATTTAATCTTTATCCGTTCAATTCTTGAGCTACTTGTCAAGCCGGTTTATAATTTTATTAGGTTAATCTGTAGCTGGTTGTTTTAGTTGATATATACAACTACTTAGCTTCTTAAATAATTTATATTTTTCTATATTAAATACTTTTTGTGGACTTTTAACGCACTATAAAAAGTTTATTTTTTTCATACCTTAATCGTCGACACGCGTGACTGTCTTATCTAAAGTACAAAACCTTTAAACCGGAAATGGTTAGCAGTTTAGCTGGTTCTGATAGCACTTAAGGCAATGTAAAGGCATGACTGAAGTGTTAAGCTGCCCGTTGAAGCTGCGCATTCACATGACCTGCCTTAAGGCTAATAAGTACATAAGTCAGCGGAAGCTGAAGTCAGCTGACAATTTCGAATTTGCAATTGGGCACATCAAGAGCTTTGGCAGACCTCGCGATTCGACGAATTCTTATCAAAAATTCGCAGGCCAATAACCGATAAGAGTTGACACATTTAGCGGGGCAATATACTTATATATATATAAATATATATATGTATTTAATATAGTTTTATGGCAATAATATAAGCGAGTACTGCGCAGTTCTTGATTTTGAAAGCAACTAATGGGGGCCGGTCTGACAAAAAACTATTAATCAATATAATTGATGACAATTGGCGGGCTAGTTTTGGACTGGTAACAAAACGCTTATCGCCGTGCGCGAATCTAACACTATTAGTCAATGGATCTTGCCGTTCCTTGAAGTCCACCAGCTGCGCCTGCCCCCATCGTATCATCAATTTATCCGCAACTGCGATCTATCTTAAGAGCGTTGCTGCATTCCAGCTCAATTGAATGCGCTAACACGCTAAGAGGAGAGAGTGAAAGAGACACAGAGAGAGAGTGTGTTCTTGGCTAGCTCGAGGGCAGCTGATTTATGAATTTGACCGCAGAAGTCAACGCGCCTTGGTTGCCAGTTAATGACCCTGTGTATGGGCAACAGCATATACTTTTTCGTGCATAATGATCGAGCTGCCAGAGCAATTGCCCATCACTTGGCGCTGATTTGTCGCTTGATTGCAAATCAAACACTAAGTTAGTAAGGCAGAAGGGCATCAACTCACAACTCACAACTCTAACTCCAACTCTGACTGCATTGCATTGCATTGATTGAACGAACACTCCTAACACACAAATAAACATTGCTGCTGCACTCTCAGTTGATTGCCTCGCCGATTGACAAACTGACCCAGAGTCGGTGACAAGCGACAAGATCAATAAATGTTCCTCTTCAATTGCCACAAATTAATTGCACAGCTGAAGCAGTAGACGCGGTCACTCTACATGCAACAGAAGTATCTCGATTAAATTTAACAAAAATATTTTTTTCGACATTTTAAGCAAATCTGATTAGATTTAAATATATTTTAAACTTTACATATTTAACAAAATATTACATTATTATAAAACTAAGGAGTGACAAAAGATCACACTTAAAAAACATATTTAAATAAATAAAAATAAACATATTAAAATAATTTTTATTTTATTCATTTTTTTTGCAAATTTTAAAAATTAATTTTTAATGGAAAATAATAATTTTAAATTAAAAAAAAATATGTTTTATAATTTTAAAAAATAAAACTACTAAAAATATTAATTTTGAATAATTTTAAAATAATTTGTTTTGAAATAGGAAGAAAACGCGCGCGATTTTAAACGCATCAAATTTGTGCGTGTTTTCTGTTTGTTTGGTATGTAGGCTTGAGAATTGTTTGGCAACCACTTGTGCCAATTTGTGTAGAGCATAACTACACGCACACATAAACACACATACAAATACACACTCAGAAATGACTAGCTTTTGATACAAGAAATTTCTAGGCGCTGCTTTCTCGCGCGTTTCGGCGTGTTTATTCAATTAGCGTTGTTTTTGTTGTTGCTGTTCGTATATTTCTTATTGTATTTTTTTAGTTTATGTTGCCGGCTGTGCTGCCTTTGAACCAAGCAACAACAACTGCAACAGCAAGAGCAACAGCGAAAAGAAGCAGAACATCGATGGCTGCAGATATAGACGCAGCCGACATAATTGTGGGCCATTTATCATGGGGCAGTTGGCAAGGCGGAGACAACCCAACTGACAACTCAATGAGCAAAGCGGCGGCCGATGCGCTACGCAATCAGCTCGAATTAACACACCTACGGCACGTAGTTGCCAGGAACGAGTAGGCCAGACACCTGCCGCTGGGCCAAGTTCAGCTTATGGCCCTGTTTTATATAGTTTTTCTTGTCCTTTACTTTTTTTTTGCCATTTAAATGCAGACAAAGTAATTTTTTGCGCAGCGCGCGCGCTGATTAAAATGGATTTTATAAATTATGCAGTCGCGCCTGGCGGCATCCGCGGCGCGGTAACAGCGCGATTAAAATCGCAAAGCTGCAGTCGCGTTGGCGGCGGCGCTAACAAAGCTGCAGTTGTTACAGCAGTTGCAGTTGCTGCTGCAGCAGTTGTTGTCCGAACTCTACGTGCTCACTTTGGCTAATAGAAAGATTTATCACTTGGCCTGGCTCGCGTTTCAATTTTCATTTCATTTGCACGCCGCGTCAATTTGGCTCGAAGCTCGCATTATTTATGCCCAAATCGCAATTCTCGATTCCATCCCATTTAATTTATCGCATTTAAATTGCAATTTCTTGTTCGGCAGCTGCAAGCGTTTCTTCTTGTTAACCTTCCGGCCCTCCTCTTCATCAGCCTCTTTCCCCTCTCCTTCGCCTACCCCTTTGCTTATTTCTTTTTTTATTCACACCTCAAATGTAGCGCGATTTTCGAAGTGCTTTTCTATTAGCATGTGGCAGCCCACATAGCTCTTCGGTCAGTTTTCTTTTGATTTGTGTTCAGCGTGAGAGATCACATGAGCTGCCACAGCAGATAACGGTTAGTTCTCATGCCGATTCCCTGCTGTTTTTTCGGCAAAAATAATAATATATTATGCTGATATATGAGCAAGACTGAAACTCTTGTCATTACGCATCCTGAACCAAATCGAAATTGCAGCGCATCTTGAAAATATTTATTATATTCCATTATTATTTCTATTTACACTTTACACCAACTATCAGAAGAGATTCTGAAACCAATTAAAGGATAATTTCAGCATAGAGATATATTACCGGATCAAAATTTAACTCAAACCCGTTTGTCTGTCTGACAATATAAACTCAAATCTTGTAGCCCTTAAAAAGGTCTCTTTTACCGCTTAATCTAAATAAAATTTTTACAAAACTATAACCAAAAGCTTGACTAAAAAGTGAAAGATGCTTCAGTCAGTCGAGGCAAAATGTTAATTTTAATAATTACAAAATGTTTGAAGCTTCACAAAGCGTATGGAAAATATGGGCCTACGTTCACATTTTTTAAAATTCCAGCTGCTCTCATTTAAGTAGATCATTAAGATAAATTAAAGCCAATAATTTAGCAATTAACTGATTATGAGACCATTTAGAGGCCATTTGAGCTTTTTATAAAATAATTTAAATATTTTAATATAGTAATATTTCTTTAAATAATAATAGAATATTTTAAGCAATATTGAAAAATGCATAACAAAAGCTTTGGCTGACTGTTTTGATAAGGCTCAAATGTTTGTGATGCCTTCTAAAATATAACTCTGTCTTATTTTATATAAGCTGTCAGCCGACAAATCTCACTCAATGACGCAAACGCCTCAACTAAATGATATAAAATTAAGCATACGCCGCGTGCGTCAAATGGGAGGCAACAAAAAGAAACGTATAAACTTCTTGCCGCTGTCAAATGTAAGACAGCTGCTGCCCGGCTACATATTGGCCTAAAGCGTGGTAACAAAAATAAGCAGCCAAAAACTATAAACAAGTTGGGCACCAAAAGAAAGCGCAGCGCAGCACGTTTGTGCATTGATTTAGCCAACGAAGAAAATGTTCAATTAATGGAATCAATTTCGTGGCTACATATCAATTAAGCTGCAAACTGGCCAAAGACCGCCCAGACTATGCGGACATTTGTCTTCATTAGCCTGGTCAAGATACAAATCAATCTGCCAAATCACAATCGAGTGCGAGTGAGAAAAAGAGAGAGAGAGAGAGCGAGCGAGAGCGAGGGCAAGAGAGATAAATGTAAATATCGATTGGCTCTGCCTGATGTAATGCCGCAGATAGGCATTGATTTCTTTGCCAACTGTGTGGCAATGCCATGGAAAGCCAGCCCAACACAGCAACAACAACAACAACAAACAACGCATTTACGACGACAACAACAAGTGCTGATAGGCAAATCAACAGGTTCAACAGGCGCCGCTGGAAAAACTGGTAGCCAGGCGCTCAGAGACGCAATCAAAACAAAATCAAATTGAAAGCGGGCCTATAAAGAGCTGCTAGGGTGGCAGTGGAGGCAGGCAGGTAGGGAGCTACATCATCGCATTGAATCCCATTGAATTGAATTTAATCAAAACACCGTTAGGCAGCTTTGAGCCAGGCACATTTCATAGCAGATCAGTATCTAAAGGCTTGTCAGCTTGTCGAGAGAGAATTTCAAAGCAATTAAAAGAGTGTATAGAACTCAACCCGATCCCGGCTGATTGATGTTCTGTTTTCAGCGTCTATTTAAGCGCAAATCCTCAACATATCTGGGAACGCAACAAATATGTTTGCTCACTCGATTGATTATGGCCAGTCAGATAGATGGGGAGCTCAAGTGTCGTGTAGCCAGCTGCTGCTGCCGTTGCTGCTGTGCACCCGCTTTATGAATCGAGTGCCGTTAATACTTTAATGGCACATAATTGAGGCGCGACTCTAAGTACATCACTTTGGATGTAAAACCGAAAAGAATACTACCTCAGAGAAAAATCCGGCAGCTGGCACTTCCGAGGAACACCCACGCGCCTCGGTTATAAATAAAAGGCAACTTGTGCATTGGAAATGACTCGAGTAAAGTTTTTACTTTTCCTTCGGGTTACATGATAAGCCCTTAACATTTTCTAGCTGCCATGCGGGTGTGCAGGCTGAAGCGTGCCACAACGACGTGGATGGGTGCGATTAGTGCGCTGCTTAGGCACAGCAGAGTCAAGCTGAGGCAGAAGCGAAATGAATGAGAATGTGACAAGACAAGAATCATTCAAACTATCTATAAGTTACGAAATTTACTTCAGTTTTGTTAAAGATATAATAGAGAGATTGATTTTTGAAATCTTACATACATTTTATTACTAGAAATGTAAAGAAGTTTTAGAAATAGTTCAATATTTTTAAAGTGAAAAATTAAGCTTAAAAATTTAGCGTCAAATGAAACAAATTCAGAGTAAATATTCACAAAGAAAATAAATGTTATACAGAAAATAAAAACCACATAAGCAAATGTCTGTATTATCAAATGGGTGCATTGCGGTCTCATTGAGATAAGCCTGAATATTTGCCAGCCAAAACTATAAGATGCTTGCATAACTATATTAAACATTCTCACAATAAGAACGAACACAAAGTTTAAAAATAAATAATTTATAGAAATATTTTTTTATATTTTTAATTCCGATATTTGTGAGGTGTAAACGTGCTGAGTCTCTCGCAGCAGCCATAGATCACGGCGTTGTCTGTAAGTTGGCTGTGTGGGCGTTTGCAGTAGTCGCAGCGAGTGTCAAGAGAGCTGTCAGAGATCTGTTGCAATGGCAATTAGCATGGCACGCCACGCTTTTTATTTGGGATACGGACAACAATGCGAACTCCCGTGACATTTGTCAACAATCTGTCCAAGCGGAGGCCGCTCTTGTGGCCTGGCCATAAATATTACGGCTAGCACAATGCCAGCGCGTAGCTACCTAAGTTAAATGCTCGCGTTCACAATGGCAGCGACTGATATGCGATATCAGTGGGCACTCTGTGGTCAATTAGTTGAGCACGACTTCAGCGTGCCTCTATTTGTGTGTCCGTATATATATTTTTGTATAATATTTGTAAAAACTATATTATTTCTTTTGTACCATAACAAATTGTGGCCTTTATGCGAACCAAACTGGGTCACACGCTTCAGCGAGAACTGTGTGGCACGAACGGCCAAATGAAGTAATCGAAACAAGTTGCAAAATGAGGAAAAAACTCAAAAAAAAAAAAAATAAAATAAATATAAAGAGAGAAGAAAGCCAAACTGCGAGTACAAGTTAACAAGTTGTACGGCCCCGGGGCCCACTTTCAATTGTCGCACAGCGGGACAGCGAAGGACAGGAGCTGACTCAGAGCTCGCATCGTCTGTCCCGAAAACTGCAAGTAGTCAGCAATTTGATGCGACCAAATTGGACGTTTTTGTTCCGACTTATTTTGTTTTCTTTTTGGTAGTTTGGTTTTTAAATTGATTGTCCTCTGTCCACGTGGGTGGGCCACTTGCTTGCAGCTGGGCAGCATTTTGAAAGTTTGTTGACTTGCCTCACTTTATTAGCTAAAGCACATAGGGCATATAGATGTTGTGACAACCATAGAAAGTATTATTATATATATGGGATAAGTGCATTTTGCATGGGTTTAGTCTTTATATATGTCAACAAAATTGTTGAAAGTCAACTTGAGTCTGTTTTATGGGCAGCTGAGCTAACGAGCAGCAGACTAGTTTAAAGATCCAGATTGACTGAACTTACTCTATTTATGTCTTCATTATGATCACCACTTGAGCTTAAACCAGTTTTCATTCATGTTTCTTATTGCTTTAAGTCTCGAATAAGAGTATTTTCCATTCGCCAATGCCGCCACAACAGTTCTTGATGCCTTTTTAGTGGGTCAGTGGTTTTTGCTCGGGGTTCATCAAGAGCTCATTATGCAATTGCTGCAACAAGCTGGTCATAAAAATCGAATCGGAAAGCAGTTTATGTGCTCTTCAATTAAACCATATTTGAACTGGCAATTGGCTGATGGCTAGACAACCCAGACAAGAAGTGGCTCGCCTACACAGCACTCTTGACTGGCAGTCGATGTGTGTTTGGTCCGTGCAAATAATAATAAAGAAGAAACCGCATTTGGTGTTTGGCAAATTAGCGAGCTCGTTAAAAACCATAGCATGGCCATTGGGCGGGTCTGTCCATCTGCTATACTATTAGGCCCAGCGGCTGACCACACTAAAACGATGATATTGAAAATAAACAAGTTGAGCTCGTAGCACGTTGCAAGTAGCACGTAGCACGTTGCAATCAAGTGCAGCCCGTGCTGGGGTAAGTCATCTTGTGAGCTCATAAAATGCCTAGCTGCCACGGAAGCATTTGGCGCTGTCTGGCGAAAGTGTTTGATCTTAATGGACGACTTCATATGGCTTGAGAGTGCCGTTCGGTCCATAAAGCCTTTGAGTTAGAATTGTGCTGAAATTAGTCGGTAGGCATTTAAAAAGTCTCACTTTTAGCCAGCTCATAAAACGTGCTAATTAATGGCCGATTTATAAATGGAATCGGTGTAAACGTTAATTAAATGCGGCATTTTGGCAATGCGGAAACTTCGCTCGAGAATTACAATGAAACAGTACAAAAAAAAAACAGAAATCTCGAAATTATAAAGCCGCCGAGTAGAGGTGCTTGGCTTAGCTCAGCTCAAGAAAATTTATAGAAATAATTGAATTTTTGTATGAATATAAATATGAATATCGAGAGGCTTTTAAGCTAACTCAAATCAAGATACCTATTTTGAAATATATACCATAATCGATAATTAAGGTTGAGCAAGGGAATATAAAGCTAAAGCAATATAAGCAATAAGAAGACTTCAGGGCAGCTAGTCGAAGCACTGAAGCATTGAAGTATTGAAGGCATTCGCATGTTTCCCCAGATTGATGGCGAATGAATTCAAGGATGCATCGCTGATTATGTTAATATAACCATCGATGCAAAGCAATGACAAAGACTTGGTTATTTTTCGTCTGGCTTCGCTTGCTATAAACAAGCGTTTCGCAGACTGAGAGCTTCTGCATACAGCAGAGTGCAAAATGGTGTAGCCAAATATTTCTACTACTATCTAAATATATAAAAATATATTGTATTACCTAAGAGATGATACAAAATCTTATATTTGAATAGAACTCGAATTTTTGTATACGACATCCTTGCTTAAAGCTTTATCTTCTATATAAAAGATTTCTTTGTTGCTTTTATAGACAACAGTTGTTATAATTTCTTGAAAAAACTTAAAACAGTTTGTCTGAATTGATTGATTGATAGATTGATTGATTGATTAGATCAAATCAGAGGAGCTAAACGCTGAAGTCTGATAAATACTTGGAAAACTTTCTTTGATTTTTGATCAGCCATAGCTCAATTTTCTTTGTTAATTTTAAGGAAATTTCTTTGGCTATGTATAACTCTCAAGTTCATGCAAATAGTTTGCTGTATTTAGCCAGAAGCACACCTACACATGAACACAAACACACACACACACACATACACACACGCACACACAGTCATCACGAAAATATGCCGTTGCAAGTTCAAGCACCCACAACTCGGCCCCTCCTGGCCGCCCTTACCCAGCGCGCTGTTGTGGGTAACCCGTTCAGCTCAATCAGCGAACCATTCAGACTTCCTTATTGCATGGCATATCACAAATGGCCACTGCAAGAACTCAACGTGCCAACTAATTGAAACTCATTGTTCATTTTGACGCGCATCAATTGCAGAGGAAAGTTGCGCCCTTCCTCCTCCGCATAGATCCAGTTGCTGGTTCGTAGTATCCGAGCAATTGACACTTTTCCAATTGCACCTCTGGGCAGGCGAACCCGCACACCTTGCATATGGTTTGCGTTATGCGGCGAGCGTCAATTAGTTTAAATAAAAGCGGCTGCCACCGAGCGAGCAGGCGAGCAGGCGAGCCAACGAGCGAGAGTCAATGGCCCAGCCGGCATGGGAGATAGTATGGCGATAGTCTAGCTATATACTATATAGTCGATGCCGGTGCCAGACGCACGTCGCGTCGCAGTGCGTCGCGTCTCGTGGCACGCATGCCATTAGAATTTTGTTGTTGTGTACACACTCACACAGACATACACAAACGACACACTGTGTGTGTCATCACCTCAATTGGGTACACTTCCTACTTGTAAGATACAGACAAATGTATCTGAAAGATACAGCCAACAGCGCCCAAAGGCAAGCCATTAGGCAAACGCTTGAAACGCTTTTGTCGATTGCGCGACTTTTCACTTTTCCAACGGAAGTCATTTAGCCGCCTCAGTTAATTTTAAGTCAATCCCCCCGCTCACAACCCCTTTCGCCCGCCCCTCGCCCCTCCCCCGACGCTGAACGTTGCTTTTTTATCAGCACAAATTGCACGCACTTAACCCGCTTCCAGTAGCGTATGTGGAGCGGGTTTTCCAGCCACAGCCAAAGAGCCTCAAGCGTTGTTTATTGCTCGCGGCATGTGGTGCGACGCATATTAAGAGCTGCCCGTGTCCTACGCCTCATGCATGACAAATACGCAAAGCCTCAAACATCACTGAATGCCAGTAAGAGTGCTCCAGTCGGGAGTGCTCGACTAGCAGACACCTTGAAGCTCATGCAGAACTCAGCTACGTTAATTATATAGCAACAGAGAGTCTGATAGTGATAAATGTATAACTGAGAAGCAACATATCAAATGTTATAGCTGTAAACCAATTTTCCTTAGTGATTTCTTAAGGCTTTTTGATATTCAGTAATTGTGAACCAAGAGATGACTTGAGCACGCCTTCCTTAAGAGCCACATCTCGGCCTGCAAATGTAGACAAAGTCGAGATACTCCGTTGGGCAATCTTCAATGGGCTTAGGGTATCCAAAAATGTATCTTTTCTTCGCGCAACATAGATAAACGCGCCAATTTGTCGATTGCCGTAAACTTGAGCTATTAAGTGCGAACATATCTATGCGTAAGCTGCACTGGGCAAGAGGCGTTTTGGATGCCCAGGTGGGTATACGAGAGAGCTGCTGTGCTTGCCTGGGTGGCTAGGCGATGCCAACAGCAACAGCAATGGCAATGGCAACGGCAACGGCTTTCATTTCAAAACCGGATTCAAAGTACACGCTGTAATTGAAATTTGTTATTTTGTGCGCGTGTGCGGCATGCAACAAGTGTGGTTGTTGCTGCTGTTGTCGTGAAACAGTCATTAATATATCATTTACAAGCCGGCGAATTGTCGCTAATAAATTGTTTCGACTAGCGAGAAATACGAGCGAGATGTATGCAACTATTTTCAATAGGCGACCGCCACGCAAAAGCCCTTGCCCCAGTATCTGTGTGTGGGTTATGCATGAGGAAATGTTTAGGATAACGTCTAGATACTGATAGATACATGGCACAGATCATTTAAATCTCTACTCAGATATCTGTTCTTAATATCTTTGCCTCTGGTGACTTCATTATTCCCAATCAAATGTTGTGAAAGTGAATTGGCAAACTATAAAATTAAGCTTGTACTAGCTATAGTTAAAGTGCCTAAAGCCCAACTCATACCCGGAAGCCCAATGCAAGTTGAGGCTCCTCTGGAGTGCTCACGACCCACCCAAACACGAACCGCAGAGTCGTATAACCCAGCTCCCTACACCTTTCTAACCTCTTTGCAAGCGATACACTAAGCAAACACTTTCTATGCACACACACACGCACACACGCACACACACACACACACACACACACACACACATCGTTGAGATACTTACACACACCATTTACTTTATTTTTCTCTCAGTTTTCGTTTCGTTTCATTTGGTTGGCATACCAAGGCGATAATTTGTTTTGTTACCATGCGATTGGGTTTACTGGGCACAATTTTGAATGTACGTACACCCCATACCAGCACGTTCATGGTCATACGAGTCGTAAATCTTCAATGGCCGAGACACGCGTCCAAAATAAAAGAAAAACCCGAAACTCGGGGAAAAATTTGGGTTAGCCAGAGCGCGGGCGAATGAGAGTGCTTTCTGTGTGGCAGGGGCTGTCTGGAAATTCGAGCACGAGCATCGGCCAACATCAGAGAGCAACAAGTGGTTCAACAGCCCAAAAAACATGACCACCTACAAGACTCTGGCCAACTGGATCAATTTATTAAGCCAATGCGCAAAAGCTGCAGACGTTTTATTTCTGCTGCTGCTGGCCGGCATCCGATAGCTCGAGTGCAACGTGTTTTGAAATTCGTGCAAATTGTGTGATTAATTTGCATTTCGATTGCTTTCGAGTGGCCGTCGCTAAAATGCCAAAATTAATCAATGAGCGAATGCAAGTGTTTCCACTAATATGCCTTATCGATAAGACTCGTTATCGTTATCGGAGCGCTCAAATATATATATTAGTCAGCTGTTGGCCCAGCCGACTTACGTGTGCTTATTTATGACTCATTGCCCAATAAATTAAGCCAAAGCCTTAAATATCATTGCATGCGCTGGCGCCAAGTATTTCCCCACTTCTGATATATACAAATACCTATGCACCTGCGCTATCACAGAGACCATACCACACAGGGGCTCGGCCAGGCCGGTGCAATCGCATTATCGTTCATATTGCCCCACAAACTACATTGTGTAGCGAAACTGTGTCAAACGATCGTATATGGGGCGCGCAAGTAGAGTGTGTGTCCGGGGATTATAAATTAATTGCACTCTAATTGGCAATCGCTGAGCTATCATAAATTTTAAAAGCAAAAAAAAATGAGCGAGGAGGAGCACGAAATAGTTTCACTCTCTGTCACTCGCTATGCGGGGCACATTGAACTTTGAATGCCTGGTAGATAAGATTTTTGTATTTGGTTTATATATATTTATATATCATTTTTGTATTTCTATCAAAGTTTCTGATTGGCATTAACTGTAATAATAGCATATAATATATATAAAAAATATATTTTATTACAGCTCCCTGTATTTTTTCTCAGCATAGTCTTCAGTCAGTTCATATTAATTTTTGTTATTGTCCATTGCTCCAGAAATTCCAGCTTTAATTATTCAAAAACATATATAACTAATCTCTCTAATTTAAGTACCATCAACAGCAATCTGTAGCTATAAAGATCTCTTGAGACTGCTGCAAGTGCATAACATATTACAGATTACGCATACGCCGCATGAGCCAATCAGCCTTCGCTTGAACTGAACAACTTTTATTTAGCATGTTGTTAAACATTTTTAATGTTTAAACAATAAATTTTCAATATCTGTGTTTGTATTCATTGTTGCTGTTGTTCGGTTTTCTTGTAGTTTTCTGTTTCTGTGTCAATGTTTTTGCCACCGGTCAGCGGTCAATATGTGACTGGCTGCTGTTTTTTTTCCTTTGGATGGCGAAGTGAAAATGAATTGCTCGTAAAAATGCTTGTAAAACAACGGCAACAACAAGAGCAACAGCCACTCAGCCAGCAGCCAGTCAGCCAGCAGCCAGCAGCTTGGCAACAAACTGCGTGCAAAATATCATTAATCATGATAATTTATATAGGCTGGTCAGCTTCATAAATATTACGTAGCAACCTGGTAGGCTTACCAATTTTAACGAACTTTACGCATAATTTAACATTCTTGTCGATGTCTCTTCGCATTTTATTTTTGTGAGTTTTTTTTTTTTTTTTGAATTTGAAAAAGCCAATCATTTGGCCATAAAATCAAACCAACAACTACCAAATTGCGATGGCATGATTTGGCTATTACCAATGGGCTTAATGGCCTAGACCTTTTATATAATCGCCTAGCAATGAGCACTTGAGCAACTACAGTTCATTGCCATTTACACTAAAAATAGCAGCACCTGGCAGCCGGAAAACTTTTGCAAAGCAACGCGAACGCCAACGCCAACTATAAATCCATGTGACATATTGCGTTGTCCGCATCAGTTTCAACCATACGGACTATATATACACTACATAATCTTATCTAAAACAAAACACTTTCTCAGCATTTCCATGCTGGTACGTACGCCACATAAATCACTGCGAAAGACACACAGAAAGAGAGAGAGAAGAAGAGTTAAAGATCTGATGAGCCAACTCGCTGACAATGGCACATCAAGTGGTGCAGCGTCAGCACCGAGCCACCCACGTCACCAGACAGTGGCAGCCAGCTCATTAGACTATCGAACATGTTGTCGAAAGAAAAACTATTTGTTTCCATTATATCCAAATTTTCAACATATCTAACTAGATACAAATATTTATAGCCACGAAACTTGTGACGTAGCTGATTTAAGTTTATTGCAAAGAAACAAAATTATATAATGCTCGAATCTGCATATTAAGCGTATCTCAACTTAATACAATTATGCTATTAAGTGTCGTTTAAGATACGGATATTAAGGCATACATTTGAAGATACAAATGTATCTTATAGATACTTAACTATCGTTTAACTAATCTGTTCGCAGTAAGTCCTAAACATTTGTAATGCGCTATTAAACTATTTTATTAGCTAACTGATTTCATCTTGACATATTTCTTAATTTAGTTTGCAGATACAAATGTATCTAGATATATCAAATAGAAAAAAGAACATCTTTAAAAATGTGCTTATTACACACATGGCGTCAAGTAATAAAAAAAACTAGCGGAATTATTGGCCTAAGTTTTTCTTTTGAACATGTCTATAAGATATGTAAGTTGTAGATATAAATGTATCTAGATACATATGGTTGCTGATGCACAAATTCCGAAATTTCAAAAGTTTTTAATATGATATAAGACCCAGCTAAATAATCTGCAAGAAATAGCTCATTCCGAACGGTTGCCCAATTCATAAAGATGTATCTAGATACATCTAGATTTGTATCTCAAGATGTTCAACAACTCGTGGGTCTTTTGTAAAAATTAATTTATTGTATTATGTGCTGAAAATGATATAATAGCTTTGGCCCTTTGGACACGCCACGTTGCGTTCTTCGGTCTGTGTTGAAATTCTCCCTGAATAGCCCTTAAGCGAGTGATTACAGTATTAATCATGTTAATGCCTTGGGCCGGGGGACTTACGCAGTATATGCAATTTGTTTGGAATGAAATGTTTAGGTATTTGGAAGTCCAGCTGGTTTTGGAAAGTTCTTAGCTAGCCAGCTATAACTTATATGCTTTATGTGCTCCATTGATGGGTCATAAAAATAAATAAAATAAACTTATAATCGTATAGGGAACAAAGCAAACATTTGTTGCGCTCGTTTTTGGACATTTATGGAGCTGTGAGCACAGTCTTTGATCTGCCACGGAAAAATAAGATGCGTATGCTATATAAAGAGGCCTATAGTATTTACCAAAAGCAATTAACACGCGGGCCACAAGGCGAATGACAGTGAAAGTAACTTGCAGCTTTGGTGCTCAAATCCGATGCAACAACTTACTTCATCAGCGCACTGAAGACGTGCCGTAAATTAAGTTATCAAAAAATCTGTCGGAAGCTTTTAGCATCTACCCGAAAAGAAAACAGAGTCGGGCTCAACGTCAACCACTTCAGTTAACTTCACACCTTGCACCACGCACCACGTACTAAATCAGTCGCATAATTGCCCACAGACCCAGACTTGGCGGTTAAAACCGTCAGGTAACCAGCTACACTCATATATCATTATGAAAATATGCACGCCCCCAGCAGTAGCAGCAGCAGCAGCAGCAATAGCAGCCGAAGCAACTGGAAGGGTTTGAGGTCAACTACAAGGATCCGGTCTGTGGTCCGTTAGCTGCCCAAGCAATTTGCAACTCGAGTTCCATTTGCATACCCTGGCCATTAAAAATAGGTAACAGGATATGATCACTTGATCTCGTCACACAGACGGAAGACTAATATGATTAAATAGATCTTGCGTCTCTTTCGCACTCTGTCGAATTTTCTTATATCAATAAAAAATTGATCATGGAACTTGTGTCTTTGAGCACGGCTCGAAAGCTATAAAATTAAGTTTATAGCTTGCATAAAGCATATTCAGTTAACAAAGAGTTATCTTGTGAAAAACTAGGTTGGACAAGAGCTACACTGTGCGGTATCTGCTAGTCGAGCACTTCCGAGTGGAGCACTCCAACTTGCTGTATGGTCTGACTTTTGGAGGTCGACAGCTTGTTGAACTGTCGGAAAATGCGTGGAAAAGCTCAGCAATTTACTCTTTAATTTGCGCAAGTGCCATACTCGCTGTTTGGCCAGACTTTCTAAACGTTTTCATTTCTCTATTCATTTTTTGGACAGTCATCTTAACCTACTGCTTGCCTTATCAATGCCGTAGAACAGTTAGAATGGCTGATAAACTAGCTGTGGACGGAAGCTAAGAGCTTGGCAAGTGCGTGATTTCTGTTTGAAAACTCATAAAAAACTCAACAACTTCGAGCAATAAAAAAAGCATTGCTTTGAGAAAGTGGTGGAGTGTTTAATATTACGCAATTACTATAAAAATCTTTTTCGGACACCTTCTAACCAAAGAAAAACAACCAAAATCGAAACATTTTTCGGACCAAATCTTAACAGCTGCACGTTATCGCGTGAGGCAGGCGCATGAAATCAAATTAACACCCGAGCTGCAGGCAGCAGCCACAACAACGTTCATTTTGTATCTACAACAGCAACAACAACAAAAACATGCATTATCTATGCAGCATCGCATCGCATCGGTGATGTCTCAATGACGCGATGACCGCGCGCGATTAAAAACGCGCGCAAAACCGGCCGCTCGCACAACAAGTTTTTCGGCTGCTTTTGTTATCAGCCTTGCAAATTGCCGCAGCAAAAAGCAACAGACAAAAATGAAGAAGAAGAAAAACTGTATGAAAATGAAGCTGTAAATTAATTTGGACAACAACTGGCGATCGGCTTAGCCGACTGCCTGCCAGGTTATGCAAATGCCCAGCTGATGAGTTGGCTGACTCATAAGCAGCAGTAGCAGCAACCGCTAATCAGGTCGTTCAGTACATTAAAGCAAGATTTATGCCAAGCAATTCAGCCTTAGCACACACGCACACGCACGCACAACATAAATTTATATGGCAAATAATACAATAGATGCCTCTCCTGGGCGCCCTGAACAGCAGCGACCGGCAGCATATTGCCAAATCAAGTGTCTGACTTAATGATGCTCAACATAAACAGGCTACGCTACAAATATTTTTCTTACATTTTTTTTTCGTACACATTTTCTTGGCCAAACGCAACGCCCCACCTGCTCCGCCCTCTGCTCGCCGCCAGAAAAACTTTTGAAACAAACACACATCTTTTTTTTATGAGAACTTTCAACTTGTGGACGCTGCTTGAGTGGGCGTGCCAAGTGATCTAAATATATACATATGTGTATAGAAACCAACACACACACACATAAACATATACATATATATATATATATATATATATATATATATATATATATATATATATATATATATATATATATTTATATATATATTTACTACATATTGCTTTGCTGATATTTCATATACGCATTAGTTTATTTGCTTGTTTATGTCGATGAAAAAATACGAAACAACATTTTGGGGCAAGTTTTTGTGGAAAGAGAACTTAAGCAACGGGGCGTCGACTTTGAAGTTAGTTTGGACAGCTTCTGACAAACATAAGGTCAAAGTTACTATCTCTGGCATTAAACAAATTCAGCTCGAAAGGTTTTCCTGTTGCTGTAAACATATTTTCATTTCGCATTGCTCAATTTTTACATAGCTTGAGGAAGCAAAAATCAAATAACAAATTATGTAATTAAATATATATAAGATGTTTATACATATATTTATATTTTTATACAGTTTATTACAGTTTTATGTAGTTCATTTTACAATTATGAAAAGTTTTATTTGTGTAACTTTTATTATGGGATTTTTTTGGCTGTTAAGTAATATAAAAATAAATAAATTTTTATCTGTTTGGCGCATTTAAGTAATTTAAAAATCATATGAGTTCTAGCTTCAGTCTTTGATTTTTGGTTCAATAAACGAAATCATTCTAAATATTTATATATTTATATTTATATTTATATAAATATTTGAATTTCATAAAGAATTATTTCTTTTAATTTTAAAATTGTTTAAGGCAAATAAATACATTCTGAATGTGTTTAAGAGCTTTGCATTTATATATTGTTATTCGAAGTATTCCAATAATATGCCTTTTCTAAATATGTCAATCAATATATGAATCAATCTAAGTCACATCAAATCAGACTCGATTTCTACCTTATAAATAGCGCTTATTATAGAGAAATATACTCACTGTATTCACTCTGCTCGTCCTGTGTGCCGTTGACGGTGCCATCTGGCAGTATTTGTAGTATACGATTCTTCATATATAACTGTATTTTGCGCGATGGTCCCGCCAAATGGGAAATGGTGGAGCGTTCGTTACGATCCAAATTGCTGGGATTATTGTTGAATATGTTGCTGTTGCTGTTGCTGTTGTTGGGATTGTTGTTATTGCTACTATTTATGTGTAGATTATTTCTAGAGTTATTCAGTCTTTTCGATTTCGAACCAATGAAATTGCTGTTGCTATTGCTGTTGCTGTTGATGTTGGTGGCAGCATCTGCCTGCGACTGTTGCTGCTGCTGCCGTCTCTGTTGCAGTTGCTGATGATGCAGGTGCTGATGCTGATGCCGTATGCTGCGCTCTGTGCGTGAGAGTATGGCCAAATGTTCACGTGGCGCAGACGAGAAAATGAAGCCCAATCGATCTGCATCGGCAACTGTTGCTTCTGTTGTGATGCTGCTGCTTCGGCTGCTGCTGCTGCTGCTGCTACTGCTGCTGGGTGTTGCTATGGTGGTTGTGTTTATGGCAGTTAATTGATTTGTGTTGTTTAATGTTCGCATATTAAATTCAGCGCTAATACTTTGATTGTGCTCTATACTATATTCACGCCTCAGCAGAGAGAGAGTACTATTATGACTATGATCACTTTGTATAGAACTATTACTACTATATTGATTATTGTTATTGCTATTGTTATTACTACTGTTTGTTTGCGTACTGTTTGTGTCTTGGCTCGACATTGTCGTTACGACAAACGACAGACCCGCCCGGGGCTCAACCGATAAAAGGAGGGCGCCCAGCAGCGCCAGGGCCCTCCAATTCAAGCGCAGGTTTCTTCGCATGAAAGATTACAATTACAGTTGCACAAGAGTTGTTGCTGTTGATGTTGCTGTTGCGGTTGCTGTTGCTGTTGCTGTTGCTGTCACTTTTGCTTTTGCTGTTGTTTTTCGCTTTTCTCTTCCTCTTTGATTTCAAAGTCCTTTTCTGCTTTGTTGTTTATAAAATTTGTTGCTGCCTCAAGTTTGTCAGTTGTTGCTGGGCGTGCGACACGCCCTTAAATATCGTTGAAACATATGAACGCCCCGTTTAAGTAACCAAAAAAAAAAATAAAGTTATATGTCTACATTCGTTTCGTTGTGTGTTTTTGTTGAATTTTTCTTGCTTTGTATGTATTTATTTTTTTTAGTGTATTCGTTTTCTTTTAGAGTTCTGTGTTCCAGTTGACAACAAATTTTCGCCGCTAGCTGGCAAGAAATTTAGGTTATCATATCGTGGACTTGTTGAACACTTTTCAATTTCATAGATTCATGTCTTTCCTTATGTTGCTGTTGCTGCTGCTGTTGCGGATCTTCATCTTCGTCTTCCTCGCTGATATTGCATTTTATCAACTCCAATGACTTCCTAGTCATGTCAGCACAGTCAGTAGCGGTGTTTCAAGTCTGATAATCAAACCACGCAACTAATTTCGTTGCTATTGCTATTGCTAGAGCCTTAGGTCTGTGGTTGCAACGCCAACATGTTGCACTTTCAAAACTATAAAGAAAGAAGGTCAAAGCAAAGGTTATTGAAAGCGAAGGTATTTGAACAACATTGAAATTACAAATTGGTTTTTTAAGAAAAACCCGTTAAAAGGTTAATTAGATACTTTTAGTACTAAGCTAAATTTTTGTTACATCCAAAATCACAGATATCTACAATTATATAAATATATATCTTTTACCATCTTCTTCAACTATCTTTAAGCTTTCTTCCAAATATCCTCGTTCCTCTTAGATACATATTTGTTTCTATTGTTCGGCTGTCTGTGACATGTATTCTATCTATTCCTTGGCTTCATTCCCCTTGATCCACCTTGACACTTGGATTTTGCTAACGCATCTTTAATCTCTATAAATCTTTCACATCCTTTATAGTATGTCTTTTTATTCTTCCAGCATGAGCATGATCGCACCAAGACTATCAACATATATTTCCAGTAGTCGAAACACCTGTTCAACACCCAAATCTGAGTCATATGACATTTGAAAGCAGAACAAAACGAAATTCAACAGAAGCAGAAGTTATTGCATATTCGAATTGGCTTTGAAAATTCCAACGCCAACATTTCGGATTAGTCGAATTGTATATAAATTCTTCATTCTAAGCGCTTTTATGCGCAATTTTGACATTTAATTAGTGCTGTGGCTATATTAAGCCAACGTCACACGGCGGCCGCAAAGTGGAACAGTTTATTTTTAGGCACCGCGGCTATCAGTGCGAACAACCCGTGGATACAAAATAAAGAAAATAGAAAAAAAGATACAATTGTATCTATGGGCTTGTCAAGTGGTCAACGGGTTACATAAATGCCGCCCAAAAGGGAGACGTTCGCATCGGTTAGTTATGCAAAAAACTCGGTGAAAACAACGAAACATCGAAAATGACTTTCCCCCCGCCAGCAGCCAAATGCACAAATTGGCCAACTAAGCGAGCGCCGAGAAATGGGCAAGACGAAGATGGGAAAACAACTCGCGAAATGAAGGGAAAAGCGCAAGCGGCAGCACGACTGGCAAATTGTTGTTTAAAAATAAATGTGGCAACAAAAACAATTCGCGCATAAAACTGTGTCGAATTTGAAAATAATCACGCACTAACTGCACAAACAGCAGCAACATCACCAGCAGCAACATGAGCAGCAGCAGCAGCAGCGACAAAACGTATCTATGAGATACAATTTGAGGAAGTGCCGCAGGGCCGGCAACGGGGCGGCTGAGTGACGTTGTCGTTGCACTTAGATGCTGCCGCTGCTATTGAGTTTTTGGCACGTGTTCAGATGCCTACGCAGCAGCAGCAAGTCTGGCTGCCGCAAACAGCAGCAGCAGCATTTTTTATGCAACATTTAAGTGCACTCCATTTTAATTACTATAAACAACAACAATTCAATTGCCGCCAACTCGACTAAACGAAAATAAATAACAAACTCATAAGTTGCACGTTGTCCGTTCGACTTGTGGGCCAAATTTCATGCAGCGAAATGTTAATTGCTTCTCTGCTGCATTGACGTCGTTGTACTGCACAGAATCAGTACACACACATCCCGGTCGCCCCATTTATGCAACGTGCAAAGGTATCAAATTTGTGTTGCCACGCGCGCGTTTTAAAACGCGCATAAAACGCCAGCAGTTACGACCTCTCAAAATGAAGACCAGAATACGGTATTCGCATACCAAAGATGTTTAAAATATACTCAAGCACACACACATGTGCCACACGTCAAAGCCAGGGCCAAAAATCAAGTTCTTATGTCAATTGGAAGTCTTAAAATAGTTAACAGCTTACTGCCAATGCATATTCTTATGTGTTTCTATAAGAACTTTATCGTGTTTGCAGCTATAAATGTAGTGGTTTAGCACATTTAAGCTGTAGCTGTCTTAACAGACACAATTTGCATTTTATATATTTTAATATAATAAAACTGTTAAAATTCTTTTTATGTTATCTATGCTCGTTTGCCAACAAGCTGTTGGAAGAATTGTTAAGTAAACAGAAACTTAAACAAGCTGTGAGATAAGATAACAGCGCTCGGAAGACTTGTTAACAGCAAACTGTAATAGTAATTTGTTCAACATTTTTATATTCTGTTAAGCGGATATCTTTTACATTAAATGCTCAATGAAGTTGTGAAATAGTTAGTTAACATTTCACTGCTATGTTAAGGCCATAAGCAATATTGTATCACAATTTTAACTGCTATTATACCAATATTTTATGCAAATATTCTCATTTAATCATTTAATTCATTAAAATTTCAGTATGTTTTAAATGTGTCATTTTATGTCATAATCAATGGCTATTAAAATACGCAGATAATATTTAGATTTAGGTATTCGAGAATACCCAAACACCTTTCACTTAACGTACGCTAGATTTTGTTTTTGTATTAACTAAAGAGTTGAGCTTCACACCGAGCCAAACAGTTTTTTATTGGCATGCTTCGAGGTTTTTATTAAAAAAAAACGAAAAGAAAACCTTATGAGCATTTAAAATATGCATAACCCTTTGCCAACCTCGACTTGACTTTTATTTATGCCTTTCACCCGAAACAGCTGCCAAAATAAAGGCCCAAAATGTGTGCCAAGTTGCGTTCTTCCTCTTCCTCGTGTGTGTATATGTTGCTGTTGTTGTTTGTGTCGGTAGAATTTATGTTAAATATTCTGTAAGGGCATCAAAAGCCCCCAAGCCGCACAGTCGAAGCCACAACAACTGCACCAACAACAAAGGTACAGCATAAAAAATTTATAAAAAACAAAAAAAAAATTAAAGCGTAAAACTATTT
Organism: Drosophila hydei; assembly: GCF_003285905.1. Taxonomy (NCBI): domain Eukaryota; kingdom Metazoa; phylum Arthropoda; class Insecta; order Diptera; family Drosophilidae; genus Drosophila; species Drosophila hydei. Next base: position 424,707 of record NW_022045657.1, read on the forward strand.
AGGGACAAGCGACACATGTGCCAAGTTATAAAAAAAAAACAAAAACAAAACAAAAGTTGAAGACCAAAATCATTTGGATTATGTGTTTAAAGTAACACCTAGACGTTGGCCACAGCGCACACAAATCAAATGTATATTTTAATGATCCCCGCTCCGCTTTGGGCCACCGTGTCTGTCATTCATAAGTTCATAACAGCCGGGGGCGCACAATCAACAAATTATGAAGAACATAAAATGGAAACCACCAAACAACAACAACAACAACAATAACAACAACCAAGTAATACGCCATATAAGTATGTTATACGATGGCCCAGCCGCACCATGTGATAGCCGATGTCAAGGAGCTGCCAACTTGTGTGGCAATATAATAACAGTTATTGCTGGATCAGCAAATTACCCATTTTTGCTTGCAGTTGCCAGTTGCCAGCACGCCCAGCCTAACTGGAGTTATGCGATTGAGAAAGCGAAAGTTTAGTTTTGATAAACCAAATCTTATCGCGCATATTTCCGCCTTGTCTGCCCCAACGTTTGTAATCAGAAAAAAAAAGAAATAAATTATATAAAAAAAACGACACACCCCATTGTCCCATTCATATAACCCAAATTCTAAGCGCAACTTTTGCGGCAGCTTTAATCAAATTTATGTTCATATAAAAGCTAATTCAAATTAAAAGCGACAAAAAACAAAAAAATTCAATTTGAATAATACAAAAAATCAGTTGGCATTCGAAAAAAAATAACGAACAAGCTACATTTTAAATAACAGAAGCTTTTATTTAGCTAGAAATAAAAATTTAAAAAAAAACATAAGTTTGATGGGAATATATTTTTATTCATTTGCCATAAGCTGAGCATCGCCAATTGTGTGCACAAATATTTTGTTTCATGCCATTTTCCAATGGCTTTCGGTCAGTTTTCGCTCACTGTGCCACAAATCGTTCAATAAATTAGACAAGTTCATCTTGCCGCTTGACAACAAGTCGCAGCAGTCTGCAAAGGCAAACACCAGACACAGAAATAGATTCCAGGGCTATACTTGTATAATTGATCGCCTGCGTTATACCCTGTAAACAAAGTGCCTTGTTTGCATATATCTAAGCTTCCCATAAGTAACATAGCAAAGGAAATTCCTTTAATGTATACATTTAGATTGCCTAGAGCTCATAGATCAAATGAATACACACATTGAAGCTCTTATAGAGATTTGGCCAGAACTTTGTATAACTGATCTTCGCTTTTATAGAGGCAAAACTTCAGAGCCAAATCAAATTCAGAGGCTGTTTAATCTTTGGAAAGACTACTCTACTACTTTGAAGTATGATTTGTGCAAGCCTCACTAGAGCAACATACAGGGTATAAAAAGGTTTCAATTGCTAAGAGCTTGGCACAGCTGACTTTTTGCCATAATCCGCCTAGACCTAGTCATTGAACTGTCCGCCAAAAACGATTATCACGCGTTTTTTTAGCAACAAATTTTTTTGCCTCTCAAACGAATTTGACATTTGCTTTTGTTTAGATTTATTTAGCTTTTTTGACTTTATTTTAATTTTTTTTTTGTTTTGGTTTTGTTTGTGTGTTTTGTTTAAAGGGCTTGCGCTGACGGATGGATGCGAAGTTTGGGAAAGTATCGCAACGGCTCGCTGGGGCACACTGGTCGGCTGTAAATCTGAGCAAACTGCGCAACTTAATTAGTTCATGTCAGACGCTTGGCTGCCCCGCACAGCCCCTCTTGGAGCTTGGGCAACAACGCTCGCCATAAACCAAGGGGGCTCGCTCGAGTGCCTGAACATTTATCACCTAAACAGCATTTGAAATTTAAATGCGTTTGTTTTCATTTTATTAATCTGAGTTTTTGCTGCTTTTTTATGCAAATTTTTACACATCTACTTAGTGGCGGGACTGCCGCGGAAATTGTGTTATTAATTTAATATATATATATATATATATATATATATGTATATGGTCGATTGATATAAATATGCATGGATATTTCTATTAAATAAATACATAAAGCCAGTTTGAGCATTTGAAGTCGACTCTTTTTTGTTCAATGTATATTCATTATTGTTAGATTTGTTGTTGCGAATGGCTTTTAGTTTGTTTTTAAAGCTTTTGGTGTCATTAATTAAATTTATTGTTATTTACTCTTTTTTATGACATTAACAAAAGAACAAGTTTAGCCTACCACATTCCAATTATTTTTAGTCAACTAAATATAATTTATAGATTTTTTTATTGATAAAAACTTTAAATGTTTTGCTTTTGTACTCTTCGAAAATAAAATTACAGTTTAATGTTTCATTATATTTCCCATATTCAAAATAGAATATTCAGAACTAGAAAATATATGTATTTATGATTTTATATAAATTAGAATATTGAATAAATCAAGTTAAAATATTAAAAATTTCTCAAACTATTTTCATATATCTGAGTCAAATTTTCTCTTTATTTATAGCTAGTCTTGCAGCTATAATAATATGTTTCTGCCGCACAGCTAGTTGCTGTTTGCGCTTACCGCAATTTCAATTTTGGTAGTGCAACTTGGCCGAAACAGAGCCAAGCCGCAAAACCCACTTACATTATGCTTTATGTGCAAATTATAGTATTGTGGTTACATTTTTTGCCCAACACTTGGTTAGTTTCGTTTTCTTCTCTCGTATTTAGACTACAATGCGAGGCAATAAAAATAAATTGCCCCAAACAGAACTGGCCGAACAAACAAACAAAGTCATGTTAATGGCGTGTTGTAAGAATTTTTTCGGTTCAATATTTATTTAAAAGCTATACCACTTGAGCCAATTCAATGCCAAAGCTGGTTATGATGAGTGCGGCCATACCCTGTAGTCAAAAGGTAAGCAACCGCTGAAACTAAGTTTGCTAGTAAAAACTTTTTCTAAGTTGAAAATATTATTTAATTTATTTTATTAATTATACTTATTCATTTAAGAGTGGATATTCCACTCTAGTGTATGTGAAAGTCGTTGAAGCTCTGTCTTGAATGGATTATCTCTAATGAAAGCGAAAACACTTTTAACACAAATATAATAAATATATCACAAGTGAAATTATCATAATTTAAGCATGTGATTTTAGTCTCTTGGACACAAAAGTCACAAGATTAAATAATATATATGTATATATATATATATAGTTTACAGACCGTTATACTTATATAAGGCATAAAGTGCTTAGACTGCGTGATTGATGCACGGCAGCATTTGCTGACAGTCTATAGATAAATGTATGTCTATTTGAATGCAAACAGCGAGATATTAAGATGCATATTGTCTCCGCCAAGTGTAATATGAATGTGTCTACTTATGAAATGTACATATAGATATATATACATAGGCATATATACGATTTTCGTGTATTTATAAGCAGCTCTGTTCCTGTTCAGTCTCACGGCAATTGTCGATTTTCAATGCAATGCGTTGTCAAACCAAAAAAATAACTCACGTGTTTACAAAACAATTAATTTTCTTTGGAAAAACAAGAAAAGCAGCCAACGAGCGTGCGAGCCAAAGGGGGCGAGCAGGAGGGTTAAATGTAAGAGGAAGAAAAATGAAAAAGATACCGAAACATAACTCAAACAAAAGGCAACTACACAAATGCACTAATCGTTGTGCACTTCATTTGTATAGAAACAAAAACAACAGCAGCAGCAACAACAATAACAAGAAGCAGATGAGCTGCAGATACTTGAGCGCTCACTTTTCGATACTTGGCAAGAGCATTCACGAGTATTTAGAAAGCATCGGAACCCGACAGTAGTAGAAATAGAAAAGATGAAGAAAAAGTGCAGCGCGCTTTTGTGTAATCCATTTGAACCGGAAGCAATTGGGCCGACGCTACCGCTGTCGGTGTCGCTGCCAGCGTCGCAATCCTCTCGAGAAATTGAACAATTTTAAATATTTAGTGCACGAGACAAGCGAGGGCAAAGCCAAAGGCAATCGGATCACATGCGTTCGCTCGCTCGCTCTGCTAACTAAAAAGCAAATATCATTGACTAAGCTATTGACAAGTGTATCTGAAAGATACTTTTTTTCTGATTTCATTTGTGCGCGTGCAGCTCAAGCTTCTATATGAAGAAAACGCAAATGTCGCCAGTTTTAGCATAGTTATCTACGATGGAAGAGATATCATGCAATAAATATTGTTAACAGATAAAAGCATCTATAAGTTCTTATGATTTCAATGTAATATCGTTGAAAGTATCTGGAAAAACGCTAGCTTTAACCAAAAGTATCTACAAAATTAAAATCAATTCTAAATAAAGATTCTTGTCTGCTTATCTGACAGAACTCCAGTTGGCTGGTTTAGGTATGCATATTTCGCATAGAAATTCCTTAAGATTGTCACAACTATTTGCTACTCATTTTTATATGTTTATTTTCCACAAATTTCGTATTTATAACTGAGTAAACCATCTCGTTCTACGTATCTATCTTCAGTGAATATCTAAATCTTTAAAAAATCAAAATTAATTCATAATAATTAATCTTCTCTGCGTATCTGGCAATACTCCAGCTGGCTCTAGCCTCCCGCACACAGACATTCCTTCAGACTGCGACAATAAATTTCTGCATATTTGAAATTATTATCTACGAGCAGTGAAGCTGTCATCAGATGTATCTATGTCTTCATAAAGCTTGAGCAGACAGCAATTAATAAGGCAAAATACATAAGAAATAGCCAATGTGCCGACTACCACACATTTTCGCACATTTATTGTAGTCTAATTAAAAGTCACGCACTTTACGCGCGAAATTAAAAAGCGCAATGAAAAAGCTCAAAGACAACGCGTCGTATTAGTAATGTGAAAAGCGCAACAAGAGCAACAATTACGTCTAGGATATTTTTAAAATGCGTCAAATAAATAAAATAAAATAAAATGAAATGAAATAAAATAGAAATGTGTAGAAAATGCGCGACAATTTTCCCATTTCTCTTTTGTCATTTTCCTTAAAATTTTCTTTTTTAGGGGCTACGTCGTATACCTCTGGTTGTCTTTGTGTGTGTGTGTTGCCAAATGTGTGCCGCACATTATGTGGTCTAGTGTTCATGCTTCGTTAATACAAGGCAAAAAAAGTGCAATTTTCATTGTTGTTTTTGTTGATGTTGCGGCCCCTCCTGGCTGCCTCCACTGTGGCAGCCCCTGCTGCTGCCTGCTGCCTGGTGCCAAGGGGGCGACAGTTTTTGCGCCACTTTCAGCTAAGTACTTTACAGTATTTACGCATGGCCATAAAACTTTTGCGATAAGAATTATCTAACCGCCGCCTACGCCCCCAACCCCCAAACCATGAACCCCCAGCCCCCACTCTCTTCTGTGATGGTATATGATGGCGGTATTTCATGCTATTGTTATTGTTTTTTTTATTTTTTTTGCATAGTATATAAAACCGATCGATCAAGCATAGAGCAGAAACAAAATGTGTCAAAGTGCAGATGAGTTTGATGTTCGTCTAATGGAAATGAACGAAAAACTCAATTCCATTAAATAGCTATTTAAATAGTCCAATAAAAATATGCGTGACTGATAATTGTGTTTTGTTTTTACAACAGCAACTCAAGACTAAAACCCGAAAAGTTGAAGCACAACGCACTACTCTCAAAAGTATAATGAATGAGTCCGTTTTACGACAAACTCAATGGAATTTGAATTATTTAATGGCTGGCGTGTATCAGTATTGAAATTCCAATACAATTTGTTTCATATTTGATATAGCAATTCACAACAGTTTTTGTTTTATTGTTTGCCCTATTGGCCCATAGGCGTTGACGTAATGCCTTGTATACACTGTTTATTTTTCGATTAAACTAAAATGTGGCATGGAGCATGTAATCAGCTATTGCATAACTTATCAGGTAAAGGCTAAAGAAAGTTCTTTCCAACGAAAATGGGCTTGATTTCACTTTGACGTTATCATCGGTCGAGTTTGAGTTTGACTACTCTAATAAGCCGGCAAACTAATATTAAAATAATAACGGATTTTTCATTTCAATCAAATATCGTTTCGATAGTCTTAGTTATCGTTATCGATACATACTTCGCATGCTTGCATGTGGTCTGTGTCGTCTAAATATCATGTGATTAGCAGTTGTTGAACCCAAAGCTTGACGTAACAAATAACGCAAATTCGCATGCGGCCGCACAACACTCGGACAGATACAGATACAGATACGAAGGCAGCAGCAGCAGTTGAGCTAAGATAACTAGCAGCATGTTCAACTATTAGATAACTGCAGCCGGAATTTCTTTTTCTTTCATTTTTTATAGGGCACTGCGAAAAGGTTTTCGCACAGTAATTGAGAGATTAGAACGTGCGTATTATGAGATACGCATGCCGGCACACACAGAAGCACAGTGGGCAGATGAGATGCTTTTGCAAAAAAATAAAAAAAAAAACTAGAAAATAGAAGAATTCCTATAAATAAGCGAGTGAGAACTGCGCAACGCACATAGAATTCTATTTAATATAAATTTCGCTTTCGACTAGCTTGTCAGAAGGTTGCTGAAAGAAAGTCGAAAAAAAAAAGAAGAAACTATTTTTTTTTGTTTGCCTTATGTTTATCTGAATCTGAGACGGAAAACTACTGCGACTAGTTGTTGACTTGGCCAAGTCGAAAAGAGATTGCAAACAAAGTGCATTTAGTATTGGGATTAGCTTAATTAGAGTAACTAACTAAGCGCTTAGCTTATATTAATCTTATTTTTCTGCGATTTCTTCGTATGCCTTTTGTTTTGCTGTGAAATCTAATCCAAAACATATGAAATCAACTCTAACTGCAATTAGCAGCTAGCTAATGGAATATCTGCCTTTGACAATTTTTATTCATTTTTTATTAATTTTTTTTAAAGCGAGTTTTGATTTCTTTCACTGTTAGCCGAAAAATAAGAAAAGAGGCATTGACATTTGGCTAACGGAATAAAAATGAAAAACTAAACTGAACTAAGTTTTTTCACGTTTTTTGGCCATTTTTATCTTCGATTTAAATTTTGAAAAAATTTCATCTTTGCGCTGTCTGCCAAGTTTAAAGTATTTCAATTTGTTTCGTATGCCAAGATTTTAACGGCATATACATATATTAATTTATATATATTCCTAAAGCGCATAGCTTAATCCAGATCGTTTTTTAAAGGCTATTTAAACAGTAATTAAAGTCTTAAAATTTCCCTCAAGTGTCAGCAGTAAAGGAAAATTCTGGTGCCCAAAACCAATTATTTTTTGTGAGTTATTTTAAGCAGCGCAAAATATATTTTGCAAATTTTTTAGCAAAGTTTTTTACGCTAAAATCTAACTTATGTAATGAGAGTTTTTTTTGTAGAGAACTAAAATTTACGCACCTTTTACGATTTTTTTATTTTTTTGGGGTTTTCAGTTATTTTTTTGTAGACGTTTTATTTTGTGTTTTTTAATCTCTATTTTTTATTTAGCTGCACTTCGGCACACTTTAAAAAATTTGCACAATTTTATTGCAGCAACAATTCAACATTTTCTGGTTTGCACTTTTTAACACTGCACTCGACTTTGATTTAGATTAAATTTTATTTCGAAACTATTGAGCAGTGACTGGCAAGGGCCGCTGTCAAAATGCTCCTTAGATAATATTTAGTTGTTGCTTTGCACAATTCTTATATTTTCGTTTTGACTCGCTATTTCCTTAAATATTTTTGCTTTAAGTTTTCACAAGGTTTCGTTGTGGGGGATGTGAAAACTATTTGAATTCAAACCGGAACAACGATTTCAAAAAACACGATCGACGCGACGCGATGCGATGCGATGTTACGACAAACGTCCAAAAGAAAAACAGTTCGACTTCGAAAAAAATGAAAATGCTGCCGACGGCGCAATCAGCGGACCCTCCGCTCAGCGTGTGTTGTCGAATCGTACTGAGCACTAAAACAAAAATTTCATTCAAACATACGCGGAACCATTCGGTTTGTTCGGTTCGCCTCTGCCGGTTGACTTCGTGTGCGCTTCGGGAAAGCCGTTCGGCTTCGCGTGAATCTCATTCGTGATTAGTGCCGTACAGCGTTAGACTAATGCAATATTTAACTAACTGTATTTGCGCATGTAATCATATTTAACTGGCACCAGGAGTGGTTACCCTTTACCGGGTAAACAGTCCATAGGAATTGCAGCAAATTCTTATATTTTTTTCTTACAATATTTCATTGGAATCAACAAAGTTTTACGTAGGCTAATTCTTTGAAATTTCGACTCATTTTTTAAAGAGCTCAAAAATATTTCATTATAGCTAAATGCTGCTTCATAAACAGTTCCTGAGTTAATAGGGGTTTCTTAAAAATTCAAAATATATATTTTTAATATACAAAAATCATTTCGATTCTCCGATTTGGAAAAATTTGCAAAATTTTTTTTTTTGGCAAATGATCGAAATGTATATGTGATGCTTGTCATAAAAAATCATTTATTGTATTTTTAAAAATAAAAAGCATTTTTTGTGAGTTTAAAGCAAAAATATATTTTTTATAGAATTAACAAAACAATATCAATATATATATAAATTGTTATATAAATTGATTCCTTTAGTGTTATTTATACAAATTTATTAATAAATGTGAATACCTATTATTTATAGTTCGATTCATTCAGGTGCCTGACTACAGCTAAGAAAGTTTCTGCTCAGTTCTCACAACTTACTGCATTTCCTAATTGGAAAACGCTAGCGTTTCGCGCGCGGTTTTCGTAGCGTTTTTGTGATTACATGGGGATGGCGTTTGTGCATTTTGGCGCGTAGACACTTATTTGTTGTTGTTTTACTTTTTGCTTTTGTTGCCAATTTCACAAGTGCAAAAAAACCAATTAACATTTGCCCAAAGTATCATGGAGAAAAAAAAACAAATGACGCACAAGCGTCGGAACGTGAAAAACCTGACCAAATTTTATAAGCTTTAAGAGCTGTTCTTTAATTGCTCCTGATAAGCCAATGGGATATAGCGTGGGCGCTTTCACTGCTCAGTATGTGACCTTTGCCCATATAACTATAACTTACTTAAGCAAAGCAGCCATAGGCAGCAGCAACAAAGCAATTTATCACAATGTATATATATATAATAATATATATATATATATAATTGCCTAAAATCGAACAACTTATTATTATATATGTGTATCTTATCTTTGAGATTGCGGTAGCTTATAAAAATCACATGTCGCATAGCGAAAGCAACTAAACGCCTGGGCTAGACAATTAGCCTGTCTAACCGTGGTTTGGGGTCTGCCTATGTCTATCGACGTCATTATTTTCGATAAGAGTTATGGTGAGATCTACAGATAAAATATTTATAGTAAATAAAACTATCTGAGAAGTTTATCGGAGGGCTAAATTCGATAAGGAGAAACCGTTAATCAACTGAGAACATGACTGAACGTAAGGAGATTTCACGTGGTGTGATTAAGAATTTGTAGGGTTAATTTAGTTAGTTTGATCTGTGTTCATTTTGATGTACTCTTGTCGGCTCTCCATCTTTCTCTCTCGCTCTCTAGTTCTCTCATTCCTTCCTTTTCTCTCTCTCGTTATCTAGCCCTCGTTCTCACTTTCTCTCGCGCTCTCCCTCTCTCTCTGTCTCTCTGTCTCTATCTCTCTTTCTCTCTCTCTCTCGCTCTCTCTCTCCCTCTCTGCTTCTTTCTCTCTCCCTCTTTTTCCTGTCCTTTATCTTTCTGTCTCATTCCTCTCTCTAGTTCTCTCTCTCTGCATTTCAAAGTTGTTTAATTTTCTACCTCAAACTTTTAACATATTAATTAAATACAAATGTAGTCCTTAACATTAATTGTACTAAACTTTTTGTATTATGTTCAAAATACCTTTCACAATATAAATTCTTCGTCTAAGTAGGTCGCTCAATTAATCCTACCAAAGGGAATCGTTCAATGAGAATAGTTTCTAAAACACATTCCATTCTGTGGCCCTGCTAAGTGCAGCGCGCAACCCCATTTTGGGTAGGTTGACAACCAGAAACCACATTTGTAACATTTGTGCCCAACATTTTAGTAGCTGGCAGCGCATGCCAAATGTCAAGACCCAGACCCAGACCCAGACCCAGAACCAGCCCCAGCGTTGACCTATAAATAACTAAAGACAAAACACGCTCCCCCGCAGTTTTTGGGCACAATTCTTTCTTAATGCTTTGTCCTTGACTCTGCCCTGGCCACGCACAGACGAACAATTAAAATGATTAATTAAGGCGTCGAGCAGCAGGACATTTTAGAGCTAATGACTTAATTAAGGCTCGAGCGTTTGTTGAGTGTTTCGGTTTAATGTGCTCGCCTCAACAGCCGCCGACCTTTGACCCTTTTTCCGTGTAATTGCCGAGCCAGCGATGTTAGTTTAATTAAAGCGTACCCAGCTAGCAAGTGCCAAGACACTGCTCGGTCCCGATCAGGATCGGTTCGGATCGGGATCCTGCTGTTGCTTCTACTGCCTCCTCATGCTGAGGTGCTGCCGCATCTAAATAAGCTGCTGCTGTTGCTGCAGTTGCTGCCGCGCAGCTGCTACGATACGCTGAGCTGTCACATTATTAAACGCTTCGCCGGCTGATCCTGACAAACGTGACTGCCCATTTTACACCTTGTTGTCGGCTGGTGTAGCGGGCGCACGCGTTTCATGCGCGTTTTTAAACGCTTGCTCAAGGTTGGGCGTATTTCCTGCTTGTAAGCTGTCGTTCTGTTGTCGTCCAGTTGTTCAGATTGCAATCGGCATCGTTCCGATTGTCCCAGATTAAATTACAAAATATATTGTCATGTACATTGTCATGATATGATAGTTGTTATGTCTACTACAAAGCAGTGGCTGAATTGTACCCTATGCGAGTGAATGGGCGAAGGCACGATCAAGTTATCACAAGATATGTAACAGGCTGAGACTCGTCCAGCCGAGAGTACTTAGCTGCGACCAGCTATCGGCATATATGTGTTCAGGAAGCACATGATAGTTAAGCTATATATTTTCTTTGGTAACTCTTCCCATATAGCTTGACTATATCTGACACATCGTATTGCAGAGCAACTTCCAATCAAGAACGCTTGCCCATTTTTTGTGCTGTTTTGATAAAGTACGATAACAATTACGCTCTTTGTCGCCAGTTCAATCTAATGCGCATTGCCGGCAATTAAGTGATTGAGCTAAACAATTTCGCCACAATGCATTAGCGTGCATTAGCTTTTCATCATCATCCAGTTTACAAGCAATAGATAATTTATGTCAATAGAATTGAAAACGTCGTCTATCAGCGTATGGCGACAAAGACAGCTAACATTTAGCCAGCCGACAGACACACTTCGTATCAAATCGAATCAATTACAACTTGTACAGCTAATGTAGTATCCGCTGCTGCCTTTTGTTTGTTTAAGCCAACTGACTGACTGATTAATATGAACAACTCCAAAGATAAATAACTGTTCGCAGTGCAAAACAAATTCTTAACCCGTTGATGGTAATTTGCATAGCAGAAAAACTCAGCTTAGCTAATGAGCTGATCTGAATGTTTTTATTATTATTGAAATACGTTGTATTATTATCATAATTAATATTATCACTATCACTATTATTATCTTTACCAATATATAATTACATATAAATGGATTTATTCTGTTATACTTAATAACTGCAATAATTTAATTAGATCTGATTAAAATCCAATTTGATTTATTTTTTGCATCTATATTTTAAAATGTTAATTTTAATTGTTATTTATTTAAAACTCCCTAACTTTTATCTTAAAGTGTTTGTATATGAAAGCTTATTCAAGGATTCGAAGCTCGTTGTTCAATTGACTTCAAAACTTTATTGTTGACGCAATTCGTTTGGCAGTCGACGAAAAAGGTTTTAATTAAAGTGTTTACGAATGCGTCCACAATTAAATTTTTCAAAAATTTATATATGTGAAATACTAAAAGCTAACAGCTAAATAGACAGAGCTCGCTCTTGCCTACGTCAAGTTGACATAGATTCATTGCGTTTCCGGCACATTTAAAAACCAAATTCTTGATCTCTATCCAAACAAAATTGGATTTTCCTAGTTACACGAAAAAGTTTCGGAAAACAATGTCAAGTATATATTTCCTAGAGCTCAAGGCAAATGCATCGACGGCATTTGTGGTATAAATATGCAAATATCAATGGACTCGTGTCTCGGATCTGTCGACGCAGCGGTCGCCAGTTGGTCGCCAGTTGGAGTGGCCCCTAGCTGGGTGATCGATTATGCTGGAAGTGATTGCAACAGTTGCTAATCATAATAATAATTGATTTGTAAATATTTTGATTCAGATTGCAATGTTAATTAAAGTGCAACCGTAATGAATGAATAATATTAATTGTTGCAAAATCAAGGTGCACTAATCATATACAGGTATTCATAAATCAATATGTTTTTCTGTTCAAAACTGGCACAACATCTTTTGAGCTTCAGTGGCAAACTATAATGCGGATATAGCACTTTCGATATTTGTCACACACATTTTATAGTTTTTGTATAGAAATTGATAGTTTATGTCAACTTTTTAGGATATTTCCAAATTTTAAATTGAAATGCTGCTGAGCCATGAGCTCCTTGGCCAGCAGTTGCGACAGCTCTACGTTAGGGAATGGGAGCCCTACGCACCCAGGCAGTTGTCAAGCCACAACTCAGCTTATACCATTCTACAGAGCCATCGCCACTGCTGGCAACGTGTGAGACAACATGAGGTACGCTATTCAGGTGGTGAGGAGCAAGACAAGTTGGATAGCCAGGGCAGCAACTGTACCGTCGTTGTGCCCCTATTTAATATGTGGATGCGACTGCATTCCATTAAGCCCAGCTCGACGATCATCAATCCACTGAATGGTGTATGCCGCCTTCAATTGGAGCGACAGCCTCTGCAACAGAACCTATGCTGGGTCATCTCAATACTGTGGAACAAATTCTATCAAAGGGTTTTCAGCACAGCTCAATTCGTGGATGCAGCGACACAAACGCTGAACCGCAAACAGGCTAAGGCTAATAGGAAGCAGAATTGGTGGCAAAACTTGGCCCTGAGATTTCAAGGGGTAGGAAATGAAAACTAATTATAATTTTAATTCACACGAGATCATACTCTCTGTAGAGTAGTAGTAGACATATTTCGTTTATCAGTATTTTTGCTTGGGCATAGTTATCGATACTTTGTCGATACTTTATCGATTGTAGTAAGCATTTTTAGCATAATCTTATAAGCATAGATAAAATAGAAATGAATGTAAAAATCTGCATTTATCGATCAGTTACTGAGTAATCGATAGTTTCGATATAATTCAAACCTTAACTGATATACTTGATATTTTTAAATGCCTAGTGGAGAGGAGTGCCTACTACTCAATAGCCACATATAAATTGGCAAAATATATACCGATGTAAAAGTCTGCATTTATCGATAAGATGATCGACAGTGACGATATAATTTAAGGAGTTTAATAGCTATATTTGATATTCTTAAATGCTGAACAGTTAGAAGTACTTGCTATTCTATAGCTTGCTGTGTAGATCTTACTTTGCTTAAAGTTGAAAGGTAATCGATAATTATCGAACATTTGTTAAGCTATCCTGTGTGTATATTGCACATCAAAGATAGATTATACATTTAATGTATAAAATTTCTATAAGTAAATATTTGTTTCAATTTATCTATGGTAATCGACAACTTATCGATAAGTTTTCACAAAAGAAAAATGTGTAAATTGCTCATACAAACCTATCGTTCCATTAAGCCAATTATTCTAAGAGATTCTCTATATTTTCGCCTCCATCAAAGATAACCAAAAAACTGGAACAAGCACTTATTCCAGGGAGTCCAGGGCTTAGCTATGCATACCAATCGGCTGCTTTGGAGTTAATAGACTTAATGCTTATTAGCACGGAGATAAATTATGTTCTCGTTGACTTTATTGTAAATAACGATGATCAACTGAAGGAAATATTCCAAAAAGAAGAGGACCAGCTTGTATCAGAAAGTAAATAAAACATTTTCATGCACATTTGCAGTGTTGTAGAACGATCGCAGTTGCAACGGGTTTTTAGCCCGACTAATTCTAATTTAGTAGACTTTTCACGCCCCTAGGCGTTTGTCAGTCCATAAACTGAGCATAAAATAGTTTGTTTGGCTAAAATCAAGATACGAGTAGCCAAGCTAAAAAGAGTTGGCAATTGATCGATGGAATTACCGCCCGAAAGTGGTTTAGCCAGTTGCAGAGGCTTGGCTGGTCGGGCTCTATCGCGATTTATGATAACATTAAATCTATATTTCTATGTTCGCTAACAGGTGCCATAGAGCTTATGTGGCCTTTGAGTAGCTTGATACGATTCTTGACCCATTTCGTTAAGCAGATGCGAGTGATTCATTTGATGAGGCAACTGGCAATCGATAATTGGCAACTGGCGCCTGTCGCCAGCTTCTCGCAGCCCCATGAATGTCATCATCATGAAAACTTATGCGTTCGACACATGCAAACCGAATGCGAATCCGAATCCGAATCTGAATCCATTTGCTGCATTCCAACCCATTGAGGGTGCTTCCCACACGACGACGACAGCTAAATGAATCTCATTTAATTTGCCAAAATATTTATGCATTCCGCATTGGCATTGATTTCATTGGCTTTGGGCTAACAATTTCGCCAGTTTCGATGGCACGCCCAAAATGTGCCAGCCCCTAATTTATGAGAGTTATGAATCAAAGAAATCTGTCACACAACTTTATGACACTTTTTTCAGAGAGTATTTTTTCTGCCTTTTTTCTTGTCTTTTATCCAACTTGTTGCTGGCTGACATTTTAATTTGGCAGCCATCGATGGCAATTTAATAAATTAAGCGCTTGATTCTTAATGGGATCGCCGAGTCTGGCCACTGTTGAGCAATTTATGGGCAGCAAGTGAAGGGCACCTTCACGTATTGATCACCCGAAATGGGAACCTTGAACCACGAATTCGCTCAAGAGAATTATGTCTTATTAAAATTAATATAAATAAAAATAAATAATAAAGCAGTATTTTCAAATAAATTATATTTATTGTAGAACAATATAAAGGATTTATTTATTTTTATCAAATTCTAATTCTTATTTTTTATTTATATTATTTTTCTGCATTATGCTATAAAAGAAAAGAAATTATAATTAAAGACACTTTCAAACAAAAATACTTATTTAATGCAATATTAATTATTAAAAAAATAACAAAAAAAAAAACAATGTTAAATAAAAAATATATAAGTTAACTTATAACACTTAGTTAGCTTATAACACTCAATGTAAGGTATTATTCAACACTTATTATCGGGTGCTAGACAAGTTAAGGAACAGCCCTGGCAAGGGCAACTCTACTTACGCCGGTGAGGCTATGATTTGTAAAAATATAGATCAGTCTCGTGTTTTAACTCGTACTGATAGGACATGCTAAAAATTGGTGTCATATAAGTAAAACTAAAAATAGTGAATATAATAAGAAAAACCAATAAAATTAACTGTTTCGATTATTCAAAAAAGAACAATTAAAAGCAGGGTTAAAAAGCGTTCTTCCAGTAAACCGCTTAAATAAATATTCACTCCGTCATTTGCTCGTTAAATGGCTTATTTCATTATCTGAGCCCGAGGCCAGCAATAAGAGGCACAGTCGCCTCTCAACCTAACTTTCAGTCACCACAGGACTGGAAAACATATAATTGGCGCCCAACTAGTGGTCGGACTCCACAACCAACAACAATTAAGACAGCAGCGCGGGAGCTGCAATTGACAGATCTTATAAAGGGATTTTTTTTTTTTGTTTTGTGTTAGTTGAATCTTGTAAGTGGATACTCTAGCCAAAATTTTTCTTCAAACACAAAAAGTGTTAAAATTTATTTTATAAAAAAATACCTAGGACTAGCGAGTATTTTATATTGCAATTGCATGTAAAAAAAAAAAAAAAAAAAATTAATGATCAGAACCAAGTGAGAGTGACTACTTTGGGAATTTTAGTGGCAGCAATTGATCATTCAGATCGTCAATAAAATTACATTGTGTTACTTTCTGTGTGTCTGAAGTTGTGCATGCAGTTCTCGTAGTTCAGAGCTGTGACGTAATTCGACCCATCTTCTGACGGCCCGTTTTATTTTTCGCGACCACTGACCTGCGCATGTCTCGGTTCAACCAATATAGAAACCCTCGCAGGCAGTCTAGCGACTCAGATTCCGACTGTGTAGTTCCCCCACCATCAGGTAGAATGGATGCAGATCAGCTTACGGAAATAATAAGGACGGCTACTAGCAAAGCTTTAGCCGAACAGGCCGCTGTAAACCAGCAGAGGGAACATGTATTAACTCAACGAATTAATGAGTTAGCTGAACAAATAGCGGTAGCAAACGTTGCCGCCCCACAAGTAGTAGCGTATGCTGCTATAGGAATTAGGAACGATATTCACTGTGACGAGCCACTAGATGCCGTCAAATGCTTACCTGAGTTTGCAGGGGTACAGGAATCGTATGTATCTTGGAGGCAGGCAGCATTAGCCACTTACGAGATCTTCAGACCGTATAATGGCAGTTCTCGTCATTATCAGGCCGTCATCATCATAAGAAGCAAGATTAGGGGCCCCGCAGACGCGGTGCTAGCCTCATTTGGTACTGTGCTGAATTTTGATGCGATAATAAATCGCCTAGATTTCACATACAGTGATAAGAGACCAATTCATGTCATTGAACAAGAATTAAGTACCTTGAGGCAAGGTGGCCTGTCCCTGCTTCAATATTATGATGAAGTAGAGAAGAAACTCGCTCTTCTCACAAACAAAGTTAATATGTCATATGAGCCGGCTTTAGCAAAGGGCCTATGTGAAAAATTCCGCGACGATGCGTTGCGTGTGTTCATATCGGGTCTCAAGCGCAGTCTAACAGATGTGCTCTTTGCAGCAAAGCCCAGAGATCTGCCTTCAGCGCTAGCTCTCGCGCAAGAGGTCGAGTCGAATCACGAAAGGTACTCATTCGCGGCTAATTTTGCAAAAAGTCTTGAAGACAAAGAGCGCAAGCCGCATGCAAAAGCGCAGGGTCACCAATATGAGAGGCATTCGCATCAAGCCGAAAGACAAGCTAGCGGTACAAAGAATCCGCACTTTAGCAAGCAAAACAGGGCCCCATTTCGGACTGACCCACGAAGCACCAGGCAGCACAACAATAATGGCGCACCAGTGCCCATGGAGGTCGATCCTTCCTTTTCAAGGGTAATGCAGCCCACTCAGGCCCTTGCTTACGCGAACAAGAAGCACCCCGCATCTGACCGCACAGGCGGTCTGAGAAAGCAGCAAAGGTTGAATCACGTCACGCAAGGCGCGGGACAGGGGGCAGAGGTGTGTGCTGATGCTGCCTCCAGCGCAGCGGCACAAATCAATGACGTTACTAGTTATAACTCTGATGCCCTTAATTTTTTAGGAGTAAATCCCTTCTACCCGTCATCAGACGAAGAGTAGGAGGGACTCACATGCAATTCCTCATAGACACGGGCGCGGCCAAGAATTTCATTCGGCCACATAAAGGGTTGAAAGGCGTCCGCTCGGTAGAGTCCCCCTTCAAAATTCACTCCATTCACGGCGAGACACAAATTACACACAAATGCTTTGTTTCAATGTTTGGGTTAAAAGCAACTTTTTTTATTCTGCCGGACTTATCAACCTTTGATGGGATTATAGGCCTTGACCTGCTAAAGCAGGCATCTGCTTCGCTTTGTTTAGCTTCAGGACAACTTAAGTGGGGCACGGAGGTCGAACCAATCACCTTCCACAAATGCAAAAATGTAAATTTCACAAATGTAGACTGTGCAGACGCATCCCCATTAGTTAGAAGTTCTTTTTTGAAAATGCTGAAGACCAGACAAAAGGCCTTTGCAGACCCAGACGAGGCGTTGCCGTATAACACATCAGTCGTGGCTACCATTAGGACTACAGACGAGCAACCGATCTATGCCAAGCTTTACCCATATCCAATGGGAGCGGCTGATTTCGTTAATAAAGAAATCAAAGATCTACTAAAGAATGATATAATTCAAAAGTCCGTCTCTCCCTACAATAACCCAATATGGGTAGTAGACAAGAAGGGCACTGATGAAGCGGGCAATAGGAAAATGAGGTTGGTAATGGACTTTCGTAAACTTAACGAAAAAACCGTGCCGGACAAATACCCTATGCCAAATATATCAATGATATTGGGGAATTTGGGGAGAGCCAAATTCTTTTCAACATTAGACCTCAAGTCTGGTTATCACCAGATCATACTCGCTGAACGCGACCGTGAAAAAACCTCTTTCTCTGTGAACGGGGGGAAATACGAGTTCAAAAGACTCCCCTTTGGATTAAAGAATGCAGCAAGCATCTTTCAAAGAACCATCGACGACATACTGCGAGAGCAGATTGGCAAATTTTGCTATGTTTATGTCGATGACGTAATCATCTTTTCAGAAGATGAGGAATCCCACATTAAACACGTGGATTGGGTCCTAAAAAGCTTACACGAAGCAAACATGAGGGTCTCCGTCGAAAAGTCACGTTTTTTTAAGAAAAGCGTGAACTTTCTTGGTTTCGTAGTCACCAGCACTGGCACCACGACGGATCCTGAAAAGGTTAGGGCAATACAGGAGTATCCAGAACCAAAAACGCTGTTCGAGGTTAGATCATTTCTAGGCCTCGCAAGTTATTACAGATGTTTCATTAGGGACTTCGCCGCAATAGCAAGACCCATCTCGAATATCCTGAAGGGTGAAAATGGAACAGTGAGTAAGCATAGGTCCAGAAATATAAAGGTTCAATTCTCTGAAGTGCAGCAGAGGGCATTTCAGAAGTTGCGCGATATTTTGTCATCCGAGAATGTAATGCTCAGGTACCCCGATTTTAAGAAGCCATTCGATCTAACGACCGATGCTTCGGCTCACGGCATAGGTGCAGTTTTGTCTCAAGAGGGTCGTCCTATAACAATGATTTCAAGAACATTGAAGGACAGTGAGGTTAACTATGCAACCAATGAGAGAGAGTTATTGGCCATTGTATGGTCACTTGCCAAATTAAGGCACTATTTGTATGGGGTGAAAGACATTAATATCTTCACTGACCATCAACCCTTGACCTTCGCAGTTTCGGAATCTAATCCAAATGCGAAAATCAAAAGGTGGAAAGCGCGCATTGACGAGTCTAATGCACGTATCTTCTATAAACCTGGCAAGGACAATCTGGTTGCGGATGCCTTGTCAAGACAGCAGCTCAACGCTATAAATGAGCAAGAAATTGAGTCCTGCGCTGCAACGATCCACAGTGAGGTATCTCTCACCAACACCATTGAGACGACAGACAAACCCTTGAACTGTTTTCAAAACCAGATAGTGCTAGAAGAGGCGCGTTTCCCCTTAAAACGAAGTTTTATTCTTTTTGGAAATAAGAAACGCTACTTGATCAGCTATACATGCGTCGAATCGCTGCTAGACGAGCTCGAAGATGTAGTCTCACCCAAATGCGTAAATGCTCTCCACTGTAATTTACACACGCTTGCAATGATACAAGATGCATTGGTGCGAAGATACCCAGCCACAAAGTTCTGGCATTGCAAAAATCGCGTAGTGGACATATTTGCGGTTGGAGAAGGAAGGGAAATCCTCACAGTCGAGCATAATAGGGCCCATAGGTCTGCACAGGAAAATGTTAAGCAGGTACTCTCGGAGTACTACTTTCCACGGATGGCAAAAATTGCCAAGGAAATAGTACAAAACTGCAAAACATGTGCTAGGGCTAAGTATGATAGACACCCCAAAAAACAAGAGCTTGGAGAGACACCGATCCCCTCACATGTAGGAGAGATGTTACACATAGACATTTTCTCCACTGACAAGAAATACTTTCTCACTTGCATCGACAAGTTCTCTAAGTTTGCTATCGTCCAACCGGTCGCTTCAAGAACCATTGTGGATCTGAAGCCAGCCGTAATGCAACTTATGAATTTTTTTCCAAAAGCCAGATCCATTTACTGTGACAATGAACCGTCATTGAATTCAGAGACCATCATGACTATGCTCACAAACAACTATGGGGTCAGCATTTCAAATGCACCACCATTGCATAGCATATCGAATGGACAGGTTGAGCGCTTTCACAGCACTCTGTTAGAGCTAGCCAGATGCCTAAAGATCGACAAAGGCATAAATGACACCGTAGAAGTCATTTTACTGGCCACAACCGAATACAATAAGTCGATCCATTCGGTCATCGACCAGAGACCAGTTGATGTGGTTCAGGCGCACTCTGATGAGCCACAAGAGAAGATAGAAGAAAAGATCAGAAACGCTCAGACGACGCTCAGAGCTAGGGAGAACGCAAAGCGGCAGAATAGAGTCTTCGATGTTGGTGACAAGGTTTTGGTCAAGTCCAACCGACGGCTCGGAAACAAACTCACACCTTTATGTGTCGAGAAGGCCGTGGAAGCAGACCTGGGGACCGAGGTCCTCATTAAAGGAAGGGTGGTCCACAAGGACAACCTAAGATGACTCCCTTGTTTTTTTATTACACCTTTTATTATAAGCCGCTAGGCAATTTAGAATAAGTTAGATATAGTTTTTCAATTTACCTTTAGCCACTTGGCATAGTTTTTATAAAACATTTTGGTGGCGGGTACACCCGATGCTGGTGATTTAGAGCAGACTAGGTCCACTGAAATGCGACTAATGAATGCCAACAGTAGACGGATAGAAGTAAACACTGAGGTTCAAGACCAACTTAACCAGTTAACATTTGCTGTCAGTGGAGTTCTCGGGATAGCCAAAACTCACAAATTGATTTTATTGATTTATTTATTTGAAACACTGAAACACTGTCCAGAAACAGAATGCGGACGATGGAGTTGCAAAGTTTAATGCTTGCTATTACTCTCGCGAAGGCTCATTGTTAGCCCAAACATTTTGGACTCCTCAGATTTAAAATCAATTTGGCTAGAGGAATCCATCAACACTATACATTTTATAACCAAATTCCCAAAAATTAAAAAAGCCTGCAGAAAAATTACGATTTATCCTGTCGTCCACAAGAACCAGCAACAGCTCTATTCGCCCCATAGTTGGATGCTAAGCCAGAACCACAGCATGCAAATCTACAAGCGGAATCGTTGAGGAAACCCCCTTGTTCACGGCACCACCACCAACAGTAGAAGCTCATCAGCCAGCAACAACTAACGAACTCTTCGCGGCGGCAGAGCCAAGCGACTCTTCATCCATACTAGAACCAAGTCAAGAAATCCCCAAAACACCGCCAACTGCATTAATTCAAGAAGTTTCACAGCCACAGGTTGCTCCAACCGCTGCCCATCTCTGTCGACACCTGCCACGGCTGCCGGCTCATCCTCATCCTCATCGGCAGCGGCGTCACGTCAACTGCAGCTGCCGGCATTGTCGGCAGTTGCCGCACGGCAACAGCAGCTACTGCTGAACGGCTCTCTGAAGAGCAAGACGAAGACATTTCCTGCGTATCGAGCATCGGTGCGCAGCGAGAGCGACGACAAGGAGTACAGGGCGGCTAGCAGCAGCAGCAACACGATACCGACGACGGGCAAAAGTCGGCCAAGATCAGCGGCAAGAACTGTAACAATCTGCTGCACAACGCCGGCAATAAGCTAAGCGTGAGCAGCAACTCCTTCGGCCTATACGCAGCATCTGGCATCATCGCCCAAGAGCCCTGTCTCCAGCAACGGCCATCTGAACAAATACTGCCTGACGGACTTGACGCGCCGCAAGGCCGAATTCAATCGCCAGCTGAGCGCGCCGACAGACTACACACATCACTCGTCCAGTAACGGCTCATAGCATCGCTGGAGTGGTGGGACACAGTCATCACGGCCATCACGGGCACGTGCACGGCCAGTCATCGACGGCGCCAGCCACACTCAAGTCGCTGCAGCTGCACAACTTTGGTATGCATCATCCGATGCCAAGGCCCACGTCCACGTCGTGCACCAACAGCTTCAACAGACGCCACATACGTAGGCGCAAGAGCAAGCTTAGTAAGCGCCTGCTGAACGGCGATAGCGAAGAATCAGTACGCTGCTCATACTGCTCCGTATTGAATGTGAATGAGAACGACTTGCGGATTTCATTCGAGAACACCTGCACCGACTCGCTGGTCACCGCTGCTAATATGCGACCAAGGAACCGAAATGGTGCACTTTGATGATGTGTCGTTGTACGGCACTCCGAAAGAGGAGCCATATGCTGTGCTTTAATCTGCATTGGCTTCACTCTTTGGTGGATCATCGACGCAAAGAAGTCCGCGAAGCACTTGCGAGGAGTCGTCGCTGGAATTGGGTCGGTCGAGGACGACCTTACACTTGAGGGGGGGGTAGTTAACTTATAACACTTAGTTAGCTTATAACACTCAATGTAAGGTATTATTCAACACTTATTATCGGGTGCTAGACAAGTTAAGGAACAGCCCTGGCAAGGGCAACTCTACTTACGCCGGTGAGGCTATGATTTGTAAAAATATAGATCAGTCTCGTGTTTTAACTCGTACTGATAGGACATGCTAAAAATTGGTGTCATATAAGTAAAACTAAAAATAGTGAATATAATAAGAAAAACCAATAAAATTAACTGTTTCGATTATTCAAAAAAGAACAATTAAAAGCAGGGTTAAAAAGCGTTCTTCCAGTAAACCGCTTAAATAAATATTCACTCCGTCATTTGCTCGTTAAATGGCTTATTTCATTATCTGAGCCCGAGGCCAGCAATAAGAGGCACAGTCGCCTCTCAACCTAACTTTCAGTCACCACAGGACTGGAAAACATATAATTTATATACTAAAACAGAAGTAATATATTTTTAAGTCACTTTTTTAACATTTTATTCACGTTACAAATTTACTTTTACTTTAAATTTATAAATAATATAATTTATACCAAAATAATTTTAAACAATTTTTTAATGTTAAAAAAAAACATTTTTTTTAATTTTAAATTTATTTTCAAGTAATTCTAAATATATTTATTTTTTGTTTGACAAAAATATTTGGAATACAATCAATATATATATACTTATGTATTTTTAAAATTTAGTCAGCTTTATCCAATTTTTTTTGTTGGATTTTGCAAGACTAACAAATATGTTCTTTTCATGCTTAAGTTTACATAAACTTTTTAGTTTTTGCCTTTGATCTAAATTCTCAATTTATCTTAGGCATATTTAAAAGAGAATTTCAATACAAAAATGTTTTCGTACTACTGTAAAAAGTGTCAAGGTTTTTTCTACTATTTTGTGGAAACTATTTTGTTATAATAAATTTGTCAATTCCTCGTGTATTTCAAGAATTTTGAAAATATTTCTAATTCTGCCAAGTTGATAAATTTCTCGCAGCTCATTTGGATAATCATTTTTCAAAATATTTCAAATAGTTCTAGTATTCAAAAAGGTAAAGTTCTTAAATTTCTCTTCTACAAAATAAATTCCTATGCTGCAGCTCTGCTTTCGAATTTCATCTTATCTATGGTAGCTCCTTGTCTTGTTACCGTTTCCCATGGCCCAAGCAGACACCTGCCATCTGAGAGAGAGAGAGAGATGAAGTCTTGAAGCTTTAATGTGAGCAATTTTTATTGTGACTGCAACGAAATCGATATCAATATCGCGGCTATTAACCAAATCAGTGGAACGGCTATCGCGCGATAGACAACAATTTATGGAACTTGCCAGCAATAACAATTAATAAAATTAGAGGAAAAAAAATATAAAATAAAAAAAAGAAAATACTCAGCGCCGGCAGCTCTGGTGGCCAATGGAGCATTTGTGGAGCTCAGATTACGGCGCTATCAAAACTTAATCAAATGTGAGAGACGATAGACGAGACAAAAGAGAGGCATTGAGCATCTAGCATTGAGGAGAACTTCTCTGGAGTTCTGTCTGCTTCTTCTTATTCGATTTGGGATGCTATCTTAAAGAGCTGCAAACCGGCCGCAGCTGAACCCGTTAAAATAAGCAGTCGGAATTGCTATGGAAAGTCTGTTTAGAGTCTGGAGTCTAGACTGTAATCCTTTGGAGATCTTGTTGTGCGATAAACTTGGCTCTGCGTCTGATTAGTGTGGCCTAATGTGACAGCCAAGCGACGTTCCAGATGCAGTTCCTAACTGTAGTTACTTTTTCTCTCTCCTCCTCGCTCTTCCGCGTTGTCCATGCCTCTGTCTCGCTCTGTTTGAGTGATGTAATTGGAGCGGCAGCCAAGTATTGTTGACCAGCCCGGGCCTTGGCTTGCAACATAAATCAAGGTGCAACAACATGTTAGATGCCGACGCGGGGCAACTTGTTGAACAGGCCAACAAACCAAAACCAAAAGGAAAAACCGGCTGCTGCTGCTGTTGTTGTTGCCGTTGCTGTTGATGTTGCCAGCGCCCCCAACAACATTTTTTGTCCTTAGGTAATGCGATAGTTGGCACCCTTTCTATACCCTATATGCTATGAAAATGCACTTGGCATGGATAGCTTAAAATTGTGAAAATTTATGAAATCTCTTTCGCTTTCATCTGCCTGTGCAGCAAATGATTTTTTCTCTTAAGACTTTAGTAAATGCTTCGTCTGAAAGGATCGTTTATGGCTTTAGTTTTCATGTCCATGCTTAACTATGAATTGTTTTAACAAGTTTTATTTTGAATAATATATATTTATACTTTTTTACTTTTGGAATAAGTATGCTAAATAAAATATAATTAGTGAATAAAATGACTCATTTCACTATACCCATTGATATTTGATATTGATACAGATTTAATTTTGGCTGTTCTTTATTCAACTAATTGGAATCGAGCAATGATTCATACTCATACTCACTCTTTTACAAACTCATTCATTCATATGATATTTTAACAACTGAGTTTCTTCAGGAATTTTCTTTCTAATGAGATTGTTGAGTTTTAGCAAGTTTTTTGGTCAACATGCAACAGATTTATATAATATGTATATATATTATTATTTGCTTTCAATATATATAAGCTACTTCGTGGCTACTTCAATGAGCCTCAGCTCTAAGCTCTTAACCAATTTATCTCATAACTCTTAACCATGTTCTATTAATATCTCTATAAATAGCTGGGCCCAGCCGTTTATAGGATATCTTCTCGTAGAGCTCTTTTGTATGCTGCTCAGTGCATCATGTGCTGCTCCTGCTCCTGCCACAGCCTGACATATGCCGTTAAGATTTACGAGTATGTGTGTGTGAGTGTGAGTGTGCCTGCTTGTGTGTGACAGGGCAACGCCTTGCTTGAGTCCCGCGTGTGGTCCTCATTTAATTACAACTCAATGAGTTCGAACGAACTCGCCCAACAGGTGGTGTCCCCATAACTCCCCCCACAGAAATACGTACAAACGCAGCTACACTGAACACCTCATCACAAATGTCGAGGCACATGCATCAACTGCTGCCCAAATCACTTGACACAAAATGTTCTTTAACTGATTGAGCATTGACATTGAACTCTTCTTATATTGTTTTGTTTTTTTTTCTCATTCAAGTGTTATCAGAAACGATCGAAAAACACGAAAATATCTGATCGGAAACGCAGGCAGTTCGTGAGAATACCCCAAACGTTGACATATCTCAATAATCTGTTCAGAGTTGAAAAAAAGGGAAGGCGCATAAATGTCAAAAAAATAATCGGCTCGTATATCAAAAATGCATAAGTTTACCGTTAGATGATGCGTTAATCGCCTCAATTTTCAGCTCAATATTAGCTAATAGCTGTATGTGGGTTAAATGTTTGAGTTGGAGCTGCCTCTGGCCGCTGTTAAACGCCAAACTAATTAACTTTTGGTAACATCAAGAGCAAACGAGCATAGCCAGAGAACCGAATAATAAATACCCTGCTGCATTTGTCTAAGAGTGGTCTTAAAGCATGAAAGTCTTCTGCAGTTGACTAATTCTATTTCTGGCTATGTCTAAGCGATGTTACATATTTCATGTCTCAATTATAATGGCCTTAGCAAGAGTATAGCATGTGCTTGCCCTGAAGGCTGGCGCTAAGTTTGAGGGCCAAGTTAAAACAAATTTTTTCTGATTTACTTTTGGCTTCGCAATAAGGAGAAACGATGCGGCTGCAAGTCAAAAGCTAATTGAAACGACTTTATTACTACCAAAAATTGAACGTTTAAAATTGGGAAGAGATATAAACATATATAGCCGCAGGATATTTACAGCAGAGACAGAGCCAGAGCCAGAGCGAGAGAGAGAGAGAGAGAGCAAGGCGAAGGCGTCAACTGAAATTTTTATGTGCCAACGGATATTTATACGTTTTCATGGCTTACGAATTGTGTTTACCAAGTTGCAGGCGGGAAGGCTGGCGCTTGGTGGAGCCCGATGGCAATGCTGAAGTTTTACAACTTTCGCAGGAAATGTTGGCGAACCGAAAGGAAACACAATCCTTAACAATAAATATGAGTCAAAGATGAAACTAAAACAGAATTTAATAATTTACGAGCTCATGAATTGGTCGGAGAAAATCGAAACCCCATTTGGACGCCAGTCCCTGCGGACTTCGGGCGAACTGAAAACAATGCCAAGCCGTTCATAGAGCTCGCGATGCCACTTGCTGCATGTGGTGTCAACTGATCTGACTGCGGCTTGCAACGCTGACGCCAACTACACCTGTGCCACCTCTGCCCTCGGGACGCTGCAAAGGGCGGCCAGAACAAATCTCTGTTGAAATCGATATTTTTCTTTTGCGGCTGTGAACATTTCTATTGAATTTGATGGGTCGGTGAACCGGTTTTGATTTGAATCGCATTGCATTGATATCGAATTGGTATATATCTTTTTCCTTTTGTAAATATTTCGACATTTTTATTGATTCCATTGGCTGTGAGTCATTTGAGCTTTGGACTTGTTAAGCAATTGACGCAGCGATATTTGTGGAAGCGGGCGCATCATCGTTCATATTTTGGACATGCCCAATAAAAAGTACAAAATTAGCCAAAAATGCGTCAAATATTTTTGTTCGTTAGAAAAACCGCAGCGGTCTACGCTGCCAGGATTTAGAAATAGTTTTTGGAATTGCGTAAGTGGGAAACTTGTGTGAATTTGGGCACGTAGCACTTCAGCGTGACGTTGACCACATCGCAACGATTTGTCTGACTGGCATTTTTATATTAAACAAACAAATTTATTAGCAAAATCCATTGGAATTGCAACGAAAAGTTCTTCTAACACTTTAATTAAGCTTAATTAATTAATATACTTACTTAAATTAATTAATATACTTATACTTCATTTAATTCATTTGCTAAATTTATTATAGTTGGTATATGAAAATTCCATGTCGTTGTGAACTTTTTCAAATACGCGCCAATTACCCGCCAGACGCATACAACACTGTGTACTACTTTGCCTAGGTGGCAACACTCTACGTTCCTTACGTGACAAACATTTAACCAATTGGCTCTTACGTATTTTCTATTTGTCACTTCGTTTAGTTACTTCTTGCAAGCAAAGCGCTGAACTCATCAACAATGGCAAAGGTCGTAGCGCGACTAACGGTTAATGCATTTTTAACACAACAACACAGTGCGACAGTGTATAAATCGTGTTTCCGAAATGCCAGCACCCGACTTACAAATAAATACCAACCAAGGAATAATACACGACGTCTTATGGTGCTAGTGGGCGGCAGTTTCGTTTCATTGGCGGCACTGACTGCGATTATTCGTTTGCGAAGTGCCGCCAATACAGCGAATGCAATGCGAAAGAAGAGCCTGGTAAATAGTAACAAAGCAATAGACAATAGCTTACATGTGATAACAGTGCCTTAGTGTGAGTGTGTATACGTATGTGGAAAAGTCAATAAATGACCGTAAAAGACTCGCGCAGTTATTTTTAGCTTGGGGCAGCTTACGTTACGCAGCGCAGCCAGCTGTTGCGTTTGCCATAACGTAACATCTGAACAGCTGTTTAGCAGCTAATGCTTGTGCGTGTTTGTGTGTGTGTGTGAGGGTTGTGTGTTTGTCTTGGTCGCGGCATTCGCTGCGCTTATTAGTTTTGTTTGCTTAGATTGGCTTTTAATAAACAAAGTCAAAAAAAGTGGCTGGTTTACGCAGAA
Source organism: Drosophila hydei (assembly GCF_003285905.1). Classification (NCBI taxonomy): domain Eukaryota; kingdom Metazoa; phylum Arthropoda; class Insecta; order Diptera; family Drosophilidae; genus Drosophila; species Drosophila hydei. The sequence goes on from NW_022045657.1 coordinate 452,812, forward strand.
CAACTTAATTGAGACGATTACTCATTGTGAACTAGCTGCGGGCCTTTGACGAAACAAATCAAATAAAAAAGTGGTTCACGGTCTTTATTGCCTTTTGGGGGCACCGTTTTCCATTTGTTGCTGTTATTGTTCTCGTTGTTGCGTGCTCAAGTTCATTGAACAACAATAAGCAACAACAACAACAACGAACTTGTCTTTCAACCTGTTGACATTGTCAGTTATTTTAGTGTTGTTAAACCTCAAAATGTTGTTGACTTGCCGTTGCGTGCACATTGTCGCCCTGATAAGCATTTTATGGTTGTTCCATTTACTCTAGGGTGTGAATAACTAATATTTGAATGAAGTGCTTTGCGTAATTAGTTGTCAAAGGTTGAGCAATGCCTAGAACATTTAGTTGGCTGGCGCTTTTGAGTGTTGTTTCGTGTTTAGTAATCAAATTTCTTGAGAAGTCGAACTGATTAATTTTACTTTCATGCACTCGTGCGGATCAGTAATACATTTGAAAGCTTGGGGAATAAATTAGTATTTTAATTTCAGAAAATTCTATAAAATATATTAGTTTCTCGCCCATATTTACCAATCATATGGGTTAATCCAGTCGGAACCGTTCTAGCTCAGGCCACAAGCTTTGCTTAAATAGAATATTATTAACTAAGTTAATATTCCGTAAAATAGAGCTTCGAGCTAGAATTCAGGTTTCTGTTAATGACTTGATGTGAATGCAGAAATATTGGAGACATAAGCTACAACAAAGTTACCGAAGCTTGTTTTAAATGTGAAAATGACTTAGAGCATAGCCAATGTCTTGACTTGTCAGTCTATTGAAACTCAGAAATCAAATAACTTAAAGTTTCGTATGAAGGTTTTCGTAATCCCCACGCTGATGAAATCAGATTTTGTTTTGTTTGATATTTTTAATCTGGCAATTAAAATGTGTGTTTTTTTTTAATCTCTTGTCAAAATGTTGATGAACAAATTATGATTAGATTTACCTTAAGTATTTGGGCTTAAGGTTTTAACGCTTCGCAGCTCATTGGGAGCTGTCTGCAGGGTATCTGCTAGAGTCTCGTTTTCTGGACATTTTAATATCCAAATTTACATGCCCATATCTTATACAATCTAAGTGCTCTTGAATATTTAATTGGCTTTGCATTAATTTCAACAAAAATGCCACACAACAAAAAATGCTTTATGAGCGGCAATTGAGCGCATGTTGTTTGCCACACACCTTGAAAATCTGACAAGTTATAATAATAATAATAATGAAAAGTGCATTTGGTTTAGTTGATAAAGTGTCTAAGTAGCTGCGAACTCCGCCCACGCACCTGACAACGTGCCCACAGAACGTATGCTGACACAAATGCCAGTTGCCACAAAATTTATCTATCAATCGATCTGGCTAGTGTGGATTTTGAGACACCCACTATAAGGCTGGCTGGCTGGCTGGCTGGCAGGCCCAATGCCAGACGCAGGCGTGGCTATGTTTCGGGCCGCAGCGTCCCTGACATGTGCCAAGTCCCTGAGCCACGTTATGACAACCACGACGACTGCCTCTCACGATGATGAATGAGTTTTAATTGTTGCCTATAAAATATATATAAAGCGCCTGCAAAGCGCCTGCAGCTCTCCTGGCTGGTCTCTGGATGATGTCAGCCGAAGTTATGAAGAATTAATACAAGATTCAGTTGCAGCGCGTGGGCGTGAATTGCTGCTGGCTGCTGCACATGTCTAACATTCAAATTGCGCACCGCTCTTTGTCTTATTGAGACCGATTCGAACTGGCTTAGGCTAGGGTATCATAGCAGTCTGCCTAGAGGCAAAAGTTCAAGTTTTTCAAATTCAATTTGATTTATTTATAAAAAAGTTTAAGTTTTACATTAGCTTAAAATGAGAATTAATCTAGATTCCTCGTACATACACCATACTTTAAGTTGAAGTTATTGTAATATCAATTATTGTTCATTCAAGCATTGTTTCAGCTATTTTCTGCATATTTTCATGTAAACAAAACTTTTATATCTCATTACTTTTGTACCCAACCTCTCATTCAAACAGCCAATATTATAGTCAGTCTGTCCCATCAATCATCAATTATCCATATAAATACTACAAATATGTAGAGTATTTGCTAGTCGTACACCAATAATTAGACCAGTTTTGCTAAGTTTTATTTTGGGGCACACAGGCCCCAGACAATCGACTTTTGCATATGGCCTGAAAATTGAGTCATTTCTTGGGGCGGCCACTGCCCACATTTTGTGTGTGTGGCATTAAATGTCAGATTTATGGAGCTTATGCCAATTTATTTTATAGCCATATACATGCATACGTCCGCATGGGTCGACCCCCAAAAAATCTTGTGACCAAATCAGTTTGGCACTTTATTGGCCCGAGCTGCTTAGCCAATGCTTAACGTGGGAATCCTGTCCAGGCCATCAATATTGCACTTTAAAGCCACATGCAGCAGACTGCAAATAAGCAAGGCGCATATATGTGGATATATATAACTGATGTATTCATAATAACATCGCGGTTCAAGTCGCGTTCAAGCATTAATCAAAACGTCACCAGACACACGGCCTGGTTTCCGATATCGATCGGTTATTTGTCGTCTGCATTTGCCGCCTTTGTGCGCCAGCTAAGGAAATTACTGGCGATCCAATCTGGCGCTGATTTATGCCCATTATATATACATGTATATCTGTGCATATGCATATCAAATTACCCAACGTTTCATCTTTTATCGCCTATCAATAAAGCATCGCGATGACACCGATCTGGAGAATGTTAAACTAACCGCACGCGAGCGACGCTTCATTAAGTTCGCTTCCGTGGAGTACGAGAATCAGCTGTACATGACACCACAAGATTTTCTGGAATCTGTCGTGGAACAGGAGCCCAGACGTGAGTGAAAATCATACCGAATTCTATCTAAATCCAGTTAATAATTTCATTGTTTTCAGCCCGACTAAAGCGGCGCGCGCTTAGCACCGATGAAGTTGAAAAATACAAAGATCAGACGCCTGCTGTCAAAAAGGGTTCCTCACATCTCTTTCGCAATCTCAGGGACAAGGGTAAATACTTCAAATAATATTATATTGTATTATGATATCAAAACTTCCTATTCAAACTAGGCATTGTTTCCTACACGGAGTACTTGTTCTTGCTTTCCGTTCTTACCAGTAAGTAGTGGACCACAGCCGAGCCAGATGTCTCTTCACATATTTTTAATATACTCCACAATATATATATAGTATTATTTAAGCTTGAACTAAATGTTATGTATGCCTTACAGAACCCAAGTCAGGCTTTCGCATCGCCTTCAACATGTTCGACACGGACGGCAATCAGCGTGTGGATAAGTCCGAGTTTCTTGTCGTAAGTAGTATATGAAGAAGGCAATATAATGTATGTGTATGTTTTAAATGTAACCAGTATTCGTGTGTTTTATTTGTAATCTTATACCATTTCATATATTTCATGTATATATTCAGATTATGTTTTTTATTTTGTAATATTATTTTACTTTTTATATTCTTATATTTATTTAATTTCTTTATATTTATATTTTATTCCATTTTTGTTGTTGTTAGCTATTCAATTTATTATTATATTTTATCATATATTTTTACTATTTTATTTGAATTTAACAGATTATTTCCATTTTGGCTGGCGCCATTAAGTCCATACAAGATGTGGAACCAAAGACCAAAGAACTTGTAAGATATATTCATTTATTGATTTATAATTATAATAATTTAATATTCTATCTAAATAGCCAGCGTTAGCTACAGGAGTTATCTTTTATTATAATTATATTTTTTATTTAATTGAATACCAATATTTTATTTAATAATATAATCCAGCTGCGGCGTTTAATACCCTTTGATGAGAAACCAACTCTGAAGGCTTTGCCAGTTTCACGACCCAAGGGTCTTGTAAGTCTACAAGAAATCGACAAAATAAAAAATTCTTATAGCTTCGCTTTCCAGCAGACAAAACTATGCTCGACGTTGTAAAATATGCCCGAAACGCATACGTAAAGGCTTAGCATAGTTACGTTAGTTAGACGTTACACGTTACACGTTACCTTACGTTACGTTCTTATATGTTATTTGACGATATGTTATTTTCAAAGCTGTATAATTGCTTATCACCTAGCCCGACTTTCTATTATTATATTATATTTTTATATGCTTTTAAATTGCATTGCGTTATGCACTTACGTTACGTTTCGTTTTGTTTCTTACGTTTTTACAATACCAAACCCCTTATGCCCTGTGCAACCAAACAACCTTACTAAACCTTACCTAACTGTTCTTCTCTCCAAATCTAACTACCCCCATAAACCTATCCAATCCAACGATTTGTATATAACCGAAAAATCCCAGATGGAGCGCATATTTAGCGGCGCTTGGAAAGAAAAACACGGCGATCAGACGCTAGATGAGTACGATTCCGACTCCGATTCCAATGAAAAGAAAGAAACTTCGCTCGAGGTAATGTTGAGCATGCGCTTGTTAACTGCAGTGTGACTAAACAGAATAAATATCTACCAAACCATATACTCTAAATATATGAATGCAAACTTGCAGCGCGATTATGTGGATGACAATGAGGGACTACAGCGACGTCATATGGTGGCCACCACCCTGCAGCTGCATCTGTTTGGCAAGCGCGGCACCGGGGTTATCAACTACGATCATTTCTATCGGTTCATGGACAATCTGCAGACGGAGGTGCTGGAACTGGAATTCAATGAATTCTCCAAGGGTCAAACCTTCATAACAGAGTTAGATTTTGCCAAGATCTTGCTGCGCTACACTTATCTGGCCACGGATGAGTACGATGTGTTCCTGGAGCGTTTGCTGCAGCGCGTCAAGGATGAAAAGGGCATTTCCTTTAATGATTTCCGAGACTTTTGTCATTTTCTCAATAATCTCGATGATTTTACCATTGCCATGCGTATGTACACACTGGCCGATCGCTCCATATCGAAGGGTGAGTCGAAAGTCCATATCTGTTTGCTACCAACAAGTTTTCAATTTCAAATTGTTGAACAGATGAATTTGCGCGCGCTGCCAAAATCTGTACGGGTTACAGCCTCAGTGAGCATTTGATTGATACGGTGTTTGCCATATTCGATGCGGATGGCGATGGCCTGCTGCATTATAAGGAGTTCATAGCCATTATGAAGGATCGCTTGCATCGCGGCTTCAGAGTAAGTGGTCGTTTCTTTGATTACAATGAGGCACTGGATGCATACGATGATCCCGAGTACCCCATGTTCCAAGCCTGGCGCCACAGTGTCTGTCGCCAACTGGACTACTACATTGACAGCGATGCATTGTGGCACTAAACTAAAACAGCTTTTGTTCCCGTTATCGCTTATGTATATGTGTGTGTGTATGTCTCTCTCATTTGTGTGTGTTTAATTTGTTTTAAGCTCTAATCATTTTTTGTGCTTAAGCTTGAATGTTCCTTATTTATGACTGTTCAGTTACTATATTCATTTGTATTGTCACCAATTGTTTAACGACTCAATTGGATTAAAGATTTATTTTTATTTTTAAGCTCGTAATTTGCCATAAACATATTAAAATTTACCTATGCACAATAAATAAATAAAAAATTTTTATTTGATGTTTATTATTACACTGATTTTATATACCTAATTTAATTGCTGAATGTTAGGGTATTGCTCGCAATTAATTAAGCTGTTTCATTAATTATTGTTACTCAGTTTAATTTATGCAAGAATACCCCAATTCATTTCAGAGTTTTTGCTTTTTTATTTTCTCACACATTTATCATCCATTCACGAGTGATCCCGTTCATTTGTTAATTTATTTGCTATTGTTGTTGTTGTTGTTGCTCATCAGCTAATCAAATATTTTTGTTATGCCAAAACTTTTGTTATTGTTGACAAACCCGACTCACGTGCCCATACGTATAGTTAAAGCCCAGGTCTAAAGTTTCAGTTAAGTCAATGTGTGGCAAATATTCTCGTGCTTTTTGTTATTTCCTAGCAAGATGCTGATATCATTGAGATGAGGTGTAAAAAACCTAAAGATAAAACCGCTGCCCAAGCAAAGGTTGGTTCAAGATGGTATGGAACCCCCAGTTTATTTTCGATTCAGCGTCTCACACACTTGTCGTATCTCCCACTATTGTGCACTATAACTATCTTTTGATTAGACCCTTTTTTCCCTATTAAACTAATCAAGAAACTATTGCCTTACAGTCTACGGCCAAGTCGGAGGGCTGGGATGCATTCAAGCACTGTTTGCAACATGAAATGATAGCCCTCAAGAAGCCTTCCTATTAGATGCCAGAGCAGCTCTGTTGATATGAAGAAAGCTTGACTACGCCAAAGTGAAACAAAAACAAAAGGAACCATGATATCTAACCAAATTCTAGTTACAAATTATTTTCTTCTAAAGAAACAAAACCATAATCTCTTGTTCTAGCTCAAAGTACATAAAAACTCTATTTATGATTGTTAATTTATTAAAAAGTTACTTATTTACACAACTGATATGAATAAAAATCCTACAATTTGTTAGACGATTTCACATTTTATATACATAGTTATAGTTTGCGGTTGTTAAGTTGCATTTTCAATTTAAGCCAAGCAACACCGGGTAGTGTTATAAAATAAGTTAAGCTATGTTGAATTTGAATCGAAATATGACAAAAGAAATTTCAGAAAGTCAGAAGTTAAGGTATTTAGCAGTTACGTCGAATTTGATTTTGATATTGATTTTAAGTGCGTTCGAAGTTACGTTTTTTGGCACACTTCATATAATAATACAAGTTTTTTATACAGTTAAATAATTATTTTTTATTAAACTTATCAAAATGCAAACAAGGCTGTTAAGGGATATAGAAATGTGCATAGGAAAAGAATCTTGTTTTGCTGTTATTAAATGTTTAATACTAAGTGCATTTCTTTTTGAATAAGAATAGCTATACGTGAATATTCATCCACTCTCAATATCGGTAGCTCTTTCTTGTGAGTCTCTTAATTATATATTTATATAGGCATATAAAACTTGCACTATTTTCTATATAAATTTGCACTTGGGCATTAAAACAGAACTACATAAAATTATCACAGTTAAATTGCGTGCATTAGAAAGATACACTTTTCATATCGTTTCAGTTGCCTAGACTTATCATACAATCTTTATATATATATATATTTATATATAAAATAAATTTAGCTTTTATCCTTCGCATGAGTTTTCGAATCAGTACGGCTTAGATAGATTTAGCTAAAAAATCTAAAATGAAATCGGGGAATTATTTTGGAATAGTCGCATAAAAGAATTGCACAATTAATTTAAAATAGTTACTACTAATTATAATTAAAATAATATTACTAATTATAATAAAAGTTCAACTAGTAAAGTATCTATAGTTTCAATTCTAATCCGTCGTAGTCGACGGCAGTGTCCAGCTAACGAACTTATCCTTCTCCTGCTCCTTGGCACCCGCTGCATAATTTCGATTAGTCGGCTTGGGACGTCTAAACTGAAAATTGGCAAAAACATCGCGTTTGGCCATATCAGCATCGAGTGCCTGCGTATCCGGCTCTATATTCCGTTGCAGCCCCACGCCGGGCATCAGTTCCTCATTTGGAACTTTACGAAAGTTGTAAGCACCCTTGCGTTGCTTAACCTTTTGCTGCTGCTGCAACTGGATCAGTGATAACTGCGGCGGCGCCGGCGGCGTTTTTTTTGGACTGCTCATTTTCGGCAACGGTTTGGGATCACGCATTAGCATGGGAAACAGTGCATCATCAGCATCAAAGTACCAAGGACGCGAAAAGTGGTAACCGACGCTGTAGTAGGGCTTGAAGATGGGCTCGTTCGAGCAAATACTGAATGCATGATAAGCATGCGAGATGAGCTGCGGAAAGCGTTCCACCCAGTAGTTAGTGAACTCGTGTGGTATACAGCCAAGCAGCTCCTGTGCCTCAAGCGTTAGCTCGTGGTAGTGATGCTTTTTATTACGCAACGCGCGCAATAAGTCGCGCACACTGGCGCCCATATATCCGCGATATTTTCTCAAATCATCTGTAATCAATGGATCTAAATGCAAGTTCCAATCGTCAAGAACAACTATACGTCCATTCTTCTCCAATGATTTGAGTGGCTCGGTATGAAATTGCAGCTTCTCCACACGATCACTAACATCCTGCAAAAAGCTGAGCATTTTCGGCTCATCCCAGAAGAGAGGGTGATTACCAATGCAGCGGGCCGGCGGTCGCGACTGTGGATCCTTGTGTATCATATCTGATATAAGCTGCTCCGCCAATACCTACAGAAAGGATTTTAATAAGTGTATGTCGAATACTTGATGCTGTTCAGAACTTACAATTCTGCTATGTTCAGCTTCATCTCCGGCGCGCAACTTGGACAAGTTGTATTCGTACGAAAGTATATTAGCCTGCCGTTTGAGGTTGTCACCAAAAGCATGATGACCACCGCTCAGCACATAGTAGTAAACACAGCCGAGCGAGAAAATGTCTACAGCTGTGGTCTGTAAGAAACAGAAATCGAACTCATGAGCATTCCGTTCAAGTCTATGTATGCAATAGGACTTACGGTTCGCTGAGCACGCATCATCTCTGGGGCAATCCAGCCATCGGTGCCTGTAACGCCCGAGCGACGCGAAAAACTGGTGCGTCCAAAGTTAAGCTTTTTGCACAGTCCAAAGTCCGAAATCATAACGCGCACCTTGCCTTTGGGATCGGGCAGCGACAGAAGTACATTCTGTGGTTTTATATCACGATGAACTGCAAGGAAATGAACAGTAAGAATTGAACTAACCAATATCATAATATAGATAAAGTGCAACTAACCTATATCTAGAGAATGTAGATGACTAAGTCCAGCTGCTGCCTGCACCAGAACTTGCCAAATATCAATATGCTGACGAAGCTCCATCGAACGATCGCCCTCGGTGTAATCCTGCAGAGTGGCGTCGCACAGCTCAACGGCTATATAACGAAACTGACGATCCTGTTCTGTGCAAAAGTAACGCACCACATTCTCATGTGCATCCGATTCGCGCAGTAAGGCCACCTCGCGATCTGCAAAGGTGAAGCATTCCGGAAGCAAACGCTTAACAGCCACAAAACGCTCCTCGAAGTTGCCCTTAAAAACGAAGGTACCCTCGCAACCCTTGCCCAAGACGTCATTAGAATTGAAACTAATTTTGCCAACACGTACATGTCCATTGCCCAGATCAAGTAGATCCTGAGTACTGATGTTGCTGCCATTGCTTCCAGTGCTACCATTGGTGCTGCTGTTTATGGCCTGCTGAGCCATTGTCTTGGATCCATTTTCGCTCTGTTTCTGCAACTCTCGCATGGTGCTACACGTATACCAAAAGAGCGCAACCATGCCTAGGACAATTACAATCAATATTTGATGAACCTTGCCACTGGGATGTTCCATGAACCATTCATTAATAAACGCCTGTACCTTGTTGCTATTGGCCAAAATTATGGTCTTGGTGCGATTAATGGTGTTCGAGCGTGCTGGCTCAATGCTAATCTCAACCACGTTCGGATCTGTTTGCACACCAATATCCGCAGCATTCTTTTCATTGTTGGCCAACAGGCCATAACCATCGTTGTAGTTATGTATTGTGGCCAAACTTTGCACATCTTTGCCAGCAGAAGGTGTTGGAGATAAATGCAAATTGCCCTTGTTGACCTCATTGGGCATGTTATAGTGGCCCAACATAATGCCCGGATTTTCTTGTAGTACGTCATTGATGTAAACGGTGCGCGGATCATTACCCTGTTCATTATTTAACTCCACAGCTGGTCCATCGAGCAATTTGATGGGCGGCGTTGTAGATATACGTGGTGTATTCTTATTTACCAGCGACGGAAGAGCATAGAGGCCACGTTGATGCTCGCCCACATACAAAGATTGACTGCAAAAGGAGAGCGTAAGTCTTTTCTAAAAATCAAATGTATTTAGACGTGTGTGTTGCTTACAATAGTTTAACCGTATTAACATTGCCCGTCTTGGACTCCTCTAGAATAGCATCATAGGCCTCATCGGAGACTGTGGTAAATGGTACGCTTAGCAGCCCATCGGGACCTAGCAGAAAGGCAGCTACAACGGGACTGTTCAGATCACGTTGCCATAAAAATTTGCCCTGCTTACGATCGAGGGTAACAATGTGGCCATTGCTGGTGGTGGTCAAATGAATATATTCTATAAATAAATCAATTACATTTATGACTTGCAATACATTGAATTGTACAAATTATTACCATATTCCTTGGCTAGTTCTGGCGGGGCGCTGAGCGCATTGTAGTCGTAAAAGGTAATATTCCAGGGCTTGGCATTCTTATCCTTGGCCTGGCTGTCGTACATCATGACCGTGTACTGTGTGCGTCCCAAGTAAATGGCACGTGATGTGGCCCAACCAATGTGCTCACCGTCATTGCCATCCATTTGAGCATCGCCAAATCCCATCACTTTCTCACGCCTACCTGTTTTTGGATCGACCATGTACCAGGTGTCGCTCTTCTTACCCGAATACAAAATGCCATCGGATGAGCGACACGGCGCATTGGCCACCAATTGCGGTATAGTATAGGGTAGCTTCTTCAAGCTACCCATTTGTCCAAGCTGATAAATACTGCCATCTCTAGGATCTGGCAGATAATGTGGTACCTGTACATTTTGCTGCGGTTCCGCCACAATAGGAGGATCTGAAACAGAGAATATAAATTTATAATTCAAGCTCTTTAATACTATAAATAAGCAGCGAAAAAGTTGGACCAAATTTAAGCATTATCTTTTATTGATATAAGAAATGACAAAACACTTGAGCACATATTTACCATAGCCAGTGCATGGGCGTATGGTTTTTTGTGCAATCATTCCTTATCTTTATCTATATATATAGATATTTTATAACGAATTTAAAGAGGCTTTCCAATTTCAAAAAGGAAACCTTTAAAATTCATATAGAAAATTTCTTTCAACATTGACTAGCTAACGTAAACAATTGAAAATAGTAACTGTTAAGCACAAAGAGTGAGTTATTGGCCGTGACAACAATATCGAATATAATTTGTCAAAATGCCTGAAAGTCTTTTGTAATGCCTTACAATCATCAACAATGTGTTATTACTGTATATTAACACTGCATTTTTGTTGTAGTTTGTAGAAAAATTTACTTGTTGCGGGTAGTCGGCAACAAGAATTGAGCGTCGAACAATCCGACGTTTGGCTTTATCAACACTTGGCTGCGCGCGCATTTCTCGTGCTGAGCCTTATCACCAAAGTAACCAACAGCACGCCGATGATAATTAATGAAAATACATTGTAGAGTGGCAGAGTGAGAGATATATATAGAGAGAGGAAGAAAGGTGTACTTTATTTTGTGGCAACCATTTCTCTCCAGCAGGTCATTTAACTCGCCTCGGCGGGCACTCTAATTAGCAACTCGCTTCTAACCAAAGACTGCTCCGCTTAGAGCATGTGATGAGGTAATAGTCCACAGCCATATCTAGACAATCAATCAATAATATTCAAAATTATAGTAAAAGCTCTATTGAATGAACACCTACTACCCTGACTCGCTTCACGGTATACGCCGCAGTACTTGCACATTTGCTATGGCTGACTGATTATAATAAATAATGCAAGACTAATCTTCCTATAGTATTTATAAACTCGTTACATATCATGTTTATGAAGTAAGCGGTTCCATTTATAATCAACTATTCAATAATTAAAATACTAGAACTTGCTTGCTAGCAAAATCGAGCTCGGATGTTCTACACATGTGTTTTTTCAAGTTATAAAAATTCCAGGAAATAAAAAGTCGAAACAGAAATACCGCGTTAAATTTTCGACTTGTAGTACATTATATAGACTTTTATTATATTTAGTATATATATATGTATCTACATATGTTCCTATAGTCTATTAAATACATATTTTTATAGACTTATCGCAACAAGCCATCTCTTTGTGGGCGTATCTTTTTCTGCTGTACCGGATGATGATTGTGGAGTAAATAATAAATAATTGTTAGGATTTTGCGAGATAACCAACGAACGGGACAGTTGGGTTCTATATTTGATAATGCAAATTCTGTCACGCAATCAGTATAGAAACAAGAAAAAATAAATAAGTATTTATAGCAATATTTTAGCGTGCGCCAAACATAAAGACAAAAGCAACAACTCAAATATAAAGATATGTATTTTTCCGTTGACGAAAATTAAACAAGTAAGTAAACAATTGGCTATAAACACGCATTGAGCTAATGTGTATAATGTATATCAAGAACAATTAGCAATCTTTATGTGCATGTTGTACACTGAGTTATTGGAAACAACAGATTTATGCATGGCATAAATACAGTACATATTTATAGGGCGCATTAGTGGCATTCTGCCTAATCAGACAGGTACATTTATAATGAAACACTTCTAATAGACCATTAATTTACTCCAAGACACCTGGCTACTGGCCATAAGCACGAAGAACAAAAACCGAAAATATTTTTAATAACAGACGGCAATATCGCATCGAATTTAATTGAAGGAACTAGGCACACATACTTTTGTGTTGCGAGCGTGGCTCGTCTAGATTACGCATTTACACAGCCGCAAGCACATATAGACATACTCTCGTATTCAAGACTGCATACATACATACATACATACATCGTGTGCTTCGTTATCAGTTGAAAACAAAAACACAACACAATATAACGGCGCATTGGCGAGAGCAAAAGTGTAATTAGAGTAAAGCAACAGCATCGTCGCCGGTTGTTACTGCTCTGGCATATAGTATGCTTTCTATAATATATACACATGCATTTATGTACACATATATATTTTGTTGTTTTCGTACAATGAGCTCATCAAAGTGTAATTCACTTTACTTTATGCTACACTTTTCGCAACTATGGCGAAATGCCTTAAAATGCAACAGATTTTCTTTATTTTTACTAGTTTTGGGGTCGTTGCGTTGCCGGTGAGCAGGTTGTGGAGAGCGGGAGAGTTGCCATATGCTTAATGTCTCACACACACTCTTAGCACGAAAGAGAGTGACAGACGATGTAAAATGAGGTTACCTTTTACGATTGCATTTCAAACACCACAACTAAAACTTTGAAACGGTAATGGTCTCCTGTGTACTTGTGTGCGTGAGTGTGTCACTTAATTATACTTATACATATATAGATATGTTTGTGCGTGTAATTACCATCTGCTATTGTCCAGCGTATTTCGCTTGTTATCGGATCGATTGCCGTTAGCCCGCCACCCAGCGTGGAGAATACCATCAACGCCTCCTCGTCGCGGGCAAGGTCTGTGCAATCCTACAGTGGAGAAACGAAGAACCAATTCGTTAATTGTCATCAACTATTTATTTGATTAGCCACACTAAAATGCCCGCATTATGCTTATTGCCTCCTCTTACCGCTTTTTCTTCGGCACTGCTCACAACTTCTGCTGAGTCGGCGTTTGTACCTGTAGTTTGTTTTGCTGCTGATGCAATAACGCTACTCAATAGCAAAAAAAACGCGCAACAACAAACGAAGTATTTCATTTTGCAAAATCTATATGATATCGACTTAATTCTTCTTGTTGTGGTTAACATCGCGCGATCAACAGCGGAAAAATATATGTATATATTATACGTTTAATAATTGATGCACTTCGCAATTACTTGCAGTTAGTTGAATGTATCATATTTTCACAAATCTTTTTTTCTTTTCTTTAATTTGACACTACACACACACTTGCATTGGATTACATTAACTGCGTATTTCTTTCATTCGTCATTGTTGCGTAGAGTTATACTGTTCGAGAGCGTATGAGCAAGAAAATTGCTCAGCAAACTCAATTGAACTGGGTCACGCTGGTTACCATCAACAAATCAAATGAACGTTCCTATTAATACTTTGAACTAGTTCGGAAATAAAAAATAATGATAGCTTATCGTAAATACTAATTCACTTTTTTAAGCATTTGTATATAAGATTAACACAAAAAAAAACTACCAACAATTTAGCACTTCAACTGTGTTTCGCCATCTGTTCCAGGAACTAGTCAAATTAAAAATACCAAAATTGAGAAATATACTAAATTCCTTAAGTATGCCCGTTTCAATATGCTCACAAAAACAGTTGTTTTTATTGTTGCACAATGCGGCAACCGGTAATCAGATCAGGAAATTTATTAATTAAACGGTTTCTACAGACAAACAATGCAGTGCAACTCGCCAAGCAACAGCCCAACAACCTTAAAGGTAGAAGCAAAAGTTCCCAGGATTGGTTAACGCGGCAGTTGGCCGATCCGTATGTGGAAAAGGCGCGCATGTTAAATTTTCGCTGTCGCAGCGCATTCAAGCTTCTTGAAATAGACGATAAATATAAAATTCTTAAGCCCGGCGATGTAGTCTTGGATTGTGGTGCTGCTCCAGGCAGTTGGACACAAGTGGCTGCCGAGCGAACCAACGCAAATGGCAAAAACGACCGTCTGCCAAAGGGTTCTGTATATAGCATAGATATTCTTCATTTTCATGCAGTACCAGGAGCGACTATCTTTGGTGGAATGGATTTTACTAACTCTTTTGCTCAGCAACGTCTACGGGAGTCGCTAGCAGGTCGCTCAGTCAACTGCGTACTATCGGACATGGCACCGAATGCAACGGGCGTGCGTATGCTTGACCAGGAGAGCATTACAAATCTATGCTACGAAGTCCTCAAGTTTGCTCTAGCAATGTCAGCACCACAAGCTAATTTGGTTGTCAAAATCTGGGATAATGGCGATGTACCCAAATTGGAACAGGATATGTTGTTCTTTTACGAAAAAGTTAAACGTGTAAAGCCACGCGCCAGTCGCGGCGACTCTGCGGAGCACTTCTTACTGGCACGTGGATTTAAAGGGCTACCACCCATGCCAACATAGTTCTATTTAGATTTAATACTTTTATGCAATTGTAAAAATAAGATAAGCTATAATATTCGTTACATTTTTTATAGTTGCAAATACACTCAAAGTAATAAGTAACCGTTGTTATAATTAATCGATTATCGAAAGTAAAATCAGACTATGTGTCTAGCGGTCACACTGGCTAAATTGATTAAAAAGAAAATGTATTATATACATATACATATGTATATCAATTCCGATCTATCTCAAAAATTAGTTGTATTTTCAAATTGGCTCAAAAATCTTTTACACATTTTTAGTTTAGGAACATTTTAATTTAAAAATAATATATATCGACATAACACTGAAATTTACATTTACAGTAACTGTTCAGATGCAATCGAATATCGATATAAAGTTATTCGCGCAATAAGCCATACTGGCAACGCCACACCGTATTCATCCACAGGCACCGAAACTTAAATATATGGTCCAATATAAAAAGTACAATAATATACTTGCCACATTGATCTCTATATCTGCTAGTTAAAGAAATATGTCGGTCGCTGATGCTCTGGAGTACCTAACCATTGGCAATCCTATCAGTCGCACGATAATCAATTCTTCGTCTTCAATACTACGAGCGATAGTAAGTGCATCATATTGTAACTGTATGTCATTTGCGGCAAATCATATTAGATTCACTATGTTATTGTTGCAGGGTCTGCGTCCTAAGAAGCTGTCCCCGAATAGTAATCCTGTAGGAGCCCCAATGCAGATGCAACCTTTAAATATGTCGCTACATCGTATTGTCGGCAGCCACTATAATTTTGTTCGAATTGCCGGCTTGGGTGGTGCATCGGCCATTTTTATGGGCGCCTATTGCAAGTACCTTCTAAAAGATGTGAATGATTCCAAGGTGCAGCAAGAGTCGCAAACATTTGCTGATATTGCCAATCGTATACATTTCCTACATTCGTTTGCGCTAATGTGCATGCCTTTGGCTCACTACCCAGTCTTTGTAAGTATTGGAGATGTATATACTCTATGGGATAATAAGTATGTTTAATACTATTAATATTTGTATACACTGCACCATTTATATATGCGACCATCAGAAACAAGTGGTAGAGTAGAGCCGAGTATATAAATTTAAGAATAACGCAGAAAGTGTAACTCCCCTTTTTATACCCTGATCACATTGAAAATGGGAAATCAGGGTATAATGGTTTTGTGCAAATGTATGTAACAGGCAGAAGGAGGCGTGGCAGACCCCATAAAGTATATATATTCTTGATCAGGACGACAAGCCGAGTCGATTGAGCCCTGTCCGTCTGTCCGTCTGTCTGTATGTGTGAACGCGTGGATCTCAGCATCTTTAAGAGCTAGAGACTTGAAATTTTTTTTTGTAGGTCCGTGTATAGCACGCGCATATCGAGTTTGTTTCAAATATTCGATAACTATTCGCATTTAATTGTTATCGAATAAAACATGATTGAAATGCAGTTAACAAATTATATCTCGAACGTCTTAAGAGCGTCTTTTGTATTTAGTTTTATGTATATTTTATGCAATTTTGATTTTTGTTGGATTTTGGATACCTGCTCCAAAATTCCCCAAATTCTTAAAATTTAAGTTTAGTTGGAACTAGGGCTATTAAGTGAAGGCGTTTGCATCTCAACCAAGCCAATAGGATATGTACAGCATATGCTGGAAATTTCATTAAAATCCATTAAGTAAAACAGAAGTTATTAAACAAAACGTTTGGCCAATTTGCAAAAGCACATGTCAGCCGCGCCACGCGCACACATTTTTCCAATGCTTGTGCACACATACATTCAATTCTTCTTTTCTATTCCAAGAATTGAAATTGCGCTTGAATTGTGCTGAATTATTAGCTGCTACTTAACTTCAAATTTGCAACTCTTCTTGAAAGAGGCTGCGTTGGTAGAGGCGGCGCTCGTTAGCGTTTAGTCTCGGGTTCAATCCTCGCGGCGATGAAACTTTTTTGATTGTTTTTTTTTTTTTTTTTAATTATGAAGTATCTCCTAGTCGGGCACCCCGACTAGAGCTTTCTTACTTGTTACAAATGAAAACTGCATGATTATTTAACAAAAATGATATAGAAAATACTCTTAACCTCATAGCTTTCATATCGTCGAAAGATTTCCGTGCATAACTGTTGTTAAGATATTTATATTTCGGTCACGGATTTTATTGATATCTACTAACTTATTTGATACTAGTTGATACTAGGCACAGCCTTCAGTGTATATCCTATATAATGGCATTGGCCACGCCCCAACTTACTCCCATTTTCCATTTTATAAATAAAGAAAATAATTCTATTTGTTTACAGTTTATTGAGCATCATAAAGCTTTTTCAGTTATCTTGTCATTTGTAAAAGTTAAATCTTTGAACGGAATTTACAACAACTCGCGTTACTCTTTCAATGATTTTCGATTTTAAATATTTATGTGTATATCAATATGAATTTCATGTATATAAGTATGTAATTGACACACTCACTTAATTACCAAAAGAATAAAAAGAAGAAAATAAGAGGCCAATTGAACCATGAGTAAAGATTGATATTTGCTAAGCGTTACGATCTATAAGAAGTTCAGATTGTATATGAAATATGTTTTTTGTTTCTTGTCTCTTCAAAGCTAAAGCTAAATGTTCAACAACCACTAATTGCAGCTTAAAAGTAATTTCAATACCACATTACGAAACTTGTATACGATAATTGCTAACATTTAAATTTAACATCATTTTCTTTTTTACTATAGATGATATGAGAGGTTCAGAGCTGATATGGTATAGGGTTTAGAGGATATAGGAAATATGTATTTGGTTTAGCTTAAGACTAAATTCTTTTCTTGAATTTCGTTTGTTTAAAAAATGTACCAAAAGTCAGCTTCAATAACGCTGCTTAAATTTTTCTTTGTTTATAATTTTGTTTTCAGCCTTATGCGATAAGTAAATCGTAGAGCTTGCCTTTGGGTGCCTTTTCTTTTGTTTCGTTTGTTTTTAAAGCAAACAACTAAAGCTAACATCAAAATACGCAGGCCATACATTATTATTGTCTAACACTTAAATGCGATATTATTAATTTTGTTTCTTTCTTTTTCTGTTTTCGTATGCTTAATAATATTTGAATTCGGTTTTCTGTTTTGCAGACTGGAGTCCTGATGATCATGGGCACCGTAATCTTCTCGGGCTGCATGTATTATCGCGCTCTGACTGGAAAGAAGCGACTGCAGCATTATGCCACAATCGGAGGTTTCTGCTTGATTGGCGCCTGGCTGTCGCTGGTGGTGTAGGTGTGATATCAATACGCACATTATAAGATATAGTACATAGAATTACACATTTAACTATATATAAATATATATGTATCTATAATGTCAACTAAAGCTAAAGCCTAGATGAAGTTTCGTGTGTGAATAGAGCAGCTACTATATAAATAAATATAAATATATATATATCATATATCATATATTTATGCGCTTTTAAAAAGCGTTTTCTTAGTTTTCAATGTGAGCTCCTGCAAGAGCACTAGAATTTTAAAATTCTTCTGCACCAAATGGAAGATACAATTTTTGTTTTCTTTTTGTTATTCTTAAATGCATTGAATCTCTGTTTTTTATACATGATTTAAATGCAGTTCTATTAGTGGTTTTAACGAACTGAACAGCCAATGTGAAAATAGGAAAAATAAATATTTTTATTTTGAAACAAATTAAAATTCGAAATAAAAATTTAATAAAATGTTACATTTATTCTGTATACCTGTACATTAATAAATTACTATAAAAAACACACATTAATACTAGACGTAACAGTTTATAGCATTTCTTTTTTGTTTTTTTTTTTTTTTTTGTTTTTTAATTAATCGTTATTGTCGTTACGGAACACATTTCATACGACCTTTTAAAGGTCTTTTCTTCTCTTTGATTTAGATGCTCAAATCTGAGCTCTTATTGTCATACATCTCGTACTATATAGTTATATGATCTCAATTCAACTAACATTTAGTTGTTTTTAATTTGTACATCTGTGTGTGTGTGTGTGTGAGAGAGTGTTTATAAAAATCCTTTGCTTAACGATTGTTTTTTTTTTCATATATTTTTTCATTACTTTATCTTGGGCTACCCTAACAGCTTCTGCTTGGAGGCCTCTGCGAATAGGAAGGTCTTTTGTATGCGCGCATTGGCAGCCGGGTGGTTAGTAATTGGTTCCAGTATCTTAAGTATGTAGTCTTTAAAGGCTTTCGGCACGGCGAAATGTCAAGAATCCTTTTTCACCCGCAAATTATCCTCATGCGCCTGTGCAAATGAATTATAAAAAAATATTTGGTGTCGCTGTTTCGAATGTGTTCAGAAGAGACTCACCTTTTGTGCTACCTTGAGCAGAGCATCGAATGTGGCGTCGCCTGTTTGCTTGACCATGCTGTGGAACACCTTCTTCTCGCTCACGGTGAGCAGCTCGAAGGGCGAGGCAAACTCAACGGCACGGCCCGCATCCATAACCAAGACCTTATCCGAATCCATGACCGTGTGCAAGCGATGGGCAATAGTCAGCACTGTGCACTCCTTGAACTTATTCCTAATAGTATTCTGAATGAGAGCATCTGTCTGTGGATCCACATTGGCCGTCGCCTCGTCCATGACCAGGATGCGATTCTCGCGGAGTATAGCACGGGCCAGGCACACCAGCTGCCGTTGGCCCACGCTGAAGTTGGTGCCGCCCTCAGAGATCTTGCTCATCAGACCGCTGGGCAGGTCAGCAACCACCTTCTTCAGTTTGACCTCCTCCAGAGATTCCCAGAGTTTCACATCGGAGTACTCATCGAACGGATCCAGATTGTAGCGCATGGTGCCCGAGAACAATACCGGCTCCTGGGGTATAATCGATATCTTGCTGCGCAAATCGTGCAGACCCAGTTCGTTGGTGTCGCGGTGATCGATCAGAATTGAGCCCTCGTTGTAGGATAGCCGGAACAGTGCATTGATCAAGGACGATTTGCCGGCGCCAGTGCGGCCGACGATGCCAACCTTCTCACAGGCATTGATGTCAATGTTCAGCGAACGGAGCACATAGTCCGCGTCCTTGTCGGGGAAGTAACGCAAGCTCAGATCATCGAATTTAATTTTGCCTTCATCGGGCCAGTCCTTTGGTGGTTTCTTGTTCGGTTTCGATTCAAAGTCGCCCTCCGGCTCCAGATCCTCGTACTCAACGACACGTTCCACCGATGTCATGTTGTTCTCCAGCTCGGCGGACTGACGCATGCCCCACTGCACCATGCCTGTCATACCCATAGCCTATAAAAGGAATCTGCTTAGAAGAGTTTGGCAAGCCGTTTGTGATAGTGAATCGCACCTGTGTTATGGCCAAGCCAACCTCGCCACCGTTTTGCGGCGAGAAGAGGAAGAAGCTGAGCGTTACTATGGCTATATAGAGCACACAGATCAAGTCCAGCCAGTAGCCAAAGGCACGACTCGTCGCCAGGAACATGTAAAAGCCAGAGCTGTGCAAATCCTGGAAATTATCAAACTCCTCGATGAGCTCCTTCTGTGCACCGAAAGCTCGTATCGTGGCCAAACCATTCAGCGAGGCACTCAAATGGGAGTAGATGGGCGAGCGAGCTGCAGCAGATCGAGAGTAGAAATGATTTCAGGATTAGTCAATCAACTTCTTGTTCAGAACTTACTTGTGGCCTCCAAGCGCTTGACATCTCTGGACGTAGTCAGGTAGAAGGAGCGCAGCAAATAGAAGATAACAACCAAGATGGCCGTGACCAGCAGATACCACACGTTCACAATGCACAGCACCACAATAATGCCCAGAATGACAAGGAAAATCTGCATGACATCCATCATGACCGATGGCAGAATCTCATCCACCTGGCCCAAGTCCTTGGAGAAACGATTGAGAATGCGGCCCGACGGATTTGTGTTGAAGAAATTCATTGCCGCTCGGGTCACGCCCTGGAACATTTTGTTGTGCAGCGTCGTGGAGCTCTTGGCAGCCAAATAGAAGAACAGCACACTGCGCACCAGAGAGAACACAATCACCAAGACATTAATAGCCGTAAAGTAATATATATCAATGGGATCCGTCTCGCTGTTAATTCTCGGCATGAAGGAGCGACGCAGGCGTGACATAAAGGTTTCCGGTTCAGATTCACCGTTTTTGTTGACCCTGAAAATGGCATCACATTTAACATTTAGAGCTATGTTATTAATATACTGTTAACTACATACAGATACATTACTTAGCAGGTCTCTTATCAAGATAATGCTAAGATTCTTCTTACAGACAATTTAGATATATTTTATCAATATACCGTTACATATAACTTAACATGCAGTTATTTACTTACCAGTATGACAAGAACATATCACCGCCAGAGCCCAGCACCTGAGCGCCAATACAGAAGAAGGCAAACACAATGAACAAAAAGTAACCATTGGCAGCAAAGTATTTCTTGTAGAGGCCCATGCCAATGCGTCCCTCGGTGCGAGTTTCCTGCGCCTGCATCGGTGACTCCATGACCACTGACTCAGCGCCCGATTCCATGGAGGAGACACTGTTCTGTCGACTGCGACGCGTGCTGATCTGCGATAGCTTTCGCTTTTCGGGTGCATCGCCGGCTCCCTCTTCCTTCTTGCTGGGATCGGTCAACATTTGGGCAAAGTCCAGGCCGCTCTTGCACATGGACTCGTAGGTGCCCTTGGCACTGATCTTGCCCTTATCCATAATGACTATAAGATCGGCCTGCTCCAGGAACTGCAGCTGATGGGTGACCAGCAGCACGATGTTATCTCGCAAATAACCACGCATGCACTGATCAAACAGGTGACGGCCCACATGGGTGTCCACAGCGCTGAGGGGATCATCCAGCAGGTAGATATCTGCCTTGCGGTACACGGCACGGGCCAGACTGATACGTGCCTTCTGGCCACCGGATAGGGAGGCGCCGCGCTCGCCCACAATTGTCTTGTCTCCGTACGGCAGCAGCTCAAAGTCCCGCTCCAGCGCGCACTTCTTCACCACCTGACGATAGCGACTCTTGTCCATGGCCAAACCGAACAGAATATTCTGACGCACTGTGCCCGTAAAGAGCCACGGCTCTTGGGATGCATACGACAGGGTGCCATTCACTTTCACAGTGCCCGATTCTGGAGGCAACTCACCGAGAACCGTCTGTATCAAACTGGACTTGCCAGCGCCGACGGGTCCAATGACAGCCACCAGCTGTCGCGGCTTGAACTTCAGATTAATATTATCCAGCGTATACTCAGGTGCTTTCGAATCCCACTTGGCCTTTAGCTTGGTAATATTAATACCTGCTTCCGTCTCGCTTGTCCGGCGACTGTTCGGCTTCAGCATACCAGTGACTGTGGCCGCGGCCTCCTCCACAATGGTGCCGGACGGCTTAACTTTCTGGTCATTCACATCGTGGGACTTGTCGCGAACCTTCGTCTCCTCGTGCATCATGAACTTTTGTATGCGGCGTATGGATACGAGCAACTCAGCAAACTGATGAAAAATAATAGGGTAAATATGGCAACATTTTAATACAAAATAATAGTATATGTTGTTTTATTTATTATTTATAGGCTGAAAAGTCATTAAGCTTTGTTAATATTCATATTGAAAAGTAACATAAACATGTTATGTTAGGGAACAGCGATCGCTGTTTGAAACACTGCTAATAACATAGGCGTTTAACCCTAACAGAATTTTAACATTTGGGCCGTTAAAGGATTCCAGCCAAAACGTGAAATGTAAACATATTTAAGTATAATATGACAAAGAAATTTAAAATGAATTGCATTGAGTGCATAAAACTGGAGGCGACTTTTGACTTATTTTTTAAAATATTATTTTAAGGAAATTAATATTAATTTGGTTGCAATGCCACAAAACTCAAGCTAAACATGTAAACATGGAAGTTGATTGAATCTGTTAAAACCATTATTTTAACAGATTTTTCTTAAAGCTGCTGCCAACCAGTTTTTCGCACACCTACTACGTTAATAATAAGGGAGATACAGTCTTTAGGGTATGAAAATAATAGTTTTACCTGTGAGATGCCCATGGGGAAGTAGATGGTCATTGTATTACGCAGAATATTGTAGTAGGCGGTTATAGCGAAAGCCTTCTCAGCGGTCAACAGTTTGCCGAGCAGCACAAAGCCCACCAGGCTGACAAACACCGATATGCGCGTCACATACATTATGAAACTCTGCAGAGTGCCACGAATGTAGTTCACTTTACGTATAGCATTCATCTCCTTGCCGCGCACGTAGTTGATCATATTGCTAAATGGTATTTCCCAGGCGTACATTTTGATCACCTGAATGCCCGATATGATTTCGTTCATCATGCGCACACGTTCATCCGTACGCAAAGCCGTTTTCAGACGCAGACTCGACGTCTTCTTGCCCAGATACGCTTGCAGTGGTATGAACAGCAACATAATAGCAACGCCAAAGAATGCCGAGACGCCAATCTGTGGAGGATTATGAAAATAGAGTGAATATGAAATGGTGAAAAGCTGATTTACTAAGCTAAAGGTATTTTACTTGTGCATCAGCCCACAGTCAATAAGTCACTCAGCCAATTAACTTGTCTAAGTGCCCACTCACCTCTCTGTACATGAGCCAGGTGACCACACCGATCTCCACTGGGCCCAGCCATAAATAATGCGTGTGTATCACGGAGACATCCAGACGGCCGACATCGTTCGATATGAGATTAACCACTTGGCCGGTAGTTGTATCGCCCAGTGCTGTGCGGCTGAGTCGTAACGCCTTGCGATAAATCATACTGCACATGGCGACGCGGACCTTCATGCCCGTGTGGAACATGCCCAGCATGTAGGGATGCATAAATAATACATTGAAGGCGCTGCACAAGATCACGCCGACGGCATATAGAATTGCTGTGGTCTGATCGTCGCTCTCCAGATTGTTGGAGTCCGAATAGTAGGCCACCAAACCGCCCAGGCACAGAGGCTGTGTCACGCTGTCACGGATTAAGCACCATAATTATGATCATAAATAACTAGTTATATGTAGAGGGCACGGGCGCTTACCGGAAGCCCATTTCCACTATGAACAGAACGAAACCGAGTATGCCAAAGTTCCAGCCGAAGACGCTCATCGTTGCCTTGAACAGGCTGGGCTGTTTCTTCTTCTTACGCTTCTCCTCCACCTCCTTCTCCCAGGCATCGCTTAGCTTCTTGCCAAGTGTATCTGAGGCAGAAAAAGGTTGATTATAGAGATGCCTTGCAAAATGAATGTGCATATAATTAATCTGCCTTAAAAACAAACTCAGGCTGGGTAAGGCTTCGATTCGCTACCTTTTGCCTTATGGCTAAGATTAAGTTGCTTATTTTGAATAAATTAATAATGTTTTGAAATTTAAATTGTCCTTAAAGGAGAATCATTCATGGATAAGTTTATACTTCGCAAGGCAAGAATTATTTGTCACTCTTTAGGCATTATAGTTATATAGTCTATAAATTTACTATATATATATTATATAATCTATTTTCTAGTATACTAGATAATCTTAATCAGACTGAATCAGAAAAAACTCTTCAGCTCAGCTTGCCTTATGCTCCCTATAGTGTTTAGAAGGATTGTAAATAACTGATTCTATGAGCAATATTGATAATTTCAGCTGTTACGATTCAAGTCCATGATTTTTATCGCCTATAAATAGGCATATCAAGCTTAACGTTGCTATTGTCTATGTGAATTATGGTCTTTGTGGAATAAAAAAAACCCAGTATTGCAGTCAGCTGTCTCTTGGGCTTATCAGTTAACTGGCTAATCGCACCTGGTCAAAGCTGGTCGGCAATACATATATATGCATGTATATATACATATATACATATGCATACATATATATATATATATGTATATATAGTTTTTAGTCTATAGCATATATACCTAAGACGGAGACACTTCCGCACTGGTTTTTGGCCAATCTAAAGTGTGTCCACGACTCTATATACTCAATACTCTACACCTGAGTATTTGATAAATCGAAATAAAAGAGAGAATTAGTAATTTGCCATTGTTTACCTATATAAATATTTACTGAAGACGCATGCCAGATTAGATTGGACGCTTGCCCACTTAATGTCAGCCTTTGGTGTCTCTATGGGCCCATGTACTTTAGGGCGAATAGGCGCGCGATATATGCTTTTATATCTCATATATCATGGAGCGGTCAAATCGGGCGAGAACTCATTAATTGCGGCAATGCCAGCTTGTCAAAGTTATCAAAAAGTTATCAGAGCCAAATTTGTTGTGGCTCCAACAGCCACTGATTTTTATTTCCATTAATGGTTCCATAAAAATCAAAGTTCAATTTCCATGATTAACTAGTTCCCCCTGATAAGCGTGATAAACTTTAAACTTATTGCATATTATAGAATATTTTATAGGCGTCAAGTGACAGGAATCTTATCTGACGATGACTTTGCATTTGATTTATGAGAAATCGCTTCCGATAATACATATATGTATCTATCATGCAATGCTTAGCCATGATCCAATGTATTTCAAAGGCCATGCAATTGTCTCGCGCTAAAATTGAGCTGCTTATCCATCAGACGGGCTTCCTGTTCACATGCTCTATTCTATCTAATCGTAGAGCTACAAAGCAACAAAATATTGTACTTTAAAGTGCTGTCCCAGTGCGTGGTTATATCGCCTTTAGCCACTCGAAAGCACACGTAAAATATGTCTGAAGAGTTGATATTTCCATAGATAATAGCACTGTGTAAGATTTGTCATAGCACGCTTTAGTACATCGAGAAAGTCATGTCAAGTCAGTCCATATAAATGAGCTAAATCGAGTGTATGACGAGTTTATATAATAGTAATACCTATGGGATAACTTATGAATTTATATTTAGAAAGAGTACAATTTGTGGCTTAACTTTATATAAAGTCTATATATATTTAAATTTTTGTGAGTTTTATCTACAAATAAACAATAACTGTATATGCAGCTGCCTAGAAATTCTTGCTGATTTTCTTAATTAATTAATTTAAATTGAATTTCAAGTGCTACGCTTTGTTTATTGATAAGCTCCTTTGTCTTTCTGATTAGTATTCATATTATGCTACCTAAAGCCAGCTCATTTGGTATGCAGAGCACAGTTTGGCCAAGTCCGTTAAGCACTTTTTTAAGTTCAAGTAAATGAGTCATGCACTTACCCGACTTGTGCTCCTTTAGAGCCTGGTAGAGATCGCCTTCGTCGAGTGTCTTTTTGCGTCCTTTGAAAAATGTGGGCATGGTATAGCTGAGGAAAATCAAATAGATATTTATCAGTATTTTTGCTAAGCATTATATAATATATATATATATATAGCTCACCAAAACATCAGCGAGGACAACGGATTCGATGTCTCGCGCGGATTCGGCGGCAACTCATCTGCGGTGACGGACTGCATTTTGTTCTAATTACTGTCAATCCGGTTCGAGGTCGATATCTCAATAACTTGTCATTTGTTGTGCCAGTATACTAGTGTACATGTGTGTGTGTGTGGGTGTGGGTGTATGTGTGTGCGCTCTATCTGACAGCCACAAGCGCCGCTATAATAAAGATGATAAACAAGATAAATGTTAATTTGATTTGAAAATACGGAATATTCGCTGATAAAAATCAAATTTTTCAAAAAGTTTATTTGACGGAAACTATTTCACAAACTGGCATTAAATCTTATCTTAATTTAAAGGTATCTGAGCTATGCTCAATGTCTGGCCCTAGTCATGCTGAGTTGGCCATAATAAACTATTTATGATTTGATAAATTGTGAGAATTCATTTTATTTCACTGTTAATGACTGGGAAAATAAGATGTCTTTACTTATTATATAATAAAAGTTATGTAATTCAGCTATTAAATTAAAATAAGAAACCTATAGAGGTACTCCAAGCTATGGTGACACTTAACTCTGTATATCAGTATATATTTCAGTTTAAAATCCACTTTGAACACAGTTTTCATAGATTTATGACACTTTCTAATGTCTTGGAGATCATATATTCTCACAATCACAAATATTATCAGATTATATAGTATACTTTGATAGCTGAACAGCTGTTATAGGAACTCACAAATTGGCACTGGAACTTCGGCTAGCAGTCGATCTGTAACTGAGCTCTTGGCCAGATGTAAGAGGCACTTTTATAGCCAGCGAGTGAGCGATTAAGGCGGCAAGCAAATGGTTGCCGTTATCAGCGTTCGACTTCGCTTATTTTGTGATCGAGTAGAGATTTGATAACACTTAGCTGGACTAACAAATTCTGAATGAAATTTAAACGTTATCTAAAACGTTGATAATTCTAACTATAGCCGAAGGCTGCAGCTGCACCAGTTGTGCTCGCGGCTTAGAGGCTTGTCAGTAACACTAGCTCGAATTGCTGCTATTGCGTATCTTAATTGCCTTTGTAAATAAACAAATTTGGCTGCTGTGCGTGGCTAAGCAACTGCCCCAGCGATGCATCTGTGTATATATGCAAAAATATGTAGTCTGATAACTTACCAGCAGGTTAATTATGTAGCAATTTATAGCGTCGCAAATAAATTAGCAAAACATAAATACAAAAACTCAAATCGACAAATGATGAAGGTTGAGAAAAAAAAAGAGACAAAACTTGACTGCAAATCAATAAACAATTGTGGTGCCAATCGAAACACGTGCAATTCACTTATAATCACTAGTTTTTATTGTCGCTTTCAAAAAAAAGGTGCCCTATGTGCGTGTTTTTATAGAATTAAATGTAATTGTGCAATAAAAAAAACGTTAAACAAGTTTGTGCGAGCTCGAAACTTGGTCTGCTTCTTCTCTGATTTTCAGCGGCGCAGGCGCAGACTAAACGATAATATATCTGTTAATTGTTATCCTTGCCAGCTGAAATTTAACAGATGATGTGTTTTTCTATACCAAATGTTGTTTTTAAATAGAATAAACACGTTTTGTAATAGAAATCGTTGATCACCAAATAATATTACTTAGAGCTCAATTTAAACATTAACATTGCGCGCTCTACGTACGGCGTACTTAACAGTATGTTAACGTAATAGACAACCTCTGTTTATTTACATAATATATCGATAGACTTGACCATGCGTATCGAATCCATTTGCGTTATTAAGCGGTTTAATTAACCACACAATAATTGCTTAAACACGGCAATCTATTTGTTAAATAATTAAGAAAAACGTATAAAATTAAATTTTAGCAAAATGCAGTCCGTTTTAAGGAGTAGCTTGGGTATTGGTAAGTTAATGTTTCCACTGGACTTTGACTTGTTGATATGTATACTTGATCATCCTTAACACCTTATCAGCCCGTCAGACTTTGCATGCAAGGCAAATTGCTTCGATTGCCGCGCTGCCAGATACTCATCAGATGCTGCAGAAAACATGCCGTGACTTTGCAAATTCCGAACTGGTGGGTCCAAATGCAGCGAAATTCGATCGTGAACATCTTTATCCTGCGCAACAGATTAAACAAATGGGCGAACTGGGCCTCATGGCCGTGTCCGTGCCTGAGGAACTCGGCGGCACCGGCTTGGATTACCTGGCCTATGCCATTGCCATGGAGGAGATCTCACGTGGTTGCGCCTCAGCCGGCGTGATCATGTCCGTCAATAATTCCCTATACTTGGGTCCATTGTTGAGCTTTGGTAACGACGACCAAAAAGCTGCCTACATAACGCCCTACACAACAGGTGAACGTGTGGGTTGCTTTGCTCTGTCCGAGCCTGGTAATGGCTCCGATGCGGGCGCAGCATCCACCGTGGCCACGGAGAAGGGAGATCACTATGTGCTGAATGGCACCAAGGCATGGATAACGAATGCTTTCGAAGCAGAGGCTGCTGTAGTCTTTGCTACCACCAACAAGCAGCTGAAGCACAAGGGAATCTCTGCATTTATAGTAAACAAGGGTATCAAAGGTTTCTCGCTGGGCAAGAAGGAGGACAAACTGGGCATACGCGGCTCCTCCACTTGCCAGCTCATATTCGAAGATTGCGAAATACCCAAAGAGAATCTACTAGGTGGAACGGGCCTTGGCTTTAAGATTGCTATGCAAACTCTGGATGCTGGGCGCATTGGCATCGCTAGTCAGGCGCTGGGCATTGCGCAGGCCTCGCTGGAATTGGCCGTTGATTATGCGCAGAAGCGTCAAGCCTTCGGCAAGCCCATATCTAAGCTCCAGGCCATACAGCAGAAGATTGCCGATATGTCTCTGGCTGTGGAATCGGCCCGTCTATTGACCTGGCGTGCTGCCTGGCTGAAGGACAACAAGCTACCCTATACGAAAGAGGCTGCAATGGCCAAACTGGCCGCATCCGAGGCGGCTACACTGTGCGCTCATCAGTGCATCCAGGTGTTGGGCGGCATGGGATACGTAACCGACTTGTCAGCAGAACGCCATTATCGGGATGCGCGTATCACCGAAATCTATGAGGGAACCTCGGAGATTCAACGTCTGGTTGTAGCCGGCTCAATACTCAAGGAGTACGCTAGTTAATGTTATTCCACCTGCTTTTTATAACAGCCTAAATGCAATAAAGTCTTGAGTAGACTAAGAAATACCCTATTTTAAATCATTGTGGACATGCAACAGGTGTAAATGAAGCAAGACTAAAGTTAATTTGTTTAATAATACTTTGTCTTAGCGTTGATTCAGTAGCTTAAATCTTATCAAACTAAACTTAATTATTATTAATAAACTTATTATTTTCATTTTGAAAGAATTTAAGTTATTTGTTATCTTTTGCAGTTTAACAATAAAATAAAGTGCGTAGATTGCGCTGTTATCAAACTCTGTTAATAAGAGTGCACTCTTAAAAATGTTAAGTATTTCCACACATGCCGGATCTGGTCACACTGGTAGCCATTTTACAGCGGCGTCAACATCTACTCTGCGCACATTTCAACAAAATTCCGTTTTGTTCGGTAGTAATACGTTATAAAACATTTAGCACTGTGTAATTTAAACAAGTGTGTGGTAATGAAGCTGTTTACAATTTGCAACAAACCAAACAGACGTTAGCTACAACGTACTAACTCTGCTGCGTTTCGCGTTCCCCCTCCACGCCCTGCATCGACAACTAGGCGCTGCGCCAGGAATAGCCCAATAGGCCAATACAGCGACAGCAGCTATGGACGTTGTTTGTGTAATTGATACCATTGTGGGCGATCATTTAGAGGATCGCCTCTGTGCCCTAGAGGAGGTCAAACAGGCCGTACAATCTGCTGGTGCAAATTTTCAGCGTGTGCAGGTGCGTTGGCGGTTAAAATGAAAACACAAAAAGCCTTAAGACTCCACATAGCTGTTATACAATAATAATATTTGAAAATGTTTGGATTCTACAGTTCGAGCGGTTGGATTTCGGCGAAACGAATGTGCTGGAAACATTCTATAATGCCGATGTAGCCGTAATCGATTTAAGCATATTAACCCAGCAGCGTCCACTCTCCTACCACTATGGAGTGCGTGAAAGCTTTGGCATGAAGGAGAACATTTTAATCTACAACGATTTGGAGTCCAAACAGACGCTCAGCCTAAAGGTGTGTAGACAAACAGGTGTGCACGCGGCTTGATTAGCAAAGATGTTGACAGTAAAAAAAACAGCAAATGCAAAGCTACAACAAAAACACAGCATAATCGGCTCTGTTCTGCCGATAAGATAAATGATAGAACAACAAGTTTATTACATATATTTCTTTCTTTCTTTTTTTGTTTTAAACATCAGACGCAGCAACCAGTCGTGTGTGTTGCTGCTGGCGTTGCTAGTTTGTGCCGTGCTTCCGTTTAGTGAAACAAAAAATAGTTGTTATATTTGTTTTGGCCGTTGCAGCACGAAAAGCTAAAACAATAAAAGAAATAACAACAACAGCTGAACGGACGCCAACGCAAAACTCAAAACAACACGCACGCCGCACTCACACATGAACACGCACGCCGCACTCACACATAAACACGCTCACTATAAACAAATGCTGTGCTTGCTTGCACTAACAGTGGCGTACGTAAATACATGTCTAGTTCAAAGCATGTTTGTTTGCAATTTGTTGTTGCGTGTATGAACTTTAGCGTCCACAAAAACAGGCGCCCCTTCATACAAACAATTTAGTGCTTAAACACGCGTCACTTTTAAATATCGTTTCCACTTATAAATATTTGTCCAATAACACAGCCTTCGTTTGGCGTCCTATACACATAGTGATGTCCGAAAATACATGTCTAGCTCAAATTGTGTTTGTTCCAAATTAGCAATTTTTAATACTTCACCTCCGATACTAACTGTGGCGTCCATAATATTAGGCTGCGAGAAAATAAATATCATAAATAAAATAAATTTTACTGTGTACAACGCCCATAAAATATATATACATCTTCATCTCATTCTGTTCTTTCAGCTCTCCTGTGCCAACTACCTATTTCTCAGCTATAAACGCAACGCTGAGACCAATACCTGCAGTCTAACAAACCAGGCCAGCAATAAGGAGCAAGCTACTGATGGGCGTGTACCAACGACATTGCAGTCGCGTCTCAAGCGCAAGTTGCAAGATGTTGAAATACAATCAAAGTCCGTACTTGCAACACAGTCATCAATACAATGAAATTGCAGCTATTTATTTACATGAACTCATTTTTCAACTTCAGGGCACATATGCGAGAAAAATTTCTCAGTGATATGAGGGCGGCGCGTGATGCCTACGCGCCCAGCGATGATAAGCTGAAGAGCATTCTACATGGGGTAAGTTTAATACATATACCTCTATTTACATATACTGAAGAAATGATTACTTAATTAATTTGACGTCATTTTTAGATGCGTAAACGCCTGGACGATCCACACGTTCTCTCTGGCGAGGTATTGCACAGTTTTATGTGCTCCCTGCGGGATGTGCAGGATTATGATGCGATGGTGCGTCTGGTGAATGATTTGAAGAACATACCAAATACACGCAAATATGTGGAGACAGGCAACATGAGTTTTTTGTATGCGTTTGCATTAAATCGACGCAATCGACCTGGAGATCGAGAGAAAGCACTGGAATCATCACTCAAAGCGCTCGAGAAGAAGGAGAATCACTTTCCGGACATGTTATGCCTGTGCGGACGCATTTACAAAGATATGTTTGTCGAGTCGGACTGTACGGATAAGAAGAGTCTGGAGAATGCTATCAAATGGTATCGCCAAAGCTTCGAAGTGCAGCCTAATGAATATGCAGGCATCAATTTGGCCACACTGCTAGTGATCGAGGGAAAGGAATTTAGCAATACAGTTGAGCTGCAGCATATTGGCATGACATTGAACAATCTCATTGGCAAAAAGGGCAGCTTATCTACGCTCAATGGCTACTGGGATGTGGCGACCTTCTTTGAAATCTCTGTGCTAGCCGAAGACTATGTGAAAGCCATCCAAGCTGCCGAGTGTATGTTCAAGCTGAAGCCGCCTGTTTGGTCGCTAAAATCAACTATTGGCAACATATCGTTAATACATCGCTTTCGGCGGAAGCCCGAGGATCGACAGCTGCCCATTGAGGAACAGGCTTTTCAGTTCTGGATGGATTTCTTTCTGGAGGCCATTAATGTCAATGAGATTAATAGCATACGTTTTCCCATATTGGTATGCACTCTAGTTGATCGACCCAACTATCCACCTATTAAACTCTTACTTCTTTGCAGATACTCGAACCTAACAAGATTTATATGCCCAGCTATGTGACCATAAACATGGACGCTGATGAGAAATCCATACAGATTGTTAACATTTGCCTGGCTCATTCGAAGAATGCCTGCAAGAAACTGCACGACTTCTTATTTGTTGCTTCGAAAATCAAGTCGGTTAGTCTGTACAAACGGGACGATCTCTGTGCTTATCTATATGTGCATCACAATTCGGACGATTTTCAAATCTATTTTCCATCCACCGAGTGCCGGCAAAGCTTCTATGACCGCATATTGGAAATGACTGCAGATCAGGAGGTCTTTGTAAATCTGGAGACTGATGAGGCGCAAATCGAGGTGAGCATTATCTAACCAAGCAAGCTAATAAACTCGTGTGTTATGTTAACTTATGAAACACTTGCAGTATGAGTACGATTACAATGATCAGAATCGCAAGATTACGTTGGGCAAGGGCACCTATGGAACGGTATATGCTGCGCGGGATAAACAGACGCAAGTTCGCATTGCCATTAAAGAAGTGCCGGAGAAGAACTCACAGGATGTGCAGCCGCTGCACGAGGAGATCAAGCTGCATTCGCAGCTGCGTCATCGCAATATAGTACAGTATTTGGGCTCACGCTCGGAAGATGGCTTCTTCAAGATCTTCATGGAGCAGGTGCCCGGTGGTTCGCTATCCGATTTGCTAAAGACCAAGTGGGGTCCACTCAAGGATAACGAGTCCACCATGGCCTTCTACTCCAAGCAGATACTGCATGGTCTCAAGTATCTACACGAGCAGGACATCGTGCATCGCGACATAAAGGGCGACAATGTACTTGTTAACACGTACAGCGGCGTGGTCAAGATCTCCGATTTTGGCACTTCGAAGCGCTTGGCACGCATCAATCCCATGACAGACACATTTGCAGGCACCCTACAGTACATGGCACCGGAGGTCATCGATCAGGGCGTGCGTGGCTATGGACCGCCCGCAGATATCTGGTCCTTTGGCTGCACAAATGTTGAAATGGCCACGGGCAGTCCTCCTTTCAGCGAACTGGGCAATCCACAAGCAGCCATGTTCAAGGTAGGCTTCTACAAGAAGCATCCCAACATACCGGAGGAAATGTCCACAAATGCCAAGAATTTCATACTGCGTTGCTTTGCCATTAGCGTTCAGGACAGACCTTCTGCGCTACAGCTACTCGATGATCCTTTTCTCACAGAGTAAATAAGTCCTTGCTGAAGATTGTACGCCGTTATTAACAGTGGATTGTTTTCTCTTACAGCAAACCGCGCAAGTTGCGACCTGCTTTGCCCATCAACACGTCGGAGTTTGGGCGCAGCATCTCTGTGCCCGCGGATCGCTTGGTGCACAAAACAGCTCCACCTTTGACTTACCATACTACATCGAATACGCCCACCACGCCGGAATTGGAGTAAGTTTTAGCAATGTGGCTTAATTGAGTTGTATTTACTTATCATTTAATGCATCTTATAGCGTCCCGCTTGGAACTGCTTCGGTGGATATTAATGAGCTAACTAGCACACAGAATTTCATCATTGAACGTCGCAATTCATCTGGCTATTTGCTATCGCCAGAGATTGAACCACAGACGCCGTCGCTACGTACCAGCATAAGCGATACGAGCGAAACGGATGGGTTTTATCGTTTAAAAAAAGACTCGCAGCGGCGTGCCACTCTGTCCAAGGTACTGATGCTGGACGAATCAAAGATCTGTGAGATTTGGGAGAAGAAGATCAATGCAGATCAAAACTTCATAGCCATACGTAATAGTGATCTGGTGCTGCTAATACGCGGTCTGCGTGATTACATTTCAAATGAGAACGAGAAGCATCTGGAGGCGACCATCAACGAACTGAAACAGAAGCTAGATAACGATACCGTCGCATTGGATCACCTGCATTTGGCGTTATACTCATTTCAGGATGCGGTCGTGTATGCGCTGCGGCTGCACTGCATCAAGCCGCATTGGATGTTTGCGTTGGATAATCTAGTTAAGCGTGCCGTGCAAGCGGCTGTCACCATATTCTCACCTGAACTGGGCGCCAATTTGGCGGATAAGGATTTGTCGGGTAATGATGACGAGAGTGTACATAATGCAGGTCCACAGTCAACTCCTGACAGTCAAGAGAAGCTGCCAAATGCAATTGATAAGGCGCAGGCCAGCAGTAACAGCGGCACCGATCAATTGGATGGAATGAGCAGCTCAGTGGAGTGTGTGCGTATTTTGCGGGATATACGTGACAATCAAAAGCAGCTGCAGTTACAGATTATGGAGCAGAACCGCCAGAGCCTGCGTGCACTGCACAGCATCAGCCAGGAGCTAGCCCATATCTATATGGGCGGTCGGAAGCGATTAAGGTGAGTTGGTAAATAAGAAATAATAAATTCGACAGATATCTTAATCATTTATTTTGCAGACGCACCTTCAACGGCTTCAACAAGAAGTGCCATAGAATGAGCCCGAGCGGAGCGGGCAATGGTGCGGCCCGTCCAATCCAAAATGCCAATGCCCGCCGCCAGCTAACCAAGCACAATTTTGGTCTGCATGAGATAGACGAGCAATTGGAGCAGTGGCTAGCGCAGCATGATATCGATGAATTCTCAAAGACGCTCATACTGAATGAAGGTTTCACTTTTGAGGACTTCATCTATAACATGGAGAAGCTGGATCTAATGCGTCTGGGTCTGCGGTTGGTGTTTCTTTTTTGTATATGTATATATTCTATTATAATATTACAAGCATTGGCTCTGATCTCTTTCAGCGTTGGCATCGAGGTGCGTTTGTGGAAACTCATAATACAGGAACGTGCCTGTACTTCGGTATGCGTGGAGAGTCCAACCGACCCATACGACAAGCCCGTCAACAATAATACAATCACAACAAATGCAACTGATGAAGATATTATAAACCTCGCCAAGGGCAAGATGAAAAAGAGCGAAAGCGAATACGCTTCCTGCAGCGAATGACTAAGCCGCCCCAGAAACCAATTGGATTTAGAGTAGAAGAATAAGAAAAAGAGTGAGAGGGAGAGCAGAAGGAGAAGGATTGTTGTTGTTTTTAACTGATTCTGTTTAATTGTAAATGTTGTCATATTTTTTCGTGCTGCTACTAACAGTTGCAAATGCCTAGCATTAAGTTGAAAGTTTTTCAAACGCCTTAAAATGAATTTTCCACGCCCACACATAAATTGTATATATGTGTGCTGCGTGCATTGTTTTTGCCTTTTATCTACTATGCATGTTAATTTATAATATGAAACTTAAGTGCCTTTAAATTATACAAAAATTAAAAATTTAAAAAAAAAAACAAAAAAATAATAAACTGAAATAAACTCTGAAAAATTTGCGAAAATGTTGAGCTAACAAAATATAGTGTTTGTATTTAACAGAAATTTATTTTGTACATTTGAAATAAATGTGAAGGCCCTGCTGTTAATTTATAGTTTAGCAGCCCAGTCTGGCCATTATCCATTTTAATGTTAGCCAATCGCTGTTATACCGTTGTACTGGCTAACATCTAAAATCTGCTGAGTGAGCTAGCAGTTAAACAATTTTGTAACTTTTCTAGTTCGTTTGCATTTATTTTTTTTGTATGTTTTTTTAGTCTTTATTGACATTGCAGAAGTTTGAAATTGACATATGTTAGTTAACATAGTTCTGTTATGTAACAAATTGTTATTATTGTTATTCGAAAGCGTTTCGTTCTGTTGCTGCAGTTGTTCATGCTGTTGTTGTTGATGTTGTTGTTGTTTTGTTGCTGTTGTAATAAGTTGTTGTTGTTGTTGTTGTTGTCGTTGTCTCTTATGCCTTGGACTCGGCCTCGCTAGCTGTCGCTGTAGACTGAGCATCGCTGGACTTGCCATCATCCACCTTGCCAAAGACGCAGCAGGGGCACTTCTCCTTCAAAGCCAAGCGGTACTTGGGATGACTAAAGGGGAAATGGTTACAATAATTAAGTTGATCTTGACTTTTGGTATATAGAGAATATATATATATGTACCTGATGCCGTATACAATTGGATTGTAGCAGGCAGCCGACTTTGCGAAGCAAGCGCCCCAAATGGTGTTCAATGGTGTGAGGCCCTCGAATTTGAACAGGCCCATGCAGTTGATGACCAGATATGGTGTCCACGCCATGAACCACAGTGAGATGGTGACCAGAGCGACCTTGGCCAGTTTGCCCTCAGCGCTCTTCTCAGCATCCTCGGACGAGCGCAGAGATTTGACATTCATCTTCTTGGCCTGCTCGCGCATGGCTTTCTCGTGAGCAGAGACCGCCTGAAGAGAGAGGCAGATATTAGTTAAAGAGATTCGCTCCAGTCTCAGTTTACCTTACAGCAATAATGAACCAGTAGGAGTAGCAGATCAAGAACAGTGGGATATAGTAGACAAAGATGGAGTAGAAGATCAGATATGAACGTGGATTCCAATCGCGTTCCAAGTAGTCAATACCGCACGATGTCAGATTACCCTCGGGCACATATCTGCTCAAAATCGAACATAGTATGAAGATAGATGCTTTTTCGCCATATAACTGTAAGCTCACCTGCTCCAGCCGAAGGCGGGCGCCAGGCACCAAATGCTCGACATGAACCATATGTAGGCAATCTTGCCCAATGCCAATGGGATTGTCATCGGACGGCCGGCCATGCCTTTAACAATCACTTGATAACGATCCAGCGATATCATGCACATGGACCAAATGGAGCTGCAGCCAAAGGCCGAGCCCAGGCCGGCATATATATCGCACATCATCGGGCCGAGCACCCAGGTCTCAAAGTACAGATTGATGCCCATCATTGGCGTATTGGTAATCATGATGCCGAAATCGGATATAGCCAAATTGATGACCAATAGATTAGCAGGCGTCCGCAACGATTTTGTGGTGGCAAATATGTAAATCACCACGCCATTTCCGCACCAGGAAATCATGCCAATCATGATCATGTAGGCGGTTAGAATTTTCGCCCAGATCGGATCCATAGCGGGAAATTGATTCCAGTATGGGCTAATTAAGTGCGCCATATCGGGTGTGACCTGTAAGAGTTAGCATTAGAAGTAAGCTCCTTCGCTTTCTTCGTCTCTATCGCCATCTCTCTCGCTCTCTCTCTCACCTTGTCTACTACCGATCCATTGGACAGTGGGGCAAAGTGTGGCCCCAGTTGTGTGGCTACTGCTGCAAAGCTGTGCAATAGAAATGTTTATTAACTATATATTCTATTAAATGTGCTATCCAGTTGCTTACCTTTCCATTTTTAATTTGTTTATCCGCTTAGCACTATATCCCGGCTTTAACTTGCACTAACTTCTGCGTGTTACATAAAAAGCTGCAAATTAGTTTGTATTTCGCTAAATTTCTAACACTCTTTACATAGGTTTTTGTATTTTCCCTGAATATAATTTCACTGGAGCGGACTATTCGCGGCGATTGGTCGTTGGAAACCTGCGTCTGTGCCTGACGCAGACGCCGCTTTTATAGTCTTGTCATTGCCCATGCCAAACCAAATTCAATTAGTTCTTGCACCCAAAGGCCTAAAAATAAAGGCGTTAACAGCTTTTGGCTTATAACATAAACTTAAACGAATATAAAATATAATATTGCAACGATGACGCGACGACAGCCAATGTCAATAGTTATGTACTTTAAAGGTTTCCTAGCTCCAGATTCGCTGGCAGCAGGCTGGCAGTGGGCCAACGTTCGAGCTGACATTGTGCCGCAAGCAGCAGAAAAGTGGGCGTGGAAAGTCAGCGATTTAATGTGTCAATGCAATGTGCAAATATGAAGAGCACCGGCATATCAATAGATGCACGAGCCAAAGCAAGATTGAAGAGTTCATGCGGCGTATGCGCAATGTTTGCATGAGATATTTATATGTTGCGCATACGCCGTGTAGCGCGACGTTGTGTTTTCTATGCTGCAAAGCTGACATTAAATGATACAGAATTAAAATAACAATTGCATTTAATATTATAATATAGAATTTGATTATTATAAAATATATATATTTTTGTTTTGTTTATTTCATTTCCCATCATATTTGTTGAGCATGAGAAAGACTTTAATACTAGCATTGAATTTAGTTAAATATGATCTATATATTCTTCAGTTAGTCATTTATTTGTCTATTTTTAATCACTTTATAGACAGAGCTCTGCTACGGCTGCATTTAATCAACCGTTAATGCTATAAATACTATATTCAGAGATCGAATCGGCAGCATTAGACGTAAGCTGCTTTTGCATACAATGTGCTATCAATAGGTCTATTCACACTTCAGTTGTGACGCTCGTGTTCTATTGTTTACGTGTTGTCTCACATGTCAGAGAGCGTCTAAACAAATATACAAAAATCGCGCGAGCGTGCGTGTGTGTGTGTGTGGTCCTCTAGGGTGTGGGTGTTGGGTTTTGTCAAATCTTCTACAGACACATAAAGCTCGCTTTGTTTGTTTTATGCGCACAATAAAACTCAACACAGACGCATAAATTGGGTCACACAGCTAATCCAAGGTGAGCGAAGAGGGGGCTGGCAAGAGCAGGGGATGGGGCACCCTTATATGGCAATGAAACGCTGCTTAGCTAAATAGCTGTCAATTGATGAGACAATCAGCATCTGTAAAGGTTGAGATCTTTTGGTTAAAATCAATTACCGCAAAGCAAAGCGCGCAAATGAAAATGAGAAACAGCAACTGAAACAGCAAGAGAAACAGAACCCGAAACATGCAATAAAGATAGAAACGGGCAGCAGATCAAAGCAGAACGCTAACCGGAAGCTGCGCTTCGCTGATGCGTCCAATGATTAACACGATAAAAATGATCATCATCGGCAACGCGATGATGAGCATTGGAAGCGTCATCACAGTAGCTACACTAGTTGCTTGCGGTTAAACTAACTGTCGCCGCGTGATCTATGTGTGTTTATGGGAGTGTGTATGTTTTATAAGTGTAATATGTAAAATTAACTTAAAAAAAAAACTTGTAAATAACCAAGATGCCTCATCAGACATTTTTATATGACAGAGGTGAGCGCAAATATTCGAACATCATTTCGAGTTGCGCTAAACAAACAAAAGGCGCCCACCTGCAAAATTCATATAAACAAATTATATTCGACTAAAGCAGCAAAAAATGCCAAAATTAAAAAAACTGATTGCAACAAACATGTTGGAAAAAAGGCACGACAGAAATAAGTTATTTAGCATTAGCAAAAGCGAAATAAATGTTTCAGGTTTTATTTCTCTTCGTGTCTCAGTCGGACGAAAAAAAAGTCAAGTGAATGCGACTATACTGCATCGTGGATACCCTATAAATTGATATGAGCTCAAATTAAATTCAGGCATTGTATTATTTTTAACTATAAAAATTGTAAGCTGAACTTTTGAGTTGTCCACACAAAAGCATTCTCGAATTAAAGCAGCTATAATTTTATTAATTCACCTTTAAAGAAGTAAAAACTACTTAATTCTAGCTGACCTCAGTGCATGCAAATTAAACAAATTGAAACAGAATCAATTTAAGCATTCGCAGCTGCAAGCTGCATGACAGTATATACCCCATGCTTTTGAGTAGCATATAAATAACAAACACCTTTGCTTTGATTTTTGTTGTTTGCTTTTATTGTTGTTGTTGTAGTATTTTATTTTTATTTTATTTTTTCGTGTTCGACAGCGTGTTGTGTGTGGGTACGGCAAGTGTTCTGCGTCTGCGTTTACGTCTGCGTCTGCGTTTCGGTCTGAGTGTGCGTGCTGTGTGGGGGTAAGTGAGAGAGCAATGCGAAAGAGAGCATAAGCAAGGCTACTGATGCTGCTCAAAGAACGCCAAAGTAAATTTCGACGATGGCGCTGTCATTTGCAATCGTGAGAGAGAACAGAGCTAAAGAGAGAGAGAGAGTTGGCGCGTGTGTGTGGGAGCGCCCTAATCGTCTGTTCTCAGTGTCATTAGCTGCTGCTGCAACAGCTGAGATCACTTCCACTTCGCACTCTGGCGACGTCAGCAGAGGCTGCACTGCCCGCTGCGACGGCGACTGCGACAGCGACGACTGATGTTATTTTCAGTTGCGAGCAGAGCGGCGGCCAAAGATTTACAGTAACAACACGAAGCTAATCAGCAGCGTTTGGCGGTTCGCGTGCAGCGTGCGCTCGGTAAAAATTCTCTTGCGCGGAACACGGCAATATACTGTTAAATTTAGCGCACCGGTCACAGATTCCAAAAAAATATAAGAAAAATGCGAATTTTTGCGCCCAACTAGACAGATGAATGTCGTTATATGTAAATACAGTTACATGTGTAAATACAGTTACAGTTACATCTGTTTTCGCACTTGTCTGCGCATGTATGTTTGCGTGTTTTGTTATTGTTGTCGTTCAACTTTGATCGCAGTTAACTCGATTCTCTATTGGCAGCCGAAATGAAATGTCAATTTGCAAATCGTTGTTTAACCTTTTGTTTAGTTTATTAATTAATGACGAAATTCAACCAACGCGGTGCGCGTCATCGAGACTGTCGTCAGAGCACGCCTTAGGGGCATAAATGCAATTAAATCATTAATAAAGCCAGACAAACATCCAAATATACTCGATAGCGCCGACTCCCATGCACACACCCATACACAGAAACTAACTCATACACACACACGCTAAGTGCAATAGAAAAGTGTGTGGCAAGCAGCACGGAAGCAGCAGCAGCAGCAACTACTTCGAAATTTATTTTCGAATAAATAGTACAAAGTTGAAGAGGAAGAAGCAGCAGCCGAAGCTAAACGTAAAAACAAGGCAAAAATGCCGCAACGGGCAAAGGGGCAGCTCTCAATATATTTTTCGTTTCATTCTCTTACGCGTGCACAGTGACCTGCACTTCATTTGCATCGTCTCAATTGCCGAAGATGCGCACAAATTGATCAATTAATTGCCGGGCAGAAAATATTTCGCACTTAGGTGCGAAAACGAATTATTTATAACTTCGTCTCGTTTAATATGTTAACTGATTTACGCACCCTTCACTACTGAGTAAATCAATTATAAAATGGAATGATAGGACGGCCACACACAAAGTCCAAAATACTGAACAAAACTAGCAACTTTTGAAAATCAAGAACTAAAAGAGAACAAAATTTTATTTTTTTTAACTATTTACATAATTATATTCAAGCATATTGGCATAAGTTTATAATCTTACATTTTAAGACCTGAGTATTGAATATTGACACATAAAACAAATATTGGGCCCCACAAATATTTTTTGGAATTTTTGCATAAATATTTAGCATGAAACAGTAAATAATTAAAAAATGCCACAAAAGTTTCCCATTTAGGCAAATGTTCTCATTTGTTAAGCACTGTGCACAGTGGTGTGAGCGCTTTGAGTATTGAGATGATGCCCCGATCCCGATGC
Organism: Drosophila hydei; assembly: GCF_003285905.1. Lineage (NCBI taxonomy): Eukaryota > Metazoa > Arthropoda > Insecta > Diptera > Drosophilidae > Drosophila > Drosophila hydei. Next base: position 494,889 of record NW_022045657.1, read on the forward strand.
TAATGCCGCAGTTATATGTATATTTATATATTTGAGTGTGCGTGTGTGGTTGTGGATGGCTGTGTGTGTGTGTCTGTGTGTGTGTGCGTCTGCGTCTACGTCTACGTTGCGGGCTGTGTGTTTCTGTCGGCGTCTGAAATTAACGAAATAGGAAATTTTGGTATTTCTTTATATAAATAGATTTCGCCATACGGAGAGAAGTTAAAACGAGGAAAATGTGAAAATGTGAAAAGTGAATGAAACGCACGAGGAAAATTTGTAAAAATCAAACCCAATTACAGGCCACCAAATTCTGAAATGTGAAAATTGAAAAAAAAAAAAAATATATTTATATATATATATACATATGTGCATATGTATATAAATATGTCCAAAATTTTCTGAATCTGTGAAACGTCAGAATAAAATTGAAAAACAAAAATATAATACACACAGTTTTTGTTCGAGTGTGGCAATAAACATAGACCAAATCGAAGATGTGAATGTAATTATTTTTTTTTTTGACATAAAAATTGTGCGTGCAAAAAATAAACAATACACAAAAGAGCAGTTTAGACGACTACGTTGAAGACTTTGAAGGAAAATGCAGGCGTCTTCGACGACAACGACAACAACAACTAAAACAAAAAAGCTGAGCAGCAGCGGAGGCGTCGGGGGCGTCGGTACCGGCAGCAACAGCACCAGCACTGTGGCTATGACAACTGCCAGCAAAACGACAACAACAACAACAACTACACGCAAACCGGCAACAGTTGCTGGTGCTGCCGCTGGTGCAGCTTCTAACCACAAGGCGCCAAAGGCAACACCACTAATCGAAAGCGATGAGCACGCTGAGATGGTCGAGCTGATAAGCGAGCAAGCCGATGCCATCTATCACCAGTGGAAGAATTCCGGAGCGCCGCCCGCCGAGCTGCTGGAGTACGCAAACGCGGCCACCACTGGGAACTTTGCGGATGTTGCTGTTGCGGCGGCAACTGCGACGGCGACGCCGGCAACAGATCTTAACAATGCAGAGGGCTTGCAAAAGATGGTCACCAGCTTTGTGAACAAAGACAAAGAACAGCGAGGCAAGAGTGGAGGCATTAAAAAAGCGGAAGTGGGCGTGGCCATGCAGTCGAACGGCAAGACTAAGAAAACACCAACAACTGCAACAGCGACAGCAGCAGCAGCAACAACAGCAGCAGCAACAACAGCAGCAACAGTGACATCTTCAGCAACACCAACAACAGCGACTGCCAAAGCTGGCAAATCAAGTCACGTGGAGCAGGCGCTGCAATCGCCAAAAAAAGTTGCTGCTGTGTCAGGCAAGTCGCTGCGCGATGTAAATCGCAACTATGACATCAATTTGCAGCTGGACGTGAACAATTTGTCTCAGCAACAAACGCATCAATTGCTGCAAATCAGTGAGCTGCTGCACAAGGAGGCAGCGGCAGCAGCCGCAGCAGCCGCAGCAGCAGCAGCAGCAGAAACAGGAACAGCAACAGCAGCCAAAAAGCGATTGAGCAGCAGCAACAAGATCAACAGCAGCAATGTGACTCATAGCTTAAGCAACAGTAGCAGCAAGTTAACAGCAACGGAGCAGCCCACAAAGAAGATAAGCAAAGTCAGCAACAGAAGCAGCAACAGCATCAACAACAACATCAACAACAACAGCAACACAAACCGTAGCAACAACATTAACAATGTGGATGTGTTAGACGCGCCACGTGTGGTACAGCTGGATGAGCCATCTAAGAGCGCCAGCGAGCCGGCAATTGGCAGTCGCAAATTGCACAGAACCAAAGAGAACAACAATAGCGAGCTAAACAAGCCGGCGACGGCAGCAACCGCCAAAGAAAAGCTAGCAATAGCGCGCAAAGTTGCCAACAGCAACAGCAGCAGCAGAGCCAGCAGCAACACTGATAACAGCAGAGCTGGCAACATTGCAGCGAGTGTAATAGCAACACCAACAGCAACCGCGCCAGCAACTGCAACACCAACAGCAGCAGCATCCGCTGCCGTTAGCCCGCCAGCAACATTGGCGGACACAACGATGCCAACGTTGACTAAAATCAAACCGACTAGCGGCAGCCGAGCAGCGCTCTCCAATGGCCAGGATAAGAATTGTAATGCAAATCTGATATTCATTTATTAAACCCATATCCATAGCTTAATCACACTTCACTTTTGTAGTGGGCAGACCGATCCTAACGCGCGGCTCGGTCGCTGAACGTGTGCTGCTCTTCGAGAAGCGTCCGGATGTGCGCAACTCGTTTCTTGATATCAAACGGCCAGCGGATACGCCGCCCAAAAGTCTGCTCAAGGTAAGCTCAAAAAAAAAGTTATATATATATATATATATACAAGTGCGGCACAGCACACTCATAGAAGAGTGTGATATATGTGTGTGTGTGTGTTGTTCAGTTGTTATCTAACAATTGCAAATAGCGCATGAAAAAACTCACCACAGCCGCACGCCAGCAACAATTGCAACAAATTGCTAGGGCCCCTCTGTACTCTCTACTCTCTCCCTCTCTACCTCTCTCGATCCCCCTCTTCATCATGTGCACTTTAAGAAATATCGTGTTATCGAGCATCGTTGATTGATTTAAGGTTAACTCAAGACGCCATCGCCATATAGCTATCGGCTGCCAACAGCGATGAGTCGTTAGAGAGCTGTACATATAGCTAGATAGATAGCGAACATCGAACAATACAATTTGCTAATATAACATTAGGGGTGTTCACTGTACAAGTGTCCTAATAACAATAGCAATAGCTTTTCTATAGCGAAATATATAGAGAACAAAATCACATTGTAAAGCGAATGTCATCAAGTGTTATATTGATATATACATCATTAGACGTATATTTCAAAAATAGCAAATAAAAGTAGCTTATTTATAGAACTGAGCTGACTTCAGTTGGCCAAAAAGAAACATTTAAAAAACCTGAGCTCTACGATGATCTTCAATACAAGGTTTCCAAGGCAAACAGCTAAACCGTCTTTAGATATTCAAAGCTTTCTTTTCGCAACTCTATATTCATATATCTATCAGTCATAATATATGCAGTTTTAAATAATGTCAAATGGATTTTCTTTTCATTTATTAGTAGACACTATTATTTTTATGAACAACTTAAATTTAAGAATTTTTCTTTCACAAGCCCTAAAGTTCACAACTTAAGTTTGGAAACATAACAACATTAAAATTAATAAATAATAGGTTCATCTTAATATTTATTTCAAATAGTTTTCAAAAATTTTAGTATATCTCTAAATTATGTTGTTCAACATTTGGTGTTCAGTCGCACTACTATTTTGCTGAAGCAGTTGTATATCTATCAGAGATGACATAAATAATAGTGCAGATAGTTTATATATTTGATTATTTTTATAATTTTAAGAATCTTTATGTGCTCCGTTTTGGTGAGCTAAAAGGTCTCTCTATTATAGATAAGCCTATATATCTTTTCTGCACTGTTACAGTGAGTGACCCTAGTGAGAATGCATACTCTCGTATACAAACAATCAAATTAAGCATTTACGATCAGCACGATTGTACATAGGCAAAAAAAAAAAGTAAAAATAAAAAATAAAAAAATTTAAAAAAAAAAACCAAATACAAATACAAATACAATACAAGCACATGATTATTTAAGCAACGCGAATGCACTTTTTTATGTTTATTGTTATTTTTGGGGTATTTTTTGCTATTGTGATTATTCCATTTTTTTTCTATTAAATTATTTAATTATAGATATGTGTATGTGTGCATATCTTGAGTATAACGTTTATAGCAAACTCAACTACCCTGCCGAACTTTACTGCGTTTCAATATGAAATCTATTTGTTTTTTTTTCTTGTTGATTTTAAGTAAATAATTGCTATAAATAATTCACAGACAAAACTTTGTGTGCGATTGATTGTGCTATTTGTGTTGTCGAAGCAGGCGCAATTCTTGAATTCTTGCCGCTATCTATTGCCTTTACGACTTAACAGCTACACGTATGCGTAATATTTTGCTTGGCCATCAAGCGTATCCGTGCGTATACGCAATACGCGCAGATGCCCGAACTCTATTTGTGTGTGTGTGTTTGTATTTCGTTCTTTTTTCTCATGCGCGTTGAGATTAATATTAATGCGGCCGTTGACAGTTTTAAAATCATGAATGGCCAATGCTTGGTTTATGCTTCTCAGACTTATGGCCTAAAGCAAATGATGCTGCTTATAAGGTGTACAAATGAAATGAACACAAAGATCGACCACAAAGGAATGTGATAGAACAATTGCGTACGAAAAACATATGCATTGGGCGTAAAGATATTTAATTGATCATTTTACACGTGGGCTTTGCCAACTATTTATATCATCTCTTTGATAAATTATTGTTTTTGTTCTTTTCTATTTACAATTGTGCATAAATGAAACATTGTTCAAACTATGAAAAGATTGTTCGAATTTCAATAAATATAAATATATAGTTTTGGAAATCTGAAGCAATCTTTGATCACCCCTTGAAAAACTATAAAATTCTTAAAATTAAATTGCTTAAGATTAATCGTTTTATAATTGTTCATGATCAACCTTTGGCTTTGTTTGCTCCAATCGTGTCTAACTTAATTTATTTAAACAAGAGAGCAAGCGCAAGAGCCAGATCGAGAGAGAAATAATCAGTCGTATTTCAATTTCTATAGATTTCTTTAGATTATTTTCATTGACGGCAATTAAGATATTGTAAATTTAGCTTCAATTTGCGGCTGAATTTAGCACAATTACAACAACAATGTGAACTTAATTTCAGTTCATTTGTTATTTTGTTTTTCGCTTATTTAAATTTAATTTCCACGAAAATTTTAAGTATTTTTTGATTTATATTCGTACACACACCCAGCTCTCATTAGAATGTTTAAACAAAACTCAATTAACAGCAGTTTCTTTATGAAAATAGTGGTTCATGTTTTATAATAAACTTAAAGGGCAAAAGTAAGTGCAAATGTAAACAAAAGAAAAAAACTACAAATCATCAGAAAAGCCGAAAATGATATACCCTTATTTTTGACAAACAAATTGAGCCAATATTTGCTGGAACACAAAAACATTTCAGCTATAGTATACGATAGTATAGCGCAGTAGAGTAAGGTATACTATAGTACAATTGAGTAGAGCAGAGTAGAGTATAGCATAGCAGAATATAGTAGGCTAGAATATAGTATAGTATAGTAATATAATATAGTATTGCGATGTTCATTCTTGTTAATAATATTAATGATGATGGTGTTTGTGATAATGCTAATAATAATGATCATTATTAGATAATAGTAATGATAATAATAATTAAAATAATAATGATAAGATAATAATAATAACGAATCATCATCATCGTTAATGATGATAATAATAATCATTTAATTATCGATCAATAATGATGATATTGATAATAAAAATGATGATAATGATGATGATAATGATAATTATAATGATAATGATGGTGTTGATCATGATGATAAAGATAATAATAATGATAATGATAATGATAATGATAATGATAATGATAATGATAATGCTAATGATAATGATAATGATAATGATAATGATAATGCTAATGCTAATGCTAATGCTAATGCTAATGCTAATGCTAATGATAATGCTAATGATAATGATAATGATAATGATAATGATAATGATAATGATAATGATAATGATAATGATAATGATAATGATAATGATAATGATAATGATAATGATAATGATAATGATAATGATAATGATAATGATAATGATAATGATAATGATAATGATAATGATAATGATAATGATAATGATAATGATAATGATAATGATAATGATAATGATAATGATAATGATAATGATAATGATAATGATAATGATAATGATAATGATAATGATAATGATAATGATAATGATAATGATAATGATAATGATAATGATAATGATAATGATAATGATAATGATAATGATAATGATAATGATAATGATAATCATCAGAAATAAAGGTGATAAAAAAAACAAATATATCGTAGTGAATATATCGTAGTTTATAGCCATTATGGATGCCTTAAGGGTATCTACTAGTCGTTGATTAATTTAACGTATTTTCTCGTTAAGACCAAGAATTTCTCAATATTTATTTGTGCCAAAAAGTGTGGTAAATTAATTTATAAACAAAAAAAGTATTTGGCATATAAACTGCGTGCAGAATTCGAGAATGTTTTTGATATTATATGTATCCAATAATGTATGGGATATCTGATAAATGCTGCTGTTGTTGCAGGTTAAGCTGCATGCTACGCCACCGCCACCGCCCTCGCAGGATCTATTGCAAAAGGAGATACGCAGCTCCAAGAGCGTTTACATACCCAGGCAAGTCGGCAATATTCTAGATATCTTTATATATAAATATCTCTAACTATGCATTTCCAAGGCAGATTTTACTTTCCACATGGCAAGCCGCAGCCAACCATTGCCATGGAGCGTGTCATTCGCGGCATTTTGTCCGCCTTCGATAGCTTTCCTAACAATCAGGTGACCAAAGATGAGCTACCTCGCATCCTGAAGCTGTGTGGCCTGCCCTTCTATTGGCGCATGCCGGTTATGATCTTCTGCCAAGCAGGCACCACGGGCTTGGTGGAACGCCAGCGTTTTGTCGAATTCTGGAAGCAGTTAAGTTGATAGCGTTTCTCGACGGGATCTGTTGCCATATTGATTAGTTTTCCCATACAGAATGAATGTGTATTGCCATGAGGCGGCCTCGCGATTTGTTTATATTCTGTCGCGCGGTCAACGCTTTCGTTCCTATATTGTTCCAGAGGACTTGGTGCCGATGGTGCAGGATGTGGTCGATACGCATCCGGGTCTAGCGTTTCTTAAGGAGGCCACCGAATTCCATTCCAGATATGTGCACACGGTCATCGCGCGTATCTTCTATTCGGTGAATCGCAGTTGGAGCGGCAAGATAACCATATCGGAGCTCAAGCGATCCGATCTGCTCGAGGTGAGTCCCCGTGGCGGCATCGGAAATAGAAATATAATTTAACTGAAGCATATTTGCCTGCGCAGATGATTAGTCTGCTGGAGGAGGAGGAGGACATCAATCAAATCATGGCCTTCTTTAGCTACGAGCACTTCTATGTGATCTATTGTAAATTTTGGGAATTGGATAAGGATCACGATCTGCTCATCAACCAGGACGATCTGGCCAAGCACAGCGACAATGCGCTCTCCACCCGCATTGTGGAACGCATCTTCTCCGGCTGTGTAACACGCAGCGATAACAAAAAGGCGCCCCAAGATGAGCCTAAAATGTCCTATACAGACTTCGTATGGTTCATTCTGTCCGAGGAGGATAAGCGCACGCCGACAGCCATTGAGTACTGGTTCCGCTGCATGGACATTGACGGGGACGGTGCTCTGTCCATGTACGAGCTGGAATACTTTTATGAGGAGCAACAGCAACGCATGGAGGGCATAGGCATTGAATGCCTGCCCTTCGAGGATTGCCTCTGTCAGGTGGGCGAATGTCTTTAATCTTAAATTGCTTTTTGTGATGAGGTCTTTAACTATTTGCTTACAGATGCTGGACATGATTAAGCCTGCGAACCGTGATTCCATTACGCTGGGCGACTTGAAGCGCTGCAAAATGACTCACGTTTTCTTCGATACTTTCTTTAATTTAGAGAAGTATCTGGATCACGAGCAACGCGATCCCTTTGCCGCACAGCGCGATGAATCCGTAAGTTTGTCAACTAATTGATGATGATTCGGGTTGGGGTTACTCAATCCTGATTCGGGCTTCTTTCCAGCTTTGAAGTTAGTTAGTTTATGCAAATTCAAAATTTTGGCAATTTGTTCTTCGGGTCATTCTCGGCTTCTTCCACATTGATTCTTCACAAGCTTCGGTTTCATTCAAGAACCTGCAAATCATTTAGCCAAGTATTGGCCGGATCGCCGAGTCCTCTAGATTCCATCTGTTTCCATTTAGTTCAGTTTTGGGTTCTGTTTGATTGTACTTCGATAATTCAAATTTGAAAATGTATAAATTAATCCTTCATCTATTTGCAGACCTCTGATTGGGATCGATTTGCAGCACAGGAATATGAGCTGCTTATATCTGAGGAGGGTGATTGAAGCTCGTGCCTAAATTCGGGTTTTAATAACTTATTTATATATATGCATACAAAAACTCATATTTACACTCGCTCATCCATAGACTCACCCACATAACATACACGCCCACTCACACACCCACTCAGCCACACACCCAGACACTTTCATATACACTACAAATATACATATTTATTTACTTACAAATTTTTATACAAATTTTACAGTACGTCAAAAAAAAAATATTTAAAAAACCTCAACTAAAAAAAGGAAAGATAAAGAATATTAAATCAACTGGAATATCTTAGAGCATATATGTGCTATAAATCTTAATTATATTTTTTAATGTGCGCTTTTCGCTATTCAGCTGGAGTCAACAGAAATCAATAATAAAACATTAAAGCTAAACTGAATAGTGGAACACACCCGAAGAGTTTCGAATATGCAAGTTTTGCATGAGTCAATTTTTTTAACGAGTAGTTAACCTTAGTCAATTTAATTTGTGCGAATTCTGTTTTAGTTGAATATGATAATTAAATAAAATTAATCATAAATTTGTTAAATGCTTACCCACATCTTTTTATTTATGTATCTTTTGTATCGCAAAACAAACTATATACACAACGCTTTGGTTTGGTTCATTATTGAAGTTATCTGCCCTTAGCATATTCACAGTGTATTCTGCTTGAAGATCGACAATTTTTTGGATTCCATTTCGATTCATATCTATTTTAAGCAACTCTGAATGAAGGTAATCAATCCAGATAACTGACTGATAGATCTAGGCAACTTTTGTAGGCAATCCAATGGCCAACGACCTTATAACCCGATCTGAGTTTATATCTTGTTAATGAACTTAAAGAGTAAATAAGACATTTGTTTATTTTTTGTTTTAATTTTTTTTTATTATTAAATTACTATTTTTTAAATTTTTTTTTACGTTTTGTTGTACAACTTAAATTAGTTAAAAATATAATTTGTTCCTCGTCGTTCAATAATTAGACTACTAAAATTTGTAACTCATATTTTTACTTTTGCCTAGGTTAAATATATATAAATATATTTGTTTTGTTCTTTTTTACAGTTATCAAAGTTTATTTATTATATATGCCGAACTGAGAAACTAACGCAACAGACATAAATCCTTGTTGTTGTTTTCTCTACGATGTCAAATAAGTCGTATTAACGAATCTTTAGGAAATTGGGTTTCTTTTATTAGTTTTGCTTTACATTTCTAGTGAAAAATTATAATGATTGTTTTTACAATTGCCATTTTTGATGCTACAAACGATCTTTGAAAGGCTGCATTTCAAATTTACGCTGCTTGTCAGTTATGAATCACAGGTGCATATCGAGTGGGAAGGATACCGATATAAACTATACATATGTATATATATACTGATTTTATATATACACAAATATATATATTTCGATTTATATAAAATTGCCAATCAGCCATTCAAAAATTGTGTGACAGCGATTTGAAGGAAGTGCTACGTACCGACCACAGTATCATTTAAACGTGACTAAAAATAATATAACACATTAACAATGATGCATCTATATAAATGGGGGGTGGGTCTAAGATTATATGGGGTTAGCACAGAAAGCATATTTGCAAAGCAAAAAGGTTTTAAGAAAAATGTAACTCTGTAGAACAGTCTAATAGTGAAATTTCATGAAAAGCGTGGGCAAAAGTGTTGGAAATGGGGAAAAGCATTGCAGATCGTGTTGTTGTTGCTGTGGTTGCTTTTGTTAGGCTGAACGCTATAGCTGCTGTTTAAAGTGTGTTGTTAATCGAAGGCTTTTACTGTTTGAGCCGTACTTTTTCACTATCTTCAAAGTTCTTATCATTATCGTTGCTGGGTTCCGTATCTGTAGTCTCCGACGATGAGCTGTCGCTAGTAGCGTTAGAATCGTCATCAGAACTGCGACTGTAAATTGGCTTAGAATTGCCGCGTACATAATCAGCCGTTATGTGTACACTGCGTATATCTGAGCCAGGCACTATAAACATGGGATCCAAAAGAAGTTGCTCCTGTCGGATGGATAACGAATAACACATTAGTATTATGATTGTGAATGATTAACATTTCTACAATTCTCTTCTAACTAACTAACCATTATGGAGCGCAGTCCACGTGCGCCTGTATGCCTTTCCATGGCTAGACTGGCAATTGATTCAACCGCATCTTCCGTAAAGGATAGGTCCACCTCGTCGAGCCCTAGCAGCGCTTTGTATTGAGGCACGAGAGCATTGCGTGGCTCAGTTAGAATACGCACCAGCATATTCACGTTTAAACTGTGGAAGGGCACAATGACCGGAAAGCGACCAACGAACTCCTGCAGAGTGTAAAGCGAGCATGATTAACAGAGTAAGACAGATAGTTGTTGGTACTTACGGGTATCATTCCAAACTCAACGAGATCACGGGCCTGCACCTTAGTCAGGCATTTATCACGCTCCTCCTGATCGTTATCCATTGGGCTGGCTGCTGATTGTGCCGCTCGACGGCCCGAGCCGCTAGTCGACGGCATGCCGAAGCCCAAATACTACGGCCAAGAGTTACGATTAATATATGAATATAAATGCAGTTGCTGGACTTAGCTACCTTTTCATTTAACCGGCGGGCAATGAGACGATCGAGACCCGTGTAGGCACCAGAGGCAACAAACAGGATATTCGTTGTGTCTACTTGCACTGTTTCGCCACGCAGCTTGCGCGGCGAGTTCCGCTCAGGCACATTGACCACAGTCCCCTCTAGCATCTTTAACATGCCCTGTTGAACACCTTCACCTCCAACGTCGCGTAGCTGATGTATACCCGGCACAGCGCCAATTTTATCTACTTCATCCAAGAATACGATGCCAGTCTGAGCACGCTCCACACTGTAAAAGAAGGAGATATTACGATTTATTATCACTGAACATTCCTACCCTAAGGAGCTAGGCAAGGCAGGTATATAAGTTATGTAACCTTAAGTTACACTTAATTTGTCAGACAATTTATATATCGATTAAGAATTTACTTGTAATTGGCATCCTGTAGCAACTTAGATATGACACTCTCAATGTCCTCGCCCACGTAACCGGCCTGGGTGAGCGTTGTGCAATCGCAGATTGCAAAGGGAACGTCCAGACACCGGGCGATCGTTTGCGCAATTAGCGTTTTACCAGAGCCTGTAGGTCCGAGCATGATAATGTTACTCTTCTCTAACTTAACATCGTTGCTTTGTCTATCTAGTATCTCGGAGCCGGGACGATGATCGCTGTTCCGCGGGTTGTTGGCGTTGCTGTTGTGCAGGCCACTGCCTAGACCACCACCAGACAGTCCCCCACCAAGGCCCATTTGCGCTGGTTTTGGCGGCAGCTCGTTGCCAGGCGTGCTGTTCAGTGTATGACCAATTCCAGTGATGTGTAGTAGATCCGTACGTGGTATGCCGTCCAGTCCACCACCGGCGCCGGAACCGGCACTTGGCTGCTGCTGCAGCTGGGGCAAATTGTGATGGATGCGCTTATAATGATTGTAAACAGCCACCGCAAGAACTTTCTTGGCAAAGTCTTGGCCCACCACATGCTTATCGAGATATTCCATGATCTTTTGAGGTGGTGGCGGTGGCTTGCGCTGATTCTTTGGCTCCTCCTTGACGCGCTGCTTGGTTTCCACATCGGAGAGCACCACAAAGAAATAGTTGCACTTGGCGCACTTCACAAAGCGCGTCGAGCTAACAAACGTTTCCACTTGTGTGCATGCGCTCCCGCATTTTGGACAGGATAAAAATTTATCGCCACTGCCGCCAGTTGTGCTCGAACCGCCACTCCCTCCACTACCACCACCACCCACGTTCGACCCGCTGCTACCGCCCCCAGGTATTTTGGATGCGCCACTTGCGCCACTTAATTCGCTATTCTTTCCGGTTTCTTTGCCTCCGTTGCTGTTGCTGCTGCTGCTGCCGGCATCCGATCTCACTCCATTAGTTATGTCAATGTAGGCGGGTATGACCACAATGGGCTCCAACAGCAGCTGCCCATTGGCAGCGCATTGCTGAGTGGCCAAATGAAATTGTCGCCTTCCATTACCGGTGCTTAGTATTATGCATTTCGGGGTATGCTGAACATGGCTGGATCCTAAGAGAGTGATAAAGAGGAGTCAAGCGTTAGTTAATATACAAATATATATTGTGTATTTCAAATTAAATTATAGCTCAGATCTAATAGCAATCGCAACTGACTATATAATATAGTTCTCGTTGTTAGCTAAAAATTAGAGTATTACTACGTGTAGTTAAATTGTTGTATTATTCATTCATATTGTTGCCTCAACTACAAATCCAAGGCCAATTAGCAGCTACGTATATTAAAAAACTGTCTCAGTTCAATTAGAACGTGTAGAGACTCAAGTTCACGGAAAAACGATTATGAATTATGAAATTTCAACTTTAAAATAAGGAATATGAAGAGCATATCATTATAATTCCTGCACGGTTATTAAGATCAGAAATAGAATTTTAATATAAACAAAAAAAATTAAACTTTTAGGAGCATAAGTAGTTTAAATGTTTCTTAAATATACAATAGCTAAATATAAAATAAAATAATAGTATTTCTTTACGATCTGTTCGTTAGCAGAGCATGCACTGTAACCTACTATATGAGCTCGACTCGAGTAAACATTAACTTGAATCGACTGGTGATAATACTCGAACAATTTGTACTTATATAATAATTATATAATTGGCCTTTCTACACTTCCGAAAAACCTAGCTTAGATTTCCTTATGGCCGGTATTAAGAGTTTATTGCCGACCACTGCTGTAAGAAAAAACTGGCCAGTGCACACATTTAACGTCTATGACAAGAAAAAAGAAATAAAAAAAACATATTTTTAAACGACTGGCCGCTCATTGCGTCAAAAGCTGTAACTGCAATAATTAAACCTCGACCATATTTAAAAACAATTCAAGTTCAGTTCAAAATCGTAAACAAGAAATCGAAACAACAACAACAAACTTCAATCATCGCAAATACGATACATGCTACGTTGTCTGATTGGCATAACGTAATGGCTATGCGCCGTTGACCTTCGACAAAGGCTGTTTGACATGAATTTAAATCATATAACCCAATACAAGTTAGCTTTAAATCCATGGCTCAATTGGCGTGCATCTACTTTGTTAGTCAAATGCACAACCTTCAGCTATTGCCAAAAGTGAGTGTTCGATTAATATTGCAGAATTATAAACGAAATTTTGATAAGCGCGCTGTATTAGATTTATTGCTGTTGCTTTCGGCTGCTGCGGCTACGTGACGCAAATGACGCAGTTACGTATGCGATTTTAGACAGCATTCGTACGATTGTTGTGTTTCTGCGCTTATAAAAAACAGCATATTCCGCTTACCTTTTGTCCAAATTTTATATTTTGGAGCCAGCAATATGATACGTCGTACCATGCTCATTATAAAGCGCTACTGTTGCTGTTATTACGGAAATCTCAGCTGGTGGGTCGGCTCACACACACACATACACACACAATGCTCTCTTCTTCCTTCTACTGTTCGGGGGCTGCTGGTACAGATTTTGTTCTTGCTGTTGCCAGTCTGTTCTGGACTATTTTGACAAGCAAATATTGCTAGTCATTCGATTTTGTTTTGCACAATACTCTGAATTGGTTTTTGATGCTCACTCTTAAAAGACAAAAAATTTCTTTAGCTTTTTATTCGTTCCTTGTGGCCTGTTGTACGACGCAATTGTTAATTTTTCGCTGCTGCTCTGCTGGTACTTTTGTGTGTGGAAAATGTGAATAAAATAGATTGCGCTCGGCGCTTTGCCTGTACACACTTCTTTGGCGCTGTGTGCGTCTGCATATATGTGTATGTGTGTGTGTGACTGTGTGAATATGCGGGCTTGTCGGTGAGCACGTTTACGCTTGTGTGTGTTTCGGTTTTTCTGATTTCTCTTCACACGTCGTTTCGTACTCGTTGGCCAGAGTATGTGCTTCTTCTTTTTGTTTTTCGTATTTTGGTATTCACTAGCAAATGTGTTTTCGAAAACTTTTTTGTTGCAGATCCATGACAGTTTTTATTTATCTTATTGAATAAAGACCGCCCGTATTTACTGTCCTGGCCGTAATGGTAATTACACGATGTTGCTGTTATTCATACCATTAACGAAATTGTATGATAGCTTCACAAAATACAACAATGGAAAACAGCTGATAATTAAATTACAGCTGTTTGATGACTCTTCTTCTTGTCTGTGCCGCGCACCGTGGTACATAAAATCACATAAACCGACCAAAATGTTAATCTAAAATAATACACAAAGAATTTGGACTGTTTTACGGCCAGAAATATAGAAAATTTTTGTATATATGAATTTAAAAAGAACTTAAATTTCGTTTTGTCAAAAATTTTATATTTGACTTGTATTTCTAATTTTTTTGCCACCCAGTTTTTAGTAGCCAGGTATAATTCGGCCCTTTTTGCTAGCCTTCTTCAGTTTCTTGTTCTTCTTGTCCTTGCTGCGCTTATCTAGATTCTCCTGTCGTTTCTTCTGACGTTTCGCTATATCATGATCCACCTTCTGCTTGCGTTCCGTCCATTTCTTCTTTGCCGTCCGCTTCTCCAACTTCTTCTTTTTGATGGCCTTTTGGAGGAGCTTGGTGTCATCTTTCACTTTCTTGCCCTCTATCTTATCAAATGCCTTCTTCCAAGCAATATTATTTTGTAATTCGGCTGCTTTATCCCCTTGACCTTGTTCCTTTAGTTCGTTTATTTGTTGGCGTGTATCTTTCAGCTTTTTAAGTATTTCCTTTGGATTTTGATGCGATTTCTTGGACTTAGCACCTGGGTTGGCTGCGAAATCAATTTTGGAATAAACTATCTTCGATTCCTCGTTGAATACAGGTTTCAGAGGAACGGGCTGAATGGTTGCCTTGCTATCTGTTGCCTCTCCATCATCATTCGATTCTGCTTTGATACCTCCATTCTTTAGTTTATTCTGTTTTATATTCTCATTTTTCATTATCTTTGCTGAGGATTGGAGCAGCTTTTGCACGCCTTTGCTTCGCTTCAGCTTCTTTGCTACACGTCTCTTCTGTTGCTTTTCAGTAGTCGGACGCTTTTTCTGGCGCAATTTGTTCTTTATGGACGCAATACGTTCGTCCACATCCTCCTCGTCCTCTTCCTCTTCCTCTTCTTCCTCGTCGCCGTCATTGTCTCTAGGTTTAGTTTTGATTGATTGTTTTAACTTGATACCTTTTGGATTTGGCATATTTTCATCATCAGAGAGCAGATAGTCCTCGTAAGTTTCTTCATCTACAATAACGATGCATTAATGTAATGCTTTTTGAAGTTTTTGGTTTTTATTTACCATCTTTTTTTGAATAGGGCACATTGTGTATTGTCAACAAACGTAAAACTTTTTGCTCAAAGCGCTTTCTTATGGTGCACGCATTTTCCTTTTTGGACTCTTCTTTGCCATTCTCATGGTTGTAGTAATCCCAAACGCTTCTCACAGCTTCTTCGTCGGTCATATAGTCCATAGGGAAATTGAATAATATTCAATATTTTGAAAGTTGTACGAAAATTGAATTTGAGCTCACACGTGCAACTGAAGCTCGTTAAAGACAGCATAATATCGTGAGTTGCGATAGTCGACGGCTGAGTTCCGATAAGTAAATTAATCGAATATTAAACAAATCCCATATTTCAATATATTATATTTATCATAATAATATTAATATATTTTTCTTTATTTTCAATTTTGATAGTTTCTATGCAGCTAACTTTAAGCAGTCATGTAGGGGTATTCCTTGCCTATCGATAGTTACTGTTTCAGTTCATGCAACTTCTATCTGAGTGACAGCCATCGATAGTTGATCGATATTCACATACCTTGACTTTACATCATTTTTCAGTAATTCGTCGTCAGAGAATGACTAATTTTTGCCAGTGTTTAAAAATATTTGTAAATGCCGAGCTAATTTAATACAGTAATATAAACCACAACAAAGTGCATTTTGTTTTTGTTAGACGTAAAACGGCGGTCAGAAGTCTGTGTGCAAAGCGGCAACAATATGAAGAAACAATTTGCAAAAATTAAAATTGCTGCTGAAAACTTAAGGTAAGTTCAAAGGCCAGGGGGCGCAGGCAGTCGCCATCCAGCGGCAGCGGCGGGAGCCGTGAAGACGCGACAAACTGCCAGACAAAAGCGACAGCAGCCAGCGGCGGGCGCAGGTGTTGCCTCATAACAACAACAACAACAGCAGCAACAAACACAACAAAAACAAATCAATGCCAAAATAAAGCGCAACGCTTACGTTTTTTATATGCATGTTTCTTACGTCGCTGATGACCTAACGGCATTTGCGTGTAATGGCATTTACATATATATCGATATCTCTGTATCTGTATTTGATTTCCTCTTGTTTTGTTTTGCTTTGTTACTTCACACAGATCTACAAAATCGGACTGCAAAGATTCTGAGCTAGAGATCATTGAGAAGCAGGTAGACCGATATCGCGATACCATTGAGAAAATTGTGCGCAAATTACCAGCACTCAGCAACAGCAGTGGAGGCAGCAGCAGTAGCAGCAGCAATGGCACCGTCACTATCGAGGAGCACGACAAGCGCATCAAAAAGAACACGCACTACAAGATTGCCCAAGCACTAGATGAGTCGGCCAAGGAGTTACCTAAGGATATACCGTTGCACAAGGTTTTAGCGAATTGCGGTGAGTAGCTGATTTTGAATGTTAGCTCGTGTATGTGTATATATGAGAATGTGTGTGTGTATTAGTTTTATCGGCGTCTCGCTGGCTGTGATAAGGGCGCCACCTAGAAAAAATTCTAAATTGAAAAAAATTAAACACGAAACCGCTTAAAAGCGCAAGGTGTGCACAGTTATGCGTATGTTTGCGTGCATGTATGTGTATACATATGAGCGCATAAATTTCTATGCATATGCTTTGATGACTGTGTGTCACGGGCTTGCGTGCGCTAAGTGTGCGTGTGTGTGTATGTGTGGCCTCGCCTTGTCTGCGCTTGGCCTTGTGGCATTTACATTTCTCAACAGCGATGTCGATTATTATACCCTATTCCCATTGATAATGTATAAAAAATGGGTATATTTCTACTGTATAAATGTTTAAAATTGAA
The DNA here is from genome assembly GCF_003285905.1 of Drosophila hydei. Taxonomy (NCBI): domain Eukaryota; kingdom Metazoa; phylum Arthropoda; class Insecta; order Diptera; family Drosophilidae; genus Drosophila; species Drosophila hydei. The sequence continues at coordinate 512,150 of NW_022045657.1, forward strand.
AGCAGTTTGTAGCTTGTGTGTATAGGTTCTTGGGCTCTTTCTGTAAATGATTTTTGAAGACTTAATTGATTCTCATTTAGCATATCCAATTTGCCTAAAATCTGCAATATCTTCATTAAATCAATAAATATCGATTATCGGCATATGTTACAATGTAATAAACGACTACATTCAGAAAGTCTATGGCATATATAGCACAGATTGAGATTACAAACCCCTACAGGGTATTCTTTAGTCTTCATATGGCTAATCTCTCTAAATCACTATTTACTTGCTGTTGCTATTGTTGTTGTCGCTGCTGCTTAGCGCGTTTTTTAATCATTATAATAATTTTTATGATGATTTTTTCGTTGCTTTCTTTTACACAGTCGTTCGCTGAGTCGGCTGCTCTCTGCCGCTCTTATTTTTATTTGCTTATCTATTTATACAGTTTTTGTTTTTTGTTATTTTTTTGTTTTTGTTTTGATTGTTATTGTGTTTACGTATTTGGACCCTCCGTCGCCCCGCCTGGCAAGACACGCTTTTTAATGCCCTGTTTTATGGCTGGTTTTTTTTCAATCAAAACTTCATTGTGCATTTCTTTCAATGCAAGACAAAAGCCAAGTAAAAGTAATCTGAGTAGTTATGTTATGATTATGATAAATCGAGCAAAGAAGTAAAAGTTACGCCAAAACGAAATAAAATGTACAATTGCTCAAATATGTATAAATACATATAAATATGTATAAATACATACTTACATACATATATGAAAAATATATAAAAATATATATAAATATATGTATGTATAGATATATAAATATTCAAATCAACCCCCACACCTTTTTTTCGTTTGTTGCTGTTTCTTCTCTGTCTCTCTCTCTCTCCGTCTCTTCCCCCACCCACTTTTTGTTTGTATTACTCATTATTGACTCCACTTACGCTTTTAGCATGTGAGACACACACATACAGACGCACACACGTACAGAGAGGCCCACAGGCACATTGATAGGCACAGTAGATGCGTGCAGCAATTGCAATTTAGTTGACTGCACTAGCAGCAGCAGCAGCAGCAACGGCAGCGACGCATCAGCATTAACAGCTTCAAGTTTACCTTGGTTCAACGTTCATTTGATAAGCTCTGTCCACAGCATTACGACATAAAGCGAAACGAAATAAAGCCTTTGTTTGGCCTGCATGCAAAAGTAGGTGAACTATTCATGCATAATACTCTCTCGTCCGCTCAGCTGTCGCTCTGTACGTGTATTGTATGTTTCGCATTTTATCAACTCTATATATTTGAGTTTACACAAAGTTCACGTACACAAATGCTAACAAGGAAGTATATTGTATAAATAGTATATTTGTTAGCAGTTAGAGCGTATAGCTGGCCAGTCACTTTTTCTTTCATTCCCTTTTTAGTTTCCATCTCAACTTAAAAGTTATATAAACGTATTTGCATTTGAAGTAGGTCAAAAGAAGACAATACCAATTTTTGCAAATTGAGTATTTAACAATTTTGCAATCATCTATTTTTATATTATGACTTTTGATCTATTATAAAATATAGGTATAATAAACCTAAGGCGTTACTAAAATGGAAACTGTCCTTAACGATTATAACGGTTTCGTCCCACTGTGCCAAGTGTGCCCTTTTGTAATTTATTTCTTAGCCACGACACGCTTTAATTCCACCTTCTCGTCTCATCGCCTTCTCTTAGCCACAGCGAGCATATCTTCAATTTTATACTTCACTTGTGTTGTCGCCTCTTCCCCTGCTGCGGGCCCCCTATTCTACTATGCATTGTAGGCTGCGCTGCCGGCGTCGCACTCAACACAATTATCACAATTTTGCTTACTCAGCTTCGTCAGAGAAGCTATAGTTACGCCCCCGAGCCCGCGCCTGCGCCCGCTCCCACAGTGCGCGGCCCACAACTTTGAACCGGCAGCTACAATAACAACAACATTTGCTACCGTCCTTTTTTCTGCGATAAGGTCTTAAATAAGCATTGACTTCCTCACTTAGACACTCTGAAATGCAGAGACACACACTCACACGCATCCTTTACATCATCAAAATAAAGTTTTGTATTTATTTAAACTAAAAAAAACTCTTTCGCAATTTGCAGCCGAGTTGGAGAAGACAATCGCCGAGTGCATCATCGAGAGCGAACTGGAAACGGAGACGAAAGTTGTGCGGCGTTTAAAAAACATCTTAGATAAAGAAATACAAGAGATCTCAACGCTAAAGCGTAATGTGTCGCGCACACTACAGGAATACACCTCACTGAAACGCAGCCATGAGGTAAGATATCATTGCGCGGCCCCAAACTAAGCACCAGACAGCAGATAAATCGTTGACTCTCTGCAGCAAAGGTTGTACACAGTAAAAAGTAAATGTTGATTTCAATTAAAAACACGTTTTCTATGAAAAATAAGAGTTCTAGAATTTGTGTCTAAGAAACGCAACTTGAAAAATTGATATATAAAATATTAATATTAAAATAATGTGAACAATATTGAATCAACTTTAGTTTTGCTGTGCAACTCTTACTCTTACCCTTGCTCCACTATGCTTCTTTCGTAACTTTAAGTTAAGTTAATCAAGTCTAAATTGTAAGCAGCTGTTCAAAAATGATTTGTGATGATAATGTAGCACTTATCCAAATTGTGGAATGCGTGTTGATTATGTTTAAAAAGAGCACGATTACAGAGCCCAGTAGAGAAAAGCAGTCGAAGTGCGACACCAACAAAACAACAAACAATCATCATAACAATAACAGCAATAACAATAAGTATTTATACAACTTCTCAATTGTGGGGAGCTGAGACCGCATCGCACAGTGGGCTCATGTCACATTTGAGCTCATATAACAAAGCTACTTTTCATATATGTATGTATATTGTAAATAGAAACTATGAATATTATATAGCCATGGCTCTTGAGAAAATAGAAATAGGTTTACGCTCATGTCATCAATTTTCCAGGCAATACGAAAACTTCTCGAATGCTAACTAATATCTAATGCTATTGACTGGGCTTTCTGTTAATGAAATATGATGAAACTTGTTTTGCTATTTATTGTGATTAATCTTTTATAGTGAAGTTCGATCTTGATATATCTCAATTGTACCGCCTTATAATTGAGTCGAAGAAACGTTTAATTCTCTCTTTGTTTATGATTCTTCTTTAAAGCTCTACTCATAGTTGTCAATAGTGATACCAATTTGTTAATTTGGCCATTTCCGCTCTTGTCCAACTGATAAACATCTCTCGCTCTTTTTGCACACATTTCTCATTGACTTTTAAGCACTGTGCTTTGTGCATAGCCAGCCACGACCGGATGACAAGCGCCGGCCAAGAAAGCAATCAATTCTTTATTTTTTTCTCTCTTTATAATTTCAGTTTATTTCTTTCTTTATCATCTCACAATAGAATTGTTGGCTTTGTTGTTGTTGTTATTCGATTTTATACGTCGCTTGGCGTCGTTTGTCTTTATGATATGGTCGCAGGATTGTTTGACTTTTTAACGGTTCTTGTTCCAATTTCTCTAGCAACTGGCAAGAGTTGTTGGTAGTACAGTAGACGCCCTATTAACGAACAGCTGTTGCAGAACTATTTCTGGACAGGACATAAAAATTGTGTAAAGAAACAAAATTCTACAGAAAGAGAATATAAAAGTGTCAAGCAAAAAAAAAACTTAAAATATGTGAAAAATTTGCCTTTGTTGAACAGTTTTCAAATATCTAGAACTTGCAGGCAAACACTTCTCTGTTAGCAGGAGGCTTCACTGTCTGCTTTAGCCGTTAAAATTTGACGATTACTTGACAAATTTTATGCCGAAGTTGTCAATTTTGTTCACTTCTTGTTTTTATTTTTATGATATTTCTTTTGGCATTGCTTTCCGTTCGTTTTACAAGCCAAGACAACACGACGACACGCTTTATGCCTTATATGGAGAGGCGGGCCAAGCGGCAATTGTTGTTGTTGGGGTGCTGTTTAAGGTGTCGGAAGACGTTCATTGACTTTGCCGGGCAGCCAAGTGACATCATAATTGAAAATTGAGCCAATGAGTGAATGAGCGAATGAACGATCGAGCGAGCGAGTCGCAGCGCTCAACTTACTAATTGTCTGTCCCGTCGTAACATATTTTAGTCGCATTTCTTAGACACCCTACGTGTATGCGCTCCATAATCTTATCGAAACATTCGAGTTGGCTCAATAATCAGCTATGCGGGCAACCTCTAGCTTTTCATATTGGGAACACTCTAATTGAGCTATATATGCGATATATGTCCGACACAGTTACATACATCATTTTTGGTGTACCTTACAAGTGCTAACTGTGGATGTTTGTCATGTTTGTAGCTGTCCCGCATACCCAGTTTCAACTCTAATTTAGGCCATTAGAGGTTATATTTATATGCATACATATGTATTATATATATTGTGAGTCACACGCTGACTGTCATTGGAATATGTTGTTTAGGTTTAAGTTTATAATTAGATGGTAGATGCCATTGTTTGCTCATTGCCTGTTGCAGTTTGATTGACAGCAGCATAGTGAAAGAGCGAGAGAGGCATAGAGCCAGTGGTGAGTGAATGAAAGCGAGCGAGAGCGAGGGCGAGAGAGCGGGTAATTTGTCACGATTTTGCTTATTTTTAGCAAACTTACGACGTTGATGAAACGTAGACGGAGCAAAGTGTACTGCGCGATAAGAAGTATTATAAAGACAGCATTGTTCGTTGCGTCTGATTAAATACTCTTTACAGAGCACACGTAAAATGTCCTTGAATTTCTAAGAAGTATTTTAGTATAGAATAGAAGCGTTTCCTCATTTTAAGTATATATATATATTATTCAGATTTATAACTAAGACTAATATACTTCAAGTTCCATCACGTCTAACTACTTACAATTTATTCTAAAGTATTTATTTTTCACGCTCAAGAATCCCTTCAAATATTCATACAAACCTTTAGGATATACTCTTCACGAGTTTCTTATCAATTGCCGTAGACTTTAAAACCACTTGCTAATGCCCAAGGTATGAGTCAAAGCTTGAAGCAATGTGTGGTGTCTCAATTAGCCGCAAATATCGGTCAGACGTGCACAAGCCCATTAAATGTACAATATTTACTTTGTGAATGTTGCCATTTGCGCGTACAACAAAGGAATTGATTGGAGCAGCTGGCCAAAGGGTCTATTTATAGGCTACTCTTAATGGGGCACTAGTTGAGAGTGCAATGAGCATAACAACAGCAACAACAGCAACAACAATCACAGACACTTGTCGCGCAACAGATGCGAGTTGTAGGTGGGTAAAGATTACAGTAGGGCTATTCAGTGTAGAGAAGCGTGTGAAAATGACGCCAAGTCCAAACAAAAGAAAGACAAGCGAGAGATTTCTTATCGTTGGAATGTTTGACTAAACTGATGAACGCCTCATTTTTCACTTTCAGGCTGCCATACGACTGGATGAGCCCGCGGCCAAGGTGAATCATATCAAGAGCCAGCAGGAAGAGTGCGAAGTGAAGCTGGAAAAGGAGCGTGATGCATGGGCGGCACAAATGCTGGAGCTAATTGCCAAAGAGGACGAGATCGTTAACTGCATTCGGGACTATGTACTCAACCAAAGAAACTATCATGAGCGTGCGCTGCAGCATGTGAATGCATCCCTGGCGCGCATTCAGGATACCATACAGGGCACAGAGAAGTCGCGATTTGGCACCTCGCTCAAGGAACATTTGCAGTCGACGCATCGAGACATCTCCTACATTGTGGAGCTCTGCTGTTGCTGCTTGCTGGAGCATGGTCTCGAGGAGGAGGGTCTGTTGCGTGTGGGCTGTGCCAGCACTAAGCTGAGACGCATGAAGCATGCGCTGGAGGCGCAGCATGTGAAGACACCCCTGCCGCTGGAGTATCAGGATCCCCATGTCATCGGCTCCATACTGAAGCTGTATCTGCGCGAGCTGCCTGAGCCGTTACTCACCTACGGGTTGTACAAGGATTTTATACGTATTGCGGAGCGGCACACCGAAGCGGAGCGCAAGACGGAGATTAAGGCTATTTTAGTCAAGCTGCCCAAAGAAAACTATGCCAATCTGCGCTACCTCACACGCTTTCTGGCCCTTATGCAGCAGCGGGCCGTGCACAATAAGATGAGCTCCCAGAACTTGGCCATTGTCATGTCACCGAACATGCTCTGGCCGCGTGTCGACAAGAGCAGCAACGCAGCAGCCGACTATATTGGCCAAGTGAACAGCTCCTCAGCTGCTAACATCATTGTCGAGCTGCTGATTAGTCAATGGGATTACTTTTTCGATGGCGATGTCGAATTCTATGTGACGCTGCAGCGTCAGAAGCTCTTTGTCGAAGGCAAAACCAAATCGAATTCCTCTAATGAGCATTTGGATAAGCATGAGAATGGTAAGTGTTAACGATGAGTAAAGTTTTAAGCAGCTATTTAACTCTCTTCGGTGTCATCCTAGAAGTCATGGAGAGCCCGCGCTATGGCACGCTGCGCCGCCAGAAGCCCAATGCGCCGTCGCCTCCAACCAAAACAGAGTCCACCAGCAATGGCGTTGGGTCCAGTCATCGGCCGCATGCTAAGGAGCTCTTCCCGCATCAGGATGACAAGCCGGAGAAGCAGGAGAAGCAAGAAAAACCAGCAAAGCCTCCGCTGCCTAATCTGCCGTCATTCCAGCAACCTGCTGCAGTCAGTCAGCCAACGCACACACAGCTGGAGGCATTGCCGCCGCCACCAGTGACGCCCGCCAAGCCGGTTCCGATGACGCGCACACAGTTCTTTGGCCTAGACAATCTGCCCTCGCCCACAGCGGATCGCAGGAGCATCGATAGCATTGGCAGCTTTCGTTTGAAGCCCGACCTACCACAAAAGCCACAGCTGCCCAAGCGACCTGTGGCATTGGGCCTGGGGAGCGGAGGAGGGGGTAGTGGTGGCTCCAGGTACGAAAGTAAAAGCGACGATGAGGCCATAACGCCGACACAGGCGATCATTGATAATGGCAATGTACGCTTCACCACGGAGAAGTTCATAGAAAAACTGCGACACGAAAATTGTGATACCAATGGCACGCGGGAGGAGGCAACGACGGGAACAACTAGCAACTCAGCGTCAACAACAACAATGACTAGTACAGCAGGCACAGAACACAATCATAATCACGAGCATCAGCAGTCAACGGGAGAGAAGGAGCAGCAGAATTTGCCTTCCACGCCCATATCGCCCAATTCATTTCAAACGCCCAAAAGGCCAACGGTGCCAGCGCCGCCGCCGCCAACAATACGCAAGCAGTCGGAATAGTGTAGTCAATAGCGAATCCTTAGTTAACCGGTGGCGCTTTCTATATGTTAACCGTAAGACTTGAACGCACAGTAATTTAGTTTAAAAAAATCAACAAATCAAACAAAGCCTTTCAATAAGTTGCATTAAATTATATAAAAATATATATAATAGAGTGAAAGCAACTTAATATTCTGTATTCAGCATTTGTATTCTTTGCAATTTAAACGATATGTGTTTTATTTTAGCCATATGTGAGAAGATATACATATACATATATAAATATATAGTATATAAACATTATATTATATACGCATGTATTAGTCTGTAGTAGGCATTCATGAATTAACTCAATTTTTGTCGAAATTTACGCAATTTTTTAATTATTATTGTTATCCTTATTTGAAAGGTTGTGATACACAGAAAAAGAAGAGACAAAAAACACGAAGGTTTGAGTTTCCTTAATTTTGCTTTGCTCTGTTCCCCACTTTCTGAAAGACAATTTCAAATGTGATTTAAAATTTGAAAAATTTGTTGCCTTCGTTTTTAAATTTGTTACGCTTTGTACTAACCGAAATTGAACTTATCTTCGCAGTTCTTCGAAAAGAAGACGATGCGAAGATGATAAAGCAACGCTCAAGCGTGTTCTATGTACATAGTATATATATATTTTATCGAAAGTCTTATCAATTTTAATTTTATGTACTCTGTATTTTGCTTTATTAATTTGTAATGCAACTATTAATATTATTTTTTATCTATATTAAACCGATGTATGAATATTTGTTGTGTATATAAAATATACATTAAAAGTCATTTATGATTTCATAAACTTTTAACCTATTTTCTTTCGTCCATTTGTAATTGAAATGAAACACTTTAATTGTACGTGAATATAAAATATATAGTTAAGCGTTTATTCAGGGTATAAAAGTTATAAATATAGGTAAAAGAAAAGGTGAATGAGATATGTATGAAAAATCTGAAATTGTATTATCTAGCAGTTAGAGGTTTACTTGGCTATATATCGCTTTATATGGTAAGCAATATAGAGATGTTATGGGTGGTATTTATAATGTAACAAGCAATATACTTATTCCAACAATTAGTTAACTCGATGACAACTTTCCATTCTCTCTTGAGTTATTTTTCTTAATTTTTTACTGTTTTCTAGACTTTTTATATATTGCTCTTTATGCTGAACTAGTTAAGAACCAGGCACAACTAACCATAAGCTATATCTACATATATCTAACTATTTTTCAAACCATTTAAAATTTCTATAAAGCCTAACAGGATCAAATCGTAATATTTGTGCCATAATTGAATTGAATACCTGATTGAACGTCTCTAAGAAAAATATATAATTATCTGAAACAAAGAATTTGCACCTAACATCGTCTATCATATCTAAACACTATATTTTCACATCTAAGAAAAACACAGATTATATTATATAAACGCTTCAACTGAAAGATAGAAAGTGTGTGAGAATTATAGAATTTATATAGAAGTCAGACCAAGCTAAAGGAAAAATGAATCAAAAGTTGAAGGCACATCGTACACATATACATATACATATATAGTATTTATAGCTGAAAACTTCAGATAATGTTGAAAAATTTGGAAATATATATTCTGCTACAATTGAAATAAAAAACGCTGGAAACATTTGCGACACAAAAGATTGTTGTATTCTTTAGAAAATGATTAGAGCAATAAATATAATATATACTATTAAGTAAATAAGAACAGTTCTATTTGATATCGTATATAAAACTAGCTTATGGCACTGTCAGCCGCGTTGCAAAGATCAGGCAAGCGGTAGACACCTGTGATGTAGAGGAAATAGAGTAGCTTTTTGGTTTGTCCTATATTTAATGGCTTAATGGAACTTGGAACTGCCTGTTTCGTTGGCTGCTCCTTAGTTTCCAGCTCACGCACATAGTCCATAAAATTGTCCACATTTAGAGGCGTCTCCTCGACGGCCTTCGCCTCGCCTGCAGCTTGAAGTTTACGTTGAAATTCACTACGATAATAATCATTAATCATGGACATCATGCTCTTCGAATACCTATGATCACACAATATATGAAGTATATGGAAATCTTACATGCATAAGAGGCTTACCAATAGATAATGCCTATCAGCAATATACCCTGCATGAATGGGCCCACCATCTTATCGGTGGAATGTGTGTTAGCTCAAGTATTTCTCTAGGTCTATTGTTTCTGTTGCTGTTCTCGGAAGCTTTCCCACCATTGGTTTAGCATAAAGAACTGTTCCTTAATATGAGGCCAGGCCATGGTCACAATCAACATAATCGTATTGGCAAAGACAAACAATTTCATCATCTCAAATGCTGGTTGGGAAGAGAAAAGGATTAGAAGGCAGACTTTTATGTGTAGTTCGTTCTTACAGACCCTCCGGCGTGCGCAGATAGTCCCCGAAGCCGGAGTTTAGATCCTTATCCTGCTCATCCTTTTGCTCAGGCAGCTTCTGCTCCTTGCTCTGCTTGCCCTTGCCCTCTGCCTTATCCTTGTTGTGGGCGTGTCCTTTGGCGTGTCCGCTATGCTTGTGCCTGCCGTAGCCCGTTGATGTATTGGCAAAGGCCGATTTCTTCGATTTCATCGCATCCAATTGGAGCAGAGATAACAGCACCTGCCACTGCTGCTCGGTATCCAGCACGGGGCACGTCCTAACGCTGCCAAAGCTGCTCCAGCAATGACATATCGCCACAATTTGTGACCCATTCCCGCGACTCTAGGCAATTTTATGGTTTCTTTTTTATCGATTTGCATTTCTTACTGTTTGTTCTAGGTGCTGGGGGGCATCGGCTGCTTTTACGAGCTCATACAAACAGTCAGTAGAGCAATGCGCTTAAAATATCTATGCCTCTTATATTGCCAGCCCGAATTGAGCAGAGCACAGAGCGCGCCTAATTGATTGCCCAAGTGTGTTAACAATGTTCTGAATGGATCTGTTTTTACAGCTGTACTTCTATTATATATTGGGGTAATCTGCACCAAATATAAAACAAATTCATTTGGAATATTTTCATTTTAACAGAATAGAAAAGATGTAAACATTTTATTAAAAACTTTTCCATATTTAACTTTGATTTTTCGAGTTTCTTTTTGTTAATTTAATTACTAAATTGATATTTGCAAGAATTGTGAAAATGTAATGAAGTTAATTTCTCTTAATTTTCTTAGTATTTTATAGATATTCGTTGGGCTATGGATAGTTTAGGGAAATGAACTTTCAAATGAAATAAAAATCAAAAATGCAATTATTTTTTACATATTTATTAAATAATAATTGGTTTAGTTATAAACTAATTTGTAGATCTCATCTTTGAACTTATATAACTAGTCTTTCAACGATTTTACACATGTAAAAATATTCCTAAATACAATATTTAACTAAGAGTCATTAAACTTTTCCAATTATCACATATTACAAGTGCGTGCTGTAGCAGTCAGCTTCCTTCTGCTGCAGCCGCTGCTCGTGTTGCATTCTGTTCTGCCTTGCTCGGGGCGTACGCAGGCAGCAGGTGCAAAGGCCGCCCAGTACAACCAGCGCACAGAAGGTGGACAGGGAGAGGGCAATGTTGAGCTGCTTGAGCAGCGTAAGAAACGAGGCGGAGAGCAGCCAGACACGCGCCCATGTGACAACCGAGAAGGCAAACGGAGCACGCTTCTCCGCTGGCAGAGACTCGCCCATGCAGGCCATAAGCATGGACTGGGCGCAGGAGACGCCCGCCTTGGGCAGAACGGTAAAGCACATCCACAGCATAGTCTCATAGAGTTGTGGCACTGAAAGCGCAAGAGTATAAATCATTTGTCGACTGGCCAAGCATGCATTAGACACCTACTCTCCACACCATTCAAGAGCCAGCACAGACAGCCAACGAAGCCGCCCACCATGCAGAAGCCACCCGCCCACTGCCACTTGTGGGCGTTGTGCTTGTTGCATAAGTGGACGGCGAGCAGACAGCCAAGAATCTCGGCCAGGCCAATGAACATAGTATTGGGCGTCAGATAGTCGCGCCCAAACGTGCGTATGTTTAGGAGCAAGCCCATGTGGCTGATGAGAAAGGTGGCCAGGGCCATGTGCGTGGCCAGCATATGAAGCTTGGCACGCGAATGGCCATGCCATAGCTCCAACCAGCGGGCGGCTGGTGGTTGTGAACGCAGCTTCTCGCCCAGCAGTTCCAGCTGCAGGCAGAGATCATCTGGTAGCCTGGAGCAGCGCTCGTTAATGCGTGCCGCCTGCAGCAACAGCTGCTGTACATGCTCCACAGCAGCCGTGGGCTCTGCGCGCTGCAGCAGCCAGCGCGGCGACTCCGGCAGCCACGGCAGCAGCAGCACAATAGCTAATGGCAGCGAGGTGATGCCCACATAAACCTGCCGCCAGCTCTGAGAAAATGCAGCAATGGCGGGCAACAGTATGATGCCAACGGACCAGAAGGCCTCGTACAGTAGAAGCACGCCCTGCCGGTACTTGCCCGCCGTAATGTCGCAAACTGCAAAGGATAAAAGAAACAAAATCTCAATGAGCTGTCTGGTCGGGATTAGCTGCTACGCACATATAACTTGTCCGGCTGTCATCATGAAGCAGCAGCAGACGCCGGATAGGCAGCGAAAGGAGCAATGCAAACTGAAGTCATTAACCAGGCCCGTGGCTGTGCCGCAGCACAGCAGACCCCCGATGCCAACGATGTAGACGCGACGTGGACTGAGCACACGCATCAGCCGTGTGGCCACCACGCCGCCGACGAACATGCCGAAGAGATGCCAATACTGGGACCATGCCACAAAGATGTCGCACAGACAGACCAAGTTGAATTCCATGATTAGCGAGCGAAAGGTGTGTGCATAGCTGAATTGCAGGCACTGTCGCATCGCATAGTTGGCCTCGCCGTATGCGACCAGCACATAGCACTGATCCTCCGTGACACTCGTGTTCTCTGCGCCGCCATAGGCGCTCGTGTCACACCAATACTCCTCACCGGGATACAGCTCGGGTGCGGTAAATATTATAAGAGCCATAAACCAGGCAGCCGGTAGCTTGCACAGAAAGATGATCAGCACGGAACGCAGCTGAAAGATGCCGAAGTCACCCAGCACATGCGAGATGACATCTCCAACTGGAGTCTGTGGCAGCTTCTCCTCCTCCTCCTGCTGCTGCTTAGCATCCTGGCTGCTGTATATATGGCTTAAGCGGGCATGTGCCTCCGGCGTGGGCGTTGGACGACGCTTGTTCCACTTGGCCTCGGCGGGACTGTAGCCTTCGTGCATTCTCACATATATAGAATCGAGTAACCACGTCTTACGAGCTTCGAACCTCCAGCATAACTGCGACTTCGCTTGAGCTTGGCGCTGCCATCAAAAAGTCTGAACAATTGCCGAGCAGGGCCCGCAGCAGGTGCTAGGCGACGATATCGTCGCTAATCAAATTGTCACTGAAATTTATTTCAGATGTCCGACGATAGCAAATATTGAACTCTGCCTAAACGATTATGTCAATAGGTGATTCTATTTTTCTTTTCTTTTTCGTTTTTGTTTGGTAAGGTTTTTCACTAATGTTAATAAGTAAAGAGTACACAAACTTTTGGCAGGGACTGTTTAGCAACTAATGAAAAGAACAAATTCACGTGACGTCCTTTGACGAGTCGATATAGCCCTATTAGTTAGCTTCAATCTTGGACCTATATGTGTCAGAGATTTGCAATTGATGCTTGGTAGGTTTTCAAGATATATAAACACAGGATATAAAAGATATAGACATCTCACTAGAGAACTTTTACTAGTTTTCATTTGAATGAATAACTAAAGGTTTCTCCACTTGAACACTTTTTAACATCTACAAGATAAGTTTTGACTATCTTTATACATTAAAATTAATAAGTTTATAGACCTTAAAGTGTATATTAGAATCATTTAATAAAACCGTTTATAAGGATAGGATACGAACAGTGCTTAAAGCCAGTCGCAAAACACTGTTTGAGGCAGACCAAGATTATTTAAGCGTGCTCAAATCTCGTTTAGCCAAGACGCGAACCCAGTATTTTTTATTCAGCGCCATCTAGTGGCTTAGTAGCGTAATTGCAGTTTAATAACAGTTTAACATTTTATTTGAAATTGAGAAATAGTTTAAAAATGAAAAAAGAACTTGAAAATAAATTTTTTATTTAATTAATAAATAAATAATTATTTAAGTAATACATTTTTAATATTTACTAATTGTTCAAGCTAAGCTGGCAGCTGCCAGGCAAACAATAACATGAATTTATTTTATATTATATATTTTAAATAAATATCTATAATAATTAAATTAGAACAAGTCTAAGCTTAGTCTAAGGTTAGTCAAAGAAGCGACCACGCCAAAACTTATGTAAGCTCCGGCAGAAAACAGTTACGTGTGTGTTATTTACGACGCGAAGTTGAAGTCTGGACGTCATTTAAGAGTTTGCGAAAAACTTGTTTTCATAGGACAGGCAGTTGGTGGAAGCTTTTCACTTTCATTGTAACAACAACAATAAGCGAAGCTGAGCAAACGCTGTTGCTGCAGTTGCAACCGGAGAGAGCAAGACGCATTGCAAACAGTTGCATTCGTGCCACCACAGTGGCCACAACGCGATGGAGGCCCACTTGGATATCTACAAAGATGCAGTCGTCTTCATAACGGGCAAGTCTTGGCTCTTGAATCACTCAATTATTTGCGGTTTCTATTTGCCTCAGTCGCTTCTCTTCGCTAGGTGCCACTGGCTTCGTGGGCAAAGCTCTGCTGGAGAAGTTGCTCTGGAGTTTTCCACAGATCAAACGCATCTATATGCTGATCCGCGCCAAGGCTGGTGTCTCGCCCGAGCAGCGCTTCCAGAATTTCCTGCAGAATGACATTTTTCAGCGTTTGCGCAGCTCGTTTCCAGAGCGCCTTAAGAAAATCGCGTTTTTTGCGGGCAACATCGAGGATGATTATTTTGGTAAAACACAAGTTTCGAGAGTGACAAGAAAACGGCCTCAAAAGTTTCCTCGTTTTCTATTTAATTTCAACAGGTTTGACTGAGCGGGACAGAGACGAGCTTTGCGCAGAGGTTAACATTATTTTTCACAGCGCCGCGACAGTAAGTTCCAGTTTGATACAGCCCATTCATATATATCTATATATATATAGACAATCTTTGCTCCCAGGTGCGTTTCAATGAGTGCCTCAATGTGGCAGCTCGCGCCAATTCGCTGGCCACCTATAATTTGTTGGAGATGTGCACACAAATGAGGCAGCTGCAGGTAAGTGGCTAGCTAGACTTAAGGCTCAAGCTGACCATTGCATTGCTGGCTCTTCTCCTTGAGTGAACTGGATTGGCATCAGCCATAGCTGGCAGCGTTGAGCCCCAAGCTTTGCAATAATTAATGTGATTTTCCAGTTCCTAGTTTCCATTAGCTTAAGTTAGTTATATTTTCTAAATTATTCAATATAAAGGAATGCGTTTTATATGCTTCGTATTTATAATCAATCTGAACATTTTTTATGTATTGCATTTTCCTAGTATAACTTATAAAATAAACATAGAGATTTGATTTCAAATACTTCATAAAAGTTCAGAGACTACAAGCAGCTATTTATTAATTATTAATAACTCCATAAACATCTGTTAATATTATATATTTGCTGAACATATCGTTTATATTTACTTTCCAGCGTTTTCTGTACGTTTCCACTGCCTACTGTAATCCAGGTCGCAAATATGTTGACGAGTGCATTTATGCCACACTGCCGCCTGTGGATTGGCGGCAGTTTCTTAGCGCCATCAAAAAAATACCCGAGAACTATCTGAATCGGCTGGCCAACTATATAAAGGGCCCGCACGTGAACACCTACACGTTCACCAAGTCGATAGCGGAGCAGATTGTTAACTCCTACAGGCACCTCATCCCCATTGTCATAGTGCGACCCTCGATTGTGACGGCCGCCTATAGGGAGCCGTATCCGGGCTGGATCGACAACATACAAGCGATCAGTGGCATCATGATGGAGATCGGCAAGGGCGGCATTAGCAGCATCTTGGGGGATAAGGATCTGATTTGTGATATTATCCCAGTGGATTTTGTGGTCAATGCAATGATCATGATGGTGCACAAAGCGGAGCTGGGCAGGTAAGTTGCTCCAAGGGAAACTTGAAAGATCCATGCAGAGTAATTTGAGCTTTTACCATTCAGCATCAGCATTTGCAATGCCACCTCAGGCGCCACGAATCCCATCAGCTGGCAGCGATTGGGTGAACTGACCATGAAATGGTCACGCATATATCCCACCAGGCGCATGATTATGTTTCCCAACTTCAAGTATCGTCGCGGAGCCGTGCGGCACGAGCTAGCCGTGTGGATGCTACACTTTGTGCCCGCCTTGCTAATGGATCTGCGCACCCTAGTGCTGGGCTCCAAGCAGCGCCTTGTGACGCCCATAGCCAAAAAGTTTAGACAGGCCTGTCTGGCGGGTACTTGACACAATCGCACCCCAAAGAGCGGTCTTAAATCTGTCTCCTTGCTTTCAGGCAGCTTCTTTTCGCTGAATGAATGGATATTTAAGAATCGCAGTCGATTCTACTTCAAGCAGCTGATTGACAATGGCACCTTTGCCGAACTCTATTGGAACTTGGATGAGCTCGACTACGACGACTATGTCAGGCGTCATATGATAGGCATCAATAAATATTTACACCGCGAAAAGTTTACAGTGGATGCCAATAAAATGCAGGTGACCAGGTGAGTTCTATAAACTGCAAGTGACGATGGCATTGAGTTTCAGGAAAATATTTCATGAAATCTTTCCGTTTCGTTGATTGCTTGCAGAATCTATTGGTTCTGGATGTTTGCGCATCTGTGCTTCTATATGATCCTGGTCTATATACTACTCTAATCAATCAATAATAAAGCCTTTCGCTTTTAACTAATCACAGAGAATTGAGTTTTATTACCTTAACAATAAAAAAAAAACAAATTTGTGGAGTTGTTGCTCTGAGTTGGAGCTTCATAAGCGCGTATTGTGCACATCCGATTCGATGGTCCAAATGGCCGCATTTAAGGGCGACTGCGACTTCCTGTCCTGCTGCTGCTCTGACTCCAGCTGCGGCACCACAGGCACTGTACTGAAGCGAGGCGTGAGCAGCAGGCAGGTGCAGATGCCGCCCAGAATACTGAAGACGCTGTAGGAGGTCAGCGACAGGGCCGTATCAATCCGTTTAAGTACATTGAAGAACGGTGCGGAAAGCAGCCAGACCCGTGCCCAGGTGACTACCGAGAAGACAAAGAGCTGTTTCTGGTGCGGCGGCACCAGCTCGTTCATGCAGGCCAGGAGCATGGACTGGGCACAGGACACAGCTGCTTTGGGTATCGTCGCAATGATCATCCATAGCGACACCTTCAGCGCAGCATCCACTGTGGAATGGAGAAGAATTAGCTAAGATTGGGTTACGGAAAGGGCTATGCTCCTTCACTCACTGGAGTCGGCGCCCGTGAACAGCCATCCCATGCAGCCCAGCATGCCAGCGAGTATATTGAAGGTGCCAGCGTATTGCCATTTCCATTTGTTGTGCTTCAGCGTAAAGTGCAGGGCCAAGAAGCAGCCAATGATCTCGGAGAAGCCTGAAAAAGAAACGTTAATAAATGGCCGCAGCCGGAGTCGGACGTTGTTCAATGCCTCACCCATGGCTATGGTGTTGGGCACCAGATAGTCGCGACCAAAGGATCTTATATTCAACAGCATGCCCATGAAATTGATCACGTAGAATGCCAAGGACAGGTGGGCAGCGACCATGTGCGTCTTGGCCCGCTTGCCGTGCCAGAGCTGTGGCCAGTGTGCGTGGGGAGCTGTTTTCAGCTTTTCACTGAGTTCCTCCAGCTGCTGACGGAAATTTGGCGGTATTTTATAGCAACGATCGTTTATATCCACGCCCTGACGCACTATCTGCTCCACATTATCGATTGCGTGGCTATCAGCCGCGTGTCGCAGCAGCCAGCGTGGCGAATCGGGTGTCCAGTACAGCAGCACAATCAACATTATGGTGGGAAATGTTATGCCCACATATATGAGGGACCAGCTGTTGAAGAAAGATGCCAACGTGGGCAGCATGATGACACCAATGGACCAGAACGTGTCGTAGAGTATGATGGCGCCTATGCGATGCATTCCAGCAGTAATGTCCGCGACTGCAGGCAGAGAAGCAGAAAAGGATATTTAAATTTCACTCTCTACATGTTACTAAATTTCCCTAATTTCCCTAATTAATTCATCGGGAAATTTCCAAAAAATTGGCAAGTTGTGAGTAAATGTGGGGAAAAAAGGGAAATTTAAAAGAAACCGAATCTTGCGACTAAGGGAAATTCGAAGAGAAATTCCGTGGTTAAGCTTGTTGAATGCAGAACAAAGTCAATTTTGAAATAAGATTTAATTTAAGACGCGAAATCCACTATGAAGAAAGTCGCTCTGATCCAAAAGACGAATTCAATTGAAAGAAACTACAAAGTGAAATGGACTTACGTAACTTAACTTTAACTTACATATGGTTTGTCCGGCGGTAAACATAATGGCACAGCACACTGCCGAGAGGCAGCGGAATGCGCAGTGCAAGCTAAAGTCCGTTGCGTAGCCGGTGATGACTCCACACACGATTTGAGCTATGGCACCCACGCAGTAGGTGCTCCGCGGACTGATGGCCAGCATCATCTTGGTGGCCGTGATGCCGCCAATGAGCACGCCAAACAGATGCCAATACTGAGTCCAGGCAATGAAAATATCTCGCAAGCAGACCAGATTGAATTGCATAATCAGGGAGTCAAAGCTCGATACGTAATTAAACTGTGCGCATTCGCTGCGACTGCCTGAGCTCTCATCCAGCACATAGCATTGGTCATCAGAGACGTTGTAATTGGAGCTGGAGCTGCTGTTCAGGTAGCTGGTGTCGCAAATGTATTCCGTGCGAGGATACAGCTGCGGCGCGGTGAAGATGATGCAGGCCATGAACCAGGCGGCAGGTATTTTGCACAGGAAGATGATGAGGATGGTGCGCAGCTGCCAGATGCCGAAGTTGCCAACCACATCGGTAATGATGTCGCTGCCGGGATCAGCTGGGGCAGCACTTTCATCCTTTGGGCGGTTCTGTGAGCAGTGTCTGCCTGTCTGGGGGCTGGGCATGGGCGAATGACCGCCGAGAGCCTGAATTGTGGATGCCTGGTTAACCATTTCTGCGCAGCTCTGTTCGATTCAGTCTAGCACATTTTCCGCTTTGACCACGGCCACGGGAGCTCTGTGAATGACAAATCGAACGGCGACAAATGCCATCAGTTGCTCTGCGTGACACATTGTTTTCAATTATTTATTTTATTTATGGATAAATATTAACATACGATATACTATGAAAACATTTGTCCAAGCCACCCCACCCAACCGCCGCTCAATTGAAATCAATTGAAAGCGATTACAGCTGAAATCAGTTGCCTTTCCACGACAGACGGCATTGAATAACATGCCAAATTCGTCAAATGCCAGCGCCTCGAAATTCGATTCCGTTTCGGCAGTTCGATTTGCCCCTTTGAGCGGCAAATTTGTGCATTTGCATGACTTTGTCATTTGAAACAATAAAAGTTGAAAGTGCTTGAAATCCCAAAACCAAAAGCCTAAAAAATGTCTATGCTAAATATATAAACTAATATAATATAGATTGACGGAATTTGTTGGACAACTTGGCACCAAATATTTGAGCTTGAAATTCGAAAACCAAAAATCTCAAAAATATCTTTAATAAATATACAAACTAATATATGTATATATATACTATGACATAGATTGACACAATTTATTGGACAATTTGACAGCATTTATACTCAGTTATTTATGCTTCAGTCCTGATTTAATTACTCAAGATATTTTTTTTATTGCATCTTTAATTGTATCACATATCATTATCATATATCCATATATTTCTAAGTCGGCTGCAGTATTTACTCATGTTTTCTGTAGTTTTCTTGATTATTTAATGACTTTCTGGATCTACCGCAATCTGAAAAAGCTTAGCAACTTTTTTTGATATCCTATACTATATTTTCTCATTTTATTTATTTTAGTGCCATATTAAAATGTGCTTTAGCACATATATAACGACTTTATCGCGACTTTTATTGTTATCTGAATCATAAGAGTAGTCTGCGCCATATATTTGTCAAATATAAACAAGATACGTTATGGCTGCCCTGTAGGGCCTTCGTTATCTACCAACTAAGAAAACTGTTGAGTTGACTTAAATCTTTTATATATAATTTTGATATTTGCTCGATAATATAGATAGACCCCTTGGTTGATGTCCACGTTAATTTAACAAATTTGCAAGTATTCTCTTGTCGGATATATCTATTTGAGGTGCTAATTTCGACTGATCCAACAACCTGAGTGGCTAATTGTCAAGTGGAGCATATGCCACGGAACACTGCCCTCGGGGCTCAGACATCTGGCAGCCGTCGCCGCTGGGCGTGCAAATATTTTAATTTCGAATTCAAGCGTTAGTGCTAATTGCAGCGGGTAGTCGGCAACGGGTATACGAAACTGGTTCCCCAATATTTCATACTTAAGTTTTCCATATAAATTACAATTGGCACTTTTCAATACAGCGGGGGCAGCAGTTTCATTTAGTTGAACTACTCGTTGTGCAAATGCAAATTAATTAATGCTGATATAAAAGGGGGAGGAGGGTCTGGCAGGTGGATTGGGTTGCAGTTTATTAATGCTTTGTTTTGAATATTTTATGCTAAATTTATAAGCCGAGCCAATTCCAGTTTTTAATTTCCTTAAGTGGAGCAAGGCATGTATAGAGAACCAGAAACAGAACAAAATTTGTAAAGGCAGTGCAAATGTGTCAGCAAAGCTGGCAAATATAAAAACTAAAGCTATTGCGGCTGTAGTACCTAAGTCAATATACAAAGCTACAAAGCACTTAGCTCTAATTATTATAAGTATATATATTATAAGTATATGTAATAAAATGTTTGAGTTATGGCGCTTTAAACAGTTTACAATAAGGTTGAATAAGAAAATTATAAATAAATTAATATATTAAGTGAATACTCTTTTTATACCCTGATCCCTCCGAAAATGGGAAATAATGGTTTTGTGCAAATGTATGTAACAGTCAGAAGGAGGCGTGGCATACCCCATAAAGTATATATATTCTTGATCAGGACGACAAGCCGAGTCGATTGAGCCCCGTCTGCCCGTCCGTCTGTCCGTATGTGTACTAGAGACTTGAATTTTTCTGTAGGTCCGTGTATAGCACGCGTATATTCAGTTTGTTTTAAACATTCGATAGCTATTTTCATTTAATTGTTATGGAATAAAAACATGATCGAATAGCAATTAAATTATATCTCGGACGTCTTAAAAGTTGGAGCCTCCAAATTTTGTATTTAGTTTTATGTATGTTTTGATTTTTGTTGGATGTTGGATACCTGCTCTGAATTTCCCCAAATTCTTCAAATTTAAGTTCAGTTGGAAGTAGAGCCAATAAGTGAAGGAGTTTGCATTTCTACCAAGCCAATAGAATATGTAGATCGTATGCTGAATATTTCATTAAAATCCATTAGGCAAAACAGAAGTTATTAAATCAATTTGCAAAAGCACATGTCAGCAGCGCCAAGCGCACGCATTTTTCCTATACGTGTGCACACACACATTCAAATGCGTGTATTCTTCTCTATTCGAAGAATCGAAATTGCGATGGAATTGTGCTGAATAGTCAGCTGCTACTTCACTTCAAATTTGCAAGTTATTGTGCAGGCAGAGCAACAATCTCTGGTTTCGAGCCTGGCGGCGAAGGGACGTTTTCTATTATTTTTTATTTTTTAATTATGATGTGGTGGTGTTGATGCGCGTTGCGTAGACAATGTGGGTTCGAATCTTGCTGTCGTAATGTCGATTTTTATTTATACTTTTTTTTGAATACTCGATACAAACTACGGAAAATATTAAAACACACAGATAGCACTGGGATCAGGGTATCTCCTAGTCGGGCGACCCGACTAGAGCTTTCTTACTTGTTAATAAATAACCCGTCAAATACAATTGTCGCTTGCGAAGATATACTAAAGGAAAATTTTACTTTTGTTTTTTAGTAAATAAAATAATATTTTATTTTGAAATATTTGACATAAACATGATCATAAAAATATATATAGAGAGAGAGAGAAAGAGAACACTGAGAGTCACTGTTAAAAGGAAAAGGTTCAAGAAATCTGGTGAGTTGTGTAATATTTGCCAGCTCTTCAAATTAGGGGAAGGCTTGATTTTTATATAGTTTATTTAAATAATTTGCATATTTTATAATCGTAGCTCACTTTCTGTACGCGCTTGTCAATTAACACCAAGCCTTCGTCACTTTATAACGCTGAATTTTCTGCAGCTTGATATGGCAATGTCGCTTCTGTTTGTATACAAATTAATCTCAGTCTATTGAACGCAAATAAACAGTTGTGTATGTTCAATCGGATCGCTTGTGGAGTCTGCTTTAATTTGCTTGTTGCGCGCTTTTTTATGTATCGCTCGAACGTCTCAATCGGTCGAGAAGCGGAATCGAACTGAACCAAGTTACACACGAGTTGCCATATCGAAGTCGTCGTCAATGGCGTGCCGATTGCCGCAGCCCCAATCGGCGTTAATTTTCTTAATGAATTTGCTCAAATAATTAAAAGCCATTGTTAGGGAAACTTTAACCGAAACATTTCCGATCCAACTGGCCGCAGCAGATGTCCTCCTGGCATCGGGCAGACACCTCCTGTTTTAACAGGATAGTATTACTAGTATTGCATTGTCCCATAATTTCCGCACTTAATCAATACAATTCTGGTTTCAATAATAATGCACTTGGCACGATTGCTGTTGTCTTGTCCACAGTTTAGATTCTAAAGCTATCTATACTCAAGGGGTCAGAATGCCGCTATTGCATCTATCGTTCTATTATGGCTGGCTGATAAAGACACTTTTCTAATTGCCCTGCCATCTTCTACTACGTCGGGTTTTCTATTTTAATCTTTATGGTAGCTACCTGTCGCAATTCGCACTTGCTTAAGCCAAATGACACACTCGCTCGCATTTACTTGCTGACACAGAAAATTCTTTTTTTTTTCTGTGTAAATAGGGCCTGCGTTTTGTATAGCTTTATAAATAAAAATACAAAAATCAGCTAAGGAAATTGGTGTATATGCAGAAATGCAGAAATGCAGAGTTCAAAAATGGCACAATTTAGTGTCGGCTCTATAAAAAATGATGGATTTAACAAAAATAATAAAAATACTAAAGTAATAAATAACTTTGATAAAATAATAATATAATATTTTATATTATATTATATAATATATATAATCCATTTTAAACATTAAAATAAAATTAAATTCGAATAGAAAATTAGGTAAAAATTAAATATATAAATATAAATATATAAAATCAATTAGGAAAGATTTAAACATTTCTTAAATAGGACTAATATTTCAATGTGCCATAAATATGTTTTTACTAATCATAGCAATTCTTTATGTGATGGCAAAAGTTGTATAGGATATAATATTGATCATTTGTTATCACATTTTATATCTTTCTATATATCTTTTATTTTTCTAGATATGAATGAACTAGTTAATAATAGATGATTGACACAACAATAACAATAGATCAATGTGCACGTAATTTTTATAGCCTATATCAAGTTATTTATAACCGTATTCATTTTTAGACATGAGAGACAGAGCAAAGTCTGTGAAGACACTTGTAATACTTTTGGCAAGATTTGAAATAATTTAAAGCAGTTCGAGCTGTTGACAATTCGATCATCACGCGCTTTATTTATTTTATAATACTAATCGAATTCATATATCGCACATTAGTTTAACAATAATGAAATATAATGAAAGTAATTCTATTTAATTCAATTAGCATTGAATTGACGCAACATTTTATGGATAGACAGACAGAAAGCCGCAATTTCAATCCACTGACCCGAATGAAATCTGTATGCAAATCAGTGTGAAGGGCGGGTCTTCAATACATTTATTGCTAATTACTAAATAAATATATCTATTATAAAATGTCTACAACGAATGCGCCTATAATATTTTATCGCCTAATCTGTTGTAAAAACTGTTGCCTACTTTTAGGCGGGGCATTAAAATTCAAATGCTGTGCATGCTCTGCGCTTTGTTTGCCCCCTCGCTGTCTTCGTTCATGCTATCACATTCATGGATCGTATGGAAGTTGATGTGCCACAGATCCGCTATACTAACGGCGACTGTTTGCTCAAAATTGTGGAGCAGCTCGTTGCTGTAGTTGCTCACATCGGAGCTGGCGGTGCTGCAACGTCGCAAGATAACAGCTGAGTTCCTACGATAGGTGTTTGGCGTGGGCACCTGACCCACCTGCAGCTGTTCCGTATTCCAATAGTAGCGATTGAGCAGCCGCATAAACAGACCATACACCCAGCCCACTGTCGCAATGATGGTAATGGGCAGCAGGCGATGCACCACAGTCAGCGTACTCAGTAGCGGCGAGAACACCAAGCAGAGTCGGCCAAAAGTAACCACCGAGAGCATGAGCAGCGCTCGCTTTTCTGGCGAGACCATTTCGCCTGTGCACGTGGTCAATACAGCTATGGAAGCAGAATTGGCAAACTTCAGCAGCATCCAAAAGATGAGCTCCAAGCCGACGCGGCGAGAGTTGCGGTCTAAGGAAGCGGATATTATAGATAACTAATCGATAGATGTGAATATACCCCCACCTGTCTCTGGCAGCATCCAAACCAGATAAGTGCAAAGTCCTGCCATTATCATCAGATTGCCCGCCCAGCGAAAATAGCGACGTGTGTAGAGTATGAAGTAGAGACCCACAAAGACGCCCACCATTTCGGCAAAGCCCAGAGCGGCGGTATTCACATGGACCTGCGCCTCGCCCAGGCTGCGAATCATGAGCAATATTATGTTGTACAGCACCTGAGCACAGCCCCAGATCAGGTGTATGAATATCAGTTGGCGACGTTTGGTCTCCTTATCCCAGATCTGACAAAAGCCGATGCGCTGTTTGGCGTTCAGCTCGCTGGCATAGATAGTCAGTCTGACGTCCAAAGTAAGGGGCACCATGCGATTGTTGTGTGTGGCTGACTCCAAGAGTAAACGCAGTGCTGGCTCTATGCGTTGGTGGCGTAGCAGCCAGCGTGGCGCATCCGAGATCCAGCGATGCAGCCAGACGAGCACAATCAGCGATGAGGATATGGCCACATATAGATGGCTCCAGTTATCGAAATATATGGATATGGCGGGCAGCAGCACCAAGCCAATTGACCAAAAGAGCTCCGATAGAGTAACGACCAAGATGCGGGCTTTGCCCGAGGTAATATCCATTACTAGTGAAACAAAGAGCTGAGCGCGTTTGTGTCTTAAGTCTTTTGTTTTTGCTTACATATGAAATGGCCGGCTGAGTACATGAGCGTGCAGCAGACGGATGTGAGGCAACGGAAATAGATGTGCAGCTGATAGGTGTCCACCAGACCCGTCAGATTGCCACAAAAGATCTGTCCCAGCATGCCGAGCAGCATCAAACGTCGTGGACTGATGCTGGAATTGGAAAGTTGGCAGATGACTTAAGGATCTGTGGAAGAGACACGCAGGACTCACTGTTGGAGTGCTTGATAAGCGAGAAGCCCGCCAATTAGTGCCCCGAGCGCATGAAAAGATTGGGTGACCGCCACCAGCACACGACGCGAGCAGATCAAATCAAAGTCAACGATCAACGACTTGTACCCCGCATGATGCTCAACGCGTTCGCAGGGCATCGCCTGCAGTGTTCCGTTCCAACTTTTTCCGTAACGCTGCACAAAGTTATGGGACAAGCTTTGGGCATAGGCATTGCACACCTGCACGCTGAACAGCCGATCCGTATTTCGACTCTCACTGGGCAGCGACTCGCTGGCATTCCAGCTAGATGAGCGACACACCAGCTCCCCGCGCTGCGGATATGGCGCTGTATAAATGATGCAGGCCATGAACCAGGCCGTGGGTATTTTGCATAGAAAGATTAGAAGAATCGTGCGTAGCTGCCAGCGCCCGAAGCTCCCATTGATATGCTGCACAATGTCAACGCCAGGTGGCGGCACAGAGGATCTGCGTCGCTTACAGATCATCTCGCTAGGTGTCATCGTCTTTAGTGACCGAAACTAGCACGCGCACTGAGCTCTCGGGCCTCATTTCCCTCGATGAGGAAAAAAATGCGAGTTTGTTTTTGCTGTTAGCTCAACGGGAGCGACAAATTGGTGCAAATTAGTTGCGGAGACGATACGAAAATATGTTGCATCGATTGGAGAATAATTGTGTTTATTTGTATACCCTGTTTGCATAGTGAAAAAGGGAGTATTCGGTTGTTCTGCCACTCAAATTGGGATACACGCATATTCAAGACAACTTTGAGTTTCAGCAAAATTGTTTGCTACTCCCGTGATTTGCTTTGTTACTTCAAGCAGCGTATTGCGCAGTCAGGTAGACCCATCCATTACGTTTTTCCAAGTATTATTCGCTTTGTTTTGTTATGACGTAAAGGCTTAAGCAAATAACATTGGATAAATAAGGAATTTACTTAAGTAATAAAATGAATATAATATTTTCTATTTACAGGATGTGTCTGGGAAAGATGTAACAAAAGCTAGAATATAATGGAACCAAAGGTGATAATTGAAATGCTATTTACATCCAATATGTAAATAAAATCAGTGATATTTGGCTAAGGTTCCAAAGGCAGGCTGAAACTTTAGTAACAATTTAAGAAAGGAATAATAGACAATATAATTTTATTATAAGCTATTGAATTTATTCATTTTGACCTGCATTTTTTCATGTATATATATCATATATATATATATATATATATATATATATATATATATACATATATATATATATATATATATATATACATATATATATATATATATATTTTCTCTCATGCCCAAAAGTCTGCCTCGCTCTGTTTGCTTGCCTTGTTAGAAAATCGTGAAACTTCAAATAGTTCAGACAAACATTTGCTTACATTTTCCGCCAAGTCATCTTGGTTATTTATTTATTATTTTAATCTTGTTCGTTTTTGTTGCTATAAAATGGCACAAATCAGATGTCGCCTTACTATATATACGCAGGTTATGTTTGAGCCGATTTTTATTATTTATATATATTTATATATATATATATGCATTGGCTCATGTTCATTGAATTCTTGGGATTTACAATTTTCGTTTATAATTCATAATTCGTTGGTTTTGCGTTGAACAAGGTTTTGTTTTATTTTTCTCAAATTTGTTGCAAATTCAATAAATCGTTTATATTTTTTTCAATCAATTATTGTCTTAAATAATTATGCCAGCTAATAATATTTTAACGGTTCACAAATAATATTCATTGTAAAAAATTATTTATTCAAAATTAAAAACTTAACTATAATATTATTTTTATGTGTATGTTTTTTATGGTATTTACATGTTGAGCTAAATAATTAAATAAGATAAATGCATTTTTGGATCGAAATCAATTTTTGTTTTTGTTTTTCATCAGAGCTATGCACTAAATGTAGATTTGGCTTTACGTAACAAAAGTTATCAATTACAAAAAAATAATTAAGTATAATTAATTAATTAATATATAATATATATAATAATATTACAACTAAATTATGGCGTGTAGTTCATGCGCTGAGTGTTTTTAAATAATAATATTATTTACTGGTAGGATACTTAGCTCTATTTACAATATACGAGAGTGTATGTGTGGTTGGGGAATACGACCTATCAGCAAGGAGTGTAATTAGTTTGTATGTTTGTAAGTAGGATATCTACCAGCTTCTTATGACTACAATCTGAAGTGCTGCACGTGCGTACAGAGAGTTTTGTTACATTTATGAGAGCTGCTAATATTTTTGCTGTATTTATAATTAGGTTTGCTTTTTGATTGAGTTTATGTATATATGTATCCATGTATATATATATATAGTAATTCGATCTTTTGTTTATGATAATTGTTAACATTATGCTTAAACACTAGGTTAAAGTCCTTTGTTTTGTTTTTCTTTTTTCTACTGCATCATTTATGCTTTCCGCTCGCTTTTCGCTACTTCCTTCTGTTGGTTGAAGAGGATTTGCGTTTCTTATCAACTAAATGCTAGATATTAATTTTTGGTTTTCAAGATCCGTTCAATGATCCGTGCTCAGCGCATCCTCTATGTTGCTATCCCAATTGAATTCCGTAACGCCCTGCTTGTAAAATATATTTCCCAGATTAGCAAAGCGTTGCGCAAAATTGGCATCTTTTGCTTTCAGGTGCTCAAAGCTGAAAAAGAGAAACGAACAGAGTTTTTGTTTAGCAAAGCATTTAAATAATGTTTGTGTCTAACCTATCAATCATGCATAGACTAATAATTTATAGTAATATATGTATAATATATTCAAGATCTCAATCTTTGTTTTAATCTGTAGTTAAATACATTTATTGAAACAAAGCTTAACCTTTCCCTTCTTATGTTTATTTCTAGATTTTTCTGTGGCATATAATATAAGAGTATGCTCTTCCTTATAAGCAGTTAAGTCCTCGTGCGACAATTGCTTTTCAGCTAAAATCCTTTATAAGGAATTCTATTATATACAACGTAAGCTACCTGCAGCTAAATACCTGACCCACAGTTGGTGAACCTCAACAAAATTTCTATGTAAACTGAAAAGTTTTGTTTAAGAAAACATTTGTAGTAAGATGTAGAACGTGCTCAGAAACAAACATTTATGGGTATGAGTCTTTTGAATACAGCATAGGTTACATACTGTACCCTATTTCGAAAAGTTTGTAGTAACCAAGCCAACTTTTCATTTTTACAAGCAGAGGCCACGCTCGAGTTACACAAAATCAAAAGGTAGAAATACGATTGGTTGGGTTTGAGAACTTTCTTAACCAATTCAACCCTCTGTCCCATGTTTACTTTGCTTTTTATTTATTATGTACTTTTTGGTCTTCCCAATAAAGTCTGCCTGGTGGTAAGTAAATCCTCAAGCCAAATCAAAACCCAATTGTTGCTGCAGCTGTGCTCAGTGCAGCTGTATAATTAGAAGCGAGGAGAAAGAGGAAGAAGCGCACGCAGTGTACCTTGGCATAGCCCAGAGCCATTGTTGCCGCATAATGTCAAAGGTCATCATCAGCGGCAATTGTACAATGCAGAACCTGAGCACGAACCCGAACAAAAACAAGAAAGAGAAAACCCAAGACAAAAGGCGACAGGCAACAGATTTTACAGCAGTACCTTGAAGGAAAAACCCCTCGAGTTCGAGCTCTAGACTTTTACAGAAGCTTGTTAATTGTTGTTGTTGTTGGTGTTGTGTGCCCACCCTTAAGCCACGCATGCGCAGCTGCACAGCTGCTGCGCCTCGAGCCGCATCCGTTCCGCCTGAGGAAGTGCCAAGAAGGAAGTCGCAAGTCCGAAAAGTTCCCATTGACTGCTTCGTCTTTTTTTCTTTGGTTTCGCCTTTGCTTTTCAAAGAGGGTTGGAAAAACTTGTGACAGGAAATCAAAACGAGTTTTCTAATTGTTGTAGTTGCAGCAAAGCACATCATGTATTTCATATATAGTATATATGTGTATAGAGAGTGTTGGGTGTTTTCTTAACTAATTTATAATTTATTGTTAAAAAATTTAGCCTAAAGTTGGATTTGTCGTGAAATAGAGTCGAAACATTTGCCTACATATTTCGCGCCTTGAGCACTTGCTTCTGGGGCGGACTGGGCATGTTCTCTTTGCCGCTGGCGAAGATTAACGATTTCTTCGGTGTGCTGGCCGCGGATCGAGGCGTGCGTGGCGTACGCGGACTGTGAGGTGTGCGCGGCGTGCGAGCCTTGGGCGATTTGCAGGCGAGCAGCTCGCTGAGCTCGTTGTTGTTGTCCTGTCGGACACTCTTCTCGGAGGAGTTAAGCAGCCACGAGGTGATCTTGTCGCATTCGGCACGCAGCTCCGAATCGATCAGCAAGTCCTCAATCTTCTCCAGATCTGTGGTATTCGGCTTGTTCGCCTTGCTGGGCGTCAGCATAGCCACCGTGGGTTGTTGCTTGGACTTCAGTGCAATATTCTCGAGTTTGAGCTGTTCGCACTCTTCACGCACCTTGACCAAGAGCTGGTCCTTGTTGTCCAGCTCCAGTTGAGCAAACTGCAGCACCGTGGCAAACTCATCCAGGGCCTTCTTCATGTCCGCCATGTATAGCTCGCGCGTCTCATCCTTGCGCTTCAGATCGCTGTACATGTCGCAGTAGTGGGCCATCTGGGCATCCCCGTCGATGCGCTCCTGGAACGAGTTAGCAATCTTATTGAATTTGGCCAGGGTATCCGATTCACTAGCTAGCAGCTCATGCAGCATGGACTCTTTCAACGATACCTCCTGCTGTAGGGTCACCGAGGAGCTGCGCACTGCCTCGAGCGCCGTCTGCGAATCATTTAGCTGTTGGCGCAGCTGTGTCGCATCCGCTTGCAGCGTCAAATAGCTCTGCTCCAATGCGCCCTTGGCCAGCTGCACCGACTCCAGCTCCGCCTTGAATTGCTCAACATCGGCATCGGACTTCTTGAGGCGCTCCATCAGTATGTTGACCGTGGATCGTGTATTGTTCAGAGTCAGCTGATAGTTGTACTTCTCGGTGATGGTCTTGGCCATGTCCTGCTTGAGCTGCACCAGCTGCTGCTGCAGTGTATCGCTCAGCTGGATGTAGTAGTCGATGCCGTTGCGCAGCTGCTCTTCGCACTTCTGCAGCTTCTCGTCGCGCTGGCGCAGCATATCGTTGGTGGTCTCCAATAGCACCATCACATCCTGCTTCTCCAGTTCGATCTTGATCAGTTCGTTCTCGGCCAGCTTCTGTCGTTTGTCCAGCTCGGCACGCCAGTAGCACTTCTCACGCTCCACAGCGCTCTCCAGCTCATTCTCCACCTGCTGATGGGCCTGCTGCTGTTCGGTGTGCTTGGCCTGCTCCTGGCACAGCTGGCGTATGGTGTCGCAGTGTGCATCGATCTCGCACGACTTGTCCAAGAGCTCGTCCTGCAGCGAGCGTATCAGCGTGCACTTGTTGGCCAAATCGTTCTTCAGCGTGTTGCGCTCGACACGCAGACATTCGAGTTCCGTCTGACTGATCTTTGTTTCCTGGCCATAGGCTAAGGCATCCTGTTCAATCTGTTGTTTCAGCTGCTCCACATTCGCCAGCACCTCGGCATTCTTTGCCTGCAAACTCTCGATCAGCTCCAAGTGCTGTGTATTTTGCTGCTGCTCCGCAGTGCAGTTCTCGCGCGCCTTGGTGACCTCTTCTTGGAGTGTACCGAGCTGTTGCTCCAGCTGCTGCTGTACCGTCTGCTGCTGCTCGCAGGTCTGCTGCAGCTGCTCGTTGGCCAGCTTGTAGGCCTCGTTCTCGGCCAGCATACGCTCCACTTGCTGCTCGTGCTGTTCCCGCTGCAGTTGCATCTGCTGCTCCAGCTGGGCGTAGCGTTCCAGCAGCTGCGACTGCTCTGTGCTCAGCTGCTCGTTGCGCTGCTTGTGAGAGAGATTCTCGTTGCCCAGTGCCTGCAATAGCTGCTCGGTCTTGGCTGCTGTTTGCTCGTGCTCCTCGCGCATCTTTTGCTCTGTCTCCTTGAGCTGGTCCACATGACGGCGCACCACATCCAACTGGCTAATGTAGCTCTCGATCAGTTCGTTCTTGTTGCGTATCTCCTGCTGCAGCGCCTCTTTGCCCTTCAGGCGATTCGCCGACTTGGCCTCCTTTACGGGCGTCGTTGTGGCCGAGTGGAGGGGTGTTGAGGATGCCGTCGAGGCTCCACTGCCCACCACCTGCTCCGCTGTGTGACTGGCCGCCGGACGGAACCGCAAGCGTTGCGGCAGTGAAGGCGTACGAAAGAGTCGCAAGCCCTTCGACTTTTTGTCCTCCTTGGGTATGGCAAACTCCTTGGCCTCCTTCGAGCTAGATGCGAATCGCACGGCATCCTTAAAGAACTTTTCGATTTGCTCCTTGCGCTCTGGCGGCGGTGGCGGCTGAGCCACAGCTGCAGCCGATGTGGGTGTGGCACAACCCGTAGATCCAGCCGAGCTGTTCGAATTGGAGGACGCAGCTGGAGAGCCGCAAACAACGTCCACATCGTTGAAACGCTTCAATTTGGCTTTGGAAAATGACATGTTTACCTTTTTGGTTTTCGCTTTGGTTGCTTTAACAATTAAACACTTCTTTTTTGTTAACAATTTGCTTTTCAATAACAAAAACTCAATAAAACAATTATTACGATCAAACACAAAACATTAACTCTTATATAAAACTTGTTAACAAATGTCCGTTTAATGCTTTGCTGTACTGTTTAGTCCGTTATTGTTGTTGTTGCTTAAAACTGTTTCCCTTGACCCGCTTGCCCCTATTTTGCAGCTGCGTCTGTAGCTGTGTTCCTACGCGTTCCGTTGTCAAAACCTAACTGAAGCGTTGCGAGCTGCGACGGCGCAAATGCAGCCGATCCCGACTCGAAACAACCCTCGCATAGGCAGCTAAAAGGTAGCCAGGGGTTGCCTTTTTCGGTGGTGGTTCGTGCCACACGCACACGCACACGCACACACACACAGTCTACCTTATCGTTATCTTATGTAAACTATAGAAATTTTACTTTTGGCGCGCGCAAATGTTGCAATTGTGAAGACAGGCAAGGCATATCTTAAGACAGACACACACACACAGGCACAGTAGCACGCTTGTGTGTGTGTACCTGGACAGCTGTGCCCAACAATCACATAGAGCATACTCGCAATACATACATAACCGTTAGATCCCCCCACTCCCAAAGCGGAAAAGGTGCCGCCGTCACAGCTGGCAGCCAGCATAAAGTTGACACTCGGCCCGCATCATTAAAGGAAAAGTCGTGGAAAACTCACTGAGTAAATGAAAATGCAAAGCGTTGCGCCTGCGCCTTTTCATTAGCTTAGCCATGGCAATTGGTTTGGCTAAATTAAATTGCGCTTATAGCACAAAGAAATCGATTAATACCAACTATATTTGAGAGGCACATGAACAGCTGATAAAACAAATGAATTGAATGTGTAGATCCAGGCAATTTCCAGGTAAGCCTTTTGAGCTGATCTTAGTACTATTATAAAATGTTCACGGCATTATGCTTTAAGTTATATATATATACTTAAATCAACTAATTCTCCACTTTTTATTTATATAATGTAGATAATATGCTGCACCCAGAGGAAAAGCCACAATTGTTAAAAAAATTGGCAGTAATTAGAAATATATAAAAGGGACGGAAGTGATTATTACTAAAATTATAATATTATTACAATATTTTGTAGACTTCATTGTTCCATACTCTACACATATTAGAGATCAATCTTAAGACTAAGCTACAGCTGCGTTTCAAGCACAAATCAATGGATAAATGGAAAACCTCATAAACACATTAAAATCCATTCTGAATTGTATATATATATATATATATATATATATATGTATATAATAAGTTTATATATCATATACATATTCAGCACCCAGCGGGAATGCCGCAACTGCCAAAACTACTGAATTGTGCAGATGTCAAAGGAATTGCGTCTTAGAGCCGCTCAGAGGGGTTTCTTCCATCCTTCCTTCCTTCCTTGCTATTTTCACTGCATTACATTATATACTCTGCTTATGCGTGAACCCTGTTAGCTGTGATAAGGAGGCGACAGTCAGCAAGCCTGGCCGGTTCAAAGTAAATTGTTTACTTTCTACCTTTAGTGAACCAGACCGAAGCAATCACAGTCAGGGCGCAGCTGGCTTTTTTGCGTGCTAATTGCAACAGTTTGTATAACTCGTATAGCTTAAAGGGTAACAGGACTTCAGTTAGCCACAGCTGAATGCTGTGCGCATCAGCAATTGTATGCTGGCTTTAATTACTAATGTGTGAAATAATTTATATAAGTTAATAAGCTTTACCATTTTAACAAATTGTTTGCTGCTTCTTCTGTCTCGTGATCTTTATACAAGTTCCAAGAATATCTTCTTTTTCAATCAAGATATTTCCTTGCACTTACTTTTCCCGATGATCACATGATCATCATTAATGAGCCCTCAACAAAATTAGAGACCGCCGACAATTTCCCATGCGTGATGAGGCATAACCAAAATTTCATTAGCACTCGATGCGCCAAATATAACCCCAAGAAATTATAATAACACGCTGGCTACAGACGCCATTGTGTTGCCAAGTTTGTGTCTGTTGCCTCGCACAAAGTGATCGCCGCATAAGAAAGGGTTCTTGCACCCTCAACGCAGACACAAAGGCATAAAAAGGACTCACAGTGAGTCATCGACCCTAGCTGAGACTGCGCAATTCTTTTCCATTGATGAGCGGCGCAATATGCGTGGCAACTGACAAGGACCCCAGGATCACAATCAGGATCAGGTTTCCTCGTCCGGATAAACACGTTGTCAGGAGCAGGATACAAACTAGCAAATGCAACTGGGAATCCATTGGAGTTTCATATTTGTGCGCAAACAATGCTTCTATCTGTACATAAGCCAATTATGTATATATTAATAAAGGATATGTGGATAAGCCTTAAATTCGAACTGTTGATTCAAAGGGAAGCGAAAAGTGCCAAGGCATTTGAGCAGCAAATATTTAAATTGAAAATCTATATCTCTTATGCTATTTGTTTATGCCTAATGGGATTTGCTGCTGAATGAAGGTGGGATGTAGTTTATTGCTGTTGCTTTACTTGATAAGTAATAGGGCGATAATTTTGTTGTTAAATTGATTAATAATTAATGAACTCGAATATAATTGCTTGCTATGAATAGTAAGTTTTAATCTACTTATAAACTAAATTTAGTGGTAGTGCTTACCGCTGAAATAGCAAATTCTTGGCAAATGCATAAAGCTCAATGTCGAGGCCATTCAACTTCTCGATGAGCCGCCGTTGATCGGGACGCAGATTCGTGACGGCAGTTGCCGAAATCGTGGCGTTGTGCTGCTCAAAGGGTATGGCAAAGCGCAGGTTGAAGGTCTCCTCGAATATATATTGGGACATCTGCAAGGCAAGTGGATTGAATAGTACGTTTTAGTCATTAATTAAGTACGTTTAAGGTAGAGTTACCTTTTGATATTCAGTCAGTCCAAAGTAGGCCATAGCGGCCAGATTGCGCTTGGCGCTGGCCAACATGACTCGATCGCGCTCGTGCGCCGGCATCGAGGACTTGTTGTAGCAGCCCACCAGGGCGAGATCGGCCAGCATACGAGTCTGCCGGTTGGCAGCCAGATTTGACTCGCAACCAGCAAACTGATCCAGATCAACGTCGAGCCAATCTTTGCCTTTGTAGCAGGGCGGCAGCTCGATGGCCGTTGCCTGCCGGCCCAGACACCAGTGCCGAGAACCCTTCCAAGTGGCGCCGCGTCTCACGTGCCGGTACTCGGACATATAGCGTGAGATCGGTTCGCGCAGCAGGGAGATATAGAAATAGCGACGCTTGGCCGTCTCGCCCTCATTCTTGTCCAGCTCGACGTCCACGCAGCTGGTCAGTTCTGTCCAGTCGGCGTGCAGGCCGCACTTCCAGCCGGTTGAGTATCTCGAGAAGAGCCAGTTCTCATTGCGATGCGGCCGGAAGCAATAGCAACGCTTGCGCTGACGCTGACACTCACAAGGACGCTAAGAGTAGAGCTCGTTAGGATTGCCTTAGTTTATTATAGAATTTGGAGCTCACCTTCAGGTCCAAGTCGCGCACCAAATGCCGTCCGAAGGATGTGCCTCCTGTTTTTTGTATATGCAGAAACACCATTACATCGTGTCCATCCATGTCGAATTGGAAGTCATCGTTCAGCACATCCTCATAGCTTAGTCCGGCGTTGGCTATTATATTCTGTGGCGCTGAGGCTTTCGACGCAATTGCCGTACTGCCGCCCACATTGTTGTTGATGTTGTTATTATTATTGTTGTTGTTGTTGTTGGCCTGAAGCTCATTGTAGGCCATCATATCCGAGGACTGGAGTATTACGGCGCGTTTGGATAGTGCGCATACCTGCGGTTCGTGGGCAAAAAGAGCAAAAGTTAAGAGACATTAAAAATGCGCAGGCAGAAAATTGTTAAATTTAATTTTATTCCTCGTGATATCCTGCAGACGAGAAAAAGCATTAACTACACGTGGCTTAAAATTCAATGTATTGCCAGCAAAAATGACATAAAGGACGCGAGTGCGAGTGTTTATTTGTCTTCAATATTAATTAAATGACCAGCAGGATTAAATGCCAATTTGTGATATATCTTCAGGCATGTTAACGCTGCATACTGCGCAATGCTTGACCAGGCCGAAAAATACTCGCAGCGGTTTTCATATGTGCCCAATGAAATGTGCACCTTTTTTTATTTATTTTTTAATTTCACTCACTCGGCGGTTATTAAGTGTGCGCTTGCACTGCACTCGAGCTATTTGATCTTTTATTTACTCTATTTACCTTTATGCAGGCGAAATTAATATTTAAAAAATTTCCATTGCATACTTTTGGGCGGGCGTCTTAATTCGTCACGGCGTAAGCGGCAGTAGCTAATGGATTTCTGATGTGAATCCAATTGGAGTGTTGAATGGGATTAATGAATGCATGAAATTCTTTGTGTTGTACTCAGCAGGCAAAAGCAATCGATGTAAGTGAAATATTATATTATTAATATTCCTGTTGATGAAAATGAGGCTTGTAAGCTATATATCATATATTGCTTTAAGCCATTTTTGCCTGTCAAAACTCACTTAAAAAAGCAATTAAAGAACAGCCAAGTGGTAAACTGAAAGAAGTTTAACAAATATATTTGGACTATACATTGTTTTTGGTTGCTCTGCTCTCCTTGTTGCTGTGATTATTTTTGTCCTTTCCATTCATCAAAAGCTGAAGCCAAAAGTTTCTCGATTAAAATGAACAACTTTTTGCGAAACTCTCTCTATCTCGTTCTCTTATCTAACTGTTTCCGCTGCTTATAGCTAGCAGCGAGAACATAGAACTAGCCAAAAGCGTAAGCCGGAACAACTAACAAGTCGAACCAACAACAGCAACAGCAACAGCTACAGCAACAGCAAATGGGCCAACTGAGCAGCTCATTAAACAATTGGCAATTGGGTTTGAGCGAAATTTGTGGGCAAGAAATTAAACAGGCTTTGGTGGGATTGTGGGTGTTCTGTAGGCCTTATCTTAAAGTTCGGCACAAGCGCATGAATGCGTGTTAACTTGGCCAAAAAGATGAAGCAGCAGCCCAGGCCCAGGGAATAAGCAACCGTGCTGTACATATTTACAGCTGCATGTGGTAAAGGTTTGGCCTTCCGAGCAGGTGCAAAAAGTTCTGAATTTATTGTGCAACAAGAACAAGAGAATTCGATTATCAGGCAACTGCCAGAAAAATGGCCAAAACTTCTCAGTCGGCGCCCGAGGGAATGTTGAGGTTTTCTATTTGTCAGAGCTTTGTTCCATCAACGATTTATTTGCTTGCCAAATTTCTGTGGCTTCTTCTATTTGCCAATTTAATTTACGTCCAGGCATTTATCAACTGAGCCTAAATAAAAAATAAATAGAATACATTTATGTGCTTTTCGGCCCGAAAATGAGGCGCAAATCTACCACTAATGAGTAATTTAATTTTATTTCGCGCTACGCAACACATTCCACGGAAAATAATAACATTTTCGCATCATGTGTGCGTCTGTCTATCTGTGTGTGTGTTAGATAGAGCTCGCACTTTGCTGGCCATTTAATTGCTTTTTATAGGCAGACATAAAAAAATTATATGCACTATGGCCACACACCGCAAACCGCCAGCCACCCGAGGCGAGTAGACGCCACCACCATGCACAGCTTCAGCCGCAGTTTAGGCAATGGCCGCAGCGTTCCGTAATAATATAATAATAGTAATCATTTAGTGGGCAAATTGGTTCGCTGTTCACGCGCCCAACATATTCGCATTCACTCACGCCCACACGGCGACACATAAAATGGCATTGTGTTGGTGTCATGCATGTGTGAGCATTTATGTCGTGTTCTTAAATGCTTAGCACACAAACAAAGACACGACACTTAAAGTAGCAAATGTTGCAGCTGGAGATGTGCACGTGACACGATAAGAGTATTTATACATATGCCTATATATAGAGAGTATATGTAGAGACTATATAGTAGCAGCATACAGCTTACATATCATCCAGGTACTGGGATTTGAATCTGTCTGTGTTGGAAGAGACTTATTTTGAACAAAACTTTTAATTGTTTATATCGAATATCAACAGCCAAGACAAGAACCACAATTGTCACTTACTACCTGAATCAAAATCACTAGAAATGCGAATCAGAATCAATCTGGTCGAGACTTACGTCGAGACTTACTCAACGATGAATTTCTTCAATTAAACACTTAAGTTGTGTTTTATATATAAAGTTTTTCTGTTCAGCAATATATATATGTTTTCTTAAGTTAACAATAAATCTTATTCACAAGCTGGCCTTTCAAAGGACGCACAAATTTGACTTTGAATCAAATTTTGTTGCGCTTACGTATTTTACACGACGCAAATAAATACTATTACTATAGCTGTAACTAATTCAACTAGCAGCAGCAAACCACATTTTCATTGCTTTGCCGGCCCTTGACATTTCCAATTAATTTAAGTGCAAAATATGCAGGCAGTGCAGCCTGGCTGCCGGTCTGGTCGGCAGCAAGCAGCAATAAAAATCAGCGTGGAGCGAGGAAATGTAGGAAACGAGATAAGCAATTTGGTTTATGTCTACGATAGTCATAATATTTGTTATCTATGTGCAAAGTAGGCTACTAAAAAACCACTGAGAGAAAACAAAAGTCAAATAAAACCGCAAGTTTGAGTTAAGTAAATTAATATTTACGAGAGAGAAAGAGAGAGAGCGGCACACAGATTTAAGATTTAAGATTGTGCGCTTTATAAAGCACAAGGACTAACAACTGTTCTAGTGTGTACAACACACACACATACGCACACACAGACACACACATGTCTGCCAACACTCGTAAATTTTCAGCACACCAAAAAGTAAACAATAAAACTTTTTGTAAAGGAACAAAATGTTCTTGCTCAAGATTTGATGCTGAATGGCCATAAAAAAGGAAACGAAATAGAACAGCAAATGGATATTGTGGAAAAATACGTACTACCAGGGATATAAAATGCTACGCAAATGCACAAAATAAATTGAAGAATCCACAAAAAAATTGTAGACGTACACACAATTCCGTTTATTGCTTATTTTTGAAGACACCATCAACAAACCAAATTCTCTTCTTTTAGAAACACAAATATAACGCTCCGGTGATTTCGCGTACGCAAACTATTGAAAGATTAAATATTAAAAATGATTTGAATTGGAATTATTTGAGCAGGAAAACTCACGAATTCTTGGCCTTATTTCGTGCATTTCCGCCATGGCATCAAATTGATTCTCCTCCTGCACCACCTGCGCGTTCTCTGCGTGCAGGCTCAAACAAAGGCTTAAAATGAGTAGCAGAAATAATGGCAACTGAGCTGCGTGCATGGCTATAAACATTTGGCCCACGTCTTCCCTTAAAAACTAGCAAAAAGTTTCCGCTCAAGCCTCACGCTTTAATACAGTTAAGCCATTTCTTCGAATATGCTATAGCACTCATACATGGACACACACTGATTAGTGGAATCGAGACGCAAGTGGCCAGGCTTGCAGCCGCAGCCCAGCTTGCAGGTATTGAAGCAGCTGTCGTCGAAGTTATAGGGCACCGTGCAGGTCTCCTCGAAGCAGGGCAAACAAACAAGCTCCTCGTTCTCGCCACAAGCTGCAAGAAAACTCATACTGTCGCACTTATACTGTTACACGGCTTATACGATTACATACACTTCTCAACTGGAGCTGCCAGCAAGCAGCTGAGCAGCGATGCAAATGCAAACAACAACATGACGCAACAGCACGCGGTAACAACCTGTGCCCCATAGCGCACTACGGCTAACAGTGCGCTCGTTCTCTACGCTCTTTAAGCATTGCGAATTGTGTGTTATGGCAATTAGCCAAGTTTACATTTGCTCTGCTGCTGCGCTTGTTGACAGAGAGGGTATACAAACGTCAAGAATTACCACGCTTTCGCTCAACTTAGCTCAGCGATTGAGCACTAAAGGCAAAATAGTTAAGCAAGCGAGGCAGTGTAAGGCTATTAGAGTGCTGACTTTTAGATACCCTGTAATGGCAAGTGTGCTTGGCAAACAGGACAACTAGCATCTCAGTATGTGATTGCTTACAGCAGTAAGAAGCGACTAAAAGCGAAACTTTTCCCAGCTCAAACACTCGAAAAGTATATCTCTGTATATATATAAACATTATTGATGTCTAAATTTCCAAACTATTCATTATAAAATAAATCATGCTTGGAATTAAAACCCTTCCATTTGAATGCATGTCTTTTTGCCTGTCCGAAAATCTATGTATTATCTTTTTTCCATAATACATAGAGTATACAAATATAAAGTCTTTATGAAAATGTGTTTATGTAAATATTGATTTAAGTTTACGTTTTTTAATTAAGACACAAAGCTTGAAGCTTTAATAGCTTTAATATATACACAAATATATTAGAATAAATTATTTAAATTGAATAAATTTAACTATTGTAAAACAAAAAATGTATAAATTCCTTGAACAATTTGCTTAATAAATGAAATTTTGCTTAGTCAACTTACATACAAATACAAAGATTATATTATCCCTTATTTCAGTGCGGCCCAAACTTATTAATAGCTCACAATAGTTAAATATTGTGCTTAAGTGCTGCTTTCATTATACATATTCTAACAATTTGGCAGCTATAATGGCATATATATATATACATACACATACATAAATACATAGACATATTTAACGATCCGCACAAAAGAAATCTGGGCCCGAAATGCGCAACCCCAAAAGTGTGCTATCAAATATTTATATGCCGCCTGCTAATGGCGTGACTTTGGGCTTTTTTTGACAAGGCGAGTGGTGAATGCCGCAAATAATTCACATTTGCCGTGTAATAATCGCATTGGCATGTTTAAATCGCATAAGCAGCGGCCTCTTTTATGCACAAAATTTACACAAAAATTTTCTGCCGAAAATGTGCTTCATGTGCACAACCCATGCAGTCCTCAAATTCACTCTGTGTGTGCACTCCTCCATACATGTTCATGTATTTGTTTAAATGATAATAAAATGCAGCACTCTAATGTAATTTATCACTAGAACAGTGTGTGTGTGTGTGTGTTGTAGCCAGTGTTGTATAATTTTTATATTTCCGTTTTCATGTCAGCCACATGGAGAGCATTGGATTTTATATGATTGTACGAGTCCTGCCTACTACAGTCTTATTGTTTACCTGACAGGCACAGTGTGTGTGGGTGTGTGTAGTCCTTTTCGGTTGGCCATTTCATTCGCCTGATTGTATGTGTATTGTGTTTTGTGTCTGGCCATTGAATTGTTAGCCACAAAAATGGTATATGACAGCGTCAAAGCGGCTGCCCCTAACAGCTCTTAACTTGACTTGCGCTTATACTGCAAATAAATACATGGCTTAAGCCGAACACTTGTCATCGCACTCCAGTTCAAGTAGGTGAGGGAATTGGAATTCGAATTGAGGTGCTTTAAGGTGAGTGTTTTATTTATATATCTCACTTTATTTGAAGTCGTTGGGTGTTTTATGCCTTCTTTGAGTAGGAATGAAAGCACTCTCAGATTATTAACATAAAAATTTGTGTAGTTAAGATTAACTAATGCCTATAGCTGCTTTAATCTATAAAGCAAGCTCTAAGTCAATCAAGAGAACTTAATTATGACAATTGGCAGAGTAAAGATAGTTGCCCTCAAGTTCTATCCATAAATTTAGATACACGTTGAGGATTGATGTATTCACTTTATGTTTGTCATTTCATTTATCAAATGGAAACTCAAACTTAGTGGGTTGCTCTGGATTTTATGCTTTAAATCATTGAAAATCGCTTATATTCTTAAAAGAGCGTTAGTATAACAGAAAAGGGATCAACACATGATGGACGCACATATATTATTTTTTAAAGCACAACGCTGAAAGCTAATCTATTTTAAGTGTCTGTAAGGCATTCAACCAAACCATGTGCTGGGTGTCTGTGTCTACGTTAATGAAATGTAGCATAATATTTTTAGTTTAGACATTGGCCGACTACACAATGAGTGTGTGTGTGATAAGCGTTGTGTAAATCCCGAAAATAAGCAAAGACATAACATAGAACACGCACCCACACATACTTAGACAAATCCCCTATAAGAGCTGAATAGCTTTGGATATCCTCTCGCTTTTGGTCACTGACCATAAATTCAACTAAAATATATTTTGACATTTTGCACGCAAAGCGCTTGATGAGCGGCGTAGAGCAGAGGCTGAGTGGGAGTGAGAGTGGATGAGGCTAACTAAGCGTATTGGCCTTCCTACATCCCAGGGTGCAAATGGGCCAAAAGGGAGAGCACACAGTTACATAAAGGTCATCGCAAGGACCAGGCCGCATTTCCTATGAAGTGTTAACATGCGATAACAGCTAAGGCAGAGGGCCGCCGTCCCTTGCCTCAAACAACAAACACAATAAATGATACCAAATGCTGATGACGGCCCAAAGATTCCACGAAAATCATGTCGAACGCTGGCAAAACAGAGCACGAAGACACGCAAGCAATACACACGATGTTTTAATACAGCAAGCAACATTTCGAAATATTTATAATACAGAAAACAAAACTGAAAATAAAGTATAAAAAATCAAATTTGATATGAAAACTTTTAAGTTAAGCTTCCTAAACATATACTTTAGTCAAATCTCAAGTCTTCTGTCGAATTACTAGAAATAGTGTTGTGAAGGTTGTTTGTATAGTGTTGAATAAGGCTAACAAATCTGCAGTCTCGAGTAAAGCTGGGATAATTGAAGTGTTGAATAGATCATTACTT
Organism: Drosophila hydei; assembly: GCF_003285905.1. NCBI lineage: Eukaryota > Metazoa > Arthropoda > Insecta > Diptera > Drosophilidae > Drosophila > Drosophila hydei. Next base: position 554,504 of record NW_022045657.1, read on the forward strand.
TTTGAAAGATTTCGTGTCACGCATTTCTCGCTTCCAGCTCTGTCTGAGCTTCTTCATTCTCTCACACTTTGCAACTCCACAAGTTTATCATTTATCGCTCCGTCATTTGGCATTGTTTCGGATTAGCAGCAAGTGGCCAGAGCAGCAAATGAAGTGAAATGGCTTGAAAACGATGATAAAACGAATCAGTGACTATATATTCCTCATCTTTATCATAGACGGTTTTGCTTTTTGTCGAGATTGTTGCAACAGTAGAATGAAGTGAATGTTGCATTATTCAAGAATTTTATTTAGTTTCTGTGGCATTTTTATGCATCTTTAACTTTTTTGCTGTGCGCTCACCAAAGCATTTTAATTGCGCGTTTTAACAGCAAAAAATGCTTCTCCACGCTCGTAAACTGGTGTAAGAAATTGTTGTGGTCGGGCTTTGAGGGCACGCAACGGGGTTTGTGGGGGCGTGTGACATAATTGGCGACCGCTGTGCTGAGCTGAGCTGCTGGGATGCCCTGGCACGGCCAGGGCCATAAAAATGTGCAAAGTATTCCGTTCGCCCGACTATGCCACATATATTCGAACTGCCTCGGCTTGACAGGACTTTAAAAACTTAAGAGTTCGCGACCTGGCGCTGCTTTTTTCTTGTCAGCATTTTTTAAAAAATTTAATTTTGTGGTTTGGGGAGTTTTAAAATTTGTTTTTTATATTTTTGTTTTGGTTTATTCGCTGCAAGTTTTCTTTTATTGCACTCAACTTGGCGTGTTAATTTAAATGAAAAGTGATTTATTTGTGTCCTTGGGCAGCTTAAAGTTGTTCAAATTACTTTTTTGAGATACTTGGTTTGTTTGTTAGTTAGTTGAGTGTAGTAAATCATGGCATGGTAATCCGAGAGCTTTGGCTATGTCCCTCAGTTCATATGATGCACAAGCTGGGGCAGATTGTTTACCTAACTGTCATAACACACAATGACAAGGGTATTTAGAAGAGCTTTAAAAATAATTTCTCGAAAAGGAAAAGCAATCCAGGGTCGGCGCGTCTGTGCGACTAGTTATACCCTGTAATCAGGCGGTTAGCTCGGCTTAAGTATTTAGTTGAGATTTTGGATCGTATTTTCTTAGTCCTTCCGGCAGGTAAATCTCTCGCCTTCGTCAAAACAATGTCACAGATAATCTTTAAATGTAAATTTATAGCTAAATTTTTTAAAATTGTTGAGCCTTTTTAAAACTGGACAACAAATGTTTTGCCCTAGAAGTGACTTTTTGTCTTTCTCTTTTTCCATTTCATTTTTGGGATACAATTCAATTTTGCGTGACATGATGACCAGGAAAAATGGTCAAATGTTTTTCAACAATGTCATTTCCTTGATGTTTTCTTTTATGTTGTTAGCTAAAGAAAAAATTCAGCTTAAAATGGAGCGAAAAAAGAAATAGACAAAAGCAAACCCTGCTAGACTAACTGACTATGGGCATGATTTTTCGCTTTGCCTTTGTTTGATTCGGTTTATTTATCTTTTGTTTTGGTTTGTTTTTCTTTTTTGGCTGATTTGATTTGTTTTCGGGGTCTGCTTTTGTCCACGACTCAGTTTTCTTCTCTTGTAAATGCTCGCACTTTAATCAAATGCCAGCTAATCTTTTGAGCTGTGCTGATGTTGTGTGTTGTCCCTCTGGGATTTCTTTTCCTAGGCAGAGCAGCTAGCCGAAAGTCTTTTAACGCATTACGCATAGGCCATGTTGTGCTTTGCGGCTTGGCTGCAACACTTGAAGTAAATGCCAAAAGTGTTGGCCAAGTTAATTGTGCTTTGGTATGAAATTTCAGCTGCTGCCAGTGCTTAAATAATAATTTAATTAAATTCTGTGAAACCCTATGCATATTTATTATGCTGCTGGAGACACTGGAAAATTCTTCGGCATACACACTCACACACACGTATACAGAGAAGAGCCAAAGTCCTGCAGTTGTTTTAGTTGCATGCCAGACACGTTCTCAGCTTGCAACTGTTGTTGCAGCTGCTTTACATGTGCAACAATATGCCACAACAATGGGCCGACTCGTGCAGCAAGTCCGTGCAACGAGGCGTATGAGTGTTGACTGCCGCTAGAGTGTGGGCGTGTGTCTGTCTGTGGCTTATTATGCCATTGCATGCAAGGCCGCAACAAATCATGACATAAAGAAAGACACAAAATGTTCAAATTTCTATACACACATCTACATATATATTGTATATGTATATATAAATAAATATATATATGGGGTCGCATATATACGAAAAATGTGAAGAACATGCATGCAATTGTCTTTACACGTGCTTTATTGTTGCTGTTTTTAGTTGGCTAACAATTGCTATACACACACAGATACATATATAGTTAGTCACTCATATGCACGTGCTATTTGTTTAACTTGCTTCCGTTTGTCTGTTTATTTATTTACTCAACTATGCGGCGCCTTTTTGTGTTGCCTCATAATGTGTTTATGCCAAGTGTTTATCCAATAACTTTTCTTATATTTCTTTTTGTTGTGCTTTGTTGTGTTGTGTGTGGCCCTCAGGCTCGCTTCAAGCATTTAAGTTCATAAATTGCGCATACGCAGTGTGGGCCGGTGTCTGATAGAAACTCTATGAACTGACATGACATTAGCAAATGTGCCCGCATCTGTAGCAAAGCTTTAAATTGTTGTTTGCCATTGTTAAATGTTTTCGTGCAGTTTTTTTACGCCTTTTATCGGCGTTGCGACATTGACGCAATAAATAACGTTGTCAAAAACAACAGCAAGGCTATAAAATTGACGTTGACTACATTAGAAAATAGATGTTTAGAAAATGTTTCGCGTGTGCCATTAGCACAAATTGTATTTAATAAATTTTCTATTTAATTTTAGGTAAGCATTGTACTTTTTAAGTATAATTTAAATATTTTTCAATATAAATTAAATGAAATTCGAACAAAGCAAACAAAAGTTCTAAAGTTAAGATTTATTTTGTTATAATATATGTATAGTTTTACAATAAACTGTGTTAAATGATGTCTTGTCACAGAAAATGTTGTTATTTATTCGCTTTATCATTTGGTCAATTACTAAATAATTCAATTAGGAAAAGCCCTATATACATAGTTTATATATATGCACAACTGCTTAACAATGAAAGGTATTAAATACTCTACAAGCTAACTGCAAAAAGGCAGTCATCACAAATAAACAATACAAATTTGGTTTTACAGAGCACTTGTTTAATTGGAAACACAGGCATTTGGCACTCAAAGAGCTAATTGGCACTTCTGAAGAATTTACGTTTAAGGGCTTCACCTTAAAGCAGCAGGTGATATCATAAAATGTCGAAACAGACATCCGGCAAATTTAATTTAAACAGCACATAAACTGGTGGCTTAAAAAAAACGGATTTTAAATTTTCTTTAAGAATTTAAGATTTTTATTCTTAAATTTATTATTTATTATCTATTTTAATATTTTTTAAGAAAAACAAAACTCTGAAAAACTTATTCTTTCAATTTTCCAGTCATTTATATATTGTAGAGTATTTTATCTTCCATGTCAAGTCTACAATTCTACTTACTGACTTTCCTATTAATACATACATAAATTATCTAATTGTTTTGCATCGCGAAACAAATTGTGTCGAAAGAGAGAGAAATCACATGAGACAGTTTTTTGTTTTGCCGGCCATAAAAACCAGACTGCAGTTCGATCGGTTTTTAGTTGACAACAGGTAACAGGTAATAGCTGACAGGTAAAAGCTCATAGCTAATATGACTCGCGCACTTATCGTTATTGGACTTTCGCTGCTGTTCACTATGGCCCCAGCCAATTATAAGTAAGTAGTGAGTAAATAAGTGAGAAAGGTGAGAGAAACGATTTTTAGTTGTTGTCTTTTGCTTTTCACAGTTTTAATTCAAGCGAAATACTACGACTGGGCTATAATCCCACCTATGATCTGTGGTACTTCAATCCCAAAGGTAGACCAAGTGCAGTAAGTGAATCAGTCAAATCAGCCTACAGAAAACAAAAACCTGGCGGTGTTTGTTATGTGGACCCAGACACATGGTTTTTCTGTAAAACGTTTGAGCCGATAAACTAAGAGTATTTAGTATTGTGTTCAGGCATTACTCACGGCTGTTCAATTGAGCTTAAAATATTATTTCATCCATTAAATATACCTGCAAATAGAAGAGATTTGAACAAAATTAAAGTAATTTAATTTAATTATTGATATTTTATATAGAATATTATTTATATATACTATTAGCTATTTTAAAAGTTATCTGTCCGTATCTCAACAAACATATAGTAGAGGGCAGATAACAATGGAACCAATGTTTAACAACTTAAATGGATCTATTCAATCTACGCAATTACTGTGCTTAGTTCTATGAAAATTGTGAAAAATGCAGTCACTTAAACAATTCGCAATTTAATGCATGTATATATACCAAAAAATTTAATTAAATATTTTTAAAATTCATTTTTAAAGAACATATGATAAATTGCACATTTAAAATATGTACAAAATATGTTAGATACGAAATCAAAAATAAAATGGAAACAACAAATAATATTGCATGCATTTTTCCAGAGCTATGCAGTTTGGAGTAAAAGTATTAAATTCTCAACTATAGCCAAGCAAGTCTGCTTCCATTAATATCTACATTTTGCAGCGCTTTAGCAGCGTATATGAAAGTTATGCCAGGCCGAAGGAAATTGAAGTTGCAGCTGGTAATATTATATTTACTTTGGACGCGTTGGGTGTCGAATTGCAGCAACCGGTTTTACGAAAAAAATCAGCAAACTCTATGGCAAAGCTGCTAGACAGCTCGCAGTGGACTGCGAGGCAGCCAAGCCATTTCCATATACTTCATATTTATATAGGAGTATATATAGTGCATATATCTTCTACTTTTTTGTGGTACTGTGGCACGCTAAGGAAATGAAATATGAAATAATTTATGAAATAAGACGAAACGTTAGGGTTGTGCAGTCACAATTTATGTTTGTGCTACCAGATAGTAGTAGGTCAGGCTGTGGTGAAAGCGACTTTTTGATGGCTCACTTATTGTTATTGTTATTGTAAGCGTTAAGTTTTTGGCTTTATTAAAGTCAGAGCAAAAGTTGAGAGCTGACATGCTGAAGGCAACACAACGGAATGAGAAGAGCAACAAAACAAGCGGAAATATATTTCCATTGGTATTTCGAAGAATTAAATCGACGTTGAGATACCGTGTAAATATTTATCTAACTAACTCTAACTCTATGAAGTTCTGTTCATTTTCAATTTTTTGTATACATTTTTATGTTTAAGATGTGATCAAAATTTCTTCTATTAGTTCCATTTTTTATTTACAACTCATTCTTTGATAGTCTCATATTTGCCCAACAATTCAGATATTGCAAACACCCCCTACTATGCATTCTTGCAGGGTACATCTTGACTAGTCCATCCAGTGTTACATGCAACAAAAGCAGGCAACAGACTGCTCTTGCAAAATGAAGTGTGTGAAAACGAGTCCATTTATTACTGTTGCTGCTGTGCACGAAAAGAGGAAAAAAAGCAACAGCAAGGAAAACAAGTCAAGTTTCCGACAACCGTTGTCATCTGCTCCGAGTTCTCAGGAATTCTGTCATGAAGGCAAACTAGCAAAAAGCGCAAATGACGAACATTTTGAAATTATAGAGCCAGCTGGTTTGGCGGGAGTCACACCCCAAAGCTATGCAACAAATTGTGCCTCTGCGCGGCATATTATGCATACGCCGTGTGGCCGGCACTGCTAAAGTAAATAAATGTTTTGAATAAATTGCACAAAAACTACAACTTCAGTTAAGTCATTAATTAAAATAAAATTTTCCATTAACTTTTGCAAAACTTAACAGCCAAGCGAAAGTTTTTAGCTAATATTGAAACTACTAATTGGCTTTTCGTATATTATTTAAACTTCATATTGAATGATACAATTTTTGGCAAAAACTTAACAACTCTGGCATTGAAAGTTTCTCTACATTGCATATCTATATTTTTTTTTTTAATTTGATAACTTAGCAATTTCGTCATTCGCAAAGTTTTTGCGGTAGACCGCACCGAACTGTTTGCATCTAATCGAATTGGCATTTCGACTGCCAAAGTTTTTAGCACACAGACACAAGCACACCAATTGGCTTTCAGCTGGAAATCATAGAGCATTTTCACTGCATATAGCCCACACAAATCTGTAAAAAATGCATTTTGCAGCTTTAGTTATATGGGAACAAAGTGCCAAATAAAGCATTTTTCGTTTATTGTCCCTGTTACAAACACACACACAGGCACACACGCTCACATATTCCCATTTATGGGCTACACACCGTTTTGAGCACTCTGTTGAAATGGGAAATTGAAATTGTTTGCAGAGTTTCATTTGCGACCAGAACATTTTTACTCTAGCCAATTTTTGCTAGAGAGTTAGAGAGGAGTGCGTGTCGATAGTTTGATAAACGAATGCTTTGATAAATAAGAAATAATTTGTTAGAATTATACATAAAAAATAAAATATTCAATTTTTCCTGTAACTTGAAACTTAAAAAGTTGCTTCAGCTTAACGTGAGTATTGGCTCACATATAAACAATACACTCAAAAATATAATTTATATTTTATCAATATTTTATTGAAGCCATTCAAGTCCTTTTTGACAGTTGAGTCCAGTTTGAGTTTCCCCTTCATTGTGCATTTTTCAGCTCTAGTTTTGAAGTGATTTTCAACACGAAGCTTATTGCGTTTTGATGAATTTTACTGCCGATGAATTTGGTATTTGCTAAAGGGCTTTTAATTGTTTTCTGAGTCGAATGGGTTATATGCACTTTGCCAGATTGCATTTGGCATTGCTTTGGGCTGGGATTTTGTGGCATTTTAAAACGAAGCAAGTGGGACGAGCGGTTGCCCCGGGTTGTCATAGATCAGACGTTGCTCTTTGTTGGCTGCTTCATAAATATTTATTAATATTTTGAGTACGATGCAAAAAACCAGAGTCATAATAAAGCATAAAATTTCTAAAAAAATAATGGAAATGCCAACCAAAGCGCAGCGCAATCAAATCAGCTAGAAGAGAAAAATATGGAAATGGATGCACATAGAAAAGAGACGGAAAAAGAGAGTAAAAACTGAAAAGCAACCACAGTAGCAAAAGCAGCAGCAGCAGAAGCAACAGCAGCAGCAGCAGTAGCAGCAGTAGCAGCAGTAGCAGCAGCAGCAGCAGTATAAATCTAAACACTGTTGACAATAAGCAGCTGCAGCATCCATTCAGCTAAATCTACAAAAGATTTCAATCCGCATTTACGACAGAGTGCAACGAATTTGAGATCTACGGACATGTTATATATATTATTAAATCAATAATTTTATAAAAAATTTAAAATTTTATTTAACGTATAAGAAGAGGATGCTAAAGAATAAATTTAATCAATTTTTAAAATTTCTTTATGCTATTCGACAAAAAGCTGATTATTATAAAGCCTCAGTCAGTAAAAAAGCTTAATATTTTTATACACATTAATGTATAAAGATTTGATTTGTCTCTGTTTTTGCATACCATTTTCATAAATTTTCAATTTATTTTTTTTTTATTTATTATTTATTTTATTTTATTTATATTCATTCAGCATAAATATTGATTTAGTGTGGTTAAAATTGTTGTGATATAGTCATCTATAGCATATTTGTTTACTAATTGCTCACTATCATTGAGGCTAACCAAATAAATGAATTTTTCTCATTCAGTCCGTGCCATTACGGCCTGTGCCCACTGCATCTGCAACATTTATGTTTAAGTGAATCTTTTAACGTTCGCAATTGCCACATAAAATTTGCATTTCTTCTGTTGATACAATTGCGAATGCACCATAAAGTTTGCCCCACAATGATAGCGACAACCCTGCATACACACAAACACACACATACATATATGAGTATCTGCATACGCTACGCTTTCTCTCTCTGTCTCTCTTTTGTTATTGCTGCATTGAGGCACGTTGCTTTTTGCCGGAGCTGCCCTTGCCACAGCTTTCAGATCGCTTTGTGCCGGATATTTACGATTTACACGTATGCGAATGCAACGACAACGGCAAAGGCAACGGCTGCATCGACTACCGTCGCTGCTGCTGCCAACTTGAACGCTGCTTGCGGGCGTTAATGGTTCATGTTGTTGCCTGACAACAATAACAAAGACACAGCAGGACAAATTCGCACCAGCTGCAGGGAGATGGGCCGCTGCGAATACCCTGTAAAATTATTCTGTGTGGCCTTTAGCTCGTGTAACTGAAACAGTCAACTCTATCGATATGCATTGCAAACATTTCAGTCAGTCCAAAATACCCCAGGCTGGCAACGTTTACAGGGTATAGAGACAACAATGGCGCACCAAAAAGTGCCTACACAAACCCGGCATGGCAAATAGTGCGCAATGCGCTAGCTCCTTCAAGTATGCAGCACAAGTTCGCTTGACAATTATTGTGATGATGCCATTGAAATTCAATTTCGTATGCTGCGTATGCTGCACAGCACCAGTCCCAGAGGCCTGAAAGAAAAGTGACCGCTGCGTCGGGACGGGCTCCTTTTGTGCTACTCAATTTTGTTTACAGCATCTGAAATTCTCTGCCCCATACACAATGAGTTGCGGTCCAGCTCCTGTTTTTATGGCTCTGCAAGTGCAGCAGATTTTTGATTTATTGTTCTGGGTGTTGGCCGAACCTTTTCCTAGCTGAATGTGGGCACACTATGCATTTTTGCTCGCCAGAGGCAGTTTTTAAATTTCAATTAGCTCTTTGGTATTGGCTAGGCCTGGCCAGTCAAACGGAAAAACATTGCGATTGACAAAACATGCTTGACGACTGCAGCGCGTACGTATGCAGATAGGATGTTATTGATAGGCAGCAGTAGAGATAGAGATAGAGAGAGTGAGAGGGAGGGAGGGAGGGAGGGAGGTATTGAGTTTGAGATTGAGCCAGCCTATCGAATATGCAACTAGGACAGCACACTGTACAAACTTCTAGCAAGGCTTTACTGTCTTTACCTATTGACTATTCTATGCCATTCAGGTCAAGTCACGTCCAGTGGAACATAATTTGCTTTTATTAATTCATGTCTGTCATGCAAAACATGTGGTTTAGATTAGCATTTTTCTAGATTTATGAATGCAAAAGATTCGATTTTATTACACGTAGATTGCTTATTATATTATATTATCCCGAAAACAAAGACATCATATATTCCTGTAATTCTTTCATTTCCATTAAATTTACTACAAAATTAACTTGACAGAATCTACATTTATTTGTTAGTTAGTATTATTTCATATATATTTGGATTTCTTAAATATGCCTGAACATTCCCTGAGCAACGGAAACTCTGTACTTCACATCTTTTTCATTTCAGTCCGATGTCCACTCGAGTCTTTTGACTTCCTGTATATCTAAAATAAACTTAAATTTCCATGTAAAACAAATTTCAGTGCTCCTTGTAGTCTAAGCCGATGGTATTATACGTAAGCCTACTTAGGCTGGGTACATTTCTCTGTGTGGAAAAATACCAAAAGAGCAGCTCATAATTGATATGTGGACCGAATTTCGTTTATGGTCTGGTTTTGATTTGCTAACAAAGTGCACATATTTGTGTGAGTCATTAGGTAAAGCCAAAGGTCCTTTGCAGCATTATCAACATTATCGGGCATTTGAAGGCCACAGATGCCAAAGCAAAAACATGAGCCAAGATATCATGGAGAGCCAAAAACGAAAATATGCAAATTTATTTTTGTGCTTTCAGATGTTTTCTTTTGTCTGCTCTTTACTGGGATTTGACATTTGCACACATCCTGGGAGCAGCCCTGGCTCCTGGGTCCTAGGCATGTCTTGACAATTTGCACTGTGCTTCGGCTGCCCTGCGGCTGGCCCATGTACCTAGGTGTGCTAACCGTGTTGGAAAACGTTGCTGGTGTTTGGCTGCTGATGAGTATCATGATGCTAGCACTTGCAGACAGACAGACAGAAGCCCATACACAAGTTAAGCCACAGAGTTGACCTCAGAATCAATATGCATATAAATGTGGAGGGAATTGCAGAGTAGCTAGTTTCTCCACGTTTCGGCATCCGCCTGCTGGAACAACATTTGCATAAAGCAGCTACTGACAGGTGCCATAAGAGCCAGCCACCACATGCTACACGTGTATATCGAGTGCCACAAACCTAATTATATATGTTGAACTGAAACTGAGACAGGCACCAAATAAATCCCAGAGCTGTATCAGTGCAAAGTCCCAAATCCAATAAGTAAATCCGTAAGCCAAAGCAAAAGCGAACCGAAAACAGAGGAAAGAATGAATGAAAAGAACAAAGAGGAAAAAGAAAAAGATGTCAGTAAATGAGCTGCTACGGCGTCAATTGCCAGCACAACAGACACACACACACTCGCACATATACACACACACACACGCATTCTCACACACACACATTATGTCACCGATCCCAATGAACATCATAATAGTAAGCTCTGGGAATATATAAAAAGTGTGAAAAATATGTGCGAATACATCGGTAAGCTGTAGACCGTAGTCTAAGGATACCCTGTAAAGTAAGCAGTAAACAGTATTCTAGAGTAGTATAAGGTGTCTATTATTATGTTGTATTAATTATTTATAAATTCCAATCATGCCTTTTTTGTGTTCGCAATGGAGCATCTTATGTAAAGCAACAGCTGTGAAGTGGCACAGCTAAGCAAAGATTCTCATGCAATCTAAGCTGCTTTATTATAGGGTATCTTAATAAGCAATATGTGCCACGCAATATGACGGGACTACCAAATAAAAAACTACTTGGCGCCGGATGTGATTAAAAGTAATTAAAATCCGAGCTTTTCTGGTGATGGATTGCTGTAAGCCGATGACAAAGTCGACGTCTTGTCAACAGTGATTAATTAATAAGCATGCGTGTGTCTCTGTGTGCGTGTCTTCCTTTGTTTACATTGACTGTGAATGCGAATCAATGTTCGGCAGTAAGGACATAAGCCATTCTAAAACCTAAACCACAAATAGCTTACAACATTTCAATGAAGAATTCCATAATCATAAATATAAATTAATACCATAAGTATAATTGTATAATTCAATTTAACCAGTACTAATTATATTGTATATATAAATATATATGTATTGCTATGATATGCCGACTTGATATTGTGAAATGAATAGCAACAAAGTCTGTTTACAGCTTAATAATTCTGTTTAATTTTGTCGTCATTGTCTCCTAGTATTGCAGCAGCATTAGTTGTTTGGGAGTTTGAGTTGAGTTGTTTTAAAAATATTATACAAGTCACTGTGCGCTGTACACGCTCTTTAATGCTGGCTCATATTCGCTTAATGTCAGTCCGAGAGAGATCCGGGTGTTTTGCTGAGTAGGAGAGAGATGGCTATGTGGTCTCTGCACATATGTTCGTTATGATTTCGGTAGGTGAAAGGAAGATAGCGCATCGGAAATTTGTTTCAGAGCACAGTTGTAAATATAATATATATTTAAATTTTTTAGCAGTTTTTAAGCTGCTTTTCCTGCAGTTACCGTAATGCTACAATTTTAATTACAATATTTATGTACTCATTGAGCAACTGAATTGTTAGCTTTTCGCACTCCTTTCCTTTAAGCAGCTTACTTTAAAAGGACTTGCTTCATAACATTATGGCTGCAACCCATTCAAACTCAATATGCGTCAAAGCACTCCAACAACAACAATAATGCCAACAACTAAATTTGCATAGCTGTTTTGTAAACTTTCGCAGAAGTCTCACTCATGTTATATATTTTTGTTGTTGTTTTTTCAAAAGTCCTGGGAGCAAAAACTTTCGTCGAGTGGCTCTGCATTTGACGGACTTCGAAATTTGATAGCCAAGTAGCGTTCTGCAGGCGACTTCATCTCAACAACCGAAAAATAAATAATAAAAAAACTTCTCATACAATAGGAAAAAATGAATGGCAGCGCGTTAATATTCAAAAGCGCATAAAACTTTCGGGCCTCAAGCCCTACGGCCGAGTACCTAGCGAAAATTTGAAGCATTCGCAGTTGAGGAAAAGTTTTTGCGCACTTCACGTTCCCAGAATTTTGCATGAAACATAAATAATAGTTCAAACCCCTGAATATTTGTTCATTCTAAAAAAAAAAGAAAAAAGAAAAAAAAAACATTTTTTTGTTCGCTTTGCTGGACGGCACGCCCGCGGGCCACGCCCCAAATGAAGCGGTGCTGCGGCTGTGAGCTAAATTAAAAGTTCGCGAATTTTTAATAAACTGTGCTCCACTAAATGCCACAGAGCCAGGCCAAAACGTTTTGCGGCCGGCAAACGTTACGCATACGACGTGTGAGCCGGCGGCAAATTTTAATTGGCTTGCCACGCTGGGTGTTTGTGTGAATGTTTTATTTATTTTTTGTTTTTTGTTCAGTCCATTTGCTGAACGTCGCGACAGTGTGTGTCGAGTGTGGGTGGTGTGTGAGTCCAAAGTTCAAGGGATTCTGATTTGCCGTTGGTTTGATTAAAAACTTTAGATAGTTTCCGTTTTGTTTCTTCTTTTTTTGGATTCCTTCTCGTTTTTTTCCTTTTGGAGTTGGAATTTTGTTTGGTTTAGCTGTTTACTGGGATTATTGTAGCAAGTTTGTTGTACGAACAACTTGACGCTCAAAATTGGCCGCACCGAACAATTACATTGTCTGTAAAGTTGGGCCTTTGGGGTTGAGTTTCCGCCACTTTGGGAACGTTGGGTGGAATTTGCTCGCGAGCATTTTCTATTACAATAGTTTTGTGCGGGGCTGAGAGCCAGGTAAAAGTTTAGGTTTTTAATTAGTTTTAGTCGCTTAGTGCTAGGGCAATTTGTTATATGAAGCTTCAGTTTAATATATATAAATCTTTACAGCTCAGCTGTCGACTCTGCGGTTGATGGGGGCCTTTGCTGTTGTTATTCTTCTTCTTGTTGTTAGCATTTTCTTATCCTTTTTCCTGCCGGTTTCGCCTAATTGGCAGAAACTTGTGCGAAACGCTTTGTGGCAATTTGTAAGGAAGTGGCTAAATTCTACGCTTTCTGTATGCCAAAAGACTGGTTAAGAAAGTTTTTGCTTAGATTGGTTTACGCCAAAATGCAGGCAACGAAACTCACATTTGATTACCCGGTGAAGCTTAAGACATAAATATAATATAGCATAAGAATCTTAGAGAGATCTTTATGGTCTTACTTTGTTTCAAAACTGCAGGGAATTTTAGCTGTCGAGAGCTGTGCAACAGTTAACTTGCTTTTCATTACAAATCAATCAATCAATCAGGATGATGTCTAAAACGCTTAAAACTTTCAATTGGACTTGGCTGCGCTTGAGTTGAGAGTTGGCAGCAGGTTGCCTTGCACGATTTATATGCGCGCAATGCTTATCTAGCGACCGATCAATAAATACACAAAAAGCTAACAGTTTATAACCATAAATATATTTTGGATTGAAAAAAGTGAGCTGCACCTGAAGTACGCTCAATTAGCAATGTTCTTAGCTAGATTGCAAATGCGGAACCCTTAAAGAACTGAAGTTCATTTATGTGATGCTTAATGTATATATTCCTTGTGAAACAAGAAATTGCTTTTACGTTTTCTATACTTAAGATTGTACAATTTGAACTGACAGCTGTTTGGACTGAAACTCTATTGCAATGTCTATCGCGTACTTGACAAGGCACTCACTTGGCTGTGAGTACATTTAATGAAAGCGAGCATGTTTTCATGTGAGTGGGTGTGCCTGTGTGTAGGAGTGTGTGCTCGCCTGTTTGATAGCAAACATAGAGCAATATCAAATAATGCACATTTCCGCATCCGGTGTAAAAATATCGGCGCCATTTCGAGCCCAAGCTCTTTATATAGCAAATATTAGCTCACTGGCAGTGCCTTTGCCTCAGACTCTTTCGTGCCAGCGCTTGTTATACTTGCGCGCTGCGAGATGTCCTGGCAAGTGTTTCAAAATAAACAGCTACCAGTGTAAATTGCCTTTGGGCAAGTTGATGCCAATGCTCGCAGCAGACGGAGCTGCCTTTGACTGAAAGTTTTAAGACTTGACTTTACACGCGTGTGAGATGAACTGAAACTGTATGTGAATGTGTGTATGAGTGTATTTGCCACATCCTTCTTGCTGTTCTGCCACTGCTGCCATTTTGTTGCGCCAAGACAAACAGCAGCAGTTGCGCTGCGCTGGCCAAACATTAAGAAATCAACTTTAGACGCCGGTCGTGTCAGCCAACGCGCACGTCTTTTGTTATGCTATGTTTGTGTTTCTGTTTGTGAGTGTGAGTGTATACGTGTGTGTGTGTGCGGATGCTGCGACTGCTGCTTGCCCCACGGTTTGTTTTGGCAACAACTTGTGCAAGTCTTTCGCATGTCGTTGTTGTTCTTCTTGTACTGTCTTCAGAAAGCTACAACATAAACATAAAGTTATTATATAAATATGAAGTAGCTGCGAGTGGGCGTGGCTGCTAAGGGGCGCCAATTCAAAGTGGGCGTATCGCTGCAGGATAAGCGCCAAATCCAGATGCCGACAAAAGGAGTAGCTGAGCCAAACTTTTTGCCAGTTCCAAATCTGGCTTTGCGGTCTTTCGCGCATTCGTTTTGGTTTTTTGGGTTTCGTCTTTCATGGTCTGGGGCTTCACCAACATTTTTTTGTGGCGTCTTTTGTCGTGCAGCGGATTTGAATTATGCGGCAGATTAAGTCACAGCGCTTGCCTTTGGGCTATTTACAGCACAGGCTGTCAAAGCATGATGAAAGCAGATTTTATGATAAAAAATAAAATGAACTTAGATTTGTGCCAGAAATAAATATGTGTAGCAGCCACAACAATTATCGAATTATTTAGTTAGCAGCTCAAACAGAGTCTATAATGTGGTTACACTTGAAAGAAATTCACTTACAAATATCTTAAAGCCTATTTCTGTGCGGATTTGTAATTTGTATTTTAAAGAATTCAAGTTATCCATACTTATTACCCGCTGTCGATCTACATCAACCAGTACCAATCTAGATTATCTTTTTTACTATGTAAATTTATGTCTATCCATATCAATTAACATCAAACTAGATTAACCTAGATCAATCTGTCTTAATGTGTTGGTATATACACAGGCTTAGGCAAAGGTGTAAATAGATTGATATATAGACTAACATGGATATAGACCGCATTCGATCAATATATATATACTGTATATATCCATCTTAGTCTATTTATCAGTATATATGTACAACGCGTAAATAACAATCTATATATTTTTTCTTTGAGTTATATCTCATACATATATATATTTCATATATATTTGGTACGTCCCACATTAAAGTTAACCGTTAACCAGCTCAAATGTAATCTCTGTAGCATATATCCTTAGTTCAACAGCATTCGAATAAAGCAATTTTACACATTTTTATTACACAATTTATAGTATGAATATCGTATATTCAATTTAAACAAACCAATTTGGCATAACAAAACCTCCCAATTCGCACGCACACACACACAGACACACACACTTGAACACTCACATGGTTTGTTAAAAGCAATGCAACCGCAAAATAAACAACAACAAGAGAGAAGCTCGCGCGCGCTCAGGCCAAAGCCATTACTCATACGTCATGTGGCACAGCCAAAGGGAATACGAATACAAACTGCATGTGCAAAAACTACTAGAAGCACTAAAAAAAATACTATAAAAATACTGCTAAAAAACAAACAGGAAAACAAGTAAATCGCTTGAGCGCCAAAAAATAACAACGACAACTAGACGCTGGGGCATTCGGATTGGGTTTTGGTTTGCCAAGTGGATCAGCATTTGCAGCTTGCTGCTGCCATTGTTTCACAGAGGCTTTTGAGGCTTTGCTCTGCAGTGTGCTATACACTCACACACATACAAATACACGCACGCACACACTCGCACACTCACTCTCCGAGTTGTTTCTTTTGCATTTCCTTTTGTGAGTTTAGTTCAACTTGGTTTCCCTTTGGCTGGCAACTGGCGTTTATTTCTATGCCGCAATTACACACGTTGCCGGGAAGATTTGCCTGCCCGCCCCAACCGAAACTCACTCCTTGGCACATTATTCAAGTTGTGTGCGTAACCAACTGGCTGCACTTGTTGTTGCTTACGACTAACTTGCGTTTAACCACAAATTGAATTACCCAACAGTTTACCAGCTGCGTGATGTGCCCCACTAACCACCATTTGCCCTCAGCTCCGCTCAACTCCTCTGCGCTCTCGTCTTACGCCTTCTCTTTCTCTTCGCATTATTATCAATTGCTGCGGGTGCGGCACGCGCTTGGCAACATTCAAATCTACAAATGCACTTGGGCCACACAATGGCAGCACGTGATGCCTCGCTGGCGTGCCTCTCACACGCTGACTTCCTTAGCTCCCTTAGCCCCAAAGCCGGCTTTCACAATTGTTAAGTGGCAAATATGTATTTGCCGTCTTGTAGACTTAACTCAATGTTTTCCCTTCATTTATTTGGTTGCATTTAGCAGTTAGCTAAGTGTATTTGTAGCGAGTGCATACCTGCAAGAGAGGTGGAAAAAGTTGAGCACTATATTATTATATTTCATATATTTCTAAATTCAAATAATTCTAATTATTCTATTACTATAAAAAATGTTTATATTTATATTATAAATATTTATATATTGAAGTGATCTCAATGTCGAACCCGGCTATAAATATCAGTGTTAAGAATTTCAAGTTTGCTATTTAGTCCGATTAAGTCAACTTACTATTAGTCAATCCCATATTGCACAAAAAGTACCCAAGCCTATATACTCATTTTGCGTAGCAAACGAGTATAATTACCTAAATTTCCCAGCATTTACCGCTCTTTAGGTTTTTTTGCTTGCTGTCTACAATATGTCAACTAAAAACTGTTCAATCAATCGAGTATTTCAGGCACGTAACTGCTAGAAAAAATACACATAGCAATTACCAAAATCAGCAAAGCAAATAAATAAAATATTTATGCGAGCTAAGGGACGTTGGACCCCTTCTACTCCCTCTCTCAGACTCTTGCTCACTCTCGCCTGCTCCTATTGCCAATAGAATGTGTAATCGAGGTATAGCGGGGATTGACGACAACATTGTCCTAACTGATTTCATCCTGTCGGCTGTTGCTGTCGCATGAAGCAACAACCAACAACCGGGCAAAAAGTCAGCCTAATTGCCAAGTATTCATCACACGCGCGCCCATGCGAGCAAACGTGACAGATGCCATTCGTGTTGGTCGGCAATATATGCGCAGATATACAAAAATGTACGTCTATATATATCTATACTATACTATATACTATAATATACTTAATCAAAATGCACTGCATGCCAGTTGATACCAAAATAAACAAGATATAAATGTTTTAGCTGAGAGAGCTTGACAAAAAGATGGCTTCAGATGCTATTTTTATAGGCAAGTCTCTTTTTTTGTTTTTTTTTTTTACAGAATGTATAGATATATTTAGGATACTTTTACCTTAGCTTAGTATTCTTTCAAGGAATTCAATAAAGTTGAACCTTACAGATACCATAACATCATTAGCAGCTAGCAGTGAATGTTGCATACTTTTCAGCTTCTTTAATATTCGACACATTTTTCAGCACTAAAATACGAAACTATCTCCAGGCTCTGCCCAAGACTGGCCTTAAATTCGCTGCCAACGATAATGGCACCCCAATGGGCTAATCTAATACGTTTCTGCTGTTCAATGTGAAATGTGGCAAGCAAAGAAGAAGGAAATCTTGGCAAGCAAAATGTGAAAATGTGCAGAGGAGAGAAAACGAAAAGGAAAAGGGAAAAGGAAAAAGGTTGCTTGCTCCCTGATATCATTCACATAACTTAGATGGCTTGCGAGTTGGCTGCAGTCAAATGTTGAATTATGGACTTGACTTAACTTGATGTGCTTGTAAATTGCGAAAGGTAAAAGTGCTAAGCGAAGCCATTCTGTTCCTGCTCTTGCATCTTAAAGCTTCCAGAAAGCTCACAGTACTTAACTTAGATTTGGGACAGATGGACTTCATAGCCATACAATAATCTTAAAGGTAAGGTATCTTCTTTGTTTTGATTAGATTACTTAAAGTAATCATGTGATTACTAAATGCTACTAATTGGTACTTAGGCAACATAAAAGCTTCTGATCGAACAATGTATTGATATCCCTTGGCAGTAATTTGCCAAAAACAGTTTGTATCATGAAACGCATTTGAGGTTTGCCATTCAACAAGATTTCTGCCCACTACTAAGGCCCTATATTTGAGGTTGGAAATACTGTTACTGGATGAGGTAAAATCAGCACACTCAAAGTAACACACACATATGTAGGCACACTCGCAGACAGACAGTTCCAAAAACAGATTTGCAACGTTGTTTACGTGGCGTATGAGTAACAAATCAAATGCTGTGCGCAGCAGTGTTGCATGCAGGCAAGCCAAATGCAAAATGGCTGATTGGCTTCATAAATCAAGTGGAGGCACACACTCACACACATACAAGTGGAACAGTCGCCGTGCAGTTGGCATAATGAAACGCAACGTCGTAAAGCGGCGTTGCAACAGAGTCTGTCTCGAATGCTGATTTCTTTGAGTTAGTCACGTTGCTAGCAAAACGCTGAATGACTTCGTTAGCTGCCGTGCTGCATACTGGCTTACAAACATGCGGCTTACGCAGCTGCACCAAAAACTGTCAAAACTTATGCAAAACAGACAGGCAACCAAACAGCCAAACACCCAGACAGACAAATCCGTGCACATTTGTTGGCGCTGGGTTCAATTGAGCAGCAAATTGCCGAAGCACCAAAAAACCAAAATGGGGAAGCCAAAAAAAGAGGAGTCGTAGCAGAATAGTGGGCGTGTCAGCTGAAATTGTTAGCGCAAATAAAAAGGGGAGGACAAAGTCACCTGCAACGTGCAAACGTTTCTAAAATTTATTGCCAGCATTTGCATGCCACAGCTCGCTACCTGCCACACATACACCACATTTTCTGCCAGTTGGATCAGTTTATGCGCTGCCAACATGGCGCAAATTTAGTTTGCACCGTAAGGGCTAACTGAGTCGAGTGAAACTCAAGCTAATGCAGCGCTGTCAACATGATCGGATCTTAACAGCGTTACAATGTGACCTCGATCTATAAGAAGCTGAGACTTCCTAGAATCTGTTTGCAGATGATGTACTTGCTTAAAAGAAATAAGAGCTCTGAATCAAGTCCCCATACAAAATACAGATACCACGTAGATCTATGAGATCTGTTAAATTAAAAGATCTTGTTCGATACAATTCTACTGAATTCAGCAGAGCTGATAAAATGTAAACTGAGAGACGACTTACAATTAAATGGAATTTGAAATCATGAATGCGTAAGGTAAGTGTTTTGAAAGAGATGTATGAATCAGAAGCAAATATATTTTTTATAAACTAGATACAAATTTAGTAGTTTCAACTGCTACTCTTTGACAAAGCTTGAATTGAAGCCATGCGTGAGATTCCGAATAAATATGCCAATCGCAAGATAAAATTTATGCTTAGCTGAACTTGTTACAGCTAACTGCTGCTGCTACTGCTGCAGTTGCTAACTTCTGCTGCCGAAATCGACGAGGCGAAAACCTTATTTATTTGTCGCACCTTTTGCCAGTCAAACTAACCGAAATTCGATTTTAGCTGCATAAAGATTTTTCTTGTTCTCTTTTTGGAGCCCGATTTGAATGCTGCCCATGTGCGAGTTGTGTTGTTTTTTCCGGTGATTTAGCAGCTGCAGATCCCAACCGAGCAGGGCAAATACAATTTTCGGGAGCTGAGCTGGCGCTGTTTGGTTTTAGTATTTGCCTTTGATTTTAATTCGAAGCTTATTTATTTATGTCTTTTGGCCGTTTTGTAGTTGGGCTTAAAACAGATGCCGAAATTAGAATGCAACTCAAGTGGAATGCGGACTACGGATTGCCGACTGCAGACATGTATGTGGGCTAAACAAACACGAACTGCAGACAGAATAGAAATGTAAGCCCTCAATTTTAGCCAACCTCCCGGTATGCCCCCCTTCTCCCTTCGCCAATCTCTGTAACTTACCCTCACGTGCAGCTGACGCCCTCGAGCTAAATGTAAGCACTTCTGTGGTTCAACAATTAAAACGTAGCATTTGGGGCAGAGCTGTTCGCCTTGATGCCTGTGTGAGTGAGTCCGTGTGTCTGCTTGTCGTTATTTACCCCTGAGGTTACGTGTGAATCTGCTCGAAATCTATGCTCGTCCTACTGTCGCATTGTTCTACGTCAATTGTTTTCTATTGTTTCTCCATTTAATTTTTTGCTTTGTTTTTTCCTTTTTGCGCAACGCAGCTGTGCCATGTTGGGGTGTGCAATGAGTATTTGGCATTTTTGGGGCTCAGAATATTTGGAATGCAGTTTACATTTTTAATGCTTTGCCAATGCAGACAATGTATGTATGCAGGTATGTGTTGGGGATTTCATGTGCTATGGCACCAGGGATTCTTGGCAAATATTTTCCCAACCGGAAACTTAAGCTTTTAAAACTACATACATAATAATGTTCTTAAAATTTGAGAGATTTTATTTAGATCGTTCGAAAGCAATCTGTAAATTTTAAAATTACTTTTATGTTAGCACGAAACAAGTTCGTGTTTCGGAATGTGATTTTATTTGGTAAGTGAACGTTGCTTTTCGCACTAATGAAAAGATTTTGGTTTAATATGAATTTCCATCTATTTGCCAAATATATTGAGGCTGTGTGCACAGCGTCTTACTCGATAGTTTTATAGATTAAGCAGAATCAATTTTAAGTTGTCATTTTACTAAGCCCAAGCATTTTCATTTGTTGCTTCTAGATTTTGATGGAATCTCATTTCTTATTATGCAATTACAGTTGTCTATCCCTACAGTTAACCGTGATATAAAGTCAAAATCCAATTACAACTAACACCCCATTTATGCCATAAGCCGAGCAAATAAATAAGCCTTAGGAAAAAACTCGATTACGGAGAAAAACCATTTAAGTTTACAAGCAAACTCCATATGTGAAGTCAGGAATAAAAGTGGAATACTATGATATTTGCCTGATAATCCAATAAAGTGAATGACACAAACACACACACGAGAGAGTCTTACGGGCAGGAAGCGGCACTCGACTAACAACTTCATTGATACACAGCAAGCCAAGCCCGAGTCGAACCACACGCCACGAACGCACACAGAGATGAAGAGCTCTTGGCACCACATGCTTACAACAGGCGAATGGAAGTTAAACCACATTTATAAGTCGAACTTGGCATACATATGCAATGCCATGTCATTGCTTGTCTGCCTCTCCTTCTCTCTCTCTCTCTCTGTCAACTCGCTTGTTGACATTAGATTGTGTTTAAAGTGGTTGCACACACCCATACGCGCATACACACGCACTGTGGCTTGGCATACATAATGCCTCTAAAATTGTCTACTTATATATTTATGCAAGTGCCTCAGCCAGCCAGCCTGTGTCGGGATCATATGCCACATTGTCGCACATCCGACTCGCAGCTTGTGTCATAAGTATATGTGTGTGCGTGGCTGAGTGTGTCTGTGAGTGTGTGTGCGCGTGTGTTTGACAATTGTTTGTTAATGCTCGGGTGTTGGCTTTGGCGGAAACGGAACTCCAAATGACACTTACTCAATTTGCGCGCAATTGATTTTTCCTTTTATTTTTATTTTTTTGCACCCAAAAAAATAATCTAAATACGTGACTTTCACATAAAAAAAGCACAAAATACCAAATATATTCGCATATGTTTTAAATAAGCTGCAGCAAGCAGAACTCTAATCTGAGCTTGGAAATACCGTATACTTAGGTGGAGATGATATGAAAAAATTTGAGCCCAAACTAAGCTTTGATAAATGTTTGAAGTGTTCTATAATTAAATACTCTCTAATAAATTGTATTTGAAATACATATTCTATTTTTATCAAGCTGTATTCTTAAATCACTTAAAACATCTTCAAAAAGTTGCACTTATTCAATGTTCAATATATTTCTTAAATTCTATTCCAATATACAATTTAGCCTGATGAAATGAACCGCCTTGTTTGGGATTGTAGTTAGGGTATATATAATAAAAAAAAGGCATTCACGCACTTTGCACCACATTTCAGACTCTATTACGCTCCAATAGGGGGAGAGTGTGGACAAGAGCCGCCTGCCTTTTATTAACTTCAAAAGGCCGCTTTCACACAAGAGCAAGTTGCAATTTTTTTTTTTTTTTTTTTTTTTTTTTTTTGCAATATTTTCTTGTATCCACAGGGGCCACAAAGCCTGCCGCAATGAGTTTGGGCGTGCGAGTGTGGGCGTATTTGTGTGTGCTCTTAGAGGGGGTCAGACTTGATTGTATTCGATATAATCGCACATTATTGACACATTATTCTATTGCCACTTTAAACACTTTCCAGAGCAGCTGCCTGGCTGCCTTTGCAGTCAGCGAGAAATTTCCTGGGCAAACTATTTATTATTAAAGATTTGTAAGTTCATTTAAGTAGTTTTTATTCAGCTGTTGAGCATAATTATAATTAATGAGCCAATTTCTGTGCATATGCTTAATGCATTTGCTCATCAATTATTATTATGAAACAATACATATGCATTATTTGCATAAAAAACTTTTCGCGTTTACAATAAATTATATAAAAACCGCTTTTTATCTGTCTGCTCTTATGTAATTAACGCAACATAAATCAATTGTGCGTGGAATGTACATTTTGACTCAAATATAAATGCATATATACATATACGTATATATATGTATGCATAAATATATGTTAATTAATGTGTCACATTTCAATTTAAATAAAGAACATGGCATTTTCAATTGTCTTATTTAATGGGAGATTTAACAATTGTCAATTTAATTGTGTTGTCTTTTTTCTGTGCACACCGTTTGCATGAGATGAGTAATGATATAAACAATAATTATTCTTAGCAAAGTGATGAGGAAAGACACCATGTAACTGATATTAATCACTTCGCATTACAAATAATAAGCTATCATTAACTAAATTTCACTTTAAATCAAATTACAATGTAATACCTGCATAACATCAACATTTTAGTTAACATCTCAGTCATGGCTGCCCGGTAGATAGCTATACATATATATATTTTGTTTGCTCAGTGAAAGAAATGCGACAAGCTATAAATCACTCAGGACTTGCCAGACATACACACCCACACACACTCGGACAGCAAATGGGACAAATAGTGCGGCAGCTCATGAGACTAATGTGTGGCACGAATGGCAAGATTCAATCGAGAAATGACTGTGCAGTTGCAGAACGAGGAGGAAAACCATTGCTGGGTATTTGCTTATAAACAAAATTGAATTTTTATCGCTGCAGCATCGCAGGTGGAAATAAAAAATGCGATGAGGAATGAAGAAAAAAAAGCAAAACGTAAACATGCAAAGCGCATGAGAAACGTACGAATCAATGAACAAGAAAAACGTTGCCAGACACACATGTATGTGTGTCTGCACACCTGCTAATACACTCACACACACACAAACACATTTATACAGTCAAAAAGCATGCAGCATAACTTGAAGTGGTGCTGCCAAGAGCTGAGGGGCATTTGGTATGCTTTATACGTGACCCAGTTGACGGGCATTGCCAGGGAGCCAAAACACTTCAGAGCCCTAGCAGAAGAATTGATATCAAGTAAGTAGATACGTACTATATGCTGGAATGAGTTTCAGTAGCCTTGCAGGAATGTATTTATGTATGCAAACTAGCAATAACAGCATAAATGCTGCGAGGGGCAACAAGAGGCAGATAGAGAGGGAAAGAGAGAGAGGGAAAGACGCTGCTGGGGCAGCAAATCAGATGGAAATTATATATACACAAGCTGAGCAAATGAAATGGCATAAATGAAAAGAAATTGCTTTAAGGCCAAAGCTGACCTCATGAAAGCGGCACCAATTTGTTATGCAGGACACGGGGCACAGACCCCATTGCACCTTCGCTGAGCTCCTTTCTTGCCCTAAACGAACTAATCCTATCCCTGTGGCCATAAAAACTTTATGTGTCAAATGTCATAATCCGAAATCACTTTGCAGGAACTGGCGGCGGTCAAAGCTCATAAATTTGGTGACCTTTGAGCCACTGGCTTTTCGGTTGTCCCGAGCTACCGTTTAATGGTATTTGCCATCTTTATTATTATTTATGTTTGCACTTTAGTTTTGTTAAACGAGGCACGCACATGATATGCTGATAAAAGTTCAATTCGCCCCCTTCAAACATAAAAACAATAAAAACGGGCACATTGCGTATACGCAATATTTTCTATGCCTTTGCACTCCATTGCGCATTTTATGGCGCACGCATTACTCCACAATTCGAGTCGCAATGAAAGCTATTTCATAAAATTCAAATCTCAGCGTTATTCAGCTTTTTTGCAGCCACAACCCAATTGAAAATATGCATATTCAGATTTTGATTGTCTGTCCATTTAAAAGCTTTTGTCTTAATTGCTCTCCGAAGCTGTTCATTTCGCTAGGATTATTTTTGCCAAATTCTGAACTGAAATATGCAGGCTTTCAGCATGTGTAAGCGTATTTGCACACATTTTTAGTGGGCTTATGTGCGCTCAAGCATATGGCGTGGGAAAATTTAAGTTGATTTTTGATATTAACAAAAATTCAACTTAAATTTTACATACATACATTTTAATGGCTAATGGATGTTGAAACTAAGTGTGTACTTGCTCGATGAATGCCAGAGAGGCGGCAAAGCTTGTATGAAAATTAATATCGAAAAAAGGGTTAAACATTCCAGCTCTTTTCATCGTCAAATTCGCAGTTTCAACATCTTCTTTTTGACCACGACTATAAATAATCCTAAGGCGAGTTAATGGTCCGTAGGAAAACTGCTGCAATATTGGGCGAGGTTTCTCCAGCTAAACTAACCCATCAAATGTTATAATGCGCGCTTTGTGTCTCCAGTAATATGCAGTCATAGCAGTCCAATAAAAAAAGGTAGAAATATGAGGTAGCTAGACTCAATTTAATGCCCCATAAGACGCTTAGCTCACACCCCCGTGAATCCCTGAAAAACTCTCAAATATTCGACAAAAATCCGCACTTTGCTTTATATTAAAAGCCCTTTTCCACTCTTGCAGAGATGAGATCGCCATAAATCACGCTAAACATTAAATTATGCACATAAAACGGCAGCCAAATCCGCTAGCAGGAGACAGACGCCGCCAGCTCTGTCTGGAGTGAACGCAACAACAGCAATAGGTACAAGCCGTAGACAAAGACGCAAGCAAAAGCTGCTACAATTATGTGTTTAATGCATAAATCAAAAACTCATTTAAAATTAAATCACAGCATTCAACAAATCACAAAACAAAGTCGCAGAAAAAAATGTGTATACACAGCGATATGAAAGCAATTATTATATACAAAGGTTTGGCTGTCTGTATGTGTGTGCCTGCCCGTGTGTGTGTGTGTGTGTATGAATTATTCTGGTATTCTACATGCATATAAAAAATTCAAAAGCCAGTCAGCAACAACAAGGACAACAACAGCGAACAGTTGCCTTCAACGAGTGTATAAAATGTTTATGGTGAAATAAATTGAATGTCGCGGAAAGAGACGTCCGCCATCAGGCAACTGCTATTAAAATCAGAAAGTAAGCACATCTAACTGAGAATAACGAATACCACATACTCTGAAAAGGAAGCTAGGGAGGCTTGCTAAATTAAGTAAGAGGCGAAGGGCAATAAGATTACCTAGCATATTTATAAATTATGCTTAAGCATATGACAGATGCTTTAAAAAATTAATTCATTCATGAAAAAATTCTAGGACGCTTCAATCATTTTTTCAAGATTTTTCATATATTTAATTAAAGGTAGTGCCGGCAGAAGCTCTCATATATTTAAAAAAATATATTAATATATGTTGATGATATTAATTCTAAGATAAATTGAGGAACTTACAAAGCATTCTATTGACAGCATTTATCGATCATCAGAAGTGACAAGTTCATGTCATGGAAATCTGTCATCGATCGAAATTGACAAACCAGCTGATAGAAATTAACATCTCTAGCCAAGTGTGTAATAAGTGTAACTGTATTTAATGCCAGAACACCTACGCACATAATTTAAGGATGCCAACACCATTACGGCCTGTGGTAGGCGTGAGGGTGCGCAGATAGAGCTAAAGCGAAGTTTGTGTTTGAGTCGGGTCTGTGGCTATGGGGCATGAATAAGTACGACAAGCTGGGCTGTTGCAGGACAATGTTTGAGTATCGCACGTCAACTGTCGGCAGCTGCGCACATGCAAGTCAGACACTTCATGACACTCGCACACCCACACACAAACACAGAGATGCAGCACATACACTTGCTAGCAGGAAGTGAACGCAACACTCGACACTGCCGGGCCAGGCTGTGGAACCAACTTCAACGAAGACTTGAGTACGTGTCGCGTTGCAGCTGCAACGGCGGCGAAACTGTTGGTGTTTGAGGACTGGGTACTGTGGGTGGGGCAACATTGGTTACAGCAGCAGCACAATTCCAGCAGTAAAATGCGCTCAACTGTGCATGTTTCAGCGTCCGCTTTTATGATATGCCCTGATCTATCCACGCAAATGTGCTGTCACAGCTGTCAGTGGCACAGTGGCACAGCGGCAGCTGCTTCATCAGCGCATTTGCCTGTTCGTCTAATGCGAACATCTACTTTAGTCTTTAACCCCGCCGCCACTGCCACATATCATTTACAGCCCGGCAGCATGCGTCGACCTTCCCTTTTGGCTGACAATTGTGCTGCATATGCCAACCAGCCAGCCAGCCAGCCAGCCAGTCAGCCTGGCTAAAGCATTATAAAGAGCCAATGACGCTGGCGTCGCAGCGTGCGACCATGTCAAGGGTTGAGCATCAAATGGCGGCAGCAATTGGATTGCAAAAGATAAAGAGAAAGAGAAGAAAGGGGAACACAAGTCCTTTTGGCACTGCTGTCTCGCTGAACTAGGTTTAGGGAGCAAGCTGCGACAGCTCTTCAGTTACGAACAATGGTGGTTCAAGTGTTTCGAGCAACTAACAAATTCATTGATGCCCAAAAATGAAGCATGCTCCACAAAAACCATAAAGTTTATTGAGTACAATAGCAACATATGCCCATAAGTAGACTAGGAAAACTGTTTCAGGCATAGCCTAACACATATCCACATATGCTGCAATGATTAATGATAAATGACACTGACTCGGGTGATGACTACGGTTATAGGTAGATAAATATACCCATAAGTATGCTATGCATATAATTACAATATCCACAAAGATGTTAAAGTATGCAAACAGATACATGAATAAACTACATAACTACGACAATGCTCTAGCACTAAGACTACTGGATGACTCAAGCAACCTCAGGCGACTCAAAGAATTTCATGTGCTAGACCTGCCCCACAGAAATAGTTAAATATGTAAAGTAGGTAAATAAATGGATTGATCTCATCCGGTTATGTAATATTATTGTAAAGAAAATTGTTTATTGTCTTGTGTCAGACAGATTGCAAATAAAAACAGCAATTTAAAAAAAAAAAAATAAATAGATATGTCACATACCTTTGATCCTTCGAAATTTTATAGAAGAAAACTGCGTAACTTGAATTATTATTTTATGGCTTAATTCTGAGGTATTTATTGATAAAATAAATATCAATCCCCCCAATGGGATAACAATAGATCAGGTACTTAATCAAAAAGGCAACATCTTAACTGCAGCCCATAAATTCGCATGAATAGAGCATCATCATTCTATCATGCCTGACCTATTGTATACATCATTTATCAAGATAATCTAGATTTCAGCAAACTATTATCTAGAGGCAGGCTGTATTAAAAGCTCACCCTTTAATTATTAAACAATTTATTTGCAGACGTAAACAAATGATGCATTAAAATCCTTGAAAACATGGAACTTAACATAAAAAAAACAAAAGCCCTGAATAAGAGTTGACATATAATATTTTATGCTGAAAAATGAAAATGATTTACATAACTTTTTTATAAAGTTTATTCCAATCGCTTACAATTTATTTGCAAACATTTAACAATATTTTAATATTTTGCAAAGGAAACTTTTTCCCCAGTCCACATAAAATTTACATGCACAAAAACAGTGTCAGAAAAATTATTCATTAGTTTTCAACAGTAGCGAAATTAACATTATTATATAGCCTAGAGAAGATGCATGTAATTGGAATGCATTGAAATCTACCTATGAAAAGTAATCAATGTAAATCAATTTCTTACTTTCGGCTTATTGGGAAAGCTTGCTGAGCTGGGTAGGAGAGGAGCAGCTTAGCATATGATACATACATGACATATTTTAAATTGCCATTGCTTTTATGCAATTGAGTTGTTATTTTGTGCGCAGAAAAAATCCTTTTTTATCGTGCGCTTTTATGTAAGATAATCGCTGGCAATAATTCATAACCATAAAATATCAATTGTTGTCTACAGTTTTCGGTAGGGCGGGCGCTTGTCTGTTATCAACGCGCATAAATTTCAATCTACACACACGCTCCTCACTGAGTGTGGTGTGTGTGTGTGCAGCAGTTGCCACAACAAACAACAGAAACTATGCACAAAAACATTGACAATGACGCTTGACTGGTGAGGGGCGGGGCAGCAGTCGAGTCGAGTTGAGTTGAGTCGAGTCGAGTCGAGTGACACGGCAGACAGACGAGTGTATCGAAAATAGCAGCAGCCGCAGGAGCAATGACAACGACAACAACAGCAACAAGGAGACAAGCACAAGGACTATATCATAAGCAGTCAACGAGGATATCATAAATACGATGTGTTTGTTGGGTGTGGCCTGACAGCCTGGCTGCCTGCGACAATATGTTTTAATGCTTAGCAATAAAAATTTATGCATGATTGAAGTTTTTGAAGATTGGCAAAGGCAACGAACACAAATTGTCCAAATATCTGAGGCTAGCGAGCTATGCTTTGAATTACGCTGAAAATAAATGGCGTTTTTATCTGCCAAATCAGTACTCAATGGGGCAACGCACGGATATTAAAAGAAAGCAAAGCCACAATTTGTAATATAAATTTAGGCGAAATTCATATTAAAAATAAAAATAAAACATTGATAAATTTCAATTAAAATCTAATCGAGCAAAATAAAAATAGATTTCAATTATCAAAATTTCATTTCTTAGTTTAGTCATTCGCGTTGATAACACTACAAATTAAATACACTTCATATATACTACAGACTAGCAGACAAGTATGTACCATAACAAATGAAGCAATTACACAGGCTGTTGTGTTATTTGCGACTCTTGCCACGGCCCACGTTGAGTGGCGCTACAAGCTTACAAATTACAAATCCCTTAAGTGCCATATAAAACTGAGGCGATAAATAAATAAATGCGGCCAGTCAGAGAAATTTATGCGCCAAATTAAAATCTTAGCTTTAAGCTGAACTGATGCGCATTAGTCCAAAACAACCGCAGCACAGTCGAGTCAGTTTTGTTTTTGTAAAACACCAAAAGAAAAAAGAAAAGGAGAACACAAACAGAAATGGCAGCAGCAGTAGAAACTCCATTAAAGTGGAGGCAGACAAGGCCGAAAAATAATCTAATTGGCCGAGTTGGCAACACTAGCGCCGCTTTCCTTGTGGCTTTTTATTTCGGTACAGCTTAATTGTATTAAGCCTGTTCTTCGCCTAGCTTTTCATTTAAAAAGTCCATTTTCAGTTTATTTTTTTGGCGTATACGTAATATTTGTGCTACACTATGCGTATGCTCGATGCTTGTGCTTGTTTTATTGCTTATAATTCAATTGAGCAGAACCATTTATCATGTTCTACTTTTCGATTTCGTTCTACGTAGAAAAATGCTGCTCGACAATTTTCTTGGTCTCTACATAAGTGTGTGTCTGTGTGTGTTTGCTTGGTGGGAAATATAATTTATCACATTGACGCTGATGAATTGTTTGTTTCACACTATGACAACTTTATCATACTGTTAGGCAACGAGCCACTGCCACGCCTCTTCCTCTGCTCTGCTCCTGCCGCTTCGCCTGAAGCTTCGGCGTCCATTCGCTTGTCCCCTCGCTCGCCTTCAGCTTTTGCTGCATCATTTGATTTGCTGCTTGTCTCTTGCGTTGAATTGCTTGTAAAATGTTTGTAGCTGTCACACAAACTGTTACTGTTGCTGTTGGAGCTGATAATGATTTAATATCAGCTGCCTTTTGCTGTATATTTTATGAATCGTTCGCCACGTTTGCGTCGCATTGCAGCTCACAAATACATTTCCGCACTGCATTTTCGGCAAATTGTTTGCCTTTGTCTGTAATTTATACAATTATGTCGCATTGTGTCGCATATTTTGCATATGCCGTGGTAGCAGTTAAAAACTGCGACAGCCGGAGGGAGTCTGCCTGATTGTTGAATATACAACGAACTTCGTTGCTGTTGGCGTAAATGTGGCATCATTTTGCGAAGTTCAAAAAAGTTGTACTATGATATTTAAACGGGCTTAATAAAGTGCTGCTGTTGGGCAGTAATCGTGTATAAATAGTTTGATATGTTTTAAAATTTTAAGTACATTCATGTTTAAAAAACGTACTTTGATTGAATTACTTTAAAATATTATATTTATATTTTTTGATATGCAAAAATATTTCTCTCGCTTTTACTCAGTCAGGTAATTGGCGCAGTAAAAAATTACATAGACGTAACGTTATAATTATTTTCAAAATAAATTTCCTCATTCGCTGGTAATTCAATTTTTGAATTTAACTTTTCAACTTTTTGTCACATATATATATATATATATATATAAGACTCGAGTTTTCAATTAAAGGCATTGCCATAAGCCATATTTAAATGAAAAAAATGAAAAATTAACGCCTGGCATCAGGTGCAGTTAGTTAGCTTGAAGCCGGAGTCAAGCAACAATTAAATTAAACTTCAACTGAAGTTTTTTTTTTAGTTTAGCTTCAGAGGCGGACACATGCAGCTGCGGGGCATGTCTGAGTTGTTTGGTTAAGTCCAACTAACTAGCTAACTAAGCAGCTCGTCTGCCTATCTAAATGTGCCTGCCGCCTGGTCGTCTGGTCTGGTCTGGTCTTGTCTGGTCTGCTCTAGCTGACAGTTTGACGCATAGCCAGAGTCAGAGTCGTGGCCCTGGGGATGAGTCGAGTCGCGCCTACTTTGACTGGCAGCTGTTGACTGCGTCTATCATAGCTGCCAACGTGCAACACCGGATGACGGTCGAGCGACTCTTTACCACTCGTCTCATGCTAATGTAGGAGGTTTGTGCCAGCGACGTTTTTGACATATTGAATTAAAAAAAGGCAGCTACCCAGACGACAAACAGTTTTAGCTAAAAGCAAATTACTGTCACTCCGTAATTACTGACGCTTGATTCACGACTGACTCGCATTAGATAACTGTATAGAAATCGGACACTGATAAAGAGTAAAAATACTGCGAAATAGTAATGGAAAAATTCAAGCAATTTAACTCTAAGCTATGTGGTAATATTAGTTAGTTTCATAATTTAAATTATTCTCTCTCAAAAATATTTTTTACTAATCCAAAAAATTATAAAATAATAATTATGTTGACTTTAAGAATGTATAAATAAATTTAAAAAAGATTAATTAAATATTTTGAGAATTCAATTATTGTTTATATTAGAGCCTAAAAATTACTAACTATTTCAGTAAGAAATTGTAAATTGTGTCACCAAATCTTAATCATATATAAAATGTTTTCATCAACAAAATTGATTGAATTTTCAGATAGTCAATTAAAAAATATTTTGTCAATTACTTGCATATATATCCATTTAAATTGAGAATTTAGGGTAAAATGGCTTCTTGAAAATGTATGTAACATGCAGAAGAAGGCGTGAGACACCCCATAAAGTAAATATACTCTTGAGCAGGACGATGAGCTGAGTCGATCTAGTCATGTCCGTCTGATTGTACAAAGTTTACAAATGCGTACAAAGATTTTGTATATTTGTATTTACAGGACATCTCTTAGTCGTGCCGCTTAAATGTTTTTATATATTTTATTTATATTTTAATTGAATTTATCTCTGAAAAAATATAACATTTTATTTTGCAATTATCAAAGAGAAAGGCAAAATAGCAAATGCTACTGTCTCTGATTCAATTTAAAGTTTACGCCAGGGCTAATTTGCTCACTGAAATAAAACCAAGTTCAGAATTGTTTAATTATGTTAAGCGTTATGTAACACTGAACTATTTTATTATGAGAACAACACATCTATAAATTCTAATGAATAGGCATATAAGAGCCGCCGTGGCTGATAGACACATTTATATACTGCATTTATTTTACCACGAGTAATTCTCAATTCGCAATTAACTCGCTGTCCAAATTTTCCCACGTCAATTTACGGAATTTAGTTGCATGTGCATCGCAGCACTGAATACGGATTCATCGAGCAGTGTTCGCTGGCAATTTTATTAACTGAAATGAGTATAAAATGAAGTGGCAACAGCAGCAGCAGTTGCTGCTCTTGCTGTACTTTTAAATGAACTTCAAACTGCCAGACTGTGCCTGCTGAACGTTCGTTTGTTTATAATTAAAACAAAATATTTTAGTTTGCAGCAGATTCTACAAAAATTTAATTGCAACTGCAAGCAGAAGCCAGAAAGCGCATAGAGACCAAAAATTGCCAGCTACACACACACACATACACTCAACATATTTTCACATGCACACACACATGTCCAGTTGTATAGTGGGTTGGATGTTGGCTGGTCAACCACAGACATCTTTGAATGTTTTGTTTTTTTTTTTTTTTTGTGTTTCGTGAGCAGGTGGCTGAGTGCCGATCCCGCGCTGGCATCCAGCTTCCGGCTGCCCCTCCTCCACATTACTGTGGCTGTGTCGGTGGTGCAATTTCGCTTTTAAATTTATCACCTGACACACGAGAACACAACCCGCAATTGCTTAGCCAAAAATAAGTGCGAAAATACACATAAAAAATAGAGAAAAACAAATACTAGACAAGACAAGCGAATACCCTGCAGAGCAATTAGGAATCGTATTAATTAAATATGACAGAAAAGTTGATAATATAATATTCTCGATTTACTTCTAAATATTATTCACGCTCACTATGACAGCTTTAGAATAGTTAGCTTTAAGTCTTTATCAGAAATATCTAAATTGCCTTACTGATCAAGCTTATATTTAGTAAATTCACTCAAGAAGCCTCTCCGAAATTGTAATAACCTGGTCAGCACTCAGACTTTTGATTCATTACTGCATTTACCTTTAGCCAAATGCCTAAAAGCTTCTGGCCAGCGTTTGCCGTCTTACATTATTGCTATGCATTATTGGATATAAAATTTATGCATTTTAATGGCATCATTTGCGTTATCCATGAACAGCTGATTGTGACTGATTTTTATTTATTCGTCGTATATTTGCAATATTTCATTTGCATTTAAATTTGTTTGCCTCTGCGCATGGAGCACTGTTTGTTCTTCACGTTGTGCTCATGACATGTTTATGATCTTCGAAGTTAAATATATGATCGAATTTGCATAAAATGCTGTCTATGTGCAAATAGAAAGAGCCTTGCAGGGCTGAGGCTATCGATTGTTCAGGCCAAAGCCATATTGTGCCTGTGTGAAGCGGCGGGCGATTATGTTCCATGAGATGAGCTTTACAACAAAGTTGCTTGTGCACAAAGAAATTGCTTTAGCCGAGAGAACCAAAGCGAGAAGTGAAATATTGTGCAAATGCTTTTTTATGCCGCGATGTCAGAGTCTGCAAGTGGAGAGTAGTGCAGAGGGAAACGTCACATGAAGCAACCGTACTTGTTTTCAAATTCCAGTAAGTTCCCACTAGAAGCTTTTAAAACGCATCTTTTATTAAAACACTGCAAAAAATGCCACCGAAATCCGATTTACCTGCACAACATTTTATTTACCATGCATTAAAACGAAGCAACAGAAATATAAAGCAAATTTGCATTTTGCAGCATACAAGATTTATGAAGAACTCCAAGCTATATTTGGATGACAAAATAAGAACGGTGCTTGGGGCATGAAAAGAGGCTATAAACAAGTTAAGGACAAATAAGCGTTCGCAGCTGACGGCACAAAGCGAGCCAATTTATTATAATGGCAAAATAAGTGAGGCGATATATGTGTGCGGCTGTGTGTGCGCATGTGTCTAACTGTGTGTATGTGTGCTTCCGTGTGGCAAAAACTATAATATAAACAGTCACAGCACAAAAGGTCATAAAAATAAAGCAACGCGTTAATTGCAATTCCCAATTGACCACAAACAGAAAATTTGAGAGCATAAACTGTGGATAAGCTCACGAGCTGCACGTGTGTGTGTGAGTGTGTGACTGTCACATAAAGTAGCTAATTACTGTTAGTTATGTTGCTGCCCACAAAATGCCGTAATTTATGCGTCTGTGTGCGGC
Source organism: Drosophila hydei (assembly GCF_003285905.1). Lineage (NCBI taxonomy): Eukaryota > Metazoa > Arthropoda > Insecta > Diptera > Drosophilidae > Drosophila > Drosophila hydei. Next base: position 589,027 of record NW_022045657.1, read on the forward strand.
AATGTGTCTGTGTGTGTGGCTGCTGCGGTTACAACACCATAAAATGTTGGCTTACAATCGATGTATGCGTGTATTTGTGTGTGCGAGTGCGGCTTATGGCTAAATGCTGTCAAATGAACATTTTGCATGTGTCTCCTCCTAGTTTGGCCATGGAAAAGCTTAAAAAAGAAAAGTCAAAATGTAGCATTGCTTCAATTTATTAACCCAAGCCCCAAAACTGTCGCTCAAATAAGCTTCATTTAGTTGGCATTTCAAAAGCCAGGGCGTACCTCCTTCGATTCCTTGTTGACTTCAAAAACTAAGGTCTACCAATTAGTGCATGGCCCTGGGCCCAAAATGTCTGAGTGCAACCAATTTTGTGCTCATTTGTGCGACAAAAAGAGAAGCTTGAAAAAAGAAAGAGTCTGTTAAACTTTGAATACTCTTTCAAATATATAAAATTCGACTATTCCCAAGTTTTTCAAGTTGTATAAATGTTAGAATATAGATAGACGCAGGGTTCCTTGCTATATTTTCAACATAGCCGAAAATATACGTAAAAATATTATACAGCTTAGCTGTTCAGATTGATTCAGAATATATGCGTATAATCATGGAGAAAGGGTATAATTGAAGCTCGTTGCAGATAGGAGAGGCTCAGCTGAAAGTAACGAGTGGAAAACTATTTAATTAGGCTAATCTATGTGAATTGATAGCAGTAGAACGCCAGGCACAGACAGCAGTGGTCCATTAATTGACATGGACAAGCGTCGGTAAGCACTTACATGAACTCACAACACTCGCACACATGCAAACACCGACACAGTGCAATCTAAAGTATGCAATGCACTGCTACACAATAAAAACTTGCTTCAATGCGTGACACACAGCGGGACATTCACATTAAGCTGAACAAAAATTTACCCAGCGACTTTGTCAATTCGAAATTTAGGGCAGGGAAATGCGAATTACACAGCTGATCAGATGAAGGGGCGTCACAGGGGGTATCAGAGGGTGTGTTGTGTGTTGCGGGCTTTTATTGAATTTGTTCAGTGTTTGTTTGTCTGGCGTCTAAGTGGCTTAGCAATTGACTTCGAGTGTGTGAAATGCTGTGTGTACATGTATGTGTATGTGGGCAGACTTAAAAAGGCTCTAGTGCCTGCTTATTGGTATGCACTTAACAGGCATAGTAACCGAAGAGATTGAATTAGCACTGGAATAAAATTTCAAAATGATTTAAGTTGAACATAAGGGAGAAAATATCAGGCAAACTATAAATAAATTGAGAGAAAATTATTATACAAACGATTTACTGAGGTCAACTAAAAACATATTCCCATTTTCAGTGGAGTCAGGGTATAACAACTATGGTTTAAACTTAAATCAAGATAGTTATCAATGTGTTTTGCTGCTCCTATTAATTTATTCACATTTTGCCTAGCTTTTTGTTGGCATAGTTTCTGTTGGGCATTTGATTCATTTAATAATATTGCTAATTGTTAATTAATTAGTTGTTTCCGTTGCTAGGGCTGCGAATGAAATCAATGGGATGTGTTAAATGGGCGGTAATAATTGATATAAATGCCAGTTCCACGTCAAACAGAGCGTACGCGGCGTATACGCAACGTCGCTAGACCGAAACTCATAGCTAATGCAATTGCCCATTGCTCATTGCTTATTGCCAATTGCCGATTGCCGATTCGAAATGCAAATGCAAATGCGGAAAATGCAGCCACAATTATTGCAACGAGCTATTTGATTGGCATTTGCTCGGACATTGCGCATACGCCACGTGTCGCCGCACAGGTGCTGCATTTCGATTTCGTTTTCATATTTTATTTGATTAGCTTCGAGTCAGGTTGACCAAACATTGGTCAGTTGCCAGTGGTCACGTTTGTGGTTAACTGTATTGCATTCTGACCAGGAATTTGCAATTTACGAGTGAGTGTTGACCAGGCCACTGGCATAATACAAATGACTAACTTTAATTATTGCTTTCATATTGTAGAAATTATTGCAATATGCTTTTGAGCACGTTTATGTGAAAATTTAAACTAAAATACCCTCTGGTCCAAATGAGGTTGGGTACATTGATTTATAGATAAGCAGTGAAAAATCTGAAAAATCTTTAGGTTACAAATGGAATATTTTAGCAATAGCTAGAGCTAAAAAATTTCACTGTTTATTTACTTTGATTAAAATACAGTATAAATATAATTAATATTTGCACAACAATAAAACTATTGAACAATAGATTCAATTATTTGGCAATTCAACAGATTATGGCTTCCAGCAGAGCCTCTGGTATGGAGCATATATTTAGCTCCGTTTGTTGCTTTAGCCAAATATGTGTAAGTTATGCGTCGATTGTGTATGATTAGTTGGAGATGACTGTGGAATGAGTACGAAGTTTCGACATGCCACATAATCAATATTTTAGCAATTTGTGCTGGGAATACTTTTGCTAAGCTTCAGGCTATGCGAGTCAATAAATTAATATATTTAAATATTCAATTAATTGCACAATCTGATGGCCTAGATATTTATTATGTGACATGTGGAACTTCAACTTTTTTTATGACATATTCAAGTTGGAAAAAAAATATAAATATCATTTAATGAATTTCTAGTTAAGTATACCAAGTTAGACAATTTATAATAGTATATTTGAAATTACTTTCCTCATATTTATTATATATTTACGTCGTACATAAATCGCAGTTAAAAACCTTTCACATAGCTCACAACTCGCATGCAAATGTGCATTGTGTGCATGTCCGAGGCAATGATGAGCGCTCATATTTCGTGTCGGGGCGAATCAAGCCACGGCTCAGCTGGCAGAGTTGGCAAGAAACGAAGTTAAGGGCAAAAAAAATAAATAAAAAGGAACGAGAAATGCACTGACGAACGTCAAGTGTCAGGCCGCAAATGTCAGCAAGTGACAAGTCAAGCAGCAAGCGGGCAACCAGCCAAAACCTGTCACATGTCGCCATGTGATTTATGTGCAGCAGCTGAGGAGAACGAACACCACGACTAACATGACTAACAGGACTAACAGGAATCAGCCGCAGGCAAAATGAACAGGAGGAGCAGCTGCACCAACATGGTGACCACGACGTTTAGCGTTGAGTGACAAACATTTCTAAACCGAAAACAAAAGGGACTAGAGATTGCTCAATGGGATGATACCTAGTATACTGATGTCAATACACACTTGAATATTTTGGAAAATTTCTTTTTTACATATTTTATAGACAAGATTTCAAATAAGACCATACTTGAAAAGCAGCCAAAGTGAAAGTGACTATTATTCTCTATTCAAACAACCCCGTACAATCACTTTTAACAGGGTATTCAAAAAGTTGCGTAGTTATTGCTCGCCAAACTTTATTTTGAGGTACTTCAAGGCAAGCCAAGCTGTAAGTTTTGCCTGTCGTCCTTATGTGGAGTGAAACGTTAATGATATTGTGTATACGCATCGTCAGCCACTGAAAAGTACTATAAGTGCATACGTCGCGAATTTTAGTGTGCATTTAATTAGAATCAGTGCACAAAATGAATGCAATGAACAATGTCTGAACATTTGGCTGTCAGTTATCTGCAGCAAGCAGTTGCTGCCACTGAACGCACAACTAATTTGAGTGAAATGTTTAATGCGATTTAAGCATTAATTATAATTGAATATTCATATCGCTAATTGGCAGAACAGCAGTCTCTGAATACATGGCTGGCGTTTATGTCGTTAAGGGAAAATCAATAAAACGATGTGGCAACTAAGTAGTGCAATAAGCACCCCTTGGCCATGGCTCAATATCAGTATCATGGCCAATACACTTGCTAACTGAATAAGTGCATCAAGTACTTAGACTTGGGCACACAACTTTCAGTCTGTACAATGGCTGCGTCAGCCGTCAAGTTCGACGGTCAAGGGCGCCGATGAACTGCACTTGAGTCAAATGAAATATTGATGTGGCGAAAAGTTGCCGAACAAACTTTCCGTTAACAGCCCGCAATCAAATTACGGCAGAATTTATCAAAAGTCAACAGTCATTAAACTCTGCTCGCACATGCACTTTGAATATTCATTAAGCAGAATTCACTGTCGCAAAAATTTTCATTGAACGGGCTTCTAAGAAAAGTCTTCAATTTCCAGACTCAACTTTGGACGCCGTTTCACATAAAGACTTGAACTTTTTTCCAAAGACGAATCGCTCTAAAGCTAGTTACTGTAAGAGTAATAGATTATGTTTCAAGTTTGTGAACCACTTCAACGATGTGTCAAAAGTTTCTGACTGCTTGTATTTAAGCTACATAAATTCCAGAACTTAACTGAGAACCTGGTTACAAAATGACAAATAAGTGGCTTAGTGCCATATCCTCTTGAGCTACTTGAACAGGAGAATGAAATTCGGTACGTAAGTTGACTGCATGCATTGAGATACAAGTATGATGATAAATTCTTGGTATTTATTTCAAGAAAGATTTATCTCAAATTATTTTAAGAATAAGTTGAAAGGCATTTACCACAAATGGTTGACCTCGTTTGACTTATGAAGACTAATTACTGTGAAAAATGAAGCTACACGTGATCTCATTCGGTACGTGCGTCGAGCAATTGGTCAGCTAGTTCTTCAGTAAAACAATATGTATTTATTCAATCTCTTTGTCGATCCGGTCGACTGTAACAAACAGTTATATCTAAAAAGGTTGTAGGAAGTTGTAGGAAGTTTTATAAAAATATATGTCACAATAGGACAGCATTCCGTTTCCACATCGAAAGTCACACTCACCTCAAGAGCACCACAGTTTATGCAATAAATGAGCTCAAGTATCAGTTAGATGCGCATCCTAAGCTGATGATGAGAAAAGTTGCGCTGAACTGTTGGCTGGCTCTCGAGAGCTACAATTTATATGTTAAGCAACAAAATTGCATTAAAAATTACCATAAAATGAAATGCAGCGGCGAATACGCCACATTTCAACGTTGACCGCATTGAAAGGACCAAGCTTTGCCAACCCAAGGCAACAGCCGATGCCTGAACACGGCAAATCTTTCGTCTGTCGTTTGTCTTGCGCCTTCTTCGTTCTCCGCACTCTAAACTCTTCTCCAATTTTCGCTTGGCACCGACTCAGCATCCAAACGCATTTGTATTCATTAAGGAATTTCCGCAAGTTTTTCAAGTTTTTTCCTGTTTGCCAGTCGCGCCGTTGCCATGCGTCCCAGCCTTGGCCTGTGCGTCTCTTCAAGCATTTTGCTTCTTGCACTCTTGCTTAACATTTGTTGCTTTGCTTCTTTCTTAGTTCCGATTCGCCTACCCGACCCCAAAACACAACTCGCAGCTGGCATGGTTGATTAAAATGTCAAATGCCGTGCATATTTTAAATGCCGCCGCGCCTCAGCAAGCATAAAGCACAGAAAATAAAGCGAGACGCGCCCAAAATGAGAAAAAATCGAGCCAAATGGCCAACAGCACAAGCGGGGCAATTAAGACATGGCAAAGAAAAGAAAACAAACCAAAAACATAAACAAGCACTATGCTAAAATACCCTAGTAGAGTTAAGGTCAGATAAATTTATATATTCAAAAAAATATTCTATTCATATTTAAATCAAAAAAAAAAAATAAATACAAAAAATATTATGGACAGAACCTATTTAATCAATTAATTTTATGCCAGCAGAGTTCACTCTCTTTCGATCCAAAACACTTTTAAGAAAATTGTAATTAAGTAAATGCATAGGCAATCATAGAAATTTGATATAATTTAGAAAAACTTTGCGGATGATTTTAAAATATTCACAAATATTCATGCGGCCAATTTGCACTTGGGACATGTCTCTTGTTTTATTTCAAAAAATATGTTTTCTTCTATCTTTTTAAGCTATGCAGGCCAGCAGCAAAGACTTTATTAATTACAAAACGAAACTCACTGCCTTAAAGCTCATGAAGTGTTTTTCTTCAATCGTGAACTCACAATCCCACCTGTCGACAATTTAATCAGCAATATTTTTGTATGTGTCATTTTTCAAATTATCGCTTCAATAAAAAAATTAATCATTTATTTGATATTTTTATTTATTTTTTTTCTCAGCCCCTTTTCAATTTCTGTTTTACATTTTCTCTCAAACTTTTAATTACAGCAACGAATGTTGTTTGCTTCTTCAACTTTTGCTTTTAACATTTGCCATTGCACGCAATTAGTTGGGATACTTTTATTTTAAAATGGCATAAAATACTCAAGAAGCAGAGGAGCTAGCGTATTTCAATGGCAGCGACGTAACTTTCGCCAGAAAATATCGAAAATTCAGTCGGTTTCTATAGAAATTCTTTTGATATTCGATTTCAGCTCTACTAGCTCACCTGCTCGCCAGCTGCCAAAGTGCAGACAAAACACCAGACAAAAGCCAAAAAATGCTGCCATGGGGAGAAAACTTAAACAATGAGCCAGAAAACTGCAGAAACGAAAGAAAAAACTTCTGCTGCTTTGCTCCACAGTTGACTACATTATTGCAGCTCCGTGATTTATTAATGATCCACAGCAACGAGCTGCAAGTGCTTAAGAATGCGGCATACTGGAGGAGTTCTGCTTAAAGCTGCACTTGAAGCTAGTTGCAGTTTAAGTTTAGATGAGTTTTGTGTAGAAGACTGCAAGAACTTTAAAAATGTAGATAAAGGTATGTACGTTCCTTCGAATGCAGGCTCAAATGTAGCATTAAGCTTGACTATTATCCTAAGCCTTCGTTACCCTATTCAAGGGTATGAATCTTTATTTAAAGTGTAGATAAGCGACTAATATATAAATAATTTGAATATGTCGCCCTAGTTACCGCTTTTTTAATTATCTTAACTGCAGTTGCAAAAGTTTTCCTCATCATTGCATACCTAAAAATATAGAGAAAAACATTGTAAAATTAGTAAAAGCAAAATACAACTTACATTAATATTTTTCAGTCGTAAAAGAGTAAAACTACAAAACAAACTGGAATTAAAGCGAAAACTTTTAGCACAAGGAGACGCTTAAAAATGGCAGCCAATGGGTAAAGTTTTTCTTATCGAGTCTAAAAAGCGTGGCCCAGGCGAGAAAACAAATTGTTGTCATTATTATTGTTGCCCGAAGCTCTGCAGCAAATGGGCTTGTAGATAAACCCGCCGAAGCAAACAAACCAGGACGACAAATGCCAATTTTTACAAGCCACGAGAGAAAGAAACTTTGAGTGTTTAAAAAAAAACGAAGAAACAATTAAAGGGAAAGTTAAAGCGAGTCGAGCGTGAAATCAAGGCGCTGACTTTGACTTGCGGACATTCGGCTTGATATATGAAGCTCAGGCAAATCGCTCAAATTTAATTGCCAGCCAAAGTAATTACCAACCACAATGAGAATTAGGCAACAACAGAGGCAGCTGCAGCAACAACAGCGACAACAATATGGCGAATATCTAGCTCTAGATCAGCTTGCGCCATACTCATAACTCATACGCCACGTTGACAGGCTGCGGCAAAGTTTGTGCTTTTGGCCAATTTAATGCAAGAATGCGCCACAAAAGTTATATTTCGTGCAGAAGCAAAAAAGGCAAAGCAGACAAAAAAATTAGAGAAAGAGGTAGAATAAGGCTTACCAACGGAATATACTCTAAGTTCTGCTTAATATATGTTTAAAATTCCAACAGTTTTTTAACTATTATCAAGAATTGTTCTACAAAATACTGCAGCAAAGCATTGCAAAGATATCTCTAAATTATAAAAGATTGTTTAATTAATTGTAGCATTACTTTGTTGACTGACAACACAAAATCATGCCAACGCCCATGAATTAATATACCTTCATAATTTAGTTGCTGGCAGGGTATTTGAAAAGTTAAAACGTGCAAGATCATAAATCACTTGAAATATATGCGAACGCTGCTTCTGTTGCGTGTGTGTGTGTCTGTGTGTGTGTGCCGGAAACACGTCAGCATGTTGTGCACCGGAAGCTGATATACGTCAAGAGCTATGCAGCAGCAGCCAAGAAAACCAAACTGTGTGAGTGTGTTGAATATAATGAGGCACTGATTGGTGCATGAGAAATTGCCGTACGGAGTGAAGTCTCTCGTTAGGTGGCACGCTTTCTATGCTGATTATTTTTGCCGGGGCTAAGTAAATCAAACAAGTTGACACTTGGCCAGGGCCACTTGGACCACATTCTAGCCGCATGCAACATGCAACATACAACGTACAGCTGCAGCAGGCAACTCATAACTTTGCCACTTTATGTGGCACTGGCGTCAAGAACTTAACCTGCATCCTGTTGCAGACGCCACATTACACGATGCCACTTTACCAACCAGCCGCGTCGGCGCTGCTTAACCCATTACATTGTGCGACATTTTTCTTAAACCTCCGGCCCGCTTCCTACACAAGCGTCTTCCCTTCTTGTTAGAGAACTTGCTGCATTTTTCAAGTGGCAAACGCTTTGCTTTCTGCTTGTCTGCCGCTGCTCTTGCACTTTGCATAACTTTGTTGCATACTTTTGCCTGCGCCGTCTCTGTCTCTGACGTCTCCTATCTCTCTCTCTCTCTCTCGTACTGTGGCTCTGCCACATTATGCATTATAAATGCATAAACATTGTGCCTGGCGTTTACTTAATGCTGCCATAACTTGAACAACGCTCCGGGGCTAAGAAAGTAAAATAAAATATAATAAAATATACTCTGATAAAAATAAAACTTTTCAATATTATTTTCTTTTTTTAGAAAACTTGAGTTGAGTGCGAATGTATGCTGACTTCGAGTACTTTGCTTAAGACTATGCTTATTATTACATATACTTATTATAAGCACTATGGTTTTGTTGGTGGTGCACGATATTTTATGATATTGTGCCTAAATATTTGTATGTATATCAGAGCCATTTCAGTACATATTCATAGTTCCAGCTAAAAAATTATTAAGTTATTGATTGCTGTTTCAGAACAAGCACTTTATGATAATCTATTTAAATGCACTTCCTAATTGCCCTCAAGAAATGGCAATTTGACAAAAAATTCGGTTCACTTGCGGTGAACTTTTTTGTCGACATCAAACGAGAATAAATAACGACCACAAGCCATAAATGCTTAGCATCAAATACGAGCGAAACTTCAACTTGCTATTAATATTATGTCTTAAAAGTAAAATTCAATTAATTAAAAATTGTTGCTACGAAACAAGACTCTAGCTGGCAAGCAAATACAAATAACTTCAACTAACCGCAAATATCACACGACGTATACGCAATCGGGCATTTTTCAAATATCACTCATACGACATGAATAACTTATAAACAAGCGAATGTTATGCAATTTTATGCATCGATTTACTTGAAAACAACAAGTGAAATAGCCAATTCTCAGTTCATCTAGGCCATCGAGTTTTTATGCCCCTAAGCGTCGACGGAACCTAGACCCCATTGGCTGCTTGGCAACTAGTTCAGTTCAGTTTTGTGTGCCAACAAACGCAGGTAAGACAGGTGAAGCGCCGCGAACGTCGACAATTGGATTTGCAAGCAATTAAAATCGGATTAAAGTCGCTACGGGTGGCGCAACTTTTCTTCTGCCACTGCATTTTGCTCCGTACCGCATTTTTCTCCATTTCGTAAGCTGATGGTATAGGGCATGGGTAGGGATTTATTTACGATTATGCCTCGACTTACTTGTTACATTCGTTTCGTGCGCATTTACTGGGTAATTGTAGCAGCTTGGCAGGGCTTAAAGCGCAGCTAGCTTCTCAAAAAGCAAACGAGCAAGGAAGAAAAAATATGTTTTTCCTGCGACTGCCAGTTGCCTAGGTCGTAATCCCTTTGAGTAGATCTTTTTCTATTACAAATTATGCGAATTGTATAAATTTTAATTTAATTATATACAAATAGGAACAGGCCATGAAGATTAAATTGAACGAAAGTGGGTGGGGATATAACATTTGGTAAGAGTAAATTAATTGAAAGCTCTAAATTGAAAGTAAATGTAACACTATAATGTGATTTTTAAAGTGTAGCAAGCATTTGCCGAAATAAATTTTTTAAATTACTATTGATACTTAGGCATTCATGACTTGTCAAACTACACTTTTCTGTTACATTTATATCATACGCATCTGTGGCCGAACTGTAGATATATTGAGTAAATGACTACATATAAGATATAAGTCATAAATATCAATAGAAACGCATTTATATGGCTTTGCCCGTTTATGACTTTATTATATATTATTAACTTAAGCATTGACTTGCTTTACTATACAATTTTTTAATGCTTTAACAAACCAGCGCTATGTGTTCAGTAGCGTTCAAGAAATCTGATTTTGAGTGGAACATAATAAATAAATAAATAAATGCATAATAATCCTATGCATTAACCTGACAGCTGCAACAATTGGGAGAGTTGTCCTTATACAACTGCCTGTACAGGAATACAACGATAATGTTAGTCAATATCCTCAAGTGTGTGTACAGTGCAAGTGCAGTGTGTGGCTGAAATAATTCGCTAACATGTGTTTGAGTGAGCGTCACATAATCCCATGTCAAGCTGAACTACTGGCACGCATTGCAAATGAGGCTAACAATGTGCCGAGTGTGCAGCAGAGTGTGTGCGTGTGTGTTTATGTCAAAAGTGTAATTAATTACAAAATACGTGTTTGGAATGCACAAACACTCACACCCACAGACACACACACAACTGCCAACTGGCTAAACTGAGCGTTAACTAACATTCGCACTTCAGCAAGCAAATCCTTAGAGAAACTCAAGTACATGCCAGACGCTGTCTCAAGTATGTGCGTGTGAGTGCGAATGACTTACAATGATTATGTTGCAACGGCCACGCCTACTTACATTTTCTAAAGCTGCTTCAAACCTCATTCCAAAAAGTCAGACTTATAAATGACTGCTGCTTAGTTATGATAGTTGCATTTGCTCTCTCTCTCTCTCTCTCTCTCTCTCTGTCCTTCTCACACATTGTCTTAAAACCACTCTTCAGCACTTTTCTAGACCATAGCCGCATAGCCAGCACTCGTGAGATAAATGTGAAAAGACATTCGAAATATGCTGGTAATTATTTTGTGTTGAATGTCCTTCAGGTTTTGTCGAGTGAGAAAATTTATTAGATAGCTTCTGGGCAACCCGGACAGTTATTAATGTGCAGGTTAGCTGGGCGACGCCCAAAGAGACTCCTAATATAAATGGCTTTAATACCAGAGTACATCAAAAAGAAAACCAGGCACGCCCCAATAATGCGGGCAGCAAGCTCTTTTGTTTTTGTTCAATTATTATTTTATGGGCTTGTTTTATATGTATAAATTTAATTGATAAAAATGTTGTGCATTTATTTTTATAAAAGGCGAATGAAGGTGTCTCAAAATGTTGTCAGAATAAATATAAATAAAAAATTATACAAATAATGCAAATTAAACAAATGAATTTTTTTACAACACACAGCCATATATCTATATACATAAAGTCTAACATTTACATTTAACGAGGTTTTTTTTAATAATGTAAAAATGTTATAGCTAGACTAAAGTTTACTTAAAAATAATATGCTCTCATTTAAAAAAAATGTAGACCATGAATTTATATAATTTATATGATTTAATACTTATATATGTATTATTTAATAGATACAAACCATTTGCTTCATCTGCCATCTGTTTAGTCTGGCGTTTTCTGAAAGTTATTCTTTTTGCATTTAGAAAAGTTCTTTAATTTCTATAGGACATGTGTCTTCTGTTATCGTTTATTACGTTTATATTAGTATTTATAGCTTTATTATATTTTCGTTTTGCATAACTTCAAATCGCTATCATTTGTTGTGACCTCCACAAAATATGCAATATTATTTGAAAGACAAAAATAAAGGGAACAAGAGCAAAACTTGGCTAAATGTCAACAAGCGTCCGAGAAAAGTTTTTCCACTTCGCACAAACTTTAAACGCGACAAATTCAGCAAACGTGTTTCTTCCTTCCACAATCATTCAGTTATTTTGTGACAAAGCTCTCTCCCTCTCTCCTTTTCTCTTTTCACTTTGACGCCGTCTCTTTCGCTTCATTGCTGTCTCTGTCAGAGGCAAGCTTGTTAGCTACTTTTTTGTACGTTAGACGTTAGAAATGTCCCCAGAAAACACGTTAGCACGGGGAAAAAAGCAGCCACCAATTTTAGCTCAAAGCGTTTACACATGATTTTGCGCGTATTTTAAACAGTACTGGGTGCTTTTTGGTTGCTGTTTTACAACCTTTGATACCCTGTATTCATAAATGGCAAACGTATGATAGGCCTTATGGTTCAAAGTTGTCAAGTCTTAAAATTAGTTCAGCCAACCAATTATTCCATTACTTCAATATTTGAAAATAATTATTTATGAAAAACTTGGGTTATATGCAATAAAAATATTTGGATTATCTTAAGATACATAAATAAATAAAGCACAGGTTATTCCATACGCAACAAGGCAGAGTATTGCCTAAAGAAGTTTTAGCGAAATGAATTTTCCTGTACCTTAATCTAGACTTGATGGCCAAGCAGGGTATTTTCAAGACAACCAAATACAGCTGTGCTATATTTTTAGCTTGTTTTTCTTTTCGTGTTCTTTTTTTTTTTGGTTTTGTTATTCCATACAGCTGTCAAACACACCCCTGCGCGTGTGAGTTGTGTGTGTTTTTTATGTCGTCGTTCCTTGAAATGGTTTTGAAATGTGAAATTAATAAAATTGTGTGCTCGCCGCTTTCAGATAATTGGCCCAGGATAGAACAATTTTCATTCATGTTGCAGCACACGTTAAATTCATTGATTCGTACATCTTAAATTAATTACCTAGTTATTAATTCAAACAAAGCCCTCACCGACTACCATTGAAAAGATAAACAAATAAATAAACAGTCAAATAATTAATAATTTTATTTTTATATTCGCATATGAATCGTTTGCTTAAAGGGCTTTCAACGAAATCAACGCAAATCCCTTTTTGCGCCCCCAGCGGAACAGGTTGAAAAGTTCTTCAATTAATTTGAGTGAAAATGTTATGCAATTAACATAAAAGTTGTTTCTCGATTCACTTTGCTATTATCGCAAAGTGCTTTGTTGTAGCTAGCTGATGGGCTGATTGCGCTGGACAAGCTTACAAAACATTATGTCAATCAATATAATGTTTTTAGGGAAAGCCTTTGATGCCCCTAATGCGACAACCAACAAAGCAAAAGCGTTCTTATACTAATTTATTCAAATTGAACTTGGTTTAGTTTATTTGGAGGCGACAAATAGTATTTACTTTATTGGCAATTACTTTAACCCAATTGTAATTCTACAAGGTCATCAATTAAAAGCCGTTTTATATTTAATATATTCGCAGTGAGTATTTATATATATATTATGATACATAATTGCTATTTCTATAGTCTAAATAATAAATGGTATAAGAAAATAAAAGTATAAGATAGTTATACGAATACGCGCCACGAAAAGCAAGTATATAAATATCAGTATAGGTGTGAATATAAATAACAGTATAAGTACAAATATGACTACCAGTATAAGAACCTGATTTAATACCAGTATAAGTACTAGTATAAATACTAGTATAAGTACTAATATAATTTCGATTATGTGTAGCAGTATAAGTACGTATATAAATACCAGTATAAGTACCAATATAAGTAATAGTATAAGAACACGTACTAGTGTAAGTGTCAGTATAAGTTTAATTATAAGCCACAGTATAAGATTAAGTATAAATAACAGTATAAAACCAAGTATAACTACAAATATAACAGTATAAGTAATATTATAGCAACCAAGTGTTACTATAAGTCTCAATATAAATAATGATACGTGTAAGTATATCAAATAGTACTCGTTCCAGTATTACTAAAAATTCCAAATATAAACATTAAAATCGTAGCTTCCTAGTTTTGTGTTCCGTTAACTATGTTAATATCACTCAGTTTCTGATCTGTCTATGTTAAATTTAACATTTTGGTAAATTAAACTGTTGACAATGTCCATGTAACCTTTAACATCAATGCGGCTATGCTCGCGCACAGCTTCTGAACGGTCAATGTTAGTTTTAGCAGCAACCCAAGCTACAGCAACTAGTTAATACTGCAGCTGCGACAAATTCTCTTACTTTATTCAGCTCCTTCGATGTCTGAAAGTTCTGACAATAGAATTATCAACAAAATGTAGTTGCACTTTTGTTGCAGTTATTGACAGACATGAAGAAAAGAAACCCATTTCGATATGGACTTTAGTTAATATTCTAGTAGCACCTTGCAGATGTGACCAGAGCAAAACTTGCAAATGCCAGCAAAACTCGGGAAAAAAGAAAACTTTTGCACGCTCGTAAAATGCGAAACGTGCCGGAATTCCACGTTGTTATCGACGGCTACCCCTCTGATAGGTACGAAAGATGGGACGCTGTCAAAGCCCATGACATTTGATACAAAAAAATAAATAAAATAAAAACGATGCAGTCTATGGGCTATGAGTAGAAAGCTAAAAGGCCTTAAAATAGAATGACGCGTTTGCCCTATAAATGCGTCATTGGCTCATTAGTAAATGAACTGTAAATGGATTTCAAAGCCTGTCAGAAGATACGAACCCTTGCTATGCGCACACCCAGCCACACTCAAGCACACACAGCTTGACTGGCAGGTGACTCTGGGTAAAGTCCATTCAATTATCCCCTTGAGCAGCGGCTTTCATTGAATTTTGAGTTTGCCATTCGAAAATTAATCTGTAGAAATGGGCACGAGTCGAGCAACTTAAAGTGATTAGAGGTGCCCTTAATGGGAATGTCAAAATGACAGGAAGTTGCTTTGCGGTTGCCAAGAAATTGGGTTATTACTAATCACAAGAAGTGGAGTTTAACTGAATAGTTAATAGCTAGATAATCATAAAATATTTGACTAAAAAATATATTTATTTTGTTTATATTATATAAATATGAATAAGTATTTTTATTATTCATTTTATATATTTTTATATTAATAATAATTTTATATGTATACCTCTAGCTACAGGTAGAATGCTAATATGCTTTACTTTGCGAGGTCTTGCTGTACTAATGATATATACGATTAATTATTAATTGTGGAGAGAAAGTTTTACATTACAATTATCCTGTCCGAAAATTATCTTAGCCTCGAGTCAATCATGTTGAGAACTAATCACCAAAGTAAAATACTCATGCATAAACCTAGATTACAAATAGAATTCATGTTTTAACTGAGCATACGAAGGGAAGCCGGAACACGAATAGAAATGGAATCTGCATTGGTTGGGAGGTAACCAATTATCAAATACTTAGCATGCAATATACTTGGAATTTGGTAGGAGATGCTGGTCTCGCACCAGGCCCAGCACTTGACAAATTTACGTCATTGAAACTCGGAAATCGCACACAAACTATTATTAATGATAATCACAGTAATCGCATTAGAACTGCGCCCAGACGCCGCTGCCCAATTACGCAACTTAACTGTATATCGTGTATAGTTTGCTGTTAGGTAAGTGGGACAATGTGTATTAATTAACAGCACACATACATACGCGCACACAAAACACACACACGCATCATTACACAGCGTAAATTCAATTAGAGCAACAACATAGTGAGTCTTATATAAAACAATGACGGGAATTAAATATCAGAATATTTGCTCAGAAGTTGTTACAATTAATGTATAATATTATTTCGGAATTGATTTGGAACAGATATGATTTGAAATTTGTAACAAATTATTATTAAATACATATTTTTATTTAATATAAATTATTTCCCTATGGGTATCTGCTCATATAGTATATTAGATATAAGTAATTGTAACTATATATATATATATATATATTGGACCAGAAAGCAAGTTCTGTAGATAAGTATTTTTATTGCCCACTTTTAGGGGTAATCACTTTTTATATTTTTTAAGCAGCTTCTTAAGTGTATTTTTATTTTATTGTATGCTTTGTAAGCGCTTATTACATCAGCCAAATCTCCAACAATGTGACAATCACTATATATAGCTAAAGCTAATTAAGACAAGCTACTGAATACCGATTGATTCAATTCTTATACGATTCCTTAACGTTAACTCATCTAAAGTTATTTTTACGCTTTCGATTGATTTCTTTCTATTAGGTATTATTTTGATAAGTTGCTAGCATAAAACATTTTATGCTATACAAGTTACTGGCAAACAGGCTCGTATCTAATGTCAGCTCATACGTACTCATATGATTACCTTAAATTAAGTTCGTATGTCACATGTCAAATCAACGAGGCGAAAACGCGGATAGGATGAGCAGCGCTGTCAAACAATCAAAGCTCATAAAGCGAAAATTTGAACTTTTGGCTGGCGCTATAGATAAGGCGCGAGTGGAAAATAAAGCATGGCCATAAAACGTGGCTTATTTAAGTGCAGCGCGACATGGACCACCGACTGGTTTGGTTGTGGGTCCATTTACTGGACGCGGGCGTCTAACCTGATGCCATGTGCCGTTATTAACGCGCCAACACATTTAGTGAGCGTATATATACGTGCGTGTGTGTGCGCGCTTGAGTATAATGGCAGACATTGCGCTGGGAAGACTTTTGGCCATGGCCAGCTTAATATTTGATTCTACGTGTTGAACATGGAATTTAATTTCTTTGGTAATTAATTGCAATCGTGTTGGCATTACGTTTAATGTTCTAATTGGGCAAATAAGAGGGGGTATCCATGTTTGTTCGAGTGTGTACGTGTGTGTGTATTTGTCAAATTGTTTGACTTTCAGTTTGGCGTTTTATTTGACAAGTCAACGATGTTAATGAGAAATGCAATGCACGCTCCATTGATTCTATGATTTGCCTAATTGTGTGATGCAGACTGTATTTATTTGTGTGTGTGTGTGTGTGAAGAAAGAGTGCTTACATATATATCATCAGCTCAGCATTTTTAAGGGCTGGCACATCAAATTGGTTAAGGAATTCAATTAATTTAGTTTTCTATGGAGAATGACATACAATTTAATTGAATGAAGACCTACGAGACTATGAGAAGAGAATAAAATGAAATAGAATGTGTAGATAATAAAATTGTTATAAAAAAATTGGCAATATTATTAGAGGTCGAGTTTTATATGAATTAAATGAAAAAATGTTCGAGTTTTTAGACCTGGCTTATATTGCAAAGCCTCCTTTATGTAATCAGATTTCGTTGGACACTTCACTCACTTTTTATGGTACAAATGGAAGATGAATATTTACCTAACAAAGCAAGAGGAAATACTTGGAAAAAACCACTTGAAATTCGGAAAAAAACTTGCATTTACCTGCAACGAGAACAAAATACATATAAAAAAAGTTTGTTAAAAAATATTTTGTTTGTATAAGCAAAAAGTAGAAGCAAATATGGTATTTAAGGAACAGGACAAAACAGAGGCAGAGAAACAGAAGCAGAAACGGCTAAACGGACAGCTGTCGCAAACTGGGAGTCACACAAAAGCCTATTAAAAACAACAAGAGGATAAAAGGAACGCAGGACACTTAAAAGAAAAAACTGCCCGGCCGCAGGACAACAAAGCAATATTTGTGTAGGCGCTAAAACGCTTGACACATTTGCAGCGGCCAAACACCAGGGGGCAGCACTCATTACGTCGCTCACTTATGAAATGTACGTGTTAAGCATTAAAGGTCGCCGACCCAAAATTAAAATGTAATTTCCGAAACTGTCAAAATGGAAAACTTCAAATGAAAAACCTCCGAAAAGGAGAAAATTATAATTAATCGACCCGACTAAAGTTTCGTTTTCTTAGTAAACATAGACATTAAACATAGACATTACAATATTGTTCCACGTTAATAGCTAACATATATAACCTATGACTTAAGGTAAAACATTTAGATTTTGAGTAAAAGGCTATGTGTTCTTTAAGTTTATGCAACTATAAGCAATTAAAGTAAAAGTATAGTAAACACTCCAGAAATCATTAAAACAAACCCATTAGTGCCTACAACTGTTAATTGTAAGCTGACACTCAATTGAATTGAGGTAGGTTTTAGTGCACTAAACAATATATATAATAAAAAATAAAATAAAAAATGAAGCAATAAAATCAGTATTATTTATTTTTATTTAATGTAAATTTCTTAAGAATTTAAAGAAAACATATCTGTGCTTATATATATATACATTTATTTTATTTATTTTAAGGCAAAGCCCTGCGTCAAATTAGCTGGCTCTTGGAGGTCCTTAAAAGAGAAAACATACAACGCGAACGGGAACGGGTGAAGAACAGCAGCTACTTTATGTTTTCTGGTCCTGAGTTTTTCCTGCTGTGCCATGTCGGTTGACCGCAAATTAAATTAGAAGAAAAGCGAAACGAGAACATAACAAAAATAACGAGTTGTAAAAACAACAACAACAACAATAAAAGAAACAATAGCTACAATAACAAGTGGAACAAGCGGAAAAACCACAGGCATTCCAAATGGCTGGCATTACGGAAGCAGAACGACAAGAGTCGAGCACCTAAAGTGGACCAGGCCAGAATTAAAACAATAGAGTCAAGAGAGAGCTGCGCTGCAAACAAGTTGGCAAGTTGGCAAGTCCAACATCCTTGAGCTTAGCAGGATAATTACGTAGTTGTAGCTACGTAAGCACCGCTTACGTATAACAGACACTCATTAGACCTATGCTAGGTGTGCCCCACCTATTATTGAGCGGCAGACTCTGTTCTAATGCTCGATTAGCAATTAGTTTTTTTTATTTTTATTTTCAATGTTGTATATTTTAAACGCTGACCAGGACTACAACTTTTCCAAGTACTTAAAAACTTACGGTAGCAAACTTTGGTCTTTTTTTCTCGGGTTTCTCATCCTATCTTCAGAAAAGGGCTCGTTGTTTCTATCTAATGGGCTGCAAGTTTTGTGCGGCAAGGCATGAAAAGGGCTTTTGCAACTTTTTGGGTTCTCTAAGAGGCTTACATGAAAGGCCTCAGCACACAAATTTATTCATACCAGATACAATACAGGAAAGTATTGGGACAAATTGTACATATTGATAATGAATGACTGACAAAAGGTTATTAAACTTATTTTAAAAAAAAAGAGGAAGACCTACAAAGAGAAAGTTTTTAATTAAGGAGTGAATAATTAGTCAAGTGCTAGAAGAGGCTTAGTTACATGAAGCCAAACACTCATTATGGGAGCCTTTCAAATTCTATCATCAATCAAGGTTAACCAAATTTGATGAATGACAAATTCTAAGCTTGAGAAACTCATAAAAAAAGGTATGTTTCAAAATTCAGTTCTTAAGGGAAAATATATAGAGAAAGAGAGGATAGATATAATCTAATCAAGTTAAGTATTAATTCGCTCAAAAGATTTTCCATTAAAGTTTAAAAGATTTCAGTATTTTTTTTTTATAAAATAATATCTAGAAACAGTAACAAAATCGTATATGTATGAATGCATTCATTTCTATATATATAATAGCTAGAAAGAAAAACAATTTGTCTGCCCAATAGAAACTGGCATAAAAAATGGATAATTGTCATTGCAACAGCCAAGTTGTCAGATAATAAAAACACAAATATGCCATGCCTAAAATAAACAAAGTATAAACACACACACACAGAGAGCTGCCAAAAACAATGAAAGACACAAACTAAATATTGAAATAATTTATGCTGGCGCCAAATCTGCGACGCCGTCTCCAACTGTTCCATTCAGCATTCAGACTGTATAGAGCTGGTGACGGTTGGAGGAGGAAGGAGGAGATGGGGGAATTCATTAAAATCAAATAAAAAGCTGGTAGAAAATCTCAACACAACAGGCAATTGTGAAAAATGTGTTAAACATATGCAAAATAAAGTTAAAACAAAAAAACATATAATAAAATAAATAACACAAAATAAGAATAGAAAAAATCACAATAAAAATGTCACTAAACCTACGGCAGACGTTTTAAATCACAACAACAAAAAGCTGGCTCAGAATGTTGCGACAAAGTCATTAATTTTGTGGCTATTATTTATTATTTTATTTAGCATTTTCTTTATCTGTTTTTATTATTTTTGTTTTTGATTTGTCTTCGCTCGATGACAGCGCGAAATATGTTTGCTGCCTTAATAATTTCGATTGCAAATGACAATTTATCTCACGATTGCGATAGAGGCCATATGTGTCTGATAACAAGCCAGAAAAGGTATAAGTCACAAGTCGACGATCATGTACCCTAATATAACTTACGTTCACTCTTGGACTCTACAACTATAGGTATTGATAGAGTCACCAACTATAGTTTATGTATAGAGAAAGTTTTGCTAAGTATTTGATCTAAATATATTATGAAAATTATATCAGTTATTATGAGAAATAAGCTAGATAGAAGCCCAGTTTCTTGACGAACTAAGCTTGAATAGTAATATTCAACTCAAATATGTCATATTTAAATACCTTTATTTACACATAATTTTCAACTGAAATATATATGAACATATCAACCCAAAAATTAATTTAAGCCTCGACAAGAGTATTGTATTTGCGTGTAGGGTTATTCGATTTTCAGCAGGCGTTTGGTTTCTGCACTTTTTTCGTGTGGTCGGATCGCATCGTATGGGTTCAGCCTTCCTCAGTTTGCTGAGAGCTGTTAATAAATCATTTCATTTATGGCAGCCACGCAGCTGCTGAATTATTGGCGACAATGTGGCAGCGTTTCAACTGCTGTTGCTGCTGCCGCCGCTGCAGTCAACCAACGGCTACTGGCGCCGCAAAGTAAACAGGCGAATGATATAAATGATAAAGTTGTGGGCAATATATGATCAAGGCGTTGCAACATCTGTCTCTATTTCGCATGACTATGAACTTTTGCCAGCAAAACTATAGGAATTTGTTGGCACTTGGTTAATGAATACAAAATTGTCATTTATCATAAGAAATAATGATGAGAAAGCCCATCTACTGTTCTTTGCGAGAAAATATACATAATGTCTGCTACTCCTGAACTAGTTAAACACTGTTATAAACTGCCTTTAAATATATTCTCATTAGTGGGGAAAGCAATTTGCCAGCTTAAACTTTAACTAGCTCCCAATTAGTTTTACAATATCCAATGTGCAAATATTAACTTTATTATTTATGAACTCAGTCGCATTCAAGCAAAGAAACAGCATTTTCGAAAGCAGCAATTAGTAGCCACAGCGGTTGCAGCACAATATGGCAAGAAGTACAGCTTTCAACTTTCAACTTTCAAGCATAAAAAAGTGAAGCTCATACATACGAACACATTAATATATGTACATGAATTTAAAAATATATATGTAGATATTCGAGTCCGTTCATTATTACAATTTCAGCACTTGCACTCTACTTTGTACCCAAAAATAATCCCTATGACCAGTTGGCAAAAAAACAAGAGCCAACCCATGTAAGATCCCCCAAAAAAAAAATTAACCCAAAAGAAGCAAAGAGCTGAATAAACCACACAGAAATGCATGCAGTTGTAAAAGTGTGAGTGTGTGAGCGTGTGTGTATATAGCAAGGCGTTAACAGCAAACCACACTTTGTGTAATGGTCTTTTGGGTGGTGCTAAGGAAACGCATATGCGGGCGCACATGCGGCGTATGTGTAATATCGTGTTGACTTTACCAACAAGCGCCCTCGCATACCAATTCTCTCCCTCTCCCTTCATTTAGTAGTCACATGCAACTGAATATGTGCATTGTTTGTTCACACACACACAGACACACACACTTTGACCTACATGTCGGGTTTGGGCACGCACCACGTCTAGTTGCCAGGCTTGATTTTCATTTGAGCCGCATTTCCTAGTGGGCCAAAGGGAACCCATTTTCCTTTGCAGAGCCCAACAAAATGGAGGTCATGGCTTCCGGTTATTACTTTCGTATATATTTTCATTCGTTTTTATTTTTTTCGACATTATTTCTCTTCTCCTTTTTATAGAGCTAACGCGTTTTTAGTTAATGCAAATTATTCAAACTGCAACATGCTGGCAGAAGCCAGCCAAACAGGACGATGGAGACTGCAACATTCGACGGGCTGGAAAAACGCGCTCACTTGTAAAGCAAATACACTGCATTGCATGTTGGCCTTACGGGAATGAGGTTTGAATAAAAAAATATAAAAACCAGCAGAATTTCACTGGATTTAAGCGCAAAAATTTGCCTGCTTTCGGCAATGCAAATTGGAAAATCAGAAGAAAAAAACATAAATAAGATGCATTTCATAGATAAGAGGTTTGTTTAAGCTGATTTGATTGATGTTCAATGCATAGAGCCAAGGCCCATTATATGACTTAAAAATATTTATATATAGTCCATATATGAAGGCATTTGAATAAAGCTACAAATAGAATACAATAAATATTACGGATTTGATAGCTTAAGACTTATATAAAATACTTAAATAATATAAGAAAACCTAAATTTTCCAGTTTTCCAGTATATATTGCAAGCTGGTAGACCGAACAGTTGTTCATAGCTTTTGATCTATTTAATTCTTTTAATCAAGTAAGCAAAAGCTTGAATTTACGACTCTTACGGCTTCAACTTCCCCATATCCAAAGAACATCCCATACGCCTCATGTATTACAAAAAATTTAATTATCAATATAATCAAAAGATTTTTGAGTTTTATGTTGGCTATAAAATAAACTCAGCTAACGCAATTGCCGTTCATAAGAGTCGCGGCTTAATTCAGTTGTGATTAAAACGAAAAATGCTGCACCTTTCTTATCAATGGCACGTGGCAGATAATACAATTAACAGATACGATGCTTTAATTTGCCACGACACGACCCGTACCTGCTGATAAGGTTGCTCCTTAGCCTTAGCCGTTGCTGGAGTCTTAGCCTTTTGGCCGTTCGCCTGTCTGACTGAGCGTTAAACTAATTTTCTACGACAGCACATTAAATGAAATTTTCGGGGTAGTTATTCCCCCGATGTTCTGGTGAGCAGCTTGAGCCGTGGCAAAGGCAATTATGTATGTAGTTATATATATAAATATGGTATGGTAAGGCATGCATGCAGAGGGCGTGTGTAATCCCCAATGACTCCAGAGTCAATCTTGGTCTGTGCCTTTATTAGAATTTCTACACAAAGGCCTGCCAAATTATGCAACAGAGGCCTTATCAATATTCATAACTTTGTTAAGGCAAATGTGTAAGAGGCTAGCGGCAAAACCTAGCCATAAAACGGATCCAAAGATTTACGCTTAAAGTTGCACTGAATTAAAGTTTTAAGTACACCAATATTCCCACAGCATATTGATACGACAACAGCAAAGGGAGAGAAACAGAGAGTTTGTGCGGGAATTGTTGTTAATTTAACGCTGCTTCAACTTCAATTTGAGTGCAGATAGAAAAAAATAGAAACACATTGAATCAGCATAAAATCCACATTATGAAAAGCCAAGCCGAAGCATTATGTAGACTTTTATTAAACTCGGAACCATCTTGGCTAAGCGCCAATAGAAATTTACCTGCCACGCAGGCACACAAGCACACAGACACCTCGGCCCCGCCTTTTTGTCTGTTTGCCCATTTGGTAGTCTCATAAAATTAATAGCCAACGCCTGGTTTACTACCAAGACGCAGAGCAAAAAAAAAATAAAAAAAATTACGCCAAAAATTTGCCTAAACATTTTCTTTTCTTTTTTCTCGAGCTTGGGATAATTTTATAGTCCCTGGCGCTCCAACATTCTGATAGGTATCATAGAAAACTTTACGTTTCAGCAAATTCCAGTTTGGCTAGGCAGGCACACAAGATTTAAGCGTGATTTTTGTGTAAAATATGGCCTAATATCAAGCGGCATTTGGCTAATTTAGTCTGTGCTGCCTCAACGAATTCCATAAGCGCGACAGCATGTCAAGAAATAGATTTTTATCAGCCCTGTTCAGGGATAAGAGTTATGAAGCTGTTAGAAAGGACTGCAGAAGGGGGCACTATGTTATAGAGATGAGAAAAAGCTAAGAATGAAAGAAAATTGTGGAGGAATTTAGAAGAAAAAGGAGCAAAGTCTGAAGTATACTAATTTGAGATGAGATGTCCTGAAACTGGTTAAAATAAGGAACTACAATATATATATTTTTTTATATGCATTCAAGCCAAAATTGAAGTGTACAAAAAATTTTTAAGTGTTTGCAGCCCTTGCATAAATAAGAGAAAACTAAAAACATAAACTCAAATGCCGGCACTTAGCAGCGACTACAATGGACTCATTACTGCCCAGCAAACAGCAGCTGCACCTCGGCATATGGCAGGCATTTAGCACAAATGGAAAAGGTAAATAAACAAGGGGAACAATTACAATGCTTATCGGCAATTAAAGACACGCCTCAGCCAAAGGAAATGAGCGCAAAAGTGCAGAAATGCAAAATGCAAACACTTCAACAAGTTGATGATGATATAAAGAACAAATTTAATGCGCTCCACTGCGCTGTGCCAAAGTTCTAATCATTTACTAAAGAATGCGAGAGGGAGGGATAAAGAGAGAGAGTGAGAAAAAGGGAGAAACTAGGAAGCAAACTTATCGTTAATTGCAATACAAAATGCTGCCATGGGCGCTGAGTAACAATTGCCCCGCTGTAATTGTTGCACTTTATGCAGTTTAACGCACAGCCAACTTTTCAATTGTTGCGACATTTTTATTGCGTAATTTATGCAGCAGCATAGAGAGCAAAGAATTTAGAGTAGTCAAGGCTAAAATCTATCCTCTACACATATAACATAAATATCCATATCTTATTTAGCTTTGCAGCTCTTTAGTTTCCATAGCCCACAGTACTCCTACGATATACAATACAGTTAACTTCTTAAATCCTTACATTTTGAATACATTGATATTTTTTAATTCTAGCAATTTACAAGAATCTACAAAAACTCTTTGATACCCAATGTCACAATCTTCAGCTCTACAGGGTATATGAAGTAAGGGAACAGGAACGTGTGACCGATCGCTGCGGGACTGGACGTGCAACGAGCTGATGACAAAAAGTTTTGCAACTTGGAATTATGTGCAGAACACACACACACACACACACATGTAGTCACACACACACACTAATGGCAGCCACAATTTAGGCATGAGTATGTGTTTGTGCGTTTGCTGACATTTCGAATTAAGTGTAGTTAATGTTGACAAACGTCAACATTATGAGGCTCGCTTGCCACAACAACAACAGTAACAGCAGTAGCAAACAGTGGAAGATGAAGAAGAACAATGCCCCACAGCCTCTAACCCACTCAGATGTCATACAATGTGCGACAATGTGTGCGTCTCTTGGGGCCGCATTGAAGTAGCATTAGACGCTTGATTGATGAATGTTTAAGTGTTAGATTAAGATAATCGACATTTCAATAATAAAATATTCGAGAAATGGAAACGACGCTCGTTTAATACAACGCGAAGCGGCAGAGCAGCAATTTCAATTGAGTGACGCTTGAAGTTGATTTAACGCGTTGAGGACCTGCTCAAATTGAAATGTTTAGTGAATCTGAAAATGCTGCTATATATATGTATGAGATGACATTTTAGTGATCAAATATGATTATACGCTTGATAAAATTTTATTAAAGTGAATTATATTTCAGATTTATCTCGCACGTAAATCTCTAGTTCTTAGTTGCCAAGAACTTGTCATAGATAGGCTTAAAACATGTCCATTTTGCATATTTGCATATTCTTATATATTAATTTTTAACTATATATATACTAAAATATATGAAAATGTACAAATAAAATGTGATTATAATTCGACTAATCCTATCTGAGAGGTGTCTCTCTTATTTTGGGGCAACTTTTACAGCTCTGCAACGACTGGATTGTCAGCAAGTGGGTCAATAGTTTGGCCTTTTTGACACTCTGGCTCTGCGTTTTTTGTTTTGTTTTGTAGGCTTTGTTCTGCAATTCAAATACTGACATAAATAGGAAAAATTGCATAAAAAAAAAAATTAAGAAGTTTTTGCAAAATAAACCAATTTTAATGCATATTAACTTTAAATGCAATTCAAAACAATTGACACATTAAAATTAATGTTGTTCTAGATGTTATTGTTGTTGTTATGAAATTTATGGCGCTGTTGTAGATGTGAAACTAGCGCCAAAAGCTACGCAAAATACTGGACAAATATGCGGCCAACGAAGCGTCAAGAACCCGCTGAAGACATGCAAAATGTGCTTTGACTCTCTCTCTCTCTCTTTCTATATATATATATATATATATATATGTATATATAGTGAAATATATATATATATAAAGAAACATTTCTAGGCGTCACGCGGCATTTGCAAGAGTTAGCGAAATGCTTTAGCCCTACTTGGCCTGAGCTGGGGCCGGCATTTACCATTCATCCATTTGTCGTCAGCAAATGCGGGTTGAAATAGAGAGAAGTAGAAAGTAGCAAGTAGACAGACTAAGAAATACTCTGTGATAGCTTCTGAAATAAGTCCATTCTATGCCTAAAATTGTTAAACTGTTAAACTACTTAAGATTGACCCTAAATCAGCAACTGAGTTACTATTACACATTGAGACACACTCACATTTATATGAATCAAAAAAGTCTAAAGCCAAATCAATATACCCACTTCGAATGCCTAACAGGGTACAGAAAAAGAGGAAAAAATAAATTAAAATTGGCATGGTCTGCCAATGAATTTTGCACTGGGGCAATGTCAATGCACTTTTTGAAGTCAAGCGAAAATAGACAGCGCGAGGGCAAAGAGTTTACGAAATCAGCGAATGCGAGTAGAGGAGAGATGCATTCAATCTTCCCGTCTAACTGCGAGTGGGCAAAACACTTAAAAACTGAATGGGCAAATTGTGTGGAAATGCTTGTTAAGCAAAGGCAACTCAATTAGCTAGAAGTGAAACGTTTTGAGACTTGATAAAAGAACGAAATGAATAGAGACCTGGGAACAAAAAATTGATTTAAGAAAAGCTCAGCTGGCGCCTGATTAGCCAGATAAAAAAGCTAAGGCTATAGAGTTATGCCTTAACCAACTGTTCAACTGTTATTATATCATAGAAACCCGTTAAAAAAATTCACTTTATTCTGCTTGTGCCACATTTCGTATGCGTTAGACAGCAGCACAATTAGCTGGGCTCAATGAAATTAACAATTTTTCGAGCTTACACGCAGAAGAACAATAGAGCAACGCTCTTCAAGTTTTCGAGCAGACATAAATCTAAGCGGAAAATATTGCGGCTGTACGTGGACGTGTAAAAAGCATTTATAAATTTTGGTCACGCCTTGATTTCCTGTTTCCACAGTATTGACTACAACAATGTCGACGCTGCGTTCGTCAATTTCTATTAACACATTTTTGGTTTGAGGCGCTGTCAAAACATTGCCACCTGCAGAGGCGAGGACCGGCGACCGAGGCAAGCAGTTCGGTCTTAGATGCCATTGATAAGCAGGTTTCGACCTGGCCGCTTGCCTGGTACGTGGCTATTGTGTTTGAGCCCTTGCCGCATCTGGGCGCCGGTTTATAATCCGCACGTATCCTGCCGAGGCTTAGCCAGCTTTGTTTCATTGATTTTTGTTGGCCTCCTTCAGCATCTTGGTGTATGTATGCGTGTGTAGGTGTGTCTACTTTTAGCGCGACAACCACTCAACGACATTTTTAACTGAGATTTACCTGCCCCGCAAGGCGTCAAGGTAAAAAGTTGTTATCGATTTTACATCTCATTGTTTCTCAAATGTGAAACATGCATTTAGAAGACTCACATCTTTTTCTTTATATTTATAAATAGTCCGCACAGATACAGCTTACATCTAGAATCACAATGATTCGCTTTAAAAATACGAATACTGGAATTCGATGTTGGCCAAATCAAAATAAATAAATTAACAATTTTATCAAATATATATAATTATGCAATAACCTTTCTACTTATAGATTATATATTTTCGTCATTTTCTCTTTACAGAAACACAAAACAAAAAGAGAAAATATCTTAATAAAATATAGAATTTGTCTACCTGAATCCACTTCGTGTATATTAAAAATCATAGAAGAGACGAACAGTAAGCAATATGGCAAGCGCTCTGATATATATCATGCACATACCTTGCAATATCCGTCTCAGCTTTGATTTCAGACAACTGTCGACAGACTAAAAATGATCTATGTGTTTTAAATTTTATAGCCTAACTAATCGATCTAAAAAACTAATAAACTAAATCAATTTGTTATGCGATTGGTTCTGAGTGCTATACTTAAAGTTTTAGTTCATTAACGTGAATGGGATCTTTAGAGAACTATCAATATACCTTTTTAGCAATTTAAATAAAAAATTTAATAAATAGTAAATTTCAG
Organism: Drosophila hydei; assembly: GCF_003285905.1. NCBI lineage: Eukaryota > Metazoa > Arthropoda > Insecta > Diptera > Drosophilidae > Drosophila > Drosophila hydei. The sequence continues at coordinate 617,325 of NW_022045657.1, forward strand.
CAGTATTAAAATAGACATGAGGGAAAAGTGCGTGAAGAAGAGTGATAAAAATAATTAAAGTAAATTATAGTTTCATGAATAAGTTTCTATCAAATTTAAATATTTAACCCGCTAATATGTCCACAGAGAAGACTAAAGAAAGTAAGTTTAAAACTAACTCTAATTCACATAGTAAATTCAGCAGTTTTAGCACTAAGATGAATGATTTTTCAGAGTTTTTAAGTTATAAAGGGGAATATTTTCATTATTAGTTGCAACTCTATCATGTTAGCACGCATATTTATTACTTGATTTATATGTAATGTACTGGTCTGGCATATCTATTATGGAAAGAAATTCCCATTAACACAAACAAAGACGACCCCGCAGCCAACCCCAGTGCGGCAGCGGCTCATTAAGAATCTTGCCTTGGTGGCCTTCAAGAGAAGCAAGCCACTGATAATAATAATAATAATAATAATAAAGAGAAACCATCTATAGAAAAACATATTGTAGACTGAATGAAATGCCTTTGTATTGAGCAGAGAGCCATTGGTTGTTGTTGTTCTGGTTGTTGCCTTTGATTGTGTACTCTTAAAGTGCTGGGAAATGTATTTGCATAAATAATGAAAATATACATAAGGAATATAAAACGCTAACAGAACATAATTCATAATTTAATGTATAAAATGGAAAATTTTACCATCGCAGATTACAATTGTTTTGTTTTCAAGTAAGCAATTGTACAGCTGACACAGACAGACTTTTAAATTATTAAAAGATTTCTTCAAAGCTGAAGATTAAGTATCTTGAGATTCTTTTCCAGAAATTCTTTCGAAATGCTGTCCAACGTTAAGTGCAAGCGCTGAGTAGAAAAGAGCATCGCTTCCGTTTGGTTTCAGTTGCATTTCGGGCCGCTGTGGCTTCTGTGGCAACTCCTGTTGCTACTCGCAGACCGGGTGGCAGCTCTGTCCTCACACTTTGTCAACATGTGTTCAACATGATCACAAACAAGCCGGCTATTACTAGACATCAACATAAACATTAGCAATCCCAAAACGCAAAACCGAACCCGAACAGCAGAGCGGAGCATTAAAAGTGCGTACTTTGAAGGTATACGACGAGTAAATACTCTGTTTTATATGCATCTTACAAAAATATATATGCATGCATATATAAGATAAGAATTAAGGAATCCTCTGTGCTGCTAGAGACCTTCCGAAGATATCATTTTATAAAATAGTTGAGCCATGAAGATAGATTAGGAATGAATTATACAAATAAATGAAAACCTTAAAAAATTCTTTTTGATTAAATATAAAAACCAAACTATCTACTACAGTTAAAGTGAACAGAAATACAGGGTATAGGCAAAACAAAGCTACAAATGCAATTTCAGCTACAGAAGGGGCAATCGTGTATAAGGAGTTGGGGGCGATTACCAAGCTGAACTGCATTGGTTGTTGGGCTTTCGGTCTTGGCCACTTGAGAGGCGCATGCTAAATATGCAAACACATTTTTGTAACATATTCCACAGATTCCCGACTGCCGCTGCATCTTAATGTGTGGCATTTCGTGGCACTCTAAGTGATATATAATAGGGCGTTGAAATGCAAGAGTCGAGCATTTTCGATGCTCTATACGAATAGATGCTCTATTGTTTCAGATGTGATGAATTGCTGGGCACTGTGCTGCCAAACTTTGATGCCTGCCACTTGGCAGCTGTTTCTGGCACATCGGTCAAGATGAAAGACGAGCAGCTATTGAACCGTAGCAGCAGCCCAACACTCTATCAATCTATCTCGCTTTCTTTCACTTTGTCTCTCTCTCTCTCTCTCTCTCTCTCTCTGCCCTCACTCTCTCTCTCTCTCTCTCTCTCCAAATGACTTCAATGGGTTAATGCTATATATGCACGTATATGTGCATATTGTAGTTGGTTCACACTATGACATTTGGCTAGCCCGTCTGCACGTCCGTCCATTGAACATGTCTGGGAGCATTATTTACGACTTCCGTGATGAATTTTCAGTGGCCACTTCAGCAATCACCCAGCCCCATCCTTCTGTCTCGCGCAATCGCGCCTGGACGCACTACAGACATATGCAATCGACATTCATAAAGTACCTCGATTTTAAATATAAACCTCAGTGTGCGTATTTCCTATGCAATACACGATTCCGATGTCTGCGCTGTGAATGTGAGGTTAAGCTGCAAGTGACGGAGTGGGAGAGAAAGAGAGAGAAAAAACAACAGCAGGCGACGCCAGTGCGGGCGGTCTGAGATATTTGCGTGAAGGTAGAACTATGGTTCATATTTAAAGTGGGAGAAGTCTTATGGATGTATTAGAGACAGTCGGAGACAAAAAATATGCGACTGGCATACAAAATATGCAGCGGAATGGCACATAGGATGGAAGGACGACAATTGTTGACAGTAGTGCCTACTGTGTTAAAAAATTAACTTAACAGTGTAAGTTAATTATAGCAGCTCTGCAAAGGAAGCCAAATAAACTATTGTTTGATAGTCAAATATAAACTTGCTAATAAAAATATAAATAAAATTCCACAATCCAGACCTTTATGGAAATATTAATTTGAGGCGAGCAACACCGGAATTTCATTACTATTAGTTAACGCTTATATCTTATACTTCTATAACTAAGTTAATTACAATTTGGACTGTTTCTCATAAACATTAATATCAAATTGATTTGCAACGCCAAAGCGTAGACATAAATCAAATTACATAGAAATATGTTTCTTGAGACGAAACAAAAGAAAAAAACATTCATAAATCAAACAAAAGCTATCCACAAATGCAAAAAATATATGAGAAGAAGAAATCATTAAGGACAATGTGATGCAAGTGACGTAAAAAACATTTTTTTAATAATTTCAGCATATTTGGACGATTGACCAAATGAAAAACATTATGAAAAACGAGAGAACATCAAAAACAAAACATGTTTCGGTCGATAACTTTGCTGTTTTCATCGTCAGACTTGTTTTTTGTTATTTTCCTTTATATCTGCTGTCGTCGTTTCCACTCGAGCAATTAATACGTGAGCAAACTGGAAAATACTTCAAGCAGCGAGCTGTCAGCCAAGTGCAAAACAATGTTAGACCCTGATGTATTATACAGTAAAAGGAGAGGGGGGCATTGGGGCAGAGAGTGACAGAGAGAGGCAGAGTCTGACATATAGCGGGTGGATTGGGGCTGAGAGCAAGATTTGAAGCGGAGGCATAAGCCATAAGCCATAAGACATTCATTCAATGTCGCGCCAACGTCTCGCGTAAGTCGATATCCCAAAAAAAAATCATACAGCCTTTCCCTGTCGCTGTATCCTCTTCTCAGGCCACTTATTCGTCTTCTGCTTATTCTTCTTCTTCTGTGCACTTAAGAGCAAAGACCATAACCATAAAATCGTATTATGTGTAGTTAGCAGTCGTATTGCAATTGCGAAATCCAAACACGCCTCTCACATTGTCACATCGAGCCCGGCTCTATATTTAGAAGTAGTTCCCTTTCCCCTCTCGCTTTTCCCTACCCGTTGTAATTATCATGCGTGCGATTCATGATGATGTTGATGGGCCTGATGATTATCACAGAAAGAAATATAACACATTTTCCACTGCATAATAAATTGTGAGACGGCTTTTCCTCAACATTACATTGTGGAAAATATCTGCTCATATTTCAAGCAACCAAGCGGAAATCCTTTATCGCAACGCCCACTGCCTCTCCCAAACATTCCACACAAATATATCATATAATATGCTTCACATTTTTGCAGCTCGTTAGATTGGCGACAGTATAAAGTTATTCATAGAAATGACATTGTTGCTGTTGTTGTTGGACCTATTCTACCACAGAGCTAACTCATTGTTAGCCCGACTTTTTGCCTGACCGTTTGGCTAGTTCGGCCACGCTGACTGGGCAAATTGTGTGAAAAATTTTTAATTGGATGCTCATTGCACAATTTGCTATATTTTTAAAACAACGCCACGAGCCAAATAGCAAAAGTTGTTCGTTGTCATTAGAGTTCATTAGGCTTATAAAACTAAATTAATGTGCGGCTAAAAATAAAATCAAATTAGCTAAATATATTTAGTTAACGATAAGCTAAGTAGAAATGTTCCGTGCTGTGTGTTTTAATTCAATTACGATTTTAATAACTTTATTAATGTGAAAATATAAATAAAATAAAAAATATATACAGTCAAAGATCTTGCGGTTAATGCCACTGCTATCTATTGATAATGTTTTTCCTCTTTGGAAAGTTTCAACATTGAATTACATTAAATAATTCTAGCATACTTTATAATACAATATGATTTCTATGCATGTAACGTTAGTAAACTGGGCATTGAAAATAAATCATAATTAATATTTTTGATAGAAACACACATCTGCACACCTCCTACATAATTAGACCATTAGGCAAATTGCGGCACATGCATTGAAAATATTTGAAATTGCCAAAATTAGTCCAATTAGACGTGGCTTAAATGCGCACACAAAAACCTTACTACAACATTTCCACCGAGAATTACAAATTGCTAATTGCATTTAGTAAAACATTTTGAATTGAATGCCTAATTGGCTAGGGCTATGTGAATATTATTACGCAATCTGCAAACAAAAGAACATTCATGCAGAAAATATGAAAAAGTTGTTTTGGCAAGACAAATTTGCAAATGGAATTCCCATTAAGAACACATTTGCTAAAAATAAGATATCATATGGCAAATGGCAAATTGTAAATTGCAAATTTATTTAATTGGTTATATAATACCACCCAATTAGCCATATCCATTAGGCTGTGAAGTTTGCCCTCAACTTGACTTCACCGCCAGGTATCCTATACAGGTAACCTGAACTGTTATGCAGATGATGCCGCTGCCAAGCGTTTGATCCTCTTTGATGAACTACCCCGAGAGGCATAAAAAAGCAACAACAAACATAACACACAGACACACACAGAGAATAAAAGCATCTACCTGCATTGCCATTTAAGCTCATAAACGGCTATCGGCTTACATTGCCTTCAAAACATGAGAACCCCAGACATTTAATAATAATACAAATCAATGAACTTTCAATACCCTAACCAACACAAATTGAATCTATGTAAGCGGAAGATCAAACACTTCAAAGCTCTTATTTAAATAAGTTGAAAAGCTTATTATTTAATTATAAATGTATATATATATATATCTTTCATAGCAATCAGAGAGCTTTTATTTTAAATTAAAGTTTAATAAATTAAAAAATAATATAGAGTACCCTAAATCTTATGTTCTTGAAGGTTTTTATCACTTCGAGCTTTGAGATTTTGAAAGAAAAAACAGACTCTTTAAAATAAGAAATGTAGTTATTCTCAAGCTTATAATTTTTCTAAGATTTTTTGAGAATTTTTATATTTTTTTAACTAAAAATAATTTATAGCGAGCTTTTATGCTTAAACCTTAATTTATGCTTAATTATTTTTGACGTTTCCCTAATGCACAAAAGACTCAATTTTAAACTGCTCAAGTCTTATCTCTAAGTGATTCGAATCGCTTTATTGTAGTGTATCCAAGATAAATACACACACACACACACATATACGAACATACATCTGAGAGATAAACTAAAACCTGTTCTCATACATGAACCAGACATTGGGCCCAGCATTTTAAAAGTAACAACAAAAAAACTTTTATCAGAAAAAAAAATCGTTAAAAAGCTGAGCTCTGGACAGGGCCGAAGTCGAAGTTTTAGGCCAGTTAGCTAATTTGTGCCAGGCCATATTATGAAATAACGGAGCTAGAGTGAAAAGGTTATAGGCTCTCTCCATCTCGCTCGCAACGATCAACGATCTTTTGTGCACGAATTAACCTCAAATAGGCGTGAATAATGCGCGTTGATCTTTTTCGAAAATCAGCTGTGCCCCCCATTGTCTTTTGGATTTGGGGTTTGAATCTCCTAAAAGCAAAATAAAACAACATAATATTAAGAAAACCGCAGCACTAATCTGAAATTCATGTGCCCCATTGTTGGAACGGATCGTACCACATTAAAGTGCCGCTGACACGCGTCTTCTGGCTTATGACATGTGCGGTTTTTTTATGCCCGATGCCCCGTGCCCCTTGCTCTATAGCCCCTAGATGTCTGTGCTTCCTCATTGCCGGCTTCTTTTGCTTTTCGCCTGGACGGAGCATGTGCTTTTTTCTTTTATTTATTTTTTTTGTATCTCAGATTTGCTGATAGTTTAATTGGTTTCGACTTGATATAGTTCTCTTTGTTCACATTTTTCAGCCACCGGTTTTACGTTTCAGATCGTTAGGATGTTTATAAAGACATCACATGAACAGCGTATTGATGGTAATTGGCTCGACAGTCCAGCTTTTAAATAGCCTTAATTGACCAGAGTGTTAATTGGTGGAATTCTCAAGCCGGAAATATATTATATGTAGAATGCACAATATATATAAGTATATATATAATAAATAGTATTTTATCTTGTATTTAAACTAGTTGCGAATAACATGGCGAGCTACATGGTCAAGCATTAGCAGTGCATAAATTAAGATAAGAAACTTGAGCACTATTCGTAAATATCATTTACAAACGTTGAACATTGGGCAAGTTAATAAATCATGGAAAGTCGTTGAGATTTCATTAGAAAGACAATTTAAATTGATAAATTGGCTGACTACGAGGTAGAAGCTTGTGGTTTCACTAGAAACTGACAGATAAAACGATCGTTTAATTTTTTCATCAATAAATCTTTTGTGAAAAAGCAGTTAAGATTGTGTGTGTAGAGCTATTAAGTTATAGAAAAAAAAATTTAAAAACTGAAAGTTAAAAATTTATTTATGTTTTATATAGAATAAAAACTGAAAGCCAAATATTTATTAATGTTTAATAAAGAATAAAAGCCGAAAGTAAAATATTTATTTATGTTTTATGTCGAATAAAAACTGAAGTCAAATATTTATTTATGTTTCAACCCGAATAAAAACTGAAAGTGAAATATTGTTTTATAATTTATACTGAATAAAAACGGAAAGTCAAATATTGTTTTCATTTTTATTATGAATTGCATTTGCTGTTTCCGACAAGTCTGTATGTTGGCAAGGTTTTTAGGAACATCATTTTAATAGCTTCACCATCTTAATTTTACAACTCTGTTTACATGATATGTGGATATATCTCGCTGTCGATGGGTTTTAGTCCGACACGCAATTAAATTGATTAAAGTGCGACGCACCTTGTACGAAAAACAACAGCTTCGATAGACAAATCAAGCTGGGGCCATAAATTGTCGCACGATCATAAACCAAATATATGCTAATGCTAATAAAATTTCTAAAGAAAGATTAGGAAACCGAAACATTATGTACATTGGCTGCCGTTGAAATAAGAAGTTTTGATTTTTACGACCAATCAAACTCAGTTGCGTGTTTTTTAAGACGGTGTAGGACAAGTGTTTGCAGCTCGCTAATACAGCAATAAATTTGTAGTAAATATTGAAACCACAAAAGCAGTGAGGAAGAGGAAAAGGAGAGAGAGATAAAGAGTTGAACTTAGCTGTATGCGCAAGTATGTTAAAACACTAAAAAGGAAAACTTTATTTGTGGCCGGAAAACTAGAAAAGCGAAAAACAAAGCATTGCTCACGCATATATCAAAGGGGAGAAAGAAATACTTCAACATTTTATGACCCAGGCCAATGTACTAAAAACAAACTCATAAATACATATAGCTTAACATCTCCAGTGGGTCAACAATTACGAAAACTCTAGCTCATAATTAATACGAGGCAACCAACAGACAGCTCAAAGTTCGAGCAATAAATAAATAAAATTATTTTGAAAAACACGTGCCCAAATTAAAACAAGTAAGAAAGCTCTAGTCGGGGGAGCACGACTATGACATACCCGAAACTCCGTCCTCTATGTGCTTTTAAATGTTTTCCATAGCTGAGGTTCTGTCATGCCACCTTCTGCCCGTTACATACATTTTCACAAAACCATTATACCCTCAAATACCATTTTCAATGAGATCAGGGTATTATGAGCGGAAATTCAATTGGATACTTCGGTATTGTAATTTATTTTTGTAGCTTTGGATAATTACAACGCTCCACTCCCTCCACTTACAATGAAAACAACTCGAAACAACATCAAAATTAACAACAACAACCACCGTTCGCATTTAATTAATGTGATTTTTTTTACCAAGACAATAGCAATAAAAAATATAAATAAATAAATATACACAACACGTTGTCTGGCTGAAATTTACCGTCGTAGAAATTTGAATAAATGGAAATAGATGTGAATATAAAGAAACAGTCCAAAGTTGTGGCATATACCTAATGAATATTCAGAGTAAAAGTGTTCAATTTTGTTTGTTGGTTTTGTGTTTCTGATAAGTTTTTAACACATTTCTGTTGCGCTACAGAGAGCTGAAGTCGGGGCATCTCGATTTCGAGTAGCAATCGGTAAGTAGAAAATGTTTAACCAAATAGAAATGCCAATCCAATCCAAACAAATGTGAGCAATTTGAGTGAAGCATATTCCAGTTGCACAAATAATAAACAAATAAATAAATTAAATACGTAGCAAATCATTTAAGTGCAATAATATATAAAGCAAGCTAGACATATTGGAGTTATGTAGAATTATGTTAACATGAACAGACTGCTAAGCTCTATGTTATATAAAAGCCACTTAAGAGCCTAACATTCTGTTAAAATCATATGCAATGAATCCAATTTTATGTATGCTTTAAACAATATATATTTTACCCTTAACATATAAGGGTAAGTAATGTACTCACACATATATTGTTTTAAGCATACATAAAATTAGATTCATATTCATATATGATAGAATATTGGTATAATAATTTTTCATGTTTGTTAAAACTAATTCCATTAATGAGGTTTAGCATAAGGTAATGTAAAACAACATAATATATTATAAAATGTTTATGGACAAAGAGCTATTAGAGAGAAATTAATAGAGTAAAAGTTTGTTAATTCATAATAAAATAAAATTAATATATTAATTCTATCCTTTGGTTTTTTTAAATCAAATATATATGCATATATTGAAAACATTTTACTTAGCTCATCTCTTAGTCTATTTCATGTCATAAAAACAACTGACACATTTCTGAACTGACATTCAGCCTAATGTATTCATAAATAGAGCACTCATTTAAGATATTTATATATACTTTTAATGATTTTGGCTCTAAGCACATTTGTATTTTTCTACCCCCAAATAAATCTGCATTTAGGAGCAAATGCGTTGCAACAAAAAAGTAAATTTGGACACGCAATGCACCCACGCACTGCACGACTCTAATTTATTTCGCTACACTTTTCATTTGTCGTAACGCGTCGCTAATTAAGCTATTTTTGAAAAATATATATATGTATTTTTGTATATATATATATGACATGTGTGAATGTTTGTGTGCATTATGCCTTAGCTGGGCGTGACTCGTGTCTGCCACGTTGTCTCGCTAGAGAGGACAGAAAAAGAAGAAGCAGAAAGAACCACCACGACACAGTATTCAAGATCGCGTGTTGCCCAGACTGGCAGCTGTGCCCAATTAATGTCACTTTGCTCACCATTTCAATTTGCTATGAGTGCTGCCTATGAGCATATAGAAGTACAGTGAAACCTCGACTAACACACAGTTTGTTTTGAATACTTTTCAGCCTTAGTTGGTCAACTTACATACTCTTTTTGACTGTTTATCAAGTAAGTCTTCACTGTACCCATATCTTGATGTGGGCGTACACAACATGACTGCAAATTAGCCAAATGAAATAAAAATAGACCAAATTTCACACAATTTTTCTGCAAGAACTGTAACCAAAATAAATTCTGTTGATAAGCATTGAGAATGTTGGCCAATTGATGTGTCAGACGATAAACATTTTTTATATAAATTCACAATTTTTTTATGTGACAGTGAACTCATTTTCCACATAGAAACGCACGCGCCCACAACATGCTTTCAGTTAAATATACATATATCAAATATATATATATATATATATATATATATATATATGGGATACTTAGTATTTTTGGGTAGGCAGACGTTCGTGACTTTTATTGTTAAATATAAAAAAAATATAAAAGTATTTTGGGTTTTATGGCGCAAATTAAGTTGGCAAAGATTATTTCAAGAGGGGAATATGCCTACTCTGATTAGTTTTCTTTGAAATAGTTAAAATATCTTTATAATAAATTTCATAGAGTAATTCTAGCAAATCCACAAATTCATGTTCAAAATTATCAAAAGGTGTTATCAAATAAAACAATAATTATCGATTTTTATTATGATAACTGTTTATTAATCTCAACAGTCACAAACAAGTTCTAAATTGCTTTTCAACTAGATCTTGAGCTTAACATGAAAAAGTTAACCGAAAATACGAGCAATAAATTGATTTGTATCGATTTGTCGATAACAACTATTTCGTATCAATAGTATTTAATGACTAACAAATTTCTGTCGACTTAACCACCTTTAGTTAAATATAAGTATATATTTATCGAAACGTATAAGACAATCGCTATTAAAATAATCGTTAACCATAATGTAAAAATCATAAATGATTTGTATCCCAATGAGTTAAGATCTAGCTAAAAATTTGCATTTAAATATATCTTTAGTCGACAATGATAAAATTTAATAACGTAAAATTCAAACTAAAGAAAATGTATCTATAAATCGATAACAGTTATTTTGTATTTGGCATTTAACTGTTATATTCGTTTTTGTTAATATTATACCCAAATGGTAAGGATATATTCAAGTCGTACATCGAAAGAAAAAACTTTTTTAATATCGAGTGTGCGTCATAAAAGTGCATAAGTCTGGCGCGCATTTCAAAATTTATGAGCTCGTCTAATGAATTTATAGACGCTAATATTGGAGATGACCTGGCACGACGATCAATTGATAATATATATACACACACATATTCATGTAGCTGTAATGTGAATGGTGGCCCGCTGAGTTCAGAATTTATGCGTTTCGGTGGCCGTCAAAAATATTTGTTTGAATCACTTTTTACACGCGTCTACAGAGACCCAGTGCACTCTGCACCGCAGGCACCGCATCTCATATTCATCAAATTTTGAATGATTTCGACATATTAAAAGCTTATCATAAAGAGCTGTCATGTCAACAGTTCATTGTGAGATTATTCTCGATTGAGCAATCGTCATGAGCGGAAGTCAAACATAATTTAATTTCATGAAAGATTTATTAACTCTGAGTGTTCCCTATAATTAAGTATTTTTCAAATATATTGAAATAGTTACAAAGCTTAAAAAGTTAAATTTATGAATATATTCCATATTAATAGATTTCGAAATGAATTACATTAAAAACACTCTTCAGCAAACAGTTTACATCCACAAACAAATAAAGATACCGAAAAGATAACTAAATTGTTTGGACTGGTCAAGGCAATATTCTTTGAACATTGCTATGCGCAGAGCTTTCACTGTAGGTAGCCCAGTTTCTAACATATGTTGGGCGAAGCTCTTCTGTATATTCCAAACAATTGAAAGTTTACGGCGCCAATAAGATCTTCTAACAAAGCAAAACACAAAATAACAAAAAAATTCACATAAACAACAAAGTGTTTTCACGTATAAAAATAAAAATGCGAGAATCACATTTCAATATGTGTAATCCGCTGAAGAAACACGAAGGCTAATAAATTCTTGACTTTAGCTAAAAACAAGTTCTCTTCTCGTTTTCGTTTCTTCTCTTTTTTTGGCGACACTTCACGTAAATTCCAAGAATTGATTAAAGCACAGAAAAAAATAAGTTTAATTAAATGCAAACATCAATATAAATTATTATTTTAACAGTTGCTAACTGATTTGCATTGGCGCCAAGCGGGAGATAAGAGTAAAGCGAGAACAACCAAAAAATAAAAACATTGAAAATTTATGGCCTTTACGTCAGAGAAATTCGATAATATAATAGGCCGATAAGCGATTGATAAACTTACCTGATCTTGACAGAAATAGCCGAAGCCGATGATGCCCGCTATGGCTAAAAATAGGCAAAACAGAATAATTGTTCGTATTTTTGAGCGTGGTTCCATCTTTTTAATCTCATAAACACCGCTGGGTAGCAATAAGGCAAAATCACTGTCAACTTGTACGGAAACGTTCTTATGCATATCCACGGGCATGTTCCATAGGGTCACAACAGTTGCTCGTTTAATCACGGGTACCTCTAACACTCGTACAACATTCACGTGAGCGGCTCAACCTACGATCAAACAGCCGTCAATTGCCGTCCAGTCATTGTCCGATAAAAATCAGTGCCACCTATCGGTCACATTTGGCGGCGCATATATATAGTGAGAGACAGGGATTGCAATCGCGCGAATAGCTGTAAATGTAAATAAGAAAACTTAATATTAGATTATATATAAACTTAATATTATATTATATATACTTAATCATAGTTTCTTAAGCCTATTTCTTTTTTCCTCCTTTTTTGCTAGTTCATGACCGACTTAGATTAGACATGCTGTAAATAACAATTTGTCTATTCTTATCTACAGTCGAGGCTTTTATTGCAGATCAGCAGCAACAACAAGAAATTATTCAATTACATAAACAAGTCTAACGAGTACATTCCAAAATCAATAGCGTAAGTGAACTAAGCTAAGCAGAAAAAAATTAATATATTTCCATTTTTAATCGCGTAAACTAAAAGCTGATTTAATTTATGCAATGCAAGCAGCGAATACAAATTAGTTCTATATTAATCTATATAAATCCAATTACACTATTTGGAGTGAAACAGTGCAGAACAATTAGCCAGCTTTATGTTGAAAAAAATTATAAAAAGCGTCATTTCACAAATTTATTTAAATAAATAAAGGTTAATTACACTTGGCAATAGTAAAAAGACTATGTTTCATGTTTAATTATGTTTAAATAATTCTTTAGGTAAATCTAGCTTTTTTTCGGTCAGATTTAGCCATTAAGTTGGCTGCTCTGACAGCCTATTTGTTGTATTCCCCTCTCTCTCTTCCACTTGTGGTTTTCAGTTGGTGTCAAACAGTGGCTAGCAGATAAGATAAAAGCTAATAAAATAATTACATAAATATAATTTTACAGCAATTTTATTTGTAATTTCATTCGAAATTGTGACTGGAATTTGAAGAGAGCATGTGTATAAAGGAAAAGCCGGCAACACATCGCATTTTGACGGCATAAACTACATTTGGAACCAAAATAAACGCCTTTCGGCAAACAAATCAAAATAAGAATGTATACACGAAGTGTAGGTAGAGATAATGAGCATAAATCAAAAATATACATATGTATGTATAAATATACAACGAAATTGGCACACTACAAATAGATGGAAACATAAGCAGTCTGTTTGCCGCCCAGGCGACGTCATGCACAGTGGGCTGCTCTCATTTTCCGCCAAATGTAAATGTACGTGCGTGTGAGTATGTGTGAGTGTGTGTATGCACATGTTTACGAATTGTCGGTTTTGCAGTTGTGCCAATAAACAGCAAGTAAATAAAATAAGTTGGCAGACTAGTGATAACTGTAAAATGCAAAAAGAGCCGGTATATTAAAGCAATATTTGTGGACGCTCCCATTTCATTGCATTGAAAATGTTGCATTTGCTCTCAAAATTTAAATATTAACATGATTTGTTTAAGAAATTAATAGATTTTCTGTTAGATTTTAAATTAAAAAATAAGTGGCCCAATATATTGAACACTGACATTTTACCACATTCCTATTAGACTTTAATTGCAAAATGTAGCGCAACATAAAAGCAATCATATTTACACGCCAACTTAACAGCACTCTTATTAGCCAGACATGCGTTTGCCAATTGGAGTTATGCTAATAATTGCCAAGTGCACAGTGGGCTAAGGTGCTAATGTAGCACGTGCCCATTTGGTAAGCTAATAAATTAGCAACATTTAAACTAAAACTGATTTCATAAGTGACCACACGCTGCGTTCATTGCAACGAGTAAGCCACAATAAACAAATAAGATAAAACGGACAATTAAACAATTTATAAACACTGCCGCAGCAAGCACGCAGAGCGCAAAACAAAAACAGAAGCAGAAACCAAAGCAGAGACTGAAAAACAGCTGTTCGCATTTTGTATGCTGCAGCAACAAAATTCGTTTCAATTTTTTGCACAGCTTAAATCACTTTAAAAATACACTTACTTTAGCCCGTCCCACTCAACACTCTATTAAATATTAACAATTTTAATAAACGGCTTTGGCTTATTTATTTACATTTTTATTTTGTACATTCTGACCGCATGCACGCTCATTTAGCGCGTCTCTTGCTTTGTGTCGTGCATTCGCCTCAAACAAAACAAGCCACACTATAAACACTCGAACATTATTTGAACAAAATTATAATCTTAAAGAGGCGCAACACTTAATTTATTTAACTATAAAGGTATTGATTGTTATTTTTTGACAATTACACGCTAAATGTTTTAATATTTGGTTACGAAACGCGTAAGGACTTCCGACACATCCGTTTTCAGCAGCAGCGGCGGATATACTGAGCAAAAGGAAAACAAATATGCTTGCTACAGGGCTGCCAATCTGTTTCACTCACGCAGCTGTTGTGTTAAATAACAGCATCGTGTTATTAACAGCGATTGTTAGCACTGCTAAAGCTATCGATAGCACTCATACTAATAGTTGTAGCTGACTTCGCCCAACCTGGCACGTCAAAGCTGTGCGTTTTAAATCGAAAAAAATTCGTTACCCGCCAAATTGGAGATGCGTATATTGATGCTGTTAAGCGCAGTTTTTGCAACGTTTTGCAACGCCAGCTACGATTATTATCGCCTGCCACGCTCTATCAAGCCGCAACACTACAACCTCCGCATCATGACACATCTGGAGAATCCCAAACGCCTCATCTTCACGGGCGATGTTGAAATAATGCTGCGCATCTTCCAATCCACCAACAATATCACGTTGCATGCCGGCCCTGGCTTAAATATTGCCGAAGGCAGCACACGCCTGCAACTAACAAAATATCATTGCCACGAGCTGATTGAAATTAAAAGCATGCAACGTCACTCGAAGTATGATTTCGTAATATTGCATTTAGATCAATATTTACAGCGTGGACAACGCTATACGCTGCGTCTGCGATTCTGGTCAAGATTGGGACACAGCATGGCTGGTTACTACGCTAGCTCGTACTTGGACAATGCAGACGACTGTGGCCAACAGTTTGTGACATCAAATCAAATATTTCTATAATGCATTTATCTATTTTCTCAGATTCATGTCTGTGACGCAGTTTGAGCCAGCGGATGCGAGAACTGCTTTTCCCTGCTTCGATGAGCCCGACTTCAAGGCCACCTTCAACATAACGCTGGGCCATCACTCCAAATACAATGCGCTTAGCAATATGCCTGTACTGGAGAGAATACCCATGTAAGTATATGGAGCAAGTGGAACCAATGTAATGTGGTCTCTTCTAAGATTTGCAGATGCGAACGTCAGAATTGGCTGTGGAGCATATTCAAGCAAACGGAGCTCATGTCGACCTATCTGGTGGCATATAGCATCAACAACTTCCATGGCTACGCCTCCCAGAATTATAAGGGTCACGTTCGCTTTACCACCTGGGCACGTGCCTCGGCTATTGAGCAGTGTCGCTATGCATCGGAGCTGGGACCGAGGATTATGTCGCAATTTGAGAAGATGATTGGCATAGAGTATACGTTGCCCAAAATGGATCAGTTGGCAGTGCCGGACTTCAGTGCTGGCGCCATGGAGAACTGGGGTCTGATTACATACCGTGAAGCTTCACTGTTTTATGCAGAGGACGCCTCATCACATCTGGACAAACAGCATATAGCCACCATCATTGCCCATGAGTTGGCCCATCAGTGGTTCGGCAATTTGGTTACCATGGAATGGTGGAATGATCTTTGGCTAAATGAGGGATTCGCCACATACATGGCTACACTGGCCATGGAGAAGATGTGCTGCCAGTGGCATGCCTACAAGGAGGATATGCTGGACAATGTGCTGGCCGTGCTCAATACGGATGCGTACTTCAATACCCGGCCCATTCATCAAGCAGTCAGTCGTGCCAGCCAGATATCGGAGCTCTTCGATGCAATTACCTATCGCAAGGGCGCAGTTCTCATACGCATGATGCACATGTTCATTGGGGATGTGGCCTTTCACAGTGGTCTTCATTGCTATCTGTCGAAGCATGCCTATGACAATACCAGACAGGCGGATTTGTGGCTGGCGCTGACTGAGGCGGCGCATGAATATGACAGCATTCCGCTCGATCTGCAGGTGCAGACTGTAATGGACACGTGGACGTTGCAGAAGGGCATTCCCTTGGTCCAGGTGAAGCGGCATTATCTGAAGAAATCGGCAACAATTACGCAACAGCGATTTCTAATAATTCA
This sequence comes from Drosophila hydei, assembly GCF_003285905.1. Taxonomy (NCBI): domain Eukaryota; kingdom Metazoa; phylum Arthropoda; class Insecta; order Diptera; family Drosophilidae; genus Drosophila; species Drosophila hydei. Next base: position 633,796 of record NW_022045657.1, read on the forward strand.
AGAGGATGATTCGTACAATCAAGCGGAAGAGCATCTGGACGAGAATCCTTGCTGGTTTGTGCCGATTAGCTATGCCACCCAGTGCACCTACAATTCCATTGCCACTGAACCGCGTGCCTGGCTGCGCTGCACAGCACAGCACGAGCCTGTGCCGCTGCTACTGCAAAACCTGTCAGGCGATGATGAATGGCTGATCCTCAACATCCAAGTGGCGGCTCCATATCGCATCAACTATGACACTGACAATTGGGAACTGATCAGCAAGACGCTCCACAGCAGCGAATATTATCGCATCCATGACATGAATCGCGCCCAGTTGTTGGATGATGCACTGGCTCTGGCTTGGAGTGGCCTGATGACCTATGAGCTGACCCTGGAACTGTTGACCTACGTGAAGCAAGACAGCGCGTATATACCCTGGCGTGCAGCACTTGACCAGCTAAATAGCATTTATCGCATTATCCGTTACACTGACGATTTCGAGGAGTTCCAGGTGTGGCCACATCCCTCGAGTCTGCTAACCTCGAATGCATTCTTAACAAAACTCATCCATAGCACTTTATGCATCACTTGCTGTCGCCCATTTACTGCTACCTGGACGGCATGCAGAAATATGGCGATAACCGCCATCATGTGGCCCACAAAACATTGATTGCGAAATGGGCATGTCACCTGTCTCTAAGAGATTGCGTCGAGCGTGCGCTCAAGTATTATCATCGCTGGTTCATCTGCAGTCAGCCGGATAGCATGAATCCCGTGCCTGTCAATCTGCGCTCAGTGGTCTACTGCACCGCCATGCAGCACGGCGACGGGGAGGATTGGAACTTTCTATGGCACAGATATCGCAATAGCTCGCTGGCCAGCGAACAGCGTCTGATTCTGTTCGCCCTCGGCTGCACGGAGAAAGTATTTTTGCTGCAGCGCTACCTGAGGATAGTCTACCATGAGCAGTCATTCATACGCAAACAGGATGCTTCGCTAATCTTTGGCGCCATTGTGCGCAGCGAGGTGGGCTTCGGCGTGGCCAGAGATTTTTATTTCCAAAACTTCAAGTTACTGCAGAAATAGTAAGTGCTACGAATTGACATCCAATTATAAATGTGAACGATATATGGGATTAGATGTATATATAATTATATATATATATATATATATATATATATATATATACATATATATATATTTGTAGCATTCTTACTGTACTAATCCCACTCTCTCCCCCTCCCTTTTGGACACTTTGAAGCTACAATGCGAATACGCACGAATTGATTGCACTACTGAACCTGATTGCACAGCACAGCAGCTCCCTTGAGGACTATAAGCAGCTGAAAACGTTCATCGATGGCCACCAGTTGGTATTGAAGCAGAGCTCATCGCGCAGCTTGTTGCGCGCCTTGGAGCAGGCGAAAGCGAATGTGCTTTGGCGTCAGCACAAGCTGCCCGAGTTCGCCAGGCAGCTGGCCATGTGTAATTGTGACTGAGCGTGTGTTTATTGTGAATGATTTTATTTGTTTTATATATAATTTAATTGTCGTATATTTCATTAGTATTAAACATTGAAAAAGCCCCAAGATAAGCGCTAAGATTAATCACAGTACACAAAACCCGTTGCAATTAGTTCGCAGAGGCTGCACCACCACCGCCGCCACCACCTGAGAAAGCGGTGCTGGCATTGCCGGCACTAGCCGCAAATAGTCTTCTCAGATTCTGCAGCATGCCCCAAAGAACAGTGCCCGCTGTGCCCAGCGTTTCGAGGAGATCAAAACCTGTGCTATCGATGGCCTCCTCGCGATCCTCCTCCGTCTCAATAGCCGGCGAGGTGTTGTTACTATGCGGATGCGTTGCATGATGCACTCCACTATGTCCGATCAGCCGATGCGTATTGTTGATCACATGCGTATTGTTGACCCCTCCGCCGCCCACTGTATTCACCAGATGCTTGACCGGCTCTAGCACTGGTATGGCCAGCTTGATGCGATGCCACGTGTCTGGCTGCTCTGTGGAACTTTCGTGCTGCTCACTGACCGACTCCATCAGAGTGAATTCATCGTCCAGTGTATTGCGCTCGCTGTCAGGCGCATCATCTGTGTCTAGGGTATTGTTACTGGGTCCTTGCAACTGCAACAGGCTGCCGAACAGCTGCTGCACTTGAACCGAATTGATGGCCTCTGCCTCGTTGCGTTCAAAATCGAATTCTGCATGTGGAGCGGAGCCACGCTTCGAATTCACAAAGCTCACAATGTGCTTGTTACCTGTGCTTGTGGGCGTGGCACCGTCACGTGAAAGCGCAAGTGAAGGCAAGCTGCTGCTGCTGTTGCCGTTGGACGCTGGCTTCGCTGTCGCCATCAACAGCCACACGAACTGCATAAGAATTAAATGAAAAGGCAATTAAAATTTGCTGCTTAATTACGAGCCATAAGCATATTTTTGTTTCATTTATGAACTCTAATTAGCTATTCCATACGCGAGAACAATCGCATTTGGGCACACGCGACGCGCCTTAATTTGATGGCTTCGCTTCGCCTAGGAACATTCAAATGGTTCCATTATGCCCTAGAAATATATTCAAGGTCTTCAAAAGTATGGGTTGGGTGCAAAAAAAATTAAATATTACGTATACGCAAACACAAACTAAATATTACGTATACGCATAAATGTGCTATAGAGGAAACTGCAATTAAACCATTTAAATTCGGATCGAATCTTTTATCAAAAAGGAATTAAGTTCTTTGAAATATATTTCTAGCTATTTTTATACGCTGCAGGCTTTGCCAATATGAATTGACAAAAGGTTTGAAAAACTATATATATATATATAAATAATATATATATATACATATATATATTCTTTAATCTGAATCAACAAATGAGTTAATCTGACTCTGACGCTTCGCCTGACGTATGAACGCGTCGATATTGGCAAGTTTATATGCTGTAGAACTGTTTTTTATATATATTTCTGTAATATAATATAATTTCATTTAGATTTATTAAATTTGTTTAATCAATTTTATTTCGGAATGAAATAATTAACTATGATAAAATAATTATATTTATGATATGTTCCCACAACAATAAAGGACTGGAAACCGTTTATATTTTTTATATAAAGTTTGTAAAGACATATAGGCTTTTATATATTATTTCAGCTTCGAAATATATAGTTATCAATTTTTTTTATTGTTTTTAATGCTTGCATAATTTGCACCAAGGCAATATTTCAAAATATTTCAGGGGCAATGCGCTAAAAAATATTTGAATTATATTATCATATTTCTTTATTTACTTTACTTTACTTATTTCTTTATTCACAATTCCAGTAGATATATGTATATATATATAAGTTATTTATACATACATATATGAGTTATTTGCACAATTTAATAAGAGGTAGCTTTTTTATTAACGCGCTTACATGCAGAGCAATCAGAAGACATATGGAACTATATGTGGAGCTGGACAATCGCGACATTGTTATATATGTTATATAATCTATAACTATATGAATCGGATTGAAATTGAAAACGCCAGCGAAGCGCGTACAACGACAACTGAGCACTGACTGACTGATTGACTATAGTGGGGCCGATGGAGGCGGCCCAAAAGTAAAAATAAATAAATCTGAAGGTAGCCAATAAACACTGAATTAATATGCAAGAAGTGTGCCAACAATTGTTGTACCTAAAATTGAATTTAATATGTTTTAAAAGCTGCATAGCTAATGCCATTAAAATCGAGAACTGTTTTATGCTATCTCTCTCCCTTTTCCCCTCCCTCTCCAGCGCTTTTTTTTTATTTATTTATAACAATATAGAATAAGTTTTATAAAACTTGAACACACATCGTAGTGGGCGTATTTTTGGTAAGTTAAAAGTGACTCTAGAACTTGCTTATACCATTATGTTTATTATTTATATACATCTCTTCGAGAAAACATCAAAAATCTTTTCTTCTTTTTCAGTAAAACAGTATACATTAACTATATTCGAAATTCCAAATTTGTTCTGTAATGTTCTGATCACATAGATAATTTATAGCACTTTGAAGGCTATACACCTTTCGCCAAAGTTTTGGTAAATGTTTACATAAAATTTGCACCCCAACTGCATGCAATATTTTTAAATTGTCCGTCAGAAACAATTTCTCAGATACCAAGCGGGAGTATGCGTATCTTCGGCAAAATGACACATCTATTGCACGTAAGTAAAGAAAATATAATGACAATTGTAAACTTAGGTATACTGAGAAATTCGCATACATGATATATGTGTAGAATAGATCTTTGACGCGTTCTTGTATATGCAGGGCCATACAAGATGGTCCAAAAGGTAGATCAAGCCAAATTAGGAAATAAATTAATCTCGATTAATCTAAACATAACGGGAGTTTAACTGTTGTATATGCAACTATATATATATAAATATTTCCGAATTTATCCAAAAGATTTCAATCGCAAATGTTACAACTAATATCCCCTGACTAATATATATATATATATATTAAATAAAAATATATATATATATATATATATAGATACCCTGTCAGCTCTAAAATACGAGCTTTATTAGCTCAAATAAAAAATATAAATCAAAGTAGACTTTGGCAATTAATATGGACCTGGGCCTATCCCTAGCGGAGACTATTCAGTCAGCTTCTATACGTTAACAAATAAACATTACTTTTTTCTTTTTATTGTGAATATTTCTTGATCAAAATTAAAAGTTTATTCTTCCAAATTCTAAATTTTTCGGCTAAGAAAAAAAGTATTAATAAAGCAAATATTCTACACGTATGGCTACATATCTTTCACAGATCTCTCGATGTTTGAGCTATCATGCACCTATTTGTCGACCGCATCGACTACTCCATGGTAGTTGCAAGCAATGGAAAAAGATTTGCTCAAAGTGTGTGTGCTGGCAACCAACGCCATCTCAGTTAATTGAGCTACTTCCATCAGTACCTACGATGATACACGTTCAGCTCTATTCGCAACGTTCATCAAGTGTTTTTACCCCACAAACGAGTGTGGATATGCTGCGCAAACGCATTAGTTTTAGTGGAACACCATCCGAAAGCGAGATCGGCGAGTCGACGTCCAATGTGGTGCCTGTGGGCATCATAATGCCAGAGGCAAAGGATGGTAAGCAATTAAAGATTGTTATTGTGCCTCTTGACCTGGCCAATCAGGATATCGAGAGTCTGCGTAATACCCTCGAGGCGCTGAACCAGCTTCGCATTCATGCTAGTGAAATAGACGCTTTCACCAATAGTATGATCGAAGACCTGAACAACGAAGAAGCAGCACAGTCCTCCATTGAGCAACACCAGCCAGCCGTCATCGAGGAGATTACGGATGACAAACAGAAGCTGAGTTTCTTTGAAGGATATGTTCAAGGTGTCAAGAGTGCAGCCAACGAAAGTGTGGCTGAAGCTGCTAAAAACGCCGAAACGGCCGAAACTACCATAGCTGTAGGAGCTGCCGAATCTGCCGCGACTGAGGCGACTGTCACGACTACCGAGACTGTCGCGACTGCCGCGCCTACCGCGACTGCCGTGACTACCGAGACTGCCGAAACTGCTGATGCATCTGCTGGTTCTGTTGCCGTAAGTGCAACCGAAACTAAGAAGGTAACAGCCGAAGTCCCAATTATTACCAGCGAAAGTCAAAATGCAAAAAGCGAAACTGCGACAAGTGAACAAGTTAAAAATATGGCAAGCGAGGCTCCAAAACAAGCTGAAATCGTGCAGAAAGAAAGCGAAGCCCCATGTTTGATAACATCTAAAGCGATCGAGGAAACTGCACCCGTTTCCGAAATGACTGAAACAGCCGAGACAACCTCGGGTTTGCCTGCTACTTCTGCCGTGCCTTCGCACGCAGCAGATATTACTCCAATGACGCCCTTGCCGTACACGCCATCCATACCTTCTGCACCAAGCCAAACACCAGCGGCACCGATCACCACGCCTAGTACACCACAAACTATGCCACAGGCGATGCCTCTTGGGGATCCAAAAGAGCCGCAAATTAGTGCCAAGCACGAAACCGCTTCGAAGGCAGATTCAAACGAGGTGGCTAGCGCTGAGAATCAAGTAGATCAAATAAGCATCGAAGTGCCAGATTGTTTGGGTCAGCGATTGAACGATATGGCCATTGCTTCAATGCATTTGTCCTTTGAAATGGATATGACGAATGTGAGAGATGCCCTGATAAACGGTGAATTGGCTCAGCAACCCGAACCCACTTTAGGTAAAGATGCTATGGTTTTTCTGGAAACTAAAGTGGAAGCCGATCCGGAAAATCAACCGCAAAACACTGTTCCCCTGCGATTCAATGCGTTGATAAAGGGCATGGTTCAAATCGATGCTGACAAGCTCGACCCAGCTCATTTGAGCGATGAACAATTACCGGAGTATAATGACACGGTGACTTCAATTGCCGCCAGCATATGTAGCACTGCTCTGCAGCGTGGATTCGCAACTGAAGCGATGAATGCTGCCGAACAGCAAGAGCAACCGCCACAGGATCAATTAAACCAGCAGCAGAAGCAACAGCAGCAGCAGCCGACGACTCAGGTTGACTTGCCTGTTAATACAGACAAGTTAAAGGACGTAGTTGCACCCATTCACGCTGGAGGCAAAATAGCAACAAATGCTGGACGCATGGCATTGAAACGCAACCAGGCAATGAAACACATGAAGCAGAGTGTAACCATGAGCGCTGTAGCTGAACCCAACTATGAAGATAAACAGACATTTGTTAGTCCACAGCTTAAGGATGGCTGCAAGAATCCCATTGTGAAGAAAAAAAAGAAGTGCCCTAAGAAATGCCCACTGATCGATGATCCCTGCAAGGAGGATAAATGTAAGCGTCCGCAGCCGAAAAAGACTCAAAAGAAAGCAGAAAATACAACTGAAATAACAGCTAGTGCGAAAAAATGCAGTAAAGACGGTAAAGGTGGCAAAAAAGACAAAAAAGACAGTAAGGGCGACAAAAAGAAGGATCCCTGCGCAAAATTCAAGGGAGGTAAGGGCGATAAGGGAGGCAAAAAAGATTCTTCCAAGGGCGGTAAAGACGGTAAAAAAAAGGATCCCTGTGCCAAAAAGGGAGCAGGAGATAAGGATAAGAAAAAAGATCCTTGCGCTAAGTTCAAGAAAAGCGCCCAAAAAGGAAAAAAGGACGCCGATAAAAAGGGAGGCAAGAAATGTGACAAAAAGGGAGCCAAAGGCAGTAAGGGCGGTAAAGGTGAGAAAAAGAAAGATCCCTGCGCTAAATTTAAGAAAGGCGGCGATAAAAAAGGCGGAAAATCCGATAAGAAGAAAGATCCCTGCGCTAAATCTAAGAAAGGCGCCGATAAGAAAGGCGCTGATAAGAAAGGCGGAAAATCCGATAAGAAGAAAGATCCCTGCGCTAAATTTAAGAAAGGCGCCGATAAGAAAGGCGGAAAATCCGATAAGAAGAAAGATCCCTGTAAGAAAAAGTACTCAACATACGCTAGCCCCTATGGCTCACAGTTTAACTTTACCCGCAATCCTAAACGCTGCATGTCGTCACTCACATTGAATGGGCCAAAAACTCTCACTGAAAAGAAAACCTCGAAATTCCTACTGAAACTTCGACCCCATTTTAAAGCTTACACTAGCAGAGTACGTTCCAGTTACGAAAACAAACAAGCAATCATTTCCAACTGCTCTCTAAAGAAAAAGGCAAACACATCTTCAAAGGCTCCCGCCAAGTTTCGTGTGTATTCGACCTTAGTTCGTCGTCATTATGACGGTATGCCTTCGACCACACAGATGAGTGCCTGGGGTATTACGTCGCAGATTGTGCGTAATCAGATCCAACGTGGGTACAGCAAAAAGTCAAAAAAGAAGAAGAGCAAGAAAGAAATGGATAGCAAATGTATCGCACTCAAAAATAAAAGCAAACCATTGAAGCGTAAGGACATTAAAGCCCGCACGGGTCTACGTACCGATTGCCATAATCCAAATTTAGACGGATGTCCCAAAAAGTTTTGTAGCGGTGTATGTGGCAAGGTCAAAACTCCGCGGAAGAAATGCGCAAGGGATAATAAGCAGCCAGCGAGTCCAAAAATGCCCAAAAAGCCCAAGAAGAAGCTACCAGCTATATGCATGGTAGGAAAAAAGACCAAAAAAGGCAAAGGTGCATAAAACTCCATATATTAATCTAAACCCCAGCATGACTAACACTGCTCTCTAATTCTGTCCTAAGGTAGAAAGAAATAAGCTCCTAGCCCCGGGCGTTATAATTAATAATCAAATGCGAATGCTCAGCAATAAAGCTTATACAAAGCGGTGCATTTGCCAAGCTCAAGAGGCACAGATAACGGTGGAAGAAGGAGCCGACGATGATTCCAATACAATGGAGGTAGTACGTATTCCTGCATCATATCAGATAAGTAGGGAACGACAGCCACAACCGGATGTCAGACCTTTTGGTAAGATAGATCAGCTCAATAACGGACACTAAACTATGTCAAATCTCTTTAATCAGATGTACTTATTGACACCGGGTCAATAGCGCTTACTGGCTCGGACATACATGTTTATGAGAATGCGAATAAAAATATGGAAGGTATGACTTTGGGGCACGATGCCACTGGATTTGTAGAAAAAGTCGGAAGCTGTGTAAAACATCTGCATGTGGGTGATCGTGTTGTCATAGAGTCGGCCCTGTCCTGTGGAATTTGTGATTATTGCAAGCGAGGCTTGTATAACATCTGCGCCGATCTGATGTATAACGGCTTTTTAGCTACACACCAGACGCATCCAGCAGACCTTTGTCATCGTCTTCCCGATAGCATTAGCTTGGAGGAAGGCACCCTCACGCAAACCCTGGCGATGGGCTGTCAAGCGTGTTTCAAAGCTGAAGTATCGCCCACAAGCAATATTCTAATTATCGGATCAAGCCCAACGGCTGTAGCAGCAGCAATGTGTGCAAAAGCAATTGGTGCTCAAAAGGTAACCATTGCCGGCAGCATGAACTCTTCGCTGAAAATGGTTGAAACTGATTTTGGCTTCAATACAATATATTTCGATTCAAATGCGCTGTTCGGAGAAGTGCTAGAAAACGTGTATAACAAGTTCCAAGAATGGCCCAACTGCGCCATTAACTGCGCTATTTCACCGATGACCATGAATCTAGCTGTCATGGCATTACAGCCATGCAGTGCATGTATTCTAGCCGAATGCGAATCCGAATGCGCCAGCTTCAATGCACTAGACATACTAATGAAAAACATACGACTTATACCAAGCTTTCGTTCTGCAAATATGTAAGCGTAGCGTATTCATAATTAACCAAATTTATTCTTAATCCCTGTAGGTACCCAACGGCTTTACAACTAATTAAATCTGGTCGTGCACCGATGCATAAATTCATTGCAAAAACTTTCTCATGGAGCATGTTAGAAGAAGCGTTCAAGAGTGCGCAGCATGAGTCCAACATTGGATTACGAAAAATTATCGTTAATAATACAGAAGAGATCAACATTGGGGGACTGTTCAAAAAAAAACCTAAAAACCATTTTTGACCACCTTTAGGTATACAAATTTTTTTGTTCTAGTATCCTTTTGCTGTATAAAACAAAGGCTTTGTAAAAAAAAATAAACACTTTTTAAAAACAAACTGCTTGCAAACAATTGTTTTAATTTGTTTCAAAATACACAATATTCAACATTTATTGTTGCTAAGCATCTATGAATCTCTCTCATTATAGACTATTTAACGACCCCCAATCGTCAGTTTATACATTTGTATTTAAATTATTGTACTTCGCTGCTTACAACAAACTATTTTACAAATTTACATACACAAGAAATAAATATTGAGTCTTGTTTGCTAAGGAGGGAATTAAATGTAGAAACAAGCAAATATATGAAACGTAAATTAATCATAATCAAACATAACAAACGTTAACATAATTATTAGCATCATACTACAGTTGGTTCACTGCAAGCTTCAGAAACATAAGATCGCATGTGGATGTTGAATATAAAAATAGTTTTTGAGCTAACATCTAATCAATATTTTGCATATGTAGATATGTATATGTAGGTATGTACGAGTGCATGTGTTTGTGTGTGACTAATTCTGGATTGCATCTGGTTTCAATATCTCGGTTTACACGTAATTGTTGTTCCCTTTTGGTTTCGTTTACTTTTCACGTTCAACATCTTGCATGTGTGTATCAAAAAGCAGTCGAATTTGGCTAGATCAAAACGCTTACGCTTTAAAGTTATAACATAATTATAATAATAGTATAGAATCGTCAGTGTCAAAAAAGTAGCTAAGCTCGACGCTGCGGTCAAGCATTCATTTATGAAGGTAGTTTGTTTTTTGGTTATTTTTCATTTCTTCACATTAGATTCATTAAACTCGTTGCAAAAACAAATAATATTCGCAATTGTGCTGTAACCGGCCCAATTTCTAGTTATCATGAATTTGCATTTCCAGCTCGACATCCGAAAGATTTATTTCGCGCATCGAATTGATATACATGTAGCGCGATGTGTAGATATATAACCAACGGAACCATTTCATTTGAGAGCGATGCTCCATCATGGCGCCTCTGACCACTGACGCCTCCTTCCAATTGAGTATGCACCTGTAAGATAAGTTAAATTAAATTATATATAAATGAAACCCATATTGGAATACATACCAATGCGTAGACATAAAGCATGTACATAGAAAATCGAAGACGGATAAATATTTGCGTACCAAATTGATCGAGTCTAGTGTGTAAAACTTACAAGCTGATATTTGTCCCATATAAAAAAGAATATATATATACAAAAATATTAAAAATTATCGTAGCTATAATTAGAAAACATAACGTTGGCAAAAGCAGCAACAACATCAACAAAAACAGCTTCAATTAGCATGACAATCAACATGTGCAATGCGTTCTGTAGACTGTTTTGTTTTTATTGCTGGCGCTGCCAACCCGTGACTCACCCTTGGGCAATAAATTGGCTAAACACAAAGAAGCGGCCGCATAATACACAGCACAATGATTGGGATGCGAGCTGACCCCATCGCGATCGAAGGTGAATATCGCTTCTATATCAAGACTCTCAACAGTATGCAATATAAGGCTGGCAACCGCATCCGGCCGCCATTCAACATTCGGATCATCTGGCAAATAGGTGGCATTCACCAATATAACATTCGATTCGGCAATGCCCAAACGCTTGCATGCCCGAAATAGCTCCTCTCGACGCGATTGAGCCTTTTGCTCATAGTTGCCTATAATGAACATTGTTAATTAACTTTTATTACAGGTAAGGGATATGAATATTTGTTAATTGCTCACCATTCGACAAGCATAACACGTACACCTGACAGCCATCACGCTGTGTCAGCGAGTAGATCAGCGGACCAAAAAACATGCATTCGTCATCCGGATGTGCGATGACCAAAAGTACTCTGCCCATTAACGCAGCCTTGGGCAGATGAACGCTACGTAAACGTAGAGATTTTTGTAAGGTATTTCGTAAACCGTTCTTGTCGTCGTTTGCGTTGACATTGTGCCGTTGCTGTTGCTGCTGTTTCTTCCTTGCGACTGGGGCGCCTGTCACCGATAGCCAAAAGGTCAGCTTGTATAGGCCTAGGCATACTAGAAAGTATACCGCACATGCAATCAGTATATGCTCCAGCGCTTCAGCCGATGTGGACTTGATGCGGCAATAGATAGCTTGAGGGGTGAGCAGTTCCAGGCGTACCTCAGCGAATGGGCGTGCAATAGCGTCGTATATACGACTAACGTTTATTATGTTGGCCAAGTATTCGCTTAGCCAATTCAATTTCATTTCATTGCGTTTGCTGCGTTTGTGCTGATTTTCGTTTGGCAAAATTATTCACCAAAAATGGACATATAATGTAATAATAGTATTTGTATCGTTTCAGTTGATTTGCGATCAAAACCAATAATTTTATAATACTAGACTAAAATATGAACACGTAAATAATTCAACTTATTGTGTAATTTAATACTTTAAACGGCTTCGTAATCTACGCGGCAGAACTAAAAAATCGCATTTTATTTTTGCGCTGCGTGTTTTTTAATGGGGGCAACAACTAGGGATGCGCGCGTGAACAACCAGTGCACTGATATCGTGTTAACACGCGTATAAGCGACAACAAATCGACTGACCATCTTTTCATGATAATTAGTCAGTGTGGTGTTTTTTTTTTCACTTCGCTTCTTCCGGCTGCAAGTATTTATTATTGTATTTAGTAAATACGCGATTTAAAGCTTCCAATAACGGATTACGATTACAATGCATTTTTATTAGAATTAACTATCGGTAACACTGCGATATGTTTCCATTCTAGTACTTTTGTTTTAGCGCATTTGATTTCTGTTATTTGAAAACGTCAAATGATTCACTGGCATTCAATTAGGTGGTACAAAATGCGGCAAAAAATTAAAAAAATAAAAATTGATTTATTTTATTTTTCACAATATAGAGATAATATTGTATAATTATGTTATGTATATATATCAATCACATATTAAATATATTTATTTACACGTCACACAATCGAATTGTATGTGATCATCCGAAGAATTGGCGATGGGATTTAGGCAACTTTTATTTTTGTAAATTTAGTATAAAACGCAATGAATTTATGCTGAGTTTATAATTTGCTTACTAGAAAAATACAACCAAGTGAAGAAAACACAGCCTTGGTTCCTGTATCATTTTTTTTTTAGATACATAATTGTTAACTTAACAACAATGTAAACCTGTATTGCTGAATATCGTGACACCAACAAACATCACCAGCTGTCTGGACTCAGCTGATCAATATAAGCGTTTTCGATAGTCGATAGTTCCAAGATAAGAAAAACAACAAATCTATCGCTTTTCATGCACCTCTAGTGCCGAATTCATGAAGAGGCAGTAAAGTTTTTTTATTCAAAAAAATTAATAGTTAATAATTTGTATAATTGTTTCATCGTGTGTATTTTGTATTCCTAAACCTGCTGTTCCCACTGGAGCGGTTTGTATTCTGCTCAATCTACCAGCCATCGCATTGGACCGGGTTGAATTCAAGCGGCATTTGGAAGACAAAATTAATCAAAGCAAGCGTGTTGCTTGTGGCTCGCTGTAATTAGGTTAAAAGTATCAACGACTGGCAATAGCAGCAGCAGCAGCAGCACCAACGTGTGGCGTGTGTGTGGTTGGTTAGAGTGAGCCGCCCGCAATATCAATCAAAACCATGGCACACCAGCAGCAGAGCATGGATGCGGCATTGTTCGAGCGACGACTGCGACCGGTCTACGGTAAGTCATATCAATATATATATATCTTATATATATATTAATGTTTGTTTTCACAGACAATTTGGAAGTGGGTAATAATCGTAAGGCTCTACAGGAATCAGAGAAACTTCTACGAAAACATCCAAATTTACTTTGCGCACGTGCTCTCAAGGTAAAAGCAGTTACTGCGAAATATAATCATTTTTAAAGTTAAACTAAAAAAAATAAATTTTTGATATTGTCTACTTATATATAGGGATTATCTCTTCTACGTCTAGGCCGTTACGAAGAGAGCCACAGCTCCCTGCAATCCGTAGCCGAGGAAAAGCCCGTGGACGATTCTACCTTGCAGGTGCTTTCTTTCTGCTATCGTGAAATGGAACAACGTAAGATACAGACAATGATACAGAGAGAGAGAGAGAGAGAGAGAAAAAAAAAAGCCGACCGTTTCATATTTATAAGTATATTTCTTGGCACGCGCACATGGTCGAGCAATTAAAATTGCCTTCGCACTTGCTTTCATTTGCGCAGAAATTAGCCACTGCACATAGGCACTGGCAAGCCGAACGGCGGGTAGAGAATGCGTCTATAGCGCGTGCCAAGAAACCGAACTGATCTTTTTGATAAGTATGTGTGCCTAGTACGCACTGTATCTATAAATTGGGTAAAACAGTTTTATAAAAACAAACAAACAAACAATCTGTCCGTCTGTATAAACCTGTCCTTCATTAACAACAACTTATACAATGTGATTTAAATATGTCAGACTGGTTGCGGGATATATACAGTTCAGTACGTTGCGAGCCTTTTTCACTATTAAGCCAATTAATTAGCATTAACTTATTTTATCTTGTAGTGGACAAAATTGTTGAACTCTATCAACACGCTGTCAAACAGAACCCAGGGAATGAAGAGCTGCTGGCACATTTATTCGTATCACATGTCCGCGTTGAGGATTACAAGGCGCAGCAGGCCGTTGCCCTACAGCTGTATAAAGCGCAACCAAAGAATGCTTATTACTTTTGGTCCGTGATCAGCGTGGTATTCCAGGGCATACGTGGTCCCGAATCCTGCACACCTGAGAAGCGTAAGCTGTATCTGGCACTGGCGCAGCGTATGGTTGACAAACACATCAAGGAGGGCAAGCTGGAGACGGAGCAGGAGGCCTTCCTTTATTTACACATCTTGAAGTTGCAAAACAAGTATCAGGAGGCCTGGGAGTTTCTTACCGGCGAGCTGTGCGCTAAATTATATCCAGGTGCACCCGTTAGCATGAAGTTTGAACTGCTTAAGGAGCTGGGCAATTGGCTGGAACTAAATAAGCTGCTACAACAACTTTTAGAAGCCGAGTGAGTGTCAAGTCTTTACTGTTTATGCTTACACACATAGTATATCAAATTTTCTTTAGTCGAGATCGCTGGGACTACTACAAGGAGTATCTGCAGAGTTGTTTCGAGCTTTTAAAGCAGCAATCCGTGGATCAGCCAGAGTCAACATTTTCTCTCAAAACATGTCACAATTTTCTGTTGCACATAATTAAGACGTCGACGCGCAAGACCCGTGGTCCTTATTTGGCGCGCCTAGAGCTGCATCAGCGCATGCGTGCCCAACAGATGCCGGCACAGGAGCAAATCGGTGATTTTGACGAGCTAATCATCGAGTATTTTCACCTTTTTGGCGATAAATCTTGCTGCACCCACGACATAGCCTTATTTCTACCCTCAATCAGCATGGAGCAACGACAATCTCTAGCCAACAAACTCCTCGTGGAAAGCGGCATTAGCTCAAGCTGCTTGCCGCAGAACGTTAGTTCTTAGTTTATTCAAATTCATTGATTAAATTATTTATTATATTTCTTTGCTTGCAGAAGGAACACATGCAGAAGCATATTTGTGCGTTGCAAATTTCACGCATGTGCGGCGTTCACATTGAGCTACCCACAGATCATTTGGTCGCCTTTTATACGGCACTCAAACTGCATTATGAACATGGGCATAGTTCGTTTGGCAGGGAACTGCTGTCTACGGAAATGGGACCCTCAGATCCGTACGCACTGCTGGCGGCAAATGTTATGTTCGATGTATCAAAGCGAGAGAGTAAATCGGAACATTTATTTGAGGCGCTTTGCTTACTACAATATGTGCTACGTAACAGCACCAGTAACTTTCATGTTAAACTGCTTAGCTTAAAAATCTATCACATGTTTGGGTGCATGGTTGGCGCACAGGAAATGTATGACTATTTGGACATCAAACAAATTCAACTGGACTCCATGGGTTATGTGCACTGCAATCTTTTGCCACTATCCGGTCGCTTTTCAGGCGTTCGCAATTGCTACGATACCACATTGAAGTTCTTCACAAATAGCTATAAGGAGCGTCTGGAATATATTTCGTTGACTTATCGCTTCTGTACATTCTCAAAAATGGAGGAGTTTATGAACTTCAAGGAGCGCCTCACTAATAGTTTAATGTATGTGGCCTGCTCGGTGGAGGCGCAACTTTGCGATTTAGTTAGCTGCTATGGAAGCATCCAACAAAATCTGTCGGCCTATATGGCCATGAGCATAGAACCTGCCGAAGATCGTATTTGCTGGAATAAGTTAAGCGATAATCGAGACTTACAGGCAATTATTCGCTGGGATCCTTTGCATCTAGATGACACAGAAGAGGAACGTAAGGAGTCATACGAACAGGAGATTGAGGTGCTGCAAGTCCGCTCAGTACTTCTTCGCTTGTTTGCCTCATTCATTGATCTTTATCATGCGCCACACAGCGCCAAACTGGCTATGTCGAATGACAAGACAGCAACCCCAGCACCGGGAGACGATATAGCTACAGTTGAGCTATTACGCACATCATGGACAGGCCTGTACCAGCGTCTTCGGCTGATGAACTATAAGCCGCTATCGCAACGTTTTCTAGTCAATTTGCTGCCGACTCGTCTTCACCTACTGCTTGAGCTGCCCTATGAGCGTTTCTTTGATGACTTAGCGCAGCTAGTGCTGGATTTGTACAGCGGTTCCTCGCAACTCGCACTACAGTGTAAACGGGTTAGCGAGAATGTTGTTTCTGTCATGGAACTATGCGTGCAGACTATCACGGAGAGCAATGAATGGAATGGCATGGATGGCCTGTGGAAACGCCGCGAACATCAGCAAAAGGTTGCGGCTAGTTTGGAGGTGAGCATAGATGTGGTTCATATATTTAAATTGTTGGAGTTATCCCAATATTTATATTTACTTGCAGATACTCTCACTTTATGCCTTTCTATTATCGGTGCTGAATGACAAGCTGCAGTGCAGCGCAAAGACAAAAGCAAAAAAAAAACCAGCGGCTGATAATAAAACACAGGAACCGATTAGCGAAAAAGAACGTAGTCAAATGCTCCAGGAGCTGATGCGTCAATTGAAGCATAAATTGGAGGCCTGTGATGCGGCCATACGTAAGTAGTTTAACATTTCATAACAACATAATAATCCTACTGAACGTTTTGTTTCTTTAGGCATATGGAAACCACCTACCCTGCCACGTGAACTGAGCTCATTCATGGCCGATATGTCACTGAAACCAGAGGTGGAGGCTACATTAATTAGCGATGTGTCCGCCACATTTAAAGAATCCCATGAGCTGATGGTCACCGAGTTACGTAATTTGTTAAAAGACAAAATACGCATGATTGGAAAATAGGTTTCACACATGAACTGACTTTGCTGTGCAAAGTCTTCGTTTATCTTCCCAAATGCTATACATCATTTCTATCATCCGACGCAGCCTAACCCAATTTGTTATTTAATATTTTAAACAAGGCTATTTATATATGCCCCTCTCGCTAATATAAACTCCACTTTGTCATCTACTTACAATCACCAATCAAATTAGATTCTTGTGCACATTTTGAACTACATATTTTCGGCATTTTTCTACAACAGATAAGTTGTAATCTTGTAACGTGTTCGGTTAAAAAAGAAACGAGAGCGAAACAAAAGTTGAAATAAATGAAGATTAAATCATGTAAATTTGCATTGCTTTAATTCATTTAACATAAGAATACTCCAATACACCCATGAAGAGAGTATTAATTCTATAGTCCGTAAATTCACAACCAATGAGTCGATGGGGTCATGCCGGAATACAGCACTTGGAAGTTTACATTTTTGCAAATACCATTTGAAACGGGTATTTGATCTTTGGACCCCAAAGTTATCCGATATTTCTTATTTTTATTAAATTAGGCACTTGATATACCCTCAGCCGTTTTCTACAGCCGCATTGCTGATGGCTTTGAGTGTTCGTAAATAAGCTCCGGCGCGGGGGTCGTTGATATGCTGTTGCGTCTGTAGGTGAGCAACCAGATTGTGATGACGTGCAAAGCTTTTATTACATAGTCTGCATAGATGGGGCTTCTCGCCGGTATGTGTCTTATAGTGCACTTTGAGTACATTGGCATATGTGAAAGACTTACCACATGTGCCGCATGAATAGGGTCGTTCATTCCGATGGGTGCTATAAGTAAAATAGATCTTTAAATTAAATACATATATCCGTCATTGCCACCTACCGTTCATGCTTGACCAAAGATGTGCGATCCGTAAAGCTGCGCTGACAGTATTCACAGTTATAAGGCCGAGCGCCTGTATGCTGACGTATATGACGCATTAGCTGATAGTTGACATGAAAAGACTTTTGGCATATTCTAAGCAGACAAAAGTGAATAGTAATTAAGAATCCGCTTCTAAGGTCTTAAGTGGCTGAACTCACTCGCATTCATATGGTCGCTCGTTTTTGTGTCTTCGCATGTGCGTGTCTAGCGTGCTCTTGCGCGGATAACTATTGCCACAAATATCACACACATGTGACTTGGCACCAGCAGTCTGCGTGGCCACCGCCTCTTTAGTTGCCACCAACATAAGATTTGTTTTTTGTTCTGCAGCTGGTAGCTCTTCAATTAATTCGTCATTGCACCAAATACCTTCTTCCAGTACTTCCACTTCCACTTGCTCGTATGTTTGTATATTTGGGTTTTCTATCACCTGCTGCACTAAATCCTCCTCTTCCACTCTCAGTTCTTTGCAAATATATTCACGCAGGAAATTATCTGAATGCCGGCAAATCTGTCGAAATTTGTGGGCCAAAGTTAAAAACGCGCGACATTTCAAGCATATTCGGGTAGGTAGCTCAGTTGTGCGTACTACCTGTAATTTACAACATATATTAATAGAGCTTAGTAGTGGAGTAGGATCAAAAATTTACCTTAATGCCACTGCAATTTTCAATTTTCTCGCAAATTGAGAGCCCGTGTGGTGCGTCGTCTTTCTCGTAAATGGAAACCATGTGAGTATCGCTGTCCTGTAAACAAATTCGACAGACGGCCTCAATGTCCATTAACAATTCAGTTGTTGCCATAATATGATAATATCAATTGAGTTTAACTTGATTGGACGATATTTGTGTTTTGAAATACACCATATTTAATTGTTGTATCGCAACAATATAATTATCGTTATCGTAAATTAAATATCGAGGGAGCGCTGTGAATAGTCGATATTGTAGAAAATTCCAAATGATATTAGTTTAGCAAATGCATGTTTCAGTTCTATGTTTTTATATTTCTTAGACAAATATTATTATATAAATAATATTGGTAAAAAGCTTGCACTCTGGTGTAGAGAAATTCATTTTAATAAAACATTCTTTAGTTCCGTTAGAATACCGCATAAATAACAAATGCCGATATCATAAATGTATTTATCGATATACTGCTACATATAAAACAACCCTAATATACCACAACATTAAGGTTGAACAACATGGACGGCGCGGAGGCTCTTTGCAGGATTTGTTTGCTGCATCCCAAAACTGAGACGCTTATGGCCACAGAATCGAATTTCTTCGCACAAATTAAACAATGCACAGGCGTGATGGTGAGCAGTGAAAGTCAGTAGACGTAAAATATCAACTTGCAATAATTGAGTGTCGTATTTTAGTTGACACAAGATGATCGAATGCCAAATAAAATATGCACTAGCTGCGCCTTGCTGCTCCGAGCAGCTTTGAAGCTGCGTAGTATGTGCCAGCAGGCAGAGGAGCAATTGCAAAAAGTGAAACACGAACAGGCACAGCAGCAACTGGAGACGGACAGTGGGAGTGAAACTCCAACGCACTTCATCGATTCGTATGAAGTGACACTAGAAACAGCCAGCGTTACAGGCAGTCAGGACAGCACAGATGTCATAACAATAAAACCTGCAACACCAGCGCGATCAACAATCAAAGCATACAGACCCATCCGTCGTAATCGGACTATCGCCGGAGTGCCACCTACATGTTACCCAGAGGCTACCAAACCTCTGGGTGTTACTTATGTATGTAATATCTGCAACAATGTATACACGGAAAAAGTGAAGCTAACAACGCATCTGAAGCTACACAGCGTGCACAAACCACACGAGTGCGAGTAAGTGAACTAATTGGAAAGCTTGAGTTGAAGGCTTTATTGTGATCTTAAATTCTAGAATCTGCCACAAGCGTTTTCGTCAGACACCACAGCTGGCACGTCACATGAATTCTCACACTGGTCTACGTCCATACAAATGCGATTATTGTGATGCTTCTTTTGCGGATCCTTCCACGCGCATCAAACATCAACGGTAAGGCGCAAGAGTTAACTTATTTAATATATTTTCTATAAATGTTTTAATTTAGCATACATACTAATGAAAGACCATATAAGTGCAAATACTGCCCGAAGTCCTTTGCCTATTCCAATGTATTGAATGTACATCTTAAAACACATACGGGGGAACGACCTTTCAGCTGCCAATACTGCGCTAGACGATTTTCCCAGGCACATCATAAGAACACACATGAACGTTCGCACAGAGCGAACAAAGAACTGGACATTGCAGTCATTACAATGGAAGAAGAGTAATTGCCATTTGGGTTAGAATTTAAACACGCACTTTTTAGTACAATGTTAAAATAAGAGTATAGGTCCTATTTACAATTACAACCAATAAATACATGTAAATTATAATACCCTATACCTCTATATATTAAAAAAATATAAAAACGGTTTTATAATTTGTTTTACAATAATTTGGCGTTGTTTTTGTTTTGGCATCAATTATCCCAAACTGCTTTTAAGGTAGCAATAGTAAAACAATTAGCAACTTATGAAATAATATCAAATAATATATAATTTTATAATTAAATTTTTTGTACAAAGCCTAAGCCGGTGGCAATATGCCAATAACCAACTCGGACACATTATCTTTAATACGCTCTTGCCCCTCCAAATCCAACTCAACAGGCTTCCAGGGTCCACGTTTTTCGTGCGTCACACGATGCAGTCGCATTTTATAGGCTTTGACAAATCCTTTGCCACACAGATCACAACTGAAAAAAGGAAATTATGTCATTTTCCTACTTATGTCTTTGCTTAAGTAAAACTTACACATGCGGCTTTTCACCTGTGTGTATCATCTTGTGAAATTTCAAATTGTCCGAATATGTAAATGTTTTCAGGCAGACATCACATTCATATGGGCGCTCCTTAGTATGTATGCTGTGGATAAAAGCATATATATTTATTTATTTAAAAAAAAATAACCTCAATACTGCTAACCGATGATGTTTTGTCTTGGTGGAACGATCAGCAAAGGCGGCAGGGCAGAAATTGCACTTGTAAGGTCGATTGCCAGTGTGCGTATTCATATGCCGCACCAGTTGTTGGTTCTGGACAAATCCACGACCACAGATCCTAGAAATTGAAAATAGAGTTCTTAAGAACACTACGGTCTTATAACATATACCAACTTACTCGCACTCGTGCGGCTTGACGCCACTGTGGAATTTCATGTGTTCGGTGAGACGTGCCTGTGAGGGATAAATGTTACCACAAACATCGCAAATATAATTGGAATGCTTGTCGCGCGGCTTGCGCCCCATTTTCTTCTCCTCGTGGACACCATCTAATGAGGCCGAAGTCGTCTTGGATCGCAGATGCACTTTCCGTGGCTGTCGTACACGATTTAACAAACGTGGTTGCGCCTTAACTTCGGGCAGATAACTTTCATCATCGGAGCTTAAGATATCATGTTTCATGTCATCATCGGGCACCTCGCTCCATACAATTTGCTGAGTGGCTATTTTGTTTTGCTCTGTACTGCTGCTTTGGGGTAGTGATTCAGATGCCAGAACTTCCAGTTCCTCATAGTCTGCAAAGTTTTCGACCTCGGTTTCCGTCTCAACTTCTGCCTCTGCCACTTCAACAACCGTTGTGTCATCATAGACAACGGTACTTTGTTCCTCCACAGAGTTGGTGGCATCGAAAACAATGGCATCCACATCTCCCTCCCCGTCTTCATCAGCGTCGTCTCCTGAAACTACATAATTTATGAATTCACCGCTTGTTTCTTCGACGTCGCCTTCAATTTTGATTTGTGTCTGCTCTTCCCATGCATGCGCTATAGCCTCATCTTCTGCCTCGTCCTCATTACCCCCACCGAAGCTCGTATCCAATTCCGTAGAAAGCATATCTGCTATATGTTGATGCGAGCGCTGACAAGTCAAGCGGAATTTGTATGCAATACGTAGCACTCGTACGCATTTGCTGCACATCTTGTCCGGAAAGTTGTCATCAATGCTAACCTGCAATGCAATGCGATACAAATTACGTTTATAAAAGTGATGGTTCTCTTTGATATTCTATTGTACGTACAGGGATTCCAGCACAGATGTGGAGCATCTGATCAAGGCGGGTGCTGGCATTTTGGCTGAATATGTCCAGTAATAGATCTTCGCCGTCGTTGGGATTGCTTAGGCACACCCGACATACAATCCATTTTTCGTTTAGTTCGGTTTTCATTACTTCTGTATTTAATTGTAGCGAGGCATACAAATTACAAATGAAACTTATATTTTGGTCAAATTATAACAATAATGCAAGCGTCCCTTGCTACGCTTGCCATTCACTTGCAGACGCGCACACTTACTTACAGTATTTAGTATTTTTTATCACATATACAAGTGTTGCAAATGGAAACCAGCTAATGATGTAAACTGACAGAATTAACAGAACACTTTAATTAATAAAAGAAAATATATAGTATTAAAAAAATCAAATATATTGTGACTTAATTATATATGACTACAGAAAAATACCACATGTAGGATTGCCACGGTCACCTTAATAACTGCCATTCACACAACAGTGAAAACAGCTTGGTTTTTTGCCTTTAAAACATTTTTAACATTTTTTGGCGTCGTCAGAAGCAATTGAATAATTTGTGCATTCCTTGTGGCAATACAATTTTAAACGATGCCAACAACAACGACTGCAACAACACAAAAGTGGATAGTATGTCGCGTGTGCTTGCAGCAACCCAAGGAATCAATGGGCAGCATTTTCAATGACGACGCATCCAAAGATTTGACTAATATGATACTAGAATGCGGCGGCGTACCCGTAAGTTTAAATTAAAGACGCATGTTTGAACAAGTAATTTGAAGTATTTTCATTTTAATACTATGTGTACTGTTTGCAGATAAAAAAATTCGATCATTATCCGGATAAGATATGCGACAAGTGCTTAAAGAATTTACATATTGCATTCAAGTTTCGCCGAGTTTGCCAGCGGTCCTACAAACATCTAAGGCAATTTATAGCGCCTGTTGTGGTAGAGCAACAGTCGGCCGAGGAAGATGGTAATGGGCTCAGTACTAGCCATGACCCATCGGGCATAGAGCTGGGCGAGGGACATGTGCTGGCGGGCAGTGAAGAGACCAATGATGAGAGCGAAGAGGTCAAGGAGAGGCTGGTACATGTGAAAAGCGAGCAGGTGGAAGAGGATGGCATTATAGAGGAGCTATACGATGTATATGAGGCATATGACGGTGACTTAGTCACCGAACAGCCGGTCTACGAGGAGGGTAATGCTGAAGATGGCGATGAGGATATGGGAGCACACTCAATATCGGGTCTGTCGGCCGATATAGAATATCTTGAACAACTGGATCAAGATCAGTTAACAGAAAGCGCTCATGAGGATGAGATAGAAGTGCAACATTCATCTGATGAGGAGTTTCTGCCAGTCAAATCGCGTACGATCTCTACACGCTCCGCCAGTGCCGGCATCAAACGACGTGCAAACACGCGAAAAGCCGCAACAGGGAAAACGGCGTTAAGTAATATTAAACGTGAGAAATGCAGCGTGACCACAACAAACATCATATTAAATCCGGACGAGAGCATCACCTTTGGGGAGACAATTGTGCGCAAGGCTACAGGCATTAAGACCAAAGGGGGACACAAAATTCTCGTGGGCGATAAGAAGGAATTTAAATACATATGCGATATTTGCGGAAATATGTATCCATCGCAAAGTCGCCTCACCGAGCACATCAAAGTGCATTCTGGCGTCAAGCCCCACGAATGCGAGTGAGTATCGTAATAACTTCTTTTCAGTTGGATTTCAAATTAATATTTTATATATTTTCTTTTAGAATCTGCGGTCATTGCTTTGCACAGGCCCAGCAGCTAGCACGACACATGAACACTCACACTGGTAATCGGCCCTACAAATGCACCTATTGTCCAGCAGCCTTTGCGGACCTTTCTACACGTAACAAACATCATCGGTAAGTATTTTTTAAACATATATACATAAATGTACATCCATATGTACTATTTCATTATAATTTGTTTAGCATACACACTAATGAGCGTCCTTATGAGTGCGATGTGTGCCACAAGACATTCACTTACACGAACACGCTGAAATTCCATAAGATGATTCACACGGGCGAGAAGCCGCATGTGTAAGTTGAATCATTTACGCGCCAAAAATATTTTGTTAAAATGCATTTTGTACTTGTTGACAGCTGCGAGATTTGCGGCAAAGGCTTTCCACAGGCTTACAAGCTGCGCAATCATAGAATTACGCACGATCGCCGAGGTGGCGGAGTCAATACCAATGTGGATGAACTGTTTCCCATATATACGGGGGCCAAAACTGGCCTGGAGCTGTAAATGCTTATACACAAACATAAGAAAACATATAAAGATATGTATATAAATATATGTATAAAAATATAACAAGTGGTTATATATAAATGCATATATATAGTTATATATATATATATATATATATATATATATATATATATATATATATATATATATATATATATATATATATATATATATATATATATATATATATATATATATATATATATATATATATATATATGAATTACAATACGTAATTGATTATGAAACTTTAAACTGTAACAATTGGAAATAATTTACGAACGCAGCTTAATTGTGAAGATTGCGTCTAGCCTAAGTTTTAGTCTAATTATGCGGAAATAAATTAAGTATTGCTGCACAGATTGTCTTCGCATCGGTCTCATCAGGATACAGCTGCAGCACTGCGTGCACCTGATGCTGCGGAAATAGACTGTTCAAATGATACCGCAACATATTGCGCTGCTCCTCACGTTTTGTATGGTGAATGTCCTCGTTGATACGCGAATCGGATGCTGACAAATGTGCTAAATTGTGAGCGGGAATGGACAGCTTGGAGGCCTGGTGTTGATCCGTCAATGGTTCGGAGGGTGTGCGAGTCAGATACTGATGTTGATAATTGCCATTGATATTTTTCTTGTTAACCAATTGTTGCTGCTGCTGATGTGGTGCGCTGTATGTGGGCGCCAGTAGCCGAAAGGATGGGGACGGTGCCTGCCTTTGCAGCTTCTTGTGGCGATTCAGCTGCTGCGCCGGCTCTACATCGCAGCTATTGCTGCCCAGCTCCATCTGGTTGTTGAAGGAATGACAAAGCTGTTGTTGTTGTTGCTGCTGTGAGATTTTGTCAATTGTATTCGATTTTGTACGAGCCAAAGCCGCCATTTTTGCATTATTGCTGCTGCTGCCACTGGTAGACAATAGCTGCTGTCCGCCATTGCTGTGAAGTGGAGCACTATGCGAGACTTGAAGTGGCAGGCGCTGCAGCTGCGTCGTTTGATGTCGAAATTTACACTTCTGACCGTATGTGCATTTCTTACCGTACGGACATAATTGTTGCTGTGCGTCCGTCATCTTTTGCTGGCTCTGTGTGCGCAAGAACATGTCCAGGTTGGGCCCGGATCGACCCAGTGGATCATCGGGCGGCATAAAGATGTCATCCACAAAGGAGTACATTAGCAGGCGATCCTGGATAACGCGGCGGAACTCGTTGCTCTCCAAAAGCAAATCGCGATAATTGTCATTGGACACCACAATACCATCCGTTTCCACCGCCAGCTTGAGTATGAAGCGATCATCATAGCATGAAACGCGCTTACCATCCAAATGCCGCGATGGTGTAAATACCAACATCCTTTCTTGTTCCAGCTCATAAAGAATTTCCTGTTCAGTTATATTGTTGTTGGCCAGCTCCTTGCGCCAATTGGGCACAAAAGCTGTGATGTGACGATGGCCGCGTTGCCGGAACCAGTCCACACAGATCCGTATTCCGCGGCAGCTAAAGATACTGTGATTACCGTGCGAGAGGGCCACATTGCTACCATCGATGACGATGTGGCGCAGTGACCCGCTTCCGCTGCTAGCAGGGATTGGCACATGATTGTTGTTATTGCTGTTGCTGTTGGTGACTGTTGGCCGTGGCGCATCTGCCGTTAGTTTGATAAGCTCTGCCAGCAGATCATTTTGTTTAGCCTCTGAACCCAGACGCGTTAGCGCCGTATGTATGGACTGCTCACTGTAGCCCAATTTTTGTGCAAATTCCAGATTCTTGCGCTCCGCGTTGCTCAAGTCATCATCGTCGCTGCTTTCCTGATGCTGCTGCGACGTCTGTGGCTTTCTCGCAGACTTGTTGGCGTTTTGTTGTTGTTGTTGATGCTGTTGTTGTTGTTGTTGCTGGTGTTGGTGCTGTTTTTGTTGCTCAGGCACTTCACAATCCATTTTAATGCGCATTTAGTTTGCTAAGCCTCTACGAACCACTGTTGTCGTATGTTGTTCGCCTATATCGTGCCCTTCTTATTTTTTAAGCAATTTTTGGCGACTTTTGCAACAAGTTCCGTCTTATTACATTTTGTTGTTGCTGCCGAACAGATATGTTATTAACATAACAGTGGCATAACATTAACATGCGCTTAAATGTTAATTGCAGAGAAACACAAACTCTATCGTTTATTCGCTTTATTCGCTTTAATTTATATATACTATTTATGAAATTAAACTGACAATATTATTAACACAATGCTAAATTATTCACGTGCGTACTCATAAATCCAATGGCGCTGAAGCTAAAATTCAATTTTAACAGAAGCTATTAGCTGCATGCTCAAAATCTATCGATATCTAACTCTTAATAACCCCATATTAATCGTTGTACGTTAGTCGTTGTGAAACACAACTGCGCGCTACTTTAAATTGAACTTTTTCAAATGTTAAAATGATAAGAATAAAAGTCACAATTACATTAACCATTCATAAACAGATCTTTATTGTGTTGTATATTATAATATATCATATATCGTTTAAATTTAACAAATTCGCTACAATTCATATATGCAAGTATATAACATTTAGGAGTAATTGTTTTAAACATTTATAGATCTCACTTTTCAAAATAAAGTACACGTTTTTCTCTTTGTTTGTTGTATGGTTTGGTCCCTCTTTTCATGAAAAAAGAGTGCGCTGCATTCTAATTAAACTACTCGTACAGTAAATATATAAATATATTAGTAGTGGTCACATCAATTCGGGTATATAGTATGTATTTAGGTATAGATTTTTGTTCAATAGATTAAATGCATAGAAAACACACGTACTTCAACGACAATAAAGTAATTCATTAATTTTGATAAATTTTTTTGGCAATTAGTGTGACAGCAGCACTAAAAAAGCTATCAAATTGGACGTAAAGTTTACTACTTGTGTCTAAAAACGTATATATAGCTGCTACGACGGGTGAGCTGTGTTTGGGTGTGTGTATGAGTAGGAGCTTGTACGTGGTCCATTTCAAATTGCACAAGTCATTCAGTTTGCACGCAGCTTTACTAAAATTTCATTGCAATGAAAGTATTATGAATGCATTCCCCTGACTCGACTTTTCCTGACACCATGTATCCTATAATTCTTGCTTTCGCGTGCTCAACCAATCTGTTTTTGCTTCTTATGTCTAACATAAAATTGGTGTTTCTTTTGTGTTTGTATGTGCGTTTGTGGGTATGTTGGGATTTCTGCTGGATTTTCTTCTTTAAAGGGTAATTAGTGAAGTTCTTCACGTTGACTTTTATACCACATTTCCAGCGGGCGTCGCAATTTATGTTACGCTCTACTTATTCAAGTCGCATTATCTGATTGCCATGCTGTCCAAGTTTATGTCGCTTTTGTTGCCTTTTGATGCACCACTATAAAGTTAACAAAGTTAGTGCAGTTACAACCCAACAGCAATGTAGGTTTAAGTAATTTAATATGGTTAATAGTTAAACTGTTCAAAATACAAATAATTTATATGTATATGAATAAAAGTTCTAATGAGACGCCTCAAAAAAATTTCTAAGTATTTTTTTTGCAGGCGGTAAACCAAAAATCGTTCCATACTTCTGGGCTGTGCAGTACAATAATTATTGCATACTTTTGTGCGCGATAATTGAAATATCAACAACAAAGTGATTTCTGGATATACAAAATCTTTTACAATTTGATGTTCTATATGAAATTTTCTTTGTTTCCAATTGGAACTATGTTTGGTATTTGAGTTTTTACTTTCTCGCAAGCATCCGACGGTACTCACATATGCCCAATTTTCGGCATTTCCTAATGGACTGCGTCAATGGTTGCCAGAGAGAATTGATGAGCTCCCATCAGGTTACGGTAATTTGTTAGGCTCGATATTATTTGGCTAAACAAACTTTGTCATTAATCAGTTGTTTAATTTTTAAGGGCATGCGACAGGATAACGCCCACTGGCTGGCGAGCGTGTGTGAGACTTTGTTATTCTTTTTTCCTGTTAACAGCTTTTTCTTTTTATTTCGTGTTCCGAGGTATACAAGCCTGTTTATCAGGCCTAAAAATAAAAATACGTTACATGCTTGCCAGCTAAGCTGATTAACATTTAGTCCCTATATGGACTCGAGTGTGTGTGGGTGGCTGGGTGGCTGGGAGAGTGAGACAGTGGGGCAGTGTGTAGGTGTTTTTGTTATAGCGGTTAGAGCCTACATTTATATTCAATAGGTCGGAACTTCAGTTTGTGTTCATTGTGGTCAAAGAACAACCTTTAATGTGCCCCATTCTTACTAATTTCATTTCAAGTTGATTTGGCCATTGAAGCTATCCGTGTTTAACCCACCATCCCCACTAACTCCTAATTTCAGCTCCCGTTTTATTTTCAGACAATTGTTATGCGACGCTTTTTTTATTGTTTCCTCGCGCTTTGTTCGTGTGCATTGCATCCAGTTTCCGTTACTGTTTTTATTACTATAGCCTTGGGCCACCGAAAAAGGGCAAGGAAAAACGAGAAAATAAGAAAACTCACTTCACTCAGTTCGTTTCGATTCGGCTTACACTCTGTCCTTCTGTCTGTCTGTTTGTCTATCTGTTTGTCTGTTTTCCTTTGACGGGGTGTATGCTCACCCGCAGTCAATAGTTGAAATTGGCATCTGCTTCAGCTATATATAGACCACGGTTCATATGGGTGTTACCTTCAAAAAAAAAGAAACAATTCTGCTTTTCCATTTTAATATGAAACTCAAATGAAACGAATTGCGCTGCCTTTAATTAAAATAAAAAGCAGATAAGCTGCAGTCCAAACTTTATCGCTTGTTGTCATTTTATGCGTCACAAATTGGTTGTATCGTGTAGATATATAAGTATATATATAATCGTACATAAAGCTCAATTTAGAATTACAGTATATAGATAAATATATTTATATATGTGCATATGTTGAAACAATCTGGTTTGAATCGTTAATTCTTGCTACGAATCAACCGAAACCTCAACTAAACTGTGTCTGTATTTTTAAAATTATTTGAGACTTGACTTACAAAACTATTGAGAGAGAGACCCAGCTACAAATTCGAATATAACTTGGTCCTCAACTCTTGTATTCATCTAATCATGTTTGACAGATTCTAAAGTGTTTGGGCTGTTTATAAATATTGATGGCTTGCCATATTTTGATATTTAATATACTAGAGCAAAATTAAAAAAAAAAATAATAAATAAAGAAATAAGTAAAATAAAAATATAAATATATATTAAAGTTCAAGTAAAACATATAAACAAATTTAATAAAATAAAAATAAAATTAAATAAATTTGGTATTTCACATTTTTAGTTTTCCTATTAAAAAAATGTTTAAAAACAAAATTTATTAATTTAGATTACAATTTTGAAAAGATTTTTGCACCACTGTGCGAACTGCAAACTAAAATAAGCTATATAAATTTAAGCCAAATTTGGCAACATTTGAAATAAAAAAAATCGAATGAATACACCAAACGCTGCACACAGTACACATGTATACAGATGGGAAAATATTTCACAAAATTTCACTAGTGTTAGCCCGAACGTGAGTGTGTGTGTGTGAGTGTGTGTTTGGGTGTGGGCGTGTAAGTGTGTGCTTTAATTCTGCCGGCTACTGGCTTGAAAATGAACCCGCATCGCCTTCGCCTCTATCGCTCGCGTTTACCAACTTAAGCGTCAACGTCAACATTGTTGCAGTTGCAGCAGCAGTTGCTGCCACGGCTGTCCTGTTGACATTTGACCTTGCCATTTACCCCTTTGTGTGTCGTTTCCTTTTTCATTTTTCGGTT
Source organism: Drosophila hydei (assembly GCF_003285905.1). Taxonomy (NCBI): domain Eukaryota; kingdom Metazoa; phylum Arthropoda; class Insecta; order Diptera; family Drosophilidae; genus Drosophila; species Drosophila hydei. Next base: position 663,917 of record NW_022045657.1, read on the forward strand.
TTAGTTTTATATGTTTTTCGTTTGTTTTGCGGTGTGTGCCCGTTAGGCGTTGATGAAATATTCACGCTTCTTGTGACATTTCTCATACGCAATGTAGCACAGGGCAATCGTGATCAGAACGATTATCGTAATGCCCATTATAATGCTGACCAATATGATTTCGTCGTTGATGCTCTTGTACGAGTGACCTGCACAGATTAAAGACAAAAGAGATAGAGAGATTAAGATTTCAGGACGGCATTGACAAATTGGCCAACATTTGATGTTGTTATTCTTGTTGTTGTTGTTATTGGCTGTCTGTGTGGTGGGTGGAGGCGCAGAGCTTTGGGGCTTTTTATGTCAATAGACATTTCGGCTTGTTAGCTCTCATGCATATTCAGCAGCGACATCAAACAGAAAAACGTTATATGTATATACGTATATCCTGTGACAAATGCATTCTTATAAAAATAAATGATGGCCAAGCATAGATGTACGCATGTTGCAAATAAATAACTGAGATAAATCAAAAACAAAGGACATAAAAAATTAAATTAAATTTGGATTCGCAATTTCGCTTTTATTGCCAGAGATGTATCAAACTTTTACGATTTGTGCATGGATTATTAATGCCTTTATCAACAGTAGAAACAGCACGAAAACAAAAAACAAAGACATGAATAATTTATACATATTTACAATCAAATATACATATTATTATAAATATTCCCTGAAATTATTATTGTGTCATTTGATATATATCTGAAATTTGATTTGATTTTCCTTAGACATATATCCTCTATATATATTATATATTGATATAAATATTCCGTTATTGTTTTTCCAAGAAATTTTCATTTTTACTTTAACTTAATAAATATTTACAAGCCACAATTTAGATCGAAAAATATACCAAATTTTTACACTAAATCGTTGAAATGAAATTTTATATATTTACTAGCAGAAAAAATATCAAATTTTCCTTTACATTTAATTCAATAAATTTCAAGCTTTTCCAACTTTTCCTAAACTTGATTTATTTTCAATATTCAGGACAAACTTTTTTCCCTCGCAACTTTTGATGGAATTTGCCTAACTTATATTCAATGTTATTAGCTTAATAAACATCGTGCAATATAAACATATAAGCGTCGATATTTTCTATGGCGTCGTCTTTTTGGTAAATGGCGGCCTTTTTTATGCGCTCCATTTAGCCAAGATGTTTGCTCTCTGCGTAATTTAACACATAATCGATGAAGCTTGAACCTCCCTCGGCGCCCCATCTCTTACACCTCTTGCAACAGAATATTAGGGCAAATTAAAATCTTGATTTTTGTTGGCCAAGCAACCGTTGCGTTGCGTTGGATCTGTTAATTAGATGCCTCAAATTACTTCGCTAAGTTGAACTCAAGTCGGCTTTTAACGATCTGATGACAATGTGGCCTAATAAATTGAATTCAAATGGCATAGCTAATGTGCGATTGTCCTTTAACCAGGCTAATGGCATCTCTACCACCTGCCCCTAGATATAGGCAATGCTTTTTGTTTGTGGTACGTAGCTTGCCTGCTGATAAAAGCTAAAGTTGAATATGAATTCAAATAATAAGAGACTAAAATTATTGACATCCGTAGATATTGGTATATATTTTGCTAAATATATAGCATAACTTAAATCGTAATAAACATCTGACAAAGTCTTTTCAAAATTACGCAATTGCAGAAAGATTGAATTAAAATGTTGCGCAGAGTTCGTTCTTAAAGGCAATTCAAGTGAAAGCCTAATTAAAACAAATATGAATTTTAAATTAAAATGAATATGCTCTGCTGAAGCCTAAAGAGAGGGAAAAAAATATATATTTATATATACATATATGTATTGTATTGTATCGAGAGGTTTGTTCGGTCACACTCGGTTAGTTTTTAGTTTATGAAAAGTATTAAAACCAATTTCTTGTGTGATCCAAAAAAACAGAAATAGCAAAAACAAACAGTTTGCTCAACTTACACACAAATGCCCACAGACCAGGCCAAATAATTTATAGAATGTCCGGGCAAAAAAGTTTTAGCTGTCAAAATGTAAAATTGTGACATAGACAAAATAAAAAAGAAATGCAAATGCCGTAAGCAAACCCAAAAAAAGAAGCAAAATTGAAAACTAAATGAGAACTGGCATCCAAATACCGCAAGCGAGCAAAGCATGAATTGTTGAGATTTACGAGAGGGCGAGAAGAGAGAGAAGCGAGAATGAGGCAACGAGCTGGGTCTAAATTTTGGCTTATTCTATTGGGGCATGTAGCAAGGCCTTTCGTATTAAGTTCTCCTTATTGTTTTCTGCCAATAAAGCTATTTGTAGTTGTATTATTATTATTATTATTATTATGAATGTTTCTGATATCTGTCAGAACAATAACGTTTTTTTTTTTGGAGAGAACAGAAGGACTCCTTGGGGGCTTTGTGGCCAGCATTAAAGAATTTGCAGAAATGCTCAGCGTGATTCGCTCTGATTGAAGCTTTGTGGCAAAAAGGAGATGCTAACACACATATATACATTTTCATATACATATGTAGATAGGGACACAAGCTGTGTAGAGGGCGGCTCAACGTGGATTACTTTGCTGCCACTTCAGCATTCCATTCAAAACCCTCAAACCAGCCGACATCTTGACTTTAGCTTTAATGTCTGTGAAGCTTTAATTTCAATTTACCTTTCATACATCTTGTCTGGGAAGTGTGAAAGGAAATTGTCAATTATTTAACATCAAAGCGACGTTGACTGTGACATCAAATATGCGAGAGCTCGCGGCCTTTCAATACGCGGGCATAATTATAGTTTAGCATATCGAATGGCATGACAATTTGCAGGTTCAAGATGTGGCCTAATAAACAGCTTGCGGATGTGACCCGTAGACTATTAAAGCAAGTTTAGCTCGGTTTTGACTGAATTTCATATTACTTCAAAGTTGACATATCGAAAACATTTGTTATAAATTGACTATTGTGGGTTTAAGCAACTTTTATAAAAAAGATTTTTGTAAAAATTAAACATTAAAAAGAAGGAAAAATTATTATGGCTGAGTATGTATTAGAGTAAAATGAAATGTCTGCAATTATTTATTACGCATTTGTTTTGCACCCAGCGAAACGAAAATCTCGCCATGTCAGAGTGTTAAATCATCTTGTAAATTTCATTGGAGAGGCAAGCTATCTGTTATTGTGCCCTTGGTAACTTTGCCAATCCTTGTTCATGGATATGTTCACACTGCTTCAGTAAGTAGACGGCATTCTGGTCAGTCTTAAGAACTTCATATTCAACTAGCCCTATCATGAAGGAGTATAAGTGCTTGTACCTGCTAGTGAATATGGCAATCTTTTGGATAACTGAATGTATACCACTTTATTTAACGTCGATGCTTCCGATAGTATTTCTGCCTCTATTTGGTATATTGGTACGTATTAACAGATCAGCGTATGCCAAATGGAAATTACATAATAGATCTTCATAGGACTCAAATACTGTATGCCGTTTGTACTTTTCAGAAAATTTAGTAATGTTCTTAAGTGGGATCTTTATAGCACTAGCCATTGAATATAGCAATCTCCACCATCGCATTGCGCTGGGCACTATTCTCTTAGTGGGTTGCGGCCCTCGACGGTAACAGTTGCTATTGCCTCAGAACGGGCTATACCACGAATAAGACTCGTAATCATTCCATATCTAACAGCATATTTATTCATTTTACGCAGCTTATTTTTCGGTCTGCTCATGGTCACCTGTTTTATATCGATGTGGATATCGAATTCAGCTTCTACGGCCATGATGTGTCCCATTGTCAAGGCTATTCTCAGTGAAATGGCAGCTGTAAGTCATATTTCGTCTAATCCTATAGCCGCAATCACTGTAGTTCGAACCTTACGATTGATATAGCAAAATATATTTGATGTGTTTATGACACAAGAGGAGGAGTACGTAGAAGAGGGCGAGTAAGTAATCAACATACATATATATTTGTATTTATAGATATATATATATATATATATCATAATTCCTATTACTCTTGGTTAGTCCGCCGCATCCCTCAATGATAGCGATTGGATTCTATATCGGTGTCGCGTATGCTTCCACAATTGGAGGCATTGGTACGTTGATTGGTACCGGCACAAATCTGACCTTTAAGGGCTTATATGACACGTAAGCAATACTTAAGACTTGATTTTGAATCTTTGTTCCCTATTCTTGGCTTTTTACAGACGCTTTCCCCATATCAAGGAAAAGGTCGACTTTTCCAGTTTCATGATGTATTCTTTGCCGTTCGCCTCAATTTTAAATGTGATAATTCTGTATTTTACTATGCAAATAACACATATGGGCTTGTGGCGGCCGAACAGTATGGTGGGTCAGCAAATTAAGCGTGGTTCCATGAATAAGGCTGTATTGAAGGAGTTGCTCCAGGAACGATACCGCGAATTAGGTCGCTGGACTTGCCATGAAATACAAGTGGGCGTTGTTTTTATATGCATGATTCTGTTACTGTTCTTCCAAAGCCCGGGCTTCATGAAAGGCTGGTCTGATCTGCTCAATGCTAAGTAAGTCTACAAAGCTAAAAGCGTATATTAGTTGGGGTCGAATGCCCGTCTGTCCGTTTGACAAAGTCATTGGCCATATCGGCAATATATCTTTCGTAGAATCTGAACAACTAAATCATGATATATAGCTAAAAATCATAGTCTCGAATCTTGGTACATTTAAAAAGTTAAAAAGTTAAGCGCAAAAGATGAATAATAGATTTACTAGCTAGAACATCGAAATTTGTTGCATTCAACTCTTTTGCCATCCATATATTACAATCAACTACCTCATCCAATCAGGCATATCGGTGGTGCCACTCCAATATGTCTATCAGTTCTTCTGTTGTTTGCCCTACCCACACAGTACGCGTTCTTCAGGTACTGCTGCCAAAGTAAGTTGCAAACTTCCATATGAATTAATGTATCTGAAGTAACTTATAAATATATTTCCTAACAGCTCCTCCTTTCACTGGGCGCGCCATGGATGCTTGTCTCTCCTGGGCGTATCTTCAGAGAAATACCCCTTGGGGCCTCTGTTTTTTGCTTGGTCGAGTTATATCTAACTTTTTTTTATATATATATAATGACAATTGTTTTGATTTAGGTGGTGGCTTTGCACTTGCTGAGGGCAGTAAGGTTAGTGGAATGGCCAAAATGCTGGGCGACTCATTGTCCTTCATTACCGGCATGCCATTAATGGCCTGTGTGGCTTTTACTATTGTAGTTAGCCTTATCTGCACGTGCGTCACTGCGAATGTGGCCATTTGCAACATACTGATACCTGTATTCAGTGAGATGGTAAGTAACCCAAGATATTTTGAGATCCTGCTATTTCAATTGTCTATGCCACAGGCCGTTACAATTAAAGTACATCCCTTGATGCTGACTCTTCCGGCTGCTCTGGCTATCAGCACATCCTTTCATTTGCCGGTCAGCACGCCCCCAAATGCCATTGTGTGTGGATACGCCAATATCAAAACAAAATATTTGGTAAGCTTACACTAGATTGATCTCACCTAACTCTGTACTACTTTCGAATTATCCACTTTTTTAGGCGGTTGCTGGCATTATACCAACCATCAGTTCATTCATTTTAATATTTGTTAATGCTATATCGTGGGGCCAAGTGGTCTATCCCACAATTAATCAGTTTCCGTCTAGTCAATATTTAGAAAAGTAATATAAAAGAAATTCCAAATTGACGAAATTTTCATCACTCAGTTGCACTTTTATAATTTATAAATATATTTTTCTAAAAGATACGAATAAATATATGTAATAAATGTATATTGAAACACTTGAGCTTGCTCAAAATTCTGTTTGCACAACCGAAAGCTCTCAAATTTCTCTTGTCACAGCGCTTTATGAAATATTCATTTTAAAAACGTGTTGCACACTTTTAAAGAATTTAATCCGAAAGAAATCCACTTTGTATTGAATTGAGTTTGTAAGTAAATAAATGAATAAAATCAAGCGAATTTGTTGGCTAAACAATGGCAATAATAATGAAGCATATGCAGCCAAAGCCATTAACACGCCAATCCCAATAAAATTGTTATTTATTTTCAATTATATCGACAAATCCCGAACTTGTTTTATGCCCATTTTATGCTGTTTACCAACACTGCGGACATGAAGCTCACTTTAACAAGTTTGTCCTTCTTGCCACACCCACGCACACAGCAGCTGCCGTGACAGGTGGTCTTTGTGTGCGGATTTTCGGCACATTCTAACAGCATAATATATACGTATATATTTATTGCATTTATCTGGATCACAATACATAATTCACGCACAATTTGTGGCAATCAAAAACTATGATAAAGTTATACATAAGAGCACAAAAGCAGCACCAAGCCCAGGCGTCACACAAAAACTGTCTTACGTACGTAAGTGCTGCCAGCGGGTGAGCCGGAGGCGTTCATAAGGGCATAAACCTACTTAAGATGGCGAGTGGGCGTGGTTAGGCCTTGTTTGGGGCTGGGAAAACAAAACTTTATGCAAACACAGCAAAAAGTCGTATGCTGGCATGGCTTCTTTACGCTCATTCATAGAGAATGCCTATGTAATATTTATCTCTGGAGCTTTGCTTTCTTTCCCTGTTAGACTAGACTTATTCTGCAATCGAAATTATATGTGGGACCAACAGTAAATGATATGCAGTTCACAAGGTAGCATAAAACCTACATAAGCCCCAAATACACATTCTCAGTATACACACACACACACATATATATATATATAAATATATATATATATGTATATATATATATATATAAATGTATGTATGTATGTATATATGTATATATGTATATATGTATATATATATATATTACACTCGCACTGAAGCACACTTGTTTACATGAATGCGAAACGCAACAAAACAGAAATGTAATAAAAACGCGTCAGGGAAAGTGGCCAAAAATAAAAATAAAATATAAAAAAAATGAAAAAGAAGGAATACATAAAAACACGCTATCGTGCAGTGATTACTGTATAGGATGCCACACAGCGGCAGTTCATCAGCTACAACAACAGCAGCAACAGCCGCCAGGATGAGGACTCAGACGTCAAAACGTCGCCGCCGGCTGATCCACCAAAGCCACCAAATGTTGTTGCTGATGCTCTCAATGAGTAGGACAATGGCCCTATACGTAAGCCTCCATCAAACGCGCTACGCAGCAATGGTATGAATTGAACATCAAGAACAACAAGAAGCAAACAGCGTAAATAACATAAAAATCAAAAAAATAATGTGAGAATGGTAGATTATCTTGATTACAATCGATGGTAAGGGTCCCTAAAGTCAAGTAGTTACTTAGAAAAATGCACAAAAAAAATTAAAAACTTATATAAAAAGTTTTTTATTTAAGAAAATATTTTTGCTTGAACATCTCTCAAAAATCATTAATCAAAACAAAAATAAAATGAGGCATGTTTTTATAAAAATAAACCAAAATATAATCATTTATTTGTTGATTTAAAAATATTTATATCTATTTAAAAAATATGTTTTATAACTAATACACCTTTCCAGGCAGTTTGTACCACTGTGCCATATGGACAGTGGCAAACTAATGAAGTTGTCAAATATTATGTGCGGTCGCCTCTAACTGTTTATAGCTGTGTCTGTGTGTGTATTTGTTTGTAAATGCGTAAGCCACTTACTACTGTAATAATTGTTGTCTGAATAACCGTATTTTCCGGCTGTCCTGCCGCCGCCCGCCATCTTGTTGCGCTGCTTTGTTCCACTTGGCGTGTGCTTATAATGCAACTTCCGGTCAATCTGGTCGTGGCCCAAGCAGAAGTCTTCGAATTGGTTGAGCTCGTGATCTGCTTATGTTGAGGTTTATGAGCTGTCAAGTAGAAAAGCAAACCACATTGCAATTTATATAATGTAACAGGCACATACAAAGCTCTGAGTGTGTGTGTGTAAGTGGCTGTTTGTAAGTGGCTGTGTGTGAGTTCAATTACAACACATCAAATCACAACATACACGGGGCACAAGAAAATTTGCAAAAGTCACGTTACGTATACGCCGCGTCAGCCGCGTTTTAATTATGAAACCAACACACACACTGTGCCACACTGCCTACGACCTTGTTGTGTAATTATGCATATAATTGTGCATGTACCCATTTAATATTAACGAAATTGTTCGCACTTTCAGCGTGCAGCAGCAGCCGCAGCAGGTGCCACGACCCGCAGCAGCATCTGGAGAACGCAGATAGCAGCTGAAGTAAACGCTCAGCATCAAATAAATTGCGTTCATTTTGTGTAATTAGTGTAAGTAGCTTTGGTTCCTGCTGATTGTGTGTGTGAATGAGTGCGACTATGCCTTCACCTCAAGTCCTCAGTCGATGGGGCCCAACGTACGAAGCAATTTACGAATTGCATTTTGGCCAAGTTTTGTGAGCTGCATATGGTATATGTTGTACATTCACTTTGCTGTGCTCCATTTGAGCTCGCATTGTTTGCTTGCCTCGAGCCGTGGCAAGTTAAATGAGTACGAGCCATGCCATGCCATGCATTTGTAATAGAACCACATTCCGATTACATGCTGCCTACGTGGCATCCAGACGTGCCGCAAACTTTCACCTCACATGAGACTGGCAATTTGCTAAAACCAAAATCTATAAATTCTCTGGAATTACCTGTACGAATACCCTTTGACTTTATGAGCTTGAGTTTAATTAGTATTTGTGGACTATATTGCAGAATTTAGGATGACTTCTCAAAGGGGTGAAGTTTAGTGGCATGTTGCAGTAGCAGTTGGAAGAAAGAATTTTTCAACTATTAAGATGCATCATAACTGCTAAGGAAAAAGCTTTAAGCTTTTAAGATATAGATATAATATAATATATAATATAATATAGATATATATACAGGTACTGCTATACTAAAATTTAGTCGGAATATATTATAAGAGTTAAGGCAAGACTGCATTTTTATATTTGCATATTTTGGTAGCACATTACAGCACAGTTGCTGCAAAAAGTATGCGGCAGGTCTGCTATATTTATACAATGTATACGTCATATGCTATTTACAGGGTAAAGCCTTAGTTGCCATCTCTTAGCTTGACCCTTTTTTTCGTTATAAATTTCAATTTAAGCTTTAAGCAAATAAATTTCGGTTTTATATATTTCACAGCGGACTAATATTTACATTTAGAATTCTATTAAGGAATATATATATTTTATGCTTTACTAGTTTTTATTAATTGCAAGTTGCGAGTACTTTTGCTATTTGTCTTCAAAGTGCAATTAATTGTTGAGATTAACTAAGCATGCCTTAATAAAGTGTAATCGTTTAATCCTCTTATTAATTTGAAAGTTTTTGTATTTTCGTTATTAATGATGAACAAAAGTTTTGCCATAAGCATTAATTGCTGCTGCTTAAAGCGATTTATTATCACTTGGGCGGGTGCACGCACACCCATGCTCCCAAACAAAACTTAAGAACTTTATCTTAAATAAATTCAGTGAGCTAGCCGAGCGCACTTTGTGAGAAGCAAAATGCAGCTTTAATTTATAAAATTCGCACGTTTCCACAGAAACTCAATTACAGACTCAAAAAGGCAAATCTTACCGCTCAACTTTGATCTACACACACACAAACACCCACACATATAAACATCTTCACATACATACATATATTCTTACAGAGAATTCTAATAAAAGTTCAAGCTTTGAGCTATGTGCGGGGCACTTGTCAGCTTGCTTGTCATTTTTCAAATACAAATAAAAGTAAAAGCAATAAAAAATTTTCGATTGGTTTGGCAAATATTTTATGTACTGTATTTAACTACCTGTCAAAAGTTTCGAGAGATTGGTTGTTAAAAGTTCAACAAATTAAAAAATAAAGAGATATTAATTTGCAAAGCAAAGTCAACTCTGATAGTTTTATTTAAAGTACTGCAAAGTTCTGAACAAGTGCAAAATAATAAAAAGTTCTTAGTCAGTATATCGATTGAGTTTCTAACACGGAATTTGGTTTAAACTGAACCCCTAACTAACTAAACTAAGCAACCAACATCGAAACAGAAAACAAAGCCACAGCTAATTTGCCAACATGAACTGCACAGACAAACCAAAAGTTAATGAAATTATGAAACCAACTTGCAGACATATTGGACCGAGTAAGAGATTAGCACGAGAGGTGAAGAAGGGCGAATATAAATGGGCTTTAGAGTCCAGTCAGTACTTCTATACTTAGGGAGCGCTCAGGCGAGGAGTTAATTAGATAATAAACCAAATTTAAAATTTAATTTAATAAGGAACCACTTTTCAAATTCTAAACTATAGTTGCTGCACATGAGAGTAAAGTTGTAGAAATTTATAAAAAGGTAAATCAAAAAATATTTTACATCCCCATATCAATAAAAGTTCAGAACATATTCAAACATCGCCTCGTACGTAAACTGATATGAAATATTGCTAAAATCATTTTCAATAGTTCAATCAAAGTTTAGTTTAGAGTAGAGTAAAAGTTGTTTATGCTAAACAAAAGGATTGATAACATATTGATTGAGTGGCACCTGGACTATTTGATAGATAAGTAACCCCAATTCAAATGATTGGGCAAGCAATAGTTAAAGTTTAACGAATATGCAAAACAAGACTTCAAAGAAAACTGAAAATATGAGCCAAAACTTTTAGCATACGTGCACGAAAATATCATAAATGGGAATATGGACAGCTGTGACGGAGTATGAGAGCCATGCTTGGGGCCGTGCGCACGATGATGATGATACCCATCAGTGTGTGTGGGTGTGTGTGTGTGTGTGCAATCTGCGGCACTTATATTGGCAAGGAGGCAAAGGAGTCCCCGAGGCCAGTTAGGCAGGGGCATGGTCGACTGCTCGCCGTGCGAAACGCGCTCGGTTTTGTTTTTCGGCTCCAACCTGGTTGCGGTGAAGGTGTGCGTGCTTGAAGACAAGTGTCAGCGTGTGTTGAACAACGTCCAACAGCACTCCAATCAAACACGAGAACACGCTGTTTATGAGTGTCTGCCTGTGTGTATGACAGAGAATAAAGGAGATGCTATCAGTGTCCAGTGGCTGTACCTCCACTTAGATACTCCATAGAACGCCCAAATAATGCACCAAAAAAGGAAAAAAAAGAATACATTAAAATTGTCGCCTCTATTTCAGCTTGGATTCTCTGCCAAGTGTGCGTGTTTGTGCATACGCAGTGAATGTGTTCATCTGTGTGTGTGTGTGAGTATGAGTGGCTGTAGCCATGTCCCATCCACTACAACAAGCTTTTCCGTATCGCCACAACCATTGGGTTGGGCATGGCATTTGCGCACGAGTGGCCCATTGTCTAAATTATTTCTATGGTGCAAAGTTTTCCATTTGCCGCTGAATTTGCGTGGTTGGCCCGGAACTCGATGCGCAGGACTTGGCACCCGGTTACGGTAAAGGCGTTTTCAAAAAAAAAAGAAAAATAAAATATGAAGAAAAAATATGTAAACAAACAATGCATCAATTTAAAGACGCACGTTTTACCCCCCTTTCGTCAAAAGCTGTGATTCCTTGCGATTGCCCCTAATTGTAAGTCAAGTCAGTCGCGCATACGGCAGCAATAGCTCAGAGGCACAAGAACAAATGTATAAATATATACAGAGACGAGTACGTATATATATATATATATATATATATATATATATATATATATATATATATATATATATATATATATATATATATATATATATATATGTATAAGCTCTATACTGTATGTTAAATAATGCGGTGCTAATAGTCTCTGTATTAATAAATCGCTTTAAATATTTCAAAATTAATCTATGTGAGTGTGTTTATCAAAAGCCTCATTCAGCATATTCAAGAAATTGTTTACTTTAAGTATACAGATAGCTGAATATTATTCAAATATTATAGTATATACATTTTTAGCAACTTTAATATTATAATGACACATAGACAGAACGAAGCTAAGCCTTTGCATGCTTAGTTTAACATCTCACAAAGCAAAACTTTCTATATTTCTATGAAGCTTGCCATAGACACAACTTAAAATTGTTGCTAACTTTGCTGAAAAGTTTAAGCATATAGAAAGTAGTCTTATCATGTATATTAAAATAAATATATATATAGAAATTTGTTGTACTTTTCTGTAATGTGCAAAATGAAAACAAATTATTTGCATATGGAAATTAAACAAGGAGGAAACCTGGAAAGGGACGAGCATATAAAAAGCTTAAACCTCATTGCTAGTTTTTAATTACGAAGCACAAAAGGTATATAATTCAGGTTAACTATGAACTTCACTGCAGTCAGTTAAGTAAAAAATATTTATTTTCCCAAATCGATTCCATGGTCGAAATGATTTTTCATGATTTTCACTCCTGATTTATTCAACTGAAATATGATATTTCAGCATAGTTTTATTTGAACGCCAATTGTGAGGCCTGATTGGAACGAGAACAAAATCGTATTTAATATGAAAAATAGTCTAAAAATTGCCGATCTAAAGTCATGCAAAGTCATTCGTTTCGACCTATAAGCATCCTGTAAATGTGTTACACTAAAAAATATTATAAAATAAACTATAGTTGCAGTTCTTCCCAGTTGGAAAGTTATTTGTATTGCTATTCTTATCAAGCAAGCATCATATTTAATGTCCAAAATCATTTAAATCGGCTTCAACTTTTGATTCTAGAATATTCCACATTATAGAACGTCATATATATGTGTGACCAACAGTCAATTCTGAATATATCTACGTAAGTGTGTTTCTAATGAATTTTGTTCTCGCAAGTTATCTAATTTTGTAGCATACTTTCAGGCGCGTCGCTACGTCGTTATGGTAACGGATTAAGCAAAATGTCGGACAGGCGAGCAGAGCAAATGGCCACAAAACCAAAAAGCTAGAAGCTACCATCAAATGAAAATTGCACAGAACTAAAAATAATATTTTTCCTTTCGTTAAACAGTCTGAAAAGTTATGTTTGAATTGTTAGCCTAGAGTTGAATCTCTACTCATGAAAATTGTAATAATATTTTCCAATCTGTATTAGCTTATAGAATAAAGTATTAACAAAAATCCCAAACATAAATTAAAAAATAAAATACAATAAAAATAATTAATTTTAATTCAAGTTCCCGAAACGCTTTGTGGTGCGACTCGTAAGCCAAATCAACGACAGTTATGATTATATTTTATACGTTACATAAATTTCTATTAACTGAAGCTTTCATAAGCCAGTTACAAATGCGCATATAGTTCTTAAGCCATTAATCATTGGAGCATATATGTGCGATGAGCATAATAAATCTTTCAGTTGTCAGGCTAAATATTTAAACATAATTAATCTGAGTTAGCAAAATGCCCACAGAGCGCACCTTCCACCTTGGCCCCAAAATTGAGCCCAATCCAGTTGAGACCGAAACACTTTTAACACTTTGCTGCATCTATTAAATGCCCATATTTTAACGCATGCTAATCCCTTGTATACACCAGGGATTGTCGACCTTTCCAACTGCCAGTTAGGATTAGTGTCTGATTCGCAAACTCATGTCAGGCATAATTGTAAGTCCCGACGAGCTTTTAATCCCACTTTAACTTACTTTCACTAATGCACAGCACTAAAATAACTGTAAACTATTGTCCCAAAAGAGCAAAACTTTATATCTGAAATTGTATACTTTAAATAATATAAAGCAAATGCACATTGTGTGTAGAAAAGGTAATAAAATTTATATTGCATATATAACTAAAGTCAAGGATGTTTTAGCAGAAAAATATTGTTAAGTTTAAAATCATTCATGAATTTAATAAATATATAAACCAGATAATTCAAGGTCGAATGCAAATCAAATTATGATAATATACCTAAATCAAATATATTAACAACCGCTAAACAATTTCGTTGTCAGTCTCTTTTAGGTCGTCCCCTATTTTTTATGGTGAATCATAAAAAACAGCGTAAGATTTCATTGAAACGTAATGGCTTATTCATAATATGCAAATGGTTCGTCATAAAAGTAACGTTAAATGCTTTAAGCAGTTCCCACGTTTCGCTTTTATCAAAATATGTTAAATTCGTGGGGGAAAATTTGCTGAGGCCAATGTGTTAAAATGCGCATAAAAAAAGTTTTACTTTATGCATCAAATTGAGCCAAGGAAAATAGTAAAGAAAAAAAGAAACTCAGCATTATTTAGTTTCGTTGACTCGAGCCTTAAACTGAACCTGAAAGCCATGAAGTGGATTTGGAGAGAGATTGATGTGCGTGAAATGAACACGTAAAAATGGATTGCAAATTGGCTGTTCGTTTCCGAAATACCCTGTAAAAGTTTTGTATGTAGTGTATTATTTCCGATAACTTAATATTAGCTAAGCTACTGCTAAAGCAGTTTTTATATTTATTTATGCAGCTAGGAAACATATTCACGCTGATATTTAAATGTAATAACATTTTGAACTCACTCGAAATTGCGAAATTCTGAGAAGCATTTCAGTAAATTATTTCTATGAAGTGTAAAAACAAAATACACACAAATTTGTATACATATATATGCAACATAATGTAGCAAAAAGACCTTCAATTTTCTACCAAACATTATATCTTAAGGTATATACAACTGTGCGTGGGATTTTTGACATCGTATTAAAATTTCCGTCGTCAACGTTCAATAAAAATTATAGCAATACACTTTACACCTTTTTGTCACGCAATAAGATAAAAGATACAAGAGATAAAATAAGTAAAAGGCTCTTTGAATTAGGTGATGCGTTTAGCCTGAAAACCCGCCATTTATCTGGGCTGTCAGCTGGCAGCTGGCAAGCTTTAGGTGACTCCATAATTGATTTATGTGGTCCATCCATATGGAGGTGGTTTCTGGTAGCTGTAAGCTGTTAGCTGTTAACTGATCCTGGGTTCACACTAGCACTTATCCCGTGCCGTTAGTTGGTTTAAATCGTAATGAAGTTTTGTTGTCTGGCGGCCATAAAACGCCTAATTTAAGCAGCAATTGAATTTAATTGCGAACAGTTGATCAATATGCCCGCAAATAGCACGCAGCTCGAACTCTGGACGGTCCTTTTGTCCTAGCAGCTGCCTTTGTTTGAGCCGGAGCTAAGGCAGTGGCCAAGATAAACAGTAAAAACAGGCGACACAAAAGCGCGCGAAATCACACAATCAACTACACACGCACACACTAATAGAGCAATACGCACTCACACACAAATATGCACAAACAGCGTGAGTGAGAGACAGCGAGAGGACTCCGGTCGTAGCACTTTAATGTGGCGCCAAATGAAGCGGCTTCCACGTCCACGTCGTCTGGCTTGTTGTCAGGATCTGTTCAATGCGCGACCGTCGCAGCGGCGTCTGTGCCATCTAACGGTATTTGTTGTACTGATTGCCCAGCACTGGCTGCCAGATGAATGGACCAAAAAATTGCCAAACAACTTCACATTTGTCGGTGCAAGATGCGAAAAGTTTGCGCGCGCCCCATGGACAAAAGCATCACACCAACACATACACGCACACACACAACGCCACTCACACCCTCACACTCACGCAGCGCTTGGAGCTTTTACTACGCGACGAGCTTTTGTGAGGCTTTTCTTTTTGCCCATTCCATTAATAAGCTTCCTTCAAAAGTCAAAGTGCTGTATCAATTCGCATTTGCTTCCAAATTTTTATATCTGTTGACTAATATAGTTACTATTATTGTTATTATTAGTCTAATGAATTCTATTATTATGAATTTTTTTAATTTTAAAATTAATATTTTACTTAACATAAATATATATATATATATATATATATATATATATATATATATATATATATATATATATATATATACATATATATATTAATTTATATTTTATAAATGTAGACTGCTAAAAACATCTTGCCCATTAATATTTACAATATTGTTTCAATAATTTTAAGATATTTTTTATATTCTTTTATTTTAAATATGTATTCTTTCGAATCTGTATGTATATATAAATGCAATGTATATATATAAAAATATAAATTTTTTGTCTTAAATTTCTTTACAGTGGCACGAGTGCCAAAAATGTAAAAATTTTCTGAGCTTCTATTAGTAATTTAAACCCAATCTGAATGTAAAGTGAAAAATCTTTTATATTATTTATTTTTCTTTTATTGTTATATTCTTATTTCTTTCTTCCTTAGTCTTTTCTAGATATTTCAAAATTTTTAAACTTTGTTCATAATTAAATACGTCAAAGCCACATTGAACACAGTTATGAACTTTCAGTAGGAAATTTCAATTACTTTTTACATTGTTCTAGATTTGTACACAATCTGAAGCTGTCTATTCACTGATATACATAACCAATTGAGCTAATATGAATATGCTAACTAGGCGTAAAATTTGCTTATTTGTTGCGACTTTGGAGCCAAGTGAAAACGCTCTGACGTCGAATCCATTCAGATTTGTTCAAAACGTGATGCGTAGCAACGAGTGTGTCTATGTGTGCGTGTGTGTGTGTGTGTTTGCGTGTGTGTGGGTTGATGGGGATTATCAGTAAATGATTTGCTAAACAAGGCAGATGATTTAATTGAATTTTCAGAGCTATAGTTCAAAACCGTTTGGCCAGAGATTAGAAAGAAATAAAAATAAAAGGCAGCTGTGTCGGGGTAAAAATGGAAAAAATGAGATGAAGTCATCTTCTATAATAGATCAACGACGTTGTAAGCGAATCCTCCCCCGGGCAACAATCTGTATGCGATGTGCGTGTTATTTAAGACAGATTGTGTGAGGGTTTACTGTATGTAAATTACTTTATTAAATATTTTAAAATTAATAATTACAAAATATATTATCATTATATATGTATTACATATTTGATGGGGCATAATGTTGGTTGGGTAAGGGGCTTTTAAGAGAGGGGCGTGTTTTGTATTCTGCTGCAGCACAACTTAAAAATATCACACACAAATACCACGCAAGAAATGAAAGTTTGATGAGTTTTGTCATCGTTCTAAATCTGCGCACTGTCAAAACTGGGACTGGGCTCTAGCATCTATGGACACTCCTTGTCGCTGATCTTCTGAAAATCTAAATGGCAAATATATACATATTATGTAATACAGAATTTATATTCATTATAATATATGCCAACTCACTTGCATTCTGGAGGCAATTCTCGGTTTTCATAATACAAACATTGCGATACGTTTTGGTGGCTCCTTTGTCATCCGCCGCGCATATAAATTGATTCTCCTGCGTATCGCACTCCATGTTACACTTCACATTCGGATCGGGCAGACTGAGGCACTGCACCAGTGTTAGCGCATATAGCGTCACTATAAATAAACACAATAGCCATAATAGTTAGTTAAGCAGAACACACAAACAAGTAAAAGTTGAAGAAGAAGAAAAAATCTCTGCCTGGCAACATGCTCTGCATACGAAATGCGATCAACCCAATATGATATCATCAATAGAAAAAAAATAAATCCATTGTCCCAGTCATCGAGCGATCGATCGATCGTACGCCCATTTTTTGTAGACGCCAGCTTGTCTGGCATGTCATTGGCCCGCCGAACAGTAATGCTCGTTGATTACCTGGCACAGTCAGCTCTACCTATGAATATTTCACGTCTTCCTATTAACACCCCCTAACTAATAAGCCAAATTGACCAATAATTACTTGATTTTATTAGAAAGTTGAATTAAATCAAATATATAAAACAAATTTTTAGAATTCACAGATAAATTAATTTTCTTAACATGATTTTCATACGAAAAATAATTTATTTACAATTACAATTAAAATTAAATTAAGCAAAAGTAAGACAAAATTATTGTATTCTTTTGTTTTATAAATTAAATATTGTGCGAAATGGCGGTTAATAATTTTTAATTAGGAGTTTTAAAATATATATATATTTAATTTCTTTTTTTTTCGAATATGTAAGTATTTATTCAGTATTAATGCGTAAATAGGTCAGTTCTCTTGAAGATTTGGAAACTTAAAGTGATTCATATATTTATTACTTCAAAAGATAAATAATAATAATAATAATAAATATATAGCACCAAGCAACAACAATTGTAATAAGAATGTAAAAGGAAGTAAAATTTTTTAAAATGTTATTTTCATTTCATCTCTTTTAAACCAATTTTTTGTTCCCAAATAAAAATTTAGTCTTAGGAAAATTGTTAGGAAATTTGAAAATCTGCAAATAATCAGTTAATATAAATTTCTTGTTGCGCAGTGTTAGCTGCAGAACAATTTAAAATTTCAAAATTCTGGGAAACATCAAATGAATTTCTTTAGATAAAATATTCTGTTCGTAATAGATTTGCGATATTATACCAGGAAATTTACAATTAAGCCCATTTAATTTGAATAGGCTAATAAAAAAAGTAACGAACGACAAATACGTATGCCTGAATATGAATATATATACTTACATGCCAAGAATACTGCAAACAGCTTCATTTTGCTGTAATTTATATGGGTAGATATAGATATATGTATTTGAAATATGTCTATATATATATATGGATTTTGCGATGTGCCTTTGAAGATGAGTTCGCTATTATCTATCACACCAGCAAACAACTAAAAACTCGGTCGCACAGTTCTATATATTTATATTTAATAAAATGCGGCGCGTGAACTTTGCGGGTTAAAATCGGGTGTGTATATAGAAGTAGTATTTATGCGGCGCTTGATTTTTGCTTTACACGATTACTATATATGTTTATATATATATTAGTATATATATATTTATATGTCGTATACTTTATAAGTATCTATGCTACGCTTTATATACTATTTAAAAATTGTCACTGAACTTCAGACACGTGTATATAATGCCGTATACACTATGTATGTGTATATATTTTTTTATATATGAGTTTTGTTGTTAAATACGCGACACAGTCGTTGCTATAAGTATATCCACGCACTGATTCCGTTTACACACGTCGGCGAGGCCGCGTCCAAATGCGAACTGAAACTGAACCAAGCGCAAAGATATCCTCCAGCCAGCGGGTAAGCGAGATAGATTCACAGAGCGAACAAGCGAGCGAGCGAGAGAGACGGAGGGAGAGAGAGAGACAGGGAGAGCAAGTGAGCTCTGACACTGACTCTGGCTGTTGGACTGACTGATGAGACTGAAGCTGGATGCGGTTGCTGTTGCGGCTGCTGTGGCTGCTGCTGCTGCTGCTGCTGTTAGATACAGAGATAACTATGTGTGTACACATACACACACACAGTCACACGTACACACACACAAACACATCCGCCGAGAACCGAAAGGCACGTTCGAATTTTCAGTTTCGAGTTTGGGGTTCAATAATCAATCAAAATCAGTGACTGACTAACTGATTGGCTGACTGACAGTCTGACTGGCTGGCTATGGCTATCTGGCTGGCTGGCTATCTTGGCTTTGGCTTTGGCTTTGGGCTGGCTCGTCGTAGCGCACACGAATGATGTCCGACCACACAGTGTCTGTTAGTTTTATAGAATTTTTTTCCATGCTAAAATTGATTTACGCTCGTGTCGTCGTCTTCAGTTTTCTTTTCGTTTGCTTTGTACATTTTGCCTTTATTTTATTTTATTTTATTTATTTATTGTGTGTGTGACACCGTGTTGAGTCTGTTTATGTATGCGTGTGTGTGTGAGTGTGTGTGCGCTTCGTTGGTACAGCCGATCGATCGATCGCTCGTTTGATCGCTTGATCGATAGCTCTGTAGGCGGGTCACGCGTCACGTTCCCTAGCCCCTTGGTGGCTTTTGTTTGTTTTTTATAATTATTTGAATTATTTATGTATTTTATGCAGTCAGTCGTCACATCTGAAATTTTGAGTTCCTTTTTGTTTTTTTTTTTTTGGTATTTTTGCCCAGCTTTTTCGTTAATTGGATCACGTTCACGTTTCGCTTGATACTGTTCGCTGGCATCGACCAAATTTCGTCAGAAAAGAAATATTTGAAAATTGTTTTATTTTCATTATTATATATGTGCATACTCTTTTTTTTGGCGACGACCACGAGTTCAGTCCACTCGTCGTCTATGAATTTCCTTTGATGCTCAAACATTTCTTTTATTTGTTTTTTTTTTTTTTGCTGGCAATTCATGAATATATGTATGTACGTACATGTGTGCGTGTTTGTGCAGATCGTTATTTATGAAAGCGCGACGCATTTGATTTTTGATTTAGATTCACATTTTTGTGCGTCTGTACAAGTATTTTTTGTTGTCTTATCAGCCTGCTTATAGACAGACGTATTTTACATATAGTCCACGATTATCTCATAACTCATTCAAGACATTTATATTATTTTATTTTATGTATTATCAAAATACTCTGACTAATCGCACAAGGTTCGCGTTCTATAAACATTTAATGTGCTTTTTGGTTTTTCTTGGGATTTTTTACACGTTTCATTCGAACGTAAACAATCAACACATTTGTTTACATATGCTGCGGCAATGCAGTTTACAAACAATTAATATATATATAATTGTTTATGATGTTATTAAATATTGACACCCACGAAAAACTTTGGATAACCTTTGTAAATAATATAAATTTGAATTTTGGGTTTTATGCTAGTGCGCCTAAGGCATTTCTACCGAGAAGGTGATTTTTATTTGGGGAAAAAACATGTGCTTAGAAATATAATAAAAGGTGTGAGACATCTACTAAGTTAATAAAATATTATTAGTTGAGTTTCTACAGTAGTCTTATGCTTAAAACGATTCTTTAGATGGAAGAATAAAATTTGATATGCTACTCAAGTTTGCAAACATTAGAAAAAAACACTAAACGAATTCCAATAATTAATTAATTTTCCAATTTCCAATTTGTTGAACTTAAGTCTGCAGAAGCAGAGCGACGCCAGCCAGTGTCCATTTGCCTGGCTTGTCTTTGGTCTTAAGATTGAAGGTCCACACGTAGGTTGGGCCGCGGGTGCGTGTCTTATAGACGGGGCATTCGTACATGTTCCTCAAGTCCTGCTTGTCTTGGGTAATGGCCTGCGGGTGCAGAGAGATATATGGATATTTAGATTTGGATTTATGCAAACATGCGCCGCTTTTTAGACGCCACAGATCCGTTCCAAATTCAAAGTTGTCTTTCTATTTGGAATTCGCTCTTCGGCATTTGCATTTCAAACTCACTCGAATATTGATCACTGGCATTGATGGGTATAGTTCTTTGAGACGTGATTCCATAATAATGCCCTGCTGTATATCCCATCTGGCGCCTTCCATATAGATGCCATGCACACAGCAGCCGTCCCGCGGTGCCGTACTGTAATTAAATTCATAGATAGATTTGCGATTGATATCAAATAAGCATGGATTATTCACTAAGCTCCGGCAATTAGTGGGGCGCCTCTGTCTGACGCCAAATTCAAAATACGAGAAACTAGGCGCCACTTAATAAGCAATCCGTGTATCAAGAATCAAGCATCGACAGTCGGCAAATAGACAATTGTTAATTACATTTTATTATTAATTGCTATTTATAAATATTTGCTGTCTATGTATGGGTGCTGTGTTTAAAATTAGCTCCCAGTGAATAGCATTGCAGCTATTATTAGACTCAGCTTGAAGCCGTTGGCCGGATGAGCCGCTGTTTACACTATCTTCTCTGTGTAAGTATTGACACAAGTCATGTAGATTTACATAGCTACGTAGTTGATATGACAAGTAGTGCTGAGCACGTGTCATGTTGAATGTGCCAACCTAATCCGATGCGATTGGAAATGGTCTAAAACTGAACATTGTCGTAAGATGATAAGTCAGGGATTATATATACCTAAACACAAGCTAGGGTAATTTTGGGATATATTAGCGTGAGCTTAGCTAAGTGGGGACGACCCAACACGACTGTACGCAATCTTTCCACGCTTAAACACGAGTTACAATGAGCCAACACGAGCTGAACAGTAACTAAGCACGAGCAAACAGGACTCAAAACGATTTTACACAACTTTAAGCACGAGCTAATATTGCGATTGCTCGTTAGCTCCTCTCTAATAATGATTAGAGAATAAGGTATACGTATGTGTGCGTGAGTCTCGTCTAATTGGGTTGTCAGTAATGAGCATTTAGCTGTTTTAAAGCCATCAGTCATTTGTTTGGGTGAAGAGTAATATATTCAGGATAAAGGGTTTTTGGTAAAAGTAAGATAATTATAATATATATGTGCATCAGCCAAGTTCTATACACTGCCTGCCGCCAAGTGGGCATCCCCAGTGCAATGCCAGACAATGGTTTAAAAATCGGTCGCAAGTCTACTGATATTTGATTCGCGTAGCTGGGGGTCAGCGCCAAAGTCAATTAAAATTGCGTTTTAATAAAGTAGTGTGTGTCGCTCTTTGTCGGCTGGCACTTACGTAAATTCCTCCTTCTGCTTTTTGGTCACGTCACACTGTAGGCACATCTTGTCCAGTGGCAGCTCGTTGCGACGCGCTGTGCTCTGCATGATGGCCGTGAGCAACGATTGGGGATTAAAGAAGCCCGCCAGCCAGACACAGGAGGGTAGCTGCAACCGGGACACAAAACAAAAAGTATAAATATTTGCAAACTGGTTGGGTCCAGTCGGTTTGGCTGCAGCATACCACAAAATCGGTGGACCATGTCTCCAGCTCTCGCAAGCGCAGGCACAAATCGATAAACCAATTGTTGAGCCCCAACAGCGAGGGATAGGCACGTTGTGTCCATATCGGCGGCACTTGGTCCAAAAACAATGAATTCTCTAGAACCTCCATGTCCGATGTGATGGTCAGTTCACCCTTCAGGCCCAGATCGAGCTCCTTTAGGCTGCGTTTCATTTCGCTGGTCAGGAAATTCATGCGCTCGCATTCCTGAAATGCCACAATCACATAGGGCGTGCGCTCCTCCACTTTGTTCATGATCTCGACCATATTAAATTCCTCCGGCAGCTTCTCGATGATCTCGTCTACAATCTGCTTGACCTTATCCTCGCGCGTTACTGTAGCGCCACCGCCAGCACCTGCATCCCGTGGCTGCATTTCGAAGACGGTGCGAAAAATATTCTCCGCTCGAGTGGTCAGGAAGCCAACCTCTGCATTGGGATGCAGGCCATACAGATAGGGCGACTCGGCCGGCATCATGTCATCCACATAGTTGTGATAGCCCAGATAATCTGTGTTGGGTGGGGCAGCAAACGAAGGTGCCAAGAACAGCTCGCCGTCAACCAGATCCGGCTGCATATACTCCTCCAAATAGGTTATGCACAAGCGTCTGTCCCAATCGTCAGTTATGTGACCGCCGTACATAATCTCACCGAATAGATAACGCAAATCCTCCCAGGGCACCTTGGCATTAGCCTCCAAATAGTTATACAGCACTGATACGCTGATGTTCAAGTCGCCCACGTTGAAGGGATAGATCTTGTTCCAGCCCTGGGCTCCGAATTTCCGGCGCTCAGCTACCACAGCATGGAAATAGCACAGCGAAAAGAGAATGGCCTTGAATTCGGCCTCCTTGCCAGACATCTCCAGAGTTTCCTGCGTGAAGTTGTCCAATGCCTTGTGCAGATTGGCCAACATGCCCGTTGGCGGCTCATTGGTGATCTTTATAGAGGACTCCAAGATGCCCTGTAAATAGGAAATATTATAGTCGCTGTATTTAACCTTCCCTCAACGCTCACCTGTGGTATAATATGTGCCGATGGCGTTGAGGCGGGCTCTGCACTGAGGAACATGCGATAATCTGGATGTGAGCCATCGGCATAGTGTTCCAATTTCTTCTCCAGCACGGGCAGCCACTTGCGGACCAAGTGAATATTCTGGAGGACAACCCAATGTCCGTTTTTGGCTGCCGTATCCATGGCTGTTTCGGCAATTGACTCCTGACCCTGACCCAGGGACACATTGTGAAAGTTGTTCAGGTCCATAGAGAAACCCATTTGCTTGCCCAAAGCTTCCACATCTTTCAAGGGATTTACGCCTGGGGAGAGTATAAAGAATATGGGCGTGGATGGGCTAGCCTCTTCGTACGACTTTGCAAACTCCATGGCGCGACTCTCTACATATTTAGAGCCCAGTTTCTCTTCAATAAAATCGCTGTAAAATTATATCTATATTATTAAGCTCTCATTTACATAATAATATAATAATACTTACGCTAAAGCATAGGTCATGCGATCGGGTCGCAAGGCTCTGATCATGCAGAGGCGCTGCAACGCGGTTTTGTTTTTCCATTCCTGCGGAAATTTCTCCTTCTCCGGCAGCTCAGATTCCACGAGCTTTTTCCAGCGTTTCGATGACGTCTCAATGTCCCGATCCAAGTTGCGAAACTCATCTTTGGACGCTAGACTGCAAATTCCGCCCCACGATTGATTGCTCAAAAAATCCACAGGACTTGTCACATGTGGCTTGATCGGGAAGCGGAGTAGGAAGTCCAGTTCCGCGGATGAGAGCTCCTCGTTCATCAGCAGTATCTGTTCGAAAATAAGAGAAATGTGTATGCAAAAGAATTTATTAATCATTTACTTATCTTACCTGAAAAGTCATTTGCGAGGCAAAGATGAGCTTGTCGCATTCAAAAAGACCACGCGAAGTATACTGAAAGACCGAATACGTAATACAATCGATCAGATTTGAAACACGCAATGCCAAAGTTTCGCTCGGTTCAGCCTTGGCTATGGCCTTTTGGAACACTACACTGAAAGCCTGGGGGAGAAACGATAATTGGCATATTAGTTTTATTTTTAAATGATGTGGTCTTAGACCGACCTTCAATGAAAACTGATAGATGGGATTGATCGTGTTCAGCTCGTTGAGTATAAAGTATAAGAGGCTAGCTCTGGCAGCTGCTGGCCTGTAGTATTCCCTAGCCTTATCTATTTCCTTGGAAGTGATTTTAGCCTCTGCCACCTTCTCCTCAATATCCGAAGCTGTGCTTTTGGTTGTCTCCAGATTCTCGACCAATGCGGTGTCACCTAAAATATTCTCACCCGCTGATGATAGACGCGAGAGCAGATCGTCTTCCAGTTTCTTCAGCATAATCTTGAAATCATTTTGTTGTTTAGTTAGCTCAGCTTTCAGATCCTCCAAATCTGGACGTTCGGCCTTCACGACTTCAGCGAGCAGTTGATCCTCCAGTCCATCGCGCGTCACAGTAAAATTAATCAGTGTGGTCTGTGCCTGCATTTCTGGCTTATAGTGCGGATTAGCTAATTTAGTGTGCAGAATCAAACGGAATGTTGAATTGTACTCGATTTCCTTGTCGCCAATTTTGATAGCTCTGTAAGGTAAGGGATCTTAGCGGTATGCACTTGTATGGAGCAACAGATACTGCACTCACTTGCCCTTCTTGATGAGATTGCGTCCGAGTAGAGAGTCCAAAACAGGATCTAGATTCTCATCAATATTCTCGATCAGCACCGTTATGCCGGTATTTATAGACTTCTCTATGATATCCAAATAGTTGCGTTGACCCAACCGTATGACTTTTAGCTCGTCGCCATATTTTTGCTTTATCCATTTGACGCCCTGCAACTGAGGATCTATCATAAGCGGCCAGCGATCCGAGTTAGACAATATTGTTGCATTCTCGATGGACATTCGATCACTAGGCAGACCCTCGTTCGTCCAGATGGCAATGGTCGTGTCATCGGTAAGCAGCGTCAGCGGATCAAGATTCTCGGTTGTGGGTATGGGGGGATCAATGCTCTTAAGAAAGGGTGTCCACATCTTTTGCAAGAGATCAATGCGAAAACCCTTCGTAAAACAACCGACATAGGAAATGAAGGCGGTAATGAGTAGTATGTCGCCGGGTAAGGTAATGCCCTGCTTGACGAAGCTGCCAAAGAAAACGAAAACGATTTTTTGATTAGTTAATTGAGATCTATAATGGGAGATGCTCACTTATTGACTGCCTCAGCCCAGCGCACGTTCTCGCTGGCCAAGCCGCCGACCAGACGATTGGCCAGCGCAATGGTTGCTTGTGTGGCATCCGCTTCCTGTTGACAGCGCAGCTTATCTGCAATTGCCTTTTCAAAGTCAGCTGTCAGCTTGGCCAGCTGCTCCTCCAGACTCTGTGCGAAATTGAAATTATTTGATAAAAAACTTTTCTATTTGCTTAACTAAATTTAAGAACTTACAGCGACTTTCCGCTTGATGCCCGCCAGCTTGTCCTGAGCTGCTGCCAGTTCTGCATTAGCTGCAGCCAAAGCCTTGCGTTTTGGCTCCACATCGCAGTAGACTTCATAGAACTTAATGATATTGATAACCCAGGCACAGAGTCCTGCTGCAGCGCCCGATTTGGAGCGGACGAATTCGGGCTCGAATTCGGGATCCTTGAGATAAGGTTGTATGGCTTTAATAATTTCCGGATGTATATTCTCCTTGTCATAGTTGATCAGTGCATCCAGAAAGGCATCCACCTTAGCCATGGAAATTTTGGCCGCTTTCCAGGATCGATCCTTGGGCAATTTTCCGCCAGGTGCAAGTAGAACCATGACAGCAGCGGTCACATTTGTCACCGCACCCGGTGGCGAGCCAAAGCTCTTGAGCTCTGTCAAGTTGGCCTTGTTGAGCGTATTCAGCGCCTCTTGGGCGGCCAAGAGGGCGGGCTCAGCCTTGAGCAAATCTTCCTCGCAATCGCGCTGCTTTTTGCTCACTTCGTCGGCTATCAAAGCGACCTTCATTTCCTCTTCGTCGGCAACCGCTTTTTCCGTTTGAACTTTCTCCGTTTCAATGCCCACAATTTCGATCAAGGCATCCGCTGCGTCATTCTTCTCCTTTAGCTCCACCTCCTGCACTGCCAGTTTGACCTTGAGATCCGCCACCTGCACCGCAGTGGAGCGCAGCTTTTCCAGTCCATTCTCGAGGCGTTCGATTTTGCTCTGCAAGTCCTCGTGCTTGTGATTGAGCAGCTTCAGATAAAGATTAATCTGCTCAAGATAACTCTTGGGCGTGGTATAGTTATAACGGCGTTCGTTCTGTAAATAAACCTTGGACGTCGTGTTGACCGACGTGTGTACATAGGCCATGAACTTAGCCACAGAATCGCGGTGATTATCTGGCAGCACTTTGTTCTGGGCCAGAAAGTTCATGGCAACCGAGATGAGTGCCTCCTGAGGCCATTCGTGGAACCAATTGATGGATGTTGCATTGATGATGGCAGGGAATTTTCTCGACCGAACGCGCAATGTTGAACCCACTGGTGAAAAACACAGAACTATCTTCAGTTGCTTGCGCACACGATCGATGAAGAATTTCCAGCAGTTTTCACGCGTATCAACCAGTCCCGCACCTTTGACCTCATTACGCACACCAGCGATTATGTTCTCGATTTCGTCATCCGGAAATAGATCTGGAATCTCGCCAGTGGCTAACAAATCGTTGATTAAGACAAGAAAATCCTCGCTAGGTATCTGGGCATCCGTCATTAAAAACATAATGCTAACATTTTTGAGACCAGCTTTCAAATACAAGCCGGAAAACTCGTTCTACGTGTGCGGTGTGAGAATTTTAATA
This sequence comes from Drosophila hydei, assembly GCF_003285905.1. Taxonomy (NCBI): domain Eukaryota; kingdom Metazoa; phylum Arthropoda; class Insecta; order Diptera; family Drosophilidae; genus Drosophila; species Drosophila hydei. The sequence continues at coordinate 691,447 of NW_022045657.1, forward strand.
ATAACATATATAAATAGCTATGTAAATGGCTAGAACAGACCTTTAAGTCGTTGACACCGTAGCCCTTCTTCAGCTGTATCTGCACAACCTCCAAGCTGGATATGAATGCTGCCAAGCGCGCTAGAGATTGTTTGCCACTGCCACCAACACCAACCAATAAAGCGCTGCCACGCGGCGATTCTAATATGCGATTAATTCTAAGAGTACCAAGCAAAGGTTTTAGGCTCTTAAGGTTTAGTTAGGTTTTTAGTAGAACCTACCTGCACACGTGCATCATCGCATCTTCGAATAACACCAGATTCATGGCAGCGACTAGATCATTATACGATGACATTGCTTCCTGAAGGAGTTTGTGAAGCTCAGGCCAACCCTTGATGGGCATGTACTTAGGATCACCAATTCCTCCAGCGAAATGACAGTAAATATTCGGCTTGTCGAATATAACGGATTCGTCAATTTCTTCGAACGACTTCTTGACAATGTCATGCTGCATTTTCGTAAAGCTATCAATATCCTTATCATCGATCAGCTTATCCGAATACACTCGCTGTGTCTCATGCTGCCACAAGCGTATAAGATCTGTGGAGCTCGTTAAGCAATCCGTTGAGCTAAATAAAAGACCCTGCAGAAAGCATATTGAATATCATAGCTATCGCAGGAAACCCAGACAATACTCACTTGAAAAACATTGCTGATATCCCGAAGATTGAAGATATAATGGGATTTTATGGCCGTGGGCAGAAAGACTTGCAGGCACTTGTTATGCAACGCAATTGTGGCAGCCACTATGTTGGGCGTCATTCGCGTAACAATCGGTATGAACTTTTGCTCGGCATTGGCAAAGTGCTGCGACAATATCGCCGAGTACATGACCGTAATGGAGTCCGTGCCCGGAAAGCTAACGGCTAGCACGCAAAAGTGCCGTTGCAGACGCGGATTGATAGTAAAGCTGCCCGAGGTCGGATTCATGCAGGCCACATACTGACAGTTGTGTATATCCTTGAGGGTTAGCTTGTTGCGATCGTACCAATGTCCGTAGTCGAGATGTTGTCGCATTAGAGTGTGCGGCTGCACGGTTCCATAGCAATCGACCTCGGGCATGTTGATGTCGTCAACAAAGTAGATCAAGGTCTTGTTGCCAGGCGGTCCGTAGTTGCGTCCCGCTTTCTTCTCGAGCGGCTTCTCGAGTACCTTTTGCAACATTTCGGACGTGGTATAGTAATTGAATGGTATAGTGGTGACAGCGTAATTCTCAGAAAGCGATTGAAGCTTCTCATTGACCAGTACGGTCTTACCGCAGCCGGCATTGCCCACTAGCATCACCGGGTGCTTCTTATCCATCAGCAGATCCAGAAAGTAACGCAAACGTATTGACTCGGAGGTATGCACGAGCACAGCTTGCAATGGCAAATCCGAATCTAGCTCAAATTTGGTTATCTTCTCGGTCCAGGGCAAAAAAGTCTTCGTCTCGCTATCCAGAAAGTAATCAAAAACTGTTCCACCTGTATTTGGCGCATGTTCAATATTTAGAATTCGGATTGTTAGTCCTTCGTTATGTCCCATAGCAGTTTCAAGCGCTTTGGTTACTCACCCGATGGGAACTTAACAGTTTTGAACTCATTTACCCACCATTTGCTGAACTCCACGCGATAGTCAATGGCTTGATCCTGAAACATGGCCGAACCGAACGCCCAAATACAGGCAAAAACAAAATACAGTTCGTGCCATTCTTTTGGGCAATCGGCCGGCGTGTTAGCTGGTATTAGAAAACAGTTTAGCAGATGGCACAGCATTTGTATGTGGGCCATTTCGGCAACGGGCGTGATCTTTTTAAAACGCACGCGTATCGTGTCCAATGAGGACGGTATGTACTTATCGAATAACATGACCAAATTGGACTTTTCGGCTGGAATTTTGCGCGTTTCAACCCAACTGGTCACATAGCTGCAAAGAGATTGAATCAAATTTGAGTAAGCGTTAAATGGTGGATCAATTCGTGCATTAATTAATCTATTAAGCAGTTAAGCTGTCATTCAGTTAAGCAGTCTTCTAGGTAAACTGTCATTCAATCAATCACAACCGATCAGTCAGATATTAACCGAGTCAATCAGTCAATTCGACAAGGTTTTTCCTACATTAACTCATCAGAAATTGTGAATCTGTCAATCAAAATCAATATATTCAGTGCTACTCACGGATTCCAACCCAAGTCCTGGGGATTAATGTACAGTATGCCAGCTCTGGATACGGTTGCCGGTGTCGCTGTTCTCAGATTGGAGATCTCAAAGAGCAAACGCATCGAAGGTGTCAACGCAATGCGCTCATTGCTGGCCAAAGTCAAGACTTTGTTATCGTCCATAACGGTATTTAAGCTCTCGATCCACATGGGATCGATATCGCCATCGAGCACAATCCATTTGGGTTGATCACCCGTTATGTTTGCCTGATCCCGCATCAGAACTGAGAACAATCCGTCCTTCCATTCGCGCGTCGCCGGGTTGATAATGCCGAAAAGTTCATCATTGGTCACCGCTTTTGGATTCAAGTCATTGAATATGGGCTTCCGTTTGATGTTCTGATAGGTGCGCAGCAGCGTCTTCCACACTTGGGTTTTTCCGGTGCCCGCATTGCCAACAATGAATACAGAATGACGTACCTCCAACAGTTCCTCCAGTTGCACTACTTTCAGTATAAAATTGTCTTCCGGTTGTAGTAGCAAATCGGAGGCAGCTTGTTTTACGGTGCGTTCAAAGTCCTGATCACGTTTGCGCGGCACATCCAAAGCGGGAAACAGATCGCTGATGAGCCCCATGAACACTGGCATATCATCAGTTATGATTTTCGGGATATTGAAATCGCGCAAAGCGCGCATCAGCACCTCCTCCTCCGGGCGGCCAGGATCGCCGCGCTGCAAGCAGTTGCAAATGACATTAGAATTGTACTCCAACTGATTTGGATGCAGTGCACCCACCTTTAGCGAACCAGCCACCACCAACACCGACTTGATGGCACGCAAGCCCCAGTCATAGTGATCCTGCTTAGAGAGAAGCTCTTTGCAGAGCGTATAGAGCGTAATGAATTTCCGGGCAAGAACACGTGCATCCTGAAATCCCTCGGCGACCAGCATAATCTCGCAGATAAGTTCGAAGTCCGGCACTACCATGGCGCAGGGGCGAAACAGCGCCTTCAGATTCTCCGGCAGCTCAGTGCGTCCGGCATAACCAGGATTCATTGTAATAAATATGCCCACCGTGGGCACACAGCTTATAATTTCGCCCATAAAGTTGAATGTGTCCTTTTTATCGCGTATGGCGTCCTGGACGGACTTCACCTGAACAGCCACAACGGAGAGTACCTCCACCGTAATCCTATTAAACTCATCAAAGCAGCCCCAGGCGCCCGTCTGGGCAAGACCCTTGTAAATGTTGCCACAGGACTGATAGTCCATCTGTTCGGAGCAGTTAAATACATAGACCATGATGCCAATGGCCCGGCCCAGATCTTTGGTTGTCTCCGTTTTGCCCGTGCCGGCCGGCCCGGCTGGCCCACCGCCCATCACCAAATGTAAGCTCTGTGTAAGTGTTATGTAACAGCGATCTGTGAGCGGCGTGATGACCAGGCGTGGTGTATTGCCTAAGTATTCGTGACAATACTGGAACTCAGCATCGCAAATATTGGCAAAGCAATCCTTTTCCACATCATCGAAACGATGCCGCAACTGCGATTGCCACATAAAAGCCGAGCCTGAATCCAATTTGGCCTGAATCATCTTAGCGACCACATCTCTCGAATGCACATCAATGGTGCATATCGTCATGATTTTCTGACGATCCCCCTTGGTCAGCTCGCCGAGCAGCAGTGTTATGAGTAAACTGAGTTGTGAGATTTGTTTTTTGTAATAGTCCTTGATGGCATTATCGTAGCCCTCCTCCAAGCGGCTAAACGCAATGTTCACCTCGGTGGACCACCAGATCTGTGAGCCGCACAGCGATACCTGGGCAGGATAATCGAATAACCATTGCTCACGTTGCTTTTCCTCATAAGCGACAACAGCTTCCGTTACATAATGACGCAGTGAGGCACGCATTGCCGCTTGTATACGATTTAGCCACACTTCAACCGGGCCACGAATGCTGGCCAACTCGTTGAACTCCACGTATTCACCATCTTTGGCGTACATGCCAGAAGCTGTCTCTATCTCATTGGCCGCATCACGGTTAAATTTGAGACGTGCAATCGAATCGAAAAGTTTTGTTAGATGTTTGGTAACCATGTCGGGTTGTATGCCATTGCTAAGGACATCGAGCAGATCGGCCGATGATACGAAATAGAAACGAGGAAAAGCCAAACGTTTTGTTTCCAAATACTCTGCCAGTGCTTTTTCGCATAGCGTTAGCTCCTTCTGCAAATGCTCCAGACGTTCGATCAGGCCAGCTCGATTCGTTGATGCCACCACATTCGATGAGACAGACATCTCATCCATGAGTATACGAAATTCGGCATCGATATTATCGAAACGCACCGAATCGACCGGCAGCTGTTTGCGTATATCTTCCGAACTCATGAAGATACTCTCAAGATGGGTCCAAGTGCGTTGCACCTCAAACCAAACGGTTATAACTTGATCGGCAATCATTAATTTATTTTGCCAAGTTGAAACTTCCTCGAGGAAATGGGCGATGTACTTGGATGTTATTAAATTTTGTAGGCACACCTGGTTCTCCTCGAGCGTCTCTATGAGTTCTTCCGATGCCTTAAGGAGTTTGCAGCCTGTGCGCGGATGCAGCTCATTATCGAACTCCATGGCCGACCATGTCGAGTTCAAGTCCCTCAATATCTTTTCCATGGACATTTCCTTGACCGCTTTATCCACAATATTCTTCACCTCCTCCTCGCATTCGTGCAGATTTAAGCCCAAGAGCTCGGCCAGTGTGGTCTCGTGGTCCATTATGAATTTAACCTGTGCGAATACATGACCAGATCTAACAGTTAATATATCTAGCTAATATATATATATATATGATTGAACTAGGATTTCTACTTGAATTTCTTTACAACATGCTTAGCACTTACGGTCACTTCCTTGGGCAAGGCGGCCAGACTCTGGAATGAAATGGTATTTACAAGAAACTGTACAGTTGAGGCATAGCTATATAGTATATACACATGGACCTCTTTAAAATCGGTTTGGGATTCAAATTAAGAAAATTACATATTTAAAAAAAGATTTTCTTTGCTATACAAACGAGCTGGTGCTAGGATTAAAAAAGAAATTTTCAATAAATTATTTACAATATGCCAAATTCATCGCAAGAAAACTCTGCATGAGAAGTGAGAGGAGAAATAAAGTGAAAAATAGACCTTGGTGGAGTTCATCAGCTGATTCCAGTGACGCTCGCGTATGGCCGGATTTTGCAATTCTCCGACAGCACGCAGCGAAGTTAACATATTCTTAACCGTTGATTCGAGATTAATGAATGTATCCCACACGCGCATTTCCTTATCCAGCAAACGTATATCCTTGGCAAATTTCTTGCACTCTATATCCATATTCTCCACATCGACCTTGCGCCACGGCGTTGTCTTCCAATCCTCGATGCTGGTTTGTACTATATTCACATAATCCCAGAGTTGCTGCGATCAATTAATATAGTATTTTAGATTTAGTTAGCAAAAGTTGTGAAAGATCTATAGAGTTTAGTTAGGATTTGTAGCTAGTTAAAAAGTTAAAAGCTCAAAATTCCAAATGTAGCATGCAGTACATAGGGTAAAAATTTAGTAGATGGATTATATAGGAAACATGCAAAAATGAGTTTATAATTTATGGCCTCAGTAGATACCTTGAGCATGCGCAGTTCCTTACGGCATTGTCTGAGCACCTTAAACTCCGGAATATTCACTTCAAAGAGACTGCCTGACTTCTGGATCTCGCCCATTTCCCGCTCGCAGAGGTACATGTCGTCATTGATACGGTCCATTAGCAAATAGGGCTTTACGCAATCGAAGCGAAAGAAGTCGTACTGCTTGAACACCTCACGGAAGAGCTGTATGTGCGCCTCGAAGAGCGTTATCTTATGGCGTATGCTGACCACCTCGGTGGCTTGCAGTGGAGACACCTGCTGCTTGACCGTAGTGGCTATCTTCTTGGTGTTGGCCCATTGTTCCGGCAATTCCTGCAGCAGCACATTCACCTCCTCGGGTATGTCCATGTCGTAGTATTTCAGAAGCTGTATTGTCTCCTGCATGGGCTCAAACATTTCGTCCGTATTGGCCGCACGCTCCTTCACCTGCATCAGATAGGCCATAATGCTGACCAGACCCTCGTAGTCCTTTTCTTTTACCGTCTGCAGCAAACCCTCGTCGGCCCTGCGTATAAAGTGACTGAGATCCATCAGACTGGACGTCACAGTGGTCACCAGGTGCATCTTGAACATGTTGCCCCACTTGCAGACTGTGTTAAGGAGCGCCTGACGAAAGGGTCGCACATCCACTTGAAACCAGGAACTGAATACCTGGAAAGCGGGTATATCCTCGATCTCGGTGAACAGCGACTCGTAGTTGTCTATTTGCTCTCGAAAGGCTTCAATTGTGGGCTGGCACGGCTGTGGCGGCGGCGGTGCAGCAGGATCGTTCATTTGCAGCAGCTCGATCTCGTCGGGATCCAACATACGGCCGTACTCCAAAAAGTATTCCATGCACTCCTCACGATCATCCAGCCACAGGTACGAATAGCGCTCGAATTGACGGCAAAAGCGCGATGCCTCCTCCATGACCAAGTCAACGCCATTGAGTATCTCCCGTCGCATATCAATAATATCCTGATTCTCTTTGATCAGCTCCACATAATTGCGTTTCTCATTGGGCTTGAGTCGCTTAATGAGCGATCCCATTTTCATAATATCTCGCATGAGTTCAATAAGCATATTGTTGAAGCCCATGGGATCGTCGGGTTCCAACGATGGCACGAACACCATGTTGGGCTCAACCAGCTCGAGACGCGATTCAAATAGTGGCGCATAGTTGTTATCCGGATCCATGTTCTCCGCCAGATAGCCAACACTAACGCCCACTGTACGCAGAATGTTCTCGTAGACAATATTGTCCACAAAGTCCACATAACTTAGCCAGACAGCATCGTTTTGCTTATCCGCCATACCGAATTGCAGCATATTATCCTGGAGAAGCTTATGTATCTCTGCAGAGGCTGCCTGGATTTCGGCATAACGCTTGGCCGTGCGATCCGGTCGCTCATCTATGGAGAGCACCGAATCCTTTTTGCAATCGCGACGCTCGAACAGCGGCTGCTTGGCCCAAACCTCCATAATTTTTCGTACCTGGCGCAGATTCTCTTGGGTATGATTCATGCGATTGCGCAGGGCAGCCACTGGCTGACGCAACTTCTCCAGATAGCTCATGATATCTGAAAAGCAATCATGATTAGATAAATAACAAAGACAAAGCGCTCAACGGTTCACCTGTTGAATTCCACACGAGCTGATCTACACCAATTTCAACCAGATCATCAATCATTTTTATCTCGGGCTCGATCAGCTTGAGCTCCACTGGCGAGCTGCCTTCCTGTATGCTGTTATACCAATCAATGGTCTTCTCAAGATTCAATGTGTACGAACGAAAGACATCACTCTTCTCTGCAAACTCAATCGCAATCTCGGGTATGCCATCAATTTTCATTTGCTGCATGTAGTGCACCTCGCGCAGTATGGAGAACAGGGTCGAGCTGAAGTTGAGGATCAACGAGTGACTGTGCTGGTCACGTGCAATGAGCGACTTTCTGAGATCCTCCTCAATTTGTGCAGCGAGCTGCACGGACCATTCCTCAAAGAACTGCGTCTTGCAGGCGCCCAACTTGGCCATTAAACACTCATAACGCTCCAAAATCTCCACCGATTTTTCAGTTTTAGTTATGCTATGATAAATGCGGAGACGTTATAGATACAAATATGAATATTCAGAATTTAGTAATTTTAGATCAGAATTGCGTGTGGCTTACTCATGCTGTAGCGCCTTGAAGTTTTTGATGGGCGCTGTGATACGGGTCTCCAGCTGATAGCACCAGCGTATGAAGGCCGCCACCGAGGGACAATTGTAGTCGGGATATAGAGTATCGCCGCTGCGTCTTAGCTCCATTTGCTTGTCAAAAATATTCTCACAGACTGTCATCTCATCATCGAGCATACGAACTATTTCCGCATAGCGTTGTGTGAATTCCTCTTTGATTTTCGGACGATCCAAGACGCTACCCACGATGCTTATAAGCTGTGTTATGAGAGCAACACTTCAGTTGTATCGCTCTCAATTGATTGGTGCACTCTCACCTTAAAGATACTCTCTAGATTGTGGCAATCGTCGAATGCCTGACATAGTATGGCGGCCAGCTTCATGTCTAGCTCCAGAATACGCGTTTGGAAGCCCTTAAAGTCCTCATCGAACTCATGATCATCCGGATCAAGGACATCGTAGCTTTTCGATGCAAATGCCGTGAAATATTGATTGAACTCCACATAGACATCGGTTATCCTGGTACTCAGCTGGCGTCCGCGCAGTCCACCGATTTCGACTTTCTCTAATTTCAGGAATTCAATCACAGTAAAGAAGAACCTGCAGAATGCATCTTTAGAAATCAAATAAACACTGAAAATGGCCGTCGATAGTAAATACCATTGAATTGTTGTTAAACGCTCCAGGAAAGCATTAAAGCGCTTGAAAACTGAATTTGGATGAAAAGTCCACAAAATCGGTGGCCGCTCCTCAGGCTCCGTAAAGAAGGCGGCCAAGCGATCCTTGTAATAGTCAAAGAGCTCCCGAAAGAATTTTAATATTTGTATAGAGAGTGTCAGGCGCTGCATGGCCTCATCTATGTCGCTGTGAAATATAGACGAAGGATCCAAATAACGCTTAGCCTGGAATAGGAAAACAGTCATTAGAATCAATATATGTGTACATATAGTATATAGTATATAGACTGCCCAAACTGATTTATAAACGGTTTGAAAGTCTGACTGACACACTAACTGATTGATTGACTGACTAGCTGATTGACTGAATTTCTATCGAACTAGCTGATTGATTTGATACTTAACTAACTGACTAACTTATCCGACTATACACATTCAATAGCTAATTAATAACTGCTACTCATATTATATATGCACAGCTACATACCTGATGTATAATCAAATTGCATATCTCCTGCAAGAGTACTGTTATTTTCGCAGATTGGCAATAGTAGCGTGAGTTGCCCCACAGCGTGCACACTGTATGCATAAAGGGTATGAGCAGAGGCTTGAATTCGGCAAAATCTATTTCCTCCAGCTGATGCAGCGGACGTTTCAATGGGTTCAAATAGAGCGTTATATCCTTTGCCTCGGCAAGTGCTGCGATGGTTCAATCAAATTGAAAACAGTTTGTTGGCATGCAAAGGCCAACAGCTGGCATGTGGTTGGGCCATTAAATTGACTGCACTCACCCGTGACAACGTTTTTGAAGAGCGTCTGAAAGCACGGATGGTAAGCACTCAGCGAGTATTCCAATATTAGGGCCATGGCTCGTATACGCTCGTTGCGCAATTGGTCATAGATAAAGGATAGATTCTTAAGCCGATTGTTCCAAAATGTGAATTCTATCAGCAAGTCAATCAAGCAAATCGAAAGGTTTGATCAGTGTATTATTATAAAAAGATTTATTGAAATTTGAGTATGGTAAAAGAAAATAAAAGTAAATAAACTTGATATTCACTAGATAAACAAATATTAAATAGAATAAATTCCAAAAATTAAAGCAGAAAACAAGCAGAAACTTTTGTGCTCATCCATTAATTGAGAGCAGTTTCCCGCTTGCAGCTGCCTTTGGAATACTAAAAATCGCATCATTTTTAGGCTATATCCACTTGGAGCTTCATCTAAGCTTAAGGGAGCTCTTTTTAGATATCCAAACATTAAGCGAAAAAACGGTCAACTTATAATGAAAAGCTCCAAAAAGTAATTTCGCAGCTGGTAATTGTTGTTTTGACAAAAGCCAATGTTGCATGTCGCCGTTCGTCAAGCAGATAATAAAAGCAAGTTTTGAAGACATTTTTACCTATATGACAGGTAGACAGGCAGGTGCGCGAGCAATAAACATGCAAATTTGGCCAATGCCGGCACGTTGCTAGGATATATCAAAACAAACGTCAACTGCAAAACTTGAATTTTATCAATAAATAATAAATAAAGTTGTGCCAAAAATAACAGCAACAAAATAATATATGCATGTATGACTTATATATAACTGGTTAGGAGACCTACCTGTGTGCGGCGTGGGATTCTGGCCATTGGCAAAGGCATTCGTTGGACTCTCCTTGATGACTTCGTGTATCTGAGTCGCCCACTTGATGACCACGCCCTCAATGGCGCTCTTTAGATATAGATCGAATTGGCAATGTTGCGTTTCCGTCAGCTCCTTGGCGGCTTTGACTATCTTCTCAACGCCCACGGGCATGGCCAGTATGGTTTCACCACTCACCTGGCCCTTGACCTGATGCACGGTGCTCTTTAAGCTGTGCACATGCTTTTGCACATCTTGTGCCACCATAATGGGCCAGCTTCTATAGTTATCCTCATTGGAGAGCAATGGCACAAGCACCTCCTCGACCAGAGCGGACAGCTGGTCAATTGTGCGCGTGGCCAGGTCACCAGAGATGATGAAATTTCCACAATTCTCACGGGGTATGGGCTGGGCATACCGCTTGATGAAATAGACTCCTTTGCTCTTTAGCTGCGATAGTGGAAACGTGGTGGAGGGCACCAGCTGCGCAGCGGGCGTTAATATAATAATTAGCACTACAGGTGTATTCCGATCTAAGAACTCTTTAATTATGCCCTTGTGCTCCTCCACCGTGATGACACGCGTCCATTTCTCTGGCTTCAATTTGAGAGATTTGATGACAAACGAGCCCATCAACTCCAAACGTGGATCCGGCCCACCGGCTGCAGCGGCAGCGGCTGCCTCAGCGCTAGTGGAGGGCTGCTCCATCAAAGGGGCCCTCCAGCTGTTTGTTTACTGTTGTTAACACAGATGTTGTTGCTTGTTGTGCCTGTATGTGAGCGCGTGTGTGTTAGTGTTTGAGTGACCTTGTTACCAGTAACAACTATATAATCAATACATATCCTCTAAAATCAATATTCTTACTAAAATTATGAAAAATCTGCAAAGCGTGTCGGCAAAATACTTTAAAAACCATAAAAACTTGTGAAATTTATAGATTTTGTGAGTTTTTTCCAAATTATACAACACTTTTTTAACTGTTATGTAACTGTAGCTAAAAAATCACAAAATTCAATATATCTTTGCTTTCGCATAGTAAATATTATATTTTATAATCGTGTTATAATAATAACTTTTTATCTGACACTTTAAATTTTTAACTTAAATTTTCCTATTAATTCTTAATTTTTACTTTTTTCCTATCAATATTTTGCCTTAAGTTTTATTTCCGCTCTGCGACTGCTCACCTGCGCTACCGTTAGCTGACTGAAAGGAAGTGTTTCAACGACACTGCAGGCCTGTTAGGGAAAGTGATCGTGGCAGCACCCGGTTGCCAGGCAGTTGTTGATTTTGCCATTTGAACCTTGTTGATTTCCCCTGTGCTATAATATATGGTTGCCAGCCACGTTGCCAAGCTTACTTCCGGCCAATTGTTGCGCCGCCATTTTATGTTTCCATTGCACGCGAAAGTTTTGACGTCTTGGCACATTGCCAAATAAAGTTGGCTTTTTGCAGCCAATCTGGCAATTGATTAGGCACCTATTCAATTATTTATAACCAACTGAAAACAGAAAATGAGTAGTGAAGTGTGAAGGCAGAACTTTGCATCCTTTCGACCTTTTAGCCTTTCATTTCTACTTATATGAAGTCATAGGGTTGCTAAAACTCTTATTAATGAACACATTCTTAATATTATACAGATCCATTCTCTCAATAAAAAGCTCTGTGTGAATATACCGCTTTCCCTGCAATCCGAGTCACAATTTATCTATTACTGCATCGTTATTCAATTCAGATTGAGTGCAACTAGTCCGCAACGTTAACAATCGAACTACAATATATCGATGACATATTCTGATTGGCATGCAATTGAATGTACTCGTTTCCATGACATAAAAGTATCGGAGGCGCAATTTAATTGCTCAATACACATAAATAATAAACAAATGCAAATACGAACAGATACTGTAAATCGTGTGTTTGTTTATATTATCTGTTCGTATTTGCATTGTTTTATTATTATATTTAACTCTGAAAAAACTTGACAAATCCATTTAAGCCTAATTATAGCAGCTTGTCAGCTGTAATTGGCTAAGCTGTTAGATTTGTTGCATGCCACAGTGTCGGCAAGCCGTCACAAAACTAAGCCACAAAATACTTAGGATCTGAAAACAAACCGTATTGGAGAATGTGTGGCAGTCACGCCAAAAACTGTTGCATATGTGCAACAAATGTGGAGTGCCCGAAACAAGTCCCACTCTCAACAATTTCCCCTCCACATTTCAAGTTTATAGCAGATTTGAAGCGCAGGCGTCAACCATTGTAAACAAACGAAATAACTGTTGCGCCCGGCGCAACAATGTTGCCAAGCCGGCCTTCGCAACATTGTTGAGCAAGCAACAGTTTCTTGCATGACTTCCGTATGAAAAACTTTTGCTATTTCTATTTCTATTTTGGTTTTTTTTGCTCGAAGACAATTACGACTATTGATTGACCTAGGCCTAGGTGCAGCAACGGTTCGTTCAACCTGTTCGGTTGCTAGGAAAACCAGTTGCTCGCTCGTAATAAATATTAAAGCCAAATTATTGCCGGCAAACCGCAAACTTGCAAACCAGCTCATTGAAGCTGAAAAGTGATTTACATTTATAAACGTGACTTTGGCTAACTCTGGCCCAACACTTCTCGCACAATGTTACAGCTGGCATTGATGCTGCTGCTGAGTACCGCATCGGCAATTGTTGTTGAACGCAACATGTTTGCGTACTATAAGGTGCCTTTGCGACTGCTCGACTTGGCCAAGCGGCATGAAAACGATTCCTCGACTGCCGGCCTCTACTATGTACTACAGTGCCCGCCCAAGCTGGACGACATCATACCCAAGCCCAGGGACATGCAGACCTGCCATGTGGTGGACCACTACAGAGATATGTCCCGACACTCCAGATACAAAACGAAAAAGCTTCGTCCTGCTCGTACTTACCTCATGCCACTGCCGCCAACAACCGTTAAACGTATGCGCTGGGGCTGGCGCCAGCGGCGCAGCAAACGACACAACCAAGCCACAGCGCCAACAGAGGATCAGGCTACACCACTGCAATATCTGGGGCAGTCTCATAGCCGCCAAAAGCTGCTCAAATTGGCCGCGGATCATAGGAAATTCAAGCGGGGCAATAGCTCCAAGGGCTACCAGCACATGTACCATCGCGATGAGGTCTACAACGATCACATCTTCTACGATGAGCTCCACTCGGATGGCCAGTTCCACAATCAAGGCCAAACTGAAATTGGAAACTAAGTGACAGAACTTTTCAATCGATCATAAGGGCAGGACTTACGCCCTTCCAAAATATCCTGCATCGGAAATCCAGTATAAACTTAAGCCTTAAACCTCAACTTTATTCTCTAGCTACAGCTATTGATCTGTTATTGTAAAAGAATAAAATGTATTCTTCAAGAACTAAAATATATCATAAATTAAAACTAAAACTCATTTAAAACAAAACTAAAGCTAACCACAATACCTCCTCTATCTACAGAGCAGAGTATAAATGAGAGTGAAATCCATTGAAATGAACGGCATCCTCTATTACATAACTATGATATAATACTCTATTATATGCACGATTCAATTATGCTTCGTCTGGCAGAAACAGATCGTCGTAGGCCACATTATCGAAGACCTTTTTCAGTATTGACATGAGGCACAGCTCAAAGGTTTTCAGCATACCCGGCTCAAGGTCCTGCCAAAACTCTAGCCAATTTTCATTGATAATGTTGTTAAGCGCAATTGTAAGATCAGTATTTTCCTTATATAATGAATCAAGCCAAGTTACCCAACTAAAAAACAAAAAAAAGAGAAATGTTTATATATATAGTCTATAATCTTATCCAATATTATTTTATCGTCTTACCGCTGCAGTTCCACTTTGGGTTTTAGTTCATAGATGCGCAAGTATCGCTTGTTATTGCGGTATTCCTGTATACCCTTTATCCTCATTTTTAAGCGAAAGTTCAAAAATTCGGATCGAAAATTTCCCGTTGCATTTGCCACAAACAACAAAACACGAGACTGCATATTGTAAATTCCCTTATGGATAAGTCTTGGTATATGCGCTTTGATTATCATGCTGCTCTTGCTCGGATCCTTGTTGAAGCCCTTGACACGAGTAATAGTTGCATTGTTGAAGCCCTTATTTTTTAAGTTTTTTATGTGGAAGGATAACCAAACTGGATCACTTTTAGAGCCGTCCACAATCGAGATATCCTGCAGCCTGGTGACATCCAATGGGGCCAAACCAATCTCCGAAATACCGTTCGGATAGTGTCCAATCAAATCGTTGATGGTATTCATAAGGCATACGGAGTCACCAAAGTGACATTTCTTGATATCGCAAGCTGCAAATATATATCTATAGTTAAACTAAACTGAACTATACAATCGATGCAACATCTTGAATACGCACGCAGCTCGTTCCCAACTGAAGCTTTATATAGCATTAACAGTACGAAAGACAATAAGGAAAACGTATACATCTCCTATTCAAATACGCTGAAAGTTGCTATAAATACTATTTAATACTATATACATATATATATATATATATACATATATTTTTAACCTGTTACAATTATTTACAGACACGACACGATTTCACTTAGAACCTGCTTTAGCCAATGCTCAATTGTAAATAATGTCGAGAAATCAGCTCGGGTTAGGTTTATAGCTAACGATATGGAAAACCGGATTGCTTACTTAATATATGTATATAATTTAAATAAACTATAAGTATATATTTCCTGTTGCATCAATACACGCTTTCACAGCAAATCTAAAAATGAACTTAGCTTAATTATTTCATTCAGTCTCATCCTTCATCCTTGAGGAACATGTCATCGTAGGATATTTTCTGAAACGTATCTTCAATCATGCTCGTAAATACACTGCTAAAAATGGTCAGAAATGCCGGTTCCAGTTCATTCCAGAACTCCAACCAGTTCGTATTGAGCAGCTCATTGATTGCAATGGTTAGATCCATGTTCTCTGGAAATAGATTATCTAGCCACACAATCCAGCTGTCAAATTGATTTTAATATAGTTCTGATAAATATATAAACACATGTACGAGGGTGGTCTTACGGACTAGCAAAATTTCTATTTATATGAACCTTAACAGAATTTGTATTTTCCCATCTTCCATCTTTAGACCACCCTCGCATATGTGGAACTGTCGCAAACTCACCGACTTATATTGACAATTGGCACGAGCTCATAGATTTTCAGATAGCGCTTATTATTTCGATATTCTGGTATGACTTTCAGCTTTAAGATGAATCGCAAGTTCTGAAAATCCGATGTTGATTCACCTGTCGCATTTAGGGCTATCATCCAAACCCGCCCATTGGCCACATAGTTGCCCTTGTGAATAAGACTTGGTATCTGTCCATGTATTTCCATGGTGCTGGCTGTTGGATCCTTGCCAAATCCTTTGATTCGCTTTACTGTCGTGTTCTCGAAACCATAATTCACTTGATTGGATAGCTTAAATTGAAACCACACCCCACCAATTTGTGCATTATTCCAAACATTCGAATCCTTAATGTTAACAACATCGATGGGATTCATGCCGATTGCAGATAGACCGCGTGAATATCGTCTTATCACTGCATTCATCGATCCAACAATGCATTTCGAATCGCCAAAATGACATTTCTTTATATTGCTTGCTACGCGAATTCAGATAAAGAATAAGAATCACTATATTATATAGATGTTTGGTGTTTATAGGAACACAATTGTATTTCGAGTACCCACGTAATGTTTGACACTTGATCGCGATCAACAGATGGAGTCCGATCACAATAAGAAATGATTTACTCATGTCTCGGATATATATATATATATTTATATATATATATGTATAACCTATGTTTTGAAGAGTATAATCCACTTGCGTTTGCCTCAGCGTTTGAACATTGAATAAAATCGAATGCCTTTTCCAGCACAACATATATAAGCTCAGCAAATCGAAACGGAATTCTCAGTTTTGTAAACCGGTTTATTGTAAGAAATAAAACAAAAAGAAGGAATTAAACTAAGTTCCGTATATGAATTCAAGTATTCATATAATTAGTGGAGAGTATGCGATGTTGAGTTTTGAAATGTCATTTGATATTAAATGCAACAACTAATTTTCTATGTTAATATATTACTAATTCCAAGACATCGTATCGATTATATTTGGTATGGCTGAGTAATCAAACTAACTAAACTTTCAATTCACATTTATATTATTCGACAGAAACATATCATCGTATGAAACATTATGAAATATATCTTCGATGATGCTTAAAAAGACACCTGTGAATACTTCCAATATGGGCTTTTCCAATTCATTCCAAAACTCAACCCAATTTGCATTGAAGATTCTATTGATAGCAATGCTTAAGTCTGTGTTTTCTGGGAAAAAGTTTTCCAACCATTGTATCCAGCTGCAAGTCGGAAAATGTACAAATAGTTTTCTTCCCAAGCTTCAAACCGGTTACGAACCGATTTACTTACCGATCCACATAGACATTGGGCACCAGTTGATAGATCTTCAGATACCGCTTACCACTACGATATTCCGTTTGCACTTTTAGCGTGAAATCGAAACGAAAGTTTAGGAATTCCGATTCGGATTCGCCCGTTGTATTGATTTGTACCATCCACAGTAGTCGGCCCATGGCGTTATAGAAGCCTTTATATATCAATCTGGGTATTTGTCCTTTAACAATTATTTTCGATGATGTGGGATCTTCGTCGAAGCCCTTGATGTCCGTTATAGTAGTGTTCTCGAAGCCGTAATTAATCTGATTGAAGAGCTCGAAAAAATACCAAAGTACACCCTGTTGTTGATCATTGATGAGCACCGTATCCTTCACATGGACCACATCCAAGGGCTTCAAGCCCACCGAGGGTATGCCCTTTGGAAAATTGCGTATCAGAGCATTTGCAGTATCCCTAATGCAGGTGGTATTACCAAAGTGACACTTCTTGATATGCTGAGCTGTGAGTTACAAAGAGGAAATCACCAGTAAGTAGCTCAGTCAATCCGTTAATTCGACTATATTTTTTAGCTACCTACGTAATATTGCGCACTCCGAACCGAGAATTAGCTGCACCCCCACCAACACTATCAAAAGTTTCCGCATCTTAAGCGAATCCTAATACTTGCATCGTTCCGGACAGTCGGCGCTGAAGTAAATCTCAGTAAACAAACCTAATTTTAGTCTAATAGAAGTATATATGTATATATTGGCATAGCGATTAACATAACCTGTTCTGGCAATTCACCATATCAAAGTAATTGAACCGGGTCTAGTACCAACTACTAAGCTAAGTTTAAATTCTGTCTAGACCAGGTCGCCGAGCTTTGCTATCGAACAGCCTTTTATTCGATTATACAGCTGATCGTACTTCCAGGCAATTGTAAAAGATAATAATATTTAATTATTGCTAATGTCGGGCAACTTTTATTTACTGCAAAAAAGAAATCCCCTTCACTCTATTGAAATTGTTAATGTATTCGAAAGAAGCTTCCACATCTTTCTTATTTATTTCTCGAGCTTGAGAAGATATATTAAAACATTTGTTCCTTTAGTGCCACGTTACATAACTTTTATTATGACAAATATATTTTTTCAATAGTGTCATGAATAGCTTTAAGCCCAAGCTGACTTGATGAGCGCCGCGGAATCCAATTATCGCCCTCATAAATCGCAAGCTACAATAAAATATTAAGCAAGCACTTATTATTCTGTCGCCTACTCTGTCATTAATACTTAGTTTACTGGCCTATTAGCTATAAAGGTATATAATATCATCCATTAAAACGTCAATTACAGCTACTTAAAACGTCATGACAAGACAAAGTGATGCGTTAGAAATGAATTCAAGTTATCTGCAAAGAATTGCTCGGCTTGCAGATACCCCATAGTTTATGAGACTTATGCATTCAGCATTATTGTTATCGTCCTTATCACTGTTTTCATTATCTTCATAGTCAACATCATCAGCATCATCGTCATCTTATCAATGCTTAGAATTGTAAATACACTATAATATACAAACCCGATTTTTGTGTTTATCACAATTATCATAGTCGCTAGCTCTATGATCATTATCATCAACGTTTCAACTTACCGCCCTGAAAAACTTTTATTTTGACTTAGCTAGACTTTTGCTTGAGATAGAAAACACTTTTAATATTTAAACTTATGCATAATATAATTTTATTTTAGGTGATTTACACAACAATAGAAAACAATTTGATAGCAAAGAGAAAACGTGCAATAAACGTGTTTTGACTCATTTTACAATTGTGTCCTAGCTAATGACATTGATAAAATTGCGAATTAATAAATAAATTAGATGGTAATAGTTGTTCAATAAAAGCACACAACATAAAATATTTTTGACAAATTGTAGGAAATATTTTCGAAAAAGACCCGTTACGATTTACAGATTTTTGTTTTTTTTTTTTTAAATTGTTTACGGTTTCTCAGTTCACAGCCCTATAAGTAATATGTAGTTTAAAATATATGTATAGGTATAGGTATAGGTATATGTATATGTATATGTATATGTAAATGTATGTGTGTGTGTTTAAGTTATATAATAATTATTATCAATTACAGTACACTGAACTTAACTCTAATTTCGATGCCACACGTTTATCTTTTGCCTAGGCATTTTACAGTTATGTTTTTCTATGTTTATGGTTTACTTTTGCTATGAAAATCTGTCTTTGCTTTTTTTGGCATTCATCATGCTGAAATAATTATGCTATGAAATTGTATTACACTAATTCCCAAGTTTTCGGCTTTGAGGCAACCGGCGACAAAAGCGAGACCCGATTTCTGATATGATGAACTATGTGATGGGAGAATAGGGTCTATGCACTGTTTGCGACGGGATGGCTTATTGCTATAATCGGGGCAGACTTGAACCGAATGCTAGCTGATGATCACATGACCACTATTGGTATTGTCCACATTGCTGCTGTGGCAATTCAGCTCGTTGTTATTACTGCTGAAACCAACCTCCTCGCTGCCATCGGAATCAGTGCAGAACAGTAATGGCTACGCGTCCTCACCGTCCATGATATCTGCATCTGTGTCGGTATTGGTGGCAATTCTGCAAAGGGAAGATCATATGAAATGGAATGAATGACTGCATGACTGGATGTCTGTGTGTGTGAGTGTGTGTATATATATGATAAGTAGCAATTGGGTAATACGAGACGGGGTCCAGCATATGCTCTTAATGATCTGAGTCGAATCGATTACAAATTCAAAAACTATAGAAGAATTTGAGATACCCTACATAGAGCTACATTCTATATAATACCGTTACTGTCTACAAGAATTTGTTGTTAGTAAAGCTTAGGAAAACAACATCACATAAAGAAAGGAACTACATTCTACAAACATAAGTACACATATTATCGATTAGGCTTTGGACTTTAAAGGAACGCAGTACACAAAGTAAAAGACAACTCGAAACAGCCATGCATATACCACAGCGTTGATAGTTGATGAGATATATTCTTTATTGTGAGAGTGAGGTAGGGTCAAATAGGTGTTCCGTTCGTTTTTATTTCTTAGCTAAAGATATATACAAATTAGTTGAGCTACTTATGAAAATACATTGCTTTCGTTATATATGTAAAAGTACGTTATTTCATTACTATAAATACTTAAGTCTACAGAACTATCGTTACTTATCCAATTAGAGTTAACATCACTTTGATATAGGCAAACGATATAAAAGAAATAATAGCTTTATTATGTACAATCAAATCTAAAAATAAATATAAACAATTAAGAGGCGACATTTCTTTGCAGATTATTAAAGGAGCTTATGGAGATTCCAGTATCGTTCAACGTCAGCTCGCTATATAGAGGATGCCATCCATATGTCGTTTGGTTGGGTTGGGTTCGATGTTGCCCCCATTAGTATAAATGGATAAACAGATTTGCCGGCACGTGCAGCAGAGAATTTCCACAGATTTAAATAAACAATTGAAAACCGCATTGAATATTCGGTTAAAAGAATATTTTGTTATATGTTTTTTTTCTTTTTAAGATGCGTCAAACTGTCGAAATGCTAATTAATTTTCTTGGCCATTTCAATATGGTACCAAACAATCTTCTTTGACTTTATTTGCATGTTGAGCAGTTTTTTCGGGTTGTTTATTTTTTTTGTGTGCTTGCCAATCGCAAACTTTTTAAAAAAATGTTGTACCAATGCCAAGAAAATCATTTGTCAATTTTAAAATAATATTATTTCGCACAGTTTTCAATTAGCCGAAATTTACAGATCAGTCAATCCAGTAGTTTATTTTTATTTTTGCAATTTTTTGCAGTAGAAGTCAACGTCACACAGATTATAACAGTTGAGTGGCGTACAGTATAAGAGTAGAATAGCGTGTGCATGTGTGTGTATTTGCATTTAGTATAAGACACACAGAACAGTGTTGGAAAAGAAATGGGGGTAGTCACGCACACACATATAATAAAAGAGAATTTTATGATACAGATAAATAAACAGGAAATAAAATTAGCAACACGTTTTTCGATGATCGAAGTTTTATTTTGTTAAATTAGCCACGCCCTTTGAATATATGCCAGGGATGAGACTTATACCAAAATGCCAATTATGTATGTTAAATGTAAATAAATCCAGCCGGAACTTAATCAAAGCTTTAGTTAAACTTTTCGCTTCATTGCAATATGCGAGTTGCAGCTTAAATACTATCTTATATCTAGGAAATACCATAAATCAAAAGGCAAGAATTACTTTTTCCTACAAAATACTAATAAATGCAAACTTTATTTATTCAAACTAAGCGCACTAGCTTATATTATTAAGCCTGATAATAGCGATTGTGCGAGCATTATGTGACCATAATATCAACACCATTACGACTTACCAGAAACTTATAAATAATTTGATTTAAGATATGAACTGCAATTGGCTAGAATCAGACAGCTTAGTGTATTGTAAATTCTTGTTGATGAATTGTTAGTGTTGTAAAGCGTGTGATGTTAGTGTTAATATCACAAATGTGGCTTCCTAAAGTTAATTACTGAACCGTAGCCAACAACACGCATAAAGCATTATTGAGCTACATTTTCCGAAACTGTATGAAGAGGTTTGTCAGTAGTGTTAGTTTTATCGCCTATAACTAAGGCGACATCACTGTGAATAATTAAAAGAATAAGAGCATACGCATATGTTTTCGATTAAGTATTAGTCAACAGTTACAAGTATTATAAAAAAAGAGAGTGAGAGAGAGAAAGAAAAAACAGTGGAACTAAAGATTAGTAAAAGCGAACAGTAGACAGCGTTTAGAGGGCTGGGGAAGTAGAAAAACCAATTGATATTAGGATAGTACAGACCAGAGTTAAATTTATAGATTAGTTACCCATATAAAGACGTAGGCAGTGAATGTGTGAATGTATGTGTGTATATGTATTTAAGCAATGAGTGAGCTATTATGCGTGAACATACCTGGCGTACGTAGAGTTGGCATTCTTTATCGAAAAACTATTCTGGCTTGGTAACACCCAACGTTGCACCCACTGTAAAGGGAAAAACATCAGGTTAGATGAAATTGTCTTTGGCGTTTGACATCTAAAGCTCCACTAAGTGGTGCCCAATAGTCACGTAAATTGATAAAGTTCAACATGATAACTACAATTTATGACTGACTATTTAAAGAGTTAATGCTTCTAGTCACGGCTATTGATAAACAATTGCTGATTTTCTCAACAACTTACCCGACTATTCATCAGCCACTTGTTGCCCATGCACGCGGCCATATGTATCACAAGATATATAACAAAAAGTATATATAATATAGCAAATACGCCTACAAGAACAAAGAGAGAATCATTAATTAGTCAAGTATATAGGTAGCCGTTAAGACTTGGGCCACTCACAGACTAGTGCCAGCATGCCGCCTTCAATTTGAAGCGTTTCCACCTGAGATACGACAAAGTACAAGTTAACGCCAATAACTACGATGGTTAGCAAAATGGACACGATTTTGTTGCCGCTGCAAAAAAAGAAAGATGCATAAGTATTTATATATATCAATTTAAATAAATTTTGAATATAAAAAGAAAACAGGTTTTTCGTAATTAATGCAACACTTCGTATGTGACTTTAAGCTGCCCATCAGACTCTTTATCAAAGGAACTATAAAATTCCGTTAACCTACTTGTTAACAATTGTACTCATACTCTAATTGATGTTACTCTTTTCACTACTCACATTCCATTCACAAATTCACCCATGATGGCTGCACATGATGTAAACGCAATGGTGGGTATCGCTGCAAATGGCAATTGAAGCGACATAACTGCATTAAGGATATCATTCATATTGGTCAGATCTTCCATTTTGCTGAACATAGCCAGGCAGAAGGTGGGTATAATGGCAATGCAGCGCGTGACCAGCACGCGACACCAACGCGGCCACTGTAGATTGAGGAAACCCTCCATTGAGAACTGGCCAGCGTATGTGCCTGTCATGGTGGAGCTCTGGCCGGCTGCCAAAATGCCCACACCCCAAATGTACATAGCCGCGGCTCCGAATGTGCAGCCTAGAAACAGACCGCCCTTGTACAAATCGGCATTGATGATGTCCGTATTATTGTTATTATCCGTAAAAGATATCTTGGCATCCTCATACATGGATTTGTCGGTGCACACGTCCAGCTAAAAAGAGATGAGTTAGCCCAGCTCCAATATTTGTATTTTATAATTCACTTACCACATCCTGATTGGTTTTGCCGTACATGCCGTGCGCAAAGACGGCCACAACAAATAGGTTTATGATAAAGGACACGAACAGCGCTATGGAGGCCTCAATAAAGAAATAGAAATTCGCTTCGCTCACTTTCTTCGGCTGGCGACGATCTACATCGCGTGACTGTAATGCAAATGTAATCCTCATGTTACTTAAGGAGTCATTTTGCATGAATCCCATTCTTACCTTGACCAGAGCAGAATGCAAATATAGATTGTGTGGCATAATAACGGCACCAACCACGCCCACTGCCTGTAGCAACACATCTGAGCTGCAATCGGAGCACCAAGGCACAAACATGCCCTCCATCACGGCACCCTGATTGGGGGCAGACACAATGTACTGCAAGTATAAACAATGAGATGTTTTGCAATCAATAACAAGAGTATAAATAAAATAAATAAAGAGAATATTGAAGCCTTGAACTTGAGTTAATTTTAAAGATATTACTTGAATACAACTGAGTCCGCTACTTAAAAGTCAAATCGTAGCTAATTGAAGATGATAAACCTGCTTTCGGATGCATAAATTAACAAAAATTTAAAACAAAATAAATAAATATAAAGTGTAAATAATGCAAAATAAATCAATCATAAATCATCATTATAAAAATGCTAACAATAAGCAAATACAGTAGAGGCAAATCTCTGAACACAAAAAGAAATTCCCCTGCTAAGTGCTTTTTGCAAATGGCTTTCAGATAAGCCCTGAGGCAAATATCCCCAGCTTATCAAAAATAGTTGTGGTCCATTTCCGACATTTTCATACACACATTTAGGCGTGTGTACATAGCAAGAATCTCCTCTCTAAAGCCATTTATCTAATCACGTAAGCGCGAGACATACAGAGAAAAAACAGTGATTATCACTGAGCAGATATACAAAAAAATGTTTACATATTATCAAGCAACGGAACGAAATGGCAAGTCTGCTTAATTGAAAGATATGAACGTGAAGTACGCCCCTGACAGACGTGCTTGACAATTTACTACTGCAATTCGCGACAATAGACATATATAAAGTGAAAAAAAATATATAAAAAAACACAAAAAAAAACTTTTGAAATATGGGTAAAATAGACTGCGTTCGTTATTTACGACTCGAGCGTTTTGCTGAAATACTTTTTGTACTTATTTGTATGCCTGACGGGTAGATTATTTGGGAGTTACTACACAGGGGGATCTTTTTCAGATTGAATAATGTAGGAAGGTTTAGCTTTGTGCTTATGTATTACCTCATAGCCAAATGTGATGGCCATGACTGTGATCAAGAAGCCAAATAGGAACTCCAGTTTACGCAAACCGTACTTATCCAGAAATAGGAACGTGAATGTATCGACAATGGTGATGAGTACGCCACCCCATAAAGGTACACTGAAAGCAAAATTACAAAATCGATTTATCATTCGTCATTCGATAAAGTATACAGATAAACGCACGCTTTGTTTGATAGCAGATATATGGCAATGGCTGTGCCTATGACCTCCTGCATGTCCGAGCCAATGATGGCAATCTCTATCATTATCCAAAGTATCCAACGTGGCAAGCGTTTGTATTGTCTGTAGCACATCTCCGCCAAATGCAGACCCGTGACCACGCCCAGCCTAGTCAGATTATAGATTATATTATAGTATGTATATAGTTAAATATGTCCTACAGTCTTACCTGGCGGCCAAGCGTTGCATGAGCAGACCCAAAACTGTGGCCCACAATAGCACCCAGAGTATTTTATATTTGGCTGCGGCGCCCGATTGCAAATCAGATTCAATATTGCCCGGATCTAGATACGCAATGGACATGAGAAAACCGGGGCCAGTGAAGGCCCACAGCTTGCGAAAACTGAAACCGATCTGTGTGCGAAATGAAATTCAAACAAAATGAATATAAACATAACAGAGTGGGACTAGATCATACCCTATACCCAAAAATAAAATTAATTTTTTATACAATTATACGAATAAATCGAACATGGCTGATAGCTCTTACAAAATCAAGACATATTCCAAAAATCAATATACCTAAATCGATATTTATCGATTAGCTTTCAAATTTTACTGTGGGTACAGAGTATTCAAATCGTGTTTTCTTTTAACTCACATTTGTATGGTCATCGTCGGGTATGAGCACCTTTTCATCACTGAAGTACGCCTGTTTCGAGGCCTTCAGATATGTATTCTCGTTCAGTACCTGCTGATGCAGCTGCGTACTGTTTGCCGCCGCAGCATTTCCATGGCTGCTACGCGCCCCCGAACTAGAGGACTGATCATCGCCAGCGGACGTACCGCCTGGCTCTATTTTATTGTGATAGCCCTCGTTTAAAGACATGCTGAAAGAGTGTTGTATATTAAATTGTTTATTTATTGAATTTCATTTATTTAACACTTGCGCGTGACAAACTGTTCAATTTGTGCTCGTAATCAAGCATCAAATTGCACATTTCATCCAGATAAATTATAGTCTTGTATGTTTTTTACATCTGGGCACGTGACTCTTTGCAGCTCGTTTTCGCAATGTGAACATATACTCAAATAGATAATATATGCATTTAAATTTGTTTAGCAAAGGCAAGAAAAAGTTAGCTGAAATTATCATTGATTTGCTGGCATTTCCATATAATTCACACATACAAATTTTATTGTGCAATTTCTCTTTGTACTTCGTCATTTATATTATCAAAATCTGATCAACAAAAAATACACAATTACGGAAAGCCATAATTTTGTTATTATCTGCATTAGAAACATATGCGGCACAAATAGAATGAGATGACAGAAAAAAGTAATAACCAAATAAAAAGAGGGCTGAGCTATTAAACAATGTCGACTGGGCAATACCCACTAATCTAGAGGAAAACACACAAATACTTTGTGTTTAGTGTACTCGGAATCGATTACTTTATATATCGATACATATCGATGCTCACAGTTATCGATTAGAACATGGAAATGCTTATGCTAAATACATATAACTATCTACAATATATTTATTATTTATGAAACCTCGTTGTCTACGGGGTATAAAATATCTAACGGGCCGATATACATAAAAAACACACACACACACATAACAGTACAATATATATAAAAAAAAAAGAAAAATTACCCGGAACGCCGACAACACAGCTCAACTAACTGAGATTGATAAGACTTAATATTATGCCTACAATCTAGCCACAGATTGCATACTATAATATTCTTGTGTGTTTTATAATACATAGTTATTTCTTGAATCAGCATTTGCTGAGCAGCTTGATAAACATGTTAAAATTAGTTACAAATAATTGATGATAGTTGAAGCATATCAACATTAACATTAACATCTATATTGCATAACTAGATGTATATATAATGACCTTTCACATTAGCGAAGCATCACTGTACATAAGGAAACTAAAAGTATTTTGCATCTGTTTTGCCACAATTAGATTATTATTGAAATTTGTATATTTTGATTGATAAGAATTTTAAGTTAGCACTCAATCACAATCAGTAGATGAATTTGAGAATTGTATTTTATTGTTATAGGCAATGAAGAAATTGTATACATAGAAAACAATAAATAAATAACAGAACTTGAAAAATTCTGTTTTCGTGTCTTCTCTCCATTTTTTCAGCTGTGTCTGCCAATAATACGAAAAATCTGAATATCAACAATAATATGGGCAAAACATACGAGCACGATTATAGTTACCTGCTGCACAAATTGCACAGGTGAATAACCTGCTAAAACAAATAAAATGTTATATGCATTTAAAGTATTGTTTTTGTTTTTTTCTCCACTCTTAGGAATTTTGCATAGGTTTTATCGGCTTTAAAGCATGCGTACAAGCATTTTATGCCAGAGCTCAGCACATCTTGATCAGGTATGAATGTATGTGTATATAAATGTATATCAATATGTAGGTGTCTTGGGCATGTATGGAGCTGGTTGAAAACACGCGGCTTTGTCTGGTTCACCTTGACAAAACGTTGCGCTGCTGCTGTTGCTGCTTTCCACATTGCTTCATTGAATCGTTCGTTGAATTGTCTTATTATGTTTGGCGCCATTTAAAGGCCTCTGCTGTTCACTCAATTGAGTAGAAGATTTCCATTTTATGGTAAATTGTGACAATTCCAAACGTTAAGTTCTATAGAAAACATATGTTCTCTCTACCTGCGTACAAAGTTGTTTATACAGTTGGCACATATCTTAACTCACATTCATATTCATATCGGCTTTAACTCAGGCTGCTTAGAGTATGTTAAAAGCTATCATAAAAAGCGATAAGTGTTTCAACAAACTTAAAGCTATTCATAACAACCACTTGTAAATCGGCCAACCAGCTATAAACTATTTATGACTTATATTCATTACTTATTTGAACGCAAAAACTATTTAAAACCTAGATAACTGATTAAATTTTGATTAATTTATAAAACATTCTTATATTCTTTTTTTTCAATGGTATACCTATTTATGGTTCATATTCCTTATATATTATATTATTTCGCTTGTTTACTGTAACATAATATAATGTTTTCTATATTTGTACATTTCATATGCGTTTTGGTTAACTTTTCGTTGTGTTTTAAGCAAAAATTAAAATTTCTCTTATATTCCATAGCTAAAATTTTTATATATGAGCATATATATAAATATCAATGCATATTTTTAGCAAGTCATGATCTTTAAATATAGCAAAAATGGAACTAACATAGAACTACACATTTTAGTAGTTCTCATATTTAGCACCTGCACAAACAATATCGTAATTAATTAAAAAAAAGTGAATATGATTTAGCACTAATCAAATTAATTGACAATTTCCTGCACCTGAGGACAATAACAGTAAAGAAGCTGAAGTAAATCATTTTTTTCATTCGCATATTCATTCGTACTCCGTAATAATTCCGTTAATTTCATACACTTGGGAATTTGTACTATTGTTTTGGTATGATATTCCAGATTAGGGCAATGCTTATCAACATAATAAATTATTAAACAGTTCCAAACAGCCAATGGCCCGCTAGCTGCTAGTCAGTCACAGCAGGGTCTGAATGCGTTGTCAGCAAGTTAACGAACTTTAAATACCCTCGCTGACATTCCATAACAGCAAACATCTTGGATATGTCAACTTGAAAAGGCTTACTTTCTGTGAACAAAAACAAAGCTTTCGCAAAGGTATTTTGAACTCTCCCCAATTAGAACTTCTACGCTCTTCCAGTGTAGCATCTCTTTCTCTCCAAATACTGGTTAGCCGGTGAATGCGTTTTTTTTTACTCTTCGAAGAGTTATCAACACATTCACATACAGGCCCCACAATCACATGGTGAAAAAGTAACAAAAAAAAATGGACACACACAAGAAGAATACAAAGCTGGAGACTGAATATTTTTAAATTAACTCAAACACAATGTGCAAAAGTGTAATTAAGAAACTATTTACTTAAACGAGACATACGTGCGACAGCTGGATGATTGGTAGGCGGCAGTAAAATTAAAATATTAACAACTACGCATCGTCGTTTCAGACTGATTTTAGTTGTAAATGCTGTAGTTCATTTAGCACTTAAACGCTATCTGAACCAAATAACAGTTTAATACTTAGCAATACACTGACGAATGTATGTAATTCTCTTTGTGTTGAACCCAATTACAAGTTCGGTGACGTTGCCCGTTTGCTGTTGCCAGCGTCAGAGTTTGAGCAGCGTCTGCCACTCTTCAATTGTTAACTTTGCGAGAATTATATCCAATCAATGATCCGCGCAACATACACATCGCGTTTAATTGTTTGCTTTTATTATATTTCTCGTATATTATTTCTTTGTTTTCTTTTAATTTATATTGAACAACATTGTGATTACTTGCTCTTTAACGCACCCAGCTGCTTTCTTTTTCATTCGCACTTACGGTCAGGCTATTTACACCAAAAATATCAGCTGTTCACACGTAGAACAAATCCAACTCAATAGGGATATATGCTATCGATATATCGATACATCGATGTCTATTGTCCAAGTGAGCAGCTATGCGTCGACCGTCGTACGCGCCGTCGTCGTTGTTAGACGTCGAGTGACTGACTGCCAATGTTAGCCGATGCCTCTTTATATATATACATACATATGTATAACATTAACATACATAGTATATTGAGCGTAATTTTGCTAAAGAGGCGAGTTGATAGCGTCTGTGAGAGAGAGCAAGCCCGATGTTTTTGATAGGGGATTTTCTTATATACCCTTTCGATTCGTTATGCTTGCTTAACGTTTATCTACAAAGGACAAAGAATTGTAACTTAAATACATGTATATACTTATATTATATTTACGTTACAGAAAGGTCAACAAGATCATATGCCATTTGTGTGAGTACTGGGATATGTTTACTGACAGCGGCATAACTGTAAGGGAATTTTTGCTGGAACACTAAGCGGGTTTAACAATACATGTTGCCTGCCTTTTCCAAGTCTATTCTTAAATGCTTGTATATACATATATCTAGACTGTCTGCAATCATTTTGACAGACAATTCATATTGATAACACGAACGTTTTTTGCTACACGCACATGTTATCATAATCCCCCATTAACATCTAGTCGGCAACAGCTCCCAATTGTTTTGTACTGACAACTTTCGATCAGATCCATATCAACAACAATAAGCATTTAGTAAATCAAGAGTTCCACTTAAATCATATATAATTGTAAATATTGTGTCACAGATATGCCGTCGATGTATATAATATTTAGATATGATGTAAAAGAATCCCATATAATTCATTCAGTCACATGCTTCTTTGTCCATACATGATTCATGCTCTTTACAACTGATTAAAGCCGACATTTAAATAACAGAAATATATATATATATATATATATATATATACTTATGTCTATATAAGAATATAGCCTTAGTAGAACTGTGGACTTAGCACGCATATCATATGAATAAATGTATTGAATAAATCAATATATAAACAAATTTATAAATATCCAATTAAGTAAGTAACCATTGAAAAGATTATATAAGAGTATGGTTTTATTTATAGTTACTAATAAACTTTATTATGCTTTTCTTTATCAATAAAACAGACGTTATTTTGTTCGACTGTCTTTAACATTCTTAATGAAAACATTTATAAACTTTATACAAGTGAGCACACTTTTGACACATTTACTTAAACATTTCAGACACATTCCAAAACACATCAGTTACATTTATATAAAAAGTTGCACAATTTTTAAAAACAGTTTTTGCTAAGTATAAAAGGACTATAAATAGTTACGGGTTATACATATTTTTTTAAAAATACGCACAAAAATACAAAAGAATGTATATAATCATGTTAAACAATTTTTTAAATCGAATATGAACGATGATAAATATATATATAGTGGAATATATATTGCATGTGTCATGAGAGAGCGTTGCAGAAAACCGAAATATAACGGAAATGAAAAAATTACAATATTTAATAATGAATCAACCTCTCTGAGTTGCAAATGGAAACATTAGATTTTATATTGTAGTAAATTATAAATCAGTATTACGACCCAACATGATTTTTTCGCTGTATTAAGTAGATATTATATAATTTGATTTTGTTCTTTAAAATAATTTTAATCGGAAGCATTTGCTTGATTAGGAGCTTTGATTAATAACTTGCACATAGTTAGCTGGAAAGAGGCCATACCGGTTCTTGCACAGGCCACGCCACCAGCCATCATCGATTTTTTCAATGTGCGTGACCACATCGTCGGGATCAAAGGATATCTCATCATCATCAGCTGCCTGGTAATCGTATAATGCAATTGCATGAGTGCCTGTGTCTTCCAAATAGTCCGCCAAATTATCAGAGTTGGCATAGATGGCTTCCTCCGATGTACCATTCGCTCCTGCTGCTGCTGGTATTGGAGATTGAGCAGCTGGCAATGGGGATACAGATTTGAGTTCCGCCTGGTTTTGATAGAGTGGCTCCTGATGTAGCTCTGGCTCTGGCTCTGGCTGTGGCTGCGGCTCTGGCTGGGATTGGCGTTCGGACGTCTTCTCCACAGCTGCCACGTGAGCTGGCGATTGCGGCTCGCTTGACGGTGGTGTGGCAACAGTCTCAATCTCAATTTGGGGCACCACATCTGGTGGCGGTACGCTAATTTTCGGTTCTGCAGCCTTAACCTCCTTAACAACAGCAGCTATCGGAGCAGCAGGCTGTTCAACCACGGCAGGCTGTTCAACTACGACAGGTTTTGCTGCCTCGACAGGCGCTGGCTCCTTCGGTATGACAATGGGCTCTTTTCGTGCCGGTGGTGTCTCGGATACCGGCGACTGCATTTGATTGAATGCGCTGATAGCATTGCCGATACCACCTGAACGTCCCGTTTGTATAGCTGTGCGGCTGCCCTTGACAGGTGGCGCGCGTGCCTCCTCGGCAGAAGGTAGTGGCGTGTTCTCCACAATCGTTTGCTTTGCGGCTTCTTCACGATCTCGTTTATCTTTTGCTTCGCGCAAACGCTTCTGCTCTTCAGCACGTTTACGTGACTCCTCCTCAGAGTTTTTGGCCAAGTTCTCGAATTTTGCGCGCAAGTTTGACGGCTTGGCCCCCTCAATAATAGGCTTGACTTTATGATCCACTTGGCTGGCATGCTTTTGTGGCGCCTCAATGTGATCCCAACCGACTGCAGACTTATCCTTGCGATCCTGCTGTACACCGAATTTGCCACCGAAGCCCTTGGAATAGTCTAAAATTGAACACTTATAGTAAGCTTTAAGAAATGTTCACTTTATCTTACCCTTCTGCGATTCGTGCTTCTCCACCTTTTCGATATGATCCCAGCCCAATGCGGACTTATCCTTGCGATCCTCCTGCACGCCAAATTTTCCGCCAAATCCCTTGGAGTAATCTGCAAAAGGTGCATTCCTATGATAAGATATGCCGAAGTTTATCTCAAATACCTTACCCTTTTGGGATTCGTGTTTTTCCACCTTTTCGATATGATCCCAGCCTACGGCAGATTTGTCCACGCGATTTGTTTGCACGCCGTATTTGCCGCCGAAGCCTTCGCTATAGTCCACCTGCGATGCATGCTTATCTACTTTGCCCTGATAATCATGACCTACTGCTGACTTGTCCATACGATCTTTCTCAACGCCAAATTTACCACCGTATCCATAGCCAGCATTTTGATCCTTCAGCAATTGTTTCTTCTTGTTCAAATCCGACTTTTCCGTCTCCTCTCGCAGCTTGTTCATGCTGTTTAGTTTAATTTTTATTGTTAGCAGAATGATTCTTTGATGGTGCATTGACCTAAATATAAATGACTCACTCAATGGCGCCGCCCCCGTCGCGTCCGCTGCCATCAATTGTCTTGGAGCCCCATCGCTGCTCTTGTTCACTGACATCGTTGACGAAATCAGGATCCGTTTCCCAGTCATCGTCTTCGGCAGCGCTTGTTGCCTGTATCTGATGGCCGGCAGTTGCTTTCCACATACTGGCTACTTCTTATCTGCATTCGACGTTGGCACCAAAGATAAAAAACAATGACAGGTTTTTTCTTTGAAAAATAATGATTGTGCAGGGAGGGGCTGGTTCTGTGGAACGTAAATGGCAGCCTTTCTAAACGTTACTTACATATGTAAAGTATATTTAATGATTGCACAACAGCTATCTAATTTACAAACTCCTAAATTGTAAAAGTCTAAAGCTTTAAATAATTAATTTAAATGCAATGCACAACACGAAAGAGTTATTGTTAATGAACCGGCCGACTAATCGAACTTGAGAAATCGATAAGGTTTTGCTCAAATGAACTGCATCACCCATCGCAAATTAAGTGTTGGGCAACGATATTATTCAAAGTGCGCGGTAAGGATTTGAACAACCAAGAACACAATATCTTATAAATATTTTTCATCTTTTCAGCATACAACAGATTATTAAACATAGTATTATCTGTGCCTTATCTTTATTAGCATCTGTCAGCTTCCAGTCGCATGAATCATGCACTGCTGTTAGACGTAAATATGTATATATTTACCATGGTTTCTATTTAGTTTTCAAATACATACATATATGAGTCGCAAATTGAGATCTAAAATAATAAAAGCGTTTAAGCTTCTAACGAAACTTACAAAATCATACATCTGCAAACAAATATATATATATTTATATATATGTGGGATTGAGAGAAACTTTTTATAACAATATCATGACGTAATTACGTGTCAGCAAAGTGCTCTTCTCTTGTTTACGCTCTTAAATTTTTATAGCCAGAGGGCTGCCAGGGCTTCAGCTATGTAGTTCCTCAACAGCACATATTAACTGATTGATTATTATTCTAGTAATCATATTTAATTTAAAATTGTAAAATATAATGTGTCCTGCCTCATTTGCTTATATTAAGGGAAACGACTACATGAATATGAAAATCTTAACGTAAGAGATAATCTAAGAAAACCGTAAGCAACAGTTCCGCTCTCTGCATAGTGTCTACGGCCCTGCCAACGCCTCCACTCTACTAGCAACCGTTTGGCTCTTCGCAAATGCTCTCAGATCCGATTCGCCGGTTGTTGTAGCGCATATAAAACCAGCTGAGGACTGAGCAGCGAGTTCAGTATTTATTTCACATCGCTAAGAGTTCGCAACGTTTAACGGACCTTACTTTGTACGTTTGAGAATATCACTTGGTAAATTTTTAGAATTCCTCTCTAGTTACTATTTTGTTTATTTTCACTGTGTCATTTGCATACATATATACATATATATAAATATATATATATATGCATGTTCACACACTCACACACACAACTGTCACAAGCTCATATCTGCTGAGGTTGAAGTGAACAAGAAATTCAAGTGAAAAGTAATTGCAAGTGCAAACAAAGTGTATAAATAAATTGTTTTCAACATCATAATAATTTTTGGGCGCGGCAGATAAAAAGTTTTAAAATTATGTATACATGTCACATATAAAGCAATTGTGTTCATTTCTATAATACAATGAGACATACATACGCCAACATGCTTTTACAGTATATTCCTATATGTTTGTGTGCATGTAAATTTGGTACATTGATTTGGATAAAAAAAGAGATGACATCATCAAATGTTCAACTGAAGCTGCACACAACTTTAGAGCTTTGGCGCTCTCTTAACACGCGCTCTCTCTCTTGCTCTCTAGCTATCTTTATATCTGCTCATTCGCAGACGCGTGTGACTTTTCCAAGCAAAGTTTCCTTCATTTATAACATATATGTATATGTGTGTATGAATGCACTTGATAGATGTTTCACTGGCGAATTATAATTGAATTTATCTACTTTGTGCCTCCATCTTTTGTCTGCTATCTTTAGTGGCAATCAACTCAATTGCTTTAAGCGAGTCTGCATTGACTACAGTAAAACCTATAAAAAAAACTGGATTAATATAATTGCATGCATTTATAAGGTGCGTCATCAAGGTTTAAATCAAAGTAGAACAAATTAAAAAGCAAAAATAATAATAATAACTTCAAAGGTACAGTCATTCACAACACAAGTGGAAATAAATTGTATAAGCTCCATTTATTCACACATTTTCTACCAGGTCACGAGCTTTTAACTGCTACATAAAAAAAAACAAAACTTTATTACAAAAATAAGTTAAGGCTTCGCTAAACATTGCGGTTACCGAACAACTTTCCAGCAAATCCAGTTCCAGTCTTATGCTCGTTTGAGCACTTCACCCGCCCAACAAGCCACGTTTGACGTCACAGTTAGACGCGCTTGAAAATCAGCTCAGGCACATTATGATTCATGAGCTGAGCTTCAATTTAATGAGCTGTAGATCATATGAATCTACGGTTATTTATAGGTGCACTATTAGAATTCAATTCTGCTACTGCTAACGTATTTGTGGAAATGACTAGAACATGTCATCGACGTTGTTATTGAGCATTCCAAACAACTTTTCCAGCTCTTCCAAACTTTTTTTCGTTGCGTGTTCCACAATAGCATGCTAATTTATAGCCCAAAAGAGAAACAGACAAACAAATGTTTCTATAGGACATGTGTGTCTGCCTGTGTGTGTGTGTGTGACAGTCTGCATGTAAAACTAAATTTGAACCGGTTCCAGCGCCAACATTTGGAAGCACAACATCTTTTTTTCTTTCTTTTCTTTTTGTAGCTGTGCAGAGGCGTAGTTGTCGTTTTTGAACAGCGCCACGTCATGTTTTTTTTGTATTTAGTTAGTTCTCTCTTTTGGCTTTGTTGACTTTCTACGCTTGGCATTTGGGCAGACAGCTTTTTCTGTAATTAGCCATATCAATTATTTGAGCGTATGGACTTCTGCTATTTTCTAGTCTTTAATTTAATATCGTAGTTTGTTGTGATAAAAATAAAATAGAATCTGGAATGTTTCCCGCATTTTTATAGCGTAAACAGAATGAGCTCATCCGTACTCCCAATTGATTCTGTTTCTATGAAAAAAAAAATTTTTTATTACGCATACGCAATGCTAGCTGCACCCACATGTTTTAAAGTTATCAACTAACCCATGCCCAATCCTATTTCTACATAATAAAACTTTCACTCAAACTCTGTGCGTTGACCCCTATAAAAATATACCTGACTAGGAAAGCAAAAGCATGTCGATTTTTCTTGTGGCGCCACAAATACTGTGCGGCGTATGCGTAATGGGCACAACCATGTAGCATGCTTACCCCTCATATTTGGTGATGTCATGCGGCCAGCAGGTTTTTGTATATTCCCATAGCCGTTTTATGTATAGCTCGACCTTGTTGCAAACTAATTTCCAAAGGGCAGTCATTGTGTTCCACGGACCGCCTCGACTTTAATCATTAGATAATTATAAATTATGTTTTTGCTTGTCTGCTTTGCATTTACAGATCTTCAACAACTACAAAAACAAACCTAAAAAGAAGCAATCATGAGCTCCGCTGAGTACTATCCATTCAAGGTGAGTGTCAATAAATAAAACATCAGCTTTGAAGATTGTTAGAACTTGATTGACAATTAGGCACAATTATTGATCATTATTGATAATTATACTATATTTCATTTTAATCGATTTGTTTCAAGTGCTCTACATGAAGCGTAGTCCTATATACGAAGTATTAAACAGTCAAATAAGAAATCTAATCTCCACAAAGTAACATTAATTCCCTATTGAATCATAGAAATCTAGTTTATATATATATATATATATATATATATATATATATATAGTAGTTCGACTCAAAAGTAATTGCAAATGAGTCGAATATTTTTTTAGTGTTTCTGAATCTGAATACGTCGGCACAATCATCAAGTGCGTAACCCTCGAATTACACATATAAGGAAACTTTGTTGAGTCAATTGGTCGTGGAGTACGTGCTGTAGCCGCATTTCAATGCACGATTATTCATGAATATTTGTGCATTGATTACGTATTCATTGCATTAGCCAGAACTTTTATTTATGTGAGACATTCACAAATTCGCTGTTTGCAGTGCACGCCCACCGTTTACCCCGCGGATCCCTTCGATCCCATCGAGGATGCCGCCATTCTGCGCAAGGCCATGAAGGGCTTCGGCACCGATGAGAAGACCATCATTGAGATCCTCGCCCGTCGCGGCATCGTCCAGCGTCTGGAGATCGCCGAGGCCTTTAAGACTGCCTATGGCAAGGACTTGATTTCGGACCTGAAGTCTGAGTTGGGCGGCAAGTTCGAGGATGTGATTGTGGCACTGATGACGCCGCTGCCACAGTTTTACGCACAGGAGCTGCACGATGCCATCTCTGGCGTGGGCACCGATGAGGAGGCCATTATTGAGATACTGTGCACCCTGTCCAACTATGGCATCAAGACCATTGCTCAGTTCTACGAGCAGAGCTTCGGCAAGTCCCTAGAGTCAGATCTGAAGGGTGACACCAGCGGACACTTCAAGCGCCTGTGCGTCTCGTTGGTGCAGGGCAATCGGGATGAGAACCAGGGTGTTGATGCGGCGGCCGCCATTGCCGATGCCCAGGCGTTGTACGATGCCGGCGAGGGCAAGTGGGGCACAGATGAGTCCACCTTTAACTCGATTCTGATCACCCGGCCGTATCAGCAGCTGCGTCAGATCTTAATCGAATACGAGAATCTCACCGGAAATGACATCGAGTCGGCCATCAAGCGTGAGTTCAGCGGCTCTGTTCAAAAGGGTTTCCTGGCCATCGGTGAGTCATCTCCGCATCTATGATAATGATTCATCATATACTCATGTGATATATTATATATTCAATTGTTCAGTCAAGTGCTGCAAGTCCAAGATTGATTACTTCTCTGAGCGTCTGCATGACTCAATGGCCGGTTTGGGCACCAAGGACAAGACGCTGATACGTATCATTGTCAGCCGCTCCGAGATCGATCTGGGAGATGTCAAGGAAGCATTCCAAAACAAGTACGGCAAGAGCCTGGAATCTTGGATCAAGGTAAATACCCCGTTAACTATTTATGTACCTATATGTGTTAGCATGATAAAAACATTTGTGGTGTTGGGCACGAGGCACCATGCACCTGTAGATTGAAAACTCTATACTTATACATCATCTCGACAGTAGCCACATAATACGTGACTGTATATATATATATATACACCCTGCGAAACCAGTTCAAATTGTTTACCATAACAGTTACATTCCCAAAAGCAGTTAACAGTTAGCTTTTCAAATAAGAGCTTTAGCGAAAAGCACTCTGTTATTTACATAGCCATAAATTAACAGAGCATTCTATTCCAAATTGTTCCCACTCATCTGTTGCTCACTCATGTTTCGCTTTTTTACTACTTACTTCATTTGTGTGCTGCATAAAACTTTAAAACTTGCCATATTCTATATTTTTAGGGCGATACATCTGGCGATTATAAGCGTGCCCTATTGGCTATTGTTGGATTCTAAAAAATATAACAGAAATCAAATGAGCCAACCAACAATACAAAAATAATAATTAAAATCATATGAAAAATATAAAAATATTGTCACTGTCGTGTCTGTTCCATGCCTTAAGCACAAACATATTGTACAAAATTTGACTATATAATAGTTGAAACGCATATACATTATATTATAGTATGATCGACTAATGCAAAGTGGAACACAAATTTTTACAAGCAACGCAGTGCATTTATTGAGGCCTACAGTCGCATCACATGTTAATTATTATACATAGTCCTATGCACATTCATTGCACATAGTTTTATCTCGATTTTAAATATAACTTTATATACTTATATACCTATATATATATATACGGCCGGCTCTATATGTAGCTTATGGTTTTCGTTTTTTTATACTATATGTCTCGACTCTCATTTTGCAAAAAGTTTTAAGTTACAATATTGTTAAAAATGTTCTTAATGACAACAATAAAATGAAAATCAATTCAAATGAAATAAATTTAGACGCCACTTTGTACTGTTAACATTTGATAATATTCGTTGCTCGCTTTTTCTTCTTGTTTTCTGTTAACAGAAGGAGCATTTTTCCATGCTCTGTTGCTTGCCATGTTACTAACAGCGCGCTCTTTGCGCTTAACATAATACTTAACACGGGGTCAGCGGTTACTTCTGTTAAGCACCAAGCAACTAAAAACAACACTTAAAATGTATACAAAATAACGCGTTTAACGCTCTCGCTCTTGCTCTTTTTACGCTTTTCTCTTCGACGTGTTTACGCAATTACCCAACACACAAACAATCACAGGAGGATGCGAACACTGAAATTGGATATTTGCTTGTGACGATCGTCGCTTGGTAGAAGAGCTGCGCGGTGTGCCCAAGTATAAGAGTTGTAGGGAGTTATACAACTGTGCAATAGAAATGCCAAAAATATGCATTTTCGAAGACAGAAATATAAAAACCTGAAATTATTAGTGTTGTGAAATATCAATTCCATTTGTAATTCTCATTGAAAAATGTTTTCTTTTTATATTTATATTTCCGAAAGGCAGCCTCTGTAATAACGTCTAACGTGCAAATTGCGAAAACATTTAATTAATATTCTTTTATTTACCCATTTTTATATTTTGTATACGTTTTATTTGTATATAATACATCTCTAGAAGTATTTTGTGCTTGTGCTATTAACAAAAAAAAAACAAAAACAAAAAATAAAAATAGCCAAAGGTTCAAATTGCAAATTTTAAGAGTTTTTAAACGAAAAACCCATTTTTTCCGTTTCATTTACAGGATGATATATTCGGCGATTACAGCTACGTGCTGCAGTGTTTGGCTTCATACTAAATATAGTACATCAATTAATATTTTTCATCATTTGTTGTATTTTTTGTTTTTTTTAGCAAACATTTAACTTAATATTAAAACGATTGTTGTGAAAATTCTAACAATTTGCCTTTTAAATGCATAAAATTCTATTTTCTTTTAACTGCTTAACTTATAACCGAATACCGGTAAAAATGGAAAACTTTTTAAATACATCGAAACGAGGTAAGTTAGATATGTTTTGTGATTAAATCAGGTGTCCTACTTGGCCACCCGCTCCAGGTAAGCTGCCCAGAGGCGATCGCGATACGTAACTGCCGCCTTCTCCACACTCGCAGCTTCAAGTATGCCACGCCCCACAACACCAATATCAGCGCCTCGCTCCTTCACCACATGCTCGGGTGTTTGGTACTGTTGGCCCAGCTTATCGACGCCCTCGTTAATCTTAACGCCTGGCGTCAGCTGTATAAGACCAGGAAAAGCAAAGCAGCTGGCCGATTGGCAGACAATACCCGCCACGTAATCCACATCGCCGCCCTCGGTGGCAATTTTGTTGCTGGTCTCCTTGTACTTGTCATCGATCAGATTTCCGCTGGCCGACATTTCGGCCAAGAGGAAGACGCCACGCTCCTTGGTCGCATTGTCGCCCGTGAGCGCCGCCTTCAGTCCTTGGACAATGCTGCGTCCGGGCAGTGTATGCGCTGTCACAAGGTCCGCCCAATTGGCTATCTTATAGAGGCCTTGGCCGTACTGCAGAGACACCGTGTTGCCAATGTCCGCAAATTTACGATCCTCCAAGAGCAAAAAGTTGTGTCTCTTGGCCAACTCTTGAAGATTGACAACAAAATTCTCACTGAAGTCTTCGACAATGTCCACATGGGTTTTCAGCAGACAAATGTAGGGCCCGCACTTGTCAGCCACATCCAGAATGGCATCGGCCTTGGTCAGATCGGCGGCCACGCACAGATTTGTTTGCTTAGCGACCATAAGATTGAACAAACGCTTGGCCAGCGGACTCTTGGCCAAGTTGGCGCGACTCTCATAGGTCAGTTTAGTGCGCGAAAACTCATTGGCTGAAATCGAAAGATATAGATAGAGATTAGCTATCAGCAGTTCTTATATAGTATATATATATATACTACAGGTATTTCAAATCAATCAGTCCGGGTCGAGCAACTATTTCAAATCTATTTATGCCTTCGGCTGACATTTAATTATTTTTAAAACAATTAATACTAATCTAGCTATCAGTGTGATGCTCGACTGTGAGCTACCCTGCAGTCTGTGTTTTAATCTTTAATCTTTAAGAAGCTGAAAACTCATTGATTTTATGGCAACGGATGATAGCTATTGATCGCTCAAAGAGAACTTTATCTACCATCAAAGAAGTTCATGGCTAAACAAATGGTTGGGGCTCGATCACCGCGAACTTGAACTTGAAAAAAAGTTTTTCTTAAAATTAATCAAGTGCTAAATCATGAATATATATTATACAACATCTATTCCTCTGGCGTTTCGAGTTCCGTAACATATCGCATGAAAATCAATTCAGCTATTGCATAGATCTGTCAACGCCTATCAATCACTCCTAATTTGAAGCGTTAATATAATTAGTTACAATAATCTATCATAACTTTTATACATGTTCGTATATCACATCTGATATGATTAGCATGTTAAGGCCAGCCAAATTAAGGAAAATTGGCGACTTTATGACATGGGGGAACAGCCAAAAATATAACTATATATGTATATGGATATATATACATATATATCTAGTGCATATACATCTACAATTTTTATATGAACCTGCCCTAATTGAAGCAGCTGGTTAAAGGGAGAGCTGACTTTCAGATTTTGGTTGTTATATCAAAGTAATCAAAAGCTAAATTAGCACGAGCGCCTCTCACGTTTATATAGATATAGATATATATATATATAGTTGTATATGTGATGGACTCATATCTGGAGCTCGCTTCCACTTACGAGCCACGGTCTTATCGCCCCCAATAAACGACCCATCGCTGTTTATCTGCACTGCCGCAATGTACTTGGCTACCGCATCCACCGTGGAGCGTTCGATGCGCCCCTCCTCGTGCAGTGTGTTGAGCAGAAAGGAGAGCGTAAACAGGGAATGCATGCGTACGCCATGCTTGGCTATGTTAGCAACGCCGCCCTGTTCCCGATCCACAACAACAACGGCATCGGTGACCACGATGCCCTCGCTCTGCAGATCACGCACAGTTTCCAAAATGCTGGAGCCGGATGTTACGACATCCTCGACAATCAGACAGGTGTCGCCGGCCTGATAGATGCCCTCGATGAGCTTCTTGGTGCCGTACGCTTTCGCCTCCTTGCGACGCACCAGCATGGGCGTATGCTGCTGCACCGAGACGATGGTGGCCAGGGGCAAAGCGGTGTAGGGTACACCGCAAACGTGCTTGGAGCTCAGCTCCAGCTCTTTGATGTGAGACACCAGCAGATCGGAAACAGTTTGCTGCATTAAACATGAGAGTAAATCCGTTGTCAAATCGAGTACCCCCATCCCCCTGCCACTTACCATCACATCGGGATAGCTCACTATAACGCGCAGATCGAAATAAACGGGCGAATTGATGCCGACCTTCATTTTGAAATCACCAAATTTGAATGCATTGATTTCATACAATTTAAGCGCTAGCGCTTTCATCTGATCCGTAGTCTTGGTCACCATTTTATTGGTTTGTGATTGAGGATTACTTTAAGAATATATTTTAACCTAGAGTTAAGTCAGCTCAACCACGTTTGCTGTACACGTGCCAGTTGGTCTTACTTAAAAAAAAACACGTCCGACCGCCGCTAACAATCAACAAATATTAAATCAAAGTGTTGTAGGGTAAGCATGAAGCAGATGGGGAACCGCACTCAATTGGCACTGTAAAACTCAACTTATGTCGTTTACTGTTAACTTAACATAATTGATGATACTTCGCCAGCTTATCAGCTTAAAACCTTTTATTTAAGTTTCTATTAATGAAAAAACCTTTTAAATATAAGATAAAATTATGTAAAGAAAATATCGCATTATTACATTCACAATAAATTAATCACAATACTTTTCACTGTACTGTATAAGCTACTCATCGGCTTCAACGTCTTATAGCCACTTTTTAAATAATAGATAATAACACAAACTATAATACAACTGCTAACATTGTTATTTATTTTTTCTATAATGCTGCTAATAAAAATAAATTTTCGTACAATTGTAACTAATTATAAGTTACCGACTTGAAGTTATCCCATTATTGGAAATAGCTATCGATATGAAGTTCAGAAATATATCGATTACAACTAAGCAGTACCAACTACAATAAAAGAACTTGTTGCGGTAAGAGGTATCAAATTGGAACCAATTAGGGAAATGTACCATGGTAATGTAGGGAATTTTAAAAGGGCTAAGTTGGGAAATTGGCTCAGCTCAATTTTAAATTCCTATTGACAAATAAACGATTCCATATTTTAAGTGATTATAATTTATTAGAATTTTATTGACTTAAGTTTTATATATATATATGTATATATATAAATAAAATATTATTCAAGTACAAAGTTATATATACTCATTATTATTATTTAATTCAAGTAAATATAATTCAAAGTGTGTATGTTTTTTCTGTGGCTGTGTGTGTGTATGTGTGTGCTTGTGTATGTAAGTACAATTTACTGTATCCTTGCTATCCCATTGCCGTACAACAGCGAATTTTCCAACTAAGTTTTCTTTGAAAGTCAATGAATTTTTTTTGTTTGTTTCAGTTTTTTTTTTTTTGGATCACAAAACAGTAAATTTGTCTTAAACGAGTCGAAAAATTGTATTTGAATTAAAATGGTTAAAACAAAGAAGTAATTAATTATAAAAATAGTGTAGCTGTTGCTGGTAACTTGTTAATCTCTCTATTTTTCATTAAGTTTTCTTTTGTTTTTTTTTTAGCTCGAAAGTATGCCTAACCTTAAACCAATTTCGTCTCCGCGTGCGTTCCTTTTTAGTTTTCTTATTTTGTTTTTTTTTTTTTTTTTTTTTGTTTTGTTATTTAATTTGTTGTCGTCCACATCCTTGTCCATAACACTCGCAATTTTGTTTTAAACGCTACGTTGCCTTAACTTCAGTCCTTTCGCA
The DNA here is from genome assembly GCF_003285905.1 of Drosophila hydei. NCBI lineage: Eukaryota > Metazoa > Arthropoda > Insecta > Diptera > Drosophilidae > Drosophila > Drosophila hydei. The sequence continues at coordinate 734,930 of NW_022045657.1, forward strand.
GAAAACCTAACCTTAAAATGTATTAAGCTTTTTCAACTTATGTTTTCCTCTTCATCATCATCATCATTATTATTTTCTTTTGTTTTCATTTTCATTTCCTTTTTCTTTATCTTTTTCAATATAGTTGCTGCTGACACTAAACATAAATACAGTACAATGCAGACATACATTACTTTCTCATAGTTTTTTTTTTAGTTTTCTTTTTGTGTTTTTTTAGTTAGGGTATATAAAAATGTTTACATAATATAAACTGCCTGTCTGCCTGATTTGAATAATGTGCATCGGCTTCACTGTACTTCTAACTACAATTCTAACCTCATCTTTGGCCGCTTTCGCTTCCGTTTCCGTTTCGGTTTCAGTTTCAGTTTCAGTTTCCGTTCCGTTCCGTTAGTTTGTAAATATGTAAATTGTAATACATTTCATTTAAATTCACTAAGAGTTGCACGGACTGTGTTTTATATATACTTTCTTATTTCATTTTTTTAAATTTTTTTTTATTAAATAATTTAATTTATTTCATTTTCTTTTTTGCTGACTGTTATACCTTCGCTAAACCAATTTCGATTTCTTTTCTTTTTTTTAACTTTTAATAGTTGGAAAAATATGTTGTATTTTTTGTTTATCAGTTTCGCTTTTGTTTAAGTTTACTATGCTGTTTTATGCTCATTTTTGTATTCTTTATAAAATGCCAAAAATTTGTGCAAATGTCTAATGATCTTTTAGATTTCTTTTGTTTTTTTTTTTTAATTTTTTCTTTTTGTTTTGCTTTATACTAAAATATTTTTAACTTTAAAATGTACCTTTTTTGCATTTATTTATAAATTTAGTTTGCATTTTTTTTCGTATTTAGTTTTATTTAAAATATTGCATTTTTACTTTATATTTTTTGTATTTAGTTTAAGTTTTTTTTTTGTTTGTTTGGAGGCTTCATCCCTGAGTGATTTAATTTCCTTTGTTTGTCATTTATTGCAATTTTTTTCGTTTATAAACTTATTGTTTTATAACTTCTTATGTGAGTGATTTACAAGAGTATGCTAAACGGAACAAAAACAATTGCGAATTAGATAAGTTCTGCGTGGGCTTTGAAGGTTGCTTATTTCTTGATGGGCTCTGCGACGTGATCTTCTTTAGTTCTTGACACACTTTTGTTTGTTTCTCTTTATATTTGTTGTGGGGAAAACGTAAGTGGTAGCCAAAATGTGCTATGTATATATATATATATATTTATATATATACTACAAAGTATTAACTGTACTTAAGCTTGTTTTTTGTTTGTTTTGTTTTTTTTGCATATTGCTCTGGCTATTTGTTATATGTAACTTTTGGCTAATACTTGTTGTTGGCTTAATTGCCGTTTGTGTGGCTGCTGCTTCTTCTTCATCTGGTTTTGTGTTTCCGTTTTTTGTATTTATAGTTAGTATTTGTACTTTACTGCAAGTATTTGAATTCTCCCAAAGCAACGCACAAAGCCGCGAAAACAGAAAATTCCTGCGAAGAATTTCCCATTTGCTTTGCATATACTTTAAGCTGCTGCATTCTTCAATCACGTACACATTATTTTAAATATATATATATATATATATATATATATATATATATATATATATATATATATGTATATATATATATATGTATATATATATATATGTATATATATACGTTATATAGTTAGAACATTGATAACTACGCAAAGTATGAATCTACATTCAATGGGATATGCATAAGAAAACCAAACAAAATAAAAGCTAAACAAAATACTGGGATTTATGTGCAAATGCTGAGATGAGCAACAAGTTTTATAAGAGTTTTTATAAGTTGGCAATTCATATTTGAAAAGCTTTAAGCAAACTTTTTATAAGAGCAACGGAGTGTTAGTACTACTAAAGAGTACTAAAGAGAACGAGAGAGAGGAAGAGAATATATAATTGGATTCCATAAGGAAACCATGTGACTAATATATAAGAGAGCTCCATTGGCAATAGTCTTATATTTTAAACAGAAAGTGAATACAATTTAAAATACTTTTTGCGTCTGTCTTCTCTTTCCGTCTCTCGCTTTTAGTCTCTTCTGGAAACTTGTCACTATCAAAATGCTCAGAGCTACATAAGCAAAAGGTGTCGAAATTATTTAGATCTTAATGCTTAACACTTATTTGATCGATAGTTTGGTTCTTCAAATTAGTTTTAAAAGATTTTTTGCACACTCTTTTATCACATATATAGATTTCAGAGTTGTCCTTATAAAATCTCTAAGAGTTACATATAAATTACAATAAAAAAAAAACTTGTTGCTCAAAACGCATTTGTGTGATATTTAAAAGAAATATTTATAAAATATGGGAAAATGAAGGAAATGTTAAACGAAAGCATTACGACTATTTGGTATTAGATAATCTTTTGTTTTTGTTTTTTACTTTTTGCTTTTCAATGTATATTCGTTTGAAGCAATCCGTATAACTATATGTAAATATGCTGATACATCATATGATAAAACGTATATTGGTATTGTTTAGATCTTTACATTAATCTCGTTAATCTCAAAAAATGCTATGTATTTGAACAGTTAATTACTTTTTCACTTGCACGAAGTGTTTGCACTTTATTTCGGTTATTGTTTTATGCCTTTCATTCATCATATACTTTATCCATTTCTTTTCCTTCTTCTCTTTTTTTTGGTATAAGTTTTTCCTTTTTTCTTTTGCATTTATATAAAAATATTTGTTTATTGAGTTTTATTGCAGTTATTGTTTTTGGTTAGCTGTTTTTTGTTTTGTTTATTGTTGTTTTTTCTTCGTCTATTTTGCATTCTTTTAGAGCGGTATTTTGTTTTTGTTTTGATTATATATATAGTATGTATATATATATATATACATAAATATATATATATATTTATATATATTTGTGGTATTGTTTTTAATAGTTATGTATTTTGTTTTTCGTTTGGTAAGCATGGTAGAGGAGGTTGGCTATAGCTATAGAGTATACTTATATGTCTTATATGGGGTATTGTAGTTCGGATTTATCTTCTTCAATGGATAGTTAGTTGATTTAAACGACGACTGGAAGTTGGGCATGCAAAGACGCTAGTTTGTATTGCATTCAACTGTTTAGAGTTTGCCTCGCTTTGAACATTAAGTTTAAAAATTCTTAAAAATACATGACATTGTTCAAATAAAGTATAAGACTAGAATTATATATATATATATATATATATGTAGATATATATATATATACCGTCACACTTTGACTTAATTAATATGCGCATCAAATGAACTCCTTCTTCTTCCTGTTTCTTTGTAACTCTGAAACTTATTCTAGGTACATTTATTTAAGTTGTTGGAAAATAACGAAACGCAACGAAACGAAACATAAACAAAAAGAAAAAGAAAATGAAAACTCAAACCCAAATGGCATAAAAAGAAAATTGCACATTAATTTGTTTTCCTTTAAGAATTATACGCTTACACTTAAAAGCTTTAATTTTTGTATATTTTTTTGTGTTTCTTAGTTTATGCAGCAAAGATCACAGATCCTCATAAAGAAATGAAAGCGAACTATGCGCATATTCGAATTAAAAACGGCTACATCGAAATTATACACCTTTGCTCTCCCTTCATTGTTATTCTTTTGTACATTTAAATTGCTATGCTTTGCTTAATTGTTTGTGCGAAAACGTGAACTGAAAGAACCAAAGCCAAAGAACTGAAAGTGTCGTAAACAAAATTCAACTAATACTTGCATATATTATTCTGTAGTATAACTTTTCTTTTTTGTTTTTCATTTTTCAATATGTTCTTGTTATTGTTGTTGTTGTTGAGAGGGTTATTGGATTTGGGTGACGCTCAGCAGGACTTTCGGTAAATTCTTAACACATTTCAAAAGCAGCTAAATTGTTGCCAACAGATTGCAGCTCTGTTGGCAACAATTTAGCCGCCATTTGTGGCATGAAATGTATTTGAGAATTTACCAAAAGTCCTTGTACGAACCTCAGGAACCGTGTAGCGTATTATTTTGCGCATTGTTGGCGCCAGCGCCACCGCCTCCACTGCCACTCACATTCTGTGCTGAGACCTCAGACTTGACGCGACGCGCAATATGCGAACGCGTATGTTTGCGCAAGTGATCCTTGCGATAGAAACCTGATGGAGGAGAGAAAAGTTTGTATTAGAACTCTCTCTGCTTGCGCTCTCTCGAGAGAATGCTAACTCTCACTCTTATATTAAGACATTCACGTTCATGTGGTCTCGCTGAAATTACCTTTTCCACACTCAATGCAGACATGCTTCTTCTCACCCGAGTGTATGACAATGTGCAAGGTGAGCTGCTCCTTGCGCTTGAAGGACTTCATGCAGATCTGGATGGGCGAGAAGTAGCAATAGATTAGTCTCATCAGCTAAATGTTGGGCATTTGACCCGGCTTCGACTTACATTGCACACATGCGGCCTGTCCGGTATGTGGGACAGCTTGTGCCTGGTCAAGTGATCCTTGCGCTTGAGCGCCGCATTGCAGATATCGCAGACAAAGCGCCGCTCCACGGCATGCGAGATGACGTGCTGTTCGATCAGGCTGCGGTCCGGATAGGCCATCTGGCATTCGGGGCAGCAGTAGAGCGTGGAGCCGTCCAACGCTTTCGTTTCACGTATTTCGCCGGGCTTCGGGCGCGGTTTCTTCTCCTTTGGCGGTTTCTTCTTTTTGGTCTTCTTGCCGGTGGTGGTGGTGCCGCCAGCGGCATTCGTGGTGCCCACCGCCGCTCCGCTGCTCGAAACGGCGGCTCCATTGCTGACCGCACCATTTGCATTGCCATTGACGCCGTTGCTGGCGCCACCGTTGGCCAACGCAGAGCCATTCGCATCTGTCATGTTGGTCATGTGGCCGCCGTGCTCCATGCCCACCAGCCCATTGTGATGGCCGCCATTGGCGCCATTATTGCTGGGCGTCAATGCCACGCCCCCCAGTGCCAAACTGGCCAAGTTGGTGCCATTCTTCAGCACATCGCCGGTGGACTCCTTCTTTATTGTTTCCGAATACTTGAGGAAGTGCTGTATGGAGATTGGCAGTGTTGCAGATAGCAAATGCGACGAGTAGTCGACCGTGTTGGCCGTATTGGCCAGCGTTTGCCACGACTGATTGACATTCTGTAAGATTTGCTGGTTGAGCACTACGAAAGTGGAAGAACAAAACATACGGATGTTAGCATATATGAATATGCATGCTATAACAACTCTACAGTCACTCAAAGATGGGCTGAGAATATTCTAAACTAAAGAGACCAGGCAGCTACTATATACAGCAGACTAAAGAAACTCTCCTGATATAAGAGCAATCTCAATAAGACTTGATATGGTTGCGTGTTAATAGGGGAGGACCTTACTAAAACTAATCTCTTCAATTACAGCACTGATTATTTAGCTTCAACTATAATGGAGATCAGATCGTAATAGAGTATCTACCAGGGTATCTTATCTACGATATAGTCTTGATAGAATGCTTATCAAGTCTCAGTTGTTTTCTGATGCTGCTACTGATGGACACACCCAGAACACAAATCCAGCAGAGCTACATCTCTCTTCCAATTTGCTTGCCCTACACACACACACACACACGCACGCACACACACGCACACCCCCGCACAACAGATATTTGTACTAAGTATGTTCACGCCCACCACGACGCTAGCAGTTCATGCATTATCTAATAGCTTCCTGGATAATTTTGCTGCTGTATGAAATAGGAAAGGAAGCGCCACAAAAAAAGCCTACCCCAACAACAAAAAGCTTTGGCTTGGCAACACACAACTCGTGTGTGGGTGTGAGTGCGGGCCTTGTTGTACGTGTGTGTCTATGCGAATATGCTGAGTTCTATTTTCTTGAAAATCCCTGGCCGCCCCCCTGCCATACATCTGCAGTCACTGCCGTCAAGGACACATCTCACATGGCGCATCTCTAACATTAACTCGAAGCCCCGCGCCCGCTCCGCCTCCCTTGACTGCTGCATGGAGCTAAGGCTCAAGCTTTCAGGCTGCTCTTTTAAAGTTAATACGCCCACGTGGAAAAATTGTTATGTGAGTGCGAAAACTTTCTGCTCGACAACAAGTAAACACAATTTCTTAAAAGTTGCTAATAAGGAATACACACACATGCACGCACACACGCAGAGGGTTCATAAATTGTTGCCAGATAAAAGTTCGTGAACGGTCCAAAATCTCAATCCAGACAGGGCTCAAGTTTTCTCGTTTTTTCTTTTTCTTTAAATAACATTTGAGCCGATGCGAGCCGAGAGCTGGGCAGCGGGACGGGGCCGGTGCGCACGAAGAGTAATGCGCGTCCTTGAAATTTCAGGCCGTATAACAGATAGCAACCCAAAAAAAAGGAGAGAAAACAACACAAAAAATGGAAAGGAAAGGGGAAGGAAAAGTGAAGCAAATAAATTTCCTTCTCCCCAGAATATAGGCCCCTCGTCCGCAATTTTAGGCCCTCTGCCCCCGCCACAATAAAAACCCCATCCAGCTGCTTGGGTCGCCGACTCACCTTCTTCCCGGTCTCGTTCAATTTTTGGATGGATTTTACCCTTATGATCCGCTGCTGCGGCCGCATTCAAAAAGTTTAGATCACTCTGCGGCTGCGAGTATGGTATGGATATATTTTGACCATATTGCATATTGTTGGCCGCCGAAACTGTAAAACATAAGAAAAAGAGAGAGATAAAGAGCAACATTAGAAACTGATAAATTGATGGGAAAAAGGAAAATCTTTTTCGATTGTGAGGTTAGGTTATATTTACACATGCTCGAAATTGCGCTAGAATCACAGCCTTAATTTGTTACTTTATAAGTATCTGTTTATATATAAATTTGTCAATATATTTGTGTATATATTTTGTATATTTGATGTGTACTCAAGCTATTTGTTAAAATTTGTTTAATACGAGGTCGCCGCAAGCGAGCTCCAGCAACGACTAACTACAACTGACTCGAGGCCTGGCGTCTAGCTCAGCAGCAACTACAGCTGGCAGCGGCGACACACGAACGAGGATCGGGTGCCGGCTGTTCGTTTTTATTCACGATGTCTGACAATGTCCCACTGCCGCACGATTTATACATCGTGGGTGCGTGTGACTGTGTGTGTGTCTGTGTTTGCATACATATACATCAAGCTACTGCCTGTCTGCTTTCGTATGCGTACGTGCGTGTGTGTGTGTGTATGTGTTCACGCTCTGTTAGTAGTTGGCAACACTGGCTGCTGACGGCTGACATGCGTGAGTTGTTTTTGTTGTTGCTATAGCCGTTGCCGTTGCCATTACTTTTAAGCAACTGTGGGCATGTCTGCCTGCCTCCTTTATTCGCCGCCGCGTTGCCGTCTGCCAAGGCCAAATTTAGCGCCCACACAGAGCGAGAGAGACGTACACGTGCACGCCACGCATACATAGGAAAAAGGAAATTAAAATTGAAAACGCCGGTCCTCCCGACGCGCCTCAAATGTATGCTACACATATACATATATGTGTCAGTGTATGCGTGTGTGTGCTTATTTTTCGGCATTGCCTTTTGTAGCAACGTTTTGCCGGGCGCTCGTTTTTATTAATAAATATTTTCTGGCTGTTGCCAATTGCCCCGGTTTTTTGTTAGTATTTTTCTTTATATTTGCTTCCTTTTTCCTGACGAAATGTGAGTGAGACACACGAAAAACAGCAGACACAGTAGAGAACAGCAGCAGGGTATGCAACTTGGTTTGCAGCAGGGTAAGTAGTAACAAAAAAGGTTACAAATTTAATAATAATAAAAAAGAGCCAAAATATTTAAAAGCAATGCTTGTGTGGGTGCTGGCTGAGCCTTTTTATTTTTGGGTGTATGTATGTATGAGGATGTAGCTGTGTGTACGAGTCAAATGGATGTCAGTCCCTCGTATAAATTAACTTGTGACCTTGCATTATAATTCAACACATTTCTTATGCTTTAATGCCCTTTGTGAACATTTCCACAGTCTCATAATATACTGCAGCACACTTTTGGGTTAAACGAATTTAATACGCTAACCTCAATTAGGCAGGTCATATGTGTGCAGACGGATGTGGTGGGAGGAAGAGAAATTGCTTTGCTTGGGCAAATAAAGGAAACAGGCTAATGGGATCTAATAAAGGAAAGTAGTCCGAAAGGAGGATTAAGCTGAAACAATTGACCACCGAACCATAAAAGGCACCGAAAAGAGATCCTTCCAAAGCAGATGCCTAACGGAAATTTATTCTACGAACCAGAAAATACCTAAAAGAAAAATTGTATTTATTTGAACGTACAAATTGCGATTGATGCAGAGCGTTTTTTATAACAAAAATCGTATTTTATCAGGGAGAATGTAAACAAGGTCTTAAAATTATTTAGCATTTTACTTTTTTCACATCTTTAGATTTATGACTCAAGATTTTAAGATCGGTTTGTAGTGAGATTGCAAAGCTGTGATTCCAAATCCAATTGAAACAATGAAATGTGAATGTTTCATTCCATTTGTTTGAAACAAAGCTGTCAACACTAAAAATTAAAGCATACATGTGTGCAAGTTTTCTTTTAAAACTACTAATACTGAGGGTGAGGCTAATGCTTACGCACGAAAAATCGATTTAGATATTAGGCACCAAAAATCTCAAAGTGTGTCCTCACAGGCTAGAGCGAAGTCGAATAAGTAAAGTAAAAAGGCCGAGATAATCAAATATTATCCGAGCAATTAAATTGTCCCAGCCCCAGAAATAAACAATGTAAGCTGTTAGACAAATGCAAGACTTATGTAGCAGTAATTAATCAACTAAACAGAATGACTGCACAGAGTGAACAGCATGCCCCGAAATGTAGACAACGAAAAAAACAGAAAAAAACCAACTGCCCATAAAAATGACAAAATAAGAAATAACAAAAACAGCACACACACACATACAAGTCAACAAAACAAAAACGAAATGGAACATGGAACGGGTACTGAAACCAGGCAGAAAATACAAACAGAATTGACAGACGCACGGAAATTCTGGGCTAAGCCTGTACGGAACCGTGTAACAGACTACTTCGAACCACTGACAATACAGCAAAGCTGAAAGCATGCGCTCCATTTTCCATCATCAGCGTACCCGGCATTGTCGTTGTAACATTTCACTTTTCACTTCACTTTCACATCGGCCACACGACGACAAGCGCCAGTACCAGCACCAGCACCGGCACCAGCGCCAGCTCCAGCAACAGCAGAAACAGTGGCAGGACGAGCACATGAACGGATGAGTAAGAGAAACGGCAAACGCAACTCCCGCTTGTTGTTGCTGCTGCTGCCTAGCAACGAGTTAAAGTCGGTGAAAACTGAAACACGGCCAAGCGAGAGTGAGAGCGCGCCCAACTGGAAAAGAGCGTGAGTGTCGAGAGAATGAGAGAAAGAGCGCGCGCGCTTTTCTATGTATGCGTGTGTGATGAGAGAGTGTGTTTATTGGGCGCACGCTCTCCAACCCACAATATGGCGGCTGCCTTAGATTTCAGTGGTATATCCAAAGTGGAACAAAATGGAAAGGAATTCGCTGGGTTTGGGGAACGTAATGGAAAACATGGGGCTGCGCTCCGTGTGCCTACTTTTAAGTGTGTTTATAGTGCCGGCACACACAGTGAAAGCAGTGAGAGAGAGTGTGCGAGAGAGAGCGCGCGCGCAACAGCAATATATATAAATATATGAAAAAAATAATACATACATACACATATATACATGTACATATATATATAATAGAAAAGAGAGTGAGAGAGCGTGCGAGGTTAGCAAAAACTGCAACCCCTATTAGAGTTGGGGGTTTTAACGCCCGCTGCTCGGGGTTTGGGCGTGTGTAGCGCGACGCGGCGCCAGTCGCCAGAGTTTGAGTCATCAGCGACAGCAACAGCAACAACAATAAGCCACTCAAACCACAACAGCGTTGCCAGAGGCAGCTTTAAGCCTTAAAGCTGCTATACGATAGAAAAAAGCTTCTCTTGGCTTTATTGTTTTACACTTGCCTGCTTTTTCGAGCGGCTTTGGGGGTAAGACAGTGGCAAGGGATGGATCTAACTCAATTACATGCACACTCATTGTGCTCGTATATATTAACTCCACATATGTAAGCATGTATATGCATATATATATATGTAAGCATGTATATGCATATATAAAAGCTCTAATAACAAACTAATTCGCCAAGAACTATTTTGTGGAATTCATATTTTTAATCTTTTATTTTGATTTTTGAATCAAATGGGAATTCATTTATTTCTTAATCAAATTTTTGGTTTAACAGCTTAATAAATGACTACGTAGTCCATAAAGTATAATATTTTTATATTCTATTTTATCCGCTGTAAAGAGTTTTCACTGTATGTACTTACATATATCTACACCTAAAGTCTGACAGACTTATAAGCACGCGCATTTTTAGTGTTGCATAGCGCCAGGCGCTGCTTGCCTCGTGGGGGTGCAAACTCAGCTAGCAGACGCTCACACTCGTACTCACACTCCCTCTCTTACTTACACACACGCACTCATCCTCTGTTATGTACACATAGAAATATGTACATAAGTGCAAATAATTTATGGGGGGTTGCGACCCTTTTGACAAACCGCAATATTATCACATACATTCGCCCGACTGGTCATTTGCATGGCATATAGAATTACCTGCTCGGCATACGGATCGTGTTATTATAATGATCATATTAATAGATTTGTATTCAATGTAACCTAAGCACATGGCTAATTTTCAGCAGCCCAACCCCTAGTTGGCGCTCTCCCACTCTCACTCTCTCAGCATTTTCTATACTTTTCTACTCATCCCTCTAGCCACCCCGTCGCTTTGTCGTCGTTTATACGGAAAAATCAATGAGCCACAAATGATATCTTTTATTTACTTTTTTTCTACACCCCTTGCTTTTTTTAACTTTTTTTATTTTGCAAAAGAATATCCTTTATTTGCCTTGCATTTTTTATATTCACCTAAAGAACTGCCTCAGGGTTTGATGAATTATGTAAATTGCGCACAAAAAAAGAACGTAAACAAATATTTACATCAGGTGCTTGAACTTGAAAGAAATTTAAGCGCAAATAAAAGCTTCTGTTGTCATACGGATAGCTAAAGGAAAGTTTGAAATAATATTTGGACTATTGGCAAGATAAACTTATAAACATAAAGACAAGTTTGCACAAATATGGAACTAAGGAAATATTTAATACTTAAATAAAGTTGAGCATTTTATAAAAATTCTAATAATTTATTAAGCATAGAAGTATGATAGATTTTCAAGATTAAGTTCTGTAATTTTCAATCATTATTTGCTATGAACAGAACAGATAGAATCAGATTTTTAAAAAAGGCACATAACCAGCAAAAAGACATAAAAACCTTGGGCTTTAAGTTTTACGTTTATCGAGCCTTATTAATGGAATGAAAAGTGGGAATGGAAAACCAGCTGTACCATCTATCTAATATAACATATGTATACTAAACCTTAATTCGTTGAGGTTCTCTTAATCAAAATGCATGTGCTGAGCATTTAATTTCTATCTTTTAATTAATTTAAATATTTTTACTACAGTATAGCTTCGCAAAGTTGGACACACAATAGTCTAAGCAGTAACATCTTTAAAAGAAACTCCATATTCAATATTATATATATATATATATTGTCTTGTTATGAGACACATATATATATATATATATATATATATATATATATAAATTTATAAAGTCTTCAACTATAAACATCTGTGAAATGTTTCTGCCTTTCATTTGCATAAATATATTTGTGTCTCATAACAAGACAATATTATATATTTATGCCTACGATAATCAGCACAAATAAAAACGAATTGAACAAATCAAATATTGTCTGCTATTCGAGTCGATATCCCAGTTGATTTATAAAACAAGAAACGCTATCGTCTGCTTTTATCTATCTCCCAAAAAAAAACTGGTCTCTTGTTGTTGTTGTAGTTGATAAGCTAGCTAATAAGCGACAAGAAAATGTGGTAGCTGGATGAGCAGAGGAAGAGCGGGTAGTGGCCTGGGTGACAGCGGTCTACCTGCATGGGCTAACTGCAGCCACACACACTCGCTCGTAGATAGATAAAAGAGCAACTCACACACACAAGCCAGACACACGCATAGACACATTTTCCCGTTGTTGCAGGTAAAAAAAGAAGAAATAAATAAAATGAAAATGAAAAACCAAAATGAAATAAAATAAAACGCTAAACTGGAAATGGGAAATGTAATGCGTAGAGCTAAAAAAGCTGGGATCAATGAACTATAGAAAACAGTGGCAAATGGCATCGCATATGAGAGTTCGACTTTGTGTTTGAGGTTGAGTTCGTATTCGAATTCGAATTCGAGTTTGGGGAGTTCAGGTTTGAGTGTTAGGTTCTTTAAAGCACTGCAACTGGGGGCGAAATGCGTTTGAAAATGAAAGCAAATGCGTAGAATGAGCAACTAATTGTGCAAGTGAATGCAACTAATTATAATTATTTTAAACAGCGGCTGGGCAGTAGCCACAGAGGGTTGGCAGTGGCATTGATGGGTAGAGATAAAGATTCAACCTAGCCTAGAAAAATTCAGCTACAAGTTTATTTATAAAGGCACTCGCTGAACCCAAAAGAAAATAGCTAGCTGAACTGCTCAACTGTGAACTTGTAAACAATTTCCGACTTAAATGGTAATTATTCAAATAGAGCAATATTGAACCTCAACCAACCTGTTGAACCACATAAAGACTCTATTGAACAGTTACCTATGAAATGAACAAATATATTTATGTTCCACCTGTAGTAAGCTGATGAACGAAATACAGATTCAATTGAACGTGTTTACAATAAGAGTACTTAATTGAACTTCTGCTACTTAAGTAAAAGAAGCCAAAATTCTCTAATATAGTATAGATTCAGTTGACTTTTCAGACTAGATGATAGAAACTTTATCTGGACGATTCGCAAGTACAATGCGAGCTGCTTATGTACAAGGCGTTGCGCTGCGTTGCATTTTAGGGGTTGGGCTGGCAGTCACCCTGTCACAAAGTGTTGCAGCTTGGCCAAAAGGAAGTCAGTGCAATTAAAAAGGCAGCGACGCTGCCCGCTTACAGACGGGAGTTGGGGTTGAAAACTGCGCACGCATACACGCACACACTCATACACAAACATATGCCCAAACTCCCCCGTTTAATTGTGTGTGTGCGTGTGTGTATGTTAGTGTTTGTGTTGAGTAGCTAACAACAGTAAAACCCACCCCCGGGACCATACAAAGTAAAATGCAGCAAATTCAAAAGTTATTTGAGTTCATTGCATTTTCAAGCGAAGCTAAACAACAACAACAGAAACAACAAAAGCGAGAAAAACTGGCAGCAGCAGCGGGCGCGCACACATACACACACACACAAGCACGCACGCTTACATTGCCAAATGGGGGTGGGTGGTAATGACTCAAAACATAGCGCAAGCGAAGGAAAAAACAGGAACAACAACAACGCAAAAATCATTAGATTCGGTTATGTTGACAGGCGCACCCGCTTCGCTCCACTGCAAATGCTCAAATATTAGAGAAGATGATTTGTCCTTTATTAATTAAGATTTCCATTTTAGAATAATTGAATGATAACAATTTTAACGATTCTCAAAATTTGTATCTAAAATGATATGCCCTACTCAGATTCAGCTTGAAAATAGAATACTGAATACTGATATTCTTTGATATAAACTGATATAATTCTATAATATTATATATGTATGTAAATATACATAAAATATATATATTTTAAATATATATATTTTTTACATATACATATAATTTTAAATAAACAACAATCTAAACATTTGAATAACATTACCAAATTAATAATTAACCTAGATTAATTGTTTATTGAGAAAATATGTAAATAAATTAGTTTTTACTACAAATCTCAAGTTCTAATATTACATATTAAAAGGTATTTTTAGGTAAAAACCCGTTTTTGACAGGTGGCAACTCTCTTTTAAGCCAACATGGCTATAATGCATTTTCTTTCAATACGAACTAGTTCTGTGAACAGCAAACGAATCACTAAGCGGCTGATTTGTTGTTTACTCGCTCTCTCGCTCTAACCAATGGCATGTCGTATGCTGTGTACAGCGAAACCAAAACCGATGCAAACATTTAATGCTCTTATACATGCGCAGTAGTTGGATTTTTTCTTTTGATATTCTTCAAGTTGATCCTCAGTGCTCTTCTTCTTCAAAATCAAAACATGAATGTTGTGCTAGTTACACATGTTCATAAGACCTCAAACGGCGAATTGTAGTGGATGGGATAGGGAAAAGCAAATCGTTGCCGCTACTTGTGTTGCTGTTGTTGCTACTGCTGCCGTCGACGACGCTGTCGGTCGCGTCGCCAGCGACGCCACGGCTGGCGTCAGCAGTAGCAGCAGGCGAAAATAAATCGATAAAAATAAAATAAATTTTTAGTGATTATGTTGTATACACACATGCACACAAATGCATGTGTATATATAGAAATGTGCATGTGTCTTATATATATGTATAATATATATGTATATGTTATGTATATCAATAAGTATGAGTGCATGCACTTACCGTTGGGCACATTCTGATTGAAATGATTGCCATTGGTCTGATAGCGCTGAACATGGTTATCGCTACCCGCTGCAGCGGCTGCAGCGTTCACCGGCGGCGTACCAAATGCGCCCGGTGTTTGTGCATCAAATTTAGCAGCAAACTGATGAATGCCAGAGAAAGGGCCGCCGAACGCGGAGAAATTCATCATGACAGTTTTATGTTGTTAACGGGGATTTACTCATACACGCACAGGCCGCGACTCACACGCGTACGCACACACATACACACAGGCAGGAGCCGCGGTGCCTGTGTGTAATTGCTGCCTTTTGTTTTTTTTTTGTGGAGATTGCTCCCTGGCCTTTATTTTATTTTGGGGCTTGTGTAACACTTTCGCTTTTTTGTTGGTTGTTTTCAAATTGCACTAACCAACACTAACAACAACTGTAACTGTAACATAAACGTTGCGTCGAGCCTGAGCAACTGAAATACGATCGAATTAGAGAAACAGAAACAGGCGATGGGCGATGACGATGACGATGACTATGCGGCGCTTTTTAGCAGTGGGTGGTGCTACTTGGCTGGATTCGTTGTTGTAGCTGCTGTTGGTGTTGTTGTTGTTGTTTTTGTTGTTGCTACTCTTGTTGGTGGGGGTTGGTTTTTGGTTGGTGTGGCGTGGCGAGGAACACACTCACTCGCGTACACACACGTTTGTATGAGCGCGCGATTGTATGCAGCGCTTTGCTTTTTGGGGGTAGCAAAATGTACAACTTTCAATTTCGCTTAAACTAAACACACACAGAGACAAAACACACAACACCAGTAGACTCGCATACACACACACACAATCACACACGAGGTAGCGTCGAGCGCGACGACGACAACGTCGACGTCGAACAACAACAATAATAAAGTAGAATTAAACGAAAGTCACGCTTACAACCGGCTCGTCGAGGCTCCGACATCAAACTAAAAGTAACATTACAACGAAAGAAAGCGGAAACACTGGGGCAGGCAACGGCAATCAGGCGCAGGCAGCGACTGCGACTGCGACTGAGCCAGAGACAGAGAAACAGAAACACAGACGCCAGCGGCACAGCGACGCAATGGACAAATGACAGTGACAGCGCAGCTCTCTTTTTTTGTATTAGTTCGCTAATATGTGTGTACATACGTACATAAGTTCGTGTGTGCATGTGTGTGCAGTGCTTGTGTGCTCTGCTTTGAGGGTGGAAGTTTTTCTACTTCTCTGGAAAATGTGCGTTTATTTGTACATTCTTTACAATGCGTTTTTGGCTGGTTATATGAGAACAAATATCCCCTTCATTTGATTAGGAAAAAAATAAATATATGTTATGCAATTAATGGTTTTAAAATATATCAATAAAATTCTTAAAACAAAACTAAATTAAGATAAATATCAAGTAACATATCAAATAATATATCAAATTTCCGGTTCGTTAAAGTAAATTAAATTAATGTAACTTAAATATAGTGAAGCTGACTTGTAATTGACCAGCACATGATATTAGACTAATTGAACCAAATTTAAAATGTTGGGTCTTACAAATTCAACAATTACAGGACATTCGTAAATCGACTATCGCTAAGCAGAAAACTCACAAACAGCGTGCCTTGTAGTCGTATTTTTATTTGGTTTTCCAACTTCTGGGGTTGTGTGGCCTGGTCGTCCCAGCCGCAACGAATGGCCAGTGCATTTATGTATGTACTATGTTCTTGTATATACATATGTATGCATAAATGTTTGTTTATACACGCGTCTATATGTAATCATTAACGTAGCTGCATACGTACGTATATGTGCTAGTGTATGTATGTTTTGGGATGTCTAGAAACGCACAGCAACATTCTCGGCAGCGTCGCAGTCGCAGTCGCTGCATTTAATTCTGCTAGCGTTGCCTTTGGGACTTGTGTTAATGAAAGTGAGTGCAGCATCAGCATAAGCACTTGTCTGTATTCGTATGTGCGAGGACGGGACGCTCTAATAAGAGAGCAGTAGCCGCTGCTCGCAGAAGCAGCAGCCGCTCAACCAGCAGCACTCTCGCGTGCATTTGTTTTTGTGCCTGTGGCTGTGGCTATGCCTGGCGTGCAAGTGTTGTATTATTGTGTCGATGCCCTACACCGCAGCAGATATGCACCATAAGGTTCAAATAAGATCAGAAATAGATACCATAAAATCAGATAACATATAGAAGTAAGCTGTATAAACTTATGATTTTTTTGTTGGCATCAAGCTTGTTCCATAATAAACAGGTTTGTAGCGCAACAAATAGCCGCAAAGACTCTAAAGTCGCTGAAGCGTTTTCCTTCTTTTGTATTCATTTGTTGTTCTTTTTCCTCCTGCTCTGGTCTTCTATTCGTTGACTTATTATGAGGGTTGGAGTTTTGACTTTCCATGCGTTCTTTTTAACTCATATTCGCTCAATCTCTTGCGCTTCTCTTGCCCTCTTCTATTTTTTCTTGTTGTTGTTGTCATTGGTGTCTCTTTCAATGCAATGCCTTTGTTTAGGCTGCATCTCTCTCAGAGTTCTTATTGTTACATGTGTGTTTATCTTTAATTTCCATGCACATTTTCCAATTATGCATTTACTCTATGGGCAAATGTGTGTGTCTGCATGCCTGTATAAGTATATATGTGAAGATGTGCTTTATGTTTTTATTATGTGCTTTAATTATTAGCTATATTATAATTATAACACATTTGACGACACAGTAGAAGAGTTATACTCACATACAAGTACGTTTTTACGCATGCATGGATGTACATTTGTACATAACATCTTCTCATGCTGCTCGTTGAGACCTCCATCTATTAATCACAGACACAGCCCATGTCATCATCGATTCTGCCTGTATATTATATACGTGCATATGGGCATATAATTATACATATATACATGTTTATATATGTGCTTGTCTGCCACTTCCACATTAGTTTTCTGCATTCTAAATAGCTGTTAATATGATTATCTTTGCTCCTTCACAGATAATATGGCAGGAGAGCCCCAGCAAACTTTCCTCTTGTTGAATATGTCAGGGGAGGTCATCAATCAGGGAGCTTAGTGTTAAAATTAAAAAATATCACCTCACCATTGTGTTTAATCAATTTTATTAATTATTATGAGCTTTTATCTGATGTTTTCATACAGTTCTCTGGGTTGAGATATTATGGTAGGTATGGTCTTTAAGCCTTGCTAATTGAAAACTGTATAAGCAAATTATTTTTTGAGTTGGGGACATCATTGTTCAAAATCTCCATTTAAACATTTTTAAAGAACCTGCTTGCTTGCTTATAATCATATATTGTCCGATTGTATAACATATTTGGCAAATTATAGGTACGACATACTATTTGGTAATTACTCTACAGAAAAATTAAACTTAAGGCATTTGAGTGCGTGCCGTATGAAAACATCATATAATATAATGCATACATATTTATGATTTATATATGTTTGTATATTGAGAGGTTACAGTATCTAAGTAAATACTTTCAATGTCATTTTATGTCCCTTCCATTCAATAGGCACCAAAAAATAACGCCCTGACATACAATTGCCGTACAAATAGTGTAGTGTATATATAGTATATATAGAATATTTTACGTATAATATCTTTTAGCTAGAGTATATATATAAATATATTGAAATGATCAATGATTTGCTAACGGTTTGGTTTCTGTCTTGGTTGTCCCTAACAAATGTTTACAAAATATTATATTATATTATATTATATATATATATATATATATATATATATATATATATATATATATATATATATATATATATATATATATATATATATATATATATATATATATGTCGAGTATAATTATATATAGGATTAGTTATCAAAATATAGTTTGCACATTGTAAAGCCTTGGATTTTTTGTGCATATTTCTACACGGTGTTTCTATAAAAAATAACAGAAACAAAATTAACAAAATGTAAAGTTTTGTAAACCCAAAAAAAATGTGTCAATTGGCAACTTAAAAGTTAATATCACACAAAATAGTATATATAAATGTATATAACAGCGCAAATGAATAAATTGTTTAAGCGAATGTTCCCATTACAAATCATAATACAAGGTATATGAATATCGTTTCGTATATATAAATATTAAGAGAGATATATGTAAGTATAGAGCATATATAATAGCTAATATTTGTTTGTTGTTTTTTCAGCAAATATGCTAGAGTATTACAATTATTAAGCATTGAGTTCTATTTGCGCAGATATAGCAAAATTACTTTATATGGATAGATTAAATGTGTATAGTTGCGCGATTTATAGCGGATAACCCAGTGCTGCCGATAATAGAGGCTCCCAAGCGCGATTTATGTCCAAGTATAACATTGTGCACTGCTCAGCGAGCGTTTCCTCATCGTCCAATATAGTTATAGGGAAGAGATCATTCTGTTACAATGACATTCAAACTGATTAGTATATAATTTAAAACTATTTTAATTGTCAGGGACGCACATTTTTGGCCTGCCATAGTTGCTCGACCAGCCGTAGGAAGCGTTGCATTTCCATGCTGCTTGCAAAGAATATAACCAAATCATCTAGACACTCCAGCGGCGCCTCCTGACACGAGAACTCCAATATGCACCACCAGGTCTCACTATGCGAGGGTATTTTAATGCCTGTCATTGCCTTGATGTCAGCACAGGTGAGTATTTCTAAGCCCGAATTTTTGCCGTAAACACTGCTCATGCTTTTCGATTGTCCTTTTGGTACAGCTTTAGATGCATCCAGCGTTTGCTTGGTGGGCGTAGAGTTAAGCGAGGAGCAGGACTGTTGTGTGCCACGAGTCGGCGTGCTCATGGTGGAGCTCAACTAAGGATAGACAGATAATATCTTAAGAAGAGCTGACTTCATAGCACAGATGGTTACTCACCAAGCTGCTAGTTTCAAAAATGCATAACATTTCATCGTCGCGCAGCAGCTGCTTCTGTTCCGCAGCAGCTGGCGATGCCTCAGAATGGATGTTCAACTGTCGCAATGGCGCGACAAAGTCCTCGCGTAGCGTTATCAAATGATTCTGGGTGACGATCAAAGTGCAGCCCAAAGCCTTGTGCCGTTCCTGTAGCTCGAAGAGCTGTCAGTAAAATATAAATTAACATCAAATTATGCTAGTTGTTTGCGGGTTTTCATAACTTACACCACTTGCCGATTGCAGCAGCGCTTGCAGCCACTCGGAGGCCACATACTCATCCGGTGCAGCCATTTGTAAGAGGTCGCCTTTAAGCATAATCTCAAAGCAATGCGGACGCGCGGATTTGACAGCACGCCTTGCGCCCTGGCACTCGGCTAAAGCCATGGCCCAGCTGGGCAACTTCTGTGTGGAATCATGAAACATGTACAGCACACCAGCTCTGCCATATTGAAGATTGAACTAGTTATAATGAAAATTATATTTATATAGTTATAGCTTACTTTAACAAAAAGTAACCCGGCTGCCAGCTTATCTTTGCCGCTGCGTTCGCTGTGGCCGTCTCTCGCACTCGTCGATGCATGAGAAAGCCTTTGATGTGCGGTCCCAATGGCTCCTGTTCACCATCTAAGCCCATGCCCAGAGCACCACCTGCCGGCATATTTACTACTGCATAGAACATCCAGCGCTCATCCTTGCCCACACAGCTGTTTGCACGCACAAAATTCTGCAATGGCGCCAAATGTTCCAGCGTCAATTGTCCCACTGCGGGCAACGTTGAGCCGCTGCGACGTGCGCACAGCTCCAGATTAGCCACCAGTGCATCGGCTGGATAGGGTCCGCCCGCTAACAGCACCTGCTGCATATCCCGCATACTGTTGCTTAGTAGCACCGTATTACCGAAGGGACCCATCTGTGCATTAGGCAGTTTATTAGACAATTAGGTAATTTATTAGATTCCACAGTTGCCCTGTATTGCAGCTTACCAATATGACGTCCAGATCCTTGTAGGCCAGCACAAACTTTGCACACAAGCAATTTCGCACTAGATCTGTCACATAAAGCGTCTTATCCGTTAACAGCACCAAGACTGGGGTCATGAAGCCCTCGCGACTGTAGCCAGTGTACAGCTTGAAGACCTGTAGAGAGACGGATCGACATGAATTACAATCTCGCAAACAAAGCTCGATCGAGAATATATATGATTTCCCTTACCTTCAACAGCTGTTCATTGGGCTCACGCAGCATGGGCAAATGCTTGCCATTAAATATATCAATGGATATTTCGCCAATGCCCAGTTCGAAACGGGAGACATCTCCCGGCAAATCTAGATCCATGCCCACAGCCAGTTCGCGTCGTGGCGAATTGGCTCCTGACATTTCAATCTCCATGGCAATCTCGGCATTTAGGTCGTCAATTAGTTCATAATTCTTAGGTCGCACGCCGCGCACATAGAGATTGGAGCCAAGGTGCTTATGCTCGCTGCGCAGTTTGTCCGCAAAGAAATCATTTTTTCGTATGGATGACTCCAGTATTTTCTTCTGGGTCACATTACGCAAAAAGCGATTGATCAATGAGGTTTTGACTGCCGGCACAGGCGGTTTCAATAGCTGTGCATAGTCCACATCATTGTAGTCCACAATAACAAGATCGCTCTCCGTGGAAGGTCGGTCATTGGTCGTGTCCGTAGTGGTAGTTATGGTCAGTATATCATCGAACTCCTCACTGAGTATGGTGTTCTTCGAGTCACGTCCACTCCCACCCGCTGCCCCGCCACCTCTTGCACTGCTCAAATAGCTGCTCGGACTGTGCAGGCTGCGACTGTGCGTCGGCTGCTGCAGCGACTCACCATAGCGTGGGGGCTGTCCGCTTCGCTTCTTTAAGGGTGATGGCAAGTGACGCGACTGGCGCTCCACATTGCCCAGCATTACGCCATGTACATTGTTTGGAGTTTGCGGCTTTGTGCACGATGTGGAGTTACTGTTGGTGTTGTTGCTAATTGAGCTAAGCTCGGATATGGTGGATGAGGATTGGGTGGTGGGTAGCTTCGTGGTGAGGGGCTGATGCGACTGCTGTTGCGTTTTGGATATTTTTGAAGCTAAATGCAAGAAGAGATTTGATTTCAGTGAAATAGAATGGTCTACAAATCCCCATGTTCCTTACCAAAGTAACTATCTGTGGCGGCACGTTGTTGCTGCTGCTGATCGACATTTAGCTTCTGATCCTGCTCCCTGTCCGCTGTTGCCGAGCTGCTGGAGTTTTCTTTGAGACTGCGAAAGAAGTTGCTAAAGGTCTTAGCTATCGGAGCATCCATAAACGAACTGCGCAGCTGACTCGCAGGCTGTGCAATGGGTGTGTCCCGCTCCAATAGACTGGCAACGCTGCTGTGTTGCGTTGCCGACATAGTGGATAACTGTAGCTGCGACTGCTGTTGCGGCTCGCTGTTGGTCTCGTAGGAGACGCCCGTATGTTCAAAGACTGTGCTTTCACAGTTGATGATAAACTTGCTGCGGAATTCACTTTGTGTGCTGGTGACAATTGGTGCCGCGACCACTGGTTCATTATCGAACTCATCTTGGCGCCGCAGCACATGTGGCTGATCTAGGGGTGACGCCTCTGCCGAGCTGTTTTGCTCATCGTTTTTGCGACGCAGCTGTTCGTCTACATTGTGCACAAATTTCTTGACGCACTGCGTCTGTTTGTTGCCATCCAGACTCTTGCTGAGAAAGGGCTTGGCCTTGACCGGCGGTGAATCGGGCGAGACGCATTGCGCATATGGCTTCGGTTTGTGCTCGGGCGTTTGCTCCAGCTCTGGCACGCATTCAACCACTGACTGCAAGTCCTCAGAGCCCTCGGGCACACCACGTTCGGGCAGCGGCATGGTGAAGATACTCTTCAGCGAGCCGAATATCATTTTGCTGCTATTGTCGAGCAACTGATGCTTTATGTCGTGCACATTGAACTTCTTGACGCGCTCATTGAGATCCTGCTCGTGGATAATATTTGTGTGACGTTTGGTTTTCTTCAGGCAGCTCGACTTGGGCTTCTTCTCCTTGTTCCATACGGACTTCTGTTTGGGACTGCCGGCATCCTCAATATTCGGCTCTGAGTAGTAACAATTGTCGCCTGCGTTTTGGTCGAAAAGAAAAACAAGTTTAAGAAATTATATAACAGTGAGAAAAAGCTTGAGAAGACTCACCAATTAAGTTATTGTTGGCATTGCTCATGCCAATGCAATCGCAGGAGCTGCTCTTGGCCTGTTCATAGTGTTTGCGATTGGCACTAGAAGTGCTGTTAGAGTTCTTGTCCTGTTCCTCCGAGTCCAGGCTCGAATTGGAACTGCTGCAGGCGCAGCGATAGAGCAAACGATCATCACGTTGATTAGTATCCGCCGCGCTTGGCCCATACTCAAACACGCCGGAATTGTCATATTGCAGCCCGACTGGCTCATTAGTATCATAGATATCCGTGTTGCCATAGTCTAGAACATCCGAACAGGCATTGCGATAGACCAAACGACGATTGTGACCCATAGCATCGTTGCCGGCTTCCCGTTCTCCTATATCCAGGCCAGCAGCGCTCAGCTCTGTCGGAGCCTGCACGCGCTCCCGTTCTGCGCACCACGAATAGCGACCAGCAGCACCAGCTACGCCTGCTGAATTTCTGCCCACTACGGCTAATTTGCGTCCGTTTTTGTATGTGATAAAGCCATGCTCTATGTGTATGTTGTCGGTGCGTGTGTTTTTTAAGATGTCTTCGTGAAATGAGACGCGCTTCTTGGGCGCCTTGGGCGTCGATGAAGCTTTGTGCACCTTGCGCCTATACACGATCTTTTCAGCGGTGTCAAAGGTCGAACAGGCGCTGGCTGTCATACTCTCTTCCGTGGAAACATTTGAATTGCCATCGACAGGTTGAGTGACAGTTGAAATTTGTGGCTTCACTGGCTCCTCGAACTCCAACCCGGACTGAGAGCAAAAAGATTCCAGCATAACGTCGCTATTCTCGCTATCCAGCAATTGTACACCCGAATCACTGGGTGTTGTGTCCTCCTCTAAGCTACAACTGGTATTCATACTCGAGCTCATCTTGTCACCGCCGCCGCCGGGCGAGACCTTGGCACTCAGATTGTTGTTGACCTTGGGGTATAGCGGTGACTCCATTACGACATCGTATGCATATGTCTCGACCAGCGTCTCTGCCGATTAAATTGTATATCACCTTTTTGTTTAACAATTATTTTTCAACGAGAATTTCCCTATTGGTTTTATGCCAATTCGTATCGCACTTCAATGAATATAAGAGAAAAAAAAAAACAATTTTGAAATATATACACCTATATATTTATATATTATTGTATTAGTTGTTTTCTCTTTTAGTTTCGTGTTATTTTTCGGTATCTTGGTTTTCTGGCAAGTAATCAATACCAATACCGATTGCACACTGCGCCGCAGTCACATCACGTCACTGTGCAACAAAGGAGTACACGGATGACCCCACGACCCCGCCTCCTCAACGCCTTTTTAGCACGCCCAACAATAGCGACCCAACTTAACACCCGCAAAATTTTAACGGCCCGTTTTTGCGAACCAACCTTCAATTTGTTGCGAAAATTCCATGCTAAACTTGTGATCTGCACTGTTAATTAGTTAAATAGCTTAAATGTTATAATATATTTGTGTTTTCACTGTTTTATAGTTACATTTTAAAATAACAAGTACACACAAGTAAAACAAATCAATAATTATCATAAAAACGTCAACGTTGCCAACAAGTTGAAAGGCCCAGCTTATGGGCAACTCCTGCGCTCAGCTGTGAGTAGTCGTGTGTATATCTGGCAACGCTCAACTGTTAACAACAGGTGTATATCTTTGGCGCGCAGTTTCGAACGATATTTGAATTTACATTAAAGCAGCACATCCATAAGCATGTTCAATTTTCGTTAGTGCTTCTTCTGTATTAGCAAATACGCATACGCAGATTATATCAATTATATGTCAGGCATTAAGCATATTCTTTTTAAAAGCGGGTATATCGAATTTGTGGAAACGTTTGTCGCGAGGGTAAAAACTGAGCTTGTGTGCTTATTTATTCTTCTATACTATTTACATCAAGTGCTCCGATTGAGGGGTATATGTGTTTCGGCTTTTTCAAACATGCATTCCCTTTGTGTTTTTGTTTTACACATACCTTAGGCATGTCAATTTTGAAAAGTACAGTAGCAAAGAGAGGAATGACAATGAAAACGAATGAAACCATAGAAATTAAATTTATCACACCTTGAGTAGCGCACGGTAAACGTGTATATAACTCTTTTATATTTATTTTTGGTTGCCTTTTTGCCGTATAAACGGAAAGAACGGATAAAAGAAGCGTCTTGCATTTATTAAATAATCCAATAAATATCATTCGAATGCGACAATCAAGCTAAAAAATGTTTCAGTTCTGTTCCTCAATCGAAAAATGTCATCCACACCAGAACAATGTGCCGTAAAGCTATGAAACTGAAATATAAACGCAAAAAACAACACGTGAAAACGCGCAAAACTATGCAATATAAACAAATGTAGTAAATAACCGTTACTTAACAAATAATTTATATTAGAAAGAAAACGAAAAGAAACCAACGGCGTGTGTTCAAAATGCAAATGCCAAACATATTTAGACAATTGAAACAACATAATTTCCTGGTTGTATTTGCAATCTGTATGCATATACTACAAAAATCAATTCAATTTTGTGATTGTGTTCATGGTTACAGGTAATAGTTTATAACAATTAAGCACAATTCATTTGCCAAGCTGGCAAATAGTAAAATAAACGCATTGCATCAGACGAGACTGCAACATAACCTCAATAGAAAAATAATCTAGTATGCTGTTCAGTTTGGCTTAATCGCCTAAGAATAGTATAGTAGCATATAATAGTATAGTATAGAGACCGCCAATATGATTTCATACCACGAATCACTGCTAGTTTAATGACCCATAACATCCAAAACCTATGATAACAATAGTAACATAACCTGAAAAAAATTAATTTTGTGCTGCTTACAATTTGTTTACGTGCAGAAACAATACAGAGAGTGCCGAATTGGTATCGCATTATGAATCAAGTCTATCGCTGCCAGATATATTACCCATTCCATCTAAAACCTATGACAAGAATCGTGCACCCAAGCTGCTGGGCCAGCCGACAGTTGTTTATTTCCATGTCACCGTACTCTCCCTGGACTCGATCAACGAGGAGTCCATGGTAATGATATTTGAGAAGTCGGGAGCCTAGAGCATAGCTTTCTATAATTGTTTGTTGCATTTCACACAGACCTATGTGACGGACATATTTTTAGCACAAAGCTGGCGCGATCCTCGTCTGCGTTTGCCGGAGAACATGAGCGAACAGTATCGGATCTTGGACGTGGATTGGCTGCACAGCATTTGGCGCCCCGATTGCTTCTTCAAGAATGCCAAAAAGGTGACATTCCACGAGATGAGCATACCAAATCATTACCTTTGGCTCTACCACGACAAGACGCTGCTCTATATGTCCAAGCTGACGCTAGTGCTGTCCTGCGCCATGAAATTCGAATCCTATCCACACGATACACAAATCTGTTCCATGATGATAGAGAGTTGTGAGTGAAGGTCAATTATAGGAAGGCAAATCTTTGATATATAACATTCCATTTCCAGTATCCCACACTGTGGAGGATTTGGTATTCATTTGGAACATGACCGATCCGCTGGTGGTTAATGCCGAGATCGAGCTGCCTCAATTGGACATATCAAACAACTATACAACCGATTGCACCATCGAGTACTCAACGGGTATGTCCACGTATTATTCTGATTGACAGCTTTCTTAATCTAAGGTTTTCCTTTCATTCAGGCAATTTCACCTGCTTGGCTATAGTCTTCAATTTACGTCGGCGCCTGGGCTATCATCTGTTTCACACCTATATACCTTCGGCGCTGATTGTGGTCATGTCGTGGATATCGTTTTGGATTAAGCCAGAGGCTATACCGGCCCGTGTTACGCTGGGCGTTACCTCGCTGCTGACGCTGGCCACACAGAACACACAATCCCAACAATCGCTGCCGCCGGTGTCGTATGTTAAGGCAATTGATGTCTGGATGTCATCCTGTTCTGTGTTCGTCTTTCTATCGCTCATGGAGTTTGCTGTGGTTAACAATTATATGGGACCGGTGGCAACCAAAGCCATGAAAGGCTATTCGGATGAGAACATCACAGATCTGGATGACTTGAAGGTGAGTGTGGACATCGATCTATCACTTCCCATATTGGCTGAAACTGAAACCGTGTAGTGTGTCTTGCAGCATCATCATCGGGAGTCCATAATAGAACCACAATATGATACCTTCTGCCATGGCCATGCAACCGCCATCTATATTGATAAATTCTCGCGCTTCTTCTTCCCCTTTTCGTTCTTCATACTCAACATTGTTTACTGGACGACGTTTCTATAAGGCCATGTCGAGCAGTTATAAGTTAAACTAAATGAATAATAATAACAATAATACAAAGCGCATTTGTTTCAAAATGTATATAGTTTGTAAGCCACAAACGAATTTGCAAGTAAATTATATAATATACATATGAATAACATATATAGTATATTATTTTATTGTATAAATAAAGAAAGGCGTTTATTAATTAAATTTAATTCAAAGGAAGAAATTAAGAAATGCATTTTAATTGCGCAACAAAGGTGGAATTATCTTTGGTATTTTTACTATATAAGTATGTATGTATGTAGAGTTTAGACATATAGCAAATACATAGATATTTATATGTATATAAATATGTATATATAAATGTATATAAAAAGTTGTTATCGTGGCTTTCTTATCCATTTTCATTTCAATTTCCATTTCCATTTCATTCTTATCAGTATTATACGTATAATCACATGATATTATGTATCCTTTTTTATATATGAACATTTAGAGTACTTTTCTTTTTTTAATTTTAGTTACTTTTTCCATTTTACTATATAATTTGTTTAGCTTTTGTCGCCTACGTTAATTGTTGCTAAATATTCATGTAATTTATGCTTTATGCGAGTGTTAATAAACAACGTTTGACACTAATTCAACTTATACATGTAAAAATATTTCGGTTATAAATAATACACACAGAGCTACTATAGATCCAGAGTAATACACGCGTTGACAAATAAATACTCTATCACATATAAAAAAAATAATATATATATATATATATATATATATATAGGATACAGTAAGAATAATAAGGTTAATTGGATTGTCCTACAACAAAACAAAACATTCAGCATAATTTATATAAGGGAAGGGAAGGGGAGCAGAACACGCATAGAACATAAGCCTATGTAGAAGCCGTAGGGAGTACGAGTACTAAATAGGTCGCCAGGATAACGATCAATATCTTTTGCTGCTATTGCTGATTCTGATGCTAATGAATTCCGATTTTACTGTAAACAAGCTTGCAGCTTTTCTGTCCATTCCTGCGCCAAGTTCGCCTTCATCGCATAGAAGTTATAGGTGCGTTTCGAGGTTTTAAGCTGCAATAAGCATAAATATTATTATTATTAGACGTCGGGATATAGTAACTAGTTGTCGACTTGGTGACATTGATTAATCTATTTCTATACATTCACTTTGCTGTAAGTATAATAAAACTTACATCAAAGAACCCCTTTTCATCGACGCGTTTTGTGCCAATTTGTGCGGGCTGTGCAGCAGTCACAGACTGCACCTCGGCCAGCTCTGAAATATGAAGATTATGTGTTATGAAATCAATTATTTTTTCAATGTAGAAATACAATTTTACCTATGATACCCTTGGGCGTAGTATCATCGGATGTATCATAATAGCGTAGCTGATGTTTAATTGAGTCCAGAACGAACCAACGTTGTTTCCAGCCCTTCAGCAAGGCGCCACGTTTGTAGAGATGTCTACCGGATAGGATGAGATTATGAGTAAATCTATATGTAGCTTGGATCAGTAAAAATTACTCACCCTTCGTGGGTACGATTCTCGGCAACGTTGCTGCTGAACTGGTTATAGAAATGGTGGCTAGACGTACGTGCGGTGGTCGCTGCACTGGATGCAATGCTGGCGGTGTCACCCTGGGATATGTTGACGTTGGGCGGTCCCACGGCGCCATCTATGGCCTTGTATTTGGTACAATTCTTCATGGAGAGCTCCGTACACTTTTCATGATAGGAGTTGCCACAGTCCATACAGCGATAGCCAACAGGTCCCCAGAGCAGCTTAGTGCAATGATTACAGTTGGTGGGCGTCGTATAGGGATGCTTTTCAAAGCGATGTGGATGAAAGAACTTATCCTGATACCCAGCCAAGCGGCCCTTCATTATAATTTCGAGAGTGGAGCGTTTGTGCTGATGCGTTTGGACCAGCATGCTGCTCATTGAAGTTTTGCGCGATATGGACTCCTCTTGAGGCACGACCATATTGTTCCATACCAACTGCCACTTTTGTGGCAGATGGCCGCGTTCTGTTTCTGCCTGTTTCACCTCACTGAGCAGACAGACATAGGCATTGGGATTGCACTTCTCAATGTTGTCATAACCGGCACTAATGACCATACGTTTGCCCTTGATCTCCGATAGATCGATTTCATCATCCACATTGGTCACCTCCAGATCGTAGGGCGGTCCCTGTGCCAACTCCTCGTTGGTATAAAAGCCCCACAGATCCAAGGCAGCGACGCTATTTTGGGGACGTAGCACCACATCCCTATTGGCAGAGTACAGGAAATTATAGAAAATTGGCGATTTGTTGTGCTGTCGCTCGATATAATCGAAAATGGAGTGTCCAATGCGATTCATCTGATTAGGTGTGCGCGGACTGCGTATGTCTAGTGGATAAACACTACATTCATCATCCGAACCATTCGCAGCACTACTCCCACCACCAAATATATGTTTGGTGCTCAGTGAGCCACGCTTATCCTCCATGGACGCAATGCCGGAATCGTAGCGCTCCAGCTCGCAGTCGAAGAGAAAGGTGCGAAATCGACACGAAACTACGTGATAGGCCAGGAAACGCAAATAGAAATCATTGAATTCAAAGGCCATGGGAAACTGTCGCTGCAGCTGATAGACAACATCCAGAAACTGCAGAAAGGTGGGCGCAAAGGCAATATTTGTGCTTGCATGTGATGGTTTCAGATTGCTGCGATGAGCAAAACGATGTCCAAATGCCAGCCATTCTTTCTCGACCAGCACACGGAAGCCATCGATGCTGCGGTAGTAGGGATCAAGGCACAGTTGTGCGATGCTCGACAGCTGGGCGGTCACATCGGAACCATCCTCCAGTGAAAGCATGACACTGCTTTCCTGCAAATCAATGAGGTCCACAACGGCGCCGGATAACTGTAAGAGAGTCGAGATTTGCTGCAGCCAATCTGATTGCTCAACCATCTTAACGAAGCTCTGGCAATCCACTTCATTGATATTATGTGAGGGCATGCAGGCACGTATTAGTTTCTTGAAGGCTGACCGAGATTGCCGTATATCCGGATAATCCACGGGTATAAAATCAGCACAGAAATCTCCATTCAAATTCGATTTAGCTTGCGACTTTTCACCTATACAGAAAAATACGAAAATATGTTACATAAATGCTATAAAAGCTAACATCCGGCATTTCTAAACTCACCTAAGGCATAGAGCCGCATCTTACGAAAGGCATTCGCCGCTGTGCTCCTTTCATTGCCTTTCATAGTGCCCCCTTTGTTGCCGGCGATGTTGACTTTACTGCCATCTGTGACATTCAAATTGGATCGCTGTTTGCGCATAAACTCTGGTGTTAGTGACTGATGTTCTTCGCCATGTCCGAGCAGTGAGTTTATCGAGAGATTCATATCCGTATACTGATTAAGTGCGTTGAGCGGGGTTAGCACGGGCATTGTATTGATCAGCGCCATTAAATATTTGTCTTGCTCCGGATAATGAGTGACATCATTATGCGCCATGGTATTCGCCCCCGTTGTATTCTTGATCATGCCAATGACGGATTTGCTGTTAGGCTGTGCACCGCGTATGAGCAGCGATCCATTGTTGTGACGCCACGTGGGCAAGGGTATGCGCTGACTCTTGAAGCATCGTCCCAAGTGTGTCATTGCCGCGTCGCTGCAATGCACCGGCGCTACTATGATGGCCGGATAGGTGCGACACGTGGCATAGTTGGCATTGGCATTGCTAATGCGAAATCCAAGCTGTGCATCTGCATCAAAACCCAGACGTTTCCAATCGCGTACATAGCTACGCTCGCGCATGCGCTCGATGTCCTTGGTGGTTAGCAGACGAGGCATTGCCTCGTTCTGCTGTGTCTCAAACTCGTCTCCATCCTCGAGCTCATCGTCTATAGAGTGAGTCTCCAGTGCGTCGGCGCTGCCACCGCCCATCTCATACTCCGGCATCAATTTGCGTTTCGTTTGAGCCTTTTGCTTAAATCCAGCTTTCTTTGCCGTGCGTAGCAGCGTTTTTTTAGCAAAACCCTTGAGCGTGGAGTACTTCTCCTTAGTTTTTAAAGGTACAACGCCTTGGAGCATAGTACCATAGGATTGAAACGCAAAATACTCAAATTCATCAAATGGATGGCGTGCTTTGTTTAGAGTTTTGCGAAACGTTTCGATTTGTTCCAGCGTAACCTCTGTATCAAAGGCAATTTTGAGCAACTGAAAGCAGCTGGATCGCAACTGCAAACCCTCCGGCAGCGTTTGATCCAAATGGGCCAAATATAACATTGATATCTTCTTTTCCTTGAGCAGTGAAGCAATGGGAAAGGCACGCACAATTGTCTGCTCGCAAAATAGAGGGTCACAGGGCGAGCCCTTGAAAACGATGCGATAGTTCGTCAAGAACAGCGCGCCCTCGGCTGGTATCAAGCACTGGGTGTCATCTTCCCTTCCATCAGGCATAAGAAAGCAACGCAAATGATCGGTTGTTAATTCCTCACCAGGCAGTAAGCAAGGCGTTTGGATTTTCGGCTTCTGCACATGCGGATGCCGTTTCGCTTCGAGATAAACTGGCTCCAGGGATTCAATATGCATGTGCACCACGCCTGGCACCATGTCATGCAGATTGCGTATGTGTTCTGAGGTGACGCCTCCCTCCGTGCAAACGCAATCAATGAAACGGGAGATTGTCTTGCCTACAGTAACGCCTATCTCAGAGGCATCGTTCTCCTCGAAACCTTCATCGGAATGCTCGCTCAAGCTATGCGAGCCCATAATACTGAAAGTAAATTTCATAGATTAAAGAAAAATACGTTCAGCTCGATTTAGTATATTATACCTATTGGAAACGCTCTGATTCTCCTCAAGCCGAAAGGCCAGCTTAGGCTTGCTGGCCGCATCCACATTGACGTCGATTGGTATTAGTAGTGATACCATGCGATTGGCAAAGTGTATGGCTTGGCTATAGAGAGTGGACTCTTCCGATTTGGCCAGCTCAGCCTTTTTCTCCTCCTCTATGGTGGGACTCTTGCGCAACTGTTCTGCGGTTATTTCTAACGCCGTTGGCTCCTCCAGCGGCACCTCATCCAGCACACAGTTGGCTTCTTTTTTGTGTTCGTTTTGGCGACGCTGCAACAAATACAGAGCTTTGATTTGCGCCTGCACATCCTGAAAAAATGTGGATTCCCAGAACTGCAAATTCTTCCATATGACATGATCCTGTATTTCCGTATAGGCAAACTGAACCACACCCATAGAGAGTTTGCGGCAGAATATGGTTGACATGGGAAGCAGCGCAGCTGCAACAGTATACTCATCCACGCCTGATGAATTCTGCAGCGCTTTGTTCATGAAGCGCACAACCAAATCGAATTGCTGATGATCCAGCACCGCTTTATTGCCATGTACATATCCAAAAAGTTCGCGACAGAGAATGAGACGTGCATCCCGATGTTTTAGTGTGCGCATTACTGCAGGCAATAGCTTTCTCGCATCCGCAATGCGATTTTCAAATATATAGGAAACACAAGTCCGCAGCACCTCCAGGCGACGAGCCGAATTGTGCACTGTTGTTGGACGCAACTCCAGGGCTTCGGGCAACCGCGGACCCATGGGTATAATTCGGGGTTGATTGCGAGTGACATGAAACCGCTGCGATTGGCCATTCTTGCGTATGCCATCTTGTATGATCAGCTCTACCTTTTCAACGCTAATGCGTGGAAATGCCGGTTGGTGAATGCGCTGAAAAGATCCTTGCGGTGGCCGGAGCACCTTCTGGGCATATGTAGTGTGAGCATTAGATGCTTCGTTCTCGTACAGTGTGCGACCTAGTTCCTGGATATGTGTGAGTATCTGTAGTAGTAGATAATTAAGGTTTAGTTTAATATTAATCGTTATTTATTCTTCACATACGAGATTCCGGTTTTGTGACTCCGTTTTGAGCAGTTCATTCATCGAGCTGTACAGTTCATCCCAGGCATCAGCGGCCCGCCAAGGTGGTCCACGTTCATTAACAAAAGTGGTAAAGAACATGCTATCAAGAACACGAAACAAAAACTCGCTCTCGATAAGATCGCGAGCACCTAAGAATCCAGCCTTGTGAAATGTTATAACGGTCTTGGGGTGAATGCGTATAATTGTCAGGCAGGAGCGATAGCCTTGGAGCAGCTGTGCGAATAGACGCATAAATATGGCGCGCAACTCCTTGTCAATTTGGGTTTCGGTCTTGACCATAGTTGAGGTGGGTCGCTCATTATTGGGAAAGGCGAGATCAGCTTGCGCCAAATTGGGAAATAGTATCATGCTGAGCAAATCCTGCGTTTGCTCCCACAATGGTGACGGGAATATGGGCACAGGTGGTGTTAATGCATCCGGTATGGTCACTAGCCCACCATCCAAATCTACCACAATGACATCCAGCAAGTCCGTGATCTCCGTTTGCAGTGAACTATGTATGCCCATAATAAATGGTGTCGGCGTGGACAGCACCTCCGTGAGCGGTGCTGGGAGTATAGGTATATAGACATGGGTGTACCGAAAAGGATACATAAGCGCAACCAATGCTCTGCAACTGTCCGTCAGATGCCAATAGCATTTAGAGTGAAAGAGTATTTTGTTTTCAGTCATCACGGCACAAAGTAATATCAGCACATTCTTAATGCCCAGCTGTTTGAACAGAAAGTAAACACCGCTGCCCGTCATTGGCAGGGAGGAACTTTGCGGTGGCTGCAGCGATTGCTTATCACCGGCGCCAATCGAGAATCGCACCTGCGGCCCGCCTGCTGGTGGCACCTGTATGCAACCAAGTATGTTGCCAATGAGATTCTCCATGGCATATGGCAAATTCTCAATATAGACCGTATAGATGGTGCCCAAACAGTTCTGTACATTAAATATATGTATTGAATAATTTTAGTATAATCAAGTTAACATTAGGTGTTATACAACTGTAATTAGTTGCCTCAGATCTTACCTTAAAAGTCTCCGCACAGTCCAGTCGGGATATTAGCACCAAACACTTGGGCGCATACATAATGCTGTGATGTGTTATTGGCTCAACGGGCGCACTGCCCAGCAATCCGCGATTGTTACAGTTGCCATTGCTATTGTTGGCAATCGTCTCATCCTCATCGTCCACGGTCCGGGTCTGGGTGATTGCCAGAGTTTCATGAAAACTTAAACATGCACAATAATGCTTATTTGCATCGATGTCGGTGAGCACTGATATAAAGAATTTCGGCTCTTGTTTCTCGTACGATAAATTCCAGCCGAGCGGCTGGCAGAACTACAATTATAAGTTTGAGTAAATATTGTGTGTGGGTGTGTGTGTGAAAATAAAGTATACTCACCCATTCGATGCCCTCGATGAAGGGTGTGTCGGGCCAATCTTTCTCAGGAAAGCGTTGCACAATTTTGCCGCATATTGGTTGCCCGCAGACATTGCCGGCAGTCTCTGCAGAATACAAATTAAACAAATGTTTTTTACACACGCACACATTTATAAATATATGTTTTTGCATGTATGTGTCACTCACTTTCTTTGTCGTTATCGTAGCCAACAATTACAAAGTAATCAGCGAGCCGGGACATCTCGTACGCTTACGCTGCAGCTGCACATTGCAGTCTAACTTAGAACTGAGGGGAACTGGGTGACTCTTAGTTTGTTTTTGTTCTATGTATGTGAGTGAGTGTTATGTATGTGTGCGTGTGGTTGTGTATGTGTGTATATGAATGTATGTGATGGTGCTGATGCTTCAGATTTTTACGTTGCCAAATCTGCAAAGTAAAAGCACAAAACGAATAAAACAATATTACTGTAGTTGTTGTTGTCATTGTATTTCTCTTTTGTTTTCATATACACACAACAGCAATCGCAATTGCCAACCGCTTTGGCCGCCTGCCACAAACTGATTTGCATACTACAAATAATTGAAGCTTTCAATTAATATAGCGCGGCTTTTGTGTTTGGCATAAGTAATTAGTCTGCTGACATTCTTCTTGCTTCTTTTTTTCATTTTGTTATATGGAAACATATTTTTAACGTACACGAATTTTAAGCTACAAACCACACCCCGCCCCTAAGTACTAAGTCAATTGAACACACGTCTGCGCTGCATTTCACATATATGTATTTGAAGAATTTTACATATATATGAACATATATGTGTACCGTTTAAGTGCTGGCAATTTTAATTCGGCTGAGGTTTGGCACTTTTATTATAAACAAATTATTTTAACTTTTAGATTTTTCATGCCTGCGGAATGTAGGGTTGTTGATATGCTATCGATATTTATAAACTCGTGATTCGATCTATCCAATTAGTGTTATTCAACGTTTAATGGTTGGTCATTATGCAACACTGCTACATGTGGCGCATTCGGAAGATTATTCAATTTTTGCAGCTGAAAACTTCAAAATGCTGAATGCAGCTGACAGTGTACATCCCTATAACATTTTTATTAATTTGAAAGGTTTTCCTTAATGCTTGAATCACTTCGTTAATATTTGTTTGCGTTTGCTTATCGATATTGTCAATTGCAAAAGTTCAAGTATCGATACATCGATACTCATAGTAGTCAGTGTGTGTGTGATTTTTTCCCTACGACGTTAATATTTTTGTGCTATTTATCAAATTTTGGCATCGTTTTCGAGGATTTAATCGCGCTTTTATATTATTAAAACGATGCTGATGTAATTAACGCATGTCTTTAGTACAAAAACACGTTATAATAATGGCTGCATTGTTTGCAAATTAGCAATTTCCTTACTTTGCCATTAAGGTGTCTTGTCGGGCTTCGGGCAGCAGGTAAGCTCCATTCGCTCTCCCTCTGTTCCGTCTTGCATGCTCTCCCCAATTACGCTACTCTCTTTATCTCGTCCCCTCTCTTTCTTACTTACCCATGCTCGTTGACTACCAAAATATTTTGCTCTCTTTGTCTTATTCTTCACTCACAGCTGTTTTTGGGCCAGATCTCAATTTCTTATCAGAGACCTCCCTGCTAAACAAATAAAAGTTTTAGTACATCAGCGCGATTTTTCAGGAAATTAAAAATGTGTACTAACCAATGTTTGAGTCAGGTTAAAATCAGGTGACAATGGATACATGGAATGATGTACCATTTCCACAATTATTAAACAGTCCAACAATTAATGTAAATAATTGAGGTTTATCATACATAAAAGATAGAAGCTTTTTGTTTATTTATAAGAAAATGCAGAAATTTACTTAAAAAATTTTGTACTAAAAAAATTTCAAAAAAATTTAAATTTCATAACTTTAAATATAAAATAAGAACGTCTTAAATGAGCATTGATTAATCAATTATTAAAACAAATAACTAATCAGGACAAAGTTGGGCAAAACGGTGAATATTAAGCTTAAGGGTAGAGTGTGGTCGCAGTAGGCATATTAAATAGACATATGCAAAATTTGTTGTTTAGTTTCTCTCATAATACTCATATTTACGTGATCGCGTAGACACATTAATAATTTTTCTCATTTATGTTTCTCTTTAAAAGTAAAAAAAAAACCAACAAAAAAAAAAGCGTAAGCATGGAAAATGAACAGGATGAACTCAGACATCGACAGCACATGCAGGACCAGCATCGTAATCAGCATCATGGCGTACAAATTGGCTATTCTGATGTCATGCTACAGCTTGGCAACCGGGAGTCTCGTAAGTGCACTGTCAAATGAGTTAGACTGTCTACATCTCTATTAAATGATTCACATTTGATTGCTTTTTAGAACGATCACCATATGCCGTTTACTTTGAACAGCCACGCGAAACGCTGCCGGATAGTTATGTAGTTATGCCCTCCTATCTTCAGACAACACCGCAGCAAACGCAAACAACGGCTGCAACTGTTTCTGTTAATGGAGGTGGCAATGGTGGTGGTGGCGGTGCTGGTGCTGGCGCTGTTGGTCCTGGTGGTGGTTATGTGCCCTTGTTTCAGTATCAGCCGACGTCCAGGAATATTAACCGCGAAAACTATGCGGAGCCAGCGAGCTCAACTGGCAACAAGTGTTGGAAATGCAATGTCATACGCGATATATGTCATTGCAGTCGGTTGGCAGAAAACAATCCCGGCTATGCGGCGCCCGTGGAGCATGTGCATTCCACTCAATCAAATGGCAATGGCGCTGGTGAGCCAACGCAATTCTTTGAACTCAGCTCAACATCAACTGCGACAGCCACGTCCACGTTGTCGGCGACGGCAAATATAGCCAGCAATAGCCGCAATAGCAGCGCATCATTCATTCCAAATCACTCACAACGTAAGACTGAAATGGATGTCCTGGCACAACACCAGCAGCATCAGCAGGAGTCGCACACACAACAGCAAGAATATGACAATAGCAACAGCAACAATATAAATTCCAGCAGCAGCATGTCGCATTTAGGGAACATCTGGCCAGCTGCCATGGATGATCATGCTGTTGACGAGCAATTAATGCAGCAGTCTAGAAACAATTCATCATCGAGTGCTTATGAGCTGCCCAGTAGTTCACTCCTAAGCTCTAATAACAGCAGCACAAACAGCTCTTTTGAGGCAAGCAGCAGCAACAGTAATATTAATAATGCGCATTTGGTTAATGCTAATGCCACGGCCTTCGATGATGTCACGTCCAGTGCATCCGATACGGAGCATGTCCAGTTCGCCAATACGCGTACCACCAACACAACCACAACCACATCAGCGTTGCAAAAGAAAAAGCATCAATCGAGTCGAAACCGAAATGGAAGTACAACAGCAACTGGAGTAAATGGTGCAATCGTTGATGCAACTGCCTCCGCGCCGGCTTCTTCATCAGTCATTGAGCTGGATGCTACGCCCAGCACCAGCGCGCAAGCACAACAGCAGCACCATCACCAACAGCAGCGCAACCGCCATGTATATCGACATCGGCGCTATCCCAGTGAGTTGGAATATGCGGGCGACAACAGCAGCGACGATGGCTGGGATTTGCGTATGCGTAATGCAGCTTCTGAATCCACAGCTGGGCGACCGCAGAGCAGCAACAGTGATATGGAAGCCCGCCATGCGGATCACACGTATTTTAATAGTCGTGGCTATAGATTTAACGGTCTACCACCACCACCTCCGCCACCTGATAGCAGCTTTACGCGTTCCAACTCGGCATCCTGCACCACAGCCACTCACACCACCTGCAGCGTGGACTATGGTAGTCGTGATATTTGTGGTGTGCATCGTTTGACAAGCGATAGAAGTGGTGACACGGCCACAGCGGAGCAGCAGCAACAACAGCAGCAGCAGCAGCAGCAACAACGACCAGCAGCTGTGCTTAAACTTTGTTTCGGCACAGGTAGCAGTGGCATTGTGCGCACGCGTTCTCGGGTACGTTCCATGGATGAGCTAATCCCAGCAGCCGGCGGCACTGGCAGTGGCAGCAGTAGCAATCACAGTATGTGCCAGCCGCCCAGGAAGTTAGCACGTCTTGAATCCCACAACGATGGGCCGTTGTCCTCCACCACCATGTCCAGTCTCTCGCCAACGAACTTCTATGCATTTCAGCCAGGTCGTCACCGGCATCGCACGTATGCGGAGCTGGCCAGGAGTAGTGAACGGCAGGTAAGATGATCGCATATGTGGTTATGAGTTATCATTCAAAAGATTTCAGTTGATTCAGTCAAGTCCGTCTGCTGCTCTCACATTTTTCTGTCAGTGCTGTGATTTTAATACAAAAATAGGGCTTTTAGAATTATTATTTTTGTTATTTTTTTCGTTTTGGGTATAAGAGTTTACAGATTTGACAAATATCCACAAATTTGAATAACATTTGTAGCCGATACAATTGTTTATTACAACTAATATACTTCGCCATATGTCTGCAAGGGTTTTTAAATTTGGCAAAGTGAAATAAACCGGTTTATCATTGTACTCACCGTTATTTCTGTAATCTAGGAGTCTCCGCAGTCTATGGCGCAACCGCTGCTTCAGAGGACACAACAAACAAGCGCCGGGTCGTGTGTAATCACCTATGTGGGTAGACCGCGCGATACAGATGGCAGTCGAGCGGCACCTAGCACAGTAGATCTGCCCAATCTGCCTTCCACTTCGACAGGCAGGCGACAACACACGAATTCGCATACGAATAACAATAAAGATAATGCAGTGCTCACAGCGCCCGATCTACAGCTGCTTGATTGGTCTTCCGATTCGAATGATGATGATGATGATGTGGTATTTGTGCACTCCACACGTGAGCCAATACTATCCATTGATCTGACATCCGATGATGATGGTTTTAGTGCCAGCAACGAGACAGCGCTACAGCAGCAGTTACAACAAATGCGGCATCGCCATCGACTGGAGCAACAGCAGCAAACGCATCATCATCAACAGCAGCAACAGCAGCAACAGCAACAACAGCAACAACAGCAACAGCAGCAGCAACAACAGCAGCGACATATGCGCGATGAGCCCCTGGCCACATGTAGTCGAACAGCAGGGAGTAGTGAAGGCTTAAATCCACCCGCAGCTAGTGCCAATGCCACCGTATCGGCAACTATCATGCCGCGTCCAAATTCTGCCAGCGACTACGAAGACCGACGACGTCAGCGTCCAGCGGCCGGCACCTCGTTTGCTTTTTATACTGGCGCTCTAACAGATCGTGTGGCCATCACCGATCACAATTACAGCAGCTATGATCATACGCCGTCGGCCATGGGACCAATTATCAGTCTGCTGCCTACACGCTGCCCTGGCCTGGAAGCTGAGGCAGCGGCGGCGCATTCTCAGCGCTATTTCCAGCCAATTACGCCGCCACCCATGTGGCATTTCGCGCCGTTGCCAGAGGGGCAGCCCCCGCCACAGGCACCGCCGCCAGCGCCCAGTGGTAATACGGGCACTTATGTACAACATACCTCAGCGGGTCCGGTTATTGCAACGCCAGTGGCACCGACCCCAGAGGCGGTGCCAAGTGGACACACCAGTCCCGCAGCGTATTATCATCGGTATCAGCCATACTATGTGCCACACTATACAATCACAGCGCTACCGGCAAGCCGAAGCAATGGCGACTACTCACCGGGACCGGTGACCAATCCACATTACCAGGGTGGTCTAGCAAATGCCACGGGCAGCAGTCGGAGCTCAATACGCGGCGCATTAAACGCTGCTGCTGTTGCAGCTACTGTGGCTGCAGCTCAAGCGCAATCCTTCCACGATTTACTATCGCTGGCATCTCCGGTCACCAGCATGGAGAATAGCTTGGAGGATAACTACCACCATCGCAGTCAGACACTGAACATACTAAATCGTGCAACCACACCCGTTGCTGCTGCAGTTGCCACAGCTGCTGGCCCACCGCCAGTCATGTCCTCAATAGTTACTGTTGCGGCTGCCGTGTCCCCGCCACCACCGCTCGAGATGTATTCTGGGCGTACGACAATGCAGTATTGCGGCTCACCACCGTTTAGCTTACGGCGCTCAGATGCGTACCATAATCATCGCCAGCATTATCAGCCGCAGCCGCATCAAGGCCATCAAGCGCCGCAGAATCAAATGCATGCACACATACATCCGCCACATCGGGCGAGTGCGATTGTGGCAACATCATTGACACCAGCGCCACCGTATCCGGTGCATCAGAATCTGTGGTATCGGCAGCAAAGCATGCAGGAGCTGCATCGTCGTCATATGACACCCACACCCATTGATCTCTCCTCGAATCCGTTGAATCTGACGAGCAGTCTGCGCACGCGTTATTTGCATAGCATTTGCAATTGTGTGCACGCACGCAATGGACCCGTCTCCAGTCTCGATCCTGCCTATTATCCGGCTTACGATGCTGCTGTACAGCAGAGTTCCACGGCCACTGGGCCAATTGATGCGCATCAACCGCCGCCGCCACCACCACAACTGGGAATACAATATCAACAGCAACAGCAGCAGCAGCAGCAGCAACAGCAACAGCAACAGCAACAACAGCACCAGCAGCAGCAACAGCAACAACAAATACAGCAACAGCAACAACAGCAGCAACTGCAACATCAACAACAGCGACGTCGAGCTGCAGTCCATCATCACATGTTTCATCATTACTCACCGCTACATCTTGAAATTGGTCTCGCTACGCCGCTTTCGCTAGGCTCCTCACGCATACTGATCGGACCACCCCGGCCCAACCGAGGCGCCACCTTGGTAAGTAATAGAAGCTCAAGTGTGGTAACTTAATTAATAATTAATTATTGCACTCTTGCAGGAAATTATTGAGCGCAATACCTTGCCACACAAATATCGCCGAGTCCGTCGACCCAGCGAATCGGATGAGGATGCGGAAAAGTGCGCCATATGCTTGTCGCTCTTCGAGATTGAAAATGATGTGCGGTGAGTAATGAAACGAATGTCGCATTTCTCTCATTTACTATATTTACTATATATATGCATTACCTTTCAGTCGTTTGCCCTGTATGCATCTATTTCACACAGACTGCGTGGATCAGTGGCTCGTCACTAATAAGCACTGTCCGATTTGTCGCGTTGACATTGAAACGCATATGGCCAAGGATGTGTTGGTGCCTAGTTCTAGTGGTGTTGCAGCAGCTGCTGCGGCGGCTGCTGCTGGCACAGCTGCTTTATGACATTGTGTACATGGTTTATTCATGTAAGACATCAATAACACACAAAAACGGCTCTAAATCCGCTGCGAACAACAGTAAAAGGATATAATTTTCAGACTGAGTTCGTCATTCATGTCAGAGCTGACAACAGGGCGCAGCAACAGCAACAAAAACAATAACCACTAAAAAACCATGTTTAAAAAACAAAAAAAAAAAATAATAATAATAATGCATGCCATGGATGCACTGGTGCATCCGGAAGCCCCAGTTATGGGTGTTGTGTTGCAGCTGATGACGCTGCCCCATTTGAAACGCACTATGGGGCGATGCATCTAATTAACTCTAAATTCCCTGAGTTCGTCATGTTCGTCATGCATGGGTCAGGCCGGCAGCCGCCAAAAAAAGTCTCGTCAAATTGTTTTTATTCACAAACTTATAAAAAAAAGAGGAAAAATTTTGAAAAAAACCAAACAAAAAAGAAAAAAAATCGTCAAACGTCAGCCAATTGGAACTGTGAACCCACCATAACAGGCGAAATCAGGTGTAAAAAATTTGCTGCGTTGCGTTAAATTATATATATAAAAAAAAAACAAATGACAAAAACAACTAAAAAAAAAACAACCGAAAGCAAAAACTTTGGCTCAAACTCTACGTACATATATATATTATAATATATAAAAATTAATTGATAGGTGTTTTTTTTTGGCATAATCACCGAATCATTATTCCTACATTATAAAATTATGTCCATGTTTTATGAAACGAAATTCTTGTGATTTACACACATATGTACCACGCATTGTTAAAGTGTGAAATGCCGCCTCCCCATTATTAATAATTATTTAATCAACCAAACTATAGTTATTGTATACCCTCGACGCTTTCCACCCCCTCTTCCACATATTTTACAATTTGTCACGAAATTAAAGTGTGGTACCATCATAAAAGAAAACGATAAAAATAACAAAAACTAAGCATTCAATTCAATTGCATTTTAATCCTCTGTTGAATTCTATTTGTTGCCATATATATGTAATCGATTTTCTGGTTGATTTCACCTGATCTGATCTGAAACGTTGTGTGACGCGAGCAGTCACTAAAAATGAACTAATTTTAATTTACATCTAAGTTTTCATTTTGGGTAAGCCCAAGAAAAATAATAAAATAAATCCCAATTCTAAGTTGGCTACACAGGATACTAAACATTTATATAATTACATTATATTGATAAACTTGAATTGCAAATCAAATACATATATTCAATAGTAAATTTTAAAGTTATTCTTTATTTCTACCTCTTAACGAAGGCTTCAAAAACAGCGCAACAGTGAACAAATATATGGAAGCTATAAGGAGACTTCGGCTCGATAAGTATTCTTGATGATAAGAAACTAACTTCCTTCAGAATGTGAAGCATTCAATATTATTGTAGATTAAAGATAAGAGATTTACAAACTTTCAATTTCTGTAATTGTTTATTTTTATTTAAGTAATGCAATTCACTTAAATAAAATCGATAAATATCGGTTTCCAGTCCAAGCTTTTAACACATTTTAGAGCAGATATATTTATGAATCTAAATATTCTATGAACTGGTATGTATTTAGGTACATGCTAACTTTTATTAAGCCTTTACAGCACAAGGACTTACAATACTATAGCTAAAAATTGTTAAGAAATGTTTAACAATGATATATGTATAATGCCGAGCTACAAATTTTGAATGACTGAAAGAATCTAGGTAACATTGCTGGGTGCAGCTGTGGTATCGTTGCCACCGTCGCCGTTGTCGTCGTCATCCTGTTCCTTGGTCATATCGGCAAAAAAGTCAGAGGCGTTTGTGCACTTCGATGACGGTAAATTGTGTCGTTTATCCTTGTAGGCGTTATGCTTCTCATTGTACTTGATATCGCCAAAGTCCTCGAAATATTTGACATTCCAGAAGCGCACATCGTTGTTGTGCGATGACGATGCCAACAGCTCGCCACTACAATTGATGTCCATCGATTCAATGGGCATATTGTGCTGGCCCACAACGCCCAGATTTCGATAGGGAGCAATATGACAGGCACGTATGTTACCATCCTCGCCAGCTACACAGGCAATCCGATCCGTAATGGGTATCATCAGACTTATGGG
Source organism: Drosophila hydei (assembly GCF_003285905.1). NCBI lineage: Eukaryota > Metazoa > Arthropoda > Insecta > Diptera > Drosophilidae > Drosophila > Drosophila hydei. The sequence goes on from NW_022045657.1 coordinate 778,684, forward strand.
ACTCTTGATACCCGGATACATGTCGCAATGGTAGCCAAAGTAGCCCCAATTGTAGGTGTAAAGGCGTCCCTTAGAGGTACCTGCCACCAACTTCGAGCTGCCTCGATAGATGCCCATGCAGTTGAGCTCCTCTTCATAGGGCTCCGATTGCACATATAATTTCCGAGCACCAATATTAAACGTGGTCAAATAGCCATCGGCGCTGGTAGCCAACAGCAGTTTGTTCTGTTCGTTCGTTAGCATTTGTGTTATCTGATCCTCCACCTCTTTCAGTTCAAATATTGCATCTTTGGTGCGAAAGTCCCAAAGCTTCACTGTGCCTGCATCATCCCCGGTGGCAAATAGACGCTCGTCGAGCACATGCAGTTTGTTAATCGCATCATCATGTGCCGTTTCGTACAATTTCTTTAGTTTCTCCGTTTCCATGTCGGTAACCATGACGCACTTGTCCTTGGAGCATGTAATCAAACTGCGTCCATCCTCGGTGAACTCAACATCTCGACACGCCTTGGCGTGCACTTCAATCGAACGCAACAGTTTGTTCTCCTCGTTGCCATATTCGTATAGATGCACATCTCCAATTATTGTCGCCAGGGCGATAATATCTCGCTCCGGATGGAAGCAGATATCCGTGATAAAATCCTCTAATTTAATCTCGGGGGGAGCACTGCGTGGCTTCTTTATAGCTGCAATGATTGCACGCACTGTCTCATCGGTTTCATCGTCTTCATCCAAATGTGAATAATCAGCAGATCCACTCGGACCTGAACCACTGGGCCCCGTTCCATCTATTGCGTTTTGCTCCTTGCGACGCTTGGCACTGCTTGCTCCACCCGCTGCAGCCTCGTCGATCATTGAATCATCGGAGTCGGTATCCTCTCCATCCGGATTGAAGCTGCCGTCACTACTGATGCTCTCATTTGAGCTGCTGTTACCGTCATTTTGTTGTGGCTCTGGAGCTCCCATGTCTACCAAATCGTATTCGTCGTCGTCACTTTCAGATTCGTTGAGCACGTCCTGCTCTATTTCAGCTATTACACCAACAACCATATCGTCATCTATGTCATCGAGTTCGTCTTCATCCGCTGGAGTTTTGAAATACTCATGCCTGTTTATTAAATGGTTATGAATTAGTTGAATATATTAGTATATTATCGATAAATGACTAAATACTTACGTATGCATAATAGGAATCACCAAAAATCAAAATTTTCCTGCTTTTATTAGACTAAGCACGCTTTTTTCCGCCAGAACAACCCAAACCTAAGAGTAGCAAGAGGAAGCACGGTACACAACAAAACACATGCCTGGTGCACACAGCTGACGGCATGGTAACAATAACAGCAACAAGACCAAGTAGCAGTTTATGCTATGACACACCCTGTATTCATAAATACAGTACATTGTAAAGGCCCCTATGTCTCTAATCATTGCTGTAATGTTAATACTCATAGAATCATTTGTCATTTTAACAGCGGTTGTTTGAATATTATTATCTTGTGATGATATTTAAATACTTTGTACATATTTATTATAGATACGCAGCTTGAATACTGATATAGCATTTGCCCTTGCCATACATTTTATATAGAGGGTATTTTAGCAGCTCAATGGTGTTGCCAGACAGAGGCAAAAACTTTATTTCAATTATCCTCAGTTTCAAGTAATGGTGTTATGAAATACCGAACATACATTTCCTTCTGATCATCGGCGTTCATCATGAAATGCAGTTCCAACAATCCGCTGGCATCCGTTTTAATTGCCACTTTTGAGGCCACCTGCATGGCTTTGTTTGTCAGCTTTATTTGTTGACTTTTGTATCGTGCCACCGTCGTTTCGCGACAGTTGAACAATATAACCATATCACTTGACTTCGCCACCTCCACACTGGTCTCGGCTTGCATGACACCCAATGTGGTGATTCTGAAATGTGGCTTTAACGGTGATATGGTAAGTTCAAATTCATCGGCTGCTTTGTCTAGTTCGTGAAAGATGTTGGATAAGTCTGGGCCGCGCATAAATATGGTGTTCAAACTAGAACTATTTGCATCCAGGTCATACTCCATTAGTTCCTCCATGTTGGTAGTTTTAATGGAGCATTCTGTGCTAACCTGATCATCATCGTGGGGTTCCAACAACAACAGCAATGGTGAACCTTCGCCCTTGTACAATATTCTAACGCTGCAATCTGAGAGACCAAACAAGCTTAGGCACTCCGCTAGCACATTGATCTTCACACTGAAACTCGGCGAGCCATCGATCCTGAATTCGGCAAAGAATGCTGCAGATATAAACAATGTGGCCTGTATGGATTTACCCTGCTCCACCGAAATGAGTATCCCATCTTCATTGGCTTCCAGAGTGCCGAACTGTAACATAAAATTGTCTTATGAAAAATTTATAAATTCTTGTTGGATTTTTTTTACATCACTGAAACAAATTGCCTTAATGGATGAGTAGAAGGTCTTGATATGCTTTAAATGGCAAGCCATCTGATAATCTTCATATTGTGATTGTGTTAACATTTTACGATTTTTAATTATGCCCTTTTCGTAAAGAACTTTCGAATGCTGCATCAATCCTCATAGATATCGTTATGAAGATATCTAAACTGATCAAGCGTCAAGATCTGTGTCCGTGGCTCTGGACTTAGTAGCTGATTCAAACACTGTGCTAACACGTGTTCACACGTGAAGGAAACTTGATTACTGCCACCGTCTAGTTCGTGCTCATCTTCGTCCTTCTCTCCTGTATCTTTCAATTGTAGCACAAAACGCTGAAAATAACGGCACTTGCAATAATTCACGCCAGGTACAACACGCACAACGTGCGCAGAGTTTCGGTTGCTACTCAATTCAACTATACTACGAAAGCGATCTGCTGTGTAGTATGTAATAAAATTCCACTGATCAAGCAGATATAGAGCGCGCTTCAGAAGAACCTCGCCCAACAAGGCGTTCAAATCGGTAAATAACTGCAAACGTTCCGCTGGAATAAGCGTAATCGTTATAGCTAAATAAAGTAATAAAGGATCATAATAATTACCTGGGGTTAAAGTTATACCATTAATACGTTTGTATTTATTAAAAACCTGTTGAACCAAACCTGGTATAAACAGATCGTCTGTATTTATCAAATTCTCATTATGAAGCGTCATTTATATATGTCAATAATTCGTCTTGATTCGTAGTTATCGATTTGTGTGTTGCCGCGCAATTTTCGATAGGCAATATCAAAGTATTTAATTACAGATTTTTACTTAGGCTATTCTTTAAAACTGTTTTATTTAAGTATGATTAATTGGACTTTAATTATTTATTGTTCTGTATACATACAACTCTAAACAATTTAATTTGCCAGTTGAAAAAAATTCGATAAATTTGCTTAATCGTTTTATTTCTACCATTGCCAAATTCTGGCAACTCTATGGAAATAATACAAAAGGATGATTGTAGCCCGCGTTTTTGTTTTATATAAATTTGTTTACATATTCGTATTCGGTAAATTTAGTTTTATAAATGCTTAGAATTGTGCGCAAGCTTAAATAATGTCCAGAAAGCCCGTTAATCAGAACAAACAGCTGACAATGTCTGCGTTCCTTGAACTAGATAAAAACAGCCAAAGCCAATCGTCGCAAACTACAAAACCAGCAAGAAAAAGTATTTTATAAAAAATATGAGCTTTTCTTATAGTATAATGTGAAACTTTATTTCTTAGACATTTTGGCAGCAAGGACAGCAAAAGCAAAGTTTTACAATCCCATTTATCTGGACTCATCGTCATCCGATGAAGATGATGCACAGACTCAGAGCCAAGCACCGACGTCTACTACGAGGACAGTCAAGAGCAAGGCGTCTGAAAAGGATGTCATTGGCAATGCGCTTATTAAGAGGTATAGCTTTGAAAATGCCAATCAATCGCCATTGGCTCCACTGCCACCAAATATTGTGAATAAGCAACAAACACCCACAAAGTCAACCGTAGCTGGGAGTTTGAAATTGAACTTTGATAACTTTGATGAGGTGCTCAGGCAGGATGCCTCCTATCAAGCTACACTATCAAAACTGAATGGACATATTAACAAGCTCCATGAGTCGCCACTCAAAACACTTTCAGTGTCACAATCCCCGCATAAATCTCTGAATGACGTTGAAACACCAAAATTGAACAGCTCGAATTCCAGCCAAACTCTGGACGACAGTTTTGATAAAATGGTGAAAAAAACTGTAAAAGAGGAGCCTCTTTCTGACACCCCCACTCAACTCTTCGTGCCAATCAGTAAATCGGATCTAATTTCAACCGAGTCAAACTCTCAGAGTTCTCTGAAGAGCTTCAAAGAGAAAACATTAACTGAGCCAGCAACGGCCAAGCCGAGACTTAAAATAGTTTTTGATAACACCCTTGCCGACTATTTGAGAGATTTGGGGCAGTACGATATAGGTGTGTCCAAGACCGATATTGGACAACAGAATGAGACAATGCTACGAAGCACAATGGGCATGTACAAGTGTAAGTACATAGAGTTAATGGAGAAGTACTGCGAGGTGATTGATCAGATACCCGCGGTTCAATTTAATGAAATCGATGGCTTCGAGGCAAACACTTTTCTCAAGCTGAAAGTCATGCGTCAAAAATTTAAAGCGCGTACACAGCTCCTCGAGCGACAAATAGAGCGTAGACGTCAAGAGCGTATTATGCAGCCGGAGGAGCCGGACTTTGACGCACTGGAACGGGAGGAGCGCGAAATCCAAGCGGAACTGCGTCACATGCCGTCAGAAACGCCTAACAGTCATGTAACTGGGCCGTCAGAGGAACCAAACGAGGAGGAGCTAAATGATCTAATATTAATGACAAAAACAACCACAACAAATAGAGCAACATCTGCAAAAGCATCGACAACTACGAAATACGCAAATGGTCCACCTGACGATTTGGATGACCTAGTGCCTGTGGGTGCTCCAATGGCAGAGTCGGACGAGGATGATTATTTAGCTCAGACCATGCGACTTGATGAGGGAGAATTCTTCAGCTCTACACAATGCCCTTCGCCTGTTTCGTTAGCTACCCCAGCCAAGTCCAAAACTAATATTGAATCCGATGATGATTTTGAGGACACAATGAAGCAAATACGCGAGGAACACGAAGCGCTGAATGGACGCAAATCGGAATTCAATAACTATGCCTATGCGGATTTTGAGGCTGTCAAGCAGCCGGCAACAAAGAATTCAAATGTGGCTAGCAAAAGCTCAACGGTTGTTCTTGATGATGACGGCTTTCCAGAGTACGATGAAGCGCTGTTTGAGCAGGCGCATATGTTGGCGTCGCAAACTATTGACTTGACTTCCAATGCGATGGTCAAAACCCAGTCCCACGCCATGCCTAGTACAAGCCGGACCAGCAGCGCGCTAGCCGCAGTCGCAGCACAGAAGATCGAGGGTAATTTTCATGCCAATGTGCATAACGACGGCATAACTGGCGAATTCGATGGCCAGAAATATGAGCACTCCACACGTCTGATGCAGGCACTTAGCTTTAACTTTGGTCTTAAGAGCTTTCGACCCAATCAACTGCAGGTTATCAATGCGGCGCTGCTAGGCAACGATTGCTTTGTGCTTATGCCGACTGGTGGCGGCAAATCTCTATGCTACCAGCTTCCCGCTATACTCACCGAGGGTGTTACCGTAGTCATAAGTCCGCTCAAGTCTTTGATCTTTGATCAGGTCAGCAAGCTGTCCTCGCTAGATGTGAGTATTGTGTGGCAAGCAAGTGAATCAATTTATTTCATAACATTTCTCTTTATTACAGATTTGCGCCAAGAGTATTTCTGGTGATCAGTCTTTGGAAGAGGTGATGACTATATACAGGAACTTAGAGGCTCATCCGCCACTGGTAAAGCTGTTATATGTTACACCTGAGAAAATTTCCAGTTCTCCGCGCTTTCAGGATACATTAGACCAACTGAGCTCTAACAATTATATCAGTCGTTTTGTCATAGATGAGGCTCATTGTGTTTCACAATGGGGCCATGATTTTAGGCCCGATTACAAGAAGCTGGGCATTTTACGTAAGCGTTTTCCCAATGTACCCACCATGGCGTTGACTGCCACAGCAACGCCTCGTGTCCGCCAGGACATATTGCAGCAGCTGAATCTGACGCATTGCAAATGGTTTTTGTCCAGCTTCAACCGGCGCAATTTACGTTATCAAGTGTTGCCCAAGAAGGGAGTCGCTACGCTGGACGATATGCGCAGCTTTATACAAACGCGTCCTGCGACCTCCAGCGGCATTATCTATTGTCTTTCACGCAAAGAATGTGATGAAGTGGCGAAGAAAATGTGTGCAGTGGGCATACGAGCGTTAGCCTATCATGCCGGCCTGGCGGACACAGTGCGAGAGTCTCGGCAAAAGGATTGGATAACAAATAAGGTGCGAGTAATTTGCGCCACAATTGCCTTTGGCATGGGCATTGATAAGCCCGATGTGCGTTTTGTTCTTCATTATTCACTGCCTAAGTCCATCGAGGGCTATTATCAAGAAGCGGGTCGCGCAGGACGCGATGGGGAAATAGCTGATTGTATACTTTACTACAACTACAGCGATATGCAGCGCCTAAAAAAAATGATGGATGGTAAGTGGTGGTGCTTCAATATGATGATCACAATATGACTTTCACTGCTTCTTCCTGCAGCTGATCGAGCTCTTCAGTACCATGTGAAGAAGATACATATTGAGAATCTGAATCGCATCGTTGGCTATTGTGAGAATATTACCGATTGCCGACGTGCCCAGCAATTGGATTACTTTGGAGAGCATTTCACAAGTGAACAGTGCTTGGAGGACCGTCGTACCGCCTGCGATAATTGTCTGAAGAAACGCACATATAAGCAGATCGATGCCTTGGAGCAATGCCGCAAAGCTGCGTGCGCTGTGCGGGAATTGTGCAGTGGGCGGTCACGTTTTACACTGCTCCATATAGCAGATGTATTAAAAGGATCTATGATCAAGAAGATTGTTGATTTTGGGCACAATAAAACGCCACATCATGGCGTACTAAAGGACTGGGATAAGGCGGATGTGCAGCGTTTGCTACGACACATGGTGCTGCAGGATTATCTAAAGGAGGATCTTATCTTTACAAAGGACATACCTCAGGCTTATATTTACCTTGGAAATAATATAACAGCACTCATGAATGGCACACCCAAAATCGAATTTGCTATGTCACGCAAGGAGAGTAGCGGCGGGTCTAAGACGGTGGCCAGCGTCTCTGAACCATCTACAGCAGGCAGAACCGATATCAGTAATCTACACGATCGTTGTTATGCAGATTTGCTTGATCTGTGTCGTACCATAGCCGCTGCACGCAATGTGACCATGGCTAGTATTATGAATATGCAAGCCCTCAAGGCCATGGCCGAGGAGCTGCCGACTACAGAAAAAGACATGTGCGCCATACCACACGTAACCAAAGCCAATTTCGATAAGTATGGAGCCAAGCTGCTGGAAATAACCAGCGGATATGCCTCAGAGAAGGAATGTTTGCAGGTCATGTACGAATTGGAGGCTGCTGAAGCTGCAGCTGCTTCAGTGACTTCCAATGCTTCAAGTAATGCTCGCGCCTCCTGGGTGGCTCAAGGTGGCGACGACGATGACTGGGGACAGGCGGCGGCCTCACAAGGGAGCAGTGGATCGGCGGGCGCAACGCATGGCGGCAAGCGTAAGCGTGCTTGGCGTGGACGTGCTACGAGCGCCATCAAGCGGCATAAAGCTGCTGCATCACCGCGTAAAAAAGCGACACCTGTACGAAGTAGTCGCGGTGCCAGCGGTAGCAGCAGCAGTCGCGGAGCAGCATCCAGGAGAGGAACTGCCAGCGGTGCGTCCAGTTGGTTGGGTAAGAAAACGGGAACTAGCAGCGGATTTCAATTGATGCCGCTGCCCGGATCGCGATAGTTGAAAAGTTTGCAGAACAATAAACATGTCTTTTTTTTTTGTCACTTTGTTAATCAACAACAACAAGCTTAAGCTATAATAATTTTTAAGTCTCCAAGCGGCAATTGTTATCGAAAAAAAAAAAAATAATTACGATGCCAATTTATTTGATGGACGAACGCAATTTCTCCTCAAAGCCATAAGCACCCATGGACCATATCAAATTGCTATCCGTCTCCACCTGCACAAATTCAGTGGAATATGTATTCGAGGTACTAACCATGCCACCAAATTCCATTTGTGCATGATCTGATGAAATAATAAGAGCACATAAAATTATCAATAGATAATAGTGTACTTATGATCTACTTACATAGATTCCACTTCAGCCCTTGTGTGGTTACATTATGAGCTGTGCTGCCAACAGGCATTAGAGAGCACCAACGTTGACTGGTGACCAGATCGAGAGGCACCTGTATGGTATGTTTTCCCGGTCGTAGCAGCCAAGTGATAGAGTCACCGCTCAGAAGGTAGACATTACAATTGTCTTTCTGCACTTTGTACAGTGTATTCAGGTTGGCCATAACCTGGTCCAGTCGACCAGAGCAGTCATGAAACACTACCACATCACGAATCTTACGCTGTACCATGACAGGTTGCAACACTGTGAAGGCTTTGGTAAAATCCGTAGCATCCTGATCCGGTGTGCTAATTTTCGGTATTGCCTTAAAAAATTCAATTGTTTCTTCCGAAATTGAATCAAAATCGCCTGTTATCAGATCTGGTGGTTCCATGTCGTTCAGCGCAGGGCCATCTTTACTACTTTTCTTCTTTGCGTCTGTGTTGGTTATGATAAAGTTGCGCAAGTGATTGGACCCTCCATCGACGGCACACCGCAAGGATGCTGTAAATAACATTTTGCATGTTTTATTTTAAAAATTGTTCACGTTTCGAGATTTACCGTTCTTCCATAACAGCTTGACCACGTGAGTGGGAACGTGAATTTGTCGATTGAGCACAATGCAAACATGGCCGTTGGAGCCAAGCTTAAAGCTGTCAGTGATAAGATTTGCAGGGGTCCATTTGTACTCTTTAGGAGGTATCGTGTGGTCCATTTGTTGTCGAAATCCAATTGTTGTTTTAGTACAATAGTTGCGTGGGAGTCTATGAAGGTTGCCAGTTTGTCTAAAAAGGCGACTACTATCTGGCAACGTCAACGAGGTGCCAGCTCCGCGCAGTAATTTGAAAAGGGCATTTTTGATAGCTGCCCCTGTTGCCATCTTACGGCAGCGCGTGCCGTTAATTCGTACGAAACTCATAAAATTTGATTTAAGATGCTTGGCACGGTTTGGCATTTTACAACTTAATTTATAACACAACATTATTGTCGACTATAGGCTTTGCTTCAATAAATCAACGCCGTCAACAAACCGATTATAAGCGGCTTGCAACTCTGCAACGCCGCAAACAAAATGGCTCTGATTTTTGCAGACTAAAAAAGATTCATTTTGAATTTTCGCAATCTAAAAATGCCAATAATTTGAATAAAATGAAACAAATAAAATATAAGTTTCAATGGCCGTGTGCACGAATACAACTTAGATGTTAGATGTACAATCGCAGATTGTACAAATAAAATGGTGTCGAAAGTGCGTGACTGAGATTTGAATACAAAAACTAGTTATTATAAAACTGCACGCACACACGCACGAGCTGCAAACAGCTTCCTAAAAATGGAAGGTATGGATCTGTGGACGTCAATGTTTTCAACCGATTTCGATGAAGGCGATGGTGAGGCGGAGAGCCACAATAATGGTAATAACACGCTCACAGACGATTTTATAGGAGAGGAGGAGGAGGACGAACAGGAGGCTGAAGAGGATGAGGGCTCGGCCGACGACAGAGGCAGCAAACGAAAAGGACACGAGCCCGATGACGATGCCATATTTGATTTTGAACTAGCGCCCCTTGTTAGCATTGCGGAACCAGAACTGGAACCGTTGCCTAGACCAACGGCGGCACTTCTGCAGCCTCCAATCCCAACGGTTGCAGCCGTCCGACCCCAGCATCGTCAGTCGTTGCCAGCTTCGTTTGGCTCCCAGCAAACGATGGGTCGTGGCAGTGCAGGTACAGCAACCACAAGGCCAACAACCTCACAGATCAATGCCACAGATGAGAACGGTCTGCCCATCAACTATGAACTGGGCGTTACCTATATATGCCCCGCCTGCGGCGCAGAGTATCGGCAGCAGGATTTGTGGAAGCGTCACATGAACCAGATGCATCAGTACAATACTCGGCGTGGTCTCAATTTCGTGGCCATTGACAAGCTGTATCATCGGTGTCTGGAGTGCAACAAGCGGATCGCGATGCACAGTCGAGAGAATTTGCTTAAGCACAAGTTCACCCACTTACCATTTCGGTGCACCAAGTGTCACATATGCAAGCGCGAGTACAAATACAGGCAGGACCTGATGGTACATTTGCGTATGGTGCACTGTGATGAGGTGGTGGCCATGATGCGTGGTGGCAAATTAAGTGCTGGGCGCAAGACGCGTGTTCGCGAGCCGCGCATTGAACATCACCGCGAACATTACGGACAGGCTAATGAAGATGATGGTGTAGAAGTCAAGAATGAGCTGATGGAAGCGGAGAGCAGTGCGCAGCCATCTGAAGAACCCAATCTCGACTTGGATGATGAACACAGTCACAGTTCAAATCAAGCGGCTATAAAAAAACGTAACACTGGTGTGGCAGGAAATGGCAGTGGAAATAACAGTGGTGCAGCTGATATTTGCGAGGACTATATACACTATATGTGTCCGGACTGTGGCACCGATTGTGATACACACGCCCAGTGGAGTCAGCATATTGAATTTGTACACGATTATGTCAGTCGCAGGGGTCTGAACTTTCGTTGCGTTGATATGCAAATGCAATGCCTCGAGTGCAAGCAGGTGAGACATGGTATGATCATATCAGAGTTTACCTGATAATACTTTCGCTTTATTTAGTTTGTCATTCCGAACACCATTAAGACGCTGCGCGCCCACAAGTTTAGCCACTTGCCCCAACCGGAGTGGATGCGCTGCAAACTGTGCTATAAGGGTTTTACGGAGCATCATGAAATACTAACGCATCTTCTTAAACAGCATAATTTGGAAACCTTAATGCCTGAGAAGGAGGAGGAGGAACAGCAGCCCTTAGCTGTAGCCAGCGTGAGTGATGAGTATGAGGATAATCCTGGCATTGGCTGCGACGATGAAACTTCATTACATTGGGACGATGTGCCTCGTCGAGGTGGTCGTATTGGTAGCGATGATATGTACGAGCCGCATATTGATTATCTATGTCCGCAGTGCGGCAGGGAGTTCATAGAGAAGAAACATTGGCGCACGCATGTTGTCCAAGTGCACGGCATGAATGATCTGACCAAGTTGAATTTTGAGGTGATCAATGATCGCCAGTTAAAGTGCACCGAATGCGATAAGATAATAACGAATGCCTACGGCATACAGAATGCCCAGCAACATAGGATAACACATTTGCCCTACAAAGCCTACGCAAGATGCCGCAAATGCCATAAATCCTATACGGATCGCAAGGGTCTTGTCAAACATTTGGCTACTTACCATCGCGTGGGCTATGAGCCGCGCAAAACTGTTGGAACAGGTGCTGCTACTTTGACGCCAACCACAACACAGACGCCACGCAAGCAGATTGTCACCGTGGCCAATGAAACTTATGAGATTATCTATTTGGATGAGGAGCGATCGCCGCCTAATAATAATAATATTAACGAAGAGAATGATTTTGGCGAGCAAATGCAAGCGGACGACGATGATTATGCCATAGGTAGTACCAGTGGAACAACGGGACGCCAGGCGCAAACACCTACTACTGCTGCACACAATCCTAATCCCAATCGCTATAAATGTGTAGATTGCGGCTCACTATTTGCCACACAGACAGCATTAAAGACGCACATCAGCGAAGAACATGATTTTATGGACACGCAATACAGTGCAAAAAAGTTTGACAATGCGGAGCCAACGGAGGACGCAGCTGTAGTACCTGTTGCCGTTACAAACACTGCAGGTGGTACGCCTGCAATGAACACCTCAGGTGCTTCCACCATAGAGCAGAATTATATATTCCTGTGCCCGTCGTGTGGAAAGGCCTATAAGACGCAGTTCGAGTGGCGACGTCACATCAACGAAGAGCACAATTTCGACAAGCGGCAGTATTTAAATATGCGCCAGCTGGACAAATATCGCTATCAGTGTACCCTCTGCAAGGATATTGTATGCAATTCAAAGCTGAAAGGCCTGCAGGATCATCACTTTCGGCATTTGCCTTACCGGTTATATCTGAAGTGCCTGGTATGCGGCACCTGCTACAATCACAAGCCCAACATTGCAGCGCATCTGCGCACACGACACAACATCTACGAGCGCGAGTCTTCTTCCTCATCTTGGCGTGACCAGCAGCAAAAGACCCAGAATGGCCACGAGCAGCCTAAGTATAAGGATAAGGATAATGATAGGGATACGCAAGCCACAGTTGCCACCGGCACTAACTCTGCTTCACCTACACCCGGCAGTAGTCGCACGCTCAAGCCACAGCCGGGCGTGCTGCCCACACGACCTGCCGGTCTCAACACGTTGGAGGATAGTATATCGTATCATAATGCCGTGGATCTGGACTTTATTACTTATTATTGTCCCAAGTGCAATAAAAATTTTGACTCGCACGCCTTTTGGCGCAAACACATCGTAGAGATACACAACTATAATAGTCGGCAAGGTCTAAATTTTCGCCAGATTGACAACCATCACTATCTGTGCCTGGAATGCTATAAACGTGTGACAGTGACGCACACTAAGGGCGCTATCGGGCAGCTACAGTCGCACAAGTTCCGGCATTTGCCGTATCGCTCTTTCAAGTGCTTGACCTGCAGCGGGGAGTTTGTGCGCAAGCAAATGTTTTTCAAGCATTTAAATCGTGACACCAATCGTTGCGACAACAAGCCATTAAGTGGCCAGGATGATGAGGATACAGCGGATCAGCCAGACAGGCCAGCTACCATGCTCGCCAAGGAGACACTTGATGTTGCGGCGTATCGTCTAATGTGTCCACAGTGCGGCGATGACTTTACCACCAGCAGCAAAGCTTTGTGGCGAGAGCACATTAACATCCATCATAGCTTGGGGAAGCGAGAGATGCTGCACATGCGCAAGCTAGGCGACGAACTTTATCGCTGCACTGACTGTGAAGAGCAGCTGGAAACGAAGCATCTGCGAGTGCTACAGCAACATCGCTTTCAGCATTTGCCGTATGCCGCGTATATTCGCTGCCAGCTATGCGAACAGCAGTCGGCGGATGAGGTGGGTCATGGTGTAGCGTCTGCCGGTTTACATAGTATGCGCGAACTGCAGCAACACATACGCAACGAACATCCGGATGTGGTTGAGCAGAACGAGCAAATGCAAGCACTACTCGACGAGGAGGAGGATAGTCAGAAGCCAGCGGCTAGCAATGAAACAACAGACACTGGTCTATACATGCCGCTGCCGCCGCATTTGCTAGACGATGATGTGGAGGACATGGAGTTCGAGGAACAGTATCTGCTAGGCTAAATACCAACACTGGCCAAATCTTGCCAAGCCAGTGTTCAACAGAATCTGCAAGTCTACCATTAGGAGACGCCACTTACAATTTTAAATATTAAGATACATCTAACTGAACATAAGTATTTATAATTAGTTTATGGTTACCCGACTCACATACGAATTAAAATTTCATTCAGAATTCTCATCTAAATATTTAAGTAGATTTTACATTGCAACTATTTATTATTTATCACCATGTCCTAATCTCCCAGTGAAGTACCACATATAGTTGATTGCATGACAACCTATTCGTGAAATTACAATGAGATTTCTAATTTACCTACGATATTAACAAGAGTTTGATAACAATTACTTGGTATATTTCTCATTTTACAATGATTGATTGGTCTCCAATTGGATTAGTTCTATACATAGACGATAAACCAGACACAACAATTAGCAACCTAATATTCTATATTAAATTAGATTAAAATATAACTCTAGGAAAATTTATTCTTTTTATTCCATGCGAAAATATGTAATAGGAATTTAAATTCAATATATTTCTTCCAAATTGGGAGTAAAAATTGTGTTTTCCTTTTGTTTTAGTGATTTTCCGCAGCTTTAAATTTCTATCCGCCCTTTTTTTTAAGTTTACTTTTAGCTTTTCGTTAATATTTTGAAAATAAATAAGAAATTTGAATATGACATAAAAGACACATTGTTTCTCTCTATTACTTCAGTTTCTCAACAAAAATATATTAACAGGTTTGAGGAGGAGGTGGATGCGTTACTCCGTAGCAATGTTAACTGAGTACATTCTAACATTCTGTTAAATGATTAACAGCTTTACGACCGAATGAATTACTAATATTCTGATGAGTCTATAAAGCTTTAATAGCTCTCATAGAAAATTGTCAATGGTCCACTCTTTATAGCTTATACAGTCAGCGGGCGAGTGGCTTTATTATTCGAATTTCTTCAATGCAATTAAATGACACAAATGATTTATTTATTAGTAATAGTATTTTCGTTTATTATTAATTTCGACTAAAACCCGCTATAACATTTCCACAAAACTTTTGTTTTTGCTCATTTGAATTTTTACTGTGTGTGTATTTATTTATCAACGATATTTTTTGTGTTTTGTTGATTGTTTTACGTGATGTGGCAAACACAACAAAACAAAAACAAGCCGGAAACAATTTTAAAAGTAATAGGTAAAGTATATATGTATATTAATACAAACATTTGTACATATAAAGTTATATGTCATACATATCGAGTAGCTGCCAATGCAATGTGATTGTAGTTTCATTTAGTATGATAATAATGCGATATGTATACTGTTTTATAGACTCCTAAAATCTAGAATTTATTTATTTTTGTGTGTTTCGTTTAATGTTATGTAATACAATAAATAATAATGAATACTTTTGAAAAGCATAAACAAATTGCACGCACATAATAATTGCAACTATTTCAATAATGATTAAATAAAAATAAAATATTATAAAATACAAATTAGAACAAAAATTTGTTTTCTTATTCAATATAAAACAAAACTGTTGCTGTTTTTTGCCAAATACTTTTTCGTATGCGTATGGAATGAACGTTATCTAATTGACTGTTGCTTAAACAGTTTTTCTTTGTGGTTTCCCCCATTATCGTTTCGAAGTTTACAATTTGTCAGTTCCTTTCTCTTTGTGCACGCCTGTCTCACTATTCGACCTTGCATTAGAATTGGTACAAAACTCATGCATTGTGTGTGTGTGTGTGTTTAGTAACAATTTGTTGCTGTTTTTTGTAATAGTTGTAAATGGTTTTGTTTTTATTGTAATTAATTTGCAGCCTCACAGCGTGGGCATATTTCTTCTGCTGCTGCTGCTGGCATCTCCTCCAGTTGATACGCCATCCTGTTGCGCCTTCTGTTTAGCGCGTCGCACCTTTTGACGCGTGTGTTCGATTTGGAAGTCTTCCACACGCAAGTTGAGTCGCATCATATTGTTAATGATAAACTCCTCCTCCATGATGTGCTCGGGCGGGGAGCGTAGCACCTCTAGCGTTTCGCAGAGACCGGTACACGTTTTGCGCACTTTGTGTCGGCTAAGCGAGGCACCAATAATAACTAACGCCACCTTAAACATAACGCGAATGCCTTCTGCGAGAAAACAGTCCCAGACACGCAACAGCGTCTCCCAGGGCAGGGTGCGCGTCATGGCGCAAAGGAACCAATCGGTCATATAGAGCAGCGGCTCCACTTTGTGCTTCTGCAGGTGACGATAGACGGGCGGGCAGGTTTTCTTCAGCAGACCCTCCAGGATGCCTGCATCGTTTTGTATCACCTCGAGACCAGGTATAAAATAGTCCTGCAAGTAGCTATAAAGAGGCACTTTATGAGTTTTCATGTAGTTACAGTAAGTGTGTGGCGGGACTTACACATCACATACGCTAACGAACACCCAGAAGGCATCCTCTGCCGGCAAATGCATCAATAGGAATGCAGCTATTGGCGCTTGCGCTTGACAGAAGCCAACTTTGGGATTATATATCGAGTAGGCCTTGAGCACATTGAATAGCTCGATTTGGCCAACCTTTTCCTCGTCGAGAAACATTTCGTGAAATGGGAACTGACGATGTTTATCCTTTCGAATCTCCTCAATGGTCGATGGATTGCCGGGCTTCTTCAGCAGCTCCTCATAGACATCGGGATTCTTTTTCTTAAGCAAATAAGCGCCGGATAGGTAGAACCAAGCTTTGGGACGCACCGATTTAGGTATGCCTTTACGGCATCTGTCACGTATCTGTGAAATGGAGAAGAGTAGTTATGTGGATTTAAATTGAGCTTAAGCATCGCCTTACCTTTTTGTAGTTCTTGGACATATAAATGGACCAGTTGTCAATCATGTAGAGCCATTTCTTTTCACGCGCTATGATCTGTGCCTTGGACAAGGGCTCTTTGGGTTTGTCGCTGCGCTGAAATCCGCCATAGAAACCATTGCGATCGGGGCAACTGGATACGGTGGAGCACAGCGAGATGGTATCCAAAGCTCGCGGTGGCGTTGCCATCTGTGTCAATGCTGTGCTGTGCAGAACGATTGCAAACTAAATCCATAAATTATTACAAAACTAAAATACGCCCACAATAAAGCAATTAAACGAGAGTGCTCAACAAGTAGATGCCCCATACCATATATCACTACTTTGTTCTATTCTAAAATAGGAAAATATGTATTTCGATATAAATTATTTCAATTTGGTCTGATTCACAATTAAACGGGAATGCTCGACGGTCAAATATCCTATACATACCAATACTTTGTAAGTTTCTAGGATAGGCATAAAATGCATAGCGAATTCAATTCTTTCTCTTTAGTCTGATTTACTTGAAAATGCTTTGTTTCGGTCTTCACATTTGGGCGAGTCGATCAAACATTCTTCGAAAACATTGCTAATGGGCAGAGGGTATATTAAGAAAGAAAAACAGCTTAAGTTATTTGTAAGAGTAAGGTGTAGGTGGATTGCGAGGAAGAGAGAGACAAGGTGACTATACAAACATATGTATTGATATAGATAGAGAGCGAGTGAGACAGAGAGAGAGAGACAGAGAGCGGTAGAGCGCACCCAAGTACAAAAACCCAAGACAATTTGCATTAATAATCTGATGTTTGTATTTGTAAAAATGAAAAACTGCGCAATTAAGTGCGATCAACGTAAGTTTCGACAGTTTCTCAATCATTCTCTCAATTCGTATCGTTTAGCACACTTTTGAGAATCATATTAGTCACACATATTTATAATTATATACACATATATATATATACCTACATATCTTCTGTTTAACTAGAGAGATATGATTGTTTATTTATAAAATTTGTTTATCAGTAGTTTGTTTAGATAATAATGCACCTTGAAGATTTCTGTTTCAGTTCTTATTTGATTTTGTATTTATCTATATGCGCACCTTTGTCGATTTACTTGAAGCAACTCCTCCAAGCTGGCGCTTCGATTTTTAGGATGTTTACGAAGTAGTGGAGCCATTGCAACTATTTGAAAAATTGCTAATGCAATGCCCAAAAAGCCAAGATAGATAGACAGACAGAACAGTCGGCACAACTGTTTTTGGTTTATATATATATAACAAAAAATCAAAGAATTTGCCTTAGAGTACGGCATTTACAATGTTTTTCAATTAGTCAACAATGGACTTGAAAAGGGAATAGTAATCCATAATATATTCTGTAAACAAAGAGCTCAACTGATGAGCGATATATGATTCAATATAGTTAAATGAGCTTTACTTTACAAATATATGTAATACAGTGATATCTTCAAAGTGGTACTGGTCTGAAATACGAATATTAATTACAATTCAAACTGTATTAAGTGGAAATCGAATATAAATATATATAAAATTTACTTAAAAGTTTCGACTTGTTCAAAACTAAATTAAGAAGGAAGTGTAACAGTCTGGCAACGCGACCACTCAAAGAGTGATCTTCCAATTGGACAGCGGAAGCTGCAACTCAAATGCCAACTCAGACGTAAGCATTGTCAGTTTGAGTGGCTAATGGCAGGCGACTAACTAATTGAGGCAACAGTGTATGATGTTGCTGACTTTAATAACCCACTGAATGCTTAATTGCAAAACAAAAAGCGAGCGAGCGAGTGAATGAGAAAATAAAAGTGCAAATGCAGCACAGCTGCAGGGCGAAAAGAAAGTCGCTGTGACACAATTCTGGTGGGAATTGTGGCTGACGAATTGGATTCGCACAAATCTTATCAGCAATACATATTTCATTAATTGGTGTCTAGTTAGGCCAAGTAAATTGCGAAGGTTTTATTAAGTAATAATATACACACAAACAAACACACACACAAAGACATATGTCGCTCAGGCGGTTTGCGGCCCACCCACCATAAGCGCTAGCATTGCTCTTGGCTGCCATTTTGCCTAAGCGCTCCAAAAACAAGTGTCACTGTATGCTACTATGGCGGCTGTGATTGCTTGTGTGTGTGGGTGTGAGTATGTGTGTACAATACTAAGCAATTGTTATTATTAACAACCTCGCCCCCTTATTCCCTTCATACACATTCACGTACACTTTTTGCTTACCTTTTGAGTTGCTTGTTCTGGCTGGTTGCTGTTGTTGCTTATTGCTACTGAACTGCTTCCGTGGAATGCGCAATAGTTGTTTTCACGTTTAACTTTCTATGCTTTCTTGTGTTATTCGTTTTGTTTCACACTCACGCACACACTTTGCGCCCGCACAAATGTGTTGCATTTATTGTGTTAGTGGAAACACTATTTTCCAATTGGATTTTGTTTATTTTCTATACAAACTGGAAAGGGTGAGGTAGCCATCGGAATGACATTTGTTTTTGTTTTCCCATTTACTTCTTTATTCGTTGATGACTGTTTGTAATGTGTTTAATAACACCGTTTGCTTTTTTGGCACACAAATTATTGATATTTTAACGTGCTTTAAGCAAAAATTGCACAAAAAATATTATTCTGGGGAGCTACGTGTATTGCGCGATGTGAACAGCCGAGGACTTAGCGATGACATATCGTTGGTCTTTGTGCGAAAACAGGGTTGCATAGATTCCGATTATACAGACGCAGGTGTTTAGTAAACTTAACATTAGTCTATTCTGTGAGGAGCATTAACAGTTTATTTTGCGCGTGCATTCAAAGCATTGAGATGAATTTTCTGGAAAATGTATCTTTAAAAGGTGTGCACATTCCACTTTGGTAGTTCTAATGTTCTGTTTCCATGCTTGCCTAGCATAAAATGCGCCAGATGGCACAGTAGCAACAATAAAAACGGCAATACTTGCACAATACAAAAATGGATAACACCAACCGAGTCCTGCCAAGAGATGATTTCAGATCGTATTCGAAAAAGGGCAATTAACGCCATGAAATTGCACATGATGAGTAGTCTGAAGAAGATCTGACGTCGATATTGCCATGCCATGTTACAATTTTCACAAATTATACACAGGAGCAGGAAGATCGGCAACAGAAGCTTAATTGCGATCAGAATTCCATTGATGAGCGTCGAATAGAATCCAAAGCCCGTGAAATGCATATAGAAGCGAAATCCATCTACTGCCTCAATGTTACCAATGACAAAGAGAGAGTAAGAGCTATAAATTAGCATATACATTGCCAGTGTACATTTCCGATTAACGTCCGTTCCGAAATGTTGCTTAAGGCGTAGCGACAATTGTAGTTCCATGGCCAGCAGTTGTATGATTAGGGATTCGTAGGACGTGGAAAGCAATGCATACAGTGTGCACAAATCGAAGACGAACTGTTTTGATGCATCTTGTCGTTTTCGCGGGATAAACACATAACACGTAAATGCACGGGCAATCAGCTGAAGGCAACGTGCCTGCGAGCTAAATAAGACATGCAGTCCAGCTAGGAACAGTACCAGCCCATTGCAAATGGAAGATCGCTGCGATAGCTGCTGCGAGGTGCAGATGAAAGGCCGGATAGACGTGATAAATAGGCTGACGAGCAGCCAATTGCGTTGCCAATAGCCCAGCGCTGGAGGCCGCCACGACAGGGCTGTGAGCGCACAGAGAATCGTAAACCAGATGAAACAGCTTGACGAACGCTGCACAAAGGCGATGCGATTGTGGTAGCAGGCAAATCCAAAGTAGATGAGTCCTATGAAGCGTCGAAAGAAGAAGCCGGCGAAACAGCAAACGGAGAACAGCATGAATATAATAAGCTGGCGAGAGGATATAAAATGATCCTCGTTAAATTCGCTCTTGAAGTTCCAAAGAAGCGTCGGTAGCAATAGCACTCCACTAACGAGCCATGGCACACGTTGCAGCAGCACAAATATGATCAGCAGATAAAACAACAGGCGCCACAACGCCTCGAACAGCAGATTGAGGGTGCTTTTTGATGTGGCTGTCGTGCCACGCAATTGATGCAGCCAGCCGAGGAAGGCGGAGGCGCTGGCCCACAGCAGCGCTTGGCGATAGTAGTGGACATAGTAATCGATGCACTCCAACAGCATGGGCATATAACTACCACAGTGCTCTATGAGTGCAGTGTAGCGCTGCTGAATCCAGAACAAATTGGCGTCGGAGACGAATTTTTGCAGATGGACGTCGTTTAGCCAATGGCTGGGCAAAAAGTTGGCCAAGAGACCACGTTGATGTTGGGCTAATGCCAATTTAGCCTGGTTCACAAATTGTAACGCATTCATGTACATGGCATGTGCTTCATGGTTGGTGGAGTTCAGCAAACCCGTTGGCAACTGACCACGATTGTGCACTGGTGGCGGCAGGCCCAATAGACCGCTCATCACTGATGCTAACTGCTTGGCGTCCAGGACGTGCAGTGGTAGGCGTTGCCCCTTTTCATTGGCTATAAAGCTGCGACCCAGTTTTGTTGAGGTATGTGCCACACCTGCGCCCCATAATACAAATGGCATCTGCACCTCCCCCTCCTTGCTGTTGGCTTTGACATCACCTATCAGCATTGTAGCAGCAGTGAAGATTTCATGAGCTGCATATGTTAAAAGAGCTTACCTGATGATCTGAAATTATTGGAGGTCAGCAAATATGCAGTGCGTTGATCCCGAAAGGTACGTTCAAATACGTTGTAAGTAGTCAAAATTTCATGTTGTGTTTTGTTAAATTGCTCCAGATATGTTCGATATCCCTTGGATACTTGCAGATCTTGCAGTTGGACGTAGAACACCACACCCGTGAGATTCTGCATCTGGAAGGATTCGTATATGACAAAACTCCTTACTGCACTAAATGTCCACTCGTCCAGCATGACCAAGCCCATAACGTTAGCAGACTCAAAATGACCTTCCATTTCCGCTGAGCTCCAGGCAAAGGTGCTTCGGCTCCGATTGAAGATTGTATCGATGGCCATGCCATGCATTGCAGCCAGATAATCCTCATAGCAACCAGAGAAATATGTCAATTGGGCTGCATTTCCTTTCTTAGCCACACGTCCACGACTAATACCAACCAAGCCCTGACGCATAAATATCTGCCTCAACTGCGGAACATGCCTGCAGCGTTGCTCGAAGAAGGCTTTCACAGTGAGTCCATCAACGATGAAGATGACCAAACGATTGGCTGGAGGCTCTGTCAACAATGTCTTCTGCGGCTCCAATCCTCTAAGCAGCGTGCACTGGAAGTATATAACGTATGCGGAGCTTAGCAGCAGCATCTGCACAGCAAAAGCATACCAGTAGGTAAAATACATGATGAAAAGTTTATAACAAAAATAAATTAACTTGTCAAATGTTTAAATTTCCCTATTGGGGAGAACTTTTAAGGTGAGGTGTATATAGTAATCTAAGCTAGCTTTCATCAACATCATTTTTATGTTTTTTTATTGATACTTTTATTTAAATTTATTTATTTAAAAACAAAAAGTTTTTTATTTTGAATACGGCAAAAAAAGTCGGCATGGTCCGACTAGTAAATACCCTGAACCCTGCTCTCCCCAGCACTCTTAGCTTTAATTTTTGTTTATTTAAATGCATGTATCTGATAGGGTGTAGTGGGATGTAGTTGACCCCATAAAGTACATAAAATCTTACAGTTAACGGTGGAGCCAAGCTCTCTCTCTACTTTTCCGTCCACCTGTCTTTTTATTTGTATGTGATGAACTAATAAATCGAGCTACTTGGGAGACAGATGTTATTAAAATTTGAAAAATTTTATGAATTTATTGCGATTAAATAGATGTGAAACTTAAGTTAAGTAAGCTCATTCTGAGCTAATGTCAGAAGTATACCAAGCTCTACGATATCCATTCCTCTCCGAATAAAGAAGTCATATTTAAAGAAAAGTTAGCAATTGTTCCAACTCAGCAATTCAGAGTAGGCTGTAGGGTATTTCCTAGTCAAGGAAGCTTTGGCTTTTCCTCTATGAGAACAATTCTTCTTAACACTTTCAATCATTAATAAGACATATATGTAACAGTACAGTTTTTTATTTTATTGTTATTTTTGGAAAATGTGGAAATATTTGGCTCTGTTAGTGCATGTATTGCTGCTCGGATTTATTAAGCTGATCTATTACCAAAGCTCGATTATCAATGGCATGCAACCGCAGAGTGGACATCGTACTTTAGGCTTGGAGCCGCCTGCGGATCGTCTGGTTGTATTTCTTATCGATGGCCTGCGGGCGGAATCATTATACAGGAACAAGTGGAACGCTGTGCCCAATTTGCAACATCTCTTTATGGAGCATGGCCTGGCTGGTATATCGCACGGGAAAGCTCCAACCGAAAGTCGGCCCGGCCACATATCCATCTTTGGTGGCTTTCAGGAGGATGCTGAAGCAGCCTTGTTCAACTTTAAAAGAAATCCATCAGTCTTTGATACGGTGTTTAATCGAACGATGGGCTCTTCTTGGGCCTGGGGCTCGAATTCTGTGTTGAAATTTTTAAAATACCTGCCTAACCATGAAGTCCATTTGGATCTGCATACCGAATCGGATTTGAAGGGAAATAAGCATAGACACAAGTTGTTGTACGATAAGGTGCGTAAGTTTCTGTCTGGATCAGTGGATAATTGGACAGTGCCATCCGTCTTCCTTGTTGATTTTGATGATCTAGTTGGCAGCGAAAACGAGCTCGATCCGAATAGCGACGAGTTTTTCAATGCTCTCAACCATACTGAGATAATTGTTGCTGATCTATACGAGTTATTTGAGCAATATTTCGGGGATCAGCGAACGGTATATCTTCTGACATCCG
This sequence comes from Drosophila hydei, assembly GCF_003285905.1. NCBI lineage: Eukaryota > Metazoa > Arthropoda > Insecta > Diptera > Drosophilidae > Drosophila > Drosophila hydei. The sequence continues at coordinate 801,979 of NW_022045657.1, forward strand.
ATCATGGCATGACCGATGAAGGTAGGTGGTAAATCTTTGACATTCAAGTCAAATTTACAATGATCATAAGTAACTTGGGTTAGTTCATAATGAACATGCATAACTTACGCATTGGTAAAGTTGATGTTGCTTTTTCAGGTATGTACGGTGAAGACAGTTTATTTGAGATTGAGATGCCATTTATCTTTTGGGGCGCTGGCATCGAGCGAATCGAGTCCCCTTTTAAGGATATCTATGCCTCGAAGAGCAATAACACTCCGATGCAATTGCAAGAGCTGAGGCAGGAACAGCTGGCGCCTTTGATGTCGGCCCTGATTGGAATGCCGCCCCCAATGAATAATCGTGCCACGTTGGTCACGGGCATGATGAATGTCAGCCAATTGTATGAGGCACAATCTATGTATCTGAATGCTCGCCAGATATTGGCGCAGGTTGAGTGCGTACTGAAGCAGGAAAAGCGTAGTTACATTTATAAATGGTTGCCCAGATTTGAGCGTTTGGACTCACGACGCATAAGCCAGTACCATGAGCAGATCAACAATCAGATGCAGAGAGGCTGTATCAATGAGGCGATACTGTATAGTCAGAAAATAATACATTTGTCACTGGAATACCTGGAATACTACAGGGTATACTATCACGTGCCACTTGTGGTGGCCTGTATGCTTACCTATATGGGTTGGTTCTTCTATCTGCTGGCCAAGCAGGCACGCCCTGCGAATACGCCCAAACGGGCGTGGCTGTCCATCGCAAATGGCATACTTCTGCTGATGGAAGTGTTCGTGTTGCTGACGTGCTTTTTGCATCACATCCCTAAGAGCACAAGTTTCTATCTGTTGGTGCCGCTGCCCGTTTGGGCATTGGCACTGCGGGAGCAAGGTACGCAATATAGCTGCATGTATGTGCCGCTCGTTCAACTGGCCTGGGTTGGCGGCACCGTGATACTGCTTATTGCCACGTACTTTTTCAAGCCACTCATTGCGCTGGGTTATCTGATTGCGGTCTGTGCGAACAATGGACGAGCCTTTACTCGAGCGCCTAGGATACGATTTTGGTTGTGGGTGGCACTGGTTGTGATGTTGACCGGGCTCACGATAAAGCGGCCCAACTTTGGATTCAATACGATGATATTGCTCGTGCTAAGTATGCTGGTGACCATATTGCGTCCACTGCTGCTGAACGAGCGGCACTCCGGTAGAGTCTGGCTAAGCAATGTCGGTGCCCTGTTGTTAGGTGCCTACTTGGTCCATGAGCGCCTCTGCAAGAATGAGATTAGTTGCGTGCTGCAGGGCGCTATCTGGAGCTATTTACTGTATGCATTCATCTCTATACCCTATAGTGATACGAGGACGCCGCGTCGTCGTGTACAGCTGATACTCTTCAATTTGAGCACCGTGTACACTTTGATAAGCGTCACTTATGAGTCTATATTTATACAATTGCTTTGCACAGAGTTCCTGCTGGGAATGCAGGTGGACGCAGAAGATAAGCATTCGTCAGACAGTGAGGAAGATGAAGGTGAAGATGAGGAGGGGGAGGATGAGGAGAAACCAGACAAATCCCTATCTTCGGAGGAACACATTAACAAAATTTATCGCTTTGCTGTGCTAATACTTGTATATACCCATTTATCGATGATTGGCACTGGGAATATGCTAAACATCGGGGCATTTGATATAAGCTTTACCCGCATTTTTGTAACCGACTGCTCTACAGTTTTAATTGTTTTCCTCTACGCGCTGAAGCTGATGATACCCATAATTATTATTGTGTGTAGCTTGTATGCCTTTCGTACCTATGCCCGCCACAATGTCAATGGCATTTTTATTAGCTTGTTCCTGATTTGTGATGTGTTGTGCCTGTACTTTTTCTTCTTTGTGCGTAACCATGGTTCCTGGCGCAGTGTACGCAATTCGCTCTCTCAGCAGCTTATCGCGCATAGCTTGCCCATGCTTTTGGCCGCATTCTCTTTTCTACCAAAGCAACTTCTGAGCGCCATACCGTTGACTACGCTGCCCATGCTGAGCTGGAAGAGGAAGTCAAAGATTCAACTGGGTCAAGCCCAGGTTTGAAAATCTGTCACTATTTTGAATGTTCCGAAAATTTAAGTGCTTATGAATTGAATAAAGGTTCAGTTGAATGGTCATATTTTTTATTTAAAACACTTAAGGGAAATTGTAATTTTAAAGATTCGGGTTTTATTCAAATTACCGTAAAGATAATACTCAAGTAAAACATTTTCATTTAAGTAATGCTAGGCAGTTTTAAGCTTCTGTGAATCGAAATGGGCCTGTAATTGATTGATATAAGTGATTAATTTATAATATATGTAATAATGCAAAATACTAACCTTCTCTGCGACCGACAGTAGACTATCAAAGCTGCTCTGACCCGTCTCCATAACCATGCTATGGAAGATCTTTGTCTCACATTCTGTTAGCAGCTCGTACGGTGAGCCAAACTCGACCATCTGACCTGCATCCATGACTATCACCTTGTCCGAATCCATTACCGTGTTCAGCCTATGGGCTATTGTCAGCACTGTGCATTCCCTGAACTTGTTTCTTATAGTCGCTTGGATGAGCGCATCTGTCTGGGGATCCACATTGGCTGTGGCCTCATCCATTACGAGGATGCGGTTTTCGCGAAGTATTGCACGTGCGAGACATACTAGTTGCCTCTGACCGACACTAAAATTACTGCCGCCCTCTGAAATCTTGCTCTGAAGTCCACTTGGAAATTCGCTGATGACGGGTTTCAACTTGACCTCCTCCAGCGCATCCCACAGCTTGTCGTCGCTGTACTCCTCAAATGGGTCCAAATTGTAGCGCATGCTACCCGTAAAGAGCACTGGCTCCTGAGGTATAATAGAGATTTTGCTGCGCAGGTCGTGCAGACCCAGTTCGTTCGTGTTGCGACTGTCGATGATGATGGAGCCATCGTTGTAGGACAGGCGGAAGAGGGCGTTGATGAGTGAGGACTTGCCTGCACCTGTGCGACCCACAATTCCTACTTTTTCCATGGGTTTGATCTCGAAGTTGAGGGACTTCAGCACATACTTTGACTGCGGATCGGGGAAGTAACGAAGACTGAGATCGTCAGCTACAATTTTACCTTGCTCTGGCCATGTGAGAGGAGGCTTTTTGCTTGGTTGGGATTCAAATTCGCCTTCAGGCTCAATATCATCATATTCCAATACGCGCTCCACTGCAGTCATGGTGGTGTCCAATTCGGCGGATTGGGTCATGCCATACTGCACCATCCCCGCCAAACTCATGGCCTGAGTAATGGCCAGCCCAACCTCTCCGGGCTTGGTGGGTGGGTTGAAAAAGTAGTTAAGTACAATAATGACTGTGTATAAAGTACAAAAGAAATCCACATAGTAGCCAAAGGCACGACTCGTGGACAGAAAAGTGTAGTATCCGGAGCTGTGGAGATCTTGAAGATTATCAAACTCGGCAATTAGTGCCTTCTGTGCGCCCAGTGCTCTGATTGTAGTTAGTCCATTAAGGGAGGTACTCAGATGGGAATAGATGGGAGATCGGGCAACAGCCTCCAAACGCTTTACGTCTCTCGAGGTCTTTAGATAGAATTCTCTGAGATAATAGAAGATGACACCTAGTGCAAATGTTAGTATCAGATAGTAAGGATTGGTTATGCAGATGACCACAATGACGCCTGCCAATGTGAGGAAGATCTGCATCACATCCAGCATAATTGTTGGCAGTACTTCATCCAGCTGACCCAGATCCTTGGAGAAGCGATTCAATATGCGACCCGATGGATTCGTATTAAAGAAGTACATAGCTGCTCTGGCAATTCCCCTAAACATGGAATTATGCATTTGAATCGAGCTGCGCCTCGCCATCGTGTAGAAGAGAATTGGACGCATTACGCTGAGCACAATTGCAGCAACATTAAGTGCTGTGAAGTAGTACATATCGGAGGGATCGTTATTGATGTCCGCGTTATTCTTAGTTTTGTCAACCCTAGGTTAAAAATATGATCGTTATTATCTATCCAAGTTTTTAAGCGATGTCACACTTACCAGTAGGAGAGAAATACATCCGCTGCAGAAACCACAACTTGTGTGCCGATACAAAGAACAATCATAAAAGATATCAGGAACCAGCCGCTGCCCGACGAAAAGTATTCCTTATAGAGACCCAAGCTAACTTTGCCTTCAACGCGCGTCTCCTGCGGTACCATGGTTGTATCCTGAATGATTGAGTCTGCCAGCGAACTCAGAGAGACGAAACTGTCAGTGCGTGAAGCTTGACGGCTGGTTTTTGAGTGCAAGCTCACGTGGTCTCCAGCATCGCTCTTCTGCTCATCCAGCGCCTTTTCATCGGCCTTGTTTATATCGGTCAACAGTTGTGCAAAGTCCAAGCCACTGTGCTGCATCGTCGCATATGTTCCCATTGCACTGATCTTTCCCTTGTCCATGATAACAATAAGATCTGCGTGCTCCAGAAACTGCAGCTGATGTGTCACCAATATGACCAACTCGCTTCTCAAATACCCTCTCATGCACTGATCAAACAGATGACGACCCACATGTGTATCAACAGCGCTGAGTGGATCGTCTAGCAGGTATATGTCCGCTCTGCGATACACAGCTCTTGCCAGGCTGATGCGTGCCTTCTGTCCACCTGAGAGAGAAGCTCCCCGCTCACCAACGATCGTCTTGTCTCCCTGAGGAAGTAGCTCAAAGTCACGTTCTAATGCACACTTCTTGACCACTGTTCGATACCGAAGTTTGTCCAAGGTTAATCCGAACAGAATGTTTTCACGAACAGTTCCAGTGAAGAGCCAAGGCTCCTGAGCGGCATAGGAGAATCTGCCATTGACTTTAAGGCTGCCTTTGTCAGCGGGCAGTTCGCCAAGAATTGATTGTATCAGACTCGACTTGCTTGCGCCAACGGGTCCTATAACTGCTACCAGCTGTCGGCGACCCAATTTCAGATTGATATTGCTTAGAGTATTTTCTGTTGCTGTTGTATCCCACTTGGCATGGAATTGGTTGAATTCCACGAGCGTCTCCTCATCGTTATCCTTCTGTGATGCATTTATATTGTCATTGCTTATCATTTCATCATTTTCCTTAACGGTATCTTCTTTAGTGAAACTAGGTGCAGTTATTGCGTTCGATTTGTCCTGAACCTGAGTCTCCACTCTATGCATAAAAGTCTCCAGACGCTTGATGGACACTCTGATCTCTGCTAGCTGTGTAATGCTAAGTGGAAAAAAGTTTGTGACCGCTCGTTGTAGCAAGTTGTAATAGGCTGTGATGAAGAATGCGTCGCTAGCATTCAATACGCTTTCTAATAGCACGAAACCCACCAGACTAACAAAGGTCAGGGTGCGGGACAGGCACATACCAAAGGCAATGAGGATACCTCTTATATAATTGACTTTTTTGATGCAGATCATCTCCTTGCCACGCATTAGCTCGATTAACTTGCCTAGTGGCTTCTCCCAGGCGTACATCTTGATTACTTGGATGCCGGAGATAAACTCGTTCATCATTCGTACACGTTCGTCCGTACGCAACGCAGTCATTAGGCGCAAAACTGATGTCTTCTTCGCCAAATAGGCTTGAAAAGGAAGGAAAAGCAACATTATAGCAACGCCAAAGAAGGACGCGACACCGATCTGTAAATATTTTTATATTAATATGAATTTATAAGACTCATTGTTTAATCTACCTTTTGAAACATCAAGAATGTAACCACGAATAATTCCAGTGGGGCCAACCATAAGAAATGAACATTAATTAGGATCAAATCGAAGCGACCCACGTCGTTGGACAAGAGGTTCACTACTTGACCTATCGAGGTGTCGCCTAAAGCTGTGTGACTTAATCGTAATGCTTTTCGATAAACCAGACTACACAGCGCAACGCGCATTTTCATGCCCAAATGGAGAAGACCTAGTATAAACGGGTGTCCAGTAACAACAGAAAGTACAGAGGCAGTAATTAGACCCGCTGCATATAGTTGTGCCTTTAAAGGGTCTGGGTCCTCCCCCGAAAAGTATGCCATAATACCATACAGGCACATTGGCTGAGTTACTCTACAATGAAAATATTATCAATATATAAGGATAAAAATACCGTGCAAATTTACTCACTTAACAACGAACTCCCTGAGTCCAAGCAATAATCCAGTAACAAATAAATGCCAACCAAACACGCGAATCACGACGCGCCCCAATCGCGGCTGTTGTTTTTGAGCCGATCTTTGACTAACTTCCTCATCCCAGGCAGCGCACAAGCGATCACCTAGTGTATCTGTTGACACAGTAATATATTTGTATATACATATATATATATATATATATATATATATATATATATATATATATATATATATATATATATATATATATTTATATATTTATATGCAAATATTGCAAAAATAAACGATAATATGACAACATCCTTCACATGGCGCAATTTATTTGCTATCGGACTACAATGAACCTACCACAATCAACACAAACTTTTTTTAAATAATATAAAAAAGCCAATCGATAATATCGAAATAGCCGATAACAGGACAGGAGAAGAAGCATATTTCCTATTCCTATTAAAATACAATGAACTGAGTTCACACAGAAGGTTCATGAACTGGTTAAGTGCTTAAATTTAAACAGCTAAGATAAGTGCGTGTCATTGAAAAGATATCATGATTATTGTGCAATATGCTTCTAATTGTTTTACTTACCTGACTTGTGCTCTTTTAATGGCCGGTATAGATCTGACTGCTCTAGTGTCTTCTTACGGCCCTTAAACAAAACCGGAAAGGCAAAGCTATACGTTAGCAAAAATAAATATAAATAAAGATTAAAACAATTATAAAAAAATATTATATGGAGACCTTTAAGAAATAATAAAGTTTGAGTCCTATCTACAAAACTGAACTGTGAAGCATATGAAAACGATGTCTATTATTAGATAACAAGAATATAAGTCAATTAAAATCCAATTTTTACTGTTAGACATACATCAACTTAGCTAGTCTCTATACAGGCCATCTGAATATGACCTATAGTTGCTAGCTCACAATGACGTGCAGTTGTCAAACACATCTATTTGCATACCTCAACAACTAACAAATAAAATTATTTGTATATTTTAACAATGAAAGATAAGATAATGTTATATCTAGACAATTATGCTCATTCATTGTGTTCTTTTAATAATTATATGAAATTAAAGAATATATACCATGAAATGTCTTGTCATAATAGTCCATATTAAATTATTATGTTAAGATTTCAGACTTACCAAAGCATAAGTTCAGAAAACGGATTGCTTCGTTCACGCGGGTTTTCGGGTAGCTCATCTGCTTTTGTTGTTTGCATTTTGTTTTCTTTTTATTTAGTTACATCGAAAAAACAAATTCAATTTGCACTTGTGGGCAACCATATAAGTATTCAGTTACAACAAATCACACATTCAATATATATTCGATTCTACATATATATATATATTCATTTAGCTGGGGTGCGTGTGCGAGGCAATTCTATCGAATTTACTTTATACAATTACAAAAATATTTCACTGTGCCACTCTGCCGGTTTTTTGCATTAGAGATGCTGGTGCTATATCGCACAATATATTTACCAAATCAATGCTGCCTTAAGAATTAAACAAAACAATCATATTTTGTATATGTATAACTTATACACTAAAATATCCAGATAAGAATATTTATATATTAACACAATTCGTCGCGAATATTCGCGTCGTAAGCTGTTTACACTCAGTTGTTAACCCGCCGGCCTCCGAATACGTTCTACATGCCAGCTGACCAACTGTCGCCTTTTATGGAAACAGACAACTGTTGCAGGCGCTTTCCATAGAGCTTTCGCTCTTTTACGTTAAGCTTGTCTCGAGCAAATTGTGCTCTCATTGGGAGCTTTAAAGCTTGCCTTCCGTAGGTTTTCCTAGATTATTTGTAATTCTTATCGGCCAATAGGTTTTCTGGGGTATTATCTTTAATTTACTAGCTGATAAGATAGTCAAATGATATTATAATGAAAAGAGATGACAAATTATTTTATTTTAATAATTTTCATATTTGCAAAACAATAATATACAAATTTTAATTTATTGTTGGTAGCAAAAATAACGACTAAAAGAAAAATGTAATATTCTCATAATATATTCAATACATTTATTTAATTGTAATAGTATGCTTACTGCATTTTTGATATATATATATATATATATATACAAATATATGTATACTTAAGGCATTAGTGAGCATTGAAACGCATATGATTTATTCATCGACCCTATGCAGCTTTCAACTTCTTTGAATCCAGATAGGCCTATAAATAGATATTGGAAATTACTTATATGTATATTATCTTTCACAGAATGGAGTACTAACCTTCTCCGCTATCCTAAACAAATTATCGTAGCTATTCTGACCCGTCTCCATAACCATGCTATGGAAGATCTTTGTCTCACATTCTGTTAGCAGCTCGTACGGTGAGCCAAATTCGACCATCTGACCTGCATCCATGACTATCACCTTGTCCGAATCCATTACCGTGTTCAGCCTATGGGCTATTGTCAGCACTGTGCATTCCCTGAACTTGTTTCTTATAGTCGCTTGGATGAGCGCATCTGTCTGGGGATCCACATTGGCTGTGGCCTCATCCATTACGAGGATGCGATTTTCGCGAAGTATTGCACGTGCGAGACATACTAGTTGCCTCTGACCCACACTAAAATTACTGCCGCCCTCTGAAATCTTGCTCTGAAGTCCACTTGGAAATTCGCTGATGACGGGTTTCAACTTGACCTCCTCCAGCGCATCCCACAGCTTGTCGTCGCTGTACTCCTCAAATGGGTCCAAATTGTAGCGCATGCTACCCGTAAAGAGCACTGGCTCCTGAGGTATAATAGAGATTTTGCTGCGCAGGTCGTGCAGACCCAGTTCGTTCGTGTTGCGACTGTCGATGATGATGGAGCCATCGTTGTAGGACAGGCGGAAGAGGGCGTTGATGAGTGAGGACTTGCCTGCACCTGTGCGACCCACAATTCCTACTTTTTCCATGGGTTTGATCTCGAAGTTGAGGGACTTCAGCACATACTTTGACTGCGGATCGGGGAAGTAACGAAGACTGAGATCGTCAGCTACAATTTTACCTTGCTCTGGCCATGTGAGAGGAGGCTTTTTGCTTGGTTGGGATTCAAATTCGCCTTCAGGCTCAATATCATCATATTCCAATACGCGCTCCACTGCAGTCATGGTGGTGTCCAATTCGGCGGATTGGGTCATGCCATACTGCACCATCCCCGCCAAACTCATGGCCTGAGTAATGGCCAGCCCAACCTCTCCGGGCTTGGTGGGTGGGTTGAAAAAGTAGTTAAGTACAATAATGACTGTGTATAAAGTACAAAAGAAATCCACATAGTAGCCAAAGGCACGACTCGTGGACAGAAAAGTGTAGTATCCGGAGCTGTGGAGATCTTGAAGATTATCAAACTCGGCAATTAGTGCCTTCTGTGCGCCCAGTGCTCTGATTGTAGTTAGTCCATTAAGGGAGGTACTCAGATGGGAATAGATGGGAGATCGGGCAACAGCCTCCAAACGCTTTACGTCTCTCGAGGTCTTTAGATAGAATTCTCTGAGATAATAGAAGATGACACCTAGTGCAAATGTTAGTATCAGATAGTAAGGATTGGTTATGCAGATGACCACAATGACGCCTGCCAATGTGAGGAAGATCTGCATCACATCCAGCATAATTGTTGGCAGTACTTCATCCAGCTGACCCAGATCCTTGGAGAAGCGATTCAATATGCGACCCGATGGATTCGTATTAAAGAAGTACATAGCTGCTCTGGCAATTCCCCTAAACATGGAATTATGCATTTGAATCGAGCTGCGCCTCGCCATCGTGTAGAAGAGAATTGGACGCATTACGCTGAGCACAATTGCAGCAACATTAAGTGCTGTGAAGTAGTACATATCGGAGGGATCGTTATTGATGTCCGCGTTATTCTTAGTTTTGTCAACCCTAGGTTAAAAATATGATCGTTATTATCTATCCAAGTTTTTAAGCGATGTCACACTTACCAGTAGGAGAGAAATACATCCGCTGCAGAAACCACAACTTGTGTGCCGATACAAAGAACAATCATAAAAGATATCAGGAACCAGCCGCTGCCCGACGAAAAGTATTCCTTATAGAGACCCAAGCTAACTTTGCCTTCAACGCGCGTCTCCTGCGGTACCATGGTTGTATCCTGAATGATTGAGTCTGCCAGCGAACTCAGAGAGACGAAACTGTCAGTGCGTGAAGCTTGACGGCTGGTTTTTGAGTGCAAGCTAACGTGGTCTCCAGCATCGCTCTTCTGCTCAACCAGCGCCTTTTCATCGGCCTTGTTTATATCGGTCAACAGTTGTGCAAAGTCCAAGCCACTGTGCTGCATAGTCGCATATGTTCCCATTGCACTGATTTTTCCCTTGTCCATGATAACAATAAGATCCGCGTGCTCCAGAAACTGCAGTTGATGTGTCACCAATATGACCAACTCGCTTCTCAAATACCCTCTCATGCACTGATCAAACAGATGACGACCCACATGTGTATCCACAGCGCTGAGTGGATCGTCTAGCAGGTATATGTCCGCTCTACGATACACAGCTCTTGCCAGGCTGATGCGTGCCTTCTGTCCACCTGAGAGAGAAGCTCCCCGCTCACCAACGATCGTCTTATCTCCCTGAGGAAGTAGCTCAAAGTCACGTTCTAATGCACACTTCTTGACCACTGTTCGATACCGAAGTTTGTCCAAGGTTAATCCGAACAGAATGTTTTCACGAACAGTTCCAGTGAAGAGCCAAGGCTCCTGAGCGGCATAGGAGAATCTGCCATTGACTTTAAGGCTGCCTTTGTCAGCGGGCAGTTCGCCAAGAATTGATTGTATCAGACTCGACTTGCTTGCGCCAACGGGTCCTATAACTGCTACCAGCTGTCGGCGACCCAATTTCAGATTGATATTGCTTAGAGTATTTTCTGTTGCTGTTGCATTCCACTTGGCATGGAATTGGTTGAATTCCACGAGCGTCTCCTCATCGTTATCCTTCTGTGATGCATTTATATTGTCATTGCTTATCATTTCATCATTTTCCTTAACGGTATCTTCTTTAGTGAAACTAGGTGCAGTTATTGCGTTCGATTTGTCCTGAACCTGAGTCTCCACTCTATGCATAAAAGTCTCCAGACGCTTGATGGACACTCTGATCTCTGCTAGCTGTGTAATGCTAAGTGGAAAAAAGTTGGTGACCGCTCGCTGTAGCAAGTTGTAATAGGCTGTGATGAAGAATGCGTCGCTAGCATTCAATACGCTTTCTAATAGCACGAAACCCACCAGACTAACAAAGGTCAGGGTGCGGGACAGGCACATACCAAAGGCAATGAGGATACCTCTTATATAATTGACTTTTTTGATGCAGGTCATCTCCTTGCCACGCATTAGCTCGATTAACTTGCCTAGTGGCTTCTCCCAGGCGTACATCTTGATTACTTGGATGCCGGAGATAAACTCGTTCATCATTCGTACACGTTCGTCCGTACGCAACGCAGTCATTAGGCGCAAAACTGATGTCTTCTTCGCCAAATAGGCTTGAAAGGGTAGGAATAGCAGCATTATAGTAACGCCAAAGAAGGCAGCCACTCCGATCTGTAATTATTTGTACAATAGTAGAGAAATTAAAATTCTTTTCAGCGACTTACCTTTTGATACATTAAAAATGTAACTACAAACAGTTCCAAAGGAGCTAGCCACAGAAAATGTCCGTTAAAGAAAAACAAATCAAAGCGTCCCACATCGTTGGACAACAGGTTCACCACCTGACCTACGGATGTATCTCCCAGAGCTGTATGGCTTAAGCGCAATGCTTTTCTATAGATCAGACTACACAGCGCAATACGCATTTTCATGCTCAGATGCAGAACACCTAATAGAAATGGATGTCCGCTAACAACGGAAAGTACAGAGGCAGCTATGAGACCCGCTGCATATAGTTGCGCCTTTAAGGGATCTGGATCGTCGCCAGAAAAGTATGTCATAATACCATAGAGGCACATTGGCTGCGTTACCCTATAAGGAATGCCGCATTAATAAATATTACAAACTTTCTCGAGGTCTACTTACTTCGTTGCGAATTCTCTGACTCCCAGCAGTAGTCCAGTTATGAACACATGCCAACCAAACACGCGAATCATAACGCGACCCAAGCGTGGCTGTTTACTCTGAGCCGATCTTTGAATGACTTCTTCATCCCAAGCAGCGCATAAACGGTCTCCGAGTGTCTCTGTGGAGTGGGGAGTAGTGTTGCAAGATTAGTTGTATGTAAGCCACACATGATATATGTATATTCGTATATAAATCTTCGTCTGTGAACTGTTTGCTAGTTATTATATTTCGGCCATTCGATAGTATTAAATTAAAACTGTCGATAACCCACAGGAATTAATCGATCTATCTAACTATTTCAGTTCAAAATTTCGGTATTTTTCAACACACATTACACAGTTAATGAATTATTTAAGCAAACTTTTAATAAATTTCAAGTCATTCTGTTATATTATAGTTATATTTGATATATAAATTTACTTATTTCCAAACTCACCCGATTTGTGCTCATTTAGCGGCTGGTATAGATCTGGTTGCTCCAAGGTCTTCTTCCGGCCCTTGAACATTACCGGAAACACAAAGCTTTAAGATAAATGCAGAAGATAACAAGAACATATCTTTAGGTCAACAAAAATCCCTTTCAGTTAAAAACATAACTCTAATATTTTATTTTATTTTATTATATGAGAGAACCATATGTTTCAGATATGTACATGAGTGTGAACAACAGTTGGAAGTTTAGACTTACGCGCAGTTGTTTTCCATAGCCGTTTATTTCAACATTTTCTAAGACCTTTTGTATATTATAACACTATGAAAGATAAGATAATGGGATAACATGAAACCTAAGCCCATTAAATCTGGCATCTGGCATCTGTTTTCCTTTTATCCAACAAAACTGATGAAATTCCGACTTACCAAAAAAATAGTTCCGAAAATGGATTACTCCGTTCGCGCGGATTTTCAGGCAGTTCATCCGCTTTTATTGATTGCATTTTGTTATTATTTTTTGTTTCTTATTTATTTACTTAAACAAACATACACACTTTAAACACAAAAACATTCAATTTATATCTAATATTCTAAATAAATATATTTTCCCGATTTATCCGCTTGTACGTCACTTCAGGAATTTTTCTTTACAAGTGCGAAAACTTTCCACTGTGCAATGTGGTGTGCGATTGTGTCAGAGATGCTGATGTTGTTGCTTCTGACATATATTATATATCTTGACTTGATTATCATAAGTAAACAATAAGAACACACTTCAACTATATGTAATTAATTAATTTTAACAACGATCATTCAGATATGAATGTTAAAATATTTGATTGTTTTTATGAACACTTCACCTTATTATTAAGGCTGTCAAAACACATTTTACAGATAACTGTACACTCTCCAGTCGTCGAACACATTCTAAGCAACAGCTGACTACAAGCCGCCATTTATAGGAGAAGAAAACTTTTGCTCTCTTTAAAGCTCTTTTTGCAGCTTTCGCTCTCTGACGATATGCTCTCCACGTAATTTTTAATATGAGCTTTACGACTTCTCGTAATGAACGAGCGGCGTTCTCTACATATGTTAAATTTGAACTACTTTGTTTATGCATCAGTTTTCTTTGAGGATACGAAATACAATTTTATGGTTATTTAATTAAAGCTAATTCCAATGTTTCTGAGATTTTAAATGGGCCTATAAATAAAAAATGGGTATTATTATGTACATACCATTTCATAACTATTAGATAAAGTAAGCTAACCTTTTCCGCAACTTTGAGTAACGTATCAAAGTTGCTATGACCCGTATCCATGGCCATGTTGTGAAAGATCTTCGTCTCACATTCTGTCAGGAGTTCGAATGGTGAACCAAACTCGACCATCTGACCTGCATCCATGACTATCACCTTGTCCGAGTCCATAATCGTGTTCAGCCTGTGTGCTATAGTCAGCACTGTGCATTCCTTGAACTTGTTTCTTATTGTCGCTTGGATGAGCGCATCTGTCTGTGGATCAACATTGGCTGTAGCCTCATCCATTACTAGAATACGATTCTCGCGAAGAATAGCGCGTGCTAAGCACACTAATTGCCGCTGCCCCACACTGAAGTTGGTGCCACCCTCTGAAATCTTGCTTTGAAGACCACTAGGTAGCTCGCTGATGACAGGCTTCAGTTTGACTTCCTCCAGTGCTTCCCATAGCTTGGCGTCGCTGTACTCCTCAAATGGATCCAAGTTGTAACGCATGCTACCCGAGAAGAGGACTGGTTCTTGAGGTATGATGGAGATCTTGCTGCGCAAATCGTGCAGACCCAGTTCGTTCGTGTTGCGATTGTCGATGATGATGGAGCCATCGTTGTAGGACAGGCGGAAGAGGGCGTTGATGAGTGAGGACTTGCCTGCACCTGTGCGACCTACAATTCCTACTTTTTCCATGGGTTTGATCTCGAAGTTGAGGGACTTCAGCACATACTTGGACTGCGGATCGGGGAAGTAACGAAGACTCAGATCGTCAGCTACGATTTGACCCTGCTCCGGCCACGTGGGAGGAGGTTTTTTGCTTGGCTGTGATTCATAATCGCCCTCTGGTTCGATCTCGTCATATTCCACGACACGTTCCACAGCTGTCATGGTGTTTTCCAGCTCAGCTGATTGTCGCATGCCCCACTGAACCATGCCAGTCATACCCATGGCCTGAGTAATGGCTAATCCCACTTCTCCAGAGTTTTCGGGTGGATTCATGAAGTAGTTAAGTATAATAACGACTATGTATAAGGTGCAGAAGCAATCCAGGTAGTAGCCAAATGCTCGGTTGGTGGACAGGAAGGTGTAGTAGCCGGAGCTGTGGAGATCCTGAAGATTGTCGAACTCTGCAATCAGCGCTTTTTGGGCTCCCATGGCTCTAATTGTGGGCAATCCATTGAGCGAGGAACTGATGTGGGAATAGATTGGAGACCTCGCCACTGCCTCCAATCGCTTAACATCTCTTGAAGTTTTCAAGTAGAACTCTCGAATGTAGTAGAAGATGATTGCCAGGCCAAGAGTGAGAACGAGATAATAAGGATTGGTTATACAGATTACAACAATAATGCCCGTCAGGGTGAGGAAGATCTGCACCACATCTAGCATGACTGTAGGCAGCAGCTCGTCTATTTGTCCCAGATCCTTCGAAAACCGATTCAATATTCGACCCGAAGGATTCGTGTTGAAGAAGTACATGGCTGCTCTGGTTATGCCACGGAACATGGCATTATGGAGCTTTGTGGAGCTTCGCATGGCCAGCTTGTAGAAGAGCATGGTCCGTGCCATGGTGAATACGATAACTGCTATATTGATTCCCGTGAAATAATATAAGTCCATCGAGTCCGGTTCTTTCTTAGCGGTGTTTTTGTTTTTGTCAACCCTATAGGTATATTTTAATTAATTTAAGTTAAGTGGAAAAGTAGATTGATCTTACCAGTAGGAGAGAAAAACATCAGCTGAGGAGCCTACGATTTGTGTCCCTAAGCAAAGGAATAGCAGAAGACTAATTAATAACCAACCACTCCCTGCTGTAAAGTATTCCCTATAAATTCCCAGGCCAATCTTGCCTTCTACCCGCGTCTCTTGGCGAGTCAGGGGCACTTCGTGACCTATGGACTCGGTCAATGAGCTTAACGAACTGATACTTTCTGTTTGTGACGTTTGTCGGTTATATGATTTCGTATAATCAACGGAATCTCTATCTTTGATTAAATCTTCATGGTTGCTTTCTACGATTTTTTTGGGATCGGTCAAGAGTTGAGCAAAGTCCAAGCCACTGCGCTGCATCGTCGCATATGTTCCCATTGCACTGATTTTTCCCTTGTCCATGATAACAATAAGATCTGCGTGCTCTAGAAACTGCAGCTGATGTGTCACCAATATGACCAACTCGCTTCTCAAATACCCTCTCATGCACTGATCAAACAGATGACGACCCACATGTGTATCCACAGCGCTGAGTGGATCGTCTAGCAGGTATATGTCCGCTCTACGATACACAGCTCTTGCCAGGCTGATGCGTGCCTTCTGTCCACCTGAGAGAGAAGCTCCCCGCTCACCAACGATCGTCTTATCTCCCTGAGGAAGTAGCTCAAAGTCACGTTCTAATGCACACTTCTTGACCACTGTTCGATACCGAAGTTTGTCCAAGGTTAATCCGAACAGAATGTTTTCACGAACAGTTCCAGTGAAGAGCCAAGGCTCCTGAGCAGCATAAGAGAATTTGCCATTGACTTTAAGGCTGCCTTTGTCAGCGGGCAGTTCGCCAAGAATAGATTGGATCAGACTCGACTTGCCTGCACCGACGGACCCAATCACAGCTACCAGCTGCCCGCGACGCAGTCTTAGATTAATATTGCCTAAGGTATTCTCAGTCATTTTGTGATCCCAGTTCGCATAAAATTCAGTAAATTCAACGAGTGCATCGTTATGAGTTTTGTTCTTTATACCATCTCCGCGAGTATCAATTGCTTTATCGGTTGCACAGGTAACTAAAGTGGGTATATAAATATCATTTGATTGTTCTTTGATCAGAATCTCCTCTCGATGCATAAAGGTCTCGAGACGTTTGATGGTCACCAGCAGCTCCAATAATTGAGTAATGCTCATGGGGAAGAAATTGGTGACTGTTCGTTGAAGTAAGCTGTAGTAGGCTGTAATGAAGAAGGCCTGTCCGGCAGACAAGATGTTTTGTAGCAGAACGAAACCCACCAGACTGACAAAGGTAAAGGTGCGGGACAGACACATGCCAAGACCAATTAGAATACCACGTATATAGTTGATTTGCCTAATGCAGATCATCTCATTGTAGCGTGTAAGCTCGACAACTTTTTCGAAGGGCTTCTCCCAGGCGTACATTTTGATTACTTGTATGCCCGATATGATCTCGGTCATCATACGGACACGTTCGTCAGTGCGCAACGCTGTTAGCAGACGTAATGTTGAGGTTCTCCGTGCCAGGTACGATTGCAGGGGTAGAAAAAGCAGCATTAGGGTCACGCCAAAGAAGCAGGCAGCTCCAATCTGTTATACAATATTAAAAACAAATCATTGTAGCTCGTTAGCACTGTATAGGATATGCTTTACTTCACCTTTTCATACATAAGATAAGACACAACAATCAATTCGAGCGGGCCTAGCCATAAATAATGTATGTTGTTCAAGACTGAGTCAAAACGGCCCACATCATTGGACAGGAGGTTTACCATCTGACCTATGGAAGTATCTCCCAGAGCTGTATGACTTAAGCGCAGTGCCTTCCGATAGATCAGACTGCACACCGCAACGCGCATTTTCATGCCCAGATGCATAATTCCTAACATACAGGGATGTCCTGTGATAACAGAAAGTAAGGCAGCAGCTATTAGGGCCACTGCATACAATTGTGCCTTGATTGGGCTTGGATTCTCGCCCGAAAAATAGGCCAAAACACCAAACAGGCAAATCGGTTGTGTTACCCTATGAAAAGTTACACATAAGTCAAACGATCTGCGATATCTCAATTATTTTCACTTGCTTGGTTAGGAATTCTTTGGAGCCGAGCAACAGTCCAGTCAAAAATAAATGCCATCCGAATATGCGTACCAAAACGCGTCCCAGACGAGGCGGCTTCTTTTGAGTTGATCTTTGAAGCAGTTCTTCGTCCCAGGCAGCAGACAAGCGATCTCCAAGTGTGTCTATTTGATTTAAAACTAATTTCATTAGATCTTAAGTTATCTTAATATATTTTACCTGATTTGTGCTCTTTGAGTGGTCTATATAAATCTGATTGTTCCAGTGTCTTTTTATGGCCCTTAAATAACAAGGGAAAGACAAAGCTTCGAGGTATTATCGGTCAATATAGAATAGAAAACGAGAATACTTTATTGTTTGCTTAAACAAGCTTAAACGTTATCTTATAAGAAAGAAGCAGAGTGGGCCTCCTTTTTAAATTAAGTGGCGCCGAGTATTGGAGATAGAATATATAAGAGATAAGATATCAGAAAGCTGACTTTTAGTTATGCCTGTACTATCAATAACTGGGCATATTGGAGTGGAACTTACAACGACCTTGACTTATAATCTTTTGTTTACTTTTATTTACTCATTCGTATATAGATAGAGAATTAAAGTCAATTTAGACGGACTCATTAATGAACCAATTAAGGTCTTGCAACTCGACTCACCAGAACATGAGCTCCGAGAATGGATTGTTCCGCTCGCGTGGGCTCTCCGGCAGTTCATCTGCTTTTATTCGTATCATTTTTAAATATATATTTTGTAGTGCAAAGCTGAATATAATAACACTAATTAAATTTTACTTTCGCTTATTTTATCTATTTCACTTAGGTATCCAAGCCATAAATATGTCTTTATTTCGCCATTCAATGCAATTGTTGAATGAAAAACATTTGTTGCGCTTCATTTACTTTAATTAACCAACTCTTTACGCAGCGGCTGCAGAACGCGATGTCAAACTGAGAAATCTGATTGATGTTGTCGGTTTTATATAAAGTTTTTGCTCTCTGCAAAGCTTTCGCTCCCAATGTCAAAGCAGTTTTACATCTTATCACATTGTGCTGTCTTATCGGTGAGCACGTTTTTGTCAGTCATTAACTTTTAACACTTTCCGATAAGATAAATGAAGTGTCACTGGTAAGAAATAGGTAGTAAATATTTACTAATAAGCTATTTACAATAAGCTACCAGAAAAGCTTTTCAGATTTCAGCTGCACTGCTTTGTTTGTTATGTAAATGTAACCTGCTTGATTGGCATTTAAATCCGAAATGTTTTTCTACTGCTTTACTTAGCGGTATATCTACATATTATTAAAGCTTTATATACATTTTCCCCAATTTTCAAATGATTAAAGTGTCCACATTTTATTAACTTTTAGTTTCAATATATTATTAAAGTTTGTAGAAATAATACTTTAAGTAACATATACAAAATCAAATTAGAAGCAGTAAA
This sequence comes from Drosophila hydei, assembly GCF_003285905.1. Taxonomy (NCBI): domain Eukaryota; kingdom Metazoa; phylum Arthropoda; class Insecta; order Diptera; family Drosophilidae; genus Drosophila; species Drosophila hydei. The sequence continues at coordinate 821,113 of NW_022045657.1, forward strand.
ATTTCTATGAGGGATTCGCTTAAAGCTAGCCACTGAGAATATTTAAGAGAATATTCATTGGTTTTACGCAGTTTTCTGCTTTTGTGATTCCAAATGGGCCTGTAATTTTATAAAACTGATTATCACCGGTTCTCAAAGTTACAGAATTTAGTGCTTACCTTCTCCGCAACCTTTAACAGCCTGTCAAAACTACTCTGACCCGTCTCCATGGCCATGTTGTGAAAGATCTTCGTCTCACATTCTGTCAGGAGTTCGAATGGTGAACCAAACTCGACCATCTGACCTGCATCCATGACTATCACCTTGTCCGAGTCCATAATCGTGTTCAGCCTGTGTGCTATAGTCAGCACTGTGCATTCCTTGAACTTGTTTCTTATTGTCGCTTGGATGAGCGCATCTGTCTGTGGATCAACATTGGCTGTAGCCTCATCCATTACTAGAATACGATTCTCGCGAAGAATAGCGCGTGCTAAGCACACTAATTGCCGCTGCCCCACACTGAAGTTGGTGCCACCCTCTGAAATCTTGCTTTGAAGACCACTAGGTAGCTCGCTGATGACAGGCTTCAGTTTGACTTCCTCCAGTGCTTCCCATAACTTGGCGTCGCTGTACTCCTCAAATGGATCCAAGTTGTAACGCATGCTACCCGAGAAGAGGACTGGTTCTTGAGGTATGATGGAGATCTTGCTGCGCAAATCGTGCAGACCCAGTTCGTTCGTGTTGCGATTGTCGATGATGATGGAGCCATCGTTGTAGGACAGGCGGAAGAGGGCGTTGATGAGTGAGGACTTGCCTGCACCTGTGCGACCTACAATTCCTACTTTTTCCATGGGTTTGATCTCGAAGTTGAGGGACTTCAGCACATACTTGGACTGCGGATCGGGGAAGTAACGAAGACTCAGATCGTCAGCTACGATTTGACCCTGCTCCGGCCACGTGGGAGGAGGTTTTTTGCTTGGCTGTGATTCATAATCGCCCTCTGGTTCGATCTCGTCATATTCCACGACACGTTCCACAGCTGTCATGGTGTTCTCCAGTTCAGCCGATTGTCGCATGCCCCACTGAACCATGCCAGTCATACCCATGGCCTGAGTAATGGCTAATCCCACTTCTCCAGAGTTTTCGGGTGGATTTATGAAGTAGTTGAGTATAATTATCACTATGTACAAGGTGCAGAAGCAGTCCAGGTAGTAGCCAAATGCTCGGTTGGTGGACAGGAAGGTGTAGTAGCCGGAGCTGTGGAGATCCTGAAGATTGTCGAACTCTGCAATCAGCGCTTTTTGGGCTCCCATGGCTCTAATTGTGGGCAGTCCATTTAGCGAGGAACTGATGTGGGAATAGATTGGAGACCTCGCCACTGCCTCCAATCGCTTAACATCTCTTGAAGTTTTCAAGTAGAACTCTCGAATGTAGTAGAAGATGATTGCCAGGCCAAGAGTGAGAACGAGATAATAAGGATTGGTTATACAGATTACAACAATAATGCCCGTCAGGGTGAGGAAGATCTGCACCACATCTAGCATGACTGTAGGCAGCAGCTCGTCTATCTGTCCCAGATCCTTCGAAAACCGATTCAATATTCGACCCGAAGGATTCGTGTTGAAGAAGTACATGGCTGCTCTGGTTATGCCACGGAACATGGCATTATGGAGCTTTGTGGAGCTTCGCATGGCCAGCTTGTAGAAGAGCATGGTCCGCACCAGAGTAAATACAATGACAGCTATATTAAGGGCAGTGAAGTAGTATATATCAATTGGATCCGAGTCTTTGTCTTCAACGTTTTTGTTCTTGTCAACCCTAGAAATATAAAATGTCAGTACAATTGCTGTTGATAGAAACCTCTTTATATCTCACCAATAGGACAGAAAAACATCTGCTGAGGAGCCCACAATTTGTGTACCCAAGCAGAGGAATACCATAAAACATATCATTAGATAACCACTGCCTGCTGTGAAGTATTCCTTGTATAAACCCAGGCTGATCTTGCCCTGGACACGTGTCTCTTGTTGGGTCATGGCTGGGTCCTGGGCAATAGACTCGGAAAAGGAGCTCAATGAGGTAAAGCTGACATTGCGCGAAGGCTGGTTAGATTTATCCGTTTTACTGCCACGCCTGCTACGTGAAGCTAAGCTGAGACGATCCCAAATATCACCAGGCTCGCTGTCCTGATCAGTATCTCCTTCTTTGGTCTTGTTGGGATCGGTCAAGAGTTGAGCAAAGTCCAAGCCACTGCGCTGCATCGTCGCATATGTTCCCATTGCACTGATCTTTCCCTTGTCCATGATAACAATAAGATCCGCGTGCTCCAGAAACTGCAGTTGATGTGTCACCAATATGACCAACTCGCTTCTCAAATACCCTCTCATGCACTGATCAAACAGATGACGACCCACATGTGTATCCACAGCGCTGAGTGGATCGTCTAGCAGGTATATGTCCGCTCTGCGATACACAGCTCTTGCCAGGCTGATGCGTGCCTTCTGTCCACCTGAGAGAGAAGCTCCCCGCTCACCAACGATTGTCTTATCTCCTTGAGGAAGTAGCTCAAAGTCACGTTCTAATGCACACTTCTTGACTACTGTACGATAGCGATGCTTGTCCAGGGTTAGTCCGAACAGAATGTTTTCACGAACAGTTCCAGTGAAGAGCCAAGGCTCCTGAGCGGCATAGGAGAATCTGCCATTGACTTTAAGGCTGCCTTTGTCAGCGGGCAGTTCGCCAAGAATTGATTGTATCAGACTCGACTTGCCTGCGCCGACGGGCCCTATCACAGCTACCAGCTGTCGGCGACCCAGTTTAAGATTAATATTGTCCAAGGTATTCTCTGTGGATTTGCTATTCCACCTGGCATAGAATTGTGTAAAGTCAACAAGAGATTCGAGGTTCCCATTGGCCTTAGGTACATCGCCACTACCCTTGTTGATTAGAGACCCATTTTCCTTGTCGCTAGCCACAGTAGAGTGCGGAGCATCAATTGATTTGTCTTGGACCTGTGTCTCCTCCCGATGCATAAAGGTCTGCAGACGCTTGATGGACACCAACAGTTCCGCATACTGTCCGATGCCCTGTGGAAAGAACATGGTGACCGTGCGGCGTAGTATGTTGTAGTAGGCAGTGATATAGAAGGCTTTTTCAGCATTCAAGACGTTTCCCTGGAGCACAAAGCCCACCAGACTGGCAAAGACGAATACGCGAGAGAGAAACATGGCAAAGGATATGAGTATGCCACGTATGTAATTCACTTGTTTGATGCAGATCATCTCCTTGCGGCGAGTTAGTTCTATAAGTTTGCCAAATGGCTTCTCCCAGGCGTACATCTTGATCACCTGAATGCCCGATATAATCTCGTTCATCATTCGCACACGTTCGTCGGTACGCAAAGCCGTACGCAAACGGAGCACCGATGTCTTTTTGCCCAGGAAGGCTTGCAAGGGAAGAATAAGTAACATGACCGCAACGCCAAAGAACGCTGATATTCCTATCTGAAAATGAAATAGGCATTACAGAAATAAACAGCAACAGCCTTATCTTTCGGCAAGGTACTCACTTGTACGTACATTAAATAGGTGATCACAATGAGCTCTAGGGGTGCCATCCATAGATAATGTACGTTGATCAGCACAGTGTCAAAGCGTCCCACATCATTGGACAGCAGATTCACAACTTGACCGATTGTAGTATCACCCAGCGCAGTACGGCTCAGTCGGAGAGCCTTGCGATAGACTAAGCTGCAAAGAGCCACGCGCATCTTCATGCCCAGATGAAGAACGCCAAGCATGTAGGGATGGGCAAAAACGACGGTGAACACAGAGCCTGCCATAAGTCCAGCTGCATAGAGCTCCGCCTTCATTAGATCCGAATCCTTGCCCGCGAAGTAAGACATCATGCCAAACAGACAGATGGGCTGGGTTACTCTAAAATGGTTATGATCAGACATGGATGATGCGGTATGCTGTTCAAGAAGCAACTTACTTGGTTAGAAACTCCTGAGTAACCAGTAAAACGCCCGTCACAAACAAGTGCCAACCAAACACTCGGCTTACCACATGCCCCAAACGTGGAGGCAGATTTACAGCTGATCTATTTGCTACTTCTTCATCCCAGGCAGAACAAAGGCGGTCGCCAAGCGTATCTAGAGATAATATTATCACTTGTTATTACTAATAATCCAAAAAGATACCTTGGACATGTCACTCACCTGACTTGTGTGTCTTGAGTGGCCTATAGAGATCCGTTTGCTCCAGTGTCTTTTGCCGCCCCTTAAACAGAACGGGCATGGCAAAGCTTTATGGAAACAACAAAGATATAAAATAGATAACATGACGACGCTTTGGTTGACAACAATGACAAGAAAAGATAATTAAGATAGGTCTAGGAAAGTTTACTCGACTTTCAGTCGCTCTTTAGATCACAGTTCATATGATTATTGACAGATAAATAATATATCTAAGACACAAAAGACTGAAGAACTTATAGAGTCAAACAGTTAAGACTATTAAAGTCCTATTAACTAATATTATTACTTTAAGCAATTGGCTAGATCGTGGAAATTAGTGAACAGCTCTAGTAAATATTTAGGGTATCTCCTGTGCTATCAACTATCGTATAAAATCTTAGAGTTAACTGCAACAATTATGACATATTTCAAAGTTCAAGCTTTTTTTTTTGTCTGTGCTATTAGCATAGGGATCTATTAGCACCTCGAAAGATAATATTTATTTTTATCGGATTCATATCTCTATGCTTTCAGCTGGCCGTTAGACAAAGTCATATTGATTCAATGTTGTCGCTAACGACAAATCACATTACATATATGTACGGAGGTACGTACATATGTATGGCATGTTGACCAAACCCGATCAGATTTTATTAGCTTATAGCTACATTTAGCTGACGGTCAATATTAAAGTTGCCTTAAGTGACAGCCAATTGAATAACTTGAAATAATTCATGCAAATATCTATGGGCATGTACAGTATGATATATGAGCATAGCTATATATATATATATATATATATATATATATATATTTTATATATATACCTAACTGCCTCACGAGCGGCTCCCTCAGTAAGAGGAGCTCCCTTCGAACGCGCTAACTATGTAAATTAAACGATCCACTGAGTACAATAATAACAAACTCGAGACAGTTGTCACTATCAGCTCGAAACGTTGACTTTATTCCGACTTACCAGAACATCAGCTCCGACAAGCAATTGGCGCGCTCGACGGGATTCTCCTCCAGCTCATCGGCTTTTAATGATTGCATTTTGCTCTCTCTTGCGTTTCAATTTGATTGCAATAAAAATATTTTTTACACATACGCCTCTATTGTTTTCTATAGTTATAATTATAGTATTTGATATTTTAATACTTTGTCCGGATTTGGCGACTTTTTCTGTGGACTTGATTAGCACCCAGCAGCAGGCATTGCAGACACGCGCTTGTCGTTAGTATAATTTATTTATTTTTTTTTAATAGCGTTTTGCCTTATAAGATATATAGAAGTATAGCTATAGAAAATTTTCCACTCGAACCATATTTGAACTTTCGAAAGAGTGTCACAAAAACGTTCTAACGCACATGTTGATAGTTTCATTTAAGTTTCTTTCTTTTTAGATATCAGATACTCGCTCTATAGTAGCCGAATTGTGATTCTTTATATCTCTGGTGTGCGAGCTTTCACATTATCACAAGCTAGATAACATAATTTCATCACTGTTGTGTATATACGCGTGTTATATAGATTATGAATTTTTGTTGTTGTGTACGTTCTTTTATTTCAATTTTTTTTATTATGTATGTTTCTATATTACTTAACGAGAGTTCGACGCAATATGTAGATTCCTACTCGCGTTCGCATTTCGCGCACTGCCGACAACCGTTGTTCACTCTCCGAGCACCAAACTCGTTCTAACACCCAACTCGCCTAACTTTCGTTGGAGGAAACATCAACATCTGTTTACTCTTTCCGCTCTACCAAGCGTACGCTCGATGAACTTGACGCGCGCTCACTCAGCTGTGCTGAGATTTAAAGCAGAGCGTTTTTCGCTCCGCTTGCTATCTTTCTTACTCTTTCCTGCTAATCACATTTGTTGGTTTCTCGCTGAACTTTGAGGCCGGCCGGCATATGTTCTCAATTGATTGCATATTGCAATCTGACAACTACCTGTAATAAAATTATCAATGCAAATATTTTAAAGAGAGCGTCCAACTAAGTGCAAGCAAAATCGGTTCTATATTTTGTATCACCTGTTACATGAGCATTTCAAATGAATCTATTATAGTTACGCATACATACATAATAAACATACTTAAAAATAATATATGTTTTATGCATTTATATAAATTACAAATATATTTATATTGAAACAATCTTTAAACACATTTGAATCGCCACAAAGCTTCGATCGTGCAGTTAAAAGTTTTTTCTATTGCACTGCTTTGTTAACGACATTGGTTCGAAACTTAGCTAATAACAAAGCAGTTTAGTTAAAAGAAAATTTTAATTTCATAAGTCTGGTCCCATTGGCTTTTAAATGTGTATGAAGTATGACAAATAAGCGATAAAAATTTATATGTATGTATCTATATCTATATATATATATATATATATATACATATATAGTATCACAAATCATTAGAAAAAATAAAAACAAATGATATAGATAAAGCAATGTGGGTTGTTTGACGTATGGTATGGTATGGTATGACATGTTTTCATTCTGAATTTCATTATTTTCCTGCATATCAATATATGTTTATCTTAAATAGCTTGAGATACGAAACAAGTGACAGCTGCAACGCACGAATGCCGAAAACGGTAATTGAATTAACGAGATAAGAAAGCAAAGGAATATAATTTGGTCTACACGACATATGAGGTCTTTGTGGAATTGCATTGGATTGCCTTTTATGGATTTGAATGCTCGATTAGATTATTCATACAATTGGCTACAGGCGGGGGCGCACATACAAAAGAAAGTATTCTAAGAATAATACCCAAGGTATTATTATTGTTGACCCACAATGGGTATTATGTATAATATTTATATACATGCAAGTAATCGTAGCATCAGAAGATTCCACTTTAACTTGCAGTTCTCACAGCATATGAAGCACGAATCGTATGGACGGCTCGTTTGAATCAATTTAGGTGCAGGCAATTGATCATGTTAAGTTACGAGAGGTTGTTCACACAACACACACACACATATATATAATTACATATATATATATATATATATATATATATATATATATATATATATGTATTCCATTATATTGTTTTTCTGGTTCAATCAAAAGAGATCTAATTGCTAAATTTAATATCAAGTTTGTCATAAAAATATGTATGCAATGGTCAAAGCTTGCGCAATTAATGATTCTTTGATTTTTTCGATAATCCAATGTTACAAAACAACACGTACATTCCCATCTTTATGCCTGTTTTATGCAATATTTATCTGCATGACTTTAATTTACGCCTTTATTTGAAATTTTATTGGGGTATCCATATCGATAACGTTTGATGCGTGCTCCCTATATAAAAATCCCTAGCAAAACTTACGCTCTCCTGCTTGCGCTCTCAGATTACTCAAGTGAAGCTTTTATTCAGTTTTTAGGGGCTGGTAACGCTGTACGCGCACATAAAAACAGTCCGCTTGAGAGAGCTTTCAGCAGTGGTGGTCCGATTTTCGTGTTACTCAACCAAGTGAACGCATTTAAAAAATTGTAAAAATGGCATCTTTCGTTGGCAAGAAGTACAAGCTGGACAAGTCCGAGAACTTCGATGAGTACATGAAGGAGTTGGGTAAGTAGCTAGGATTTTATTTATGTTAATATAGAGCAAATAGTATTATGTATGCGTCCGATGGCACGTGGAGTGCGCCATCAAGCGAGTGAGCGAGCCAGCGTGAGAGTGTGAAAAAGAAGCCGAAAACGCAGAGTAAAAAAAAAGCCGCTAGCCGGGCGGCTTTTTTTTTTGCAGATGTGCAAGAGAAAGATGATAAAGTACCAGGGCCAATAGAAATGAAAAACGTGGTTGCAAACAACTTGTTTTTTTTTTTTATGAGTTTTTGACTCATAAAGGCTGCTGCTCCGCTACAGAGAACTTTATGAATCAGGTGCAAAATTCATTAAGAACCTTATCGGGGTCGAGCTAATGGGGCAATAAACTGAAAACTACTTTAAAAAAAGCTGAACTTTAGTCGAAGAAGGTTTGTAATTCCCATGCAAACAGTTTCTACGCTTAATTACTATATTTTACAATGTTTTAATGAATTTTTGCCCTTGTTCACATTGAGTATATGACGGAGAATAAATTAAAACAAATCATTTTTTGCAGATCTAAAAATTAATAAAAATAGATAAGTATATATCTGCAAGGTGTGGTAATTCGAAGAAATAGAAAAAAAAAAGTAAAAATACTATTATTTGACAGATAAAAATCATTCTATGCTATATAGAGTATGAGTGAGTCTAAACTAGCGTAATTTCGACAAACAATAGTCTGTCTAGGCACCTACTAAATTGTTTAGACAATAGTCGAACTTTGTTCTGTTTAGTCTAGTGCGGGGTTCAAGTTGTTTGAGGATTTGGAAACTTGATTCATTACGGCATATGTATATGTTTCTGTTATTTTGTTATTTTTTGCGGTCTTTTTCGTGGTTTGGAGTGTAAAATCGAATCACAAACAAGATCTCGACTTTCAACATCAAACGTCGACACTTTTAAGAGGTTTGGATTACCAGATTTTTAATGAAAATAACTATCGAAAGAAAAAAAAAAAAAATAAAATGACTGTTGAGACACGTCAATAATACTTGAACTTTTATCTGATTGATCGATGCACCTAGATCGTATATAGTAGAAATGATAAACAGTTTAGCAACATAGTATATTAATGATAATATAGTTTCGAGATTACGGATTTTGTGCGTTTGTTGTTGCACCTTGCACCTTATCAATACAGTGGACTGTATAGCAACAAAAAGTCGTTAGCCGATTTTTTTCTATTTTTGCGAACTTTTTCCTAATCTATGCCAGTCGAAAGAAATTAAATACAAGGGGGGCTCTTTATTATTTGGGCGCAGCTGTTGACGTTCCCGAAAAGTTTCCCTGGGAACTTATCGAATCATAAAACACTCGAGACCCAAAGGTTGTCCACTTAAGAGACTTACAAGTACATAATTGAGCATAATTGATTTGTCTCTGCAAATTGATGGTCAACAGGGGGCAGAGCTCTCTATAGAGTCACTGTATATATATATATATATATATATATATATATATATTATGTATAATTTATATATATCAATATCATGTGTGTATATACACTTGTGCATTGCGATAAGGTTCGCTTGCACCTCGCTTTGTTCGTACAGTTTGCTATATATATATACATATATTTATTTAGGCTGACCAATTGATAAGTACCGGAGGCTGGGCGTCTGTCCGTTCGTCCGTTTGTCTGTCCCCCCAGCAGAGTCCACATTGTTAACCTTGAGCATGACTCTCGATCTGCTGTTGGTTTTTCTCTGTCTGGGTTACTTGCTGGCAACTTCATAATTCAGCTTTATTATTTCAATTAAATACAATATGATTTGCATTGTGTATGGGTCTTCAACTTTGACAGAGTAATTCAATTAGTAACTGTCCAAATCTTGTTTATAAAGTTTTATGAATCGGTATACTTTTTACCGTACTTTGAATTGCATTCCGGCAATTATTTGCAGCAGCTTGGACTAGTTTGAATAAAAGTCAATATAAATATTAGAAATAGTGTCAAGTTATTTAGAAGTTCGTGGAATATTCACTAAATATGTATATTGATTAGATATTTGAATAATTAAGCATATTATTGATTGAGTAAATTTTTAATATTTTTCAGGCGTTGGCATGGTTCTGCGCAAAATGGGCAACACCGTCAGCCCCACTGTGGAGGTTACCGTGGAGGGCGATACCTACACATTGACCACTACATCGACATTCAAGACCTCTGCCATTAGCTTCAAGCTGGGCGAGGAGTTCGATGAGGAGACTCTGGATGGTCGCAAAGTCAAGAGCGTGATCACTCTCGATGGCAACAAGCTGACGCAGGAGCAGAAGGGCGACAAGCCCTCGACCATTGTGCGCGAGTTCAACGACAACGAGCTGATTACCGTGAGTCCAGTCAAAGTCCAATGTTCCCTTATCGATCATAACTATATGTATATCTTATCTTTTATAGACACTCACCATTGGCAGCATCACGAGCGTGCGTGTATACAAGGCAGTCTAAGCACCCATTTCGACTGCAAAACATGACTGAACTATCAACTGTCTAAACTATATTTGCATTATGAACTAATTCCCAGCTTAGTAATATATATAGTGTTATTGATTAACAACACAGCAAAATATGGAAAGAACTGCACTTTAATGCTAATGTTTATTTATAAACACACGCGTATATCTGATATATGCCTGTAAATGACATGTGAAATTTTCAAAATGCATTTGAATAAAACTAATATTTCGCTTTAAATGTAAGCTTTTACGTATGTTCGTAAAATATTTGCAATATTGATTTTATGCATAATCTAATAGGAATCGAAGAAAGTGCTTGTAACGCTTCCAATAAGAATCATATAAGGCGATCATTAAAAATTCCAATCGCCAAAGTAAAGCTTTATGCAAGTTAGGACATTCCAATGGAATCGAATTTATGATTCTCATAAAAGCTCAATTGGAAAAACAACTAATCTAGCTTTGGGTTTAATGAAGAGTAATAATTGCAATAAGGAAACCCATTAAAAACTGCGATAACGTGCTTGAAATGAAAATAAGTGCAAATGCAAATTTGTTGCAGTATGTTCTCATGATCTCTTTTTCAGGGTTTTATGTTGATTTAGTTTGTGGGCGGCTTGCTTCATATCATATCAAGTTGATGTGAGAAAAGTCAATTTGAGAATATGATCTGCAGTATAAATAAAAGTACATATACATATATGTAGATTGCGAGAGTCTTGAGTTGTTCGCTGACATATGCAACACAATTTTGACCCACGGTACATCACGACGCTCACACCCACACATTTCCTTTCTGGAGCTGTCGTCACTTTAACGATACACATATATATATATATGTGTAAGTGTAGGAACAGTTAAGGCTGTGTGGGTGACTCATGCGCAGTATAGAAAGAGGGGAAATCGTGATTGGCTCTCGCCTTGGTTAACAGTTAGGGTTCCAGTTCCAGTTTGCCGGCTCCGCATATAATATAGTATTTATCCACATGCGCTGCTGATTAAACAAAAATTGTTTGGTAAATGAAAGAAAATGATAAAAACTTTTTATAATGTGTTATAAACTGATAACATTTATATCGATTTACTGGCTAGAGGCAAACAATGGTGCATGACTTAAATTAATCAGCAGCAAGCACACACAGAGTGTGAGTGTATGAGTGTATGTATGTGCTCGCATTGTGTAATAGCTGCAAAGCAGCAATATAAATAAATTGTTGTCTATTTTACGGCTGTTCGCTGCGTGCTTTTTTCAGTGCATACAACAAAGTTCGTTTTCTCGCTGTTGCTTAACTAGCGCAAGGGCGAGCTTTTCCAGTTGGAAAAAGCTCCGGCAAATTGTGGCGAGCCAAACGGGTTTTGCTGATTAAGAGACGCAGATCGTGTTTTACTTTATTTTTGCCGCGTCGTCATAAATGAGGCAAAATCCAGTATCACGCCATCGCCGTTACTTTTGCTCTTCGTCGCCGCATCGGCCACGCGCTCTTGCTTCCACGCGCTCTGCAGCGCGATCTGCGGCGAGCAGCAGTTGGTTAGTTTCTGCTTGTTTACAAACGGGCTGCTTATTTGAATTTTTGTAGCTTTCTCTGCGATTGGAAAATGAAATTTTTTTCAGTTGAGTCGCTGCCCTAGCCGCGAACGCGTCGCAGTCGTATTCCAATCAGCTCATTAAAAAACGTCGGTCAAAGAGCTCCAGTGCCAAAGTGAACCAATTATTGCATTTCTTCCAATTGTTATTAAGTGAGTTGAGCTTAGAACTATAGTGCACTTTATTGCACACATTTCCAATCAGAAAAACCGATCAGTTACCGGCAGCCGTTCTCCAGCTAAAAGCTTGTTGGAATTCCAATTGTTCGCTAGGCTGTGTGTGTGTGTGTGTGCGTGGGAGAGCCCAATTCCAATAAAAAGTTATCATTCAACTTTGTTTATCTTTATCAGCAGTGTTTGAGTTTGTTCAATTGATAAAAAATTAGAAAGAAAATTCCAAAATAAACCAGCATAATTATTGCAAGTAATACGATAATTTATTATGACATTGCAAAAATTATATAACAAAAAAGTCGAGTACAAAGAGCGAAACAAAAAGAGAATTCTTATAGAGTATTTAATGTATTTCTTCTTTCGTTACGTTTCAAAATACTATCATACGATCTTAAGTAATCGCAATCAGTTGCAGATGTTTCCGTAGCAATTGACAATTCTCTCTATTGGAATTATACAACATAGATTTTTGTTTTTGAACTTTGGTTTCAAGGTGAAAATCGACGCGATAAAATCACGAATTGTCACGAAACAAGCAGACGTTATAGATTAGCTATAGACATAACCTTAGCAAACTACTTAAAGAGTTGCAGTATAGATTGTATATGCTGTTCGCATTGAAGAATGGGGTATATAGGGCGATTAAATATTAACGATATTCGTATATCGTATTATTATGAAAATTATGTGAATATTCTGATAAGAATCATAGCTCAACAGTTACAGTTGCATCAGTCATGAATGGTCCTGGTGTTGTTTTCCTGTTCATCGATTGTTTGCTATAATTAAACCTATTGCTATGCAGCGAGCTCTACGAGTTTGTTTGATATCTATTTTAAGACAGCCTTTCTTCACACACCCTCGCACAGTTTAATGCAGAACTGGCCGGGCATGACAGATAACTCCCACTCAATTTAAAATTTCCTAAATTTAAGTGAAAATTTTTATTTATTTTATATTTTTTGTAAAAAAAAATATACAGAGAATATATTTTTTTTCGCGAATTTTGGTAAACTAGTCAGATATGGATCGTTCCCGTGTGCCTTTATTTCCAAGTCCCTACCAGAGGAGGCCCTGGATGGTTGATAGCGGAGCTGCGGCGGCAAGTGGCTCGAATGGCATAAAAGGCATTATTGCCGGTGGTATTACGGGCGGAATTGAGATCTGTATCACCTACCCCACCGAGTACGTAAAGACGCAGCTGCAGCTGGACGAGAAGGGGGCCAATAAACGATATAACGGCATTGCCGATTGTGTGAAGAAGACAGTGAATCAACGTGGGTTTTTCGGACTTTATCGTGGCCTCAGCGTCCTGCTTTACGGCAGCATACCGAAGTCGGCAGCCAGGTGAGCTTTTACACTTCCAAATCCTATCAGGTCACCTAGCTAATTGACTCACCTCACAGGTTTGGCGCCTTTGAATTCCTGCGCTCAAAAGCGGTTGATTCACAGGGCTACCTGAGCAATTCCGGGAAACTGCTGTGTGGTCTGGGCGCTGGCATTTGTGAGGCTGTCGTTGCCGTGACGCCCATGGAAACGATCAAGGTGAAGTTCATCAATGATCAGCGCAGTGCAAATCCCAAGTTCAAAGGCTTCGCCCATGGCGTCAGCGAGATAGTTAAAGCGGAGGGCATCGGTGGCATTTACAAGGGTCTTTCGGCAACGATATTGAAGCAGGGTTCCAACCAAGCCATTCGCTTCTTTGTCATGGAATCTCTGAAGGAGCTATACAAGGTAATTACAGTTTAGTCACAAAAGCTTCTATAACTATGTGAAAGCCAAGGCAAGCCTGCTTCAATCAAAAGCATTTTTAGCTTTAGTTTAATTTTTCGCAAACTCACACCCTTCTCTCTGCAGGGCGATGATCCAAAGAAACCAGTACCCAAGTTGTTGGTGGGCACGTTTGGTGCCATTGCTGGCGCCGCCTCTGTATTTGGCAATACGCCCTTGGATGTGGTCAAGACACGTATGCAGGGCCTTGAAGCGTCCAAGTACAAAAATACGGCGGATTGTGCAATGCAAATATTCCGCAATGAGGGTGCTGCGGCGTTCTACAAGGGCACAGTGCCACGACTCGGCCGTGTGTGCCTGGATGTCGCCATCACGTTTATGATCTACGATTCATTTATGGAGGTATTCAACTCTATTTGGAAAGATTAGATGTAGAAGTAATGTTTAGTTATGGTCAAACATTAATTTGGTATAGTTTTCATTTATTCAATGAACATTTTTGCTGCAGACGTGAGAAGCGTATATATTAAAAATTTTAAGCCAGAAGGATTTCGCAACGAATTGTAAATAGAAAATAAAACGCGACGTATTGTGTGGAGCTCTTATTTAATATAATCTATGTTTTCCAGGAACTAAGTGTCTTATTAAGTAAGTTTAGTGACTCTCGGAACTAGAGAAGCGAAGATAAGATAACCTGAATAGTCAAGCCCACAAAATTCCACTTGTAAGAATTTAAGATCAGCACAGAAGATAATCATTATAATGAAAGATATCAGATCTTCTTAATGATTGTGCAGCTCATCATGCAGAAGAACAAGGTAGATCAGCTTCACACTATAAAGGCTGTTTTCGTTTGAAGATCGTAGATCAAATTAAAAATCTTAATGAAGGTTATCATTATGATAAAGCATGTATGCGCAGATTATTATTTTTCATGGTGTTATTAATATTTATTGTTTACCTAACGCAATAATAGAGTCGAAACACAGGTGTGCGACCTGCAGCGGGGTCGCCTTTACATAGGCGGCATCCCACTCAAAATTGAGAGCATCTCTCTTAAGTATGTTTCAGCGTTCGTTTTAATACTCTTTCAAGATGTAAAAAGAGTCTATTGAGATTTTCTCGCATTAATATGAAAACTGATCTTCCATTAACAGATTTATAGAGTAAGCTAGATTGACTCAATTCACGATTCTCAGGCAGACTATATATACATATGAAATCGGAGATATAAAGGAAATAACTGTAGTAAAATGCTTCGAAGGCATTTAATAATAAACAAAAAATTCAAGTTAAATAAAGACTCGATTGTCATACAAGTTTATATGCAACAATCGTGGCAATCGGTATATTTAAATACTAGGGTATATAATATAAGCTTGCACCATTTGAAAGAGAGTTACGTCTAGTTGATAGGCAGCTAACGTACCACGTTGAGTGGTATGGAGCCATTCTTGCTGCTGAGTATGCGGGCCAGCGTCTCGTCCAGCGGTGAGCTAAGCTCTTGCCAAATGCATTTGCCAATTAGCGAAATTTCCTCGAGCGGCGGTCTGAAGGCGACTAACAGATTCAAGCATAGACCATCGCTTCCCTCGTCGCTGTTTGTGCCGTGCTCCACGCTAAGCAGACCATGCGGCCGATGCTGCGGCAGCTCGGCGCCAAATATTTCGATCATAAATTTGCGCAACGTCGAGTGCAGGCTGCGATTCGGATGCATTTCAACGGTTGGAAAGTGATGTGCATTCTTCTCGCTTATGAGTATGTTCATCGAGTTGCTAGCACGCTTGCGCGCCACGGCCAGCACTCGTAAATAGTTGCGTTTGTGCGGATGACGCGTGGGCAGCACATTCGCATGCCATTGCGGCTGCTTTAGCAAACCCTCCTCTGTCTGTAGCAGCTTCTGGTGCTGATGATAGGCGCGTCCGATTTCAATGATGCTGAGTATATCGTTGGCCCGTAACGGCACTTCCTTCACATTGCGCAGCCACAGCGCTTGTATAGACTCCGCATCCGCATCGGCTGGTGTCTTCAGCCGTCCACCTGTAATGCGACCCGTTAGCACAAAGCGAAACCAGGACCCACCAGCCGATTCCACGGCCAGCAATGTAGTCATCTCCGCATTGAGGCCCGTCTCCTCGAACAGCTCGCGTGCAGCTGCCTCCGTAATCGACTCGCCCCTTTCCATGCGGCCGGCGGGCAAATACCATTTACCTGTGTGAAGGCAAACAAGCTTGAAACGATGTCAATTTGCCAATTGCCAACTCACCTGCGCAGCTGGGCTTGGCCTCCTCGATCATGAGCAGCTCGTCGTGCTCATTGAACATGACACAGGCCACAATATAGTTAATCGTCTGCCCGACTTTCGGCACAAAGTCACTCGTTGCCGATGGCTGTACGCCCTGCGCCTCGGCCGTCGCATTTTGTTCTTTTAATGAGAAGTCGCATAATTCTGTTGTTATATCGCCCAGATCTTTGGCGTTCAATATGCTACGCACTTTCTCCTCAATCGAAGACATCTTGCTTGCGAATATATATTTATATCTTCTAAATATGGTTAGATGTGACCTGTTGCGAAAGTGTGTGTTAGAAATTATTATATTGTTTGGTGATTGATGACAAATTGAGTTGAACTTACGTTTAGCACAAAGTTCCGTGGCAAAATGACTCAATTGAACCAAACATGCTTGGCTTAAATTATGCATATAGCAAAAAATAATATGCAAATTATGAATTCTTTAAGCGCGACTCTCCAGTTGTCTGAAACGCACTCAAGAGCGGGCAAGATGTGACTGGACAATAAAGACGGCAATCAGCTAGCTTGTTTTTTTATAATTTTGTTCTTGTAATTGCTGGCACACAGGTGCTTAGTAGTCTGCTAACGACGCAAAAGCAAACGCGACAACGAGCAATACATATATTTGGCCTGTATTTTTCTATTGATATCGAAATAGATGTCAACAACACCAACAAAAAGCCGCAAGACAGGTTTTACTCTATGGAGAGAAAGTGCATTGGAATGTCTGTGTTGCTGCTGCTGCTGCTTCTGCTACTTGAGCTATTTCTCTAGATGCTGCTGTTGCACATCAGAAAGAACACGTAGTTGTTACACAGCCCCCGATGGCAGCTAATTATTTGTACAACACACAATAGTATTGTTTTTAATTAAGAATTCGTGGCATTTGCTTGCAATCTTTCTTTGTTTACATATGTTAGCTAGTGTGACCGTAAGAGTACTAACTAAAAAATACTTCACAAAAATACCAAATGTTGGTATTAAATGAGAACAGCTGAGTTGATGCGCATAGCTGCAGGGTGCCTCAAGTTAATTAAATCGTTTTTTTTTTAAATATTGAGATATATTTTTAAATTGGCGCGTGTGTATTAAGTGCTGCACCCAAAAGGCACACACTCAAATGCTCACCCGCCCACACATGCTGTGCCAATAACAATCATTCAATTTTTATTGAAAATTAGCTAGCTAAACAGCAAAAGGGCGGCACAGTTGATAGATTAATGCAATTTAAGTAGATAAATATATGTAACGAACTGCCTGTATTAGCATTACGCACTTATTATGTAGGCGAACGGCCCGGAAAGTGCGCCACTGATTGCTGGCAATAAAATTTGAATGCGGAAATTTCATTGTTTATCCAAATCGATCATCATTAAAGCGTTTGCGTTTCGCAAGTGCGAATTGCTCGATTCCATGGCGTCTACTTAACACAGTCGTTGTGTTCTGCTGCGTTGCGTTGTGGGTGGCACTTCGAAAAGCACAGGGCGGCCCATTCTAGGTAATTCAGTTTTTTTGTATTTTGTTTTTGGGATAAATGCTTGATACGATATTAGCAGTTGGCATTTGTGAGTGTGTGTATGTAAGCATGTATCTCTGTGAGTTCTTGTGAGTGTGAGTATGTATGTTTATTTATGTATGTGTATACGATGTATAAGACTTTGTCATTACATTGTTAATTTGTTTTAGTTGTTTTTTAATTTCCTTAGAGACTCGCAAAACTCATAGATGCATGTGTGTGTGGGAGTGGTAATGTACTCAGCGTGGGTGGTAATAAGAGCTAAAGTAAAATGCTGATAAAGTGGTGAATGCTGTGTGTGTTTGTATTTGTGTGTGTGTTTGGAATGCGTTGCGAATGTTCGGCGCGTTGTGATGACAAGCAGAAGCGAACACAAAACGTTCATTTCCCACAAGCGCCATTATTCGTTAAAACCCGTAAATTTTGCTCGAAACGAACACACACACACTAACACACGCATGGCCACACATCTGGCAATAATAACAACAACAAGAACAACAGCAAGCTGGCAAGAAGCTGCCAGCTAAACACGAATATAATGTTTAAAATGTTTATTATGTGTGTGCAAGTGACGCGCGCGCTGCCAGCGAGACCAGAGCAGGCCAAGGCAGACAAACGCACGCATATGTTTGCCCATATAACTGTATTACATGCCAGCGCACACATGTGTATGTATGTATGTGTGGATGCGAGCGTGTGTGTGTGTTTGAATGTGTTGATTTTGGTTTTTGCCGGCAGCGACATTGACGCCGGATGTGAAACAAGTAGCCCAAATAAACCGCAATAAGCTTTTGTCACGATTAACAAGGCTTACGCAAAAATGCGTGCCAGAGTGGGACAGAGCAAGAGCGTGCGGGTGCGAGTGCGAGTGCGTATGTGGCTGAGCATAATTACATGCACATCGTTAGTCGTATGTGTTCATATATTTGTATGTGTGTGCGTGTGTCCTTGCCATATTTTAGATTAATGATGGCGTCGACTCGTATTAGGCAAATGAAGAAATCGACTGCGACAGGCATCTGTGGTGTATATGTTGGTTGCCTGGGTGTCTATATATGTCTGTGCGTGTGTGTGAGTCGTGCGTTACACTTGGTCTGCGGTTTCTCGCAGCATTTCCGCTAACAAATTTGCCACAACAATAAGTGCATATCATTATGCTGATTTAAGTGGCAACGCGGCACGTAGCAACCGCCTCACACACACACACATATATATATATCTATAGCAAGTTATTACGCGCACACCTGACCCACACTCACACCCACACCCACATACACACAGACAAACGCACACACTTACTGAATATATTATACTTGGCTAGCTATGAGTATGCATGCAAGTGGGTACATAAATCTTTGTTTAAAGACACATGCACAATGTAAGTTAAATTGGCAATAACGTGCTTTTCTTTTATACGCCAGCTACAGATACAAACACACACACAGGCAGGCAAACACACACATGCATACATAAGGGCATAACGGTAACGGAACCTTGTTTGCAAGGAAGTAACAACCTGTTTTCACCCCATGTAGTGGGTCTCGCTTTTATGTGCGCCTTGCCGCGCCACGACTTGCCTTCTCACTTTCTTCCCGCCTCTGCTGCGCCACGCCCTGATCCGCATCGCCTTGACTAGCGAGAGGACGGGTTTTTCCGTCTCTGTTTTTTCCTTTTTTATTTTTTTTTTATTTGGTGGAACCTGTTTTGGGGTACGTTTACGGGGCGTTGCTGTTACTCCTGTTATGCTTTAATTATGCCCTTGTCAAAAGGTGGGTACGGCGCTCGGTTGCCCTCAACTTCGTTTCTTTGTTATATATATATATATATATATATATATTTATATATATATATGTATATATGTATATATATATATATATGTATATATATATATATATATATATATATACTTATGTAGGTATGGTTCTATTCATGCTGACGTCCAGTCAAGTTTGTCCACACAAAACTCGAGCACAAGTTTGTTATAATAAAATGAAAACGAGAGAAAAAATGGAGATGTAGAAAAGCACATTTGAAAACACACATGCATCAATTTTAAAGTACTAATTGGAACTTTGAGTTACACAACATTTTTGTGATATTTATGAGTAGTTGGCCCACACTTTTCTATAGAAAGCACAATCCAATTTCTAAAAACTCAGTTTTGTGTTACGACTCGTAGTCGACTGCCAAACAAATAAATTTTAAAAAGGGTTATTCAAGATGTTAAAGAAGAGTTAAGCCAGGCTGTTTTCATTGTGTTTTTATTGCTTAATAGCATTTTATCATGCTATAATTGGTCCAGGCATGAAGCATGTTGCTAAGTAGTTTCATTACTATTTAACCCATAATAATCTGTCTTGAATTTAACGCTTCGTTTAAAAGTGATATATGAACGAAAAATTATTATTATTTTTATTTATTATTTTTAAATCATTTGCTACTAATTTGTAACTTTTCCAGTTAAGCATTCCTTTAAATTAAACTAAAAAGCAAAAAGGAAAATTGTTTTTTCTTGTTAGGCTTATCAGTTAGACAAGGGTCAGATCAGGCTAATCAAATCGGTGTGATTAACACATTGTCGCGCTGACCAAATGCGAGCTAAATGTTGGTCAAACAAAGCCAAAAATCTCTTTTGTGACAACGTTTATAAATAGATTTGAACCTATTTTAGCTTAACTCCGGCTCGTGTTTGGTTTGTTTGTGGGTCTCCCGTTCATGTGCTGTGGAACGCCTCTTGCGTCCATATCGCTATTCAAGATTTGTTTGCATTTCGTACTGCGAAGTCATTCAGCGTGTCCGGCCAGCGGATGCCAAAGCGTAAACGCATTCCGATATGCGATTATGTTTGGAATTCTGAGTCCGAATCTCTGCAGCTGTTATATGCGCAGGCTTATGTGTAATTACACATATATATGACTATATATATAGAGAGTGAGAGAGAGAGAGAAAAATATATGCATGTGGGATATACGGTGGCGACTCTGTTGAGCGGACTTTCACTGCCCGAGCTGCTGGGAAAGTTGTTGCCTTAAAGAAATCTTGAAAGGAAACGCAGCCGCGAAGTCTGAATTTATTCATTTTATGCAAATTCGTAAGACTGGCAATTTTTTAACTGTTTCATTAAGTCTTGGGAGGTATTTCATAAGACAAGGCTTGAGAAAAACTGAAGTTCGTGAAGGTGGAAATGCAGATTCGCTGAGTTTAATGAAAGGAAATTGGTGAATGATACTTTTGCTTGTTAAGACGAATTTGCATACTTAAAATGTGCTTAAGACTTTTCATACACTTAGTTATTGTTTTCTGTAAGCCTTTTCTGAAAGAATCTCGGGGCTCAAGAAATTTAAAAAATACTAGTTTTAGAAAGAAAAGAATGTGCTTGGATGTATATTCTGCTCGCCAAGGCTATCCTGTCTGGACAAATTGAATGCACCGATGTCCGCTAGTACATAGTTGTTACTGTACTTGCTGGCAATGGCATGTTGATACGCACCGGCTGGTCTTTGGCTGGGCAGAACGCAATCTTATCGCACAAAGCGTGCGCTTATCTCATTATATGTCAGGAGACGCCATTGAATCATTTTACAAATGGCTGAGTACAGTTCGCATATGAATATGAGGGAAGGGCGGATGGAGGAGGCAATGTCTAGGCGGGCACTTGACTGAAACACACATACACGCACACAGATACACACTAATACACGCATAGCGCAATTGCTGACAAATGAGATAATTTACACGCTGAAATGAAGCCCATAAAGGCTCATTTAAAATTCAGCGGCGTCTGGGGCATAATTTTTTCCTGCTTTTCCACTGCTTCCTCTACATCTTTTCTATATAGTACTATACATATATATATGTAGGCATGTATAACTGTAGATATATTTTGTTCCTTTTTTGTGTTGTTTCGCTCTTGCATTCAGCTCTAGCATTTTACTTTGCTTTTTGTGCTTAATGGTTTTGTGCCATGACATACGTGGCTGGATATTAAAACGTAGCCCCGGCCCCCGAGAGATATGGATGAAGGGCGACTGGCAGCCAGCCCGACCATAACCAGTGCCCTAGCCATTGCTTTGGCCGTGGCAAATGGCTTGGGGCACGACAGAAAATCTTTATTAGCATACGGCATAAAAATTTATTAAAGATGAACGCGGCTAAATGAAAAGCGCGCCAAGGATTTTCGAGTGGGCCTTTTTACATTTTTAGTTAGCTCTTTCAGTTAGCCTCCGCAATGTGCTCTGACGCTGACTCTGAAGGGAGGGTGCGTGCTTTTTTTTATTATAAATCGATTTGAAGTTTTTGATTAAGCCGTACAGCAAAAACAGCTTTGGGCGTAGTTGTGAGCTATTTAGTTTTTGTGTATTGTATTTTGTTTTTATTTCTGATTTCTTTTTTTTTTCAGTTATTTTATTTTGTTTTTCATTGTCATTTTGTTTGAGGGGTAGTTTTTATGTGGCTCAACTTAATTTTATACAAATGACCTTAGGTCATATCACCATTTATATCCGTCAATCCCTTTTTGGTATAAGTTTTATATTTGCTTTGTTTTTGTGTTTTTTTTTCCTGTTTTTATTTTTCCACTTTCTTGTTTTGTGTCTTGTGTCGCTATGCCGGCTTTTAAGGGCATTTTTATGTTCGCTTGAAGCGCCAACTAACGGCAAGCTGGCCCTAAAAGCCTTTAGCCAAATATCTTCAAGAGACAGACAGTCCTAAATGTTGTATATAGTACGTACACTTAAGTATATGTTCTTTATATGTACGTCTGTGGGCATATACATGTGTCTGTCTGGCTATATACTTATGTAAATAAACAAAACGCAGCATTTGTTTGTCTTTCAGAGCTGAGTTTGGTTAAGCGACACCGGAATGGCAATATAACAAGTGAAAATGTTAAACAAAATACCCTATGAAATGTAAGAAAAGGGGCTTAACAACGAACTTAATCAAGCTGCTGGGCAGTCACTTTTATTTATATTTCCTAGCTCCACTTTGCGTATACTTAATATCAGACATCTGTCTTTGATATATTGATTATCTTCTATTATTTATTTTTTAACTATTTTTAATAAATATATTTGGCATTGTTGATGCTTGTGAAATGTGTCGAAATGTGAGAGAGCTTAAAAAAATTACAGATATAAATAAATATATATAATAATATATATAATATAATATATAAAACAATTCAAGCTCTGACATAATTGAAGACAGTATCTTACAAAAGTAGATGCCTAAATTGTGTATCTAAAGAACAAGCTATTAATTAAATTCTACGCTAATATACCCGTTTAGCTCATTGCGATTCATGCAGAGTATAAAAAGCAAATCCGTAGCCACTTGCGAAAATGAATGGAAAATTTCAGGATGAGATTGTGGTGTGCTATAGAGAAAGCGCACATATAAATATAGATGCGGATGGAGAGATAGAGGAGAAGAAAGAGCCAAGGATATAAGCTGAAGGACGGAGCAAAACGGGTGCCAAAAGTGGGCAAGGGACCAAGTTGGGGCTAAGTCGCAAGCATTTCCTGGTTATTCAGCACCAAAGAGCCCAACAGTCCGGCAATTGAGTTATATTTGATGCATATCAGATGCTCAATGCTCAAGTCTAAAACGAGACACAGACAAAAAGTTCTTTCGGCCCATACGTCGCCTGTGTATGTGGTCTATGTAAATGCTCCCGTGGGTTAAATAGATGGAGGCAGGGAATTCAATTCAGTGCTGGGCAGTTAAGCTCAAGTGGAAAAAGGATGCGAATGTTACAAAGTCGAATGGAAATATATGTATGTAAATATTTATGTGAGAACACACACAGTCACATACATGCACATGTGGCACATACGTATATATGTCATTAATTATATATACATATATGTTTTGTATGCAGATTTCTTTGTTTGGCCATAACATAAATCATTATAAAGCGGAAAAGCAATGCTCAAGTTTAACTGACCATGTGACACTTAAGTAGTTTGTGAGCCCACTTCCAGGCCCGCAAACAAATCAAATAATCGTTAAAGGATGTTGCTGAAAGATTTTATATAAATCACACACACCTACCTAATGGCATACACAGAAATGCAATTAACTGGCCAGTTGATGCTGTCAAGGGTTTCAGTTGATGCAAAATGTTTAAAATAAGAAAATCTCTGAGCCTTGACTTAAATGCAAGGCATGGTTTTGAGAAGCCTTTAAATTACAATATTATAAAAATATATGCAATAGATTAATGAAGAATTATTGTAATTAATCTATTAAATTAAGCACAAATCTTAATTTGTCTCTATTTATAAATGAATCTGTCAAGTCCTTTTATCAAGGCATCTGATAAAAAATACAACTGATACAGCTGCTAGTAAAACGTTAAAGTTGAGACACAAAACAGGGCACAAAAGCGCTCTCGTGCTAGATTAAAGAGTGCATGAGCTGGAGTACGTATGCACATTTACTATGTATGACTGTGCGAGCTGTTATCCTCAGACTTATATTGCAACACTCAATAGAGAGAAAGAGAGGGGCGAGAGAGAGAGAGAGAGAGAGAGAAAGTGAGAGAGTGGAATGGATGTATAAATGCATCAGGCACATTACCTAGCAGGTGCCATGTACTGTTCTGTAAATAATAAAATATAAAATTTCAATTGAGAGACAAAATGCGGGTCCATAAATCGCATTGATATCTGGCCTGACAGCATTAAAGCATCGCTTTTAACCTCATTTTAACTTTGTAGTACTTTGTTTTTAATGCTTTTTATGGCCAATACAAAGAAATAATTGGAATGATTGAATGTTGCCCTCACTCAATCCCAAGTCCTCACTTCAATAAAATTTAAAGTGGTTTTTAATGCTTTTCGTTTAGTGCGCCTCGCCACTTCGATAGGAAATTTACATTGAGCTGTCGTTATATGAGGCTATGGAGCGCTGATTCTATTAGGGGTCGACTAGGAAATATTTTCCCTAATGAATTACTGGCATTAGCTGGGTCGCTTTTGTATGCAAATCAAATTGTATAGTCCTACAAAATCAGACATGAAAATCGATAAGAATCACAAGAGCCTGAGTAAATGTCTGAGAGCATTTCAGCAACCTTGAAGCAACATCCAGGCTAACTGGAGGTGAGTTTAATGGCAACGAAACGATGCGATGCGTTGCAATTCACACACGTACACACACATATTAAGGCAAGTCTAGGGGTGACATTTCAAGACAGCTACAAAAGGAATTGTTGATATGTATGTCAAAGGTCATAGGAAGACAGGTTAGAAATTCCCTTTGACGTGGTTTCGACGTTAGTTAAATGTCAATAAACACCTTTGATAAGTAATCATGCACTGAGCTAAAAAGTGACCTGTAGGTCTATATATAGGTTCTATATTCTATATTCTATATTCTATATTCTATATTCTATATTCTATATTCTATATTCTATATTCTATATTCTATATTCTATATTCTATATTCTATATTCTATATTCTATATTCTATATTCTATATTCTATATTCTATATTCTATATTCTATATTCTATATTCTATATTCTATATTCTATATTCTATATTTTTTCTTTCTAAATGTCCTTTTATTTTTTTGAGTGTGTGTGTCAGTGTGTAATGTACACCCATCAATAAGCATAGACGTAACGACTATGGCCACGGCTGATGCCCCAATCGGCTGCACATCTAAATCCACCTCAAATTGAATAATGAATGCAAAGTGACTGAGTGGCCGCCATTGCTGCCACCGCCCATTGCTATCGCTGCTCAATGAAATGCATTAAATCAGGGTATCGTTGAAAGCAACTTCTGGTCGCCAGGAGGTAGCTGCAACCGCCAACCCCTCGTTCACAACAATACAAGCAGCGACAACAGCAACAACAACAGCAACAGCAGCAGCGCGGTGCAATTGGACAGGTGCCCCAAAAAGCAGGCAACGAAATTTTAATTCACGAACTGTGAGCGACGCAACGTTTCGTGTTGCAGCCCCACCCAGCCATTCGCACTCCTTTGACCAACCCTCGCTGTGCTGTAAACATCAATTACGCCGCCCCCAAAACTATTCAAGCGATTAGCCGCGTTTTCTAGTTATTGGGTAATAGCCATTGCCACTTGCCGCTTTTTGGTAGCTTGGCCAATAAGTGGGAGGCTTAAGGGAAGGCTTTTTCTAGACATGTAGGTGCAAGCGAATTTCAGCGTTACGCTGAATTGAATTAACGGGTCCGGTTGTGCCGTGGCTAGCTGTAAATTTACAACGGTGCATCTGATAAACGTGGCTGTGCCGACATGCGGGCCCATAAAAAGGCTGAGCCAGTGAGTCAGCAGCCGTCGGGGCCTAAGAGTTATTTCAAATGTTGAAAACTGAGCGAAAAACACAGCGAAATGTAAAACAGACAACGTAAGCGACTCTCTTTATGGGTGTGTGTGTGTGCTTGTGTGTGTGGGTTTGTGTTTGTGTGTGTGCTTGGCGTGCGTGTGTAAATTTGCTGTGCTGTGCTGTGCCTCTGGCCTGGTCTTAAAAGCGAAAAGCCATTTGTATTCATTTGAAATTAATTTAGCATTCATGCAAGGCACAAGACGCGCCAGCCGCAAGAGACGCAACATCAGCAGCAGTGATAGAGGGGCGAAGGGGCCTGAGGTGCAGCGAGAGAAGGAGAGGGGCTATAGTATCTGGAGCAGTGGCTGTGGCAATATATGGCGCCCAAAGCTGAGCGGCAGAGCTAAGCAATGGATAAATACGTGTACGTGGCATACATTTGCCAGCAATACAAAAGACGAGCCAAACAATTTGCTCCTAGACCCGTCGTCCTTTGCGCCTTTTGCTTATCGATAAGCAGTTGACGGCTCCGCCCCCAGCCCCCGCCCCGCGCACTGCGCCTGCACTGTGGAAACTAGCTAGGCTGGTGGCCCAAGGCTCGAGCCCCGAGACGTGCGCCTGCTCCACTAATTTTAACAAATTAATTGGCAACAATAAATTCACTTGCAAAAAGGTGCGCAGATAGCATCTCGCATAGGTTCTACAGCAATAGGAATGTGATAGGGAGCTGTGGGTGGAGTGGGGAGAAGCTATAGATTGCTTCACTAATTTGATTCGCTCAATGACAGACACTTAAGCACCGCTATACACCTAATATATTTAACATACCCAGCAGCTACAATGGAGCTAGAAGCCGTGCAGTAAGCGTGCTTCATATATAAAGTATGATTAGGTTTATTGGATAAAAAGGAAACAAGATTTGTGACTAGAGCAGGATAAAACCCATGTATAAAAGGTTTTTTCAAATGATTGTACGATATAAATATTTGTAATTCCAAGCAGACAGAAGATAGAATCACATGAGAATCGCAAAGAAGAGCTACTTTAAAAATATACTTGTATTTTAATATACAAATGTGAAATTAAATTTAGTTGATCCTTTTTATAACAGCATATAATCATATATATTAAAATTAGAAAAGCATCGGAAAATATATTTAAGGTCTTAAGAATCATAGAGAAGAACGGATTGCTCTATATACATAAATTTATATATGGAAATATGTCGCTTTAAATTATTTTTGACTGCAAAAGTTACGTATAAACTAAAGTAAATTTGAGTAAGATACATGGAAATAAGCGGACAAAAACACATACTTTGATAAATAATTCATATACACATTAAACTTGTACAGTTCTGCTTATATGAAGTTTGAGAAACTTATGAAAGCGTCAAGGCTTTTGAGAAACTTTCTGAAAACTTTAGATTTTAGCAAATATAACGCAAATACCAGCAAAATGAACATAATCAACCAAACTTGTTGATGGAAAATCTCTTGGATTAGATGTCTTGCTTTGTTCTATTATATCTACAAACAAAAAGAGAAAATGAAAAAAAATAAATAAAAAACAGTTCTATAAGATAAAGATGGTTTCAGATGAAGCTTAGCATAAGACGCTTCAGAAAGCTTGGTATGTAGTCAGATTAAACGAAAGTCCATATAAACTAGACATGGCTTGGAGCACGCAAAGCTGTGTAAGTTGTCAGCGTTTATTTTCTTTTATTCTTTGCAAACTGTTGACCACATCTAAAGCGCCTACCTGACACAAAAGTTTTTAATGTGTGTAAAATAAATTTTATTTACGCAGTTGCCACAACAATCAAAAATGCCAAAAATAGTTTCTTTTGTAAACAGCATTCTCCATATATTGCTTATATACATAAGTATTCATATATATACAAATATACATCCTATTTAGCTTAGGGAATTTGCAATGGAATTGTGAACTTGAAACGCTTGAGTGCTTTTATTGTCCGCTAGGTGTCGCCCTTTGACATTTATGCATTGTGCTGCCCACAAAAATTTACATTCAGTCGCGTACCGAGCGTTTTTCTAGTCAAGCACTCTCGACTCTCGAAAATTTGGGCACTTTATTTATTAGTCTGTAAGCCGGCCGTTGAAATGCCCCGCCGACTTGCAGCCCACGAGGCCCGGAGATCTCCGACCCCAGCTTAGTTCAGACGTAAAGCCAAGCGCTCATCGCGTCCCTCAGCTGTCCGGCTATGTTTTGCGGGCATATTTTGGGGGCATTGTTGCGGGTGTACGAGGTTACGGATACGCTTTCGACAGCAACATTTGCAGGCCATAACACGCAACATTTGACACGGTCGGCCGAGGAGACTCGCAGCAGCAGCAGCAGCAGCGCCAGCGCCACCTGTACATTACAGGTGCTACTCGGGAGGGGGTAGGGGGTGGGACAGGTGTTGGAACGGCCTCACAAATCTTTCATGACTGCGACGCGTGTACATAAACTCAAATTGGCCTATAACTGTCTGTTCAATTGTTTTTGTCGCATGCGACTAGGCCATGGGTCGAGGGACGCGTTGGCGGGCCTCGGTGTAACATGCCTACATATTGCGGTAAAAATCACAATTCTGTGGGCCAGCGTAAATCATTCATGTGCGTTGCAAAGCCCCCAAATGTCGACTATATTAATATGCCAAAACGAAGGCATGTATACGGCGAATATTCATTTGTACGTGACTATTGAGCGCATTATGCTCGGGTCCGTTTTCCGACTGCGAGTCAAGCCGATGCCATGCGATGCGATGTGATGCGACGTCGCGACAGGACGAATTGAGTTGAGTTGAGGCAGGTTGTGCTAATAACCCAGTTAACCTTAGAGTCGTCGCCACACTCTCTATTTCTATGCTCTCTAGCTATAGCTCTCTCTTTTCCCTTGGTATCTCTCTCTCTTTCTCTCTCTTACCGATGTACTTTGTTCAACTCTAGCTTTGCCACCTGCAACAAAGTCAACCCCTTTGCCGGAGCTTTAAGGTTAGGCGAAATGTTTTTTTTAGGCCACTTGGCTGCTTATTAAAAATGCAAAGAAATACGCAAATTAAAGTTTTGTCCTCTTTCTATCTCTCTCTCTCTCTCTCTCCCTCTTTCTCTCTCTCTATCTGTCGCTTGTTTTCGACGCGACTGCGCTGTTTGCTCTCGGGATTACAATTCGTGTGCGATGCTTCGGCTGGCATTCGGCTGTTTGTTACTCTCGGCTAAGGTAGACAGCGAAGCGCGCTGGCTGCTTAACTGTCTGATGAATCAGTTCCAGTACGTGAATCCTGCCGCTAGGATGCACGTCTACGCACGGCCGCTGCATTGCTAACTTACATTGTGGCACATTTAAAATAAATCAACTAAAAAAACAGCTTAAGCAGAAAGAGAAATAAAGTAAAACAACGACTATTTAATAACTGTATCCCCAGTCAAACCAACAACAACAACAACAACAACACCAAAAACAATAAGAACACGAACGTTCCACACGTACGATACGGATACACAAAAATGCGAAGCTCACGCGCGCGTGTGTGTGTGCGAGTGAGTGTGAGTGATTGTATCGGTGTGTGTAGTGCTTATATGGCATACCTATAGAGCTGTACCTAATATGCCCATGCATATATATACATACAAATAAAATAACACAAAGGCAACGTTGTCGTCGCTCACCTCGTCTCCTCGTTTCTGTTCCCTGTGCCCCGCGTGTGTCCGTGTCCGTGTCCGTGCTGATTGTCGTTGGTCGAGTGCTAAACGGAAATATTTGGTAGTCCAGGCTATTGCCAGAGAAAATACATATTTATAAAAAAGAAAAACGAACTGTATAAGGAAAACGTAAAAGAAAAACACAAACGGTAAACCGGAGAAAGCAACAATGGCAGCCCAAATGAGCGGCAATTGAAGCGAGAAATGTGTGCACACATAAATGTAGAGTTTCCAGTAATTATTCCGCATTGCGCAATCGATTGTCAAAATAAATCAACTCTGCACAAAAAATAGGATCTAGAATTGGGCTTGGAAATGGTGGACAAAGGCAATGCCAGGAATACACATAGAACAGGTGCTTAAAGGTAAATTAAATCATGCAAATATCTAATGAAACTTTAATTGAAACATCTGTTTGAATAGCTTGAACAATCTTAAGATATTTTTAAAAATTAGATGGAATAAATAAAATTGTAAGAAAAGATGATCTTCACTCTAAGAAGTAACTAAAGTTAATATCTAAAAGAAATATCTCTGGAACTTAAAAAGATAAATTCCAATTGAAAATAATATAATTAGTAATATAATAATAATTATAGATAGGTAGAAGATCTGACCGTTCATATTTCCTTTCGATCATCAGAGATCGTTAGAGAAACCCTAGTGAGCTAGAAAGGGAAAAAAACTTATAATGGGCCATACATTTGACTGTGCATTTTTTTGTAAAAATTCTATGCTACATGGAGCCTAGATTCCAAAGAGAACCGTTTGTGTGTGACATTGACAGATATGCGGTTTTCAAATGCCGTTCAGAATTGTAGCTTAGCGGCTGTCGGGACCTGACGTTTGTTTGTTTGATTTCCATGGAAAACTGACGATTCAGGCCCCGGGCGATAATTCTTTATAATGGCAGCGCAAAATGCTCATGCAAAAAAGGGACAGCGGTCAGAGGCGCAAACAAATAAATACATATACACCCGCACACACACAGAAACACAGAGGCTCGTAAATATATATATATTTAAGCGGGGTTCTGACCAAAACAAATAGCGGGCCACACGAACCCCTTGACCCGAGTCACGCAGCTAATTGGACTGACAACAAATTTTTATATGTATACATATATATACGTATATATACAAACATACATACACATATATATTTTTGAGTAATGGCCCAGGATTATGAATATTTTTCCCGTGCTAAATATATTTTCATGGAATTTTAGTATTTCTGCGTTCTTCGGTTAAGCCATCGCAGCTGGACGAAAAATATATATATTCGGCTGTTCTGTTTTCTCACCATGGCTGAGCGAAAGAGCTACATGCCCATAATTTTCCATCATAAATTGTACACGTAATTTATAACAAATGCACTGAATATTACGAGTACTTGCCCGCTGGAGAAATGAGTATTAAAGCGTATAAATAAGCACTTATTTGGTGATAAAGCTGCCTCGTTTATCTAAGAGCCATGTAACTCCCCAAAATAGTAATTACAATAAATTATTCTATTAAGCACTGGGCAACGGCCCAGCTCACATTTATTCTATGCTTGGAATTTGAGAACATATTCAGTCTCGTTTCTATTCAATCTGGCATGGGAAATGTTTATGAAGTATAGTCAAGTTATAATCTAGATAAATTCGATAAAAGATTTTCAATATCAGCAATTCGTTATATGTATCAGTTTCCACTGTTCAAAAGCTGCTTGAATAGATATTTAAATGGTTTACTTGAAACTAAAAGTCAGGTTATGTTGAATTTTGAGCTTAAATTGTGAGTTTATAAGTTTGATAAGTATATTATTTTCATGTTTTAATATTAAATATTTTCAGTATTTTCTATATGATTATATTCAAACTATTATTAATATTATTGAAAATAAATCAAATATATTATAAAAACTTTTCAAAAATTAAACTTTTAAATTGAAAAACTTTCATATTTTTCCAATGGAGTCGAAATTGAAACCCGAAACCAGAAAAGGTTCATTTATTTTGTTATATTTTTATGTAGCCTACTTTTCAGAGCAGCCCCAAGTTTACGGCTTTGCCATTTTTATAGCCTTTAACGCAGCGAAAATTGTGTGCTCTCAGCTAATCAAATGAAATGGCTTCGAAAGCACTTAAATATAATTTAATTTCTAATTTTAAAGATTATCTAGCATATTGCTAATTTTGCGTGGTCTAGTCCATGATCTATCTATATAAAGTGTATGGCATGCCAAGGCGACTTATTAATTATTTTCCAATCAAACGAATCGTGTTCGTTGTGACATATGTACCTGGGAGTATGGTATTATTGATGGTATTTCGGGAGACAGATATAAAGTGCATTAACATTAGGTAATGTGTGGCAGACATGATTAAATGGCGTTGGCTATCCCTGTTCAGATATAGCCAGATACATAATATATAATCCTTAGTTATTCATACATGCAATAAATACAATATATGCTATGTCCGCTGAGTTAAGCATTATATATCCATGGAAATCCAACAATTGTATTTTCTTATTCTGTTCCAGACTCACACAGCATAAGCCTCTATGTAAAGGCCATATTAAAGGTCACAGGAAATAGCAACAATAAAGCAAAGCAAAAATCAGCTGCCCGAGTTCATCGATCAACGTGAATTATGTCGCAGGACATCAACAACAGTTGGGGCTCCTCCCTCAAAGTGCTGTGGGTAACACAACTGTGGCTGCTGCTGCTGCTCTTTGGTACGTTTTGGGATCAAGATGCCAATGACATGGCATTTAAATCGACACGAAGTGGCATGAGCTCATAATACTGCCGTTTATTTAATATACTCTGTGCACAAATCACGAAGTGTCGATTGGCTGGTAAGGCCAGTTTGATCAACTGCCTGTGTTTGTCGAACTTTAGATCAGATAAAGTGTTAAATATGACGAGCCACGCCTCTTCGCGGTTCACAGGTAATTCACAACAACCTTTGGAGGGCTAGGGTCACGAAATATGTTTTGTTGTTGGCTTACTAATTTCCTCCTTTGAATGCAAAGCCAACAACCTTTTGCTTACACGCACACTCGAACTCACGCAAATCGCATAAATCTATATTAGGCGCAGTTTGAAAGACACCATTACAGGTTTAGAGTCACAGGATAAAGGACAATAAAGGAATTTGCCAACTGTTTTATGGCCTTTGCTTAACAAGGCTATTAAGTGATTTTAAGCTGAGCTTGACAATTCCTCTTTGGCTTATTGCTGATTTCATTTTGAAGTGAACTGAATAGCAAATGTCTTTAAGTACAGGGAAAAAACGTGGAATTCCTGTTGGCACCTCGACAGTTGGCGAGTTGTGCACAGAGTATGGCGCAGTCGTTTTCTTTTTAACGACAGAGTTCTTAATTATTTTTCTTGTTATTTTTATTACCACACAGAGACCGGGCTGGTCATCAGCGAAGTGCCTCCACATTACTGGGAAACCCCGTACTCCCAGCCGTATTTTGATAACTCCTCGCGTCGCGAGGTCACGGCGACCGTGGGGCAGGCGGCGCTGCTGCATTGCCGCGTGCGGAATCTGGGCGACCGGGCGGTAAGTTGAATGATGTTTGGGGTCAACCCAGGGGCACGCAATTAAAATGCGCCCAGAGTCAAAGCCAAACATTATATTTGTATATGTGGCGCATTGGGATTGGCTAGCCGTGGGGGGAGGCGCGCGGTGCCTACAGAGGGACAGGGCAAACAAACGACCTGCGGCGAGCGCCTGGCAGATTTGTAGATTACTTTTAAAAGATTACGCCATAAAGTTGGTGGTCTAACCGCCATAGCCCACAGCCCTGGCGCTGCTGCCTATACCCGTCTCACTCATTACATGTAACCAGCCCTCTCGTCCTCTCTGTCTTTCTGTCTCTCTCTGTCTGTCGCTGGTTTTCTGTCTCGCTTGTTGGTTTGTTCTTCCGTTGTTTCTTGTTCTGGTTCGCGCATTTGTAACACGGCTTCGCTTCCGCTCTCAACGATTTGTTAGCAAATGCAACAACAGGCGCTTCCTCCAGCTTACCCCCTCCAGCCACACCTCCTGCTGCTGCCACATTGGTTTCTACCTCAAAAGCGCTGTGGCTGTGCAATTATGCGGTGTAATAAATTTTGTGCTGTCCGTGTTTTGCCCCGACCCGCTAACCTGCGCTCCGGCGCCCTCCTGCTCTATGACCCCAACGACAACGCTGTCAGCGAGTGCGTTGTGTGTCGCCCAACTTTTCGCCGAGACAGTTGAATTGAGTAATTAACGCTTCGAACTGCAAGACAAACCAAGTCTGACAGACAATCAGCCAGTCATTCAGCCATCCAGCTATCCAGCCAGTTAGTCAGCGAGTCAGCTATTCAGCTAGTTGACAACGTGTTTCTAATCCTCGACAAAGACAAACGCATTGTCACGTCTTATATGCAGCTAATTGGAGGCAAAGTCACACAATTGCGTGTCAATCAAAGTTACGATCGGAGATAGGAAACACAAGAAAGTACAGTTTGTGACAAAGATTAAATACTCTGGCTGGGTTAGAGCAGTTAATGCGAAAATATGTTTTCAAATTACAATTTAGGGATTTTTCTCTCCACCTGTGAAATAAAATCCAATTTAACAGTTTAATTAATGCGATTTATTGAATATTTGCCTTGAGTTTCATATTGACTAAGAGGCAACACCTATCAAGTATTGTATACTACGCAACAGCAATTATAACACTTAAATATTCCCTTAGAAAAAACAGAATATTTCACATGTAATAAATATTATATTAAATTTCTTAATTAAGACAAACGCCAATTGGGTAATATTTATGAATATAAATTCACAATTGCTGTGCGAGCTTTGCCAGCAAGTTTTCTCAAGACTTATTTTTGCCTCTGCTTTTGACATTTATTTTAGTTTTTAGTTAAATTCAATTTTGCATTCAGTAAAAGGGGTTAAGACGAATGTACAAAGTTTTTTTTTATTCTTTTATTGCCTTTTCCACAATTGCAAAAGTTAAAATCGGTTTAAAAAACTTGAAACTACGGCTTAAAGCCAATTAGCTAAGTTTCAGTTAAAACAAATGGCAACACAGGTCACACGACTTGCCATTTGATTTAGTTTGGGGTAATTGGTTGAGTTAAATTAACTTTAAGGGGATTCAAACTGTTGGAGTAGATGAAAGACTTTAAGACTTTCATAAACATTGTAAAGCAAACGTAAACTTCTTTGAATAATAACTTATATTTTACGAAAATATTAAAAGCTCTTTTTTAGAGAAATATTGATTTTCAAGCTATATTATCTATTCTGTTTGAAAGTCATTGTTAGCTGCGAGAAAATGGAGAATTCTTAGCGCATAAGAATAAGTCAAACTAGAGAAATTATAAATACTTAAAAGTATATATATATTTACAAACTTTTACCCAATCGATGCGAATTATGCATATATATGCAGTATAACTTAGAGTTAAATATTAAAAGTCGCCGAGCCCCAGTCCCTCATTAGTGCGTTCAACTCTTTTGCTTACGTTAATTAACGATTCACTTAATCTGCCTTTTAAAAAGTTGCTAATAACAGCACAAGCAATCCCATAGGAAGCTTAAGTCTCGGAGTCTGAGAACAGTTAATTATAAATGTATATAAATCAACATTATATTAATAATCGGCTTAGCTCAGGCAGGACTTCTATTTCTTTTATTGTTTTGAATTGCGTTTATTTAATCGTAACGAGTTTACCGTTCGTGGGCGCTTCTTTGATTTCTTCTGCTTCCTGCCTGCGTAGGTCTCGTGGATACGCAAACGGGACCTGCATATATTAACCGTGGGCATATTGACTTATACGAACGATCAGCGGTTTCAATCGCTGCACTCGGAAGGCTCCGACGAGTGGACGTTGCGCATATCTTCGCCCCAGCCACGCGACTCTGGCACCTACGAGTGCCAGGTATCCACGGAGCCGAAAATCAGTCAAGGATTTCGCTTGAATGTTGTGGGTAAGTAGCTATGCGGGTGTGTGTGTGTCTGTGTGTTCCCTTTCTTTTTAAGCATGGGAGCAATTATTTGTATTGTGCGGTTTTTTACAGTGTCGCGCGCTAAAATTCTTGGCAATGCGGAGCTGTTCATCAAGAGCGGCAGCGACATTAATCTCACCTGCCTGGCGATGCAGTCGCCGGTGCCACCGTCGTTTATCTACTGGTATAAAGGCAAGCGGGTCATGAATTATTCGCAGCGCGGGGGCATTAATGTCATCACCGAGCGCTCGACGCGGACCAGCAAGCTGCTGATAGCCAAGGCCACGTCCGCCGATTCCGGCAACTACACGTGCTCGCCAAGTAGCTCAGGTGAGTTGTCTCCACCAAGCTGTGGTTGTGGCTGTCATTTCCCTGCCCCTCTCCCTACCCTATCTCTGCCTCTGTTTTTGTCTCTGTCTCCGTCTCCGTCTCTCTCCTCGATTTCAACATCTTCATCTTCATCTAGTTTAGCACCAACGTCCTTATCCGCCTGTCTGAGGGTTTGTGTGTCAGTTGCAAGTCTCGTTCTATGCCCGCTGGCAATTAATGTGACGGCGCTTGCCAACGGCATTTCCAGCACAACCACCTCATGTCATCTCGCCACCCTCGCTCCCCAGAGATGCACACGTGTCTCTTTTTTATGGCAGGTCACAAGCATAAAGATGGGTACGTGCAAAGGTCGTGCTATGTTGCGTTTGACTCAATTTTAATATGTGTAGAATTCGTGTTGAGTCGGGCTCAAGTTGCAGTCAGTTCGCTTTGAGTCGTGCCATATCGTGTTGTGTGCCATGCGAGTCGTGTTTGCTCGCTGTGCCTCGTGTTATCTCGTGCTTAAAATTCCTTCGAGTAGCAAGAAAGTTGTCCTAGCTTGCACTTGGTCATGTGCCCTTCATGCTTAGTTCTTATTGTATCAGCCAAAAAGTTTGGATTCCTAAGGCTATGTTCTGTTATAAGTAAGTGTATATAGAGCACTGAGTACGGATTCAGATTGTTTTTTTAGTTTTCGTTTCTGGTGCTAAACACGAACTGACAAAAGTAGATTTTCCCACATACATATTTATATAAATATATACATGGCATGAAGTGCTAGCACCAGCCCCCATTGAGATTCCCTCTCGTCCCATCTTCACTTTCCACTCTGCTCAACTTAATAGCATCTTTGTGTATTTTATTTTATGCCCTCATCTTATGCTCAACGTATGTACAGACTCCGCCTCGGTGGTGGTGCACGTCATAAATGGCGAGCATCCGGCTGCGATGCAGCACGGCAACAGCAGCGCCAGCTCCTTGCGCGCTATGTGGAGCCCAGTGCCTTTACTAGCCATCACAACGACGACAGCTGCGGTAGCTGTCACATGGAACTGGAATTTGAACTGGAACTGGAACTGGAGCAGCGGCGGTTGCTTTGTGGCATCAACCGCACTGCTGCCGGCGGCGCTTGCCAAGTGGTGCTGGAGCAGAAGTTGGAGTCTGAGCTGATGGTGTGGCAGCTGTTGCGGCACCCTGAATGACAGCAACCCCGGCCTAGTTGGGGCAGTTGCACTTATCTTCTGTTTAGTGTTAATGATGATGCATTTAATGTGTGTGTTTGTGTCTGTTAGCGGCTCGATGCGATTCATAAACTGAAAAGGTGTGTACATAATGCAAAAGTCCTTTAACGAGTATTATCTTTAAGAAAACCAAATACGATATGCCAGTCAAGTTGACTAAAAAAAGTATTAAGATGCAACATTTTTAAAACGAAACTCTAAGATTGCATAAATCCATTGCATAATCTATAAACAAAAGTCTTTTAACTTTTAATTTAAGCCAAAGAATAAAACAATTTCCCTTATTACTTTTCTGGCGCAGCATGTTGAAAATTAATAAATAAATAATGCTGAAAATACAAGCTTATGTTGCATAGAAGCTCATTCAGTTCAAAGGCACGAACTAAAAAAAAAACAACAATAAAGAAAAACTTGTTTGTGCGCGCCAAAAAGTATGCAGCGAAAAGTTTGCAAAATTGAGTTGAAAGCGTTTTATGTTCCAGCCTCTCCTTTTGTTCCACTTTTGTACACAAAACTCACTTGTAATTCTTTGACATAATTCAGACGTACATACAAATATATATATAGTGAAAATATATAACAATACAACTTACAGCAAAGTCCAGCCAAATTACACGCTATTTAATTTTGATTTCCTTTCTGGTTTTAGGCATAAAAAATTAATAATGAAATAACAAATGTTGTTAGTCGTGCGGCCAGCTCCTGTGTACATAGTATAAATATTTGTTGTTTATCGGCTTGCATCATTCATTATTTGATTAAAATAATTGCGTAATAAAACACGCACACAAAATACCAAAACAAAACCAAAAAACTACTACAAAATGAACAATAATAATTATTTTTTCTATTTCTTTTGTTTTATTTATTTTTTTATGAAACCAAACTGAAATTGATAAATATTTAAAATCTGTGTATATCTAAAAGTTCTTGTCTGGATGTCTGCCATCAACATCAAGTTCTATGTAGTCCATCAACGTGTAAAATAATTATTAAATTGATAATTAATAACTGTACATTTAGCGCTCGATTTTAAGCGGTCTTGATAAGACTTTTAAGCGATAAGTATAAAAGCCCCCAAGTTGACAACTTTCAAATCACAAAAAAGTAAATAAATAAATAAAGAATTGAGAAAATATAAATAATAAATAAATAATGTTTTCTGTTTAAATATAAAATATAAAATGTTTTTCCATAATAAAAGTATGGTAATGGTTAAAATATAAATAAAATGTGTTGACTTTAAGTGGTTGGAAGTCGGGCACACAATTGGAGCTAATAAGCATTTCAGTGGGAATATTAAGTTGCTTGCAACACTCGTTACGGATGATCGCCAGTGAGAGAGGGAGAGAGAGAGAGATATAGCGGAGCTGCTGCATCTCACTGTCGCATACAAATGTATTTAAGCGCTCAGCGTTGCGGGGGCCAAACAAAATGCTTTTGATTTTCGCCGCAGACCAAACACGGAGTGCACTCGTCATGAGAGTGGGTATTTTATACTCAACTGAAGTTAAGCTCAGCTTTAGCGCGATACACGCGCACCTCGAGAAATTTCGCACTCAACATTGCAAGCAGCTTAGTTTTGCTAAGCCGTTCGCTATGCTGCCTGCACAAAGTGAAGTTGTTACGCGCCCCAATGGGGCACCAATTGTACTTGAATTGTTCTTATTGATTGTGCGGCAGCACTATTAGCTAAGTTACACAACACATCAGGAGGTGGCGCTTGCAAACTGAGTTAAAACGAGGAATTAGTTAGTGTTTCACTGCGGCTTAATTTCCGGCCTAATGATCGAAGCTAACGAGCAAAAAAGGTTGCGTACCATTTATCCTATTATGTCAATATTTAATTAACATGCCAAATGTTTTAGTTTAGTACGCCTTTTCAGTTCGATCCTCTTCATTATGTATACGATGTGTGGCGCACTCTGTTGGCCCTAAAAAGCCGACAGTTTTTGCGGCTGAAGTGCACCCGAAATGAAAGACTAATTAAGCGGCTTATTTGCGCGTATTAATAGACCAACTTGTGGTCAGCTTGTGTGTAAGCGTCTCTCTGTGTATGTGTGTGTGAGTGTGGGTCAACAGCTACCATAACAATAAAAACAACAGCAACAAGCATTGGTGGCCATAGCTCTGACCATTTATTTATATTTCGATTTAAAAATAGCAAACACACAAATGGACTTATAAAACTCTCTGGCCGCTTACGTGCCGGCGCCGCAGGGGCAGTCGCAGAAAAATGCAGAAGAAGGGGGAAAAATACAAAACAGAGCAGAACAAAAAAATAAAATAAAATAAAATCGAAAAATAAAGAAAAAGAATAAATAGAAAAGGGTGCAGAAGTCAAAAGGAAATAAATGGCTTTTCAAGTCTTATTTACTCGAGAGAGCGTGTGCAAGGAAAGCGGCTTGAAGGGTAATACCGAACGGAATCAATGTAAAGGTCACAATTTATTCAATTGCCCTGGCCAAGATATTTTTATAGCGTGTTCATGCGCCAAGGTCCAGACCTAATCCCAAATCACAACGGAATTACAGACTGGTAATGGTTATGTAGCGGACGAGGCAGCGGAATGGCGGGTGGCAGGGTTCAAGAATCCAGCGTATAATGGCCAATTGATAGCCAAAAGGCATTAACACGCCAGAGCGAAATTCCCTTGGCTAAAAATCCGCAGCCCGCCACACACCAGGCCCCAAGTTTTGCTGACTCAAAGAGAGCAAATTTTTCGCAAACTCACAGAGAGACACAAAATATTAAGTTCAAATGTAGCAGAAATCCAAAATACGTGCCATGCAGTAGTAAACAGCAGCCGGGCGACTCCAGAAGCCCAACCCAAAGCCCCAAAAGCTCCGACTCAAACCTTAACCTTGTTTAGGTGTGGCTTAAGCGTGTGTGTTTGCGGGTTTGTATGTGTGCGTGTGCGCGCGTGTGCGTGAGCTGAAAATCACGTCTTATTCAATGCGCTCCTTTGAAAATTTATTGAGGGATAGGTCAGAATATTCATATATCGATATTTCTCTGCTTTATGGATGTTATTTTTTTTTTAATTTTTTATAAAATTTAATAAAAAATTGCTGCCAGCCATTGAGACGGAGACAAATGATGGCCGGCGCGTTGCTACGACTACAAAATGGCCAAGGTAATCCGAAGAAGCTGAAGCTCAGCAGGGTGGCCCTGCGCCCTGTGCCCTGCGCTTGCAAACACTTAAAGCTATTAAATATTTTATGATATATTCCCATATATATGGTTGGACATTGAGAAAGAGAAAGCATGAGACTTGGGCAAAGTTAATGGCTTAGAATGGTATAAAACGAATAACGAACAACGCAATGGGCATATTTATGAAATTTTTATCATCATTTTTCAAAAAGCCAGCCAAGAATGCAGTAGCTAGATTCGACACATTTCGGGTGCTGTGCCCTGTATGGAGTTCCATAAATACCAACATATTTGCCTGCTTTTGAGCAGCAGCAACCGCCCAGCTTGG
Organism: Drosophila hydei; assembly: GCF_003285905.1. NCBI lineage: Eukaryota > Metazoa > Arthropoda > Insecta > Diptera > Drosophilidae > Drosophila > Drosophila hydei. Next base: position 861,728 of record NW_022045657.1, read on the forward strand.
CAGCAGCGCAACTAACCACAATATTGGCTACGCAGCATATAGATGCAAATTTTGTAGACACTTATATGACTATGCATACATATATACATATCTATATATATGTGTATTATTTACCCTGTAAACAATCATTGCGTAATTGTTTGTCAGATGAATTCAATAGAAGTTCAAGTCTCTATATCCTACATTCTTTGAGTTTCTCTGGACAGGGTTCGTTTATAATAAAGTATGCAAGACTCAGCAACTAGATACCATATACAATATATATATCTTGCATAAGTACAAAATATAATAAGTGAAAAAGCAATTTGGAAAATAATAAAAATCTGAATAACAAACAATAGATATAGCAAACAAGTGTCAGCTGCATATACCCCACAAATGCAGTTCGTTAACTGGGTATGTGCATTTCGAAAAATGAAATAAAATGAAAATTGTTTAAACGCATGGAAAGTGCTTGTGGGATGTGCGCATAATGTTTCTTGAGCTACTTATGGATGAGGGGGCGACAGACGAGAAGCGACAGACGATAGACAGCAAGACTTGAGAGAGAGAGAGAGAGAGAAAGAGGGAAAAAAAATGAGAGCGAGAGAGCGATGGGGGAGAGAGAGGACATGGGTACAGGGTACAGAGGGCAGAGGCCATTGGCGTTTGGTAAAGAGTTGCAGCTTAGAGCATGGCCATAAAAAGGTAGGATATGGATGAGACTTAGCTAAGACAGCAACCAAACAGAGAAACAGCAACTGGAGGGAGAACAGAAAAATTGAAATTGTGCAAGTGCATGGAAATTGCTAATCGGATGTGCAAGAAATGCTCTGAAACGAGTTGACGCCAATGGAGAGACAATAGAGACAGCCAAGTCAGGGAAAGGCGACAGGCGAAAGCCGAAAGGCGATGCAGCAGGAGGATTTGGCAGTAGCTAAGACCACAACCAAACGAAAATTGCTTAAGCCAATTGCATGGAAAGTGAGCAACGGATGTGCCAAAAGCCATTGCGACAGTTAACAAGGCTTTAAGACAAGGCACAATACACAAGCGAGCAAAAGTTGAATAAGCCAGATATCAGATTACTTAAGATAGCATACAAAACATGCTTTCAGTACACCTACTACCCAATGCATATGTGTGTGACTGAGTATGAGTGTAGGCGGGGTGTGTGTATGTGTGTGTAAGCAGCTTGTGACAATCAAATTAATCGGTCTGCCCATCTGGCAAGCACTCGAAGTGAAAGCATTTTCCCTCGAACTGATTTGTTGTGCGTAATTTTATTATATTATCGATAAATACTTGCAAATGAATTGGAACTTGGTTAAGAAGTCTATAAGATATTTTGATTTGCTTTCGATAAGTTGAGTTAAGCGAACGAAGTCTGGGAAAATTCTGATTGGATGAACCCTTGAATGCTATTTAACAATGGGATCTGTGTGAGCTTGAAAAACAGTTTTGTATATTCTATGCCAAAATTTATATTGTAAATGAATAACATAAAACTAAGTATATTAAGTTGCATTTTAGTACTCATTGTAAAATAATTAAAGTCAGGCAAAGGGCAACTCAGCATCAATTTGAGATTAAGCAAAGTTGCTATATATTAATGATAATTAAATTGCATATTTCGGTTGGATTAACTTAAGTCTTTAAAGTGCACAAATAAGGCCAATTAGAAGTTTATTGCATTCCAAACTGATGGTGAATGAAGCACAATAAGCGAAATAATAAGATAAGAGCTGCAAACCAAAAACAAAGCAAGCTGCAAGCAAAATTAAACTGATAAATACGAGCAGAATACGCGCTTCGAATACCCTGTAATAATACTACTACAGCTGAGTAAAGTATAAGTTAAATAAGGTATATGATTGGATTGCTTAAGTTCCATGACCCTAACAGATTCAAAGATCTTCCGCTATATATAGATCTCAAAGATGCTGCAGCTATTGGAAGCTCCATAAGAAGGACACCTGCTTAACATTCTGAGGGGGATCTAGTTCACATTCATTCATGATTCGCGAAACTTACCTCGTCACTTTTCAATCAGTTCCTTTTGTAACACACTCTCTTATACAGGGCATAATAAAGCCTTGAATGTTGCTCAAGTTCTTAGCGGCGGCAGATGCAGGCACCGCACCCTGCCTTAGCTCCGGCCCGAACCTTTTTAAGCTGCGTAGTTTGAAAGCCGCAATAGCAGCGGCAGCGGCACCGGCAGCAGCAGCAGCTGTCTTGGAGATTCGGAGGGGGCAGGTCCAACTGCTCCCCTAACAAGTGTTTGCTACTGTGTGGGTAGAAGACGGCGACTGGGGGACTGAGGCTGAAGACTTTGCGACTTGTCGAATTGTGCGCAGCGATAAGGAGCCAAAGTGCCAATACACCTGGCAGCAGCAGATGTGGCTGGAGACTGCCAGGGGCGTGGCCCGGTGTAGCGGGCGGGGCAAACAGCGCTTGGCATGTTTTGGTCTCTGCTTTGCTTTTGGCCATTTTGCAGACTGCATAGAAAATGGGCAATGACTTGGTCCTATAGCTCATTTGTAAGCGGGTGTTCATGTGTGTGGGAGAAACAGGGAATGTGTGTGGGTGTGTATGGCTGTGTGTGTGCGTGCGATTGTGTCCATGGGACACGTTTTTATGACTTAATGCTAACAAACGCGCCCACGTGCCAAAATAATCGTCTGCCTTTTCTGTCGACTTGGCTCATTGTGCAGCTGTTAGCCCCATCCGCCCGTGCCGTTCTTTGCCTCGCAAGCCCCTTAGACCGTGACTAACCCTGGTTCTGGCCTAGGCAGCTTTGGCATTTTGTTGCCAATACGTTTTAACCATGTTTGTACAAAACGCAAACGGATTTGCCAATGTTTATGCCAGGGATTATTGCGGTGTGCGTAAATGCGTCTATAGAAGCTATGTGTGGGTGAGCGTGCGTGTGAGTGAGTGAGAGAGTGTGTGTATGTGTGTGTGCCCAGTGGAGTGGCCAGCACATTTAGCCGCGCTCTTGTCCAGGTTGCTGCTAACGGGTAAATGTTTGAAATCGTATTAAAATTTATGAGCCTACACAAAAAAAAGAAGAAGCAGACGCTAAATCAGCTTTGGCCGATTTAAAATGTCAGATTTGCACTAGAGCTTTTCGCTCGAAAAACTGCCAATTAGCGTAGGAAAAACCAAGTGGGCAGAATTGTCTCCGATGCTTAATACGATGTGCCCGCTGAAAGACTAGAAAAAGCTGAACAAGTACTAAGCTGACATGCAACATTGCAACAAATTGCAACCAGCTGCGATGACGAATGGGAATGGGAATGGGAATGCGGCAGAGCAGCTGAGTATAGAAATGGGCGCATCTGCGACAAACCTAGCTGCTGTAGGCGTGAGACTTGAGGTAAGCTGTTGTCTGAACGTCTGACAGCTGCTGGGGAATCGCTGTGCGATTGAATTATCAAGCGGCTTAAACCAATCAGATTTGCCAAACTACTTATGCAAGCATTCCGCTCATACATATACATATTGACATATTTGAATATATTCATACTTCTATAGGGCCATAAATATATAATCCGTTTGTGCATTTTTAATTGATTCTGCGTGACATGGCAATTATGTTTGCTGCATTTGGCTTCAACAATTTTCTGGGTATTTGTAATTAACACGTTTCAGCAAAATGATAATCTTTATTATTCATTCATCATATTTGCATTTGTTTCATTTAAATTAAATTAATTTATTGCACAGATAAAGGGAAAATCATTATAGGCCGGCAACGCCAGCTGAGCTGAGGTTGGTTAAGAGGCTTACTAATAAGTTGGGGCAAAATTTGTAAAACATATTGTTCGACTGTTCGCATTAATAAAGTTTACATTCTATTTACTAATTCGATTATTTATGAACACAACTAAGGTTTATAATTATTTATGCTCATTAATTTATTACTGTTTGAGTAACAATGGAAGTGGAATAAAAATGGTACTCGGTTGACCTCTCTGAATGGTGAAAAACTGTTTCAGTTAGAAACAATATATATATATATATATATATATATATATATATATATATATATATATATATATATATATATATATATATATATATAAATGTGCATACGCAATCTATATAAATTATCCATTCCAGCACAAGACTTTTCTCCCACTTTCATGCTTCATCCCCATAAGATTTTCATTTAGGCAAATAATTTTTTTCAATTTTCTTTTTCTACTTCTTCATTTCAGTTTCAGCTTCAACTATGCCTTGGTGCTCAAGGAAAGCTTATATTAGCTATCCCTTGACTCATTTGCATATTTCTTTCTGAACTTCTTTGCCTATATTAAAATGAGATTTTTTCTCTTCCCAGAAATCTACTTGAACGTGGGCGTAACCTAACCTAATTTTCTTGCATGGCACAGGGTTGTCAATATATTTTGATATGCTGCTGTTGCTGCTGTTGTTGCTGTTGCTGTTGCTCCGGCTGTGTCTTTGGTAAATTCAGAAAATATTTCCTTGGTTAGTGGGTTAACTGCCAGACGGAATCGCTCTATTTTGGCTCACGACATGTTGGTTGGAGGCTGGCCCAAGTGAAATACATAGATTGCAGCGGGCAAATGTGCGGTGGGTGTGTGGCTGGCGGGCTGGTGGGATGTGGCCAACTGCCTTAATGTCTGACTGACTGGCCCAAATGACTTGGCAAATGGGCTGGCGTATGCTCATTTGTATTGGCTACAAATACAATTTGATGGTCCTGTGCTGCAGGCGTCAGGATATTTATACACACATGTTCGCTTGCAAGCAGAAAACAGTTAAGCACAATTCATGATGGCTGCTGAGGGTGGCGGTGTAAGAGCCGGCTGAGTTTCGGTGCGGAAAGTCTCTGGTACACCTAGGCGTATGCGTTATAATAATATGTATACGTATGCAGAGAACGACGGACCAAGTGCCGGACTGGAGGGCTGCTTCCGGCCACAGCTGGGCGGACTGAGCTGCAAGTAGCCGCGGGATGGGCGGTGTGGCTGAGATAAAAAGTTGAAAATAAATTTTTATTGTTATGGGGCACACACGTTCTTCTTCTTCTGCTTGTTGTCCTTGTATCTGTTTGCGTGTTTGCGACACTCATTTTCTGCAGATGTCCTTTATGTGCATGTGTATGTCTCCGTATGTGTGTCTCAGAGTGTATGCAAGCGTGTGCGTGTGTGTCTGCTGTATGTGCAATGGAATCCAATGAGAGCATGTGTACTTAACATAAATCGCTCACTCATTGAAAGCAGTTGCATAAAAACGAACACTGAATGCGCCATTGCTATGGATCTGGCAACCCTGGCAGCCCTGTAACCAGGAACTCCTCACAAACATATACAAATATACACACATACGTAATATACATACATATACACACATTTAACTAGCTAGAAAGTGCTGCATTTACAAACATTTATCGATTTCTACCCGAAAAATTATCTATGCAGATTTCCGCACATGCGAAGCGCAGGCATCCGACTTTCCGTTCATCAGTAAATGTCAGCCCAACCCCTCCCAGATGCGCCCACAGAGCCACGGACCCACGGACCCACGTGTGCAGAAAGTTTTGCCAACAGTTTTAATTTCCCATAATTACACAATTACAAAGCGTAAAGTTTTCCAGCACACGCCACGCCTCCAGCCCCCTATGGACACGCCTCGTACAATGCCAACTGCGCGTCATGGAAATGAGCAGTCGACACAGGAAAAAAAATGTGGAAAACAAAAAACACAGTATGCGGAAAGCGAGGAAAATTAGTTTTACAGTCAAACGAATCGACGAATGCTCTGAAAATGCAAATTTTCTGAACAATAATAGAGGAATCAAAGGAACAATAAAGTGGAGGCACTATAGATACACACATATATATTGTTAATCTCTTTTTGAATAGCTTAAGCATATATAGAGGAAATTATTTAACACTTATTGAAGGTGAAGATGAAAACAAATTGTAGAAAGCTGAAAGCTTAAGATATAACTGGACTGTTTATATAGAGTGTATATATAGTTAGATTTATAAATATAAAAGCAATCAATTATTAGCCTATGCTAAATGACGACCCTCAAGTGCACATGTTTTTCGCTTTCAAATTATCATCAATCAAGTTGCTTTCAAAGTCAAATTGTGACATTTAACGGTCATTCATGATATTATTTTTATTTCTCAGCTGAAAGTTGATCAAATGCCTGAGTTCCCATGAGCATATATCTATATATTGCTACCTCAGAAAAACTTAATGTTATATAATTAATTTGGAATATGTGAATACTTCAAAATTGATTAATTTTCAATAAAAACATTCCCTCAGGAATTATATCAAATGGAATTTGATCGTAAATGTGGCATATTCGCTATAAACACGTTTCTATTATTCATAGCGTTGTCACTCACAACGCCTAGCACACATGTCCACATAATGCGCTTTCATTAATTCATTGATTTTTGGTCACACGTTCAGTTTCTCATTATATTCCAATTACTAAGTTTTTACCAAGCGGTTCACACACACACACTACCAGTCTCTTAGCCTGCTCCCCAAAATGGACTCAGCCTTTGTGAATAGGGCCACTCGTGATTAATGCGTGTCCAAAAAGTAGTTAAACATATCGATTTAGTTATATATTGCACTATTATGAATTGTGGGTATTATGATGAACTGAAAGTAGTTTCCAAGTGCTGTACAAATATCGTGCCAAAGCGCAATGTGTTGGCCACAAAACAAGGGTAAAAGCCTGGGGAACCGTCAAGCGAGCAATGAACAACTTTTTGGCCACACATCGAGACACACACACATACGCACGCACACACGAGCGCACACACGCACACGCACACATACACAGATAGCTGGCGCACATATAGACAAAAGTATTTATTGAAAACTGTTACCGTTTGCAGCAAGCACTTACCCTTCAATACCCCTGGCCCGGCTCCTGTACCTTGCCTGCCACCTGTGATATAACCCAGCAAGTCCGGAGCTCACAGAATTGCGATTTTTGTTTGTTGCACAACAACATTGAGAGCAGCAACAACAACAACGGTTCACACTTTGGCTGTGTGTCGGTTATCGCTGCATTGCGCCGGAAGGGGTTTTTAGGGGTCTGCGGGCAAGCAGGGTTTTTGGTCGGGTACCTTCAAATGACATCCTGACAGTGTGCAGTCGCCGTCAGCGTCAATGCCGGCAGCGACGTCAGCGCCGGCTTTTGTGTAGGATTTTTAAATCAATTGAAATGCAATGTGATTCTCCCTTAAATCAGCGCCTGTCCAGCCTGTCAATGGGCCATAATCCATGGCGTACTATTTAATTTTCAATTGTAAGCCGCGCAATTTATGGCAGTCTCCATTCCTCTGCCCGTTTGCCGCTCTTTATGATAAGCTGCCTAGCATAGTTCTCAAAAGACAATCAAAATTTTAGCCAGCGGCTTACAAGTTTTTGGGTTGCGCCTGCATAATTTATATCCTGCCAATAAAAGGCGTGCGTTGTCTGTCCCCCACGCCAACCACTCCGTCCGTCTGTCTGTCCGTTCGTATTGGCCATCAATTTCTCTGGGCTAAAAAGCGGTCCAAATGCTTGGCCACGTTAATTATGCACGGGGTTAGCCTGAGCAGCAGAGCAGCAGCCAAGGCCAAACTAGGCCACATGGTTATAGCTGAAGGGGTCGTGCCTCAGCCTCCATCTCCGCCTTCGAGTGGACCGCGTGGTTGGCGCAGAAGGAGGCCTCGGTGGGTAACTGGGCGACTCCATGGGTTATGTATGTGCGGCGTGCAGCGAACTTTTAATCCGCTTTAACTAAAAACATTTAAATTTGCCAGGCGGTGGGACGGGCGGTAGTCGTGGCGGTTTTCACAAACCCGACTGCTAACCAGCCACCCGCCAAAAAGAACACACATAAAAAAAAGAAAACCTTAAATAAAAAAACTTTTCGCCACATGCTAATGCCAGAAACCTAATCAGGCATTTACGCTAAGTCAAATCGTTTGGCAGCTGACAAAGAAAACATGCGAAGTGAAAGACAAAGGCATTATCTACTACGATGTCGTTCGAATGAAAACTATTTTGGATATATATATATGTATATTATAATATTTAATACAAATAAATAAAAATATATATATAACTGTTGATATGCTGAGAGAAGCAAGCGACGGCGTTCAGAATCTAAGATACTATTTAGGTATTTCTTAATTCATTAAATTTATAAATAATAAATATAATCTGCTTTTAACCACTTGTTTAATTACTTATAAAAATTATCTTATAAAACTAATTAAAAAATAAAATTTAAATATTCAAATATAAAAACTTCAATCTTTGATCTCTTAACAACAATCTCTTAACAAAAGGATATGTGATATTCTATGAGCCAAAGAGCTTTTTTCGGAGAGTATTAACTCTTCTTTGCAACTGGAGCAAACGGATTTTTCATATGCTTTTTATTAGTGAGTGGATTTTTTTTGCTGTGTGCAGATTTTATTTCAATTTTTTGCTGGTTGTTGTGGGCTGTTCGAGTGTTGAATTTGCTTTTTTGCAAAGTGGTTTTTATTTAATTTTTTTTTTTTTGCTAATGGAAGCCGCAGGGCGTTGCAGCCACAAGCTGCTGTGTAATTCTGTGTGCTAATCACAACTAGCAGCTAAGCAGCTTATAAAACTTACGGTTTTTGTTGTAATTTCTGAACAGAAATTTGTCAGCGAATGGACCGAAAGTTTTGCACTCGTTAAACAGGCTGCAATGCCTTTTAAGAACCCGCTTGAAAGTTGCCATCAAAAGTGGACTGGCGTGGGTGGGCCTCGAGTATATATATCTTTTTGTCAAGTTCCTGAACAGCACATATTTAACAATAAACAATTTTTCCTGACAAACAACAACAATAACAAGAGCGAGAAAACAGGACACGAGGCACGGACAACGATCCGCTGGGGAAACCGCAAAACAGCAGCAGCCCGAGTCGCAACCATAACTTAAATTTTGACAAATGTATCTGACACTTACAATTAGTATAAATTGACTGGCATGTTGAGTGCCACACACGCTCACATACACCATCAAAGGCGGCGCACGCTCACGCTCACACACACACTCACACACACACACACTCGCACTGACACTCTGTAGGCCTGCCATGTTGGAAACCAGACAATAGAGCAACGAGTACGCCAGACCACAACAGCGGCAACAACAACAATAACAATAACAACAACGACAAAGGCAACGACAACCACAACAATAATATCACGATATCTGCTATTGTCAGCTCACAAAATGCCGATTTGCATTACACTCGAGGGCTGCTTAAAGCGTTTAACATATTGTAAGGCATTGCGGCAGGCTACATCTAGGTTCTTATAACATAATGGAGATTGTGAGCTACGATTAGCTCATGAGCTGTACGCTGCCAGTGCCTCAGATATATCTTTTGTATATGACCGAAAACGTTGGAAATGGGCTAATTTAGCAAATGTTTTATTTGAGATTGGATCCGCTTGAGATAAGGTAGGACTCGAGGGTCTTAATTTGTATATTTTGATGTACAGCAATAACAATTTGTATTTAACATATATAAATACTTTAGCTGCATTATTCAATAATCTTTTTACTTTATATAAAAATGTATATATATTATATGTTCTTCTCATATTTGATATGCAACAAGAGCTGGAACGACCCGCGCACATACGCCATTTACTAGAGCTGTTAAGATTTATATGTACTTATGCATGTATATAAGGAAAATATATATACTCATGTACCGTATACCATATACAAATATATCATCGAAGTTTAAACTGCTGCAAAAGCTAAGGGCAATTGCTTTTGACAGTTATGTATAAATTTATGAGACTTAATGGAGGAACTGGAACAAGAAACACTAGGGGGCTACTTTTAACCTAGCTATAAGTTTTGCCTAGAAGCCCACGGGCGTGGGTGTTGGTGTGGGCCTGGGCTTGAGACTGGTGACGGTAAGGTTTTAGCTTTAATTGATTGACTGACTGCCCTCAGACCAAAGCAATTCGATTCTCTCCAACACAGCTTCAGAGAGAAGCAGCTCTACCTATTCGCAGCGTCAGTATGTAAGGTATCAAAAATTACTTACAATTCAAAACAAACTTTTGCGTCGAGCAACCTAAATTTGTAAGTCAACAATGGATGGGTTGGGCTGGGCTAAAGCGTTAGCCGAAATCCGAAAATGTCGCAGAGCCAAAAGTAAATCCAACTTCAAGATGCTGTAGAAGGAAGTGGCGGCGGTGGTGGCAGTGTAGGAGGAGGAGCACCCGAAGCAACTGCCTGCTGCAAAGTGAAGAAAAATTGTAGAAAACTTTTGCTGATTTCGCCCAGTGCGCTTCATTTATTTCAACGATTTGTTGCCAGGGCAGGACGGCTGCAGAAGCTGCAGCAGGTTGAGAAGAAACAGAACCAGCACCAGCACCAGAACCAAGACCAAGACCTGAACAAGCTTTAGAAACGACAACAGCAGCAGGCCCAAGCTCCTGCTCATCCTTTCGCTGTGTGTGTGGCCCAGTCATTGTCCAAAGAGCAGCTGTTTTAGTTCTTGATGGGACTGTCTAGTAAACCGAGTCCCACCTCAAAAAACCCCACCGGCTCCACCGCCCACTCCCCTCCCAGTTGACTTTATCGCTTCAGTAAGTTGGCCTCCTGCTGCCGTTTTATAATATTATAACGTGCGTTGTTTGTGCTTGAACAATTTTCGGCGTTACCTTTTCTTATTGGAAAATTGCAAGTTTTTGCTATTGTGTGCGCGCGTGTGTTTGTGTTTGCGTGTGTGTGTGCTCAACAGCAACTAATAGCAGCAGCGACAACAACAGCAATAACTAAAGATATGCACACTAGATGGCGCTAGCAAAAACTTTCTGACAGCCGGAGTTAAGTTGACGCAGAGAGGTATTTACCTAACAGATTGCTCCTTGTGCTACATAACTACGTACACACACACACACACTGGGCATGTTTCACATATTAATTGAATTAAAGTTGCTTTTCTATTATATATATATACATATCTTTAGCCTTATATCTTTGCCTTTGGTATTTGGTTCTTGCCCTTTGGGTAATTAAAAAATACAAATCAAAAAGGTCAGCAAAAATATTTCTAAGCACAATAGAAAAAGCGTGGAACAAAGTTTTTGCTTATCTTTAAGTGCTTGCCAATGACACTCAACTTTTATTTTCATGGCTTCAATTGTAATTTGTAAGCGTTATCTCACTTTCCAGCTCTCCCCCTCGTTCTCGTTTCATTTTCAGGAATTTTTTAATTTGGCTTATTCGCACGAGCTATGCAAGCAGGTCGAGAGTATGCAAATATTTCTAAAACAAACATAATAAATATAATGGGAAAAGGTAACATTAAATTTGTTTGTTATGTGGCTCATTCTGTATGCACATTCTTTCATTTATATCAAGATTCTTAAAGTAAATGTTCTATATAGAGTTAAATAAACTAAAGTAAATCAATTATAATATTATAAGTATATACGTTTGGTTTGATAAGAGGGTATCTGCTAGTCTTGATCTTTAATTTTCGACAAGTTTAACATTTTTTTTGCTCAGCTCCATTGACAATCCGAGCCCGTAACAAAAAGTAATGAGAGCCATTGAAAAGGTTCCACGCAGACCCAACGAACTATTTTGAATATAACTGACTTGCCGACTTAACTGTGCCGACAATTTATATTTATTTCAGAATAAAGTGAGCCATGGTACAAGTCAAAGTCTAGAATTAACCAGCTATTAACCTGGACATCTGCAATCGTTTTAACATGCTGTAGTTTTTGCTCTATGAAAATCTCATTAGTATGAACAAGAAATAATATCCGTTGGCATTGCTTCGTTTTACTGCCAACGTGTGGCATTAAACCATCAAATATTACAATCCTCTATTTAAATTATAATAAAAGGCAAGGGAGAGGAGCTGCAGTAATACAATGAAATGCCATTAGAGCGATGCCAGTTATATTAAAGGCTACAACTACAAATTGATTATTGAATATTTACGGTAAGTAGAAAATGCTGTCGTTTTTCATGGAAATAGTTTTACCAACAGCATTCCATGGCAAACGAAGCGATGTTAGATTACATTTTTAATTTAGCTGAATATTGCAGATATTGAAAAATATATTAAGCTGTATATTAAATATGCAGGATTTACAATAGCCTGGCCGAGCGCTGCTATGTCACGAAAGAGCCAAATGCATTTAGCTAAATATTTTCCGACATTTAATAATAAATATCAATAGCCCTTGAATAATGATAATACTGCTATTTTAAATGGAATCAAAATCAATTCTATAAGCTTTAAGCTGTGGAAATCATTCGCTTAAAAGATCAGATATTTATTTCAAATATATGCAAATTGAGCTAGCTAGAAACTGTTATGATTACTTAGCATCAAATGAATTTTAACTATTGAAATACATGACCCTTACCCAAATGTGAGTTCCACTTGCTGAGCTTGATAAGCTTTATATATTCAAAGCGCCCAAGTGTTAAAATTCTCGCCAAGCACTTGACGGCTTTGCTTTATTTTTTCGTAGCATACTTTTCAGCGCAGAAGAGAAAATCCATGTTTCTCTCAATTTATTCAATTAAAACACCAGCAAGAACATGCAACCGTGTGATATGCGTATTTTTGAGATGTAAAATGTTGTGTCGAAGAACGTTCATACATTTAAGCTACGTACAGTCTGCAAACCTTGCTCGCCTGGGTCTGAGTCTTATTTCATTGCCACGACGTGAGCAACCGAATCAATTTCGTATTTTATTTGAATATTAAAGTACCTGAGCAACGGGTGAACTAATTAACTTTTGGGGCTTTTCCCCTATTTCCATTAAGGTGTTTTACATAATTTGTCCAACTTTCCGACTGTGAATAATTTAGCAAACATTTCAAGTGGGCGCAGCCAACTCTTTTGATTAGTTTCAGCAAAGTGGGTTATGTAAAAAATCTTGTACAATTTGTTGCTGCGAGTGGCTCGTTCGTTAAACCGATTAGTGGAACGAGTTCACTTTAAACTACATTTGTTCTTTCGTTTCGTGCTTTTCTTTTGCCATGCAAATACGAATGCTGATTCAGATTTGAAATTCTTTTGCTTTGCTCTCCGTTTTAGGCAGCTGCATTTTATGCAACGAATTTTAAAGTATCTTCAAATGGTGCCTTCGTTTTAGCTGTTGTTGTTGACGTTGCGCTTTTCTCTCCCATTGTGTGTATGTGTGTGTGTGATGCAAACATTTGCAAAAAGCAACACACGTTGCAAAACTGCACAATGGAGCACTACAGAGCTCCTCATTGCTTCTCATTCGCCCGACTTCACGTTGTGTCGCCTGCCAACGCCTCCAGTCGGCCTTCGTCCCTCTCCAGCTAGCCACGCTTCGCGCAACTCCTTGCAGTTTAACAAAAAGCATTAACACAATGCAGGCGCAGCATGACGAGGGCCACGTTTCGGAGCTCAGGACATGCAGCTGTACCAGGAGCTGCAACTGGAGTCGGAGCATTCGCGGGTCGTGTTATGTACCGACATTGTCGTACATAGTGTGGGCAAAGCGAGCAACAATGGGGCGTGGTGGGCGTGGGAGGGGGCGGCTGGCTGCCTGCAGCTGTTGCCGGCGGGCATTGCGTGGGACTTCCGCTGAAATGTAACCACAGCAGAGCCAGCGGCAGCAACAGCAACAGCAACAGCGACAGCGACAAAGCGGCACACAGAGAGTCAGATAAAGCTAGAGTGAGGGAGAGCAACACACTGCAAGCGAGCGTGTGAGAAGGAGAGTGGGAGATACATGCATAGAAAGAGATAGTAGAAGCGGCACCCCGTGGTTATGCATTGGCCAGAACAGACGAATTTGCAAGCTAGCCATGAGCTTGGGCTTTGCGGCATGGTGAACGGAATGGGTTAGACCCAACTGCCTGACCAAGAGGAAGGAGAAAGTGGGTAGGCTAGGCCAGAGAGTGGGGCAAAGTTGCAAAAGGGTAATTGCTAAGCAATTACCTTCTTGCTAAGATTAATGGTCATGGCAACAACTTGAAAATGTTGCCGCAATGCTAACAATGAGCCACATACCAATATACACACTCATGTTGTGCCAGCTGTGCGTGTGTGCTGGGGCGTGTTGCATTAATTAGATAATTGTGGGCGCGGTCGTTTTTCATGCATATTTGTGCGGAAAAAATGCTTGAATTATATGCAAATTAATGTGCATTTTATTGTGAGGCAATACTCTGTTAAGGTTCAACTGCGCGGATTGTATTTTGTAATTCGCACCGGATATATTTTTCAGGCTGCAATCGGTAGCTGCTGTTGCTGCTGCTGCTGCTACTGCTCAGCCCAGCTCCAACCATACCTTCGGTCACCCGCTGCGCTTTACATAAATTATATTTCCGGCGGAAAAATTAACATTTTTATGAATTTCCTTTCAGCGGCGCGCATTGTGGTGTCAGCGGTTCGAAGGAGCTGCAGAGGGGGAGCCGAGGCATGTGGTGTGGCATGACAGTCAGTGCCACAGTCAGCATTGCATTTGCGGATCGCACACTGGCGCCAAGGCGCAACCCTCAAAAAAGAAAATAAGGAAAAAACTGGGCAATAGCTTCGATGCGACTCGAGGCAAGTCGAGGCGCGAGCTCCCCAGTGTGCGTTTTTGGCTGAGCGGCGGACTGCGGAGCTGCGTACTGAAAATGAAATGTTGTTATTGAAATTGGCAAAGTTTTATGTGCGCTCGTAGTTTTTTTCTTTTCTATTTTTTCGTTTTGGTTTTTTTTTGCATTTTTGTACATAGAAACTGTGGCCATGACTTGCTGCTCAAATCATATAGCAGAGCGCCCATTGCCGTAGTAGCAGCCGCAGCCATTTTAGCCCCATTTTAGCCACAAAGTCAGCCTGCCTATTTATGCGTTTTGAGCTTTTGGCGTTTTTGCTACCGGGGGTTCTCTTTCACTTTTTGCGCCTTTTTTTCAAAATGATATCCGCACATTTGCGCCAATGTGCCGACGCTGGCAGCGCAGTCGACGCCTGTGTTGGTGCAAAATGGCACAATACGCCAACAACAGAAACAGCAACAGCTACAGCTACAACAACAAAAAACAATAGCAACAGCTAAAGAATAAAGTGCCAGGAAACACATTTAATATCTACGCATAAAAATAAAAGTCTGGCAGCACCGGCAGTGGAAGTGACCAAACATAGCAGCGACAGCGACAGCGCCAGCGACAGTGACCTGACCAGAGCATAAGTAAGACTGAGACGGGGAGCGAGCGAGTGAGTGAGAGCAAGAGCGGAACGTCGACGACGACGTCGGTTGAAGGTCTTGTTTATTACGCTCGCATAGCCAAATGCATAAATTTACGGACCGATGCGTGCAAACTGTGCAAAACTTAAAAAAGACGAGAAATAAAAAAACTGAAACGAAAGAAATGAAAAAAATTATGGCAACCCCGAAGCTGCAAATGAAAAAAGCGACTCAGTATAACGGCAACGAGAACAAGCATAAGAGTAACTACACACAACAACAACAACAGCAGCAGCAGCGACGGCTAGCGTAATGGCAACAGCCACTTGCAAGCTCCATGCACTGCAAGAAAAAGCAACAACAAAAACAACAACAGCTGAGTCAACGGAAAGCTGAGCGCGTGTTGGGACCCATCAAATGCCCTAACAAATAAATACTACAAAATGTTGCTTAAATATACATATAAACTGGAGTTGTCAAGCAGTAAACTGCTTTAAAGAACGGCTTAAATTAAAAATGATGATAAAGAGCCTTTCAGGAACTTGAGCAAATGAGAACAAAGCTTTATATTAATTTTGGTTGCATTAAACATCAAAGCTTGGAATAATATTGTGCATTTATGACATCATACAACTAATGTACCCCAATCAGTTACATAGAGCGTACAATCAGTATATTTCTAATAAAGAGTCAGTAACTTTACAGATGACACTTCGAGCGGAAGTGTAAAGCAAATCAGGGCGATAATTAAATGCAAGACAGCCAAGCAAATGTTCGATTCTTTCCATAAAAGAAAAATTCAAAAGAGCAAAAAGGAAAAATAACAACTATTTGCAACATTTATTCTTCACACAAAGCGTACCTACTGCAGCACGGCAAAGTAAATAAATAAGCAAACTGAAAAATGTCAGCTGTGCTTTGATAAATAAACAAGGCAATGTTACGTCTCATTTTTGCGCAGTGCAATTTGTCTGCACACCCATGCACGCACTCACACACACACATACGTGCACACGGAAAGAAATTATGTAGATACCGAAAAGATAAAATAGTCAAAAAGG
Organism: Drosophila hydei; assembly: GCF_003285905.1. Lineage (NCBI taxonomy): Eukaryota > Metazoa > Arthropoda > Insecta > Diptera > Drosophilidae > Drosophila > Drosophila hydei. The sequence goes on from NW_022045657.1 coordinate 878,000, forward strand.
AAAAGAAACGACGATCGAGGAAATGCAACAGAGATGAGAATTTATGAAGCTAGTTTTAGCAGGGGTCTTATGCACACACTTATATACTAATATATATATATACATATAGATATAAATATATTTGTATATATGTATGTGTTTTCATGTGATGAATGTCCATAAGGCTAAGGGAATCAAGAGTTGGGTCTAATGAAAATTACTTAGGTGCATATTTATGAGCCGGCTGTAGCCAGCAAAAGCTGTTAATGTGCTTAGTGCTTTTGGCCGTCAGGCTGTCGCAATAACTGGCTAATGGGTTGTCATTTGTAGCTTCTATTTTATCTGAGCAGAAGAGGCACAGCAGGCAAGTCACAAGCTGTAGCTCATTATGTTTTTAAAAAGCTTTGTTCATTATGCGCCAAGCAGAACTTTGGATAACAAGCTTCGAAGTGTAAAGCTCTGGGAATATGGCGAAACAGTCAGAGGGAAAGCTTTGAAAACTTGCGAGAGCTTTTTATAGCACACATTTATGGCAATTTGGGCAATTTTTCAAATAATTTCCCAAATAATTTCCCGCCCACTCACACATTTTCACACACCCGCACACAAACACCATAAAGTAACCGAAAAGTTGAAGCACATTTAGAGGTTTCTTCGCTTCTACTTGTTCTGGCGCTGTTTCTGGCTTTGGCGTTTGGCATTTGGCTGGAAAATACATATTTAATAATTCAAAGTTGACTGCTATAAAATCTCAGCGGGTGGTTCATATTTCAGAGCGGTAATTTCATATTGTTCGGCTGGGTGGACCAGGTGGGGCAGCATCCTCTCATCGCCCGAACGCTGGCCTTTTTCATCTTTATGTGCCCTCTTAATGTTGTGGTTTACTTAGCGCCCTATTTCTTGCTCTCTGCTTAAGGTTATTGAGTTGTTCGCTTCCTGGGGGAAATTAACCTCTTGCCAGCGGGTGCAATTGTAGCGTGCAGTTAGCTGTCACATTGCGCCTCACCCCCCCAACCGACCCCCTCCACATTTAACCCTAACTCCCTCGGTCGGTCAGGCCATGCGATATGGATCAAACGATTTTGTTTGAAGATTAAACTACATGCGGCAGGCATTGCAGCGAATGTTCGCAGCTGGAGCTGCCACCCAATTGAGGCCCGGTTCTAAAACGGCCTACAAAACTACGTCGCGGCCATCGCGTGTCGCATGCAACAAACTGACAGTAACGAGCTACAAAATCAAATGCAACAAAGAAAAAAAAACAAAAAAAAAATTATGGCGGTTTCTATAAAATGAAAACCAACTGAAATTGCAGACACTTTGCACTTTTGTGCGCTGTTAAAACAAAACTTAAATTAAAACCTAGACCCGAACGCAAACGCAAGCCCAAACTTAGAGCCAAAAAAGCCAAAACCGAACGAAAGCAAACCGAAAATGTTGATTTTCGTGCTGAGGCTATTCAAATAGTGCCAGGCCATTTATTACCCTCAAAACTGACTTGGATTTTAAAGCCAGTCAGCAAATCACTTAAATCTCTCTCTGTGCAAAAGTCGTTGCCAACTTAAAGCCTTCTCTGGCTGAGCAAATCGCATGATAAATGTTTTCTAACGCTTTTACGCTCAGTTTAATTGATTTGCTTCAGGCACGTTTGCTATTCCAATGCATATCTGGCATTTGCATGGAGTTCTTTACGATTGCTTATGTAAATTGATTTTACGAGCACTTGTGGGCAACATTTTTGTATTCAATTTAAAGTTTTGACCAAATAAAATTATATTTTCATTTGATGTGACGAATTTCTTAAATATATTTAATAATGTCATTAAATTGTTTATACTTTTAACGTTTTTCATTGCTGTTATAAATAGTATTAAAAGTATATATGATTTGTTTCAAAAACATAATTCATGTTTAGGTTTTAAGTTTGTATATTGACTTTCAGCCAAACCAGTTCGATATATCTTTAGGCACATCTGCTTCAGCGCGAATAGATATAAAATTTAATTTTAATTTTTTTCATATATATTCAAGTTTTTTATATTTTATTTTGACTATGAAGCAAAGTCTAAGTCAAACTTATTGTAAATAAAAATCAAAACAACTTAAGTAAGTTTCATAAGTTAATTTTCAAGTTTTTTATATTTTAAGAGCATTTAGACGTCTGTATGCTCTCAAACGCTATAATATGTGTACTCTAGCTACAAAACAAATAAAATGGGGAGAGTATTTCTACTGATTCAATCTGACCTTTGTTGTTGGCTTTTTTGTAGACTTTGCGGTTTGCATTATATATTTAATAAAATCGTTTGCATTTCTTATGTGTTGCTAAGTGTCAGCGGGCATCTAATTTGATTTATGACCCGCAAAGTTATGCCCCAATAATATCGAGAGATAAACTTTTTCAGCTTCCAGCGTGTCGCTCGTTGTTCTTGTTATTGTTCTTGTTGTTTTTCTTGGATAAGTTAACGACAACGATGACTAAGGCCTTTTTAAATGTTAAGAGTTGTCATTGTTTTTGCCAAACTTGCGTGAATACCAATCATAATTTATTCACGTGTGCGTGTGTGTGTCTGTATGTGTGCGTATTTGTGTGCCAATGTGTGTACTATATATCATGACACATGCATGTACATACAATTTATTATAGCCAAACACCCGCCAGCTCTTTCCCGTCCCGTGCATCACTCCGGTGCGCAGTGAGCCAGCAAATATTCATCGGATTGAAACCAATTGGTTGCCTTGGAGGCAGTGCAGAGGCAGAGCTTGATAGAAATTTGTCAAGCATAATACCTGATAATCAATTGACTAACAGCGCTAACTGAATAATGAATTGTGTGATCAGCTAGCTTCTATATAGGTGTGTGTCTGAGTGTATTTGTGTCCGCGTGTTGGACTATCAATCAAATTGGTTGCAAGGCTAACGCCTGCTAATTAGCAAATTAAAAATGTTACAAGGCTTTCGCTCTTATTTTTTATTTTGTGCACACTTGTTTTTCCTGCCACGTATTTGAAAATGTTGATTTTGCTGCAGCACGAAAAACTCATTAGTAATTAAATATTTTCCGGCGCAGCGACAACGCCCCGTAGTTTCTTAATGCTTGTTGTTGCCGTCATCGTGTTCGCACAGTCGGAACTTCCGCACTTCCGTTGGGGCGCTGCTGCGTCTGCGTCTGCGTCTGCTACTGGCACACACAGCGTATACGCAATTTTTGTTTTCTTGTTTGACTCTGTGCGTATTAAGGCCGTAAACAAGTGTACGGCTGCTCCAGCGTCAGCATCAGCTTCAGCATCAGCTACAGCAATGGCAACGGCTACGGCAGCGTCGGCGGCTCCAGCTCCGACTACACAGGCCAATGCCAGTTGTGGGCCGCAGCCCTGAGCATGATTTGTTACTGACAGCGTCTCAGGCAGAGGCTCCAGTTCTAGGGAGAGTCTGAGTTTGATTTATTTCACGCTGAACAATTTATGAGTGAAGGTGAAGCAACAACAGCAATAAAACCAACAACAACTGCAATTCATTGAGCTGAGGCTATGGCCCAATGGGTTATACATAAGCACACACACACACAGACACACACACACAGAGATACACACACACAGTCATATATCTGAATAAAATATGTATGTTACTTGGGACTTGTCAGCGCGCTCGGCTGCAGATACGCAAAATATTCCCAAAAGATTTGAAAAGCCTCTGGGCCAACACACACAGCATGTTAACTGAGTGGGCCAACACAACAGCCGTTGGGCATATCTTCTTTTGGCCATTGTGATGGATGTGGTTACGCTTAGCATTATGCATGATACTTCACTTTACTGTTCTATTAGCACCGGCTCATCACGGCTTTTATTTCAATTAGTATTGGCTCATGCAAAGTGCCAGCTACCCCCGCTCTCTTCCCTTTCTTTCTCTCTGCTCTCTTTCTCTATCTCTGTCACTCATGCCTATTAGCTTAAGCGCCGCTCAAGTGTTGCCTACTTTGGAGCACTACTTGCCAGCCACGCCCCCACCCGTCTAACGCTATTGTGTTGCCTACTTAACGGCGTCTTTGGCAGCGTGAAACTTTTGGGGTTTGGTATTTCAAATTATAGCGCAAGCCACAAAAGCATACTGCGGCTACTTATGGTACAAGTGGTACAAGTAGTGCAAGTGCTGCAAGTGGTGGTGCGCGCTTTTCAAGCCAGATTAAAATTCAATTTCGCGACCTTCTTTCTTTAAGCACTCGAACCCCGAGTTGCAGTTGCGCGCTTGCATCGCCCACTGCTGATGTGTGGCAACTTCGCTATGAATTTCTATTTCACTTCAAATTATTTTGCGAACTTAATCCATCTCTCTCTTTCTCCCTCTCTATTCCCATCTCTTTTCTCTTTCACTCTATTCTTCTGTCTCTTTATCTCTCTCTCCCTTTCTATTTATATCTCTCTCTATAGTCTCTTATCTCTCTCTCCCTTTCTATTTATATCTCTCTAAGCTCTATAGTGTCACACCCTCTCTAGAGAACCGAGAGAGAGGAGAGGGAGAGGGAGAGGGAGAGGGCGAGGAGAGGGCGGGAGGAGGAGGGAGAGGGGGAGGGAGAGGGAGAGGGAGAGGGAGAGGGAGAGGGAGAGGGAGAGGGCGAGGGAGAGGGAGAGGGAGAGGGAGAGGGAGAGGGAGAGGGAGAGGGAGAGGGAGAGGGAGAGGAGAGAGGGAGAGGGAGAGGGAGAGGGAGAGGGAGGGAGAGGGAGAGGGAGAGGGAGAGGGAGATGGAGAGGGAGAGGGCGAGGGAGAGGGAGAGGGAGAGGGAGGGAGAGGGAGAGGGAGAGGGAGAGGGAGAGGGAGAGGGAGAGGGAGAGGGAGAGGGAGAGGGAGAGGGAGAGGGAGAGGGAGAGGGAGAGGGAGAGGGAGAGGGAGAGGGTAGAGGGAGAGGGCAGGAGGAGAGGGAGAGGGGAGGAAGGGATGAGGGAAGGAGAGGGCGAGGGATGAGGGAGCGGGAGAGGGAGATGGAGAGGGAGAGGGAGAGGAGAGTGAGAGGGAGAGGAGGGAGAGGGAGAGGGAGAGGGAGAGGGCGCTGGAGAGTGAGAGGGAGAGGGAGCGGGAGGAGGGGGAGAGGATCCGGTCGAGGCGAGGTAGCTTGTTGATCTCTTGGTCGTTTCTCTTTCTATTGTCTCTTTCTCTTTCCTTTCTCTTTCTCTTTCTCTTTCTCTTCTCTTTCTCTTTCTCTTTCTCTTTCTCTTTCTCTGTCTCTTTTTCTCTTTCTATCTCTCTCTATCTATATGTCTCTTTCTCATTTTTCTCTCGTCCCCAGTTTATCTCTCTCCTTATCTCTTCAACTCCCACGATTTCTGTTTTTCTTTCAGCCTAAAAATTAATATTTGCTCAACTTAAAAAACTCTTTAACAATATTAAACAATATTATTATTATTTTTTAATTAACTATCTGTGCTCATTATTTGAGCAGACAACAAACAATTATGATGAGCGTGGGCAACGAATCCTTTAGTGCTGTAAAATAAATATGTCAAATTGAAAGCGGCGCAAATAAATATAAATAAAAGCGTGTAATTTTTTCGAAATGTATTTTGGCTTTTGCTTTGACGAGTTTCTCTCTTTTATCAATTACCGAGTTGGCAAATCTGTGCCGCAGGCATGGGTCGTTTTCAATTTGCTCGTATGTACAGTGGTCCGCATAGAGTCGTATTTGAGTGTAGGAAGTGAGCAGGTGTGGAGAGACCTTTATCGTTTTTCAATTACCGAAACAACGTGCCACACCGCCCAGCTCCACACGCTGCGCAACGCGGCGCAATTAAGCCACATAATCTTGGTCATAGCCCGAGGCCGAATCTACAGCTGGAAATCAGAGTCGTAAATGCTGTTCAATTGCTTGGAAATGCCAAACTGTCGTTGTAGATACATATTCATATTACAATTAATCATTTGTTTTTTTTTTCTCTTTTTAAATTTAATTTTGCACTCTCACTGGCATAATTAATCATAATTAATCTAGATGAGAGTTGGTATAGGTAAGTTTGTATGTGTATGTGTATGTGTATGTCTACATGTGTTCGGCACACCTTCAAAGCGACAGTTCAACGTGGTTTTTGTCAATTGTTAATTAAGATTAAACATTTATTTACATTTATTTCGATTTTACGTTTGCGTTTTCGTTTATCTTATGGCCTATGGGCTAGTCGATGCGCGACTTAACGAACTATCGATTAGTCGACCTATCGATTATTGTTGACTTAATTATGTATAAAAATACTTAAAGCTGCCTAAACGGAAAAAAACCCAATACGATTTACACTATATACACAGGTGTGCGTCTCTTCTATGTACGGCGCAGCGCAGTGGGCAGTGTGGGCGTGGCATCATCCCTATTATCCGGGCACCAGAGCTGTAAGTGAGCAATGAAATCAATTGCAGTGTCCCCATAGAGCAGCCGCAACGCAAACTTACCATCCCTGTCCATCCGTCCGACCATCCAAAGGGCAACGCAAAAGCAGACATCAAACATAAGCTTCGACTACTGAGAGCTTAGGCCCCAACTAGCTGGAGCTGGAGCTGAAGGAGGGGGCGTGACATATGCTGCAGTAGCAGTAGCATTCCAAGCAGCAGCCACAAGCTCTGCCCAGCTTCCAGTCTGACGCCCAGCTCATGCTGCATGGCCGCGTGCTGTTCGCTCTTAATGATATGCACAAAGACGCTGTCGCTGTCTGCAAACGAGAATGAGGGCGTGGTAGGCAATATATATGGTGTGTGTGTGTGTGAGTGTGTGTGCAGAGTATGCTGGGTCATCTGGCACTCACTTGAGTTATCCGCGGAGCATGTGTAATTGCCGGAATCCGTGTGAAGTACACGCGATATGACCAGATTGCTCGTCTTTATTTGCTGCTCGGAGATGACGCGTATGCCGCCGCGCGTCGAATCGCTAACAAGTTCCGTGTCCTTGTACCAGAGCATGTGCGTGTAGGGTCCTGGCGCCTGGGGGGCAATGCATGTTAGATTGATGTCGCTGCCGCTTTGTATGAACAGTTCACGATTGGCCAGGATTTGTGCCTTGGATGCTGTCAATGAAAGGCAAGCCATTTGTCAATTACACTGTCCTACATCGTGTGTTGCTTTTTGGACTAAGCTCATTATCATTTCCTCCTGCGCTCTCGCACCTGGCCCTTCACAGCTCGTTATACTAATGCTTAGCCTCGCCTCCTCTTCCACTCTGTAGCCCACCCTCGCAAAAATTGTTTGCAATCTCAATTTAAATGTAAAAGTTTTACTTTTTCAAGTATTAAATGCTAGTTTATGTTGTCAAATAAGTTTTATTTTTTAGTTTTCATGATGAGATTTGTGAAATTGTAACTAAATTTGCAACTCAACTGCAACTTTCAGCAGGCAGCCCAAGTTGCGTTAGTGAAAACTAAAGTATTACAAAGTTATAAGTAAATTTAATATATTTTATTTTTTTCTTCGTAATTTCATAACTACCTTTTGCTGTATTCTGACCTAGTTACGCTTTGTAAATATTTTGCAGTTTCTCTTGATATGCCTCTTGCTGCCTGACTCAATTGTCTGTTTCCTGACATCAAATTATATTTCTTTTTTTATTATTATTCTGCTTTAGCGGCTTTTTCTGATTCCTTTTTCTTGTATATACAATTAAATTGTCTTTTCTCTATGTTTAATTATCGCTATTTCTTGTTAACAAGAATCCAATTAATCTCTTAGTCATTCCCTCAACACCAGTTAATTATGGGTTTCTCTGCATATTCGACTAAAATATAATTAAATACCAAGGAGAGTTCGTAGCTTCACAAAACAAAACAATTCCAATGAATTTTGGAATAAATATAATTAAGAATAAAACCGAATAAGTCAGTTACTTTGACTAGTATATTAATATTAATTTTTCTTTAAAACTCATCTGAGCTAATAAAGTTGTTCTTTATCGAAAACTTCAATTTAAATGAGCCCCATTTTTGACTGATTTATCTTGTGTCAATCAAAACTCTTGTCTAAACATGAAGATGCCGCCGCTTGGCCCACTTGTCATATATGAAATTGTGTAAGATTTATTGTACTTTCCGTACAGCGATCTCTAGTGTCTGTAGACTACGCTGGATTTCAATTGGAGCCCGGAGATACTTACTTACAACCATGAGCTTGTACGCGAGACTTATTTTGGGCTCCGTGGAGACCTGACACTCATAAATGCCAGCATCTCTCGGCTGCACCGATACGATCTTCAGCACCCACTCATCGGAGTTGTCGATGTGTCGAGCGAGAAATCGCTGATCATTGGTGTAGGTCATGATGCCAATGGTCAGAATGTGCAGGTCACGCTGCCTAATCCAGGAAACGGCCCGATCGCCCAGATGGCGTACGCGGCAATGCATGCGAGCTGTGGTGCCGAGGGCAGCGATTATTTCACGCTGTGTGTTGTTGTCGAACTGAGGTTCGTACTCCTCGGGTATCAGATTGGAGAGCTCCTCGGCCAGCGCTGTGGATGGACAGAAGACAGAAGAGAGAATAAGTTGGTTTACAACCTGGTCAATGGCTGGTGTCAATAAACGTTTGTCAAGTGGTTAGGAACTACTTCAATGCGAGACTTGCCGCACTCCATCATGCACACTCACTCACACACACAGAGCGACAGACCGACAGAGAGACAGACCACAGACACTTGAAAAGGGTATTAAATAACTGTATCTAAATGTCAATCTAAATGTATTCATGTGCATTTATATTCCAACATCAACGTCTACGTTTCTATCCAAATCGGAATGATGGGCAAACACTTGGCTACATGTTGCAGAAGACAGCTCGGCAAATGGATATGAATGAGTGCGGGTGTTCGGGTGTGTGTGAGTGAATGAATGGCCAGACTACATACGAATCAACATTCATTTGATTAACGAGTATTTGTGCTTAATTTATGCCAAAGTTTACCATCTTATTGGCATACATACTACACTTTCTATATGGATATGTATGTGCTCATATGCGAGTCTATGGCTATGGCTAAGACCATTTCGCATTATGATCCATCATTGGGGTCTCACTTGAGGCAAGTGATTTATGTGCAGGCCGCTTTATCAATATTGTGTATTAGCCAACAAATGCGCTAATAATCCACGAGTGCCTAAGCAAATACAAATACAAAGACAAATACACAAAGAGAATATGTGCCTACTTAACATACATCATATAAATACAATATATATTTATATACATATATATATATGTATATATATATTTGTGTACATTGATTTATTGCCACGCCCATTAGCCCATGTGGGCTATCAAATATTGAGCAATAAAATGCCGCTAAACACTTAATTGAAACTGCTGATACAGCCGCAGCCCTCACATGCGCCTCCCCCGAAACATTTTACAAATGAAATTGCTTTTGTGTGCCGCACAATAAAAAACATACAATTTACACACACGCATATAAAAAATATAGAATCTGCTTCTTCTTCTTCTTTTTTAATAAAACTTTTGTATTTACATACAAAGTGCCCGACGCCATTCAAAAGTAACCAGTGCCGTGTGTTTCGCTCTGTTTTTGTTGGTTTTTTTTCAAACTGTTGAGCTTAACCGCAGCAACAAGCTCGACCATGCCCCTGCCACAGTGGGCACTAAAACTGAGGCCAGGTGCCATAAATAATAAATGAGAAATTGCATTTGCTCTGCCCGAAAAAATACAGAAAACAAGCAGCACAAATAAACACCCAGGCGAATAACTCTTTCGTTTTTATAAGTCTACGCAATGAGCAGTTGCATGAACTATTTAGTGAGAAATTCTGCTGTGCTGTTACAATGCTCAGCTTTTAAATATTCATATACATATTTATTGATATTACGTATTCATATTCATTCATATTCATATTCAATATGCAAGTGAGGTTAATTTACTTTGTGGTTCTAGGCAGGCATCAATCGATTCAAATGAGAGTAGTCGAAGAGCAGCTTAAGGCATAACTAATCATTAGGCAAGTGAAGTATATTAAGTCTATTAAATTGAATTACTTATTTTAAATGTTTTGTATTACTATATAAACAAATATTATACAAGATTTCCATAATCTTTCCAATCAATAAATCAATTACATTTAGTGCACGATACTGTAAATCGATGATTTGAGCTGGACAGACTTGTAATTTGAATTGAAATTAATACATATATTAATATGTAAATATCTAGTGTGTATACGTATGTATATGTATAAATATGTATAAATTAAATTTCACACAACTTTTATGTTGCATTAAAGCTCAGTTTGCAAAAAAGGTTGTTTAAGTGAAACGATTTTTGAATGAGAATTTACTTTTTCCAGTTCACTTGATTTTAAATGTAAATTATAAATAAACATATATATATATAAATATAGAATATATTAAATGTAATATTAGCATACATTTCTTATAGCTTGCGAATTCCAGTGCCTCTACAAATAGGCCCTCTTACTTCGCCCTGCTTTACCCATTTCCATTGCGACAAAATATAGCTTGAATACACACAGAGTGACCTTAATATGCAGTAATTAATATATTTATAGCCAATGAAGAGCTTGGGAAAATAAAAATGTGCTAAGATTCTTAATTTTTAGAAATACTATAATTTCTTATTTAGTTCAGTTAAGTACTCTGTTCTATGTGGTAGAGCAGCCAGAATTGGCCGCAAAGTTGACTGCGGTTAAGCACTTGAGACAGCTGAGGTGCTCGTATACCTGGTGTGATTAAATAAGCATTGTCTTGATAGCATGAATAATTATGTTATTCCTTGCTGCACTTTGGGTCTATTCAATTTTAATCTAATTTGCTACTCTGGCCGACTTCTGAAATGTTCGTTCGCTCAAATTGAAACAGTTTAAGCCTTATGATAAATTAGTAACCATTTCGACAAGTGCTCAAGCTGAAAAGCCAGTTTCATCTCTTGCTCGAAAAGTTCCATTCGTGCTGCTGTTGGAGTTGGCAATTGCTTTATATATACACACATATATATATATATATATATTTGCAGGATACTTACCAAAGTGTTGCATGCGGCTTGTGTGCTTATCGAATGTTGTGGTTAATCCCATGATCACAAGCATCGCCACAAAGTATTCCAACAACATTTCATGCGCAATTTGTGATGCTATTAAATTATAACTGCAACCAAAGACGACAACAGTAAAAAGTAATTAAAATAAATGATGGCAATCGCAAAACTCAAGACAAAGACACTGCCAGCGACTTAAATGAGTCAACGCCATATTGTTTTGCCAGCCGACAGCCGACAGCCGACAGCCAGGCTCAATTTATAAGGCCACACGACTCCGGCGCAGCAGGGAAGAGACGCTGCTTGCGGACGCGTTACCAGCGGAAGGGATTAGATTTTGAGTCCTAAGTCTTAAGTCTTATCGAAGAAGAAGTCACATCCATTTGAAATGATGACGAGTCCGCATTGCGGTTGAGTTTTCAATCACCATGACATCCGCAGGCAGACCAGTGGAGTGATTCGAGTGGCCAGAGTAGTTGGGGTCGTGGTGGCTGCCAAAGTTGAGCAATTTCTTCATTAAACACTAAGCTGTTGAGAAATTGGTAGGCGGACGTTTACTTTTTGGCCCATGGCTATAATTTCGGTCTGGTCACGTTTTACTAATACACTTAATTGTACGTGTACTCATGCTCGAGCTCATAGACACTCAGAGATAGTCATGAGTATTAGTTTTCGTTTTTGGTTTTGGGAAATTCTCGTTTCTACCTTTTGCAAGGGACTAGAGCAATTTGTGGGCGATGCGTTTGGATTCAATGTAGCGCGAATTGCGTGCCGCCATTTCATGCGTCGCGTAACGCATTCAAGCGCGTTGCGTTTCTTATACGTATACGTATTACGTTACACGTTACGCGAATTTCGGTTTTACTTTTTTGCCTTTGTTTGCCCGAACTCAAACGCGACACTCGTTAATTTAACGAGCTGCCCGAATTGTTACGGCGCGTCTTACTTCGTGTTTATCTCGTGACTGAGTCACGGCGAGTCACAGTGAGTCACCGGGTCACGTCAATTGGTCGTCGCACAGCTACGTTCTGTGTGGCTTGAGGCGCGTTAAAGAACTGAAAGCATTCTGAAAACTAACCTACGCAAAGAGTGGCCTATGCAAATGGTTCGGCTCTGGCGCAGGCGCTCTGCTGCCACTGTGACAGCAACATGTTGCAGCAACATTTATCGTAAGCTTAATTTAATTGTAACATATACCATTAGGCGACAGCGATGTTGGGTGCTTATGGCTCGAACATATACATATAAATATACGAACGTTCCCTTGCAGCTAGAAATTCCATGCGTCTTTTTCCGAAAGAAGTGCTTATGAAATATTTAATATGGCTTTGAATACAGGGAAAAAACACTTTCAAAATGTCCTTTGATTTGTGTCACGCAGCAAAACGAATAGCAGCAACAACAATAAAGCAGAGGCGCAACAATTGAAGCAGAAACAGGAACAACATTAATAAAATGGCAAAAACTCATGCATGACAAGGCGCGTTTTACAAGTTTTGTCAGGGCGCGTCTCAATTGAAAACGGAAAGCGCACATACACCTACAAACACACACGGACACGCACACAGCGACACACATAGTTATATACGCACATGCACATACCGTGACCCATTATGTTAGAGCGGAAACGGATATGAAGCCTGTCGCAACTGGGTGGCAACCCTGGCGGCAGCGCCTTATCAAAATCGATGAGGCAACATATGGTCGATTTTAATTTTCTAGCATGCAGACAATGACAGCGACACCAATACACTCACAATACACACACACACACACACATACACAAACACACACCTAACGTATACAGGCGTGTCGCCCTTAATGCCAATTCGCTTAACATATTTTCTTTAGAAATTGAATTTTCAAAGTTATTATAAATATTTTGTCAGACAAATGAAATTTCAATGGAATTTTTACAATTTTACCTACGCGCATTTCCTTCTAGTAGGGCAACGTATTTTTATCGCTTTGCTGTTGTCTTAGCAGTAAAACGTGTAGAAAAATTGAGAAAAACAAATCATCAAATATATTCTAAAATTGTCACACAACGGGCACTAAGCTATAATATTTACAGGCCACCCGGATCAAGACACTCAATACTCTGTCTACTAGCCCACTTGGCATCTATTATTTTACACTAACAAGACGATAACATTCCTCAACTGAGCGGCGACATTTCCCCATGACCCTGCGCCCCATAGCTACGAGCCACCTTCTGCCCCTTACCCAGCCCCATCCATCACACACAGTCGCCCCCCTCTCACTCGTTGGGCAACACATCGCTCAATGCTCTAAGTGAAATTTTATGCACAAGTGGGTAGCTCCACTTGTTATGGCTTCCGCTTTAAGTTACGGGGAATGGAGCGAGGGGAATTGTACGAGTATGATAAGCATTTTGCAGCACAAAATGTCAAAAATGTGAAATCATTTTCGCATCGTGCTAAATAAATTACAGCTTAATGTTAGTTATCAAACAGCTCAATTTAATTAATCCAATGCTTACATATCAGAGTTGTCGTAAATAATATATTTATCTAATTCAATTGCAAAATATATATTTACCAATTAGCAAGCCAATTATTACATAACCATTAAAATTAATATTATGGCTACCGCACTAAAAATACAACTGATCAAAAAGTTTAATTTCATTATGTTTATTTATTTGACTATTCATATGTGGCATTTTTATTTAATTATTATATGACTTTTTTTTTTGGCCCACAAAATAATTAAGTGTGCATATTTCAAATTTGGTTAGACGGCCACCCAGACACAACTTAACAGCTTGGAATAATAAAATACCTATTAACATAGAGCGAGATAGATGGAAAAAGCTGGTTCTCGGGCATTGCTTGTCTTTACATTTTTATAAAATATTTCTTTTTGTTTTGCAAAAAAAAAAAACAAAACAAATTAGAAAAGACTTCAATTCGTCGAAGGACACGAAAGACGAAAAAGAAAAATGAAAGTAAACCTACAGTGAAATTCGTATCATTAAAACAAATATTTAGAATTTAAATTATTATATCAAAAAATTTATTCTCATTTCTAGGTGACTTTGTTATTATCAGTAAGAGTCCTGGCCAAAAAAAAAACAGCCTTTCTGACCCAAAATAAATTTGGGAATGGAAAAAGTTCATATTGTGTTTGACTGACCTGTGTAAACTTCAGCTTAAAAATATAACTGCATTTTGTTGTCATCCCCTTTTTTTGGGGAAATGTGTTAAGCAACCCGTGGCGGCCGACCTCTGGTACTCCATTTGTTATTGTTGCTGAGAGGCTTCGACGCGTTGCGTCTTCGATTTGGACATTGATTGCATACCGAATTGATGGAAATGCCGACACGCCGTCGAACCAAAGGTGCGGGCTGAGGAGAGAACGACTAAGGGCTGGAGGCATGGGGTGATAACATGCTGTTATCCCAACGGTCGGGGTAGCCCATCCACCGGGAAATTGAATGCGGGGCGTGTGTAAAATTGATAACTTTGTTTGTGTAAACAGCGTCGCGACATTCAACCATTCAACCGACAAATTTTTGCACGACATGATGTATGTGTGCGTTACGTGTGCGTGTTTATCGCGCATACGTAACGTTGCCTCAGCTACCCCGTCCACACACATATTCGATGGCACACGCACACACACATACGAATTATCGGTGTCAATTTTTATGCTGCTACGTGTGCGAAATTTAACAGTGAGCACCTGATGATGAGTGGACGCACACGCCATGCTTTACCTTTTCAAAAAAGAAATGCACCACGAGCCACAGCAACAACAACAACAGCAACAACAACGAAAACAAGGAACAGCAACCAGCAATAGCACATAAAACGATGTCGCCCAATTTGGCATTACATTTCGGTCCATTGTTGTCGACATTGAGTCGATAACGAAATGAGTCCAAAACAGAAAGCAAAGCGCATAGAGAGATCCAACGAAACACAAAATAAACAATAGAAGCAAAAGCAACAACAGTCACAAAAGGACAACAGCAACAACAACAGCAGCACCAACGGCAACACTTACAACAAACAAAGTTAGAGACTTGTTATGGCCGACTAGAAGTTACCCTATGCACAGTTCTAGCTATGTAAACCGCCGCAGACTGTTAGAGCAGATTTTTACATCATTAGAAATACCTTTATTTCATTACTCTCCTAAAATATAGATGGGGAATATATATATGGTCAAGCTATCGAACTAGAAGAAGCCAGAAGCAGTTCTTAACTTTTGATTATTTTCATTAAGCAACTGCAAAAATGTGTGTCTAAGATCTGTTAGGCTAGTTTGTCGCTGCTGGCCTAATACAAGTTGAATATAGGGTATAGCCAGAGCAGGCGTCCAAAGAGACATTGTGGCAAGTAGTGGCTGTTGCGCAAAGCACAGGAAATCCAGATGCGAGTCCTTGTTGCTGGTCCAGGATTCAGGAGTGCGCTTTAAGCTTTGCACAACTGTTCATCAGAATTACAAATTGTATTCGATTTCCGGTATTTGTGACGCTTGAGTTAACAGTCGAAGTTAGCAGCCGAAAGATGGCACGGCGGGAGCTCTATTATTTTTTTGTCGCTGGGGCTGGCTACCCCAACTAGTCACGCCCCTCATGCTACGCCCACGCACACAATTTAAATGCCATATAAAGTTTTATGCATATTGCGCAATTGCTGTTGCTGTTGCTGATTTTTTCGTTAGTTTTACAAGTTTGCGACAAAGACAAAGCTGAGCCCGAGCCAACGAAACTGCTCAGTTGTTAAAAACATTTGATTCGATTAGACGGATTGATTTGTATTAACATAGAAAACGCATTGATTTCGCTCACTTGAGCACCCAGCAGAAAAGGGACTGAATGTCATTCGTACTTGAATAGTTCTTTGAGCTGAAGCCCAATCTTCAAATAATTCGAATGCGAAAAACCCTTTAAATCAAAATGGTAAACAATTTAAGGTTCATGATGGAAATTGCTCTTAAAAGGCTGCCAGCGTAAGCTTCGTGTGTAGTTTGTTCTTAACAAATGATATTTAATAGGCATTGATTTATTTTCATTTATTTTAATAAATTAACACTCGTAACTCTGTCTCTATCATTATTTACTTATTTATTACTCTATCTCTATCACTAAATGTGAATTTTAAAAATTCGGAGAATATTATTTTAGAATATTTTGCATATGCTAAATAATTGAACGTAATAAAAAATTGATGAATCCCATCTAATAATACCCTGTACACAGAAGATTAGACACGGAAGTGATTGATCTCATAGAAACATAATGTTTTTATTCTAAAAGGAGCTTAGAATGATTGGAATAGCAGCTCGGTGCAGGACTCACGGCGTCTTCTAGTCGAGCATTTATCGACTATAGCTCTCATACGTTTTTTGTGTGTAGGGTATTTTTGCAGTCGTGCATTCAGCATGTGCTCACTAATAAGTTGATCCATAAACATAATTGAATAGATAAATCTTGTAACTGCCTCAATTGAATGATAAAATTAAAATTAATTTTAAATCAGTTTCCAATGCGAGTCAACTCAATTAAAATAACAAAATATAAGTGCAAAATATCATGAATAATTCGCGTGCTCTCGAACCGAGGAACTGGCATAATCATAAAATATTCATTTTACGACTGCTGATAAAATGAATGATTTCGCTAATTGAAAAGTTGGCTTCATGCGAAAGTTTGTTTCGATTTTGAGGCTTTTTTGCAGTGCGATTTGCAGGACCTTCGGCAAGAATTTCTTGCGAAGATGCTGAGGTCATCCACGAGGCGCCAGTTTAATGAGCCCCAGCTCCGCAACCATTCACACCAAAGTTCAAACGTCTGTTGACCATAAAATCAACCAATGATTGACCAGCCATCCAGCGCCATTCGAGGACGGGTGTTGTTCGGCTAACTGGACGTTTAATTATGGCCAACATAATGCGCACAAATGGCAGGTTACATTCAATTTGACATGTAATTTTATCGCTGCAAACAAAAACGAAAACTTTATGTGTGTGAGAACGAGCAACTGTTTGAGTGTGTGTGTGTGTGTGTGTGTTGCCGCGTCATGAGCAATTCAAATACATATATTTTATTATTTTATTATCTACTGTTTTATAACTTTTTCTATCCCTAGCTTCCAGCTGCTCGAATAGTCCCCACCACGCCCTCTAAGCTGACACTCAAACTTTCCGCACGTTTTACGTATAAAAAATGCTCTGGTCGAAACGTATCCAAAGCTTCCGTCAGCAGATTTGTGTCGTACACGCCCTGCGCGCTGCGCCCTGCGCCCTCGCCCCCGTTCCCATGTCCCCGATCCGCTCTGCAATCGCCTGGCATCATAAGACGCGGCAAATGGCGCAATTGTGTGAAAGTTGAAAAACGTTTTTGGCGAAATGTGCGGCACTAAACAATGCCATAAAGCGTCAAACTTGTCGATACTTTTTCTGCTTCCTCTATCTAACGTATCAGCGAGTACGCCGCGCATCCGTATCTGCAAATGTATTTGTATCTATAGCTGTATCTGAGCTATGTATGGTTCGTATCTGCTGGGGTTTTCATATTGCTTGTGCTGTCAATTTCAGTTTTTTTCTTGTCGTTTGCTCAGACTCTGTTTTTTTTCTTGTGTTATTTGTGCTACTTTGATTATAACAATGGCAAACTGAAACTGCGATAGAGCTGGCAGGGACTGGGTGGGGGTGTGGGGACTGTAAGACACAGTGAGACAATCGTTTACAATCTTGGCAGAGAAAAGTTTTCAATTTGTAACTATTTGTTGTTCTGGGTTATGTAAATTGGCTCTGATTCGTTGTTGGAACTTTAAAAAACATTTTCATTGCGTTTGCATTTACGAATGTGAAAGTCCCTGCCAGGCCCTTCCGTGTCCCTGTCCTTTATCTGCTTTACACTTCATTTGCAGTGGCACATTTCAAAATCGTTTGCCAAAATTTCCAGCAAATTCTCATTAATGTGCATGCTAGTTAATGTGTGTGAGGGTGTGTGTGTGTCTTTGCCTGTGACTAATTTCGAGTGCCTGGCAATTGCATAAAGTGCATGAGCATTCGGGTCATCATCAAGCGTAACGCATAACTTGGCCCATTAATCATTTATGGGCTGCGCTTCAGTTTTTCACTTTAGCAGTTTTTCAATATATATTTCAACAACTTTTCTGCCACACAATGCACTTTTATAGGCCATGCCTGGACAGGCAGAAGGACGGGCGAACCAGGACCTTAACATAATGGCAATCGGTAGCTTAAATTGCAGTTGCCTCTGCTTGTTCTTGTTCTTGTTCTTCTTCTTGATGTTGTTGTTGCAACTTGTGGCCTTGCCATGGCCGCTATGGTAACAATTGTTTGCCCCAGGCAGGCGCATTCAATGGGCAATTCTGCTCAGCCCCAACGATAGAGTTGTCTCTGCTCCAAGTATAAGTGGGAGGCAGTTAGTTGGGTAGGTGGGTGTTGGCCTCGTGTTGAGTCCATTCATTGTTCCGTCCGTGGCAAATATCTTGATAACTTTTCTTAATATCCTTGCCCCTTACCAAATATGTTGTTTAAAGCTATGTCAAAAGCTCTAATAAAATGCTTCAATTATTTAGCTTAATTTAATTTAATTTCATTTTTCAGGCCAACGAGCAAAAATGTTCCTTTGAGAATTTTATATACACCACAGTTGGCGCTGAACGGAAATAAAAAATTATAAATAATTCAAAACTTTCGATTGACCAAAGTTAGTTTTTAGTAAACGAGTAATTTTATTTTGCAATGTACATTCATTTTGTTCATTTTAGCAACATTTGTAAATAGTTGTTTTAGAGTTTAGTATGGGGCACCTGCTAAATAGAGGAATGAGAAGTGGCAAAAACTTTTTGTTGCTAATTGGGCATATTTGAAATTTTAAGCATTTCCTTTCTAGACATCATGAAAAAGCCTTTTGACATATATTAAAATTATATCTAGCAGAAAATATTATGCATAATTTAAATATTATTTTTGCTTTATTTTATGTACTAAATATGAATTCATTTTTATAGTTTTTTTTTAATATTAAAAAATGAAATAAATTACAATGCTTATATATTTTATGTTTACCTTCTATATCTATAAAAAGCTGTTGATATAATATGTGACACAATTAATTGATTGATACAATTTTAGTAAGAGAGCTTTCCACTCGTTACTGTCGTTAGTAACTGCCAAGCTCTTCGATAATTTGCTTAGCTTATGCAATATGAGTCAACTAAAACGCTAATGAGTCAAATCGGTATACGAACCTGATTATGTCTCATTACCTGCGGAATTTGCATGTTTCGCATGACCCGAGCTTCAGCTGACGTGTTGCAATCTAATGATGCTCGACATTCAGTAGGTGCTGGTCGCAAAAAAAGAAAAAGAAAATCTATAAAAACTAGACACACACTACAGCACAACAACAGGACGAACAACAAAGTAAACATATGTCAATTTTCCACTCGAGCTGCGATTCAAAGCTGAGCTGAAAACGTAAAGTAAAAAGTGAAGAAAAAAATCAACGAAAAATCAGCAAATAGAATAGGAAACAGCGGAAAGCGGAGACCAAAGTCAGAACTAGAACCAGAACCAGAACCAGAATCAGAATCAAAACCAAAAAAGCGGAGATGGGAGACCAATGCCCAGGAATGTGCCATTCGCATTTATTTGCTATATGCGAGTGCCCCTCAGTAAGTGTGTGGGTAACAATGTGTGCGTGTGTGTGTGTGTGTGAGTGTGAGTGTGCACATTTCCTATGTATTTTCATTTTGGCAGCCAACAAAAGCCGATTTTATTGAAAATTTCTGTAGCTATTTTGCAACGTTTTCTTTTATGCGATTTTATTTGATTTCTTCTATAATTCGAAAGCATTTTAAGAAGTTGCGCCAGGCGGACAACACGAACGCTTCTTGATAAATATTGGCTTACTCATATGAAGCTATACATAGGGTAAAAAATATGTATAAAAATATAGATATATATATCTGTATATATATATTTATATATATATTTATTTGTATGTATATTAGCAGGAGTCAGTGACTGGTTCCCGAGTTCTGGACGAGGACAAGTCCGTTGACGAGTGGCGGCTGCTGGGCAAGTTTTGAGTGAGGCTTGGGTTTGAGTTCAGTTGGTGGTTTGGTTGTGTTTGGTTGGTTTCGGTTATTGCCGAGTTGACAGTGCCATGTCACAACGGCAAATTGCTGGGAAACATGTAATTTTCATGGTTAGTTACATTTTTATTGTGACATTAAGTGGTTCGAGTTGCTGCTCAGTTTTATATTTTGTTGTTGTTTGTGGAGCCTACGAATTGATTGGAATGCCCACATGAAAGGCTATTATCTCAGCGATTACGAACATTTTCAGCCGGCGCTGCATCCAATATTCCCCTCTTACCATCAACAAAATATGTCTGTTGTGCACACACGCAAAGAAAATGGGAAATAAAAAAAATAAATTCCGGGCTAACAAAATTTGAATACCCTTATTAAAAAAAAATTATAATAATTGCCACATAAAATAAATATATAAATATAAATATAAATAAATATAAAATATAAGTATTTAAATCTAATTTCGATGAATTTAACAAATATGTTCTATAATTAACACTTTTTGCTGAGCTATCAATAAATACAGAGTTCAGTAAGAGGCTTATGATGGGAGCGTAAAATAGTTATTTGGGGCAAATAGAGAGAACAAGAGCGAGAGAGAGCAAATATGCAGAGAGAAGAGGAAGCGATTGTGTTAATGGTGATAAATACACAGAGCCAAAAAATAATACAGAGGGAGAGAAAAAGAAAGGCAGAGAGAGAGAGAGAGAGAGAGAGAGAGAGAGAGAGAGAGAGAGAGTAAAAGAATAAATGATGCGAGCATATCGGACAATTTAACACTCAATTATATAACATTACTGTATTACGCAGATTGGCCATAAATTTTGGCAATATTGCTTAAGAGACTTGTCAACACTCTGCTTGAATACAATATACACTTGAAACTGAAAGGCCCCATTGTTAGAGTATGATTTCAGCTAGCTGTTTAGCCGGAAATGTGTGAGTGAGCCAAGTGTTGTCCATTTAACAGGGTAATTCAACACTCCAAACAGTGGACAGAGTGGACGGCCATAGATTACCCGACTGGCCTGACCCGGCCTTAGCCCGCCTGACTGACTAATGGACTGATTGACTGATTGACTAACTGGCTGCAGCGTCATGCAGCTCATTGGCGTCCTGCAATTTCACAGAATCCGAATACATTCATCAAGTCTGAAGCGTTTCGTTGAGGAGTTTGTTTTGCTATTTGGCTCTGTCATGGCGTCTATCCCAGCCATGACTGGACTGCGGATTAGATCAACATTTGTGTTTACTCTGCCGGCTGGCATACCACTACCACTACCAGCACCACCAGCAGCAGCAACACCACCAAACACGAAGCGGCAAACGTCAAACAATAAATCGCAGCTCCTTGTGCTTGCCAGCATAATAAGTACGTTAGCTTCTGAGTTTACGTAATCCATTGCCTACACGGTTACCCATTTGCGATTAACCCGCCCAAAGAGCCACATACTCACAGACACACACAAACACAGAGAGAGATAGACAGCCACAACACATAGACACTGGCAAAGCCGCAGCTACAAAGCAGACAGCATCAGGTTAAGTTCACCTTGGAGGCGGGTTAACGGTGTGGATGAGGCAGGGGTGGAATCGACTGTGGGCGGCTAGACGCTACTAGCAGCTCTGTAGGTTAGCGGGATAGATGAAGCCTGCCAAAGGGGAGCTAGGCGGTGGGCAAGGTCGCTGCTGGTATCTTCTGTTCGTTGCCTCTTTGCATTTTATTGTCGAAACGTTGCGCTCATTGTCGTTGCTCTCGTCGTTCTTATTATTATTGTTGTTGTTGCCATTGTTGTTTATGTGCGGGTATCAAAACGCTATTATGGCATGACTATGACGACTGTACCTCTATACCTCTTCACTGCGACTCTGTACCTCTTTAATTCTATACGTACTTATGCTCACGTACTTGAGCAGAAATATTTGAACTACTTGAATACCCTAAAAGCATTCTTGATAGCTGAATCTTTGAATAAGACACGCTGCATGTCCCTTGAGCTTTGTATGAAGCACACACATCCAGTTTGAAGCTGAACGACAAAGAATTTCTTTAAGATGTATTCAGTTGCAGTTACAATATATAAATGTTCCATATCTTTAATGTAGTCAAATGAAATAACTGTTTGCTGTCTAGACTATTACAGGGTATCACTGCTGTAGTTGCGAAGTAAACAGTAAGTTGTGCTTAGTATTTATCTGCGTGTGTGTGTGCGTGTGTTTCTGGCGCTTGTTAACGCCCTCGTTTTGGCGGCTTTTCGCAAAGTTTGCCAGCGCTGCTGTTATTAGGCAAAATTAAAGACTTTTGTCGCCTACACGCTCTTGGAGAATGCACGTACCCAGAAACAAATGGGCTTTGTAAATAAGCAAGCAAAGCCTAGCCTAGCCTCCCGATTCAGTGGCGAGCAAGGAGTGGGCGTGGCAATCTGAAGGCATAAGCCTGGACAGCGTGCAAATTATTTTAAGCAAACTTCATTCTTGAGTTTGTACAATTCGTTGCTGCTTGCTTGACACCCTCTGAGCGGGGGAGTGTGAAGTGGTATAGCAAAAATGTGAAGGAGCACAAAGGACGGCAGTCAGACCCACACAGCCCAAGACCCAACCAGTCTAAGCGGGCACAACTCGTTCATTGCTTGTTTTTCAATCATTATTCAGGAAAAGGCTTTTCCAAGGCTTTGGCCCCAAAAAACATTGTATACGAGTTGGCCAGATTGTTACTATACATATATATGTATGTATTTGTATGTGTGTTCTGGTGTGTTTGTAGAGTATCGTGTTTTGCACGCTTTTAATTAAAATGGGGGTCTACGATTTTTCACTTTTGCTCGGCTTTGAGCTGTGATTTATGAAACTTGCTTTCATGTTTTATAGTTTTATATATAAATGTAGGTAGTTAGGTATAAAACTAAATGCTAAGTAAATGCTAAAAGGTTCAACCAGACACAAATACAGGCCTCCACACACCTCCGCTACCTACGCCACCCACACACGGGCAAGGAGCTGTATCTGCAATTTTAATTGAAAACAAGTTTAAAGGTCAGTTGAATGCGGTCAAGTGTGAGCAAAGCAACCTGTCCGAAACCTCAAATACAGTCCCTTAGTTTCTCATATAAAAGCCATCACAATGATGGTGCAAATATGAGGAAACCAAAGACACAGGCATATATATTAAATATATAACTAACACATATACACATATATATTGTGTGTAGCCAGCAATGTGTTCTTATCGGGCGGCACAGACTCCGCTGGAATGCGTTTGTGCGCTCGCTTGTACATCATGCGATTAACAAAAATGCCAGCAACTAAGTACACCCCACTAAACTAAGCACAATTAATAGCATGTGACCCTCCTGCCCTCGCAGTGGGGCCATCACAATGCGGCCGTAAGACATTTGCTAATATTGATACATACATAATAAGATTATGGGGCACGTGAATGTTGCCATTTGTTATCACTCATTAAAGGCATGGGGGATCGGGAGCAGCCAGGAGCAGCTACCAGGAGCAGCAGCAGCCAGGACACAGGCATGGCACTTAATGGCAGACGCCTTTCGCCTTTCGCCTTAAAGCTTTTACTGTCACACGCTGCGTATGCGTAATATGCCCATTGGCTGACATTGACAGCATTTAACGCGCAGCTGCGCACTCCCATAAATATGTACATATTGAGTACAGTAATTGCAGCAAATTTCCATCAACTTCCAACCACAACAAAAGCAAACATAAAACAAGTACAGCAACAATGCCTGATTTAACAGCACACAACATTGCGTATACGCATAGCGAATACTGCACTACCTTTGCCAGCTAAATGGAGCATTTAGTCAATCAATGGAAATAATCGCTTCACATTTTAATAGAGAGTTTTCTAACTGTCATGACCTGATGTCAGCCAACTCGAATGTCACATAAATGTCTTATTATATTTCTGTATTTGTGGACTGAATGTGAAATTTCTTAATTAAATTGAATGCCATCGAGGCAGGTGCTTGAAAATACAAGCCCTGCAGTGGATTTACCACAACACACACTTTTTGTTATTTTCTAAATGGAATCCTTTATTGAAAACGCACCTTGCCGTCCTCTAATCAAATATGTTTTCTGTAATTTAATCCTTTAAGACTTCAAATAACTGCACATTTGTATATTTTGCAATTGCCTCTAAAATGGCCAATTTTCAATTCAAGCAGCAAAATCTGAAGCAATTCATAAGCTATTTGCATGTTGCGTAAAATTGCAAAATGAGTAAATTTTCAATTTGTGGCAAAAATAATTTTCCTATTCTTTTTAGTTTATTTTTTTTTGTTGAAAATATCGTAAATACTGGCCATAGCTATAAAATGCGGCCAAGACTGCAATAAACTATTTATGGACGAGTGACCCTTAGATATCTCAATTACCATTAATTGAGTTTCCATTGAAATGTCTGTTTGGTCACTTGCAAAGGCTCTTCACGCACAAATCAATACCGAAAAGCGCATAAATAATGCAGCATTTGCTTTTGTTGTAATAATTCAGATCTTTCAGAGTTTTGTGCACGTCATCAGAGGAATATGAAGAAATACAAACAAAGCTTTTATTTGTCATTCAATTTGATAAGTGATTCTATAAGAATAAGAATTTTTCTTGTGTCTTCTTGATTGAAAATGACTTTTGTCATTAGGACTGAGTGTCGAGGCAGGTCCAATAATTGCCGGCGGCAGGCCTTACGAACTGGTAAGAGAGACAGCGGATGTGAAAACCTTTTGTCATGTTTCTCTTTTCTATTTTATGCCTTGTATCGATGCGTCTCTGCTGGCCATTATCCATTTAACAATAAAGGCCAATTAGAAAACGGTATTGGCTTTTGGCCATGACGCCGTATCCGTTTTCGTAGTTGTTGTTGCCGTTTCCTGGCTTTGGATTTCTATGTACTTGCAGTAGCTGAATGTTGTTTTTCCTTGTACTGTTTAATTAACGCTCGTTATGGTTTCGAAGCCATAAAAGTTGTGCTCTGAGCCAAGTCAATTGGTTTTTGGGCCAATTGCATTTAGGCACATGCACATAAAAATTAAACGCTGCCCGTTGCAGCTAATGAAACCCGAACCGAAAGACAATCAACGACAACGACGTGACAGGCACCCAGTCAGACACGCAGACAGACATAGAGTCAGTCAGAAACCCAAGGAATGAC
The DNA here is from genome assembly GCF_003285905.1 of Drosophila hydei. Taxonomy (NCBI): domain Eukaryota; kingdom Metazoa; phylum Arthropoda; class Insecta; order Diptera; family Drosophilidae; genus Drosophila; species Drosophila hydei. Next base: position 903,280 of record NW_022045657.1, read on the forward strand.
AACTACGTGTGTGGGATGGCTGCTCACTTTAATTTGAAGTGTGCATATGTTGGCCATTATTCCCACATTATGATGCTTCACTTTGTCGCTTCCACACACACGCACACACACACACACACACACGAGAGTTGCTTTACCGTTCGCCCGGTCTGAACTTCATGCATGCCACCACATGCCTAAGGCAGAGTCTCAGAATTCAGCCTCATCCGGACATTGCACACATGCCGCGCTTCTGTTCTATTTGTATGGACGGATGGACGAGCGGACGAATGGACAGGCGCAGAGTCGTAAGCCCCACATCTATTTTACATTTCCACATCATTTGTTCTAGCCATGAATTGAATGTATTATACAGCAGCCGCACCATAGGTGGTCGCACAACAGCCGCATTCGCATTCGCATTCGCATTCCCATTCAGATTCGCATTGAGCCCAGCAGTTGGCTGACCATTCCGAGCTGAGCGTCTGCCAGTCTGCTAGTCTGCGAGCAGCGAGCCACATGCGTATGTGATGTAGCGCATAATGATAACGTGGCCCGAATGCTATCCCAAAAACGGAGCACCATTTAATCCCCACACACACAAACACACACTGTCAATGCCACGCCCAATAAGCGTGCGGCATGCTAACCGACTTTTATTGGCATATGATTATGGGCTCCCATTTTTTATGCCCTACTCTTCACAGTCGCTAAGTGCAGCGCCGCAGAAGAGACTAAACAAGAGAGACTCTGAACATGAGAGCATGAGAGTTGCACATAAAAGTTATATAAACACAACATAAAATAAATTGAAATATTTACAATCAAGCTTGTAAATGTTCTCACAATGTTATATGGGCACACGAGAGTATCTCCTTTGTCATTTGAATACGACCCACACTCGCCAGCACACAACAATGGAGCATGCATATAAAATAGCTCCCAGAGCCCAGCTATCAATTCATCAATTTCACTTACAATAAACGCAGTCCTCTTCATATCTGACCACAACAAATGTGTTCCGGCAAATGATTTCTCTTTTCAGTGATGGATACTTACAGAAGGATAAAGGATGTGCATGAATTAAAAATAAACAGATATTTGTAAAGCTTTGACAACATTTTGATAAGAAATTATACTAAGAAAATGTAGTTAGAGCTGAAAGTAAATATGTGAATCAGAAATCCTTATTGTTATTTTCGACTATACTTCACAGGATCATTTCTGTAGTCAGTCTTCGCTTACTTTCACACAAAAAAAAAACAAAAAGTGTATTGCTCGTCAAAATTGGATGTCATTACGAGCCCAATAATAATGATATACGTTGCGCCAATAAATCATTGCGCATTAAATAATTTTACGTGCTTTGATATAAATGCATTTTATGCCCGTGATGGACACCTAAAATTGTCTATAAAAATTTCATTGCCTACTTTTATGCGCCACAATAATTTTAACTACTTGCTTGTAAGCAGAGCAATTAAGCAAGCAGTGCCCATTTCTAAAGATTTCATTGCATACCTGGAGGGGTAAATCAGACATTACATAAACAGTAAACTAGCTTGAACTTGGCATATATTGCAGCCACAGCAATTCTTTCGTTCGACACGCAAGCATTGTGAGCTCGTCTAAAGAGCCAGCTTGCATGCAGTCCTGCCCATTTGTAGGGTAGCCAATTAAAACATTATTAAAGGCTTACATGTTTTATTGCCTTAGGCCCAGCTAAAAACAATCTAAATGCTAATTTATTTACCTTAATGCCAGATTTTTTAATAGCATATATATATTTTTATAGCTGGTAGATAAAATTACACTTGTATTTTGTTAGACATGCCGCATAAAGCCGCTATTAACAGTGGCCCATTTACTAAACGCTTTGGTGCCCTAGCACAAACAATGATTCCTGTAACTGATGTGTCTACAAGAGTGCGTTCGTGCTTCTGGCTGTGGCTGTGTGTACATATATGGGTGGGTGTGCGTGTTCTTCTTGTCTCCATATCAGTCGCTATTAATGTCAACCTCCCGCTGGCTTCGCTCACTGGCTAAACTTAACTGGTCCTTTAGCTCACGTTGGGTTACCTTTACTTTATGAATTTATGGCTTCGTAGTTGCTTTGCCAGTTAAACTGCCACCAAGTAGGTAGGGTTGACGGTTGAGGGTAGGGACTGCTTCTGGGGCTGCGTCACTATTTGCGGTCGGAAAGTCTATGTAACAGCGATGAGAGCGAAGCATTTACAGTTCATACAATATTCCTAAGCATACAGCTTGACGCAGTGCTTTGTATATGTATAAAGTGATATATGTGTGGGTATCTGTGTGCGTGTGCGTGTGCGTATGTGTGGAATGTGCATATACATACTTAGCGTAAACTTTTGGCGGCCTACAGCATGCCAACTTTGAACTTCGACGTTGTCGTTGCTGCTTGGCCGCTGTTTACATTGTTTCAAAGCTAAATGTCATTATAGCTGGGCATCCCTCTGCACCGTCTTGCACCGCCCTGCCCGGCTCCAGTCTAGTGGCTGCTTTTGTAGCAAAAGCTAGAAGCTTGTTTGCTTGCATGCATGTCGCCTGTGTACACACTTCTATCTATGACTGTGTGTTTGTGTGTAACAGTGCGTATGCGTGATGCGCATAAAATGCCATACGAAAATAAAAGCCTTGCGTCCGCCCGCCAAGCATCCCAAGCACACCACGCACATCAGTTCACACACATTCAGACAATTCATTTGTGTGCCCAGCATTCGCCCCTCTAGATTTTTGCTGTCTGATTTCAGCGTGTCCTTCATACAGCGCTACCCCTTTTGGCATTCGGGCGCAACGCCCTGGCAGAGAGAAGGCGTTGTCACTTTATCTTAATGTGTTACCACCTACAACTTGGTGGCGTCGCCTCTCGCCTGATATCTGGTCTGAGTGTGTTTTGCAGCTCAATGTGTCCCTGCGGTAGCATAATATCATCATTTATTGATCCGATTTATGTGACAAGCGAAAACTATGTGCTCGCTTTGATATTGGGCGGCTAACGTGTTGATAGCTGGCGGGAGTTTTAAAAAAAAAAAAAAAAATATATATATATATATATATATATATATATATATATATATCGCACATATATCGCAAATTAGTTAAGATATGTGATGCGATACGAATTTAAAAGAACTAAACTAACTGGGGAGCTGTCAATTAATCATCTTACTTACAATGATGTTTGCAGGACCAAGGCTTCTCCTGTTGCCCCAATCACATGCATAATTTATATGTTAATAAATATCTATTTTGCTTTTGCGGTTTTTGCCAGCGCATAAATTACAAATTGTATGCCTAGCTACACAGACACACGCCCGCTTCTACGCAGTGTGAACTTTAATTTACTGACTTTCGGGCAATCAGCTGCCAGACGAAGCAGTCAGCAGAGCTAGTAACAGACCGAGCCCAGTTGGCCAGTTAAGTGCAAAGCAAATCCAGCAAGAGGCAGGCATAGCGATGCCCATGCCCTCAGCCTCGTCCGCAGTTACGTACCTACCAATCGTAGCGTACGTGTAGCGGATGCGCTCATAAATCAATGTTGAAATCAAATAGTACTCGTCGTTTTATATATGTATATATGGAGCCTTCTCTTTGAGACGGGACCAAACCGGATGCCAGGGAAATGGTCAGCCGACGCCACCGGGCTAGCTCGCTGAGTGTGACCTCTGTCCCTGCCTAAGGGGAAACGCATTGCTGCTGGCTGCCAATGTTCAGCTTTTTTGACATGGGGCTCCAAGCAAAGCCCAGCTCCAAAATACTTATGTATAACGCGTCAGAATTAAAACTAAGTTTGCAGCTTTTTTTATATTTGGGATCAACCTTTTTCACGCACACCTAACAAACTTTCACTTATTCAGAAAATAAATAAAAAGATGGAAATAAAGTCAGTCAATCAAGACGCAGCTGAGGTATTGTTTGGCAACTTCAATGCCATTGATACTGCAAATATTGTATGCTATTTTTAACATATATCCATTTGCCCTTTGACCTGTAAGTACTGCTGTAGTATGCTTTTTATGTTTGAATATATATTTCTAAGGAAATGGCAGACTCTCATAAATTTAATTTGCTGACATCCAATTTATAATCATATTTTTGTTGTTTTTTCTGTTCATTGCGTCGTCATTTCGTGCAATATCAAATGGAAATTGAAAAATTCCTGGAAAAGTGTCGAATGTCTTACAACTGAAACCGCGTGCCATATACATATACATCATGAAAGGCATATACATATTTTATTTGCTCAGCCATAAATTGGATTTTGTTTGTTTCACTGATTAACCTTTGAACAACTGTTTAAGGCCAGTAAACCCCAAGAGTAGCACTGCTAGGTGATAAAGCGCTACGGAAATTAACAGAAATTTTAAAGGAGCTACAAATTAATTAGCCTGAAAAAAATTGCATTAATAAAGAAATTTTTGTGGGATATATTGTTTTACTTGACTTAAATTTAATTTTCAAAATAAATTTCATATAAATATTTCAGCTGAAAGTCTGTTGGCTTCTTTGTTTATATATCATACCATATTGAACATATTCATTTGAGCCCTCGTCACTTGCTTCGCAAATGGAAAGTCATGTTAAAAGTCGTTTTTATATAATTCATTTGGTAGCAGGCTCAGCCTTTGAAATCTGCAGGTTGTGACTGATTCAGCAAGTTTTTTGTTCCGGATTTACCTGCACTTTTGCTGCAAATATGTATGAGAAAAATAAATATATATGAGAGCGTATACCACGTGATTTTGTCTTAAAGCGCGGAAAAACTCGGACGAGATGATTCTGAAACTCTTTTGGGCGTAACTCTGACAACAATTTCTGGCCCATTAACAGCTGACGCTTTTGCGGGCCCACAAACGAGCTGTTAATGCAGTATCTGGCAAAATTTCACTCCAGCCACTCCCACTCCCCACTCCCTTTAGCGCCAATTAAGTAATCAGGTTGTTGGCTTACCAATTTTGCATGAAATTCTCTTATCGGCTCATTTTTTCTTTAGACAGAAGCCAATGCCGCCGTCAACGTGGCCCTTAGCCGGGGCTCCACAGTCTGTTTGAGGCCAAAGTTTTACGTGTCGTCGTCTTGTCCTTTGGCGATGTCGTCAATTTCTATTCTCACAGCGGGGTTAAGTGCCTGGGGCCAAGTTTTTAAGGGCCTATTCAATTTCTACGCTTGATTAAATAATGTGCCATGTTGTTAGTTGTTGTTGTTGACGTTGGCAGACGCTTTTAGCGTTTGGGGCCTCAACTAGGACAATTTCCATGTACACACACACACACAGACATACGCGCATACACTCTGCTCAGATTATGTTTATTTTGGGTCTATGTGCGTATGACAGACGGCAGACCATCAAAATGGAAAATGTTTTGCTTGATGAGCTGTGAAAAAAAATGTAAAACTTCAAAAAAAAAGGACGAAGTAGAAGCAGTAGCTGTAGCAGCGACAGCAGCGGGCAAATTATACATGTGACAGCATATAGCAGCAACTGTGAATGCGGCTGTGACCATGGCCCGTACAAGTACTTTTTTGCCTATAACTGTCGTACTCACATTCAATTTGAACTACATTCTATTCTATTCATTTGCATATTCCAGCAAGAGCTCAGATGTACTTCTGCACTCTATTTATATACAAATCTATATCAACTTAAATATATATTTTTAAATATAAATATAAATATAAATATATGTGTATATATATTTATTTATGTATAGTCATTTATTCATGCTGCTGTTCATTATTTTAATTTTCTAACGAATAACTGAAAGCAGCCCGCAACATGTTGCCAATGTCTTCAGCAGCAACATGTTGCCAGCCGTCGCTCACAGCCGCTCTCTCTCTCTCTCTATGTCTGTTAGTGCTTCGTTCGCTCTTGCGCTCTTTTGCTCGTTCGCTCTTAGTGTCTGGCTAGTGTTAGGCTAGTCCTTCGTTGCACCGGCTACGGGTTAACATGGAACTCTGTCAGCGAGTCAGTGGGTCAGAGACAAATGCGGCGTATAGGTTATATGACTTCCCTACCCACTCGACTGCAGCTCATTGAAACTTTTGCAAGCATTGAAATTAAAGCTGGTTAATTAGCAGGTGGCAAATGGTAAATTGCTTACAAATTGCCGCAATCCAACAGAGACTCAATGTCTGTGGCAAAACAAAAGGCGCAAAGTAGCGTCAAGGCAAACAGATGCTGACTGAGTGCCAGAAAAAGCTGTGACAAGCCCGACGGTAATTGGTCGGGTCACTGGATCAGGTTCAGGCTAAATGTTTGTCTTGTTTTTGCTAATTTTTGTTTTAACAACTCACATGTTTTGGCTTTGGCCGAGCTCGTGGACTAACAATAACACGTTAACAGGGTCAGGCGCACAACAGTCGCAACAATAACAATGGCAACTGCAACGAAGCAAATGTAAACAAAACTCATGTAAATCACGCATACGCAGCGTTGCACGCGCACAATAACAATGTGAGCAGGGTCTCGGGCGGAGGCGGGGGCGTGGGTCGGGCAGGCTGCAGCTCAAGTGGTCTCCATTACAGCAGCATCCAATTGAAGTGGCTGACAAGCGTCTAACTGGAGCATTTGCCGCATAATTCTAAGCACATTAAAACTACTCACATCCGAACTGAAAAAGGTACAATAGCTCTGCCACAGGATGGGGCACACAGACCTGACACAGTCACCGGTTAAGCTCGTGCTGTGTGAATAACAGTTTCCAGCTGAGTGAAATCGAATATCTTCATTTTGGCATCAGCGCAAAAAAGGACTTTCGACTATTATCCAGTTCAGAGCTGTATCATGCTCGCAATATATGAACAAATATTACTGAATTTTGCATCAAGTTGAAATGCACGTTCCATGTGCACTCTCCTTAGTAAACACATTTTTTGCGGACACTTCAATAAAAACCTTTGTTTATTTAAACTGTTTCCAATTAATATTCTTGTGTTATTTACTATTAGTTTAATTTAATATTATTTATTTGAAGTGCTTTTAGTTTACGCAAACAATTTAGCCAATCAGTGTGTTTAGATTGGATAAATAGCTTTAAGCTGACATTTTGAATTTCATTTTCTATTAAATTATTATATATATGATATGAAATGGAAGTGAAGAAGATAATTCTATATATGGTTATTTCTTTTTTGTTGTTAAAAAGCTTTAAATATTTACAAATAATTCATGCACGTGTGAACCCAAAAAATATAGGAAAAGATAGAAAATAAATTAAGCCTATTTCAACTGGTTCATTGCATATGCGACACTTGAAAGAACAAAATTTTATATTAAAATGCGCAATAAAGGCAAATTCCTTGCAAATGCAAATGATGGGAATGGTCTCTACAAAAAGTAAATTCATAAACCATAAAAACGAATAAAACAAGTAAAAAAATATGGGACAAAATCGTAAAAAAGTGGAAACACAGCAAAGAAATTCGGAAAAATCTATATATGATTTAGATATGAAGGTCATGCGGCAAGGTGCCTTGCCTAACAAACCGAAGCTCTCGGTCCATAATAAAAAATGTGAGTACAACGCGTAGCACATACGCATACAGCCTGATTGGGTTCAGTTGATGACATATAACGCGCTTTGCAGTCCAGACTTATGCAGCTTCTCTCTTATTTTGATAATATGTGGGCGATGCTAATTAGATTCTGCTGTAATGTTTATTGAATTATTTTTTGTAACTGAGCCAAAACTGTTGTAATGGAATAAACTAATATTGGTTAAAAGGCTTACTTCATTATATACGTATATGCATATGTTATACATTCTGTAAGAAGAGGAACTGCAGGTGTATCGAGCATGGAGGTATTCAGATACGAACATGATTCGTAAGCTGGCAGATGTCATGTGCCGCGCCTTGCTATAACCGTACTGTATGCTATAGTATGTAAATAAACACAACACTCCATAAATTCAGTTCCATATGCTGCCTTTAATAAAGCGGAGCTCGCCTCGAGCACTAAGCCCGCACGCCGTGTGTGAAAATTGAAGTGGGTTTTGGCTGGCTTTCATTTGTGCAGCGCTTATTGCCACATGCTTCTTCCCCTCTGTCTTCCTGCTCGCTCCTTCATTGTGTGTGTGTGTGTTGCACTTTTGCCAGTCGAAATTTCATACAAATTTCATACATTTCTTTTGAGATTGCCTGTGTCGCGCCCATTAACCGCCAAGTGTGCGCAATTACAGGCGGGCCACGTGGCACGAGAGCGACCCGGGAGTCCACGCTTGACAAAAAGAAAAAAATGAAAGAAAAAAAGGACGCAAGTCGCAGGAAGTCGCCTGGTTCGCGCTTTACAGCTGATTTGCATTTTTGGGGCAAGCACTGCAGGTGGCAGCAGTCGTCGCATAAGAGCTGTAGTCTTTGTTGTTCTCGCTGTTGTTGTAGCAGCTTGACTGGGATCTCAGCTTACGGCTGGCAGCATTTGCCTTATGGCTGGTGGGCGTGGCACACTTGTGGCATCCGCTCGCTGGCGCCCCTAGCTGCTGGTCCTGTCACATTTTCTTTATGCTTGAACCGTCTGTTGAGTGTTTCGCTTAATGCAGGTAAACGAGTTTTTTATGTTCCCAGCCAAAGGGCATTGCGGAGAAGAGGCGTGGCTGCTGCTACTCATTCGCTGCTTACTTAATGAGACATTTTCCACATAAAAAGCAAGTGCTGCAAAGGAAACCACAGAAAAACTGACAGCAAGTGCAGTTTATTGTATTGGCGGATACTTCAATTGGCCAACAGACAGCGCAAACCATAAATCAGCTGCTTGTGTGTGAGTGTGTGTGTGTGTGTATTAAAATTAACCAACTAGCAGCTCAATAAACATTATCTTGAATACACTGTAGCTTGGCAGAGCAAAGCCACAGACTGTTGCTGCTGCTGCTGCTGTAGAGGATGCCAAGACGACACTGACAGCATGTGATGAATTGTGCACACGTTCCACGCCAAATGGAGGCTGAGACTGATGGCTATGCTGCTGCTCATGTGGGCTATCCCACACACACACCAACACATAAACACCTAGCCCGCAGTCCAATCGAGATGCTGTTGCTACTACTGCAAAGCCTTTTTGATGCAGCAACCATAACTCATCGAGCCAAAACACTTGCCGTCTGAGATAAAAACTATCATTTGCCAAAGCTGACTGTAAAGATGGCCAGTGTTAAAGCCAGGTGATCCCATCCACCTAAGCCCCGCCCGCTGCCGTAGACTCTGTTTCGTGTGTCCTGCCTGCCAAATGGCATTTCACACGTTTTTATCGCATACGAAAACAAGCAAAACATGAACGAATTTTATTATCTACGGGCTGTCGAATACTTAATGCTCTTGGGTATATGTTTCCATGCTTCCTGGCAGAAGGTGTGAATTACTATATATTATCTGATTACAGTCTAGCCAAAGTATTAATGAAAATTTCATTTCTGTTGCTTAGGCACATTATCAATAATCTAAGACTTACTACGATAGATATTTGTAGAAGTCAAGAAATGACAAGTGAATACAGAATTGCACTCATAGATCTTTAAACTAAGTCCGGAATGTTCCCATCGATCTTAAGACCTTATATAAATGATATATCTGAAGGGGTTTCCTTTTGTCAAGATATACATGTTTAGAATACTCTTAGTTAGGGTATTTTAAAAGCAAGTCATTTATTTTGCTGGTGCTGCTGCTGCTGCGCTTGATGACGCTACTGATGACTAGATGACTTGATGACTTGCCGACTTGACGACTCGGCAGCCAGCGGCTTCTGCCCCCTCCCTGTTCTTTGAACCCTGACTTTGTCGGGCCAGTGTGACGCCATTGATGGCACGCACGCGGCGCTGTTGTCTTTGGGCTGTCAACTCGATTTGTATGTGTGTATCTGTAGACGGCACAGAGGGCCCCACACATAGGCAACTGCTCTAAGGAACCTATGCTTAGAATTTTGCATATGTTGTTGGCCATTTGTTTATTGTTTTGAGGCGAGTAAAGAAAAAAGCAATGGCAGCGACATTGTGGCGCAAATTATTCATGAAGCGAATGAGCTCAACCAATCCGTCCCGCTTCCACCCGGCTCAGAGCTCGCAGCTAACAGCTCACAGCCTCGGCCAGCCCTTTCTTAAGAGGTCGCACCCGCACATAACGTACCAGGACGCAGTCAAGTGGCCTAATACATATTTTTGGCAAGCCAAAGTGGCTTTAACCCCAACCTCTAAAAGCCTGTAGTCAGAATTTCTCTTTTACTCTTTTCGCCTCTTTAGTTTTTTTTTTTGGCATGTTTTGCATATTTGCGTGGGCGTACCGCGTCCCCTGGCATTGGATTGTTGTTGGCTGTCGGAAAATTGTGCGCCAGTTAAATCGTATTAACTTTTACCGCCAACTGGCTGAAGTATATTAAGAATATATTGAGCCGCTTAAAATACAAGTCTATTCCAATCTCAGCCGCTGTGTCCTTCACCCAACTTCTTTTGGCAAGCATTCAAATAGCAAGAGGAAGAAGAAGAAACGGCACCAACAGCAAGACGAAGAAAATTGCATTCACATGCAACGTTTGGCGTAGATTTTCGCAGACTCCCCTTGGCCTCAGCTCTGACTGCGCTCAAAAATGTTGTATGGCAATCCAGGAGCAGGATATAGGGACACCCAGGATCCGCCACATGCATCCAAGTGGGTTTAAACTGCAATTTATCTAAGCAGCCCAAGGCATGTCGGGTCCGGGTGTAGTGCAGTGCCGGCAGGGGCGTGGCAGGACGTCGCATAAGGATAAGCATAAGTTTGCACACCATTTTCTGCGCTTTGAGTTGCGACTCGAGTTGAAACAGAGGACGGGGAGGTGCAACTGTATATATTTAACTGGGGCAAATAGGGAAATATATAATATACGTATATGTACACGAATACTTTGCATCTGTGCAACGCGGCTTTGAATCTATTATTCATATGAGGAGCCATATGTCTTATGGCCAAGCCCCGACTCGCAACATATATATCAATAGAACTAATTGTTGTGCTAGCATAACATATGTCTGCCTCCTTCTTTCTCAGACTCTTTCAATATGAGTGTGTATGTGTGAGTGGGTGTCTACTTGTGTAGTTAGTCACATTCCCTGGGGCATGGGGGCTTAGACGTCAATGCCGAGTAAAACATTTATGTGTAAATTGTTGGATTAGACGATTATCCCCCCAAGGACTGTGCGCCACAAAGAAAGGGCTTATGGCTCAACAGTTCAAAAAGTTCAAAGAAGCTCCTATGGCAGGCAGATGTTCAATTGATTGCTGGCTTAATGCCTTACTAAGCGTTAAGCTGCTATTAAGCTTTAAAGCGTGAGCAAAGCAAATGCTGCCTCATGCCCCAAATAGGCTGTCAGCAGTTGATTTAAGTGTTGAGAATTACCGAGAAAGGCTTGCAGCTCAGGTGATTGAAGAGCTTGTGGAAAGTGTTGTATTGATGGCATGAACAAGAATTGAGAATCGCCTAGAAAGGCTTTGAGCTTGATAGGATTTAGATCTATGTTTATTTAGAAGACAAATATGAAATGGAATATGGATGACAAATGTTTATTGAGACTTCCATTAACAACAAAAGAGGCGCGAAAAGCTGTTAACTAGATTAAAAACGTAACAAAGACAAAAGCTTAGCTAAAATTGCTTTAAGATTGAGAGCACTCAATAAACTTGAGACATGTCAAGTTAATGAGTCTGCGCGATGGCAGAGTAAACGAAAAGTAAGAGAAACAAAATTGTAATAATAATAATATTCAAGGTTCTATCGCGTGGGCAACTGGTAAACTTTGAGGATGCCCAAGAGACCAATTAAACAGCAGCAGAAGCGACTGGAATACTTAGCAGACTTTAAATTTCACTTTGATAGAGCCCACCTCGCAAAGGACAGCGGGCGCTCAAACAACAGTTATGTGAATTGCAACCTCACATGCTAATCAAATATTCGACAATCAATGGAACTAATTATGCTTGTTATTGTAGTTATTCGGCGTGGTGCACGTATTTGCGCAGAATGTTTAAGTACTCCCCGGTTGTATTTCGTGTGTAAACAGGACGGCAAGCAAGTTCCGCCTGGCCCAAGTACCCTGAAGATGCAAGGCCAGCCAGTGTTGGCTAATAGCAAAGTATATTGTATACATGGCAAAACATGCGTAAATTAATTTAATGTTCCTTATAAATATGTAAGTCGACCTAAGCTCAATAAATTCTTTCTGTTTTCTACCCTGGGAACAAAGTTGCCAACCAGAATGGGTCCTCTGATGGACATGAGAACTTTTAAATGAGCCTAGTCCCATTGAACTCTGGAACTGTCAGAGCTATGCGGTCAATATTAGCTTTTTCCGTGACCCAAGTGAACACAATATCTTAAACAGCTTTATTTCAGTCTCGAAATACCATAGATATACAGTCGATCGAGAATACGACTTTTTAGTTTAGATTGGTCTTAGTGTTCGTTAGGTATCTCCTAGTCTAGCATTCTCTATTAAAGTCTACTTATTTGATTTTATTTCTCTTATTGTTTGTGAGCCACGTGGCCGCTAGCAAGGTTCTAGTCCCTGTTGTTACCGTACCTTCTCTTCTGCGTCTTATTCTGCTTCGTTTTCAGTAGCTGCTGCCGTTGTCGACAAAGTTTGCTTTAGAATTTTTGAGCCCCAAACTAATTGCTGCAAATTACAAATGATAATAGCCACAACACACGCTCAAGGTTATATGCCAGACCATTTATTTTATTTTCCACATAAACACAACAGGAGGCCGGCAGCTTGGAAGGGGATCTTTGGGGTAGCTGTTGGACTGTTGTGCCCCTATACAGCCAGTCGGCGAGGCGCCTCTAAAGCACTGTAAGAATTATTGGCTATTTATCAAGCGACGCGTTGGCGGCCATTGCTTCAAGTTGCCTCCACCTTACGCATCCCTCTGCTCTCTAAGTGTTGACTTTATGTGGCCCGCTAATTAAATATACATATGTAGGTATAACTGTTCATATGTATATAGCGTACATAGTATACGGTGGACGCGACCGGAGGGCGTCATTAAAGGCGCGTTAATTGCGCTCAATTAATGACATCAGGTTAAACGTTAAGTGAAATTAAACAGACGCCTGGGACTGACCCAGCCAAGTTTTCCCTATACATATATATGTATAAATTTTTTTTTATTTCCTTTTGTAGTTCTATTTTTTCACAATAAATCTTAGGTAGCAAAAAAGGTACTTAAACGTCAACTGACAGAGACAAGTCCCAAGCAGCGATTCAATGCTCAAATTTAAGTTCTCTCTGGAGCATTTAGCACAGCAGTCGACGCACAAACTGCCTAGATTCTGTCGGCTTGTTTCGCTCAACGGACATTTACAATTTATTTGGCTAATTAAAATATGTTGCATGCTAATGGAGCATTGTCAGTGGCTGCCACAAATGCTTGCCACTTGGCCGAGTGCGAATACCCAGACCAGCATCCATATCCGCATCAACATTTGCCCTGCTCCGGCTACTGCTGCTGCCACTGCACCTACATCAAAGTTAACGAGCCGGAAGTGCTGCACATTTTTGGACTTGGATTCTGCTGCCTGCATCTAGTTGATAAAAGCTATTAAAGTCGGGTGATTAAAGCGTCTAGAGAACAAAAGGAAGCCGAATCCAGAATATTACTGGGATGCCCCGGGCATTCGCCTCCACAGACAACATCTACAAAATACTAAAAACAGTCGACGAGGCAAATTTGCTAACGTCATAATTGCAAATTGCAATTCAAGTGTTTTTTGTGGCTTTGCCTGAAGCTATAGGAGAGCGGAAGCTATGTTACGTATACTTCTTGAGAATAGTTCTCGGAACAGACATTGATTATACTCTCCGGCTACTCACAAGAAATGCAGGCTGCATTAAATGTTGTACCTGATTTACGTTTATGGATATTTCTTCAAGGCAAATTATTGTCCTTGACTTAATGGCTAAGACGACAAATTTTAGAAAATACTACGAAATAAATACCAATTGCAGTTTAAGTGTATTTTTGTGGCTTTTATAGGAGAGCGGAAACTACTTGAAGTATATTTTCTCCAAGGCAACTTAATGTCCTTGGCTAAGTTTGAGAGAGAGCTTCTTCGCAACTTATGATATTTAAATTTGTATATTTACTATTTTCAAGCTGCCTTATCTGCTCACCGCAACCTTATAAATATATATGTATTAAAATACATATGTAAATTATGTTTTGCATCTCTCCCCACTCACTTCATTAACTAGCTATAAATAATAACATCTACTAAAATTTCTGTAGGGAGAACAATTCCATGACTGCGATAAGCGACAAAAACTCTCGACTCTCAAGCGATTGCTTATCATAATATGTCGAGTCATCAGGCTGCTTTCCCTCTGACACAAAATATGCAAAAAGCAGTAAAGTGCGAACCGAACATCCGGCCTGGTCGACCGCCCCGGCAGATGAACAGAAGAAGACGCTGAACAGCAGAAAAGCCACAAAAAAAAATACCACAACAGAGAAACAAATTTGACTTTTGAGAAGAAAAACTTAAGAGTACTTAAAGACTTTACGGCTCTCCATCTTGCAACTGACGCATTATTCTATGACGATGATGGGTGAGCTTTTAAAAATATATATTTTGTTGGCTTATAATGCATTCAAGACATTTTAAACAAACACAACTCATGTAGTAACCTCGAAAAGCGTACAAGATAAGCTGCATTTATGAGTCAGCTCTATGCATCAATATTTGTATTTAATATACGAGCAAGTAGTAGTGCAACAGTGGGGCGTAATGGACACTTGGCAAGCAATATTTCATTATAAAGTCTCAGACAATAGAATAGATTGAAGAACACAAAACTAAACAACGAAATTCTTCCAGCTGCAATTGTAATCCTGTTATAGTCAAAGAGTCCGCCTTGATTTTAAGTCAATTCAATTAAACCTTATAATGCTAAATGCTTTACAGTGGGGATTCTAATGACAGTGACTGGCATTAAATAGAAAACTTGTACAAAGAATAACCAACTGGGTGCTGACACTTGCGAGTGCCAAGTGCCCATTAAGCAAGTCGACGAATGGGTGTAGAGCGTTTTCTTGACAGGTTCGTAGAGGCAAACTAAACGTTTTGGCCAGCTCGTTGAGCGGCGATGGCTAACGGGCAAAGTAAACCGCTAAGCTTCATTTACGCCCATTCCATGGATTCATTAATTACGAAATCACATCGAGCGAGAGCATCCGATCACATCATCCGAAATGGCTCAGGCAGGGGATGCCGCATGGAACGAGACGCGATGGCTTTTAAATGCAGAAGACATCGCTGGAAGAGTAAATAAGAGAGGAGAGAGTGAAGCAGCGAGTCCATCAGCCAATTGGCAAGACAGAGAGTAGCGACAGTAGCAGAAGCAACTTCAATTAAGTTAAGTCAGTTGCCTCATTTCGAGGACAACATTGGGGTGTGCCTCGAGCCCCTGCCTCGCGTCGCAGCTCTGCCAAAAATGTTGTCGTTTGTTTCAGCGCTGAAGCTTTTTACATCATTAGCATTTCAGCTTCGTTCAGTTCAGCGCAGTTCAACTGAACTCAGCTCAGCTCATCTCAGTGCAGAGTTTTCCCTCCCGCCTGGCACAAATTCGCAAATTTTCCCATCATTAGCATTCAGCGCAATGAAACAAATACACTTAGAGACTGAGATGGCGAGATAAATATGGTTGCTACTCGCTTACACTCATGGGATGTGCCCGCAGGCCACTGACTTTCACTGAGAGTTTACTAACCAAAGTTAACACAATATTTTTATTCATCCAAAGCCCTAAGCACTATCGAATCTGTCGAAGCAACCAACCAACCGAGCGAGGCAGGCAGGCAGCCAGTCAGCCAGGCAACAAATAAACATTCACACATCGCCTTTAATACGTTTCCCCACACAAGCTCAATTAGAGGCAGTCCATGTCCTTAGTCAGTACCCGGCTACCCCTCGACAGCTTCATCCAGGCCTGTGTCTTGTCTTGTGCTCATCAGAACACAGCTAGAGATGGTCGTATTTAATGAAGTGCGTATTTATAAATATTTATTTTATAAAGCATTTCTCAAATTTCTCTCATTTTCTATTTGTGTAATTCAGCAAATATTACTTAATTGTTTAACTTTACAAATGTTTGCATAATAATCAATTGGGATTTACTCTACACATAGTGATATATTTTCTTGTAGATTTTGGCTTTAAATGATGTTGACTCGTGTTAAATTGAGTTAAGTCTTGGGCTTAGGTCGTGTAAAGTTGGCTTAAGTCATGTTAAATCGTGTTTAAGCCAGGCTTAGTTGCATGAAGAATGTGCGCCGTTTTGAGTTATGTATTATTAACCGAATTCATAGTTGCGCCGAGTTGCCCTAATACTCTGAGCAAGTTGTGTTTTGGTGCGATAAGACGTGCATTAGTGTGAGTGGATAAATTAAGGCAATGTTAAGTTGCATCTAGACACGAGCACGACATTCGACCGCATTCATGGCTCACGCGTTCAGCACCAAATCTTATTTCTAGTACTGTTTCGATACCCTGCTGTCCTTGCCTTGGGTTTGTTTCTATCTTGATTTTATTATGCTTGCGCACTTCTCAAACCACAGCGAGGTCAGCACAAAACATCAAATAGACCGGACCCCCCTTAACAGTAGCACCCAGTTCTGTTGTCTCTGTCGTGCCATACCTCCCTCTCCCTCTCCCTCTTTCTCTCTCAGGCAGTTCCTGTCGTTTTGTGTCCTTTTGCTACTTTGCAAGGGCCAACACTTGGAAACCTCAGACAACGTTTGGGGCTGGAGCTAATCAGAAATGTTTTACTTAGAAATCCTTTGGTATGCGTTCTACGTATCTCATTTTCGTTGCGCACAATTTACGATATAAACTTGTCTCAATGCCTGGCCCAACCCAATCCAGCCACGCCCTGTTTTGGCACGCACCCCTCACGCCCTTTATTGATTTGCATTGGCTTGGCATTTAATAGGGAGGCGTGCGAGTTTTGCTGTGATTTCTGGCACACAACAAAAAACTTTTACACGATTCGCTTAAACTTTTAATAACTTTTGTCAATTGATTATATTTCGGGTGCCAGAGTCCTGGGCGAATGTGGGCCTACATAAATTGTCAGCCGCACCGCAAATCGATTTTGGCTTAAAGCGATTTAAGCCTGACCTATCTCTAGTATAATAAAATATTGGGCATTAGAACAGCTTGTTGCTAGCAATACATTAGCCAGTTTTACTTATAAATTAGCTAACTTAAACTACAATGGAAATTATGTTGGAAGTTTCAATTGAAATTTATTTTCTTCAGATTTATTTTTAGGAAATTTATTATTTAGGAAATAATAAAACCAAACCTAGTCCAAGTTATTCAAAACTGTTATTGTGATCTGACTGGGATGGGATGTTCTAGTTTTGATTACTGCAAGCATGAAAAACTTACCTTTTTCTTAAAGCATCAACATAACATTGCCTGGCTAATCAAAGGAGCTGAAAAGGGCCAACTTGCCAGGTAAAATCTTTTGCATTTCGTCTGCTTCTTTGGGCTTTATTTGAGAAGTTGTCGTGGGTCGTTCGCTCTGATTGGCATTAGATTTAATTAGTGTAGAACATTCTTTTTTTGCTTTCTTCATGTTACTGCGTGACGTTTGTCACGTAAGGTGAGGATTTGCGCCTGCTTATGTAATAAGCCATATAAAGTTAATAACAATGACATTTTGGCCAGCATCAAATTGACTACAACAACAGCAATGTGTCCGGAGGGCTCCTCAATATGGTTATGGACCAACGTGCAGGATTTATATGAGCTTGTTACACAAAACGGCCTCAAACACTCCCTCCCTGCCCCAATCCCTCTGTCTTCCTCTATCCATGATTTTCAGTGACACTCTTGTGTGTGTGGGTCCCTGCCTAACGAAGCTCCAGTCACATCACACATACGCCCGGTAGGCGTTGATGAACTGACAATTTGTGTCAACTGCCGCTGCCGCAGAGCAAAGGGCACAACACTGGGAATCCAAGTATAGTCGAGCACTCAGCTAAATATCCATAGAGCAACGCCCCCGAATAAATGTATTTTCGAACACAAATGCCATTCATTCGGTTCGTGCAATGTGTAGCTGAGCATCATAAAAATTATTCGTTTCATGTTGTATTCTGAGAGGAAATTGGGGGCTGGAATCGTGTGGAGGTTCGAGGCATCTGCGGTGCAAGCACAAACAAGTAAAACTGCTCTAATCGGGAGTGCTCAACTAGGAACATACCTAAACATGCGCCAACTCGCTGTTCCTTTGATTGTTTTGGCTGACTTTGGATAAGAAATCCAAGTCTTTGAACTACTTCTTACACTTGTTATTGAAAGTGCTAAAAAAAGCGATATCAAGAAATGGAAGTTGATATACCTAGACATATACGATTTGAGCTATCGAAGTTTCATACACCTAGACGCTAGGATAACATCCGGTCTTTAGTACAATCAAAAGTTTATCTACTTTATGAGGTCCTCGATACTTCAGTCTGCTAGTCTCATGTGCACCAAACTATTATACCCATTTGATCCATTTTCGATGGGTTCAGGGTATAAATATATATTTCAGCAACGACGAATATGCGGCATATGGCAGCAGCGTGACCGTGACCATGCCCCAAGCCTGATGTCCCACATCTGTGCCCCTCGCGGTTCGTGCCTGTCAGTTGCCCTGTGTAGCCATATTGAGCCAGCAGTGCGGGAGTGTGCGAATGTGTGTGTTGGTGTGTGTGTGTGGTAAAACGCGCAGCTCGGCACGGGAATTATTAACTTGTAATGTGCTCTGCATAGCGTTTTTAATAAAAGCAAAGCTGAGCAGAGCACAACGTGACCAGCAGCAACAGCCGGAGCCAGAGCCAGAACCAGAGCCACAGCCAGACCCGGAGCCAGACGCGGGAGTTCGTGGATCGACCTGATGACGATGACACCACGTGTGTGCCTGATGGGCATTCCACAGGACACACAGGCTCATACATTTTGATGTCCTCAATGAAGTGACGGTAAAACAATGTTGTTGTAGCTTCTTCATTCGTTTTTTTTTTTTGTTTTTGTTTTGCATTGATTGCGTCGTCCGGTTAGAAATGGCTGCAGGCAGTACGATGGGGCTAGGAGCGCACGGGTCCTGGTAGTTACCATTTGAATGCGATTGATTTAACGAGCGCTGTGGGAATCAGTGCAGAGCATAGCATAGCATTCGCACACAGGACACACGTGAATGCTTTAACTTAAAGCTGAACAAACAGTTATTTCTTGCCGCCTCCACTTTGGCGAGTAATGGGCGTTTGGGGTAGTGGCAACTGCTCGGCCCTTAGAGCCTGGGCCCGGTTGCGGGCTTAATGCGGCGACATGGCATCATCACAAACTTTATCAATTAAACTTGGCCATCGCCTGTTTTTTTTTCTTCCTTTTTTTGCCCACGCAGCCCGCAGCTTGTTTTTAACTATGGCAGCAAGCTGCTGACACCAGGACTCGAGCGCCCAGGTCCTGGTCACAGGCCTGCGGGTCACTTGTAGGCAATGCAAATGAAAACGAGTGAAAGGCAAAAACAACCACAGCTGACACACTCTAACCACTGATATTATATGGCCAGCAGTGGATGCGACACCCAACATCCTGTTGCTCAACAGTTGATGACAATTTTTTCGTACGCACGCACACAACCACACACACACACACACTTTATCTCACTCACAGCCATAAAAACGAAAATTAAATTATAAATATGCCGGCTAATCCCATTTAATGTATGTAAAGCAGCTTGATTTACGTGTAATTTTCGAGTGTTCCCAAATTGCCGACGTTTCAAATGTGCCTATAAAAATATTTGAAGAACATAAAAAAAATATATAGAGCCATAAATAATATTCATATAAATGTAGCAAAAACAGTAAATGCCATTGACTAAATAAACAAAAACCTTTCCATAGAAGATAAGGTTTTTGTATAATTATTAATTTTAACAGATAAATTGAGTAAGGTCTAGGGCAGATTTCACGACTTTGTTTGTTTCTAAGCGATGAGAACTTGACTTTTTCAACTCTTCTGTTTCGAACCTAAAAAAGTCTCACGAAATTTTGATATGCTCGTTTAAAGGGTATACTAGATCCAAGGGAAAACAGAAACAAACCTTTCACAAAGTTCCGTATGACAATTGGCTTAGTTGTGACACAGTTAAGATGTTTTTAAAGGCAGCAGCAACAGCAGCAGCACATATGTTCGGGACTTCTAAGCCTTGAAGGTTTAATTTTGTTGTCATTTACAATTTGAATTTGAAGCGCATAATAAACATTCAAAATTGTTATTTATTATCAATTTGAACAAGACGCAACATCTGGACTTTTTGTTGCAAAAGTCAAACTAATATTAATGGATTCTAAGAACCTTAAATACATGAAATTCGAGATTAAATATCAAATTAACGTAACGTAGAGACCAACCTAAGGGAATTTCCAATGAAAGTCGCTTGAGCCATTGACCGGGCTCTGAGTATTTACATAAATGGAGATTGCTTAAAACACAAGCTGCTTAGTTGGTATGTTAGCAAATTGCTCAGCTTAGCTTGTGTGTGTGTCTGTGTGTGCATATATGTGTGAGCTGTATTGTGTAGAATATAATTTAAACATAATGCAATGCCAAAAGCCGATTAGTTGAGTGCTAGTATGCAATATCGGTATCATCGACCCACTGACGAGCTGCTAATACGTCTCTGTTTACCTCAGCATCGGTCAAAATCAATTTTCCATCTCGTTCATTTTCATAATCAGATTCTGACAGCTTCGGCTGCAGATGTCAACTGTGCGTCTTAAGATGATGCAGCAAGAGTACGTACAACAACAAACAGCTCAGTTGGAAATGCTACATTTGCCCCGTTAGACGCACTGCAATTCCCAAGAGGTACGTCGACCAAGTCCTTTGCCAGCACTTTAACAAATTGTGTCAGCGCCCAATGCAGTTCGCTAAGGACACATTGCAGAAGTTAAAGACGTACACTTAACAAAAAAATCCTGCTTTATATGTTTATTTAGATGAAAACCTCGACTCCATTAAGGACTCAAAGCAAACTGGTTCGAGAACTGGAAAACTTTTTAATGGAGCCAATAAGGAAATCATATATAATGATAGCTAGATTCATATTGTTAAAAGCGAACTAAGTCTTTTTTCTATTACCTTCAGATTAAGTCTGAATCAATTTATTTCTCTGAGTGTAGCAGCTGCTGCTGTTGTTACTACTGCTGCTGCTGATGCTGCACAGACAAACAACGCTAAGACGCAGCTAAGTCCGCCGCGTCAGTCACAACCGCAAACCGCATTTAAACCCCTCCAAGCCCTACTCCCACCCAGTCCGCAGACCCCAAAACTATTGTGAGCCTTTGCAATGCTTTTGTTCAACTGCCACGCCCCTCCCAGAACGAACAGCCATTCCTTTGGCATAAGCTGCAGCTGCAGCTCGTTTGCATGGCTGCTTTTGTTGTCGTTGCTGCTGATGTTCTGTTCCCAGTGCCTCTTGGCTGCTACTGCTGATGGTGGTGCTGCTGCTGCACTGCGCTGCTTTTAATTACAAAAGTTACGTATACGAACTGCAGGTGTTGCAGCTGCGTCTGTTGCTGGCTGCCAGCTGACGCCACAGCTATGGCCACAGCCACAGCCTCAGCTGCCGCTGCCGCCGCCGCCGCTCCAAAGGCTTCAAAGTCGCCAGTTCCGTTCGAGCTCGTTAATTACCGTTTCGAGGCGCTACCAAATAAGAGAGCGAGAGACAAAGCGAATGGAAGAAAGAGAAAACGCTCGCAGGCATGCCCCTTGGCTAGGCAGCCCCATTGCAGATAACAATAGCTGGCAGGAAATGTGACCAAAAATTTTTATAGGCCAACAAACCAGCCAGAGCCCCACCCACTCACAGTTAATATATACATAAAGTCCTATATAAGCCATATAACTGTATAATTAGTGCCATTTTATGAATGCAAAATAACCGAATGAGAGCTTTATGTGTTTGCCATGCCAATTGCTACAGTTTCGCATCGTTGTGTGCATGCGCGCTTGCTGCTACCCATTAGACCGCAGAGCGTGGGGTAAATTGATTAAGCCTAAGCTGCATCTCTTAATTGGGTATTTAAAGTATAGCGAACAAATAAATTACCTCAGCTTGGGTACGAAAACTTCTGCCTCTGCCCCATTTCTCATACAATTTTACTTAATCTGCAATCCAATTGACTGTTGAAGTTAAGCCAAATCGATATAATTCCTTTTCATTACAAAATTTAATAAAATAGCTATTGTAATATTATTATTGATGATCCCGATTTGCAGCTCTGAAGTAATTCGCAATATATCGAGACTAATTTAGATTGTGAGCGAGCAGAGAATTACCAAAATACATGGACTAAGGCCAGTCAGACTTCTAGATGATCCTGAACGCTTTTAAAGTTACATATGTTGTTGGTCTACAAAATATTTGGCTTTGCGACGTATCTGACAGTCGTTGACTGTGGACTTCACTCTTTTTACTCATTTTGTAGCTGTGTTTTCTGCGGTTTTGACTGTTGTTGGGCAGTTTTATATACTCACACTCGCACTGAGAGTGTGTGTATGAGCCGAGTTGTACGAGCACTCATAGTTTTGAGTGTTTTGTACCCAAGCTGCAAATGAATTCTAATTTTTTGAACAAACTTTGCGACAAAGCGCCATAAAACCGAGCATAAAACGAGTATAAACCGAGCAACAAACAGCATAAACAGTGCGAATAGCCTTGGACGGAACTAAATAGCTAACAATAAGCCAGGGCTTATTTGAGAGTCTAGCATGTGGACCAACTTCAATGCGAAGTTTGGGCCAACTAAGCTCAATGGAAACGGCACTGATGAGTGCCCAATGCGGGCCTTATTGTTACAGTTACAATTGTTTTGATGTTGAATTTGCCTCAACCGCAAGTCCACGCTGCCAGGTGCCACGCCCAGCCTCAAAACACGTCTACTAACACCTCAACAATTATGCACCACCAATTGGATTGCGGTCACACCTCGACAACTTAACGCCAGTCCAAGCGGGGGCATCAGGTACCGACTGGGATTCAACACGGTGTGAAAATCATCCGACACCGAGCAGAGCGGAAAGACCCCGCAGGCTGAGCCTTTGTGAAGGCAGGCCCTTTGTATGTATATATATATATATATATATATATATATATATATATATAGACGAAAAAATAAAAAATCTAACGAAATGTAAATAAGCCGCGAAACTGCACGAGTATTTGCGGAGCCAAAAAATTTCAATTTGCTCAATTTAATTTTATTTATATTTGCTTGGGGATGAAAGCATAACTACTTTTATTACATAAATTAAATAATAAAATTACTATTGAAATTTCTATGAGCTGCAATTATGAAGTAAATTAGTTTTTATTTTCAATAATAACACAATAATAATCGCAAAATAATCCAGTTGTATCAAACTTTGTGCGTGAAGCCCCAAGCATAAACCAAAAGCTGTGCAATCGAGAATTGCTTGACAGAGCGATTAATTTGACACTTAATTCCACTGAATGCAAACAAACCCAGTCTGCGGTTAACCCACGGTGTAAGAGACGAATGGCACGGAGTTAACGAAGACATTATTAAATCAGATTTGCACACATGCCTTAGATTAAATTTGGCAAATGTGGATTGTGTCTGCGGCTTGTGAACAACCTTAAGGCCAACTTATGCTTTAAAGCTGATAGGAATTGTACTTTTAACAGAATGCGATTCAATTCACACAATCAATATGATTATTAGTTTTGGTCCTCTCATTAAGTAAGCCGTATTAAAATCATATCAAAGGCAACAACTATTACTACACGCATTTCTTCATGTTATTAAAAATTAACATAAAATAACTGGCATATTTTGTAACAGCTAAATATGCCAGTTATTTTACAATTTCTTAATTCGAAGTTTTTTTTTCAAGCAATCTCAGATCTAAGTTCGCTTGGTAAAGCACACAATCTAACTAGTGTTTCATATTTGCCCTAAGCTATGGAATGCATAACCTGAAACTTAATGCGCTCCGTTGAGCGCTTGAGTTATTTCATTAAAGTTAAGGCAAGTGCATTTTAATTAGCATTATGTTAGCGTTAAAAAAAGAAAGAGCCTCTCTAACTTGCAAATTTAGTGGCCGAGGGAAATGCTTGTTTTACCTTATGCATTTGCCCTGTTGCACTTTAAGAGATTTCCATTAAGCTAATCTTCACTGTAGCTACCAAAAAAGGACTGTGTATATGTATATTTTTATATGTATGTATAGCATATATAAGTTAACACAATTGATCAGCAGAACGTAAATATTGAAGCTGACCATGCATTCTCAGCATAAATGCTTACGACACCAGCTGTCTCAAGCGGACATTGCACAACAGCGGAAGCGTCCACGCGCAACAATGTTGCTGACCAGCGACCTAGTACTGTATGCAATGCCAGCGTTTTCAGGGCTTAGGGCTAGCTTCTATTATAAGAACGATTGTCAAATAGAGTTAGTTGATTTTTGGAAATAAAGAACGTCGGTCATCGCCACGGAATTCACAAAGTCTTCTCATTTTTCGAATAAGTGTTAACGCCGATACTCCGTACGCGCTTAACATAATTTCGAAATCTTAAAATAAATAACTGGCGCCCAACGAAATCGGAAAAAAAAACCCGAACTCAATTAAACAAATATTCAAAAAATAATTTGTGAAAAAAACCCGAACTCAGTTAAACAAATATTCAAGAAATAATTTGTGAAAAAAAAAAAAACCCGAACTCTATTAAGAAAATTTCCAACAAATAATTTGAAAAAAACCCGAACTCAATCAAACAATTATTAAAAAAAAATTTGTGAAAAAAAAAACCCGAACTCAGTTAAACAAATATTCAACAAATAATTTGTGAAAAAAAACATTATAAATTACAACTAATACGCAACAAAAAAAGTTCACCGAGGGATTCATCAAACCATCAGCTCTACGAAAATAATATAAGAACATGTAAGTAGGGTGTTCAAAAAAAAAAAAAAAAAAGAATAATAATAAATAAAAATTGTAAAAATACAATTCCAACTGTTCAACTAAATTTTAATTGTATAAAAAACACTACACATATCTTATTTGCATGTTATGAGTGATAGTGAGATACAAGATTTAGTAAAAAAATTTCAAAGTATAGATACAGGTGAAAAAATAAAAATGTCTTTATCTAACGAACAGTTAAGAGCGATTGTAGAAGGCGCAGTTACAAGCGCATTAAGAACCCAAAAAGAAAACTTTGATCAGAAATTACGCGACATAGAACAACGTATTGGTTCTGTACAAGTTAGCACTCCTGAAGTAGAAACATTTAGAGAGGCCGAGATCAGGGCAAGCGTCATTTGCAATGAAACCCTTGACATAATGAAATCCCTTCCAGAATTTGAAGGAAAAAATGAGACTTATGTATCATGGAGGAAAGCTGCGCATACCGCATACAAAGTATATGAAAAATATGATGGTAGCTCGAAACATTATCAAGCTTTAGGAATATTAAGAAACAAAATTAAAAACGCCGCCGATATGGTACTCTCTTCGTTTGACACTCCTCTGAATTTTAGGGCCATTATAAATCGGTTAGATTTCACGTACGCAGACAAAAGACCGATATACCTAATTGAACAAGAGCTGTCAACACTCCGTCAAGGAAATCTGACACTACTACAGTACTATGACGAAGTGGAGAAGAAACTGACTTTACTCATAAATAAGACAATCATGACCTATGACGCCAACGTTGCCTCTTCGTTAAATGAGAAATACAGGGCAGACGCTCTACGAGTATTCATCTCAGGTACCAGGAAAACTTTAAGTGATGTCCTATTCTCAGCTAGACCAACTGACCTTCCGTCTGCACTGGCATTAGCCCAAGAAGTCGAGTCTAATCATGACCGGTATATGTTTGCCACGAATTTTGCACGTAGTTTAGAAGAAAAGGCTCAGAGAACAGTACAAAAACAACAAGGCAGAGATAGGAACCTAACTCAAGACCCAAAATACAACCAGCCAGGGAAAAGCCCATATTATAAGAAACAAGAATTCTCACCACGACGAGAACAAGTTGAACCAATGGACGTTGATACATCCGCTCGCTTCGGACAGACGACCCAATACCAGCAAAACACGGCTCCCTCAAAGCAAACTCAGTGGTCGACTCAACAACAAAACACAAAATATGAAAGTTACAATAATCAGGGACAAGCAAACAAGAGACCAAATAATAGTAGTGCACGACTCACAGGACCGAAGCAGCAAAGAGTTAACTATTTAGAAGCAAGAGATTCAGAATATGAACAGGACGGTAATAAATATCGGACCATCGCAGAAAATGAGGCAGAAGACATTGAAGACGAATCCGACGAATATGACCAGGTCCATTTTTTAGACCTGGCTCCCTGCTACCGTTCATAGAAAGATCAGTGGCAGGAAGGACAATAAGATTACTTATAGATACAGGGGCCTCTAAAAACTATGTTAAACCATTAAAAGAATTAAAACATATTAAGCCAGTAGAAAAACCCTTTCGAGTAAAATCAATTCATGGCTATAACGATATTGACAGGAAGTGTACAATGCATCTTTTTAACACAAATACAACATTTTTCTTACTACCAAACCTTACGAAATTTGACGGTATAATTGGACTTGATTTACTAAACCAAAACAACGTTATATTAGATTTCAAAAACAAGAAGTTAATAACAAACTGCACTTCCGAGACTATTAAATTTCTAAAATGCCCAGCCGTAAATTTTACGGATGTCAAAGAAATAGAAACCCCTCAAGCCATAACGACAAACTTTCAAACAATGCTCAAGAAACGAACAGGAGTCTTTGCGGAACCAAATGAGGCACTCCCGTATAATACCAACATCATTGCCACCATTAGAACAGAAAATGAGGATCCCATATATTCCAAACTATACCCATACCCAATGGGCGTATCGGAATTCGTAAACGCAGAAACTCAAGACCTGTTAAAAAACGGTATAATACGTCCATCTCGTTCACCGTACAATAACCCCGTTTGGGTTGTAGATAAAAAAGGTACTGATGAACAGGGAAGGAAAAAGAAGCGTTTAGTCATAGACTTCAGAAAACTTAACCAAAAAACAATAGACGACAAATATCCAATCCCCAATATTGCCTCTATCTTATCCAACTTAGGAACAGCAAGGTATTTTACAACCCTAGATCTGAAATCCGGATTTCACCAGATCTTACTTGCTGAAAAGGACAGAGAAAAGACAGCCTTTTCTATAGGAAGTGGAAAGTATGAGTTTTGCAGGCTCCCTTTTGGCTTGAAAAATGCACCCAGTATTTTTCAAAGAGCCATTGACGATGTGCTCAGAGAGCAAATCGGAAAATCTTGTTATGTTTACGTCGACGACGTAATAATTTTTTCTGAAAACATGGAAAACCACGTCAAACATATCGCCTGGGTCTTAGATAAGCTATACGAGGCCAACATGAGAGTTTCGCCAGAAAAATCACACTTTTTCAAAGAAAGCGTTGAATATCTAGGTTTCGTGGTCTCAAGTAAAGGTATAAAGACATGTCCAAGTAAAGTTGAAGCGATTCGTAACTACGAATTACCAACAACTCTGTTTAACGTCAGATCATTCCTCGGCCTGGCAAGCTACTATAGGTGTTTTATCAAGGACTTCGCATCTTTGGCAAAACCTATAAGCGACATCTTAAAAGGCGAAAACGGCAAAGTTAGCGCAGGACAATCAAAGAAAATACCAGTAAAATTCGACGAGAGTCAACTCACGGCATTTGAGAAACTAAAAGAGGTTCTCGCATCCGAAAATGTAATGTTACTCTACCCCGACTACAAGAAAGCGTTTGATTTAACAACTGATGCTTCGTCCTTTGGTCTAGGGGCAGTCTTATCCCAAGGTGGAAAACCAATCACCATGATATCAAGGACATTGAAAGATAGGGAACTTAGCTTTGCAACAAATGAAAGAGAATTACTTGCTATAGTCTGGGCCTTGAAAAGCCTCCGAAACTATCTGTACGGAGTAAAAAATTTAAATATCTTTACGGACCACCAACCCCTGACGTTTGCAGTATCTGACCGTAATCCAAACGCAAAAATCAGGCGTTGGAAAGCTTTTATAGACGAGTATAATGCAAATATCTATTACAAGCCAGGGAAGGAAAACTACGTTGCTGATGCGCTATCGCGGCATAATATTCATGCCTTGGAAGACGACGCACAGTCAGACAGAGCTACAATGCATAGCGAAGTATCACTCACGTACACTATAGAAACAACAGACAAACCAATCAACTGTTTCCAAAACCAAATTATAATTGAAGAAGATAGAGTAGCCTCTGATCGTACAGTCATTATATTCGGTAAAAAAATCCGACATACAATTCACTTCTCAGACAGAAATTCGTTAATCGAAAGAGTTTACGATGTAGTCAAAAAAGACGTCGTTAATGCAATCCATTGCGAGTTACCAGTACTGGCATTCATACAACATAAACTAATAGAAACTTTCCCAACAACAATATTTCGATATACAAAACATATGGTAAATGACATTTTTGACAAGAACGAACAAAAAGAAATAACTGTAACAGAACACAATCGAGCCCACAGAGCAGCTCAAGAAAATGTAAAACAGATTTTACAAGACTACTTTTTTCCAAAAATGACAAAACTAGCTAACGAAGTGGTTGCAAATTGCAAAATCTGTAAAACAGCTAAGTACAACCGTCACCCACAAAAACAAATACTTGGAGAAACTCCTATACCTTCCTATGTGGGTGAAATGCTACACATTGACGTATACTCAACTGATAAAAAATACTTCCTTACATGCATAGACAAATTTTCAAAATTCGCAACCGTTCAACCCATTGCTTCAAGGACAATAATCGACATACAATCGGCAATTTTACAACTTGTAAATTTTTATCGACATATCAAGACGATCTATTGCGATAATGAACCCTCCTTAAAGTCCGAAACAATAAAATCACTATTAAACGGCCAGTATGACATTCAAATCGTAAACGCCCCACCACTCCATAGTACTTCAAATGGACAAGTCGAGAGATTTCATAGCACCCTCAGCGACATCGCAAGATGCCTAACAGCTCAAAGAAAAATTACAGATACCGTTGAAACGATACTCCAAGCAACTATTGAATACAACAACACAGTTCACTCGGTAACAGACAAACGTCCAATCGACATAATCCACTCATCCTCCCCAGAACTTAAAATTGAAATAAGAAATAAAATTCAAAAAGCACAGCAGCTCCAAATAAACAGGGTAAATGAAACAAGACACGATAGACAATTCCAAGTAGGCGATACAGTTCTTGTAAAGGCAAACAGACGTTTAGGGAACAAATTGACACCACTGTACAATGAAAACAAAATTGACGCAGACTTGGGGACAACGGTCTTAATAAAAGGGAGGGTGGTCCACAAAGACAACCTAAGGTAAACAAAACATTAAACCCTTTTTATTTCTTTTTATCTTTAGGATTTGGGCTATAATTCTCTTCGCCACAACGGTAGCGACGAAACTTACCGATTATACGAACACAGATTACATACCGATCTCAGACGGATATGTAACCATTTGGACGGATTTCCAATATTTAAAACATTCAACTAATCTTACTCTATACTCAGCAATAGTAGAGGACACGAAGAAATTAAGACAAAATTTTCCACGATCACATATGAGACAGTTATTAGACACAGATATACAACATATAGAAGCACTA
Organism: Drosophila hydei; assembly: GCF_003285905.1. NCBI lineage: Eukaryota > Metazoa > Arthropoda > Insecta > Diptera > Drosophilidae > Drosophila > Drosophila hydei. The sequence continues at coordinate 933,069 of NW_022045657.1, forward strand.
ATAGCCACAGTAAATATCCATCATAGACATGCTAGGAGCATTAATATGCTAGGCACCGTTCTTAAAGTCGTAGCTGGCACGCCAGACTCCGACGACTTGGAAAATCTTAAATTTACACAGAAAGAACTTGTAGAATCAGAAAACAGGCAAGTAACTATAAACACAAAAATGCAAGAACAAATAAATAAGCTAACCGACACAGTAAACCTCATAACAAAAACAAAGCAAATAGATACAGAACATTTGTATGAGACACTGCTCTCAAGAAACAGAATAATTATTTCAGAACTAGAAACCTTGATGCTATCAGTAACACTTGCAAAGGTTGGAATTGTAAACCCCTCCATATTAGATTCTTCTGACTTAAAAAATATTGTTAATGAACACCCTATAAATATCACTATTACTGACTTAATGGAAGTATCTCAAGTTAAAGTCTTGCTAAATAATAACTTTTTACACTTTATTATAAGATACCCTAAGCCTAACATAGTATGTAAAAAATTAACAATATACCCTGTCCAACACGATGGCATTGTAATCAATTTCGCCGAAGACTACGATATAGCTGTTTGCGACAACCATGTAATATCAATAGGAAATTGTAGCACAGCCCTCACAACAACGTTCTGTAAGAAATTACCCTATACAACGTGCGCGCAACAACTGCACTCAGGTGGCACTGCACATTGCTCAACTCGACCCAGCCATCTTGAACCTCTAACCATCATCGACGATGGCGTTATCATCATCAACGACAGAGTGGCTATAGTTGACGAGCAAATGGTGAAAGGGACATTCCTCCTTACCTTTGACAACGAGATAAAGGTAAACGGCACCGTATATAAAAATCAAAAAAAATACGTGAGGAAATCCCCGAGACCAGCGGCATCCACGCTTCTAAATATAACGGATCATCAGGAAATACCGAGCCTGCCGTACCTACAGAAGCTAAGCATAAAAAACATCCGGGACATTGCTCAAATAGAAGAACAACTGGTAAAAAGACCAATAATATCTGGACTAACCGTGGTCATCATTCTACTTTCCTGCTACGCCTCAATGAAACTTTATCAAAGACATCAGAGGAGCAAACGTCAACTTGATCTTCAAGCGGTAATTAACAGTTTGAAGAACTCCGAGGACGTCATTCACCTAAGTGGGGGAGGAGTTAACACAATTGATCAGCAGAACGTAAATATTGAAGCTGACCATGCATTCTCAGCATAAATGCTTACGACACCAGCTGTCTCAAGCGGACATTGCACAACAGCGGAAGCGTCCACGCGCAACAATGTTGCTGACCAGCGACCTAGTACTGTATGCAATGCCAGCGTTTTCAGGGCTTAGGGCTAGCTTCTATTATAAGAACGATTGTCAAATAGAGTTAGTTGATTTTTGGAAATAAAGAACGTCGGTCATCGCCACGGAATTCACAAAGTCTTCTCATTTTTCGAATAAGTGTTAACGCCGATACTCCGTACGCGCTTAACATAATTTCGAAATCTTAAAATAAATAACTTATATACATGGTATGCATGGCATGCAGCAGCCTGCTTATTATTCTCATATCCGTTAGCAAGTGCAAGAGTGAGCAGGGAACGACAGGGCGCGGTGGCTGTGGCGAAGCATTGAGCTGGTTGTGTTCTCTGTGTGTACACAATTTTGTTTTATGGTTTTTTAGTTATGAAACTGAAACTGTATTACATACAAGCAGGCAGACATACACTCGCATGTAAAACACACATCAACCACAACAACAGCAGCTCGAGCTTAAAGCGGCGCCAGCGAAACGGCTCTCATTCCTGTTGTTGCTGTTGTTGTTGTTTGTATTGCTCGCTGGCATATTTACGCAGTTTTTTATGCCAACTGGGATTGAATGCTGAAGTGTGGGAGTTATGGGCGTGGCTGGCAGTTGCGCAGCGCGCGTCAGATAATGTAAACGTTGTTTAAAGTTTTTAAACGCAGTTTTGCAATACACCCGCCGCGTGTCTGTTTACCCCGTTGCCCCGCTTAACCAAGCATAAAGTGCTAGGTGAAACGCTGCTGGCGCTTTACTTTCCCTGGGAAATTGAACTTTTCCCCGAATTGCACGGCAGAGTTGTCGACTTGACTCTAACGAAGGCTCCTGTTTGGCTTATTTCTATGTAAATGGACCGAAAGCGCACTTCTGACTGCTTGCAGCAGCAGGCAAAAGATATCCCAAGCATCCCAAGCAATCTCTCTCTCTCTCTATCTCTCTATGTGTCGCTCAGTATCTCGGCATGCCAGTAAGCGCTGCTATAACCGCCATGAAAACCCTTTAGCTAGTCATTCGCCAGTCTCTTTTTGAAGTGCAGAGGGAGCCAGTCGGCGAATCGTTTATTTGAATGCAATTGACTGAAGGCTTAGCCCGGCAAAATGTGCGGCCGCACTGGGGATTAGTCTGCTGGCGACATGTTGGCTTATAGCTGAGCCGTTGACGCTGACAGCGATGGCCAACGTTGATGCTGCCGCCAGTCCGACTGTTTCTCTGTGAGTAGCTACAGCTGCATCAGCAACAGGAGTAGCAGCAGCAGCAGCTACAACAGTCGGTTGCAACGGCACGCATACATGTATTTCCGCATCCGCATCCGTTTCCGCTTTGTGCATTGGTAAGCAACTGAAAACAGGCAGCAAACATACACAAGCACACGCACACACACACACATACACACACAAGCAGAGGCCCGCACACACATAAACATTGCGACAGCTACAGACACTGAGTGGTAGGCAAAAAGACAGCCGACAGCAGCAACAACAATAATAAGCGACATCAGCAGCTGACTATGTTTGCAGACTTGACTGGCAAACACTCTGTAGCTAGTTCTGAATGGGTCAATCAAGTCAATCAATAACTGAAAACTGATTGCATTCGCATATATCGATATCAGAGGCATATGACAGCTGGAAATTGGGCCTAAAAGAAAATGAATTATTCTACATTTGAACTTGCCTTAACTCATAATAAACTTAATTTAACTACAATCGATACTTATCGATAATTATAAACTAATAGCAATCTCGCACTCTCGCGTAATAAAAAAGACTTCAAGCAACTTAAAGACTTTCACGCCATATATTATATGAGCTTTGATAGCACCTATTGAAGTCTCAGTGAATAAAAAAATGTATTACAACTATGCAGCAATAATCAAACTTTCCTGCTAATATGAAAATAAGAGCTGAGCTCACCACAGCTGCAGAGACTTATTAACTCTGCTTGTTGCATACCTCTGCAGTTGTCCCACATACCCTTTATTCTCCAATTTGAAAGAGTACAGGGTATAGCCAACCAAGACTGCGACGGCGGCAACTGTCATGGGTTTTATGGCCACATTTGCCAATTGTTTGTTGAATTGTTGACGTAAATGTCACTCGACTGAAAGGCTCGTCGTATGGGCGTGGGCGTGGCACAACCAACAGACATGGCTTGTTGGCTTCTTGCTTCATGCTATTATTGTCACCAGCAGCGGCAGCAGAAGTGCTGCTTCTTCTTCTTGTTCTTTACAGCAGCCGTCAACGCATCCGACGGCATCGTTAATCTTGTTTAAGGTACAGCCGTAGCACAGCTTTTGGCCAAGTCGCTCTATGGGCAATGCGCATTCCGCACCTGTTTGAATTGCGAAACATTGTCAGGGTAACGCTCGAATCCCAACTAGACGAAACAGTTGCTCAAGCAAAAATGTGTTACATAATGCGGGATGCGTAAGAAGAGTAACCTAATTATATTATATTATTAATTTAGATTAGATGCACGAAACGTGCAAGTGTTAGTCCCATAGGTCTGAGAGTAAATAAATTCGTTTACATAAATCAGTTATTCGATAGGCCCAGTTCTTGCCATAACTGGCAGGCTTAAAGCCAAGCTTAAGCAAAGCTTATCGAATTACCATATTTGTCATTAAAGTAGCATTTAATAATAATAATTAGACAACTGATTATATTACGAAGGCATTTAAATCGGGCTTTAGTTCAGTTAAAGAAAGATGCATTAAATTGAAGTAAATGAATTTTACATAGTCATGAAATTAAATTGATCGCATTAATTCCTTAAATATTATTATGTCATTTCGCTCAGTTTTTATTTATTTTTGTCAAATGAAGACAGCTTTCGCTAAAGGCGAAATTCCATGCGTACAGCTGCAGACAATTTTTATTTTTATTTTTTTGCATTTTATTTAATTTACGTTCAGGGCAAAGGCAGACCCTGCTGGTCGGCATTCCAATGTTCGTTCCACGTAACCAGCCAACAACCAACAAACTACAACATGCAAAATATGATATTTATTGCGGAATGCACACATATATATATATATATATATATATATATATATATATATATATGTATATAGCTGGGTGAGGGTAGAACAAGTTGGTCTACTTGACTTTCACTTAAGCAAAGTATAATTTCCTTATGAAATGGATTTGTCATTCTGGGAAACTGTTACACGAACTGTGTGGGGCTTCAACTTAAGCCTTGACAACTGGAAGACATTAAATACAAAAAAATGTTTTAGACAACATAACTTCATAATTAATATTGCAAAGTCCCATTTCTGTTTCCTCTAACTACAGTCTTAACAGTATTTCTAATCAGAGAGAAACTGCAGCTCATTAGGTTAGTTAAGCTTTTAAATGTGTAGAGTATACAAAATGCGCATATTCTTGTAAATAACTTGAGCTCTCTCGCTTCATCCATAATTTATAATTCATGATCGTTGACATTTTGAGATGGATATTGCAGAATTAATTAATTTCAAGTGCCTTAAACGTCTCAATTATTCAATTAATATTAACAATATTATTAATGTGTATTATGTAGGTTAAAACAACATGCTATCAGCCTTTTGCATCTTAGCTCACTGCCATCTAGTTCTATGCCAAGAGCACACAACACCCAAGCACTTGACTGTTATTCGAATTTAGATCATCTTTGATTATTAATAAGTATTACCTATAAAACATAAGTGTTCAAGTGGCTTAAGCGCATTTTAACTGAATGTCGAAAGTGAAGCCTAAGTGCCTCATACCTGACAGGCTTGCAACATTCAATCTTTGATCTAAAAGGAATTTATATACTAAATCTTATGATCAAGCTTACTTCTAGCAAATCACAGCGAATGGATTACAATAAACCTCAAGCAAATACAGAACACCTAATACTCTTTGTAATCCATAACTGTTTGTCTAGCTTGCTTATCCTTTGAAGTAACCAAATCCTTTGTTGTCTTGTCTAAAACTGACCTCGTTAGACCAAGTAAGCAAGTGTAATGGTTACACTAACACCATGTCAAAAATTGATGGCCCAAAGAGTAAGGCAGAGAAAAGAGAGCGAGTGACCGAGAGAAAGGGGGTTGTAAAAGAGATGGCGATAAAGTGCTCCTGGTGCTGTTGCTGCTGCTGCTGCTGCTGTTTCTGCTCATGATATACATACCTTCCGCTTGGCCGCCAGTTGCTCCAAATGCAGCGGGCGATGTTTGCATTGCGTCGCAGTTTTTTTCATTCGTGTTGGTTTTAATTCAATTTAACAATCGCGTTTTTCTCATGCACTTTTCACCATTTTTCTTTTTTTTCTCTCTTTTGCTCCGCCGCTTCTGCTGCGCTGTGTGTTTTGCATTGTTGCTGCCAACGAAGCGAACCGGAAGTTGCACAGCGGCAGCAGCAGCTGCAGCATCAGCAGCAGCAGCAGCAGCAGCAGCAGCAGGAACAACAGCATCAACAGCAGCCATTAGCGCAAATGAAATTGGATTTTGTGCCCCAAACACTCAAAGAAATTTAATCAAAAGACGTCCGCATGCTCCCCACCATCCATCCATCGGCCATATTTGAAGCATTTTTACTCGGCTTGCATTATATATATATAATATAATGATTATTAAATCGTGTGCAAATATTTCAAATGCTCGTACGTTCGCAACGTTCGGAAAATGATTGCTGATCATATTTTGTTTTCATGCTAAAAGCACCAACAGCAAGTCGAAGAATCTATACCCTTCTAGGCATGCTCAGTTTCTGCAGCTTTAGTTATCTAGACAGTATATAATATTCGGTGTCTTGTCGTTTTTATCCACGTCACTTAAACTATATGTATATCTATATTTCGAATATTTAAATTGAATACATATAATTTCTAATAAAAGCAGCTTATATTTATATAGACATAAGCTCTACAACTGATGCACAGACAGTACGACCTAACTCCATCAGGAGTGCAGTAAATTGCTATGTCCAAAAGCTCTCTGGCTATCCATGAGATAATCCTAATATATTCCACAAGTGTATAATAAATTTGTAGCAACTCGGTGCTTCCATCACAGTTGTCTGCATCTATAACAAATTTTATGGCCATGCCATGCGCTGGCTGCTGTGCGCCTCAGGTGAAATAACTGAACCAACTGCAAAATGTGTGCATTTTGTGTATCCCTCTGGATTTTTCCTTTTGACCAACTTATCCATAATTATAATAACGAACGTATAACTTCCTTGGATGGGCTGTCTAGTCCACATCTTTGCTGACTCGAAATTCAAAATAATTGAAGCATGCTGCTTCAGCAATTAAATCGATTGAGGCACTTACCTTGTGTGTGATATCTAAAGGTAATATATGTGTAATTAATTATAATTGGTTTACAATTGCTTCAATTCAAATAGTTCAGTTGAGCCAAAACATTTCAGAAATGATCTCCCTTTGCACCTAATAGAATTTCAATGGGGCTTACATTTTGTTGAATTGAAGCACTCTCCTAAAATAACAAAGCGTCTTAAATATGGAAATGCGTCAATCAAATGAAGTGGGATGAAGACTTTGTCACTAAGCTATGTGTAATATGTTTAAATTTCAAGTTTAATAATTTAATATTTCAATTTCGAAGTCCGAAATACAAATAATTTAACGCTCGAATTATAGAAGTCGTGTTCGGTTGGCCCACAAAATTCAGTTTATTTTTAATATATTATAACATTATCAGTCGGTTATGAATACACATAAAGAGCGAGTGTATTTTAGACACAGTTTACAGCAAGCACACAGACAGAAACAAAGGGAGAGAGAGAGAGAGAGAGAAAGAGAGAGAGAGAGAGAAAGAGAGAGAGAGAGAAAGAGAGAGAGCGAGAGAGAGAGAGAGCGAGAGAGAGAGAGGGAGAGAGAGAGAGAGAGAGAGAGAGAAAGAGAGAGAGAGAGAGAAAGAGAGAGAGATAGAAGATCTCTCTCTCTCTCCCTCTCTCTCTCTCTCCTCTCTTCTCTTCTCTCTCTCTCATCTCTGGCTCTCGCGCTCTCGTCTCTCTCTGCTCTTCTCTCGTCTCGCTCGTCCCTCCCTACTCTAGTCTCGCTCTACACCGTCTCTCTCTCGCTCCTCTCGACTCTCTCCCTCTCTCTTCTCTCTCTCTCTCGTCGTTCGCTCTCTCCCTCTCCTCTCCCTCCTCGCCACACACATACACACTTACATATTTGTTATTTAACTATAACTAAAACATTGATTATCTAGGTTAATAGTCAAAAGTACATTTAAAATTTAAGTGGTGCGTCGTTGGAGCAATTAGGTCCAGACAACGCGTTTGCGTGCAAACTTGGGCGGAACGGATGTTAGTGGGTCGACAACGTTCATTGAGCGCGTATTGTCAAGGCGTGGCGTATCCACACGTCCACGTACGGGCGGCAGATCCTGCCAGACATCTAGATTGAGATTGGTAAAGGAGTCGCTGACCTTGGGCATCAGGTCATTCTCTTCGCCGGCATCGATCTGACTGGGACAAGCGTTTGGCTGCTCGGGTTTATCACAGGGCACGGCTTCGATGGCTTCTATGCCTTCTTCGGAGCGTGGCGAAGAGAGCTCATCTTCTTTGATGAGCTGCTCTAGCTTCTTGGTGGCTTGCTCAATGCCCGCAATGTGTGTGGCACGCAGCTCGACGATCGACTCCTGCTCGGTGACATTCTCGCGCAGCATGCCGCTCAGCAGCTGCTGCTCCTGCTCGATTATCCTGTTGATGTCGCCGAAGCGCTGCAAATGCTGTTCACGCCAATTCTCCTCGCATTTCTGCAATTGATATTTGGCCTCTGACTCGTACATCGTATCGATTTGATTGGCGGCCAGTTTTTCGTTTTCCAGTTGATCCTTGCATTTATTGAGCACACCTTGCAGCTGCTCCGTCCTAATGGCATACTTGGCTATGCGCTCGAGCAGATTTATGCATAGCAAGATCTGTTTGCAAAAGGCCTCGTTGCGATTGCGTATGAAGATCTTGATCTTCTTCTGATTGAAGGCCTGCTTTACATCCGACTGACGCAACATCAGTGCTGTGGACTCCTCCAACAGGCTTTTCTCCTTTTCGAGTTCCGTTATAAATAGGCGGAAATTTTGTTCCTCCTGCTTCAGCTTTTCCGCCTGCCCCTGGCGCTCTTTCAGCTCCGCCATATGCGATTCCTGGAGTGCGCGTATATCCTTGATTTCCTGTTCGCGTATAAGCTGACGCTCCTTCTGCGCCTGCTCGGTTCGACTCATCTCCTGTTGGAGCAACAGCTGCTGCTCGGCGGCTAGTGCCTCGCGCTCCTCTCGATGCTGCTCCTGCTCTATTTGTTTGTCCAGCCAGTTGAGTTTGGCCAGTACCTCGTTGTTGGACTTGGACTGATACAGCAGCTTTTCGTCGTCAACGCCATGGCGCCAGCGACCGTACAATTTGGCCTCCAATTCCAGTTTACGCTTGAGCTGCTCCTGCTCCTGGATTGACTGGTTAATGGACTCTAGAGTCTTAATATCAGCGGGTGCGTCACGAGGCCGACGCTTGCGACCCAGTTCCAGATCGTAGACATTATTATCCTGATCTAGAAGCTGCCGCAGCTTGATGCGACGCTCATTCAGCTCAAGCTCCTTTTGCTGCTGAGTCTTGCGCTGCTGCAGTTGCTTGTCGGCCTTGTCGTAATACTCCTTATTGGTCCAGTTCTCATAGCGCGACGTCACCTGACCCCAATGGTCGTAATAACGATTCACCTGCTGTATCGCCTCAACCCGGTTGTTCACCTGCTCCTGACGCCAGGCATACGCCGCATGCTGATGATTCAACCGGCCCGACATGTCCTGCAAGCAAAATAGAGAAGAGAAGAAGAATGTGTGAGAAATGTGACCAGCTGAATGACAAGTTCATAAACTTCTAGACACTGCCGTGCTCACTCGTGCCTGACACAGCCTCTGGAAGATGATGAAAAGCCAACGAGGCAACTTGAGTAGCAAAAGATGAAAAAGGAAAAAAAACTTCAATTTGCCGTTTGATTGCGCTGCATGAGCATTTGTCAAAAAGCACAAGCACTCGAGATATTAGCTCTCAGAAGCACGCTTATTTATTTATATATTTTTTATATTTGAAACTTATTGAGGCTATAATCGTCGCCTAGTCAAGAGGAAAATAGTGCTGTTTGAGCTGTTAGGCTATAAATGTCAAGTGCTTTGACATATGCAACAAGTGTAAGGGAACCGGAAACAAAGATTAAAGTTTATTTTGAAAGCTTTTTGCCTTAAATCAGTTTAAGAACTAAGGCTTATTTATTGATACTAGTAAATGTTTTTATATACATAAATATATGAGTCAATGTTTCTTTGAGCTGCTCTAAACACGAAGACTTTATTTTAAATGAAAAGTAAATAAAATTTGAGCAGCCAAAGAGGATACCTAGCTATGAAGCGAAGCTATTTGATTCAAAGGGTATTAAACATAAAGCAGCTTATCGCATATGAATATCTCAATTGCACACTTAAATATTAAATATTAAATATATTATTTTAAAGCGATTTTAGCAGGCACTAAACATTTTTATTATATTTAAAAACATAACTAGTTCAGCTTGCTGGGAGTGCCCTTCCTGTGGGTTTTAAGTTAAGTAACTGACAGGAAGCTGTTAGTTTCAAACAACAGCTACTGAACTGGGACTAGATCAGACCAGACGAACGTCTCAATCTCGGTTCGGTCTGGTTTGGCTTGGTCCACTATGGCAACAAACCACCAAATTTCGGGCTTGTTAGAGATTAGATATGGCGCTCTTTACGCTGGCCATGGCTGTTCGCTATTTTTTTCCTTTACTTTTTGGTTTCTGCCTGGCAGCAGCTGTCACTAACTGCCAAGCGAGCAGCCAGAAGCGGCAGGCAGAAGCAAAAGCAACGTAACCAACCAACCAACCAACCAGCCAGCCAGCTACCCAAACTCGCAGAAGCTGTTGCTTGGCCAATGTCGCACGACCACCACTCGCATAGCGCCCACCACCAGCTGCCCCACCTACTCCTGCTTCAGCCTTGATCCCAACGAGTTTTGAGATACAGGCAACTGTCCATCCCAAGCGTCCATCCATCAACGTGGCCCCGTTGCAATATGTCAGAGGCCTGAACACAGAGCGTGCTTCGAGCTACGTTTTGGATACCGCTGAAAGCCGCCTACCAACCACCAACCACTAACCACCACCCACATTTGCCGGCATCGGGATGCAAATTGACGTTGGCGTTGCGTGGACGGCGGGTTTGCTAATTTTCTGCGAGATTTATGGGCAGCACGAAGCGCATTGATATATGCCAAATTGTTTACAAATTGATTACATTATTAATAATGCCCACAGCAGCAGCCACACCACCGCCGCCACAACAAGCAACACCCGTTTCCAGAATGTTGCGTTTGGTTTATACAAAATGCATAATATATTTCCCACAAAGTACTTCTTATGTCATGTGACTGACAAAACTTTGCCAATAAATCAAGCAACGGTGCGAACAAGCTGGATTGCGGGTGGGGCTGGCGGCGCTGGCATGCTGTTGGGAGTGGCACACGTGTGGCCGCCCACATTTCAATCGAGCGGGCGACAGTTGAGCCCACAGCTCAAATGCCAAGATGACGCCCAAATAGACTTAATACACTTTCGGCACACCAAATTCACTTCCTTAATTGAAATTTTAATTTGAATACTTTGCCAAAGTTTTGGCATTCAGCCCAGGATCATGGAGCGAAGGGAGGATTGGAAGGCGTGTCACAAGATATCTAGACAGACACAAACATACACACACACACACACACACACTACAACCTCACACAATAACAAAAACAGCCAAACAAACAAGCAAAAGTCGCTGCTGTCGCCAACAACTGCCAACCAGTCAGCCCAGCCAGCCCAGCCAGCCAGCCAACAGCTTCCCTTGCTCCTCGTTGCTTCTAGTCAATCCTGAAACGTAGCTGCTCCTGCTGCTGTTGGCTGGCGTCTGCTCTCAGACTCCTGGATATATAGCAATCTCACAGGCTCAGCGCTTTTCAATTTACGCGCCGCGCAAATCGTTTGTCATTTTATGTATGCCTTAATATATGGCATGTGCGTGTCGTGGAGCCCGCTCTGCCATCAGTTAAGAGATCTAGAATACCACGCCTTCCCGCCCACCGGTAACCTCACTCCTGGCCCTTAAGAGTGTAATTTCTAACCCAAATGGTAACCAGCAAGCGTAACTAATCCGCACAAGGCAATGATATAAGCGCCAACTGATGAGTCGCTGCATGCCAAAACTTTCCCAAATATATATATTAAGATAAACATGTGTGCGTATATATACATATTTAGATATACGGGCTACATGAAGATATATGACTGACTTCGAGATTGGTCGTTACGGAAATCTTAATTGTTTTGTTTTTTGCAATTCAAAGTTCTTATAATTCCAATAATGACATAAGGCTATCATTTGAAGATAATCACAAATGGATTCAGAAATATAATACAATTTTTAATTGTTTATGAGGATTATAAAAAATATATATATATTTTAGCATATATAGTATATAATAGTTAAATAGTTAAGTTGATAAAAATAAGATATCAAATAATTATTTATGAATTTCACATGCTAATGGAATTTCTAACAAGAGCTAAGCGAAGCCTTTGTCTGACTAAAATTCACTTTTCAATTCCAATTCAATTAAATCATACGAATCTTTGTTTGAAGACCGAAAATACAAATTTGCATAGAACAGATAAGCGTGGCACTAATGACTCGGCGATTAAGACCTGATATATGTTTAGCATATATCTAACACAATTATGTATGTTTTACTATGCTATAGAGCACATAACTCAGACCAGTTGGAATTAACACAACTCAAGCCCGTGTGCCTCTTGTTTGTTAATTAAGTCTTTTTGGCCGATAAGCTTGGGACCAATAGCGGAAGGTAGGCGTGCATGTGCTTCGGTCTATATCAATGCTGGAATACGGGACACGTTTGGGGGTGCCATGTGTGTGGCTAAATGAGCCACTGCTGCTTGAACAAATAATTCGCAATTACTTTTGCTAATTGTAATAGACGCTCGTCATTATCTAACAGCTGCATAGATAATGCTTCGCCTTCTGGTGAATACCCTAAAAGCAATGTGATTTGTATAGCTTCGAGCCACAGGGGAACAAACTAATCATATATACATCTATATATACATATATATATAAAAGAAAACAACAAATAATATAATAGTGAAGAGCGTGCCAAACAGCAGTTAGCGCAACAGAGCACTTAATACACTGATAAGATGTACGATTAGGGACAGTTGAATGGTAAATTAAAAAAAAATTCTAAGACTATAGAAGAGAAAAATGTGGAGTAAGAACACACGTCGCTGATATACCTTAACCAAGGAAACAGAGGGAAAAACAAGTTGGATTTGGGGCAGTATTCATATACCCCAAATTATGGATATATAGATATCATATAATTGTAAGATTCTTACCAATTAACAATTTATTCATAAACACTGAATCAAGCTGAGCCTCTCTGAATCTATATATACATATATATTCTTCTTATCAAAAATAATCTTATGTAAATATGTGTGTTGCTCAAATCATAAACACAATCTAGACAAATCATAGTTAAAAGTCATATAGCTTGGACCTTCTTTATAGAGTACTACACATACCCTGGTTCAATTTCAGTGTATTCCACGCACTAAACGGCTTCGGCATTGGCATTGACTGTTCGAGTTTTTCGGTTTCCCGGACAAGCTTCGCACTGTTGCTTAGCTGTTTTTCAGAATTGTTTTGGTTGTTAACGACATTGGCACGGCGATGGGCGACGAGCGGTCTGTAAGTGGGTCGGGGTCTGGCTCCAATTGCGAGACCTTAGACGCCGTCACACGGCAAGAAGAAGATGAAGAGCAACAACAACAACAACAACAACAACACCAGAAAGAACAGCAGCAGCTGAGTATAATTTGTGGTAAGTGCTGTGCCAGCGAGACAACTATTTGAACTATTCCATGTGTCTATTGTGACCTCTACGTCAAAATTTCCCCTTTTTTGTGCTTAACAAAATAATATAAATAAATAGAGTATTGTGGGGGGTTTCTAGCTTGCGTGTTTACCTTCCCACATAAATGCATAGAGCCAAAAATATTGGCTGGCAAACGACTTGAATTTCCTTTTGATGATGGCCATCTGGAGGCTGCGGTTATCCCCCCAAGAATATATATAGCGGGCTGTGCGTGTTTGTTGAGTGATAGATGCGCCTAATGAAAAACAAGCAGGGAAAACTAACACAACGTACCCCAAATACACTACCCAGAACACGATGCTCTTTTACTAAATGAAGGTGTGAGTTTTTTTAGGAGTCAGCTGCTTGTATGAGCAGGCCACGAAATAAAAACCATTCATTGATTTGCGGCTTGTGGAAAGCCCAGATTTCTGGCATAGCCTGTATAACGAGTTTCATATTTTTAGTCAGAGAGCTCTACAACTTTGCTTCCATTCCAACTTGCCAAATATAAATATTTGTGCCAACTTTGCAGAGTAAGTTAAAAATATATCAATATTTCTGGTATTTGTCACATATCTAAAATAAACAATGACATGCCATATGCATAAATAAAAGGGCTTTGGCTAACTAGATATGAAATTAACTGGGATTCTTCATAGGCGTTACAAGCTCTATTACAGTATGGAAATGCCTAAAAATATTAGAGATTTGGCAATGAAATACTAAAATACAAACGCCGCTAATTTGTCTATCAAAAGGCGGCGCATTGACTAAAGCAATTTGACAATACATTTGCCCTGTGCTTCCCCTCGAAACCAACCAGGGGACTCCCCACAACTCCGGATGGTTTAAGAAAAAAAAAAACACATTTGAACGACAGAATCAAGAAGAGTAAGGAACGCGCGGAGCGAACAAACGGAAGGGAAGCTTAGTGCAAGACAGTGATAGGCCATTTAGAACGCAGTTCACTAAGTTCAAGCGCTCGATAAGATCTTCAGTAAAGAACCAGGGGATATACTATAGCCCCCCTATAGTCCCATTTAAAGAACTTATGTAAATGTAAATACAGCTGTGAATTCCAGTTGAGTATAATTGCCCATTGCCCAACAGTTGATAGTTAATAAAAACAAATAAATTATATTCATATTGCAAAATCAGAAGTTAGTTGCAGTCGCGGACGAGAGCTGATTGCTCTACAGCTTGGCGAATAGTTAACACATGCGCATATGTTTAACTAAGATTTTGATTAATGTTGCTAAAACTTTATTTTTATTGGCAACGACAACCTTGTTGCATACCATATAAACATAAGTTATGACTTTCACTCAAGGTAAACAGCAGCATAAAACTATAAAAAGTAAATGAAATAGTCGCAAAATAAACGAATATCTTGCATATCATTAGTCATAGCTACTCTATCTAATCTAAGCCTGAGTCTAAGGCTAAGTAAATTGACCGATAAAATCGACCTAGAACACAATGATTTGACATTAACAAAGATTGAAAATCTGGAAATATCGAGAATCGATTAGTAAATCGTTCGTTTTAGGTGTTTAGTAAATTTCTCAGACTGTGAAATTAGAAAGTATAAAAGAAAAATGCAACTTATTTGATTAGAGACATAATCTTCTATAGTATACAAAAAAAACTTGATTATATTAATAATTGACAGTCGATTAGTTAACGGCCTGGCTGACGTGACTCATGGTCGACTCTTTCGACTGGCCTATTGTAAAGCGTTGCAAGGTTCAGCTGTCATTCGATACACAAGTTATCATTTGTGCCATCTAGAAAGGGCTCAGCGAAAAAAAGTACCCGTAACCTGTGTGCGAGCAAAAAGTACCGTTCAGCGGGCCATATAGACAGTAAAACAAGCGGAATGTCGCGTTTTATAAAAGAGGTCGACTGCAAATTTTGCAAAATTTCACATGTAAATCACACAGGAACTTGAACCTACATCAGTCCTAACGGTGCGTATAAAATTCGCTAATAGCGCGCGCGCTCTGGGTCCGTGCCAGAGGCACAGAGACAAATCCCAGCGAATTGGGCTGATAACATTATCAGCAAATTGAGAGCTAACCGATCGTAGCGACAGCAACAAAAACAACGACAACAAGCGTTTGAGCTGAGCGGAAGCGAGCGCAACGGAGCGGCAATGAGCGAATTGAATGAGCCGATGAACAGCGACGCCGACTGAGCGACCGCGACGTCGACGTATACATCGACGCTGGCGCTTGGTAATAAATTTCATGCGATTTAAAAATTGTTTGGCATTGCGCACAGGCAACAACAGCGACGCTGACGTCGACAGCGCTGGTGCGAAAAAAAAATAAATAAAACACGAAAGAAGAAAACAAAAATACAAAAAAAAAATTAAATAAACTTAATTTTTTTTTTTTGGTACGCGTCTATAAACATTGGTGCGCCCTTATGCTGCCCAACCATTCGCTCTTCAGATTCGTGCGAATGCGAAACATAACGCAAAGCTAATCCAATAAATAAATACATTTTAGCATACTTAAAGCATGTGAACAATTGCAACTCGAATATTTTGCACAATTCTTGCCAAAAAAAAAAAAAAAAAAAAGTAACAATACAAATTAAGTTAAAATTTTAAATCAATTAAAACAAAAGTTCCTAAGTTCGTTAAAAAGAAACAATTATATAAAATAAAGCAGTTCCTAAAGCACGCAACACCTGACAGCATGACAGCACTTGGATTACTTTTGCTATCTATGATGGGTAAGTGTGGGTTGGTAATGTCTTATCGCCAAGTTGCCCCTGAAATACACACACACAGACGAGCGAACACACGCACACAGACAGAGTTGAGCACAGAGCAATTGCCGCTTATCGGTAATTTCTGCACGCCTGCTAAAGGCCAACTGGAAATTGTTGTCAACTCACCCTGTAAACCGAGAAACTGGCAGAGCAGACGACAGCAGCAGTAGCGAGATATGCATCTTATACATTGGGTAATTTGTATACTCGCACTGCTGCTCGTCGTAATACACATACTATTCGAGAATTTATGTTTCAGATTGAGCGTAAATTTAATTACTTGCATTTAACAATAATGTCATTTAAACGCCAACAAACCCACTCACACGGCGCGCACACACACATACACCCACCACACTTATTGACAGTCGGGAAAGGGAATTTTTTATAATATGCACATTATAATTTATTGTTTTTATCAATACGCTTTCGCTGGGGTACCAGGCATATACGAAGCTGTTTGCAGAGTTCACAATCATTTTTAATTAATACCTTTGTCAAGTAATATTCTTGAAATGGTTTTTCGGAATCCAAATAAATATATTAAATAAATGAATTTTAATAGAGCAGGAAATGATTATTTGGAATAATTCTTTGCTCATTTATTTGGAAAATGTTAAAGGAATTGTCTTCTGACTGTATCTTACGTTGGGATTACATTTAAATCAGTTTTTTTTAAATTGTAAATGCTAACTATTTTTAAAATTTAATATCAAAGTTTTTCTTGTAAACAAGAACAGAAAAGTCTACGTTGCTTTCGCATTTATTTCTTGCAAAATCATAGATCACATTTAAGTCTGAAGCCTACAAATTAATCGTGTTCTGTATAATTGCTTTCTATATTTATTTTATGAGCACGGATTTAAATATTATTTCTAAAATGAACCGATCAATTTGTTAGTATTTAATTTTCAGCAGAGGTTCAATCCAAAATTATTTCTATTTAGCTGTGTAGAGTATTTAGATTTGTATAATAATTGAGACTAAATTTTGTTTGTTGGCTTGTCATTTTTTAATTTCGCTGGTACTTTTTTTAAATTAATTTCTTTTTTAAACTGAACATGACTTAATTTGGAACATGTCGTTTTCTATATAATATTTGATATTATAACATACTCTCGTTGTTCAAAAGCAAAATATTTGCCTAATGCGTTTGGTATGCGCGCACACATAATATGTTCCCACAGGAATGTGTGTGCGTGTGTGCGTGAGTGTGTTTGTGAATAAATATCATATTTGATATGCTTTGGCTGATTAAAAGCAAACAAGAGGCGCGCGGGCGAGGCGATCGATTATTTTGTGGCTGCAATTGAATAAATTGAATTCCTTCAATTATGAGACAATACTTGATCCGATGCTCAAGGATAAAGTTTTATCAAATTATCAAAGAAACCACTGGCAAGGGCCATGGTATAGGCTCTGCGTTCCACTTCCCTCTCTCTCTCTCTCTCTCTCTCTCTCTGCCTATACCTTTCTCTTTCTATTTGTGTGTGCCTCGAGGCATTCTAATTACTGGCACATAGTCGAAAATTACTTTTTTGAAACAATTTACTAATGAAATACGAGTAGGTTTCCCAGACACAGCTTATAGTAATTATTAAATATCTAAGTTAAAACTTATTTATGTGTGGGCGTGTCAGGGTGTGTGTGTATATTTAGGCAGTAGTTTGCAACATTGATTAGCACAACGAGTTTAATGTTTACTTTAGTAGGCCGCGCGTAATTAGGGCCAATGATTAGAGGAGCGTGTGTAAAATTGGGGTTTACAACGAGGAGCTCGAAATGGCAAAGTGGTAAATATACCATAGGAGCATTGAACGGGCGAGAGGGAGAGAGTGTGAGAGAGTTTATAAACGTAATTAACGTGCAATACTACTATGCAGTAAAAGGCATAAATTAAATAGCAAACGATTTGACAGACAGCTTCCCTTTAACACGCTCTGTTTATTATGCAAGCACGCGCTGGCAATAGACTCGACTTCAGCTCTAGATTTAGCTCCAGATCTGATTCCAGCTCTCATCGCGCTGCTACATCCGTTCAGCATATGAGTCAGGACAGTCGCAGGTGCTAACAAAAATGTTTTGCTCTCCAGATTTCTAATTAGAAATTGCTGCTGCTGTTAAGTTAGTCAAGTCTTGAATCAGCAGATCCTGCTCTCCACTTCTTGCAGGGCCTCTCACTATTCTGCCAACTTTCCGTATGCATATAAATGCGCCAGGAAGTGGGCGTGGCCACGCCCAAGTTGCTAAAGTTGTCGACGCCTTGGCAAACATGCCAAATGGTTGCTGTTTAAGTTTCACTCTTCTACGCCGACGACATCACACTCACGCACATACAAACACACACACACACGCACACACCCAGAAACGCAAACACACACACACACACACTTACAAACATCCGCACATTTACCGAATTTTGAATGAAATAGTTTTTGGTCGGATTTATTTGCATTTATGTGTTGCGGGTTGAAGAGGAAGCTGAAAGTTGACTTCGAAGGCCGGGCTCTGGCCTACAGATGACTGTGCCACAACTGACGGATGATACCACCTGTTGGCATACCATTTGTATCAAATTTAAGGCAAAAAGCAAAACATTTTTGTTAGACTTTCAAGCTGAGTCATCATTATTTGTGGATTATTGTATATAAAACAGTTAAAGACTGACAGCCGAAATACGCTAACAAATATAGAGGAATGATATAACCATATTGCAATGCTTGGGGCCATAAAGAAATTTTTACAAATTTTCTTCTGCAGTTTTAGGTCGAATTTATTGAAAAATCATTTTCTATAAATATTTAACTTATATGTATATATTTAACTTCTATCTGATCTGTTTACTCATAGATTCAATTTTTATTTTCATAAATGTTTGTGTAATGAAGTATAATTAAAAGTTAAACAAACGTTTGGTCTGCATTGCAATACCCTGCAGAGCTTGAAGTGTATTAAACGTTTTAGTAACTAAAATAAATTGCCAAACAAACTTTATGCATATTTTATATGAACTAAGGCCGGTTCATTAATTGACACGTTTGTCAAAGAAAAATACTGAAATTGAATGAGAGAGAGAGAGCGAGAGAAGGTAAGGCAGAGAAAGAGAATGCCAGAAATGACGACAGCAGAAAAGAGAGTAAGATTTATAAAATACTACTTAAAACAGATTATATCAAAACCGATCAGAGCTTGGTGCAGCTACCTGTTTGGGGATTAAAAACAAGTTGAGTCCATGAGCCGCTCTCTCTCTATCCACCTCCCACTCTTTCTAGGTATTTGTTATATCTTGTTAAGCGGTACGCGGGGAATTTTTATTAGGCGATACGGCAGTCAGTTGGCTGGTGTGCTTCATTGCGATTTCTCACCTCGCTGAGACAACACAACAAACTGAAACAGAAAAACCACCAACAGCACCAGCTGCCGCTGACAAATCGAAAGGGGAGTCCGTATCGAATAATTGATCAATGGCTACACGGAAGCAAACTTGAACGCGCGACTAAAGTTAAAGCTAAACAAACTCTTGCAATTAATACTAACAAAGTTGGCTAAAAACACCTAGCCACACACACACGCAGTCACACACACGTACACAGTTTGGCTCAGGGGGAAGTGAAATTGTAGCAAATAGTAAATAAACGAAATTGAAACTGAACACCAACTTAAACAAGTTAACAAACAACTAATGGCCAATCTTTGCTCTACAGGCTATAGCCAACACATGCAGCCTCTCGCAGCGGATGGTGGTGCGGGTGGTGCAGCTAAGAGCTCGCAGCTGTTGTCCCGCGCTGATTGGGGCGCCCGCATGCCAAAAGAGGTGAATTATTTTGATGGACCCGCACCGTATGTCATCATACATCACTCGTATATACCCGCCGCATGTTCCACTACGCCGGATTGCATGCTCAGCATGCGTCAAATGCAGGACTTCCATCAAGTGGATCGCGGCTGGAACGACATTGGCTACAGCTTTGGCATCGGCGGCGATGGTCTGATCTATACGGGTCGCGGTTTCAATGTTGTTGGCGCCCATGCGCCCAAATATAATGACAAAAGTGTGGGCATTGTACTCATTGGCGATTGGAGAAGTAAGCCAAATGGATATTCTAAACATTCAATATTTACTAATAAATTCCTTCGCTCTCTCTCCAATAGCTGAACTGCCCCCCACTATCATGTTGCGAGCCGCACAGGATTTGATTGCCTTTGGTGTTGCCCAGGGCTACATAGATCCATCCTATAAGCTGCTGGGACACCGTCAAGTGCGGGACACCGAATGCCCCGGTGGCCGGCTGTATCAGGAGATCTCGACATGGCCGCATTTTACGCAGCTCAACAAAACTGTCGAGGTGCAGCCGGTGGCTAACAAGGTTTAGGCCCAAACCCAAACGCTAGTTTAACTTAACGAGTGTCTCTAACCCAGACAGACAGAGAGACGCCTATACACAGTATTTGATAAGATATAGAAAGAGAAAGAGAGACAAATAAAAACTATTAGCATTACAATTTGAAATGCTCGACTCATTTAATTAAAAAATATTTACGATTCGCAATTTGCTTTGATTGCAGTGAAAAAATCCATTCGCGAATACTTTCAATTATTAAAAGGTTTTTTATATTTTGCTTTTGTTTTATTTTCATTTTTATTTTAGTTTATTTTTCATTACAAACCGCTGTGCGTTCATCAAATTGATTTACGACGGTCCTGGCAAGTTTTCGACTTGTCATCGCATCAAAATAAAAGCAAAACCACAAAATTAAAAATCAAATAAAAAAGTAGAATAAATAAATACAAACAAAAAGTAAATAAAATAATGAAAACCGGCGCCAAAGCGACTTTTAATTTTATTGATTTGTGCTACGATCTGCACCAAAGCGAACTTAAATATGCGCAAAGCAAAGCAAACAAAAGTGCTTGACTAGAGAATACCCTGTTGTATATTGTTTATTTTTAATGTCATTCATTCATTCAATATTCAGTTGGAGTAAAGAAAAAACTCAAGATAGCAGGAAGGAGTAGCTCAACTGTCCCATTATAATCAGTCCGCTGGTAGGCATGAGACTCAACAGTAACTCACTGTGGAAGATACAGCTTTATCTGACAAGCCACGCCCACATTTGACGTAGCTATAGATACGCCTGCAATAAGCGTAGACATACTAGAACTTAGCTTGTCAACGCGAGTATATGCCCTTAGTTGTCGTGAATGAGTATCAAAAATAAAATCTACAACTATATAATATTTAAATCATTCATCATATTTAAATCATTATTTAGAAATATTTTTATGCCTAGTTTAATAATATTACAGTAGCAAAAAGAAAATGTTCAACTTATTTTATGTTTTTTTATTATATGTAACTATATATAACTATATCATATATACAAATATTTTTTATGTGCTCAAGCACAGGGTATATGGTACTGAGTGACGCGAGTATATGCCCTTAGTTGTCGTGAATGAGTATCAAAAATAAAATCTACAACTATATAATATTTAAATCATTCATCATATTTAAATCATTATTTAGAAATATTTGTATGCCTAGTTTAATAATATTACAGTAGCAAAAAGAAAATGTTCAACTTATTTTATGTTTTTTTATTATATGTAACTATATATAACTATATCATATATACAAATATTTTTTATGTGCTCAAGCACGGGGTATATGGTACTGAATGATTTTCTGACAGAGCCAAAAAGTATGCAGCGCAAATTTGTTTCCTGCATTTAACCCCAAAACTACGCGCAAATTTATTTATTCCTAGCTACCAAACACAATACATACATACATACATACATATCTATATATATTTATATATGTTCATCTAGGAAATCTGAAACAGAATGCAGAACAAAGAAAAAGTACGCAAATTGTTTCACGTGCGCCAGTTAAACAATATGCAACTATCTTCTATTTTATGTATCTTCCCTACGGCTTTCGGGTTGTTCACGTTCATATTGCGTATACGCCTAGTGATGTTGTTGTTGCATGCAAATGACAGTGTTGAAAAACGTTAAGTTATTAAAAGCTTATTGCTTTAACATAGCTATAGACAAAACATTTTTGTTGATTTCAATGAAACGTTTGCTGCGCTCTAACGTTTTCCTAATTTTAAATTGCTTTTCTAACAAATTGAAATATTTTGGACCGAAATTATTCTCACTGCAGCACGCCTTCATCAAATTTAAAATAGAAATTAATTAATTAGATGTATATAAGCACGCCCTAGAGAGCGAGTTTGAATTTGCATCTATTTTAAATATTTCGGTAATTTAACACTGACGAACGAGTGCCATCGCGCTGAAGTTAATTGAAATTATGTGCGCTAAATTTCAGAGCCCGGTACGACGGTAGGTGTCTGACTTCATTCAATGGCATTTGGTATGCATTCCCTTTGGGGCTTCCTTCGCTTAGTTTCAAAAGTCATAAACTCCTCAATTTGCTTTTGTCCTTTTCTATACCGCATAACTCCTACTTCTGCTTCTTACATTTTTTTACATTTACCGCATTTTGTCATTTCTTTCCATTTCTTTTTAACGGAAATTTTGTCTTTATTTCTTCCTTTCAATCGGTTTACGGTTTGCACTTGAATTCCTTGGCCCACTTTTTTCTCTCTTCGGTTTGCTTTTATAATACTTCAATTATTTTATTTTATTTTTTTTTTATTCTTTCTTCGTGTCGATTGTTAATGTACCCCAGTTTTTCAACTATTCTTATTGCTTATCTGGCAAACCCATCTCTCTCTCCCTCAATTGCTGTTACTTGTCAACTCTTTGTCGCCTTTGGTTTTACAGCTATTCTTGCATTAAAATTCAGTTTATTTTCAAGTTTAATTAGTTTTTCTTTTATTTCCCGAGTAAGTTTTCAGCAGTTGTGATGCTGTATAATTGTATTTTGGCTGCTTTTTATAGCGCGCAACATCTTGTGTAGTTAAACTATCTATTTTATATTGTAATAACTTCTAAATACTCGAAGTTTGTCTTTGGGTCAAATAAGTAACTTTCGCATCAATATTTTTATTATATATTTTATTTTCGCATTATTTTTATAGTTGCGAAAACGTTTCTTACTTTATGTCTTATGTTTCTTGAAGTTAAATTATCAGCATCTAAGGCTCCTTTTTATGCCTTGTGACAACATTTCTCGTACTCTGCTTAAGTTCTTCTGATCTGGCAAAAGTTTATACATTTGCTGAACTTCTCGCACTGGTTCACACTGCGAATGCAATTCAACTAATCGATATGCAATCATTTGGATACTAAAAATAAAATTTATCACGCACTAAACGATGGCAAATCGCTCAATCTCAGTCGAACGCAAATGTCAAACGCATCCAACAGATAGAACAGCGAGAATAGAGGAGTGCGACAACTGGGCGATTGCGACAATGTAAATATTGCAAAAAGATACTAAAGAGTCCAACAAAAGAAAACATATTTAACAGGAATACAAAAGAACAGAAGCAATAATGGGTTTGGATTTTCTAGAAGATTGGTTTTTATCACAGGGTAAGACGCGTTACGCCTCAACTAATAACAAAAAAAATGTATATACCCATCCACCCACATAGAATCCGTAGCAAGCAACTTGCGTAATTGAGTCCCATTTAATGTGCTCAAATTAAATGATAAGAGTTTCGCTTTCCGTACGTTATATTATGCAGACGCCGGCTACTTAAGCAAGGCACTTGAGCTGCTCCACATATATATACACACGCTGTATACTACATTTATATATATTCATAATTCCAGTTCCATTGAACCTATGTTGCACCTGGCATAAGGTCAAAACGGCTGTGCGCTCAACGGTCCGAGCAAATGGCTAAAAATATATGAATTTTTTTGTTGTTGGCCAAAATAATTTTCAATTTCATTTTTTCTAAATATTTTCACGAGAGCGAGCAGAGAACTTACACTGAGAGCGAAATTATTTTTTTTTTTTTTTTTTTTTTTTTTTTTTTTTTTTTTTCGTTTTTATTTCTTTATTTTGTTGCAGCTTATTGTCTTAGACTCTATAGCGCATTTAGCTCTAAACCTTAACTAATGGGAGGGCAGATATGCCAATTATTCTGCACTTGTAGCTACTATCTTAATTAGTTCTAATATTGTCTAGAGGATGCAATCTCTTCAGTCTTCGCCTATTGTTGTTTATAGCCAGGTTGCTTGCGAGATGGTTAGGATGCGCTGCAAGTCTGTCCGCGTATCTTGAACTGTGTCGCCCAATGAGTTCAGCAACTGTGGGAATTGCTAAATCCCTATGTAAGACTGAGTTTCTTACAAACCAGCTGGCTCCAGTCCATCTGCGTAGTGCTTTATTCTGCAGGGTCTGAATTTTGTTCCTTGTAGTCTTCGCCGAGGAGCCCCATAGAGAGATACCATATACGAAGGTTGGGACAACTATTGCCTTGTAGATGGCGGCCTTGCTGCTGTAAGACAACTTGCTTGAAGCTCTCAGCATCCAGTCGAGGGTTTTTAGCTTGCTTTTGCATTTTGAGGTTACTTGACTTATGTGCGCTTTAAAAGTCAGCCTTCTGTCAAGAGTGATACCAAGGTACTTTACTTTTGAGGCTTTGGGAATAGTGGGCCCCAATGCAACGCTTGGGCAATCTCCTCTTCTAGTGGCGAAGGTAGTATGTACAGACTTTTGTGCATTAATGGTGATACACCACCGTTTTGCCCAGCGTCCGAAAGAGTCCAGATATTTTTGTAGTGAGTCTGAAGCTTCTTGCGCAGATACGTGACGTGATAAGATGGCGGTGTCATCTGCATAGGTCGCTATGAGTACTGCATCTGTACTTCCTATATTTGGCTCGGGAGTTGGCATATCTCCTGTGAATAAAGTATAAAGTGTTGGGCCTAGAACACTACCCTGTGGTACTCCAGCCATAATTGGTCTAGTCAAGGATACTGTTTGCCCCCTTGACACTTGGAAGGTTCTTCCAATAAGGTATGAGGATAGCAACGCGAAAAATGGGGCTGGAAGGGTGGTCCTCACTTTCTGCAGCAGTCCCAGGTGCCAAACTCGATCAAACGCCTGTTTGATGTCTAAAAAGACGGCAGAGCAGTACATCTTTTCTTCAAAGGCTCCAAGGATATGGTGCACAACTCTGTGAACCTGTTCCGGTGTTCCATGCTGTCTCCTGAAGCCAAACTGATGGTTTGGAATGGCCTCCTGGCGTCCCAGATGTGTCAGTACTCGTTCCAGAAATATTCTTTCGAATATTTTGGAGAGTACTGGCAACAGGCTAATTGGTCTGTACGACTCAATTTCTCCCACGGGTTTGCCAGGCTTAGGAATCATCACAATCACGGCGCGCTTCCAGCAGGCTGGAAAGTGCCGGATGCGGAGCATGGCGTTGTACACCATAGTTATGTAGTCTATGGTGGAGTCAGGCAGTGCTCTAAGGACTCTGCCGTTTATTAGATCATATCCAGGGGATTTTTTTGCCTTCACTCTTCTGATGTGTTCAAGAACCTCTTCTTTTGTACATCCAGTTATCTGGTCTTCAGCTGGGAGGGGCGAGAGAACGATGTCTTCTGTTGCTTCGATTTCTGAGGCCTCTGCGGTAATCACCGGCGTGAATTGGTCTTGAAGGTGGTTTGCAAAAGCCTCAGCTTGAGCTTCGTCTCCAATGTGCCAGGAACCAGAAATGCTCCGAATGGGATGACGTCGTATTGGCTGCCGTTTGAGCTTTCTTGTAAATTTCCATAATTGAAACTCTGCGTCAGTGGGCGATTCAGCTCGTACCAGCGCATCGCTGATACACCTCTTTTGAAGCAGGGCGAGAGCAGCTTTAAGATGCCTCGTGGCTTCGTTGTACATGGATTTGGCATCAGGCGTGCGTAATCTTAACCAGCGTCTCCTGGCCCATCTTTTGTGTATTAGTAGGTGTTGGGCCTCCAAGGTGAGGGGGATGTTGTACGGAGACTGTTGTCTTGTTTGGCAAGATGGTGGGGCGGCTTGGTGCGCAGCTTTGACTATTTCTTCCTGCAGTTTGTTTGCTGCGTAGTCCACGTCTTCAGGAGTGTTAAGTTCCATTTCTATGTGCAAAGAGTAATGGAGCTCGCGCCTAAAGACTCCTAAATCTGATCCTGCTGGCAGTAGTTGTTTCCTAATGGGCAAGGGCTGTGGCTGCGCGTGGATTGTGACTATTAGTGGCAGGTGGTCAGAGGATAGGTCCAAGGATTCTTCAATGGTCAATTGCCGGTCACAGATGCCTTTGTAGACAGCGAAGTCGATTGCCGAGGGCCTGTGTCCATTAATTGGGTAACGGGTGGGGGCTCCAGTCGCCAATATGCTGAATTGTAAGTTTTGAATCGCCTCAAATATGACTTCTCCGCGACGATTCGCACTATTGCTTCCCCAAAATGGGTGCCATCCATTCCAGTCGCCGCCGATGAGGGTCTTATTCAACCTTTGGCCTAGAACCTGTTCCATGTGATGATCACACAGACCAGTGTTTGGCGGAAGATAAATTGACGCAACTTCGATCGCTCCAATAGACGTAGGCAGGGTGATGGCTGAGACCTGCATTGTTGCGTTGCAAATTGGCAGTAAAGGTGTATGCGGTATTGTTGCTCGTATGAGGATTGAGGATCCACCAAAGCAGTTTGCTCCTTCACCATGAGCCTGATAGTGTTCGTATCCGAAAATTTGTGTAGTGGGGCACTCATGAGTTTCTGTTATTAACATTATATCTATGTTTTCTTGTGAGAGAAACGCAGCCAGTTCCTGAGTCTTGTTTCTCAGGCCATTGGCGTTCCAGATACCCACACGTAAAGCCATTATTTGTAGGCAAGCTTGGTTATGATGGCCATTAAACTGTTTAGCATGGTTGCTTGTTGGGATTGTACTTCTCGCATCGCTTTGAGCTCGGCATTAATTGCGTCAAACTGACGTTGTTGTTGCTGAAGCATTTCAGTGAACAAAGTGTCACTTGTGGTATTCTTATTTGACGGTCCACCTCTAGCGGCCTGTGCGTAAGAAACACCACTAATAGGCGTTGCAAAGCTCGTGGCTTGGGTAATGCTCCGGGGCCTTGTAATTTCGGAAGCAGTACTCGGACCCGTAGACGGTGTTTGTGTGGGACTCCTTTTTTGTGCTGGGGATTGCAATTTGCGCAACCGCTTGTATACTTGGCAGCCCTTATAGTTGGCTGGGTGCTGTAACTCACAGTGCACACAAGTTGGTGCCTGGTCCTTTTCGCGGGTGCAGTCTTTGGATGCGTGTTTCCCGGCGCAACGCACACATCTGGGAGCTTTGTGGCAGTAGCGTTGTGTGTGTCCAAATTCTTGACAGCGATGGCATTGTGTCAGGTCGTTGTATCTTCTTGGCAGTTCCACTGTGCAGCGTTGCCTGCAGACAACTCGAATGTCCAAAATTTCTTTGTTGTTGGGGGCCTGAGCCACGTCAACAAAAAATATATTTAGCGGTGTTTTGTCCATACGGCTCAGTGGGTTGTGCACATTTGTAATTGTGTGGCCTTTGGTTTCCAATTCCTTTTTAATTAGTGTTGTATCAGTGCTGGAGTGAAGCCCTTTGAACACGACTCTATATGGTTTGTCCTCCTTAAGCTGGTAGCAGTGGAACTCCAATTCCAGCTTAGTAAAGTGGTCTATAACTCTGCGATAGTCCTCACTGCATTGGGTTAATACACCTATGTTATTCTTCTTTGGCTTAATTACGTATGATTTAGCATCAATTACTTTATCTATTATCTGTTGAAGTAGGGCCACAGACTTGATGTTTGGACACCATATGGGGGGCGGACGAGGTTTCGGAGTAGTTTGCTGGTCGGTCAATACTGGGGCTTCTGGAGCTACAGGTGATTCGCTGTAGTCTTCATCTTCTTCTACGAGCAGTGAAAATCGATTTTCTGATATTAATGCTGCATTGCTGGTGCTTGGTTCGTCGAAGATGAGCCTTTTCTTGATGGTTTTTGGTGAATTTGGCTGTTTACGTTTCGTGTTTTTGTTGTTAGTGATGCCTTGCACGGAGGCGATATCTATTTTTGAGTTTATTGGCATGATGGAGGCTTGCCTATTTGCCATCACAACGTTAAGCTGGGCTTGCATTTCTGCATTTACCTTTACAGCTGTAGCGAGGTTATTGACATTAGATGTCATCGCGGATTGTGCTTTTGAGTGCAGGCGCACTCGCGCCAAGCGACGAAATTTCGTAAATTGCAATTAAAGCAATTGAGTTACGCGGAAGCAAGCGATAAGAAAACGCTGCGTGTGCGGTTTTTGTTGCTGTTGCGTTGAAGAATGCACCGCAAAGTTCTATTTTTAGAACTCTGCAGCAGTAGAGCTTAAGCGAAGGCTGTTCGAATTCACGTCTTTACAGGTCGAACGACTGATCGCGATTTTGAGAGCGAAATTATATTTTCAACTTGTTGTGCTTTTCGAAATTTTCAAGCATTTAGCGTGCTGTTAAAAATACATGAATTTAGTTTTTGAAACGCCGTCATAGGCGCTGCGTGCCGAGCAAATAAAATTTTAGCTAAACCGTGTCTCGTATTCTGTGTTTATTTGCCCCACTGTGCCAGCGGGTGTGTGTGTGCGTGTGTGTGTTTACGTGTAGGCGTTTTCAGTGATATATAGAGAAAAATCTGTCTATAAACAGCCACAACTGCACATTGCAGCTGCACTAGTCGAAAAAAAAAAAATATTGAGAAATCATTAAAAAGAAAATCAAATCAAATCAAATTATATTTATAAATAAATCTAGCAAAATGCGCAGCACGCCAAACCGATTTGCATAGCCAATGCCTCCGATAAAACTAGACAAAAAATAAAAGAAATAATAAATCTAATAAATAATAAACAAGGCCAACAACCATCAAGACAAAAAATAAAAAAACAAATTTAAATATTTTAAAAATAACATTTTCTTTTTATGAAACATAGTTTCTAATTATATCCAAACACTCCATCAGTTTTGCGTTTTGTTGTACAATTGGTTAAAAATAAATCAATATCATATTTGCTTTATTAATCGTATTTCTTCCAATAAATAATCTAAATTTCTTTAAATAATATAAAAAATATCCTTAAATGCTGATTATGCTATATCGAATGCTAATATCATTAGGTTCCTCTGAAAATGCGACTTTTCTTAATTGCAATAAGTTTTTCACAAATTGCTGGCCATTAGATTTAGAGGCTTTTATGTCGCGTCGTCTATATTATTCCGCCTCTCTAATGACGGCATATTTATAAGTAAAATTTGTATATTTGCATGTCATGTTTAATTAACGCCTCCAAAAGCGAAGGCAAAACTGAAAATTTGTTGTTTTCATTTAAAAAAGAAAGAAAAGAAATTTGCAAAAGGCCGTTGGACGAATTGGAGAAATGGAAATGAAAATGAATAAAAAAAAATCCATGGAAACTGGCAATGGAATGGAACAAATTCACATTTCATTCTCTTCGCTGTTGCTTTTTATTTTGGATTCTCTTTTATGTGTGCGTGTGCGTATGTGTGTGTGTGTGTGTGTGTGTTTCAGTGTATACTTTGTGAAACGAGGCAAAAGACGCAAGCATCAGAGCCAGCACGGATTTTTTTTCGATTTTTTGAGTTTTCTGATTTTGTTTTTGATTCTCCCGACGCTTTTTGCTCTCGCTGGCACAAAGAACCTAAAATTAAATATTTTCGCCTTTTACATATCGGAGAGGCACACTGGCATAGCAAATTGTTGGCTGTCATTTATTGCCTTTACTGCTGCTGCTACTGTTGATTTGTTGTTGTAGCATTTGTTAGATGGAATAAAACTGAGTAACACACAAAACTTGTTGGAGCTGGGGAGGAATTCAACTAATTTGTACAGTTTAGACGGCATTTGTGCCTATATGACACAAAGGCCTATATTCTGCAGTTTTTTTTTCTATTTTGGCCAAAACAGATACACTAACAGACAATAAAAACAACAACAGCAGCAGCAAAGGCAACAAATGTGCTGCCCAGCTAATGAGCACATGCATTTATAAATAAATTCACGAAATGAAACATACCCAAATATATACGGAATTGAGAATTGAAAATATTTTAAACAGCTGTTGCTCATCGTCCACAGCGCAGAAAATTTAAATAAATAGCACAACAGCAACAGCAACAAACGAACAAAAATAAAAGGAAATATCTACAGACAAATATACATATATATATATATAAAATTGAGAAAAAATATAAAAAAAAAAAAAAAAACTTTTGGACAAGTGTAGAGTGAGCCAAGTGTAGTGCCAACCGCGCCCTGCGCATCCCTTGCTCTGTGCTGGTGCTAATGTGCAAAGTTTTGTGTTTTCATCAACAACAACAACAACAAAGAATTCACAGAAAATTATTTAAAAAGTGTGTGCAAATAGACGAACACCAACAACCTCTGGAGAATTAACAGAACGGAAAACAGTTGTTGTCCACGCAATGCCCTTCGTGACACCCCGTAGCACAACAAGCGCTGGCAGCGCAGCTGGCACCGGCGCCGGTGCTGGCAGCGGCACTGGCCGCACCACATTTCGCCCACCATGGGTGAAAGAGGATGCGGCAGTCACAAAGCCGGCGACAACGCCCTGGGCCAA
Organism: Drosophila hydei; assembly: GCF_003285905.1. NCBI lineage: Eukaryota > Metazoa > Arthropoda > Insecta > Diptera > Drosophilidae > Drosophila > Drosophila hydei. The sequence continues at coordinate 963,709 of NW_022045657.1, forward strand.
AAAGGCAGCAGCAGCTGCAGCCACCAAGGAAAATGGCGAAAAGGCAGCTCCAGCAACGTCAACAACCAACAGCAAAGCAAAGCCAGCACCAACAACAACAGCAGCAGCCAAGAAGACAGCTGAGCCAGCTAAAAAGACACCTGAGCCAGCCAAGAAAGTAGCCGTTGAGCCCGTTAAGAAGACCACAGCGGCGACAGCAGCCGCAGCTAAAAAGCAAGCGGAGCCCGCGAAAAAAGCCGTTGCCGAGCCGGTTAAAAAATCAGCGCTAGAGCCGGTTAAGAAATCAAATTTGGTAGCAAAGAAGCCCTTGGCCAAGAAGAAGGAGCCAACGCCGCCGCCCGAAAGCTCCTCCGAGGAAGAAGAAAGCGAAGAGGAAGAGGAGGAGGAAACTGAAGAGGAAACTGAAACCGAAGAAGAAAGCGAGGAGGAAGCAAGCGAAGAAGACGAAGACGAAGAAGATGAAGACGATGACGACGACGACGATGACGACGACGACACCACGCTGGATGCCAAGGTGCCGGAGCACGTGAAGAAAGCCGCACAGCTGCGCCCGACGCAGACCAACAAAAAGGCCGAGGAAAGTGAGTTAACACAACGTTTCACCTTAGAGAAACCCAAATTGCGCAGCGTTGTAGTCAAGCGTGACAAATCGATGAAGAAGGTGTCGCCCGATGATGACGATGAGGCTGTCGACGGCGAAACGGAGGAGGAGCGTGAGAAACGTTTGCGTTTCAAGCTGGAGAAGCCGAAATTGAGGCATGTAAAACGCGAGGAAAAGCCACTGCCCAGCAAGAGCACCGACAATCTACTAAAGATACGACCAGTTCTGAAAAAGGTACCCAAAGTTGATGAAATACTAAAAGAACCCAAAGAAGAACCCAAGCCCGAATTCAAGACCAAAACCCTGAGGAAAGCGCCCTCAATAAAGCGCGAACCGAGCATCAAAAACGGTAAGTTACGATCGTCAGCCAGCGCCAAAGATCGAATCGCAATACTCTGGATGCTAAATCCCCGATTAACAACTCTAATGGATCGCCAAAAAATGCTGTAAATATTATTCAGACGCTTCGCTAATTGTCTAAATATCCAAAACAAAATAATCGCGCAAATCCAAGCAAACAGATATGCGCAAATACTAAATTGATAATATATAATATAATATATATAAATATATCAATGAAACTGGCCGTGTGCATTGGCCGCATTGGCCTTTGTATTGCTAGCCTCCAAATGTCTCATTCTCTCCCTATTCCTATCTCACTCTCTCTCCCTCTAACGCTATCTATAAAAAGTAGGCATTAATATGTTGGCGTAAAGACAAGGCCAGCAGACGTCACAGCGAAATTAATAAAATATAAGAGACAGACACGGCAAACGTAGCGTATGAGTGATATTTTACATGTATGACTGTCGCGGATATGGCTTATGAGTATAAGTATAAAAAATTAGGGATGGCCGCGTGATCGAGTATATGATTCTTATGCATGAAAACCTCTCTCATATCTTGTTAACTGAGTAGGAGAACAAAGATAGACTTTCACTGTAAATGCTTTTGATTCAAATCAAATTTCAAGAAGCATTAAACTGAGCTGAACTGAAGACTTATAGAACTTCTCTAATTTTAAGTTTTCCGTAAGAAAACGTTCGGCTGATTCAGTATCAACTTGCACTTAGCGTAACCTAATTGTTGACTTTTGGAAGTGCATAAATAAGAGGTACATGTTTGTCATTCATAGCAGACGACATTCCTGACTTCAGATGGCACTACAACATATCATATATTACATGTAAAAATATATTTAAAATGTTTTTTACGGTATGCGAACCATATGCAATTCTGTTTTTCAGTTTTATTATGCATGACGAAATATTTTTAGTCATGAGACCATCTCTAGCCTAGCTGCATCCTCTGTAGGTGTGTATACCTGTTATGTATGTATGTATGCATATGGGTCCATTCATCCATTCCAACTGAAAACGCATCAAACGTTTGTATACAGAGACATATATATATATATATATATATATGCATATATCTATGAGTACCTAGGAGTAGCTGTATGAATACAAGTATGAAATGAAAACATTTCATCAAAATTTGTGAGCCCAAACAAAAACGACAAAGACACACAGAATCTGAGAGAGAGGGCTGAAAAGCAATATAAATAACATATTTTATTTATTAAATTTTTAGTGAGTGCTGTGCATTGAGTCGAAAGAGGCGCAAAACTGTTTACCCACCCACCGATCGAAAAGGCCAAAATAAAAATTATTAAAATAGAAAAGGCCAAGGATGAACTAAGAATTTTCCAAATAATTGAGAAGCTTGTAATATTCGCAATGCACTTTCTGGCTGCAGGCGTGCAAAAATATTAATAGCCAATTTGCGTATTATCACAGTGAGTTGCATAAGTTGGCAAATTGAAAAACGAAATCCCCCCGGAGGGACAGCAAACATGAAGTGTAAAGCACATTAAGTGGCAGCAAAGCGCAAAGGGTATCTGGAAAAGGTGTGCGGCGTGGGTTCGGTTAACGGCCCGGCAGCTACCATGTCCTAATCAGTGGGCAATAACGTGACCGCAAATGCGTCCTAATCTTTGCCAGGCAAACAAAAGGCAACTGTGACGCCCAAGCGAAGCTGCAGGGAGGGTTAAAGGAAAGGGGAGCAAAGGCAAGACATGGGCAGGTCACTCAACGAAATGGTAACCGCTGTGCCCAACGTTTGTCCTTTAAAGCTGTCGCATAAAAAAAAATGCCAGCAAAAAAACAAATAAAACCGTTACTATCCAAGGCTCACGACTAGCTGATACCCTCTATGCAGCATTTGTGATCTAGGGCTTTCAATATATAGATACTCCCCAATGCATATAGGCATATTGGAAATATGACTAAAAAGTATTTAAAGTCCTCACTTCGAGAATCTGTCAAGTGTTTTTTAGGCAAAGCTTTAACTTTATATTGAGAAAAGGACTCGGACGGAAAATACCTCCTACTGATGCTCAGCAGCAACATACCCAATTTCTTAGCTATTTGCTATGGATATTGCGTATAAAAAAGCTAAGCAAAAAAAAAAAAGAAGAAATAAGGCAACAATGCACACAGAAAAGAAAAACATTTATTTAATGTGCTCGGACGACGTCTTGGGCCGACTTTCTGGGTGTTTTCATCTCTCTTTTTATGGTCTAAGTAAAATTCATGATTATTGCTCATTGTGTCAAAACTACAACATAAAGTGGAATGTTTAAAACCAGATGAGGATAGATGAGTGGAAAAGGCACTTTCTGGATGGTTTTTGTGTTTTGTTTCTCCGAACTGCCCCTTAAAGCCGGCAACTATCAATAGGAGCGCCGACAGGAAGAGAGAATTGTAACTGTTCGTACACTCTTAAGGACAAAAGCTGGCCAAGATATATGGGCATGTGCTTGATATAGTCGAACTAAATGCGCCATTTATATTCAAATATACGCACTAAAAAAAACAGACGAGAAAACGAACAAAAATAAAATATATACATATAAAAAATAGGGCGGCCGCAAAGCCTTGGCAAATGTCTTCAAAGGACAAGCGACTGGTCGAAAAGGAAATATATATATATATATATTTTCTTTTATTTAAATGAGCCTCTTCTATACATCTACATATACGCAGATGCGCCAGTGTGTGTGTTTGTGCTTAAAAACATGTAACGGCTGTGCTATATTCATTTCTTTCATTTTTTATTTGCTTCGTTTATTTTTTTTATTTATTTGGCTGGCATTAGAAACGTGGACTTTCAATAGGTGCAGCCGTTAGGAGCGTGCTTGGGACATAAAAGATGATTAGGCCATTTTGAAATTGTGACATGACGCATTCGCTTCTGTCAATAATTACACTAAACGACAATAATATGGTCCAATAAATTATTAACTGCAGCACATTAGTTTAAATCACTAGTAAAAACTTGATTGTTATGAGTTAAGGGTAAGATGTTATGAGAATTTGTAGAAGAAATTAACAAAGTCTCTAAATGCAGGAACTTCTCCAAATAATTACATAGGCGATAACTAAGTTGAAGGCTTTACAACTATTTTAGGTGTATCTAGATCTATTCTAATCTAAATCGTTAGCTAAAGTTTAAACTATTAAATAGTGTTTCATGCTAATAACGTTTCACATTCATAGGCTTATTCGTTTATATTCGTTTAACACAGAATGATGCTCAGCCAAGCATAAGAGTAGGCAATAATTTCTTCTATGAAAAAGTTATAGAAATTGTAGAAATTGACTAAGTATAATAATTATATTAAATATCATTCTAATGCCTCCCAGTTCTTGCCTTAAAGTGAATCCACAGTTGCAACTGGCAGTCAGATATTTTAAAATGTTAACCATGTTGAGCAGTGTTTGTTAGTTGGTCGCAAATGAACAGGCAATATATAGTTATTAACAAGATGAAAAACGTTAATCAGGGCGCCGGCAACCCGCCTGGGATTAGGAGCTTGTCAGTATGGTGGTTGGTGGCTTTGGCGCGCTACTGTAAAATATGGCAGACTCTCCATGCGACGCTTCATCATGCCACAAAAGCTCAGACAATGGCGAACAAAGTCAGTCATCAAACTGGAGTCCATGCTAATGCCCCCAACCCCAAGCCCAACCGCAGGCACAGCGTGATTCAATGACAACGGCAACATTTGTGCATGCATAGAATATTCGCTTGGTTGATGATAACAAAATGTGGATTGTGATAGAAAAAGACAGCAACAGAGAGAGAGGGAGAGAGAGAGAGAGACAGAGAGAGAGAGTAACATGAAGCTGCGGCAGCGGGTTTGGTTGGTCTGATGTTTTAGGGCGAGCTACACAAAATTTATGTTTACATACCCCGCTATTCATTTCGGAGTGCGGGCTTTTGCGGTATATTAAGTGGGTAGCATCAACTTGGAGACGCTGCTCAGCATTTTATTTAAATAAGAAATAATTTTGTCGACATGAATGAATGAATGAAGAGTTTTATCTGGCTACGGGTGCGCCACAAGCTTTAGCTTGGGTGAGTTTTTTTCTTACTTGCTTTTTGCGAGGGGGAGTATGTGTGTGTGTGTGTGTTTGGGAGTGTGCACTGATTTAGGTTGGACGCTTTTGCCAGAGCTTTGCCATAAATTACTAAAACGAATTAAGCGAAACTTACTAAACGAGCGCTCAATTGGCTGCCCAAAAAGTTGACCACGTATTTTAATCAGTGACTACAAATGGCACACAAAGGAAGAAAGGGGAGAAAGGGGCGAAAGGGGAGAAAGGGGCGAAAGGGGCGAAGGGACGTCGGACGATGGACAAAGCACACAGCATGTGGGTGGAGCAGCAAGGGACATTAACATGCAGCCGGGTAACTGCCAGACAATAATCAAGTTTGGCGCTGATTTCATTGAGCCAAAGTAACACGAGTTCAGGATTAGTTTCCAAGCACCAGGTGCAGAGCACATATATATGCATACAATACATATATACATGTATATATATGTACACGTATATATAGAAGGAGCAAAAGGACTCTGAGCAGCATCTAATGCACCACAAAGAGGCAGCCAACCACTTAAAGATTAAGTGCAGATTCAGCCAGGCGCGACCCGAGCGAATGAGAGAAAATTGAGGCAGGCAGGCAGCAGAAGGATGGGGGCGAAGCTGCTTGCTAAAGTGCGGATTGGGGCAGATTTGTTGGCTGGCTGAACCGAGTTCGGTGCGGCTATGGCAGAGACTTGCTTTGAGTTCACTCAAACAAAGCTAATTAACAGATTTGTCAGCTTTTCATCACATCGCGCACGGCCATTGTCTTACGACAGTTGTTTGACTTTTGCACTTTTTTAACAAACAAACAAAAAACAACGAACAACAAAGGCAAGTCGGCGCCCGGCCTGCGTGGTCGGGGGCGTGACTGAAAAAAGTAACTGCAAAGAATGCAAAGTATTTATTGTACGAAAAGTGTGCACAGACGATACGGGTATAAATACATGCACACATACATTAGATATATACAGATATAAGGAGTAAACTCCCTCAATTGCTAATTACAAAGGGAAGAAACTTGGTAACAAAAAGTGTGGGTGGAAGTGGCAAAAATTTGTGGAACTTGGCAACTTGTTAGGCCAGCAATTTAACTGGAAATTTATTGGAGACGAAACAGCTGGCAGCAGCAAACATTACAAGCTAATTGGCCCAGTTAACAGAAATGTGTGCCGGCAAAAGCGCATCACAGACTTTAAAACCAACTAAACTAAAACTAAAACTGAAAACCGAATACCGAAAAGCAAAAACCGAAAACCAAAACCAAAGGCGAGCCAAGCGCAACGCACAAAAGGCGAAAGCTATCAAAGAAAAAACAAGGCGAAAGCCTTTCCCAACGAATACTAAATGCCCTCTGCAGCCTCTCAAATGTCTGCCATGAAAATATACCTAATTTACCATATAAGACTGTAGACTTTAGTCGATTCCCGAACTATAGAACGAGCTATGCAAAAGTCCCTTAATGCTGCAGATAATTGGTCAAGCAAAGCTTCTTTCGTTTAGAGCTAAGCGACGATCCTGCTACATATTTTCGTACAAAATACGAATACCCTTTTGTAAGGGTATCGAAAATGCAATCAAAGTTTTCATCTGCTACAAAGTAGAGGCTGGGGTGCTTGGGAGGGGCGACCCTAGTGGAACAGGAGGTGTTAAAGCAATAAAACAAATTGGGTAGTGGGGGCAGCTCGACTGGAGGACTGTGATGCTGCGCCACAGCAGTAACTTTTCAATCTCTGCCAATGCAGTGAAACTTTAGACGCAGGAATTGGAAAGTAAAGCCCGTCCACCAAAACACCCGCCCACACAACCTTAAGCCAAACTCAATTGATATGTATGGCCGGCAGCCACACAGCGAGAGGGCGGCTGAGAGGGAAAACTTGGAGCAAACAACAACTGACACAAATTGCAAACTCATTAAATTAAAATTATATTTAATAACCGCGAGTGCACGCAGCGCTAAACGATTTATACGCTAAAAACAAGCTAAAAACAAAAAAAAAGCTGAAAAAATAGCTAGACCATTCATCTGGCATTGCAGCTACCCGCAGTTAACCATCCACTCCATATATTTCTGTTGCAGTTCCAGCGCCACCGCCGCTGCCCTCGTTGGTGCCAAAGGCTCCACCACCGCCTCCGCCGCCATTGGCGCCCGGCGAGAAGCGGGTGCTCAGCGACACGCAAAAGCAAACGCTCGAGAAGCTCAAGTAAGCGAAGCAGCATCCAAGCATATCCTAGAACTTAAGACTAAACCATCATTTATTTCATTTTAACACAGGTCACGACCACGCAGACGGCCCGACTGGTCCGAGATGATGAAGGAGGTGGAGAGCGGCAAGAAGCTGCGCCATGTGGCATGCAACGATAGGTGAGCAGCTCCCATTAGCCACTCCTCGGTCGGTTACAAATGAACGGTCAGCCTTCACAATCGATTACAAATTAGTTAGTCGCTGTGCAAAGGGTGTATAACTGCCAGCTTAAGGCATAATAGGGGCTCGCTCTCTGTTACAAATTCAATCCATTTGCCATTCAAATTAATCTGAGCAAAGAAACCAAAAAAATGCTTTAATGAATCTCTTTAATTATGCAATTTTTAACTTTAGGAAAAACATTTTCTTGAAGAAACTTAGCCAGAAATAAATATTAAAACCCTAGAAGCTATAATATAAAAACTATGAAAATCCATGAATCAAAATTACTTGGATAACCCCCAGAGATTAGAAGCAATATAAAGCTTGCCTAATTTAAGCTACTTTCACTGCAGATCTCAGCCCGTTTTGACATGCAAATCGATGACCAAAGTGGATGACAAATTTATCTATGAAACAGAGAAGGACAATTCGCACAACAAGCTGCTCAAGCAAATTCAGGGCGGCGTTCGTCTGAAGCCCACGCAGACAAATGATCGCAGCAAGCCCATATTGGAGGGTCTGCGCAAGTTCCGACGCCAGATGACCATCGAGGAGCAGCTGCACAAGTCTCTGTCGAAGGTTAACATGTTGAGCGAGGCGCCCAGCAGCCATGCGCTGAACAGTGCAAACAGTGCGTCGGCAACTGGTGCGGGCAGCTCTCGGCCCAGCATAGTCTCGACCATGTCCATCGATGAGGAGAGTCCCGATGAGCTGGATGACATTGATAAGATACGTGACGATTTGCAGAGCACCAAGCAAATGCTGGCCCTCGAGCTGCGCAATCGTGAGGCCCAGGAGCGTGAGAACAAGAAGCTCTTAGCTAAAATACGTACGCTGGAAACGGAATTGGAGCGTGAGAAATCGCGCGAAAAGAATCTGGAGTATGGCTCGAATGTTATTGTAGCTACCATGGATCCCACGCCCACATCCGAACAGGCATATGTCAACTCGCTGAAACGTGAAGTGGAAGATGCGCGCAAGGTGTCCAAGGAGGTGGAGAAGAACTATCATGATACGGGCGAGCTGCTAGTCGAGGCGAAAACAGAAATCGAGGAACAAAAGCGACAGATACAATTGCTTGAGCGCAAATTGGCAGCTGCTTTGCAGGTAAGCGACAGCCCAACCTTGTGGAGAAAGTGCAGGGGGCGGGCGGGCGTGGCACAAGTCGCACAACATGCCACGCGTGTTGTCAGCTGTTGTTGTTGTCAGTTTAAGTTAGTTGTTGCTGGGGTCATAACCCACACATGTATCCACCTTTTCAGCGCCGCCTGCGCCGCCGCCTCCCGAGCGACAGCTCAGCCTGAATGCAAAGAAAAAAATCATCTAAAAAACCAGCTAACAAAGCAATCGCAATTAGTCGCTTTCGCATTGATTGTAGTTCTTATAGTTGTAGTCGTAGTTGTTGCTATTGTTGTTTGTTCTAGTCGTAGCAGCAGATACGATAAATAATTACACATCAGCTGACAACACGACACACATTTTGGATACCTTTGAGGGGGCCTGCTGAGACGTAATGCGGGCTGGCTGCTGATATTCGCAGCGCCAATTAGCTTGATTCTCTTTCTTTCTTTCAATTTGCTTTCGTTTCAAGCATTTCCTGCCTTGTGCCACACTTGCTAAATTTTTCTTTTCCTCATTAATGTACCTGTTTTGCTCTCTTCATCTTATGAACTCGACTCCATCTCCAATTTCATTCACACAACTTGCTCTATTTCCTATGCCTATATCTATATGCCCTTCTCTCTCTCTCCCTTAGTCTAACCCTGCATAAAGCCTCCTTCTTAGCTCATCCAATCTAGTGTTTCGACCTTTGAACACGCTCCCTCTTGACTTTCCCTCTTCCTTTTTCTGTGTATTACTCGCTCTCTCTCTCTCTCTCACTAAACTGTCCTTTGATTTCTTCTACTATTATTCTCTCTTTACTTGCTCTGTCTACTCTCCAAATTGCCTTTCTATGCGATTTTCACGGCTTCAGTTAAGGCTTTTCGATTTTCATCCCCACTATGCTCTCAAAATCTCTCCTTCGCAGTCTCTCAAAATGTTGTGTGTACTTTACATACACCTCCTTTAGATGGTATTGCCAAGATTCAAGATTGGATATTGTAATATTAAGTAAATCGGTTTAGAAAGACAAACAAAGACAACTGCTTTTTGCTGCTCTACTCTTTATCCGCTTACTAAAACCGTTAACCAAATTTAACCAACCCAAACGCTGTTTACATAAGGCAAATGCGACTCCAAGCACTAACAGACCGCGCATTAGTTTTCGCTTTGCTTACGACGACGAGGACGAGGACGACGATTACTACGGTGAGAAGGTGACCAATCATAAGGTAATGCGCACAGTTGGAATCGGTCAGGTGTTGCCAGCGACGACAGGTGTCCCTAATGCTTTCTTCCTTATTGTGAATATAGGGCGGCGGCACATGGGATGGCTCCAGAAGAGCCAGCGATGCGCATTTCGGTCGCGACAGCTCGCCCGAACTGGAGCTGGAGATGAGCGAAAGCGACCCCGACGAACCCGAGGAAAAGAAGACAGAGCGACGCGAGCGGCGAATGGGCAAGGAGGTGAAGGTGCTACGCAGCAAGCTAACCAAGCTGAAGGTCAAGGAAGAGGCGGCCAAAAAGGAAAAGGATGCACTGAAGCAGGCCATGAAGAAGAATCATGTTATACTCAAGTAGGAAATGCCAAATTAATGAAAGCTTGCGCTACCAAGGGTTTTACTTTGCAGAGAGGAGAACAAAAAGTTCAAAAAGTTGGAGAAGGAGGTGCAAAAGATGGCCGCATCGATGAAGCTGGACGAGGACGAAGTCGATGCCGAGGACAAAGATGAAGAGGAGGCAGCCGAAGAGGAGCATGAGGAAGAAGAGGAAGAGTCAGAGGAGGAGTCAGAGGAATCGGAATCAGAGGAGAGCGAAGAGGAATCGGGCAGTGAATCTGAAGCGGAAGTAAGTACAATATGTGATACAAATGAGAAGATTGATTGACATTAGAAGAGAATCCATATTTAGATATTGTATAAATAATGGCATAAGTCTTATACTCATTGAGACGCGCAAAGCCGGGCAGCAGCAATTTTTTGTAGTCAAGCCAAATAGTTGTATATCGACTCACCTCTTTCTTTGTAGGATTCTGCCAATTCCGCTAAGAAATGCAATTTGGAGCCGCGCGTGAAGAAGCACGAGAGTCGCTTTGCGGCAATGAAGAAATGCAATGTGCTGCTGCAAGCGAATGTGGATAATTTGCAGGATCAAATTTCACAGGTGCGCTCCAGGGCTACCAATCTGCAGGATGAACTGGATGCGGTAATTGCCGATTTGGGTTTTTAGGCCCATTAGTCGGAAGAAGATGAACAACAACAGCTGCAACTCCCCAGTAAAAAAAGAATCGAATGTACAACGTGTTTGTTTACTGTTTACGTAGTGTTCCTTCTTTCAATGTATTTAAATATAATTATATTATCGACATATGTAAGTTCAAGGCACACTATGTATGTATTCACAAGCACATCAAGCACTTATGCAAATTGGTTGGTTACTTTTGTATTTTAATTGTTTCTTTTTCTCGCCGGCAGAACGCGTTGTTTTGTTTTTTATATGAGTATTTACTGCGTTCGAGTACTTTTTTTGTTGTGGCAACCGGTGGCGCCGACGCGTTGTTAGCAGAGTTATTAACACTGAGAGGTTACGCTATGTTAAACAAATGTTAATTGCATGACATAAACATGAACGTGTGACGTCAAAAGTGCTTGTAACTCGATATTATAAACAGATATCGTTGCTGGCGCTGCATACCTATCGTAAATGCATTTTTGAATATAAACTTGCTCATTCTGTTTGTTTGATGTATTTTATGCACTTTACTATCGGGTTTTTCGCGCTGAGGTAACCAGTGGCGCCGACGCGCAGCTAACAGTTACTATACAATGTTGCCTCATGTTAACAGCATGTTTATGTTGAGTATGTAAAATACACAGAAAACAAGAAACACGAATCGAATAGGCAAGTATCGAAATTTGCACAGCTGTCAGCCCAGCTGTTACAATAGCGCCCCCAGTGTGAAATTTTAAGAACCAGCAACGTCTGAAAATCAAAATACCAATTAACGGTTTTTACTTTTACACAATTTGTATTTATTAATAAGATTTTTGTCGAAATACTTTAGTGTAAGCATGTATAACAATGTACAAAACAACAACTCAATGAATTTGGCTAAACTAAACATTAGATTTATATATATATATATATATCATAGTCATATGTATGAATATTTTGTAGATGGTATGAGTATCACGCTCGAACTTTAAAATTGTATGCCTATATATATGTAAAAGATGTGAATGTTTATATAATGCGTCTATTTTCTTTAAATACTAAGCTGAGCTTTATCAATAATCCAAAGTCTAAGTCGTGTATATGAATTAGTTATCGTATCGTAGTTAGTTGAGCATTGTTCCCCGATGCCCAAATGAAAATTTGATTTAAAACGCTTTAAGAAACCACTTACATAACTAAATGACTGCTACAACTACAGCAACTATTTTGTTCTACTCCATAAGTATAAGACGCAAGCGTTTACGCAGCGACGATTCGCGTGGCAAAGTCATCGCCCATTTCTTCATGGCCGTCAAAATGACGGAGCTCACGACCATCAGAGCGCCACACAGAGAATACACATTGGGTGCCTCACCAAAAAAGAGGATTTGCCAGATGAAGGCGAAGACGATGTCGGCACAGCGTGCAATAGCTACTGGACCGGCCTGTTCCACCTGCAGTGAGAGCGTCAACAGGATTTGGCCCAGAAAACTAAAGATGCCCAACACGACGACCAGCCAGCGATCCCGTCCACAACTTGGCCAGCAGACAGCGCCAATCGAACCACACACAATCAATGTATAAACGAGGGCAATCGCTCCAAAGTTCGTCATAATCACAGAGAAGTGAAGATTTTTCAGAGCACGCAGCAATATATAAACATTGGCTCCGAACAGCGTCGAGGATATGGCAGCAACTGGTCCCCAGATATCATATGCTTTATCCGAATCCTTTTCGCTATCCAGCTCCGGTGTTGCCTCGCCGAAGACCAAAGGTGGTCGAGTGATAAGCACCACACCAAGGAGCGTCATGTTAATGGTCAGCACATTAAAGAGCGTGCACGGCTCCTTGAGGAAGGCCCTTGCAAAGATCGCAACGAACACAGGTGTGGAAAAGATAATGACGCTTGCATCGGCCAATGGCATATGCCGAAACGCATAAAAGCTGAGCATCAGCCCTGTGGTGCCCATAAAGCAGCGGAGCAGCAAGATGACACGTTTGCCCTCTGGAAATACTGGCTGTTCGGTATATATGAGTATTGGGATGGTGGGCAGTAGAACGCCCACAAAACGAAACGAAGCCAACTCCATGGGATTGACATCGACAAGTCCCTTAACAATCACCGAACACAGCGAGAAGAACAGCGAAGACAGTGTGGCTAGTATAATGCCCAAATACGGGCAATTTGCGCGCGTTTTAAGCTGCTCCAGCCATTGATTTGATAGATCGCCCGATCGTGTTCCGTCCACAAATTGATGCAATTCCAAATTCTCTGGCATTTTGCCGCTTTCCAAGTTAAACTAAGCTACTTTTCAATTTAATGGCACATTCTGTAAGAATGTAATTAGGTTAGAAGCAAGGCGTTACAAAGTACCGTTATTGAATTATGTTACCTTTTTTGATTGCGCTGGAAAAATCGATATTTCAACTGGATAGCGGTTTTATTGGAAGCAGGCAGCTACGGCTGCTAAAATGCAACATTTCTTAACTTAACATGACTAATTCTATTCACTTCGATTAATAGTCGTTGTAAATTGTTTGTATTAATAAGTTTTCATACAAAAACATTTCATTTGGGCACGAACAAAACTTGAAAATTAACTAACAGCTGGCCGCGCTGTAGACTTACAGTTAATGGAGTTAATAGAGCTGCCAATCTGCTCCAAGTGCAATTGCATTGATAACGAATGTTAATCAACTTAACAGAAAACGGGCTGTTATCGATTAACAACATAAAATATATGAGCTATGTTCGTGACATAAGAAGTCTAAAGTACTCTACTAAAACGTTATTATTCAAAAATACTTTGAATCAAAGCATGCGATGAAAAAATCGTGGACCATAATAAAATAATTGTGTATGGCATTCAAAATTTTTTTGGGCGGCTCGGCGAGTAGGCTGCGTTTACATTCTTTATCGGTCAATCGGGGGCGTAGTTTATTGTAATTTCGATATATTTGGTAATTTCATCAACACTTTTCGAGTTCGACTTAGCCATGAGCAACCAAACCGTTAATACTAACACCAAGCGCTGGGCCTTGCTCGCCGCTAGCCTGGGTTTAGCCTATGTGCTCGTGCGGCATAGGCAATCCATTTGGGGCATATTCTGTCGCAGTCCCTTTCAGCTACAGCATAAACGCATTGAAGTTATCAGCTCGGTAAACGAGTCACAGCGCATTCTAAATGAACTGAAGAGGTAAGTCATAGTAGATTAACCAAAACTGAACGTAATTAAATCATAACTTTCCTGTATGTGTAGCCATTGCGAGTCATTTAAAGTGATCGGCTTTGATTGTGAATGGATCACTGTAGGCGGTACACGCCGACCTGTTGCTTTGTTGCAGCTGAGTTCACATAAGGGGCTATGTGCCCTGTTTCGTTTGTGTTGCATTAAGCAAATACCCAAGGATTTGCGTGAACTGCTCGAGGATGATGCCGTGCTTAAGGTGGGCGTCGCACCACAGGACGATGCCATGAAACTCTCGCATGATTTTGGGGTTGGCGTTGCCAGCACCTTTGATTTGCGTTACATGGCTGTCATGGCCGGTCATCAGGCCGAAGGCCTAGGCAAACTATCGCAGACACATCTAAACACTATGCTCGACAAGAATTGGCGCCTGGCCTGTTCTAATTGGGAGGCTCCTCAACTGGATTCCGCACAGCTTAATTATGCGGCTAATGATGCATTAGCCGCCGTAGCTATATTTCAAAAGTTATCCAAAGATTTGGAGCCACGTACCTTTTGGGACTGGCGTGCTCCCAAATTCGAGCAATTGCGTCCAAAAATTGAGCCATTTCTGGATGTGGACTTTACCAAAGGATTTGTCGCTGGCCTCGGAAAGACCCTATCAACAAGCACTCCCACACATCCACTGACGAGCAAATCTAAGCACAAGCGTAATAAGAAGCACCAGCAGCCGCAACAACAGCAACAAATTCGCAATCTTGGAACTCAGTCTAAAGCTTTCTATGACAATTGCGTGCTTGAGGCACCCGATGGTGAGCTGCTCTGCACGATTGATCGTCGCAAAGCCTCTTGGTATTTGAATCAGAATCTGGGCACACAGGTTAGTGAGCAGCCGTTCACAGTGCGTTTGAATTTTGAGCCGGCGGGTCGAGCTGTCGGAGACGTTGGTCGCTACTATCAGACACCCAAAGAGAATCAGTGTGTGGTGTGTGGACGTCGGGATGCCTACATACGAAAGAATGTGGTGCCACGCGAATATCGCAAACATTTTCCCGTTGTTATGAAATCACACACATCCCACGATATACTCCTGCTCTGTCCAAGCTGCCATCAATTAAGTAATATATCGGATAACAAGATACGCAATAAGCTCTCGATTACATGCGAGGCACCGTTTGGACATGGCGAGGGTGTCTCCAAGTACCATGATGATCAGCAGCTGAGGTTAGTTTTTGATTTGATCGATCACCAAACTTTGCCGTCTTCTACTCTAATTTGTAATTCCTTGCAGAAACGTTAAGTTGGCTGGCAAGGCTTTGCTAATGCAGAGCGGTCGTATGCCCAGCCAAAAGGTTACACAATTGCAGAAAACCCTTTTGGATTATTATACGGATGCCACTGAGATAACGCCTGAACTTCTACAAAAGGCCGCCAAATTGGATTGTCGTGTGGCCAACGAAGATTACTGCCAGCACGGCAAAAAAGTGGTTCAAGTATATCGCGATAAATTTGGTGGTCTCGTCGAGCTGGAGCGCTTGTGGCGGGAACACTTTTTACATACCATGCAGCCCAAATTTTTGCCCAAACTATGGAATGTAAATCATAACGCAAATCGCTTAGAGGTGCGTGCCAGCGAGGGACGCATCGACAATGAAGATTTGGTAGTGGCAGGTCTGGAATCGGTAATTAGTACAAAGAATATAGCTAACTCCTAGCAGTGTGATAGTTTTTTGTTTTTGTATATGTTTTGTACGTATTGTATTCAAATAAATTATAAATTGGCTTTTGCTACGTATAAATACAAGATTCATGTGAAAACAATACAAAAAAATTAATTTTGCAGTCGCATGCAAACCGACTGCTCAATACTCTGTTTACTTGAACGGATTACGTTTAATATATTATCTATATTTTTTTGGAAGTCTAGGAACAACCGGTCGATAATGGGTTTTTCATGAAAATCTATTTGTTTATAATATAGTTTAATTTTCTGTGATGTAAAGGTCTTAGACATTATTTTATAAGAGATTTCTGCTATTTAGAGCTAGAACATAAATTTAATTAATTTAAGAATTTGTAAAATCCTTTTTGACAAAAAGTTTTTAAAGTTCAAATTTGGTCAGAATGTTTGAAGAATTTCAATTTGACAATGTGGAATAAAATGTATATCTTGAAAGAATACTCACAATCTTGAATAATTCTAACATATAAGATGAGATTTTTAGACATTTTAACAGCTTAGCTTCGCGCAAAATTTTAAATTTAAATTCAAACGAAATACAAGCGGACAGACATTGTTCCAAACTAATATACCATTCTCACTTTGTAAACAGAGTATTTTTAACAGCATAATTTATGGCATTGGTCTATGAGAGTCTCCTAGGTGACATAACTTAATATATAAGCTATACATAAACTTGAAATTAAAATATATATATATATATATATATATATATATATATATATATATCGGATAATACACTATATACACTGAATGTTACAGCAGCGACGATTCGCTATATAAACTCAAAGCCCTCGTACTTATAGTCCGTCTCCACACGTGTCTCCGGCAAAAATGTTTTGCCCTCCACGCTAAATGCAGTCACAAATGTGGATGTTTTGCCATTCAGCTCCTCCGATTTAAGCGCTATGATTATGGAGTCCTTTGTGTTGGGTAGAAATTTAAAGCTGGAGAAGCCGTGAGTGGGCGTATTGTCACCATCCAATTTGGTAATACTTATAACATTAAAGTGCTCGTCCGCACATATTAGAAAGTTGCAGCCCATGTGCTCGTCCATAGTTTCATTATATCTATAGAGAAGAATTAAAGAAAATTAAAAGAAATTCGGTATTTATATACATGACTAACTTTTCTTTTGAGCAGCGACGTGGCAGAAAATACCAGCGCTGATGCACCTGTGACCAGACAGCGCTCTCGTGTATCATATAGCCGGGCCAGCTTATCTGAAGCGATTGCAGACGCAGCTTCTTGTAGTTCTCCACCCAGTTTAACGAGCGTACTTCGCCTGCCATGCTGACAGCCTTGACATACATGGGATTGTTATTCTCGAAGTCACCCATGCTGGTTGTCCACTCCTTGCCCATGGAGCCTACATACAAAGTGTGCTGCTTCACTGTCGCCCACTCGGATTTGAAGCCTTTGGCATTGTGACCATCGCCATCGAGCAGTATTACCCAGGGTATGGCCTTGTCATTGGTCAGCTCGTAAATAAGCCCGGTACGGTCATCGAAACTCAGCAGTTTACCATTGAAAGTGACTAGCTCGGAGAGCTCCATGCCACGTCCCTTCAACGCAAATGATGATTCCAGAACTGTTGGTGCACCAGAATCCCAGTTTATTTGCAGCTCATGCTTCTTTGGCAGATACGTGAGATAGCCCTTCTTCAGATAGCTCCTCCACGTTGTGCTGCCGTCGGCTTTGACAACCTTAGAGCTGGTATCTAGATCTGCTATCATAGCGATACGATAGCTGATAACGCCGCCTTGCACGCTCAAAGGCTGTGTCAGTGGATACGTTGAATTGTATGGTATTGCGAGAATAGAGCTGGCTTCACTGGCATACTGGGTGCGCAGCCAATATCCATCGGAGGAACTGCGACTGCCTTGTCGCGCATATAAAAAGAGCAATACTAGCACCACGGCACAAAACACAAGTAATGCAAAATGATAATTAAAGCGAACGGTGCGATTGCCAATTCGATAGGTTGGCGTACGCAAGGCGGTACGCCAGTCACGCATAAGCATTGTGCGTGGCGAGTTTTCCGAATCCCTGAATGCGTACGCCGTTTTTTGCATTTATAACTTTTAATTTTGGCAGCGTGGCAGCGAACTAGCAGTGAATGCAATCAACAAATTGAGGCGATGTGTCCGTTTTTGTTTGTGTTGTTTGGATTCCGCTAATGATGACATATCGATAACTGCCAACGAAACAAAACAGCTGATTTTCCACTTGTTTTCGATAGTTGGAATGGTATTTTATTAATATGATTATTTGAATTACTTTGTACCTAGCGGGAACACTTAAAATTTAAAATTTTTAAGGTTTTAATTCGAAAGCATTAAATATTCAGAGCTTGGGATTTGAATGCTGCCAAACGAACGTTACCGTAATAAGAAACAGCTGATGGGCTGCTGAGTATTTTAAATGGTTCGAAGTTCATTCGAACTTCGAAATAAGATTCGACTTTTTCGATTGATAGAGTGCTGGTTAAGCACGGAAAATTTAAAATTGGTATTTTATTCTTACATATTGGCTAACACCTAATATATAGAAAATTATTTTTTCAAATCTACATTCACGCTATATTACTCTTCGCCGAAAAATTAGAGCTCGTCAAGGAAATACCAACATGAATAGCTGAACTTGAGAGTTCACTTTATTTATGTATATTACATTAAAACAAAATGGGATATGCAGCAGCTAATAAATCTAAATGGATGGTAATCAAATTGTAACTGTCTCGCGGTTATATAAAAGAAATTTACTTTAGCTAAGGTGTTTTTGCTCTTTAGATCGTTCAGTCATGGATTCAGTCCTGTGTATAGTATTTGTTGCTTTGCTAGTACTTTATTATCTGTGGACACGTCGAGAGTTTTATACGTTTTTTATTAAGTTTCTCCCTTCATTTATATCGCATTCGAATTTTTGCATAAAGGAGGTCAATTGTACTGAAGCAGGGCGCTTAAGTAAACTTTCATATTTATATACAATTTTTAGGTGTACTTAATTTGTTAAGCACTTTTACCAAGTGTCTTTTATAATATTTTCAACGGTGGTGTGGGCAGAGGATTATTCACCTTGGAAGGTAGACGACTCATTTAATTATCTTATAGTGTTACAGGACAACACAGAAACGATGCAAAAAATGGCCGATAAATATGACGAGCCATGACGAGCTTAATGCAACAAAAGTTGTTCGCGGAAGAAGCACCTCAAGTCAAACGAGACCCTCGTTATTTCCAAAAATGTCCTGTTACAGCTAGAGCACTAGAGAACCTTAAAACAGTTAATTCTGAGTGGTACACAACCATTTACTTGCCATTAGTTTTCGGGCAATAAAAGAAATCAAAACACGGATCGGCTCAGACGAGAGATTTTAAGCTCTGTAAAGATCAAATTATTGGTCATTCGTTTACAGCCGTGACTTTATGATCTAATCCAACAGTGCGCTAAGGAGGTATTCATATATATCGTTGTATAAGTAATTACAATCCAAAATTATGATGTCAAAAACAGAACTAACTTAGTGAACATTCAACAATGTTCTGATTCCAATTATAAAACTTACTCTGTTGAGTATTCTTAAAAGTTCGATAGTAAGTTCATTTGAACTAAGAAACTCGATTTTTCCGATTGATACAATTGAATTTGAGCGCGCAAAATTTAAACTGAACTCTCGAATTTTAGAGCTTGCAATACAAATGGGTGATACATACAATACGAGCATTATACATTACCTTTCGCAATGAGCAAATTGACACCGCACAATGAAAATTATCAGTCCGAGAGTTCATTCTCGTTTATGTCTGTAATAGGCATAAAAATAAAATGCAAAGTGCAACAGCTATAAACCTAAATGGATGGAAATCAAATTGTAACTTCCCTCAGCTATATATAAGAACTTAACTCCAGCTTAAATGCTTAAAGTATTTTTGCTTTTCAGATCGTTCAGTCATGGATTTAATTTTGTGCATAATCTTAGTCGCTTTGCTAGTGCTTTATTATCTGTGGACACGTCGTGAGTTTTATAAGCTTTCTATGAAGTTTCCTGGTCCTCTAGGATATCCTTTAATTGGCATAGCATTAAAATTATCCCATAACGGAGGTAAATTGAGCAGCAGATCGATTTTAAGCAAAGTAATATAGATATATTAATTTGTATTTTTTATTTAGTCGTGCTCAAGCTGCTAAGAACTTATATCAAGAAATATGGAAACATTTTTGTGTCCTGGCTGGGTCCATTTCCTATGCTTATTGTCAGTGATCCTCAAGTAACACGGGATATATTAACGTCTCCAAATTGTGTGAATAAGAGTTTCTTCTATAAGATTGTAGATGATTCTTTGGGCAAGGGCTTGATCACTCTGCACGGTAGCAATCTCATTTAATTTTCTTAAAGGATAACTAATTAGACCTCACTCTAGATTCCGATTGGACCAAACATAGAAAGATCTTAAATCCCGCTTTCAGCCACAAAATGTTGCTGAGTTTCTTTCCGATTTTCAACAAGGAGACAGGAATATTACTTAAAGAGTTCAACAAATTAGCAGATGGCGAAGAAAGGGATATATTGCCATGTTTACAGCTGTTCACATTAAGCATAGCAACGCGTAAGTATAAGCCTTAAATTAAAAAAAAATATATTAATTTAAGTCTGTGTTGTTGTAAGAAACCACAATGGGCACTTGTGTTAAGGAAGATCCAAAATTCCAGGATAATTCTATAGTGGTTCATTTTAAATGGTGAGTAAATCTTTTTTCAAGAGTATTCAGCTATTCGAATTTAGGCTTCTAGAATGCGCATCTGATATTATGCACTCTCCGTGGTTGTATTATCCAATTATACGTCAAATTTTGGGCAAAGAGGAGCAATTTGTAAAATCCAAAATCTATGCAAGTACATTTATAACCAAGGTAACAAATGCTCCCTCTCTGACAGAATCATTAGTAATACATATGTTTTTACAGATAGTGGATCAGAAGCTCTCTGAAGATATTAAAGATGAAACCCCCTGCAATAATAATTCTGTTCTCAATTTGGCAATTCACCAATTTAAGCGTGGCACCTTTGACAGAAAGGATGTTGAAGATGAGTCGTGTGTAATGGTTGGTGCAGCCGCTGAGACATCCTCAAATGCAGTAGCCTTTACGCTCATGCTGCTAGCCATGTTTCCAGAGTATCAAGAAAAGGCATTTGGGGAAATTCAAGCTCTGTTTCCTAAAGCGGGCGACTTTTCAATTAGCTACGAAGATATACAACAAATGGTTTATTTGGATCTCGTTTTGAATGAATGTTTGCGATTAATACCGCCGGTTCCAATCGTAGCACGGCAAACGTCTCAACCTGTGCGGCTATCAAGCGGCGTTGTGATACCCAAAGGCATGCAAATTATTATTAACATATTTGAAATGCAACGCAGAAAGGATATATGGGGAGAAGAGGCGGAATCTTTCAATCCTGATCACTTTCTGCCACACAATTTCCAGGACATACATCCCTACGGTTTTATACCCTTTACAAAGGGTATACGTAACTGCATAGGTCAGTTGAATTTTATAAATATGCATTTATAATTTATAATAATTAAATATCAAATTTTCAGGGTGGCGATATGGTCTCTTATCTATAAAACTCACGTTGGCAAAATTACTGAGAAACTATAAATTTAGCACAAGTTTTAATTTTAAAAATCTCGAATATGTTGAAAATGTAACCATGAAATTAGCTACTATGCCGCTTTTGAAATTTGAACAGAGAAACTAACTTAAAACTTAATAAAAGAACATTTAAACCATTAACCGATAAAAATCTAATCGATGATGAGTTGTGTATATATCAACATACCGCCACGTTTAGAGGGCTGTCAATTTGTGTAGAGTTGCAATTGGTATCGTTGCTGCCAACTACGCCGGTGTATTTGCAAATAGACGTGAGCTTGTATTAAGTAAGTAACATGCATTAAAATGACACTATGTGGCGGCGCTTTAAATATATCACTTCAATTACCAAAGCCGCTATTTAAAGTCGTCAAAAAGTACCATGTCAGATCCTTGTACTAACAGCAGCCAGGAAGCAATTGCACGTTTGAGGGAATTCGGATATGCATTCAATGAAGGTGATTATACAAATAATTACAGTTTATGTCACATACTCAGTAACCCATATGTACGTGCAGCTGGCGAACTACGCAAAATAGATGCAGCCAGCGGCAAGCCCGGTGATCTGCCTTATGAATTTAGAAAGGCGACAATCCGGCTATAAATCAGGAGCATTACGAACAACTAGCCAATCAGATACCCGACATAATATATGAGCTACTGGAAAAGAATGGATTAAAGAGGACCTATGTACCCATTGGAGAGCCCATTGAGCGTTCCACTTTCGTCTTCACACAGCCTCAACCTCTGGCCCACTCGAAGAAGCTGCTTGTGCTCATCCACGGCAGCGGCTATGTTCTGGCAGGCCAATGGGCAAGAAGGTAGAAACTTTATATATATATATATATATATATATATATATATCTTTCAATTTGTCTGACTTTCAACTGTCTGAACTGGTTGAAGCCGAACTAAAATTATGCAAGGCAAAATAATTTAGCAGTGTTAACAGTTTATTCAGATGGTCTATAGATAGATATTAAATCCTATGATGTCTATTAGATTGATTATTAACAACTCTCTGGAGCATGGAACACAGCTGCCATATATACAACGCGCGCAGAAGCTGGGCTATGATATACTCGTCACGAATACGAATGACACCACACGTATAATAAAGGGCAAGCGTACGCCTATCAAAGGTGTAGACAATTCCATGAATCATGCCGCTTATGTATGGGAGCATATAATCATGCCATCGCAACCTGAAAGTGTGGCCATAGTGGCACATAGCTTTGGTGGATCTGTGTGCAGAGCTCTGGTAAGTGAATACGTATTTCCAGTAGATATTTTATTAATATTTTATATATTGCAGGCGGAAAAGTTTACGAAATTTTTCAAAGAAAAAGTATATGCCATTGCGCTAACCGACGGCACAGTGGGTAATCCGCCAGCTAGCTGTCAAAAATACTTTCTAGATGTAACCTGCAATTGGGTCTCCAGCAATGAGCCGCTTGACACCGATCTAACACATGGTGATAAGGATAAAAATATAACTTGCGTATCTGCTGGACATCCGGAGCACGAATGGACCTCCTCTGCAGCCATCGAATCTGTCTTTAAGTTCCTAGAGCAAAAGCACCAGAAGTACGCAGAGGCCAAGCAGATCTAATCCGCCTAGTGTAAACTTGTTACTCACATCATCAAATTTTCCAATGTGATGTGCATCATCTCATCATCTATGTGCATGTGACACTTATCCCTTTACCCTTTACCCTTTACACAAACTATCGATTTGCAATGCATAAATCAAATGGCGTAGCAGCATCCCACGACAAAACTCCCTCATAACCCACTTGGATATGTCACAAATACTCGCATCAAGGCAATTTAATTTGATTTTCGGCACTTTGGCACATTCCATGTGAGTTAATCAACTTGATGGCTGATGTATCATCGTTCACGATAAAACAAAAGTGTTTCACATGTCCGTCCAGTCAACAGGCAGCTAAAAAACAACTGACCCACGTCCCCACGGTCTATGCTTAAAGTTGTTGGCTCGATAAGAATACAATTTTACTGTTGGGGTTGCTGCAAAAAACCACATCTTGTTTGGCTATGGCGCCGGCTTTTCCCAGCTACCCCTGACCCTCGCACACGCAAACCACATCGTGTCTACATGACTAACTTTTCTTTTGAGCAGCGACGTGGCAGAAAATACCAGCGCTGATGCACCTGTGACCAGACAACGCTCTCGTGTGTCATATAGCCGGGCCAGCTTATCTGAAGCGATTGCAGACGCAGCTTCTTGTAGTTCTCCACCCAGTTTAACGAGTGTACTTCGCCTGCCATGCTGACAGCCTTGACATACATGGGATTGTTATTCTCGAAGTCACCCATGCTGGTTGTCCACTCCTTGCCCATGGAGCCTACATACAAAGTGTGCTGCTTCACTGTCGCCCACTCGGATTTGAAGCCTTTGGCATTGTGACCATCGCCATCGAGCAGTATTACCCAGGGTATGGCCTTGTCATTGGTCAGCTCGTAAATAAGCCCGGTACGGTCATCGAAACTCAGCAGTTTACCATTGAAAGTGACTAGCTCGGAGAGCTCCATGCCACGTCCCTTCAACGCAAATGATGATTCCAGAACTGTTGGTGCACCAGAATCCCAGTTTATTTGCAGCTCATGCTTCTTTGGCAGATACGTGAGATAGCCCTTCTTCAGATAGCTCCTCCACGTTGTGCTGCCGTCGGCTTTGACAACCTTAGAGCTGGTATCTAGATCTGCTATCATAGCGATACGATAGCTGATAACGCCGCCTTGCACGCTCAAAGGCTGTGTCAGTGGATACGTTGAATTGTATGGTATTGCGAGAATAGAGCTGGCTTCACTGGCATACTGGGTGCGCAGCCAATATCCATCGGAGGAACTGCGACTGCCTTGTCGCGCATATAAAAAGAGCCATACTAGCACCACGGCACAAAACACAAGTAATGCAAAATGATAATTAAAGCGAACGGTGCGATTGCCAATTCGATAGGTTGGCGTACGCAAGGCGGTACGCCAGTCACGCATAAGCATTGTGCGTGGCGAGTTTTCCGAATCCCTGAATGCGTACGCCGTTTTTTGCATTTATAACTTTTAATTTTGGCAGCGTGGCAGCGAACTAGCAGTGAATGCAATCAGCATTGATGCGATGTGTCCGTTTTTGTTTGTGTTGTTTGGATTCCGCTAATGATGACATATCGATAACTGCCAACGAAACAAAACAGCTGATTTTCCACTTGTTTTCGATAGTTGGAATGGTATTTTATTAATATGATTATTTGAATTACTTTGTACCTAGCGGGAACACTTAAAATTTAAAATTTTTAAGGTTTTAATTCGAAAGCATTAAATATTCAGAGCTTGGGATTTAAATGCTGCCAAACGAACGTTGCCGTAATAAGAAACAGCTGATGGGCTGCTGAGTATTTTAAATGGTTCGAAGTACATTCGAACTTCGAAATAAGAATCGACTTTTTCGATTGATAGAGTGCTGGTTAAGCACGGAAAATTTAAAATTGGTATTTTATTCTTACATATTGGCTAACACCTAATATATAGAAAATTATTTTTTCAAATCTACATACACGCTATATTACTCTTCGCCGAAAAATTAGAGCTCGTCAAGGAAATACCAACGAATAGCTGAACTTGAGAGTTCACTTTATTTATGTATATCACATTAAAACAAAATGGGATGTGCAGCAGCTAATAAATCAAAATGGATGGTAATCAAATTGTAACTGTCTCGCGGTTATATAAAAGAAATTTACTTTAGTTAAGGTGTTTTTGCTCTTTAGATCGTTCAGTCATGGATTCAGTCTTGTGTATAGTATTTGTTGCTTTGCTAGTACTTTATTATCTGTGGACACGTCGAGAGTTTTATAAGTTTTTTATTAAGTTTCTTGGCATAAAGAAGGTCAATTGTACTGAAGCAGGGCGCTTAAGTAAACTTTCATATTTATATAAAATTTTTAGGTGTACTTAATTCGTTAAGCACTTTTACCAAGTGTCTTTTATAATATTTTCAACGGTGGTGTGGGCAGAGGATTATTCACCTTGGAAGGTAGACGACTCATTTAATTATCTTATAGTGTTACTAATTTTTATCTTATTCCAGATCCGCATTGGACCCAACACAGCAAAATCTTGAATCCCGCATTTAGCCAGAAAATGTTGCTAAGTTTATTTCGTTTTTCAACACAGAGACAGGACAACACAGAAACGATGCAAAAAATGGCCGATAAATATGACGAGCCATGACGAGCTTAATGCAACAAAAGTTGTTCGCGGAAGAAGCACCTCAAGTCAAACGAGACCCTCGTTATTTCTAAAAATGTCCTGTTACAGCTAGAGCACTAGAGAACCTTAAAACAGTTAATTCTGAGTGGTACACAACCATTTACTTGCCATTAGTTTTCGGGCAATAAAAGAAAACAAAACACGGATCGGCTCAGACGAGAGATTTTAAGCTCTGTAAAGATCAAATTATTGGTCATTCGTTTACAGCCGTGACTTTATGGTCTAATGAAACAGTGCGCTTAGGAGGTATTCATATATATCGTTATATAAGTAATCACAATCCAAAATTATGTCAAAAACAGAACTAACTGAGTGAACTTTCAACAATGTTCTGGCTCCATTTATCGAACTTTGTTGATTATTCTTAAAAGTTCGATAGTAAGTTCATTTGAACTAAGAAACTCGACTTTTCCGATTTTAGAGCTTGCAATACAAATGGGTGATACATACAATACGAGCATTATACATTACCCTTCGCAATGAGCAAATTATCACCGCACAATGAAAATTATCAGTTCGAGAGTTCATTCTCGTTTATGTCTCTAATAGGCATAAAAATAAAATTCAAAGTGCAACAGCTATAAACTTAAATGGATGGAAATCAATTTGTAACTTCCCTCAGCTATATATAAGAACTTAACTCCAGCTTAAATGCTTAAAGTATTTTTGCTTTTAAGATCGTTCAGTCATGGATTTAATTTTGTGCATAATCTTAGTCGCTTTGCTAGTGCTTTATTATCTGTGGACACGTCGTGAGTTTTATAAGCTTTCTATGAAGTTTCCTGGTCCTCTAGGATATCCTTTAATTGGCATAGCATTAAAATTATCCCATAACGGAGGTAAATTGAGCAGCAGATCGATTTTAAGCAAAGTAATATATATATACTAATTTGTATTTTTTATTTAGTTGGGCTCAAGCTGCTAAGAACTTATATCAAGAAATATGGAAACATTTTTGTGTCCTGGCTGGGTCCATTTCCTGCGCTTATTGTCAGTGATCCTCAAGTAACACGGGATCTATTAACGTCTCCAAATTGTGTGAATAAGAGTTTCTTCTATAAGATTGTAGAAGATTCTTTGGGCAAGGGCTTGATCACTCTGCACGGTAGCAATCTCATTTAATTTTCTTAAAGGATAACTAATTAGACCTCACTCTAGATTCCGATTGGACCAAACATAGAAAGATCTTAAATCCCGCTTTCAGCCACAAAATGTTGCTGAGTTTCTTTCCGATTTTCAACAAGGAGACAGGAATATTACTTAAAGAGTTCAACAAATTAGCAGATGGCGAAGAAAGGGATATATTGCCATGTTTACAGCTGTTCACATTAAGCATAGCAACGCGTAAGTATAAGCCTTAAATTAAAAAAAATATATTAATTTAAGTCTGTGTTGTTGTAAGAAACCACAATGGGCACTTGTGTTAAGGAAGATCCAAAATTCCAGGATAACTCTATAGTGGCTTGTTTTCAATGGTGAGTAAATCTTGTTTCAAGAGTATTCAGCTATTCGAATTCAGGCTTATAGAAAGCACATCGGAAATGATGCACTCTCCGTGGTTGTATAATCCAATTATACGTCAAATGTTGGGCAAAGAGGAGCAATTTGTAAAATCCAAAACCTATGCAAGTACATTTATAACCAAGGTAACAAATGCTCCCTCTCTGACAGAATCATTAGTAATACATATGTTTTTACAGATAGTGGATCAGAAGCTCTCTGAAGATATTAAAGATGAAACCCCCTGCAATAATAATTCTGTTCTCAATTTGGCAATTCACCAATTTAAACGTGGCACCTTTGCCAGAAAGGATGTTGAAGATGAGTCGTGTGTATTGGTTGCTGCAGCCGTTGAGACATCCTCGAATGCAGTAGCCTTTACGCTCATGCTGCTAGCCATGTTTCCAGAGTATCAAGAAAAGGCATTTGGGGAAATTCAAGCTCTGTTTCCTAAAGCGGGCGACTTTTCAATTAGCTACGAAGATATACAACAAATGGTTTATTTGGATCTCGTTGTGAATGAATGTTTGCGATTAATACCGCCGGTTCCAATCGTAGCACGGCAAACGTCTCAACCTGTGCGGCTATCAAGCGGCGTTGTGATACCCAAAGGCATGCAAATTATTATTAACATATTTGAAATGCAACGCAGAAAGGATATATGGGGAGAAGAGGCGGAATCTTTCAATCCTGATCACTTTCTGCCACACAATTTCCAGGACATACATCCCTACGGTTTTATACCCTTTACAAAGGGTATACGTAACTGCATAGGTCAGTTGAATTTTATAAATATGCATTTAAAATTTATAATAATAATTAAATATCAAATTTTCAGGGTGGCGATATGGTCTCTTATCTATAAAACTCACGTTGGCAAAATTACTGAGAAACTATAAATTTAGCACAAGTTTTAATTTTAAAAATCTCGAATATGTTGAAAATGTAACCATGAAATTAGCTACTATGCCGCTTTTGAAATTTGAACAGAGAAACTAACTTAAAACTTAATAAAAGAACATTTAAACCATTAACCGATAAAAATCTAATCGATGATGAGTTCTGTATATATCAACATACCGCCACGTTTAGAGGGCTGTCAATTTGTGTAGAGTTGCAATTGGTATCGTTGCTGCCAACTACGCCGGTGTATTTGCAAATAGACGTGAGCTTGTATTAAGTAAGTAACATGCATTAAAATGACACTATGTGGCGGCGCTTTAAATATATCACTTCAATTACCAAAGCCGCTATTTATAGTCGTCAAAAAAGTACCATGTCAGATCCTTGTACTAACAGCAGCCAGGAAGCAATTGCACGTTTGAGGGAATTCGGATATGCATTCAATGAAGGTGATTATACAAATAATTACAGTTTATGTCACATACTCAGTTACCCATATGTACGTGCAGCTGGCGAACTACGCAAAATAGATGCAGCCAGCGGCAAGCCCGGTGATCTGCCTTATGAATTTAGATAAGCGACAATCCGGCTACAAATCAGGAGCATTACAAACAACTAGCCAATCAGATACCCGACATAATATATGAGCTACTGGAAAAGAATGGATTAAAGAGGACCTATTGGAGAGCCCATTGAGCGTTCCACTTTCGTCTTCACACAGCCTCAACCTCTGGCCCACTCGAAGAAGCTGCTTGTGCTCATCCACGGCAGCGGCTATGTTCTGGCAGGCCAATGGGCAAGAAGGTAGAAACTCTATATATATATATATATATATCTTTCAATTTGTCTGACTTTCAACTGTCTGAACTGGTTGAAGCCGAACTAAAATTATGCAAGGCAAAATAATTTAGCAGTGTTAACAGTTTATTCAGATGGTCTATAGATAGATATTAAATCCTATGATGTCTATTAGATTGATTATTAACAACTCTCTGGAGCATGGAACACAGCTGCCATATATACAACGCGCGCAGAAGCTGGGCTATGATATACTCGTCACGAATACGAATGACACCACACGTATAATAAAGGGCAAGCGTACGCCTATCAAAGGTGTAGACAATTCCATGAATCATGCCGCTTATGTATGGGAGCATATAATCATGCCATCGCAACCTGAAAGTGTGGCCATAGTGGCACATAGCTTTGGTGGATCTGTGTGCAGAGCTCTGGTAAGTGAATACGTATTTCCAGTAGATATTTTATTAATATTTTATATATTGCAGGCGGAAAAGTTTACGAAATTTTTCAAAGAAAAAGTATATGCCATTGCGCTAACCGACGGCACAGTAGGTAATCCGCCAGCTAGTTGTCAAAAATACTTTCTAGATGTAACCTGCAATTGGGTCTCCAGCAATGAGCCGCTTGACACCGATCTAACACATGGTGATAAGGATAAAAATATAACTTGCGTATCTGCTGGACATCCGGAGCACGAATGGACCTCCTCTGCAGCCATCGAATCTGTCTTTAAGTTCCTAGAGCAAAAGCACCAGAAGTACGCAGAGGCCAAGCAGATCTAATCCGCCTAGTGTCAACTTGTTACTCACTTCATCAAATTTTCCAATGTGATGTGCACCATCTCATCATCTATGTGCATGTGACACTTATCCCTTTACCCTAAGGACCAACACAACCTATCGATTTGCAATGCATAAATCAAATGGCGTAGCAGCATCCCACGACAAAACTCCCTCATAACCCACTTGGATATGTCACAAACACTCGCATCAAGGCAATTTAATTTGATTTTCGGCACTTTGGCACATTCCATGTGAGTTAATCAACTTGATGGCTGATGTATCATCGTTCACGATAAAACAAAAGTGTTTCACATGTCCGTCCAGTCAACAGGCAGCTAAAAAACAACTGACCCACGTCCCCACGGTCTATGCTTAAAGTTGTTGGCTCGATAAGAATACAATTTTACTGTTGGGGTTGCTGCAAAAAACCACATCTTGTTTGGCTATGGCGCCGGCTTTTCCCAGCTACCCCTGACCCTCGCACACGCAAACCACATCGTGTCTACATGACTAACTTTTCTTTTGAGCAGCGACGTGGCAGAAAATACCAGCGCTGATGCACCTGTGACCAGACAACGCTCTCGTGTATCATATAGCCGGGCCAGCTTATCTGAAGCGATTGCAGACGCCGCCTTGCACGCTCAAAGGCTGTGTCAGTGGATACGTTGAATTGTATGGTATTGCGAGAATAGAGCTGGCTTCACTGGCATACTGGGTGCGCAGCCAATATCCATCGGAGGAACTGCGACTGCCTTGTCGCGCATATAAAAAGAGCCATACTAGCACCACGGCACAAAACACAAGTAATGCAAAATGATAATTAAAGCGAACGGTGCGATTGCCAATTCGATAGGTTGGCGTACGCAAGGCGGTACGCCAGTCACGCATAAGCATTGTGCGTGGCGAGTTTTCCGAATCCCTGAATGCGTACGCCGTTTTTTGCATTTATAACTTTTAATTTTGGCAGCGTGGCAGCGAACTAGCAGTGAATGCAATCAGCATTGATGCGATGTGTCCGTTTTTGTTTGTGTTGTTTGGATTCCGCTAATGATGACATATCGATAACTGCCAACGAAACAAAACAGCTGATTTTCCACTTGTTTTCGATAGTTGGAATGGTATTTTATTAATATGATTATTTGAATTACTTTGTACCTAGCGGGAACACTTAAAATTTAAAATTTTTAAGGTTTTAATTCGAAAGCATTAAATATTCAGAGCTTGGGATTTAAATGCTGCCAAACGAACGTTGCCGTAATAAGAAACAGCTGATGGGCTGCTGAGTATTTTAAATGGTTCGAAGTACATTCGAACTTCGAAATAAGAATCGACTTTTTCGATTGATAGAGTGCTGGTTAAGCACGGAAAATTTAAAATTGGTATTTTATTCTTACATATTGGCTAACACCTAATATATAGAAAATTATTTTTTCAAATCTACATACACGCTATATTACTCTTCGCCGAAAAATTAGAGCTCGTCAAGGAAATACCAACGAATAGCTGAACTTGAGAGTTCACTTTATTTATGTATATCACATTAAAACAAAATGGGATGTGCAGCAGCTAATAAATCAAAATGGATGGTAATCAAATTGTAACTGTCTCGCGGTTATATAAAAGAAATTTACTTTAGTTAAGGTGTTTTTGCTCTTTAGATCGTTCAGTCATGGATTCAGTCTTGTGTATAGTATTTGTTGCTTTGCTAGTACTTTATTATCTGTGGACACGTCGAGAGTTTTATAAGTTTTTTATTAAGTTTCTTGGCATAAAGAAGGTCAATTGTACTGAAGCAGGGCGCTTAAGTAAACTTTCATATTTATATAAAATTTTTAGGTGTACTTAATTCGTTAAGCACTTTTACCAAGTGTCTTTTATAATATTTTCAACGGTGGTGTGGGCAGAGGATTATTCACCTTGGAAGGTAGACGACTCATTTAATTATCTTATAGTGTTACTAATTTTTATCTTATTCCAGATCCGCATTGGACCCAACACAGCAAAATCTTGAATCCCGCATTTAGCCAGAAAATGTTGCTAAGTTTATTTCGTTTTTCAACACAGAGACAGGACAACACAGAAACGATGCAAAAAATGGCCGATAAATATGACGAGCCATGACGAGCTTAATGCAACAAAAGTTGTTCGCGGAAGAAGCACCTCAAGTCAAACGAGACCCTCGTTATTTCTAAAAATGTCCTGTTACAGCTAGAGCACTAGAGAACCTTAAAACAGTTAATTCTGAGTGGTACACAACCATTTACTTGCCATTAGTTTTCGGGCAATAAAAGAAAACAAAACACGGATCGGCTCAGACGAGAGATTTTAAGCTCTGTAAAGATCAAATTATTGGTCATTCGTTTACAGCCGTGACTTTATGGTCTAATGAAACAGTGCGCTTAGGAGGTATTCATATATATCGTTATATAAGTAATCACAATCCAAAATTATGTCAAAAACAGAACTAACTGAGTGAACTTTCAACAATGTTCTGGCTCCATTTATCGAACTTTGTTGATTATTCTTAAAAGTTCGATAGTAAGTTCATTTGAACTAAGAAACTCGACTTTTCCGATTTTAGAGCTTGCAATACAAATGGGTGATACATACAATACGAGCATTATACATTACCCTTCGCAATGAGCAAATTATCACCGCACAATGAAAATTATCAGTTCGAGAGTTCATTCTCGTTTATGTCTCTAATAGGCATAAAAATAAAATTCAAAGTGCAACAGCTATAAACTTAAATGGATGGAAATCAATTTGTAACTTCCCTCAGCTATATATAAGAACTTAACTCCAGCTTAAATGCTTAAAGTATTTTTGCTTTTAAGATCGTTCAGTCATGGATTTAATTTTGTGCATAATCTTAGTCGCTTTGCTAGTGCTTTATTATCTGTGGACACGTCGTGAGTTTTATAAGCTTTCTATGAAGTTTCCTGGTCCTCTAGGATATCCTTTAATTGGCATAGCATTAAAATTATCCCATAACGGAGGTAAATTGAGCAGCAGATCGATTTTAAGCAAAGTAATATATATATACTAATTTGTATTTTTTATTTAGTTGTGCTCAAGCTGCTAAGAACTTATATCAAGAAATATGGAAACATTTTTGTGTCCTGGCTGGGTCCATTTCCTGCGCTTATTGTCAGTGATCCTCAAGTAACACGGGATATATTAACGTCTCCAAATTGTGTGAATAAGAGTTTCTTCTATAAGATTATAGAAGATTCTTTGGGCAAGGGCTTGATCACTCTGCACGGTAGCAATCTCATTTAATTTTCTTAAAGGATAACTAATTAGACCTAACTCTAGATTCCGATTGGACCAAACATAGAAAGATCTTAAATCCCGCTTTCAGCCACAAAATGTTGCTGAGTTTCTTTCCGATTTTCAACAAGGAGACAGGAATATTACTTAAAGAGTTCAACAAATTAGCAGATGGCGAAGAAAGGGATATATTGCCATGTTTACAGCTGTTCACATTAAGCATAGCAACGCGTAAGTATAAGCCTTAAATTAAAAAAAATATATTAATTTAAGTCTGTGTTGTTGTAAGAAACCACAATGGGCACTTGTGTTAAGGAAGATCCAAAATTCCAGGATAACTCTATAGTGGTTCATTTTCAATGGTGAGTAAATCTTGTTTCAAGAGTATTCAGCTATTCGAATTTA
Source organism: Drosophila hydei (assembly GCF_003285905.1). Classification (NCBI taxonomy): domain Eukaryota; kingdom Metazoa; phylum Arthropoda; class Insecta; order Diptera; family Drosophilidae; genus Drosophila; species Drosophila hydei. The sequence goes on from NW_022045657.1 coordinate 997,003, forward strand.
GGCTTATAGAATGCGCAACGGAAATTATGCACTCTCCGTGGTTGTATAATCCAATTATACGTCAAATGTTGGGCAAAGAGGAGCAATTTGTAAAATCCAAAACCTATGCAAGTACATTTATAACCAAGGTAACAAATGCTCCCTCTCTGACAGAATCATTAGTAATACATATGTTTTTACAGATAGTGGATCAGAAGCTCTCTGAAGATATTAAAGATGAAACCCCCTGCAATAATAATTCTGTTCTCAATTTGGCAATTCACCAATTTAAACGTGGCACCTTTGCCAGAAAGGATGTTGAAGATGAGTCGTGTGTATTGGTTGCTGCAGCCGTTGAGACATCCTCGAATGCAGTAGCCTTTACGCTCATGCTGCTAGCCATGTTTCCAGAGTATCAAGAAAAGGCATTTGGGGAAATTCAAGCTCTGTTTCCTAAAGCGGGCGACTTTTCAATTAGCTACGAAGATATACAACAAATGGTTTATTTGGATCTCGTTGTGAATGAATGTTTGCGATTAATACCGCCGGTTCCAATCGTAGCACGGCAAACGTCTCAACCTGTGCGGCTATCAAGCGGCGTTGTGATACCCAAAGGCATGCAAATTATTATTAACATATTTGAAATGCAACGCAGAAAGGATATATGGGGAGAAGAGGCGGAATCTTTCAATCCTGATCACTTTCTGCCACACAATTTCCAGGACATACATCCCTACGGTTTTATACCCTTTACAAAGGGTATACGTAACTGCATAGGTCAGTTGAATTTTATAAATATGCATTTAAAATTTATAATAATAATTAAATATCAAATTTTCAGGGTGGCGATATGGTCTCTTATCTATAAAACTCACGTTGGCAAAATTACTGAGAAACTATAAATTTAGCACAAGTTTTAATTTTAAAAATCTCGAATATGTTGAAAATGTAACCATGAAATTAGCTACTATGCCGCTTTTGAAATTTGAACAGAGAAACTAACTTAAAACTTAATAAAAGAACATTTAAACCATTAACCGATAAAAATCTAATCGATGATGAGTTGTGTATATATCAACATACCGCCACGTTTAGAGGGCTGTCAATTTGTGTAGAGTTGCAATTGGTATCGTTGCTGCCAACTACGCCGGTGTATTTGCAAATAGACGTGAGCTTGTATTAAGTAAGTAACATGCATTAAAATGACACTGTGGCGGCGCTTTAAATATATCACTTCAATTACCAAAGCCGCTATTTATAGTCGTCAAAAAAGTACCATGTCAGATCCTTGTACTAACAGCAGCCAGGAAGCAATTGCACGTTTGAGGGAATTCGGATATGCATTCAATGAAGGTGATTATACAAATAATTACAGTTTATGTCACATACTCAGTTACCCATATGTACGTGCAGCTGGCGAACTACGCAAAATAGATGCAGCCAGCGGCAAGCCCGGTGATCTGCCTTATGAATTTAAGATAAGCGACAATCCGGCTATAAATCAGGAGCATTACGAACAACTAGCCAATCAGATACCCGACATAATATATGAGCTACTGGAAAAGAATGGATTAAAGAGGACCTATGTACCCATTGGAGAGCCCATTGAGCGTTCCACTTTCGTCTTCACACAGCCTCAACCTCTGGCCCACTCGAAGAAGCTGCTTGTGCTCATCCACGGCAGCGGCTATGTTCTGGCAGGCCAATGGGCAAGAAGGTAGAAACTCTATATATATATATATATATCTTTCAATTTGTCTGACTTTCAACTGTCTGAACTGTTTGAAGCCGAACTAAAATTATGCAAGGCAAAATAATTTAGCTGTGTTAACAGTTTATTCAGATGGTCTATAGATAGATATTAAATCCTATGATGTCTATTAGATTGATTATTAACAACTGTCTGGAGCATGGAACACAGCTGCCATATATACAACGCGCGCAGAAGCTGGGCTATGATATACTCGTCACGAATACGAATGACACCACACGTATAATAAAGGGCAAGCGTACGCCTATCAAAGGTGTAGACAATTCCATGAATCATGCCGCTTATGTATGGGAGCATATAATCATGCCATCGCAACCTGAAAGTGTGGCCATAGTGGCACATAGCTTTGGTGGATCTGTGTGCAGAGCTCTGGTAAGTGAATACGTATTTCCAGTAGATATTTTATTAATATTTTATATATTGCAGGCGGAAAAGTTTACGAAATTTTTCAAAGAAAAAGTATATGCCATTGCGCTAACCGACGGCACAGTAGGTAATCCGCCAGCTAGTTGTCAAAAATACTTTCTAGATGTAACCTGCAATTGGGTCTCCAGCAATGAGCCGCTTGACACCGATCTAACACATGGTGATAAGGATAAAAATATAACTTGCGTATCTGCTGGACATCCGGAGCACGAATGGACCTCCTCTGCAGCCATCGAATCTGTCTTTAAGTTCCTAGAGCAAAAGCACCAGAAGTACGCAGAGGCCAAGCAGATCTAATCCGCCTAGTGTCAACTTGTTACTCACATCATCAAATTTTCCAATGTGATGTGCACCATCTCATCATCTATGTGCATGTGACACTTATCCCTTTACCCTAAGGACCAACACAACCTATCGATTTGCAATGCATAAATCAAATGGCGTAGCAGCATCCCACGACAAAACTCCCTCATAACCCACTTGGATATGTCACAAACACTCGCATCAAGGCAATTTAATTTGATTTTCGGCACTTTGGCACATTCCATGTGAGTTAATCAACTTGATGGCTGATGTATCATCGTTCACGATAAAACAAAAGTGTTTCACATGTCCGTCCAGTCAACAGGCAGCTAAAAAACAACTGACCCACGTCCCCACGGTCTATGCTTAAAGTTGTTGGCTCGATAAGAATACAATTTTACTGTTGGGGTTGCTGCAAAAAACCACATCTTGTTTGGATATGGCGCCGGCTTTTCCCAGCTACCCCTGACCCTCGCACACGCAAACCACATCGTGTCGTTTAACAGAATGCGCCATAAAAAAGCGTCCCTAGTGAATTTGTTGTGCATTGCATACGCACAGATTTCTGTCTGCATTTTTGATACACATAATTTAAGTACTTATAGCTAAGCAGTTGATTTCAGAAATCCGAAACAAACTTATAATTGAATAATATCATTCTTAAATATTTGGTTTTTATAAATACTTTTACCGAACTGTCACGATCTTTTATAATACGAATTTCAGAGCAACCTTCTATAGTTGTTACAATCACTCAAGAGCAAGTTATATATATATATATATTACGCCTTTAAATATTTAACATGTAGGGATAAAGTTTTTTGTATAACATAATTTGTATTTCATTTCATTTCAATTTGTATTTCATTTCATTTTAATCCTCTTGTTAAACAGATCATTTTCATCACGAATTCTACAATTATTAAACTGAAGTTCATAAAACTATATATTTAAATGTATTTCGTTTTGACCTAATTTCTCGGAAATATTTCAGTTTAATCTCCTATGAAAAAAAAAACAAGTTTTTGGAATTATAATAAAAATATATTATAATATAAATAAATAAAGATATTACGATATAAGAATCGGTGATTTAGAAACGGTAAATCATTTTCAAGGTAATCATTTCCATTAATATATTTTTTGTTATCTCTTCGCCATATATTTTAAATTTTCAGAATCTTAATAATTAACAGAATTTTTTTATTTTAATATTTTAAAGTCAACTTGCTAATAATTTACTTAGATTGCATTTATATTCCTTTTATTAAAAAAACTAAGAAAACTCACTTTTAACATAAAGATAAGCTTCCTAGTAGTAACTCGATAAGTGCGGCTACAGACGTTTAGCTTTAGTATTAAGACCAAAACTTAATACCCACAAAGCTGAAACAGGCAATAAGTAGAGAAAGTGAGTGAGTGAGAGAGAGAGAGAGAGCTGCAGATGTTAGCAGGCATTTGGTTGGGTCTGGTCCGGTGGGTGGGACCGTAGCAACGGCAACCCTACAAATGTTGCTCCCATCTTCTAGCTCCCTCCCACCGCCTTCCCACTGTATTGCTATACCCGTCTTCCGCTTGGTTTGTATACATTATCGCTGTCATGGCCGCAGTCATGGCTTCTGCTCCACCTTAGGACATTCTATATGTATGGGGAGTCGACATCGTTCACTTCGTTGTCGTCCTATGGCAGGCAGCTATCTACGCTTTGACTCACCCACACAGAGATACGAGGTTAGACGAGGATGGCATTAGTTTAGTCGGAGTGCGAGAGTTCGTGTATTCTTCGTATGCCAAGCTGGCAGTGCTTTGTGTGGGTTCAGGAATGGGTCATGCGCCTGGAGCATGTACATATCTCACTCATACATATACAATAACTTCCCTTTTTTTGTCTATATGGCAGAAGTAAATAAGAGAAGAGTTTTCTACCTGCAGTAAATAAAGGCAAAAGTCACAGTTTTAGTTTAAATGAAGGCTAGGAATGCCTGCCTTAAGAAAACGATCCGTTTTTGTTGGTATTTTGTCAGCTAACAATAGCTGGCAATTACTTAAAATAATCATTTTTGTTTTCATGGTTATTTGATAAGATCTTAAAGCGTGCGCATATATGTTACGTCCTTCACATGGGGAGGGAACTCTTGACTGAAACGGAGGCTGGGATACAACCCTTTGGCGTAGTGATATCGAGGCTGTGAGGTTGTTTAATGCGTGGATATAAAGATTTTCATTTTAGATTGAGCTTGAGACTTAAGAAATTTGTTTCTCCTTTGGAAGTAGCATACTTAGTTTAGTTGGGCTATCTTGAGGAAAAGAACGTGTAACAAATTACTGAAATGATGAATAATAATCGAGTTCGTATTCCCAGGCTCATTTCATTGATATTTCCTCAATTCTCGTACATCGTATGTACCTAATTTCTAATGAATATCTTCATAAATCAAAATTAAAATAGAAACTCTCAATTCTCTATAGAAAATGCAATTTTAAAAAGCGGATATAAAAAATTGAAGTCCCGCCGCAATATCCGTTGTTATTGTGCCTGGACTTTATTGCTTGAAAAAGTTCAAGCGATGTCATTCAAAAAGTCATAAATAATAATGTTTTCCAATAAATGTTCACATATGAGCGCGCACGCACTTGACTACCTTCCTCTCACCCTTACTTAGTCTCTCTCTCCCTGTCTTTCTTTTACACACAGCAGGCGTAGGCGGTTGGCAAACCAATTGAACCCGCGCCACCCACTGCCCTTAGCCACTGAGCCACAAGTGGATGATGGCTCTCTGGCTTGTGCCAAACTCTGTGGAGTGACCGTTGTTGAACCTCGACTCGTGGCTTTTTGGCTAAAAGGGCGCCCGGCAGTGCCTCATAACTTACAAGGTCATTTTTACAAAGAACCATTAAGAAATGTTCTCTTTCGGTTGTTTTGGTTGTTGTAGTTGCTGTTGTCAGGGCTTTTCTATTTTTTATAATTTAATGCTCATGTGTAGCGAATTTTTATGGCTGACAAATGATTGATGCGTTCGCTGGCATTTCCTGTTAAATGTCATTAAAAACGCTTGTTTTCAAGTTTAAAGACACGACTCGTTATGTTAAAGGCAATTTGTTAGATTTCCGGGATGCTCGAACAATGGCGCCCAAAACTCCGCCTTGAAAGTGTGCTGAAATGCAAGTTTAACGTAAAAATAATATCAAGTAAGATTAGATAGCATTGTGTCGCCTTATAGCCACGTCTATACTTTCGCCTGGGGCTCAAGAAAGAACAAGCCATTTTACAAATTGCATCATTTGCACCCCTTTTTCTTGACAGAGGCTAAGAGGTGGCACAGTGGGCCAAGGCTGGCCGTTTGGGCTGTGCGATTATCAATATTTAACAGTTTGGCTTAAAGTAATGAGTACTGTTTAGTGAGAAGTGCTCTAGAGCTCAGGCATAAGTTGGCTAGTTTTTGTGAATGAGTCTAAAACATACTACAAAACTAGTTTGCTATGGAATACTTTGCCCACTCTTTAGACTACCTGAGTTTTCATTTTTTTTATTTGTGTAAGAGTCTCTTCCGTTTTTGTTGCTCTCCTGCAATGTTTGCCCCACTGTGCTTGGCATTTTAAAATTCGAGCGCTGCCCGACACAAAGCCACACAAATCACAGCAAATACAATAACAAAAGGGAAACCTCTGGCACTTGCCGGAATGTAAATGTTGTACAATGTTAAACTTATTTGCGGTTTATGTCTCCTTGTTGCTGTCGGTGGGCGGCTGAGGCGACAAAAAGGACTTCGAAAGCCAATAAAACGATTTTTTCCAACCGACTATCTAAGTGCGTATATCTATGAATTGTAAAAGGACTATTGAAGTGCTTGGCCGCGTCCACTGACAGCTTGCGAGTCCTTGCCATCAACCCAGCCGCGATCTAAGATAATAGTATCATCAACACCAGGCAGGCAGCCCCATGCGCCAGCCTCCTGCCCTTGGGGCAACGCCTTGAAAAGGACAGTGTCTGAGCATTTATTTATTTATTGTAGGCGTTGCTGGGGGTTTGGCCATGGCTACGGCTTCCTCTCTACTCTATTGGGCATTCAAGTTCGAGCTGTGCTGCGGATTTAGTGGGTGCCAAGCAGTAACAGCGCGCCTTGGATTCATGATAACAACTTTTCGTATAACTAATTTGCATGGGATATCCCAGAAAAACAGGAAATGTTGCGGCAACTTTAAGCTTTTGAAGTATTGCGAGTTGTTGCTTTTCCTTTGTTTGCTTTTCCAGTGACAGATTTTTCACGCACATTTAAAAAACATTTAAAAAACCATTAAATATTTTCGTCAAGCCAATTTTTTTCACATTTGTTTGGGGTTTTTGTTGTAGCGTGCATCTCACTCCATTTTTTATTTGCTTATTTTTGCAGGGCTGTCGCAGCAAGCCGTTTTTATACCCTGTAAAAGCGGATAAAACTTGGTTTTTTTGGGGCTATAAGGTGATAAAATTGAAGAGAGAATCTATGGAGAAATGAGTATGGGTTGTATGAAAAGAGTTGTACTTTCTATTAATAATTTTTCGAGCAATGAGTTGATGCATGAAAAGTATCTCCACATTAACTGTATCTGAACTAAATTCAATATATAATATGTAATATAACTACTAAAGGTATTAGATATCGGAAACATTGAGAAATGTGTCTGAGCGTGTCACACTTCAGCCTTGATTACAGGTCATCTGCTAGTCTACTCTATTAACACCAGCCCAAAGGTGCTTTTCCCAGTTTTATTTTTTTTTTTTTGCCTTTTCTCTCTAATCTTTGCGCCATTTATTTACAGTTGATTAACACACGACTGACATTTGTTTGACTTCATTTTTCTTTTGTGAGAAATTAAAATGCGAGTTGCGCCACAAAAATATGAACTGAGGATTGTGGCAAGTCCTTTTGCGGCCGCTGCTTTTTGACTTTGCCTTTTATTTTTTTTTGTGTGTTGCACAAAAATTATTCATTTGTAGAAAATTGCGGCGGCGTTTGGTTGTGCTTGGCCCTGGCCCTGCCGTGCTGTGCCCTGCCCTGGCCTGGCCTGGCCGCAGGCCAAACTGATTAATAAACCAAACGTCAAATGCGCACAATGCGCACGCATCATCAGGGCGAACAGGCCGAACCGGGAACAGTAAGATTCCGGGCCGTAGCTGGAGCAGCTGTCATCTGTGTGTCATATTCAAATGGCGTAGCAACGGGGAGAGCAGATCCCGATGCCATGGTCACATCCTGTCTCTGCTTCTTGGCTTGGCAAGTGCCAAGTAGGCCTCGTCGCTTTGTTGTCAACTTGACTCTTGAATAGATTTCGCATGTTTCTTTTGCAGAGGGCGTTGGGCATTGTCATCTGCTGCTTGGGTCACAGTTGGCTGCCATTTGGCAGCATCAAATTATTTGCATATTAAAAGTGCCACAAAATAATCTATTGAGAAATCGAGCAGAAAGTGTCCCCTGCTTGAAGCTTGAAAGCATTTGTTGAAATGTACTTATAATTTTTATGATTTACCCCAGTTTGGTTCCAATTCCATCTTAAAGACCACGAACTCTCAGTATGTGTATTCAAGTAATGAGGCTTTGATTTGCTTTGCTTTGCTTGATCCAATTTCAATATATTCCAAGATCTTATGAAATCCTAAAATTCAAGTATTTAGTTTTTCCCAGCTCAACAATCTGAAGTTTGCTTTATCGTAAAAAGTGACCCTGGGGCATAACAATACGACGTGATTTATAAACATTAAGATTTATATGATTGCGATTGTCAAACACACACACACACATACGCACAGGCACACTCCCGCACACACGCCCACATACTCAGGGCGCACATAAAAATGATAAACAAAAAATTGCTTCACTTGAATATTATTTTCCTTTTTTTTCTTCTGCCACATTTAATGGCGCCTCTAATGGTTTTATTTATGGAGTGTTTAGTGTATTGGCCCATTTGAAACAATATAAAACACGCGCATATCCTTAAGCCAGGCCGTTGTGCGAGGCTGTGCCTAGTGCTTACAAATGTCCTGCAGCCAAACCAATCCATATCGAATCACTCTGACATGGGCTAAACCATGTGATGCTTTGCCGTTGTTGGTCAGAAAAGAATCATCAATCAAATATATTTGGGGGAGCTGTGGAAATAAAGTTGAACAAGTCTTTAATATATTTTTATGATAAAAGTTTTAGGCCGGAAAAATATAATTCGAATAGTTCAGCTTATAGAAAGAAAAACTCAAAATAATTTAAAATATTAATTCTCTGTTTTAGCTCTTATTTTATTTCGATTTTTAAAGTAAATATTCTATTTCTGAACTTAAACCCACTTTCCCCCATGTTAAAGTAAAAATATTACTCAATTTTCAAATTCAATTTGTCACTCATAAATTTCACGCTGTATTAAAATAAATTTGTGACAATTGAAAAATTCAAGTGGTTGCTAAAAAAACTTTTGCAATGTGTCGAAAACGTTGCAGAATTTATGGCAAAATTTTGGAAAAGCTTGGGAGTGGGTCGCTGGGGCGGGTTATTTGGTTTGGTCTGTCAAAGTTAAGCGGCGGCCTCTGCACTGGCACACGACATGCATGTCAATGGGCATGACAACACCGGGACCCAGGGCGGACGCCGCCACGCCCCGAATAGAAAAAAGGTTGCAAAAGGCAGGCTGGCAAGGGCAGAGCAGGGCAGGCCCAGGAACGCTCACAATGTCGCGTTAAATTTGCACAACTTGGCAAAAATGTCGCTCGCCTGTGCAAATTGTAAACTTCTGTTTCGCTTATATGGAATATATAAATTTATATATATATATATATGTTTGAGCAGGGGCGGGGGAACCGTGTCCACATAAATAACAAAATTTAAGAACAAAATATCAATATCCACTTTGCGCTACGCCAACTGCATGCGAATGAGCCTCTCTCTGCCACAGTCTGGCAACGTCTTGTTGCGAAAAGAATTTTGAATTTCAAATGAAATTCTATTTCTTACTTTTGTTTTGCATAATTTCAATTCGCTGCAAGCGACATATTGCGCAGCTAGTTTTCAGCACTTCTTTTAGCTTGATTCGTATCCCGAAAATCTTATAAGAGAAATATATTAAAGGAGTATATATATATAATAATATGTGTTTTGGCTTAACAAAGATACAACTTCTCAGTTGAAAGCTTAAGGTACAATAAGATAGAAGTGAGAGGAATTCTCTGGCATCGTTTTTTATAGATCAAATATAATATTTACCTAGTCTGTATTTTATTTGGGCACTTGAAAACTCGTAATGAGCCATTTTATGGCACACAAAAAATATTTGAAATTATGAAATATCCAAATGGCCAAGGACCACTTCTTTATGAGCTCAACATAAAAGATATGCAGCAAACTTCCCCGTTTTGTGGCTTACTTCTCGCTCTTTCTCTCCTTCTTTGTCTCTCCATCTCTTTTTCTGAGCTGGTCATAAGCCAAATTTAATTTGTTCGCATATGACATTGGATATTCAAATAGCTTCGTTTCTGTCATACTTCAGTGGCTTTGATGTATCCGGAGCAAAGCAGAGTTGGGGCTCTCGTTGCGCAAGGAAAAGGTTTCGCTAGATTAATTTAGGGTCATGCATATAACATCATTTTTTATGCGAGTGGCTTTTCTTGCTGGCTGGGCTGGGTGGTTGTGCAACCGCAATCAACTGCCACAGAAGCTTTTTATGTCAAAGCCCAAAGCTGCGCATATGTGAGTCTTATTATTTATTGGCAAAAGTCTCTTAAAGCTATTTGGGCTCGAAGTCGTTTGCTTTGACTGCTTAATCCTTTAGCAGCAGCAAAATGTTTTTAATTTATGGCCAAATGTGGCCGCATGTGTTTTGGAAACTTTCCTTAATTATGAGCTCCTAAAACTAACTAAAACTTGATGAATTGAAAGTATGAAAAATATATTATTTGTTACATAAAACTAAGATTGCTTGCATCTGACTTCTCGGGCTTTTCGTTTAAAACCAGAATCAGTTTTCGTCTGGGTTTCTCGAAAAGTCGAGTTTCTCTGAATAGCCCAACTCCGTGTTTCAATGGGGCTCTGGGTATTATATGTTCCGGCTCATTTCTCATAAGTCTGCTGATGCTGAAAATGCGCAACAGCAAGTGCACGGACTTCTGCCGCCTCTCGGGTATGTCGCATCTTTCTTTTACGTCTGCCTCGTTCCCTTTCAATTTATTGACATTGTAATATGTCTTGTGCTGTGCGCCTAATTTGACCACTGGACAGCTTTCCAAAGGCTCGTCGAGGGAGTCCAGCAGTCTGTAGGCTCCAACTGAGCCGCAGCTCCAGGCAAAGATAATCGTCAAGAAGAGCCAGAGAAAACGCGTCCACATTTCACAATTGCTTCAATTGAACTGTGATGGCAGTCGACTAGCTTTTATATATATATATATATATATATGTATTTATATACTTATATGAATGTCATCTACCTTGAACTCTGTTCAGAAAACAAAGTCAACACAGCTTACGCATGCAGCTGTGCCAGTAAAAAGTCAATATTTCGAGAATTTATAAAAATAAATGGGAAAGTTTACTTTTTCATCAAATATATAGAACTTAGCTGGGAAAACCTATAAGTTTCTGTTAATTTAACTGATGATTGTTCAAATATTTCTAATATATCTGCTGAGTCGATTTTAAATTGTTCTTTTCCTTTACATTACACAAAGTCTGCAGATATGCCCTGCTTAACTTCTTACAGAGTATGCAATATAAAAAGCAGTTAAAAGAAATGGAATACCCGCACACGTAACTGTCATTTGTACTGCCTGCGCCTGGTTGGGGCATGGCTTCGTCCTCAGTGATCTGGGGTTCCTCTCTGGGGGCCTTTTCCGGAAATCAGCGTAAGTGACAATAGCGCGTGAATCTGTTACCTTATAAAACTGACATGAATTCTAAAAGCGTTGCCGCTCGGCACATTAACACATTTTTATCCGTGGATATCCCGTGGCACTTGCTAAAGTGGGCGGCATAATTTTTTAAGTGACTTCTTTTATTTGCATTTGAGAACGTTTGTCGAACGAAAGAAGAGAAAAAGCAAACGTCAACTGGGAATAATACTGCATATATTAAGAAAAATATACAGCGAATAAGTTGTACAAACTGTGCGGCATATTCGTATATCTACTTAGAGCGTTTCTTCAAGGCCTTTAAAGGTGTCGTCTTGTGACTGACTTTTTGCAAATCACTCATTTTCTGCTTGATCCAGTTGACATATTCGCTGATACGTGTAAAGGCGTATGGTTTTCCCTTCTCGCAGGGCTTGCGTCCATATGAGAGCATGCCATAGAACAATTGTGTTCCCTCTTCAATTAGAGGTCCGCCCGAGTCGCCCTAAAAGGAATTATATTTAGTATAGAGATTCACTACATATGCGTATCTAATATCCAAGCACGCACATCGCACGCTCCGCGAGGTCCACCTGTGTTGATCGCACAAATTTCAGAGCCAGTCAAGTATTTAAATTTATGCTCTAAAAAACACTGTATATCTGTTATGGTGCGAAACGGCACAGTTTCCAGATTCTTAGGTACGCTGGGTTGTGTGTGGCCCCAGCCGAGTAGCAAAACATTCACATCGCCTCCTTTTCTCGTGTCGTCCTTAAAATCTAAACTGGCAAATCGAGTGTTGTCGAGAGGCATTGGAGTTTCCAATTTGATTAAGGCAATATCGTAGCCATAGCGAACGTCGAAGTCAATATACTTTGTTATACTGCTGACACGAACTCGTTTAGCTTGCTCATCGAACAACTTATTGGAACCAGCAGCCACAAAATAATCTTTGGCTTTGAGTTCAGTGTATTTCTTGAAGCAATGAGCCACTGTTAATACGAATTGGGCATGTAATATCGTGGCGCCACAGAGATGCTGATACTTTCCCTTCGAATTGATCTGTATTGATGCTACAAATGGATATGGCAAACGTGTTCTCGATCTCGTAATGGATGTTATTGTTGAATTAAGGGGACTGAAGGTGCTCACTTTCGTGTTATTTAAAGGTATCTCACTTGATGTTTTCAAATCACCTAAGCAAAATCTGATTATACGATGGTCGACTTTAGGTTGCTTTACATACCTTTGCTGAAAGGCACTTTCGGTTCAGTTCTCATAAATTGAGGTCGGATGAAAAGTAATATAAATAAACTAAGGCTCTTCATGGCTTCCAGCTAAGTTGTGTGGCTCTTATGATGTACTTTAAAGGTGTTTAATGTAGATCAAATCAGCCAAATAATACCATTTAATTTCATTAGATATACATCAGACTATGGTAGATATGAATTATATATGGGTAATTGGCTGCAGAAACGTTTTGTCGATCCGTGTAGCAATTATGGCTTGACTTATGACTTGACTTATGGCTTGACATATATACATATAGCTATCAACGATCTTCAGGTTTTTCCTTTTTTGACAGTTTATGTCTTGATAAGCGACAGACTTCGTTTTCTCTCAATTTGGATTACAAATATCTAATGTCGCATAATTATAGAGAATCAGGTCACATCTTTCGTCATTACAGATTCAGTTTTCCTTGAACCAGTTTTCTTATCCATCTATCAGTTCTCTTTAAGCACTTCCTTTTTCAATTCAAATCAATTGCAGTTTCAGCTTGATCTCTATAGTATCTTTTGAAGATCATCTTCATCACAGAATTTTATTGATCTCTTCGGCTTCAATGAGAACGAGACTTGGTTCGATTCAGTGCCAATAATACTGAAACATTCTACTCAATAAAATTGATTATTTTGTAGAGCAGCGTGTGCTTAGCTTTTAAGGAACTAAATGTGCACGCAGTTGCCATCATCGACAGCATAAAACTAACTTCAACTAGTTTATGTGCGTTTCCATTATCCACTTACGTGGAATTGTTTCGTGTACATTGAACATGATTTACGATGACACATAAACAACAGCTTAACTTCCGCCTGAGTTCCATGCTGGGTGACAAAAACCAAAAAATGAAGAAAAATTGCAGCGTACCCTGAGATATTGACTAAAAGCCCAGACCCCAACCCCAGCCAAGCAGAGCCGCCAGCTTCACTTACCTTTTCCGCTTAAACACCCTCCAACTAGGACATAATGGCCAAATGCATTTGGAACAGGTTTTTCCGCAGGTTTTCCCTTGGTTTTTGCCTTTTGATTTTTTGGTTTCTTTTTTTTTTTATTAGCCCAGAAGTTGTTCCTTAACAGTTCTCCTTTTTTATGCCCTTATGTTCAGCCGTGCGTCCAGTTGCCGGGCCATTGTGGTCATCATTTTTCTTGCCCGGCCCCCAAATGTGAAGCGTGTGTGTGTGTGGGTGTGTGTGATATGTAAGGGCTTTGGTCAGGTTTGAAGCTGTGCCTCCGCTTTGTCCTTAGTCAATGGCTTCCAAAGGGAAATTTATTGTTTTGCCGGCGGTTTGAGTCAAAGTTGAAGCGCTTCAGGTGCACTTGGCAAAGGCGAGGGTGCAGGGCGCAGGGTGCAGGGTGCAAGGGCGAGGGGTGTCACTTTTGACATTTAAGATGCCACACACAATGGCCACTCGGTGGCATTCTCTAATTTATACGCATCGCCTGCATGTGACACCCGACATTTGTGCTGGGCAAAAGTTTTTTGTGCTCAATCTATTTGCAATTCCGATGATTTCTATGGCCAGCTGGGGGGATGTACTTGACAAAAAACTGTTGCATTGACAAATCTAATAAGCAAATGACAGACAGCTGTAAGAAATTTATCGGCCAGGCATATGTTTGCAATAGAATCTATAGCTTTTAGTTAATCAAATTCCGAAGTAGTCTGTTTTAAGAGACAGACCAACGGCGTCTTAGCCTATGAGCTTGCCAAATAGTTCAGTATAGAGCATATAATAGGAAGAATATAATAAGATTTGCTCTAGTATTACCTATATAAGTACTTATATAAGTATTCAGTTATTCATACAGGTATATGCTTTGCTACTGCTTTCAGTCTCTAGGGTCTTTATCCTTTCGATTCTTTGTGCCTGTCTGTTAATTGTTGTCAGCACATTGTTCAATTGTTTTATGGTTCATATACATTACACCAACACTCACTTTGCCTAATTGGGTCGCCCATTATGCGAGCTGGAGACCCAGTCCCAGGTCTCAGTTCTCACATCTCATCTCTCCATCTCATACCCAGCGCCTGCAGCGTCAGCAGCGTGCAATGTTCCAGTTTTCTGTGTGTGTAAAGACAACCATTTGACAGCTTCTATTGCTGCAGCACCTCCTTCTCCAGTTTTGCCTGTCTTTCCTTGGCTTTCTGCCGACGCCCACTGTCGCTGCGCTTAACTGCTTGAGGTTTTTTGGTTAAATGCGCTGCCTTCATAAGCCATTAAGGCTAAGTGATTTGTTTTTGTCTGCCGAGAACAGCTACCCCGTCGCTTCCCCTCTCCTAAACTCATCTCGCCTACATCGCTTAAGTCTAACACCTTGTAAATTGCTAGCTCAGAAAATGGCTTTCCTTTTTTCTTTTACTCCTAAATATTTCTCTAGACACCCGAAGGCGCACAATTGGAACGAACTAATTGTGCGGAAGCGCAGGCCATTTGCTCGTCTTGGTGTGCTCCACTTATGAGAGTTGTCTCTCTCTCTCTCTTTCTGCCTCTCTATATATTCGGTATATATATGCCCCTACTTCATATGCTTTTTCTATTCCAACTAGTGTCAACTACTCGATGAAAACTCCTAAGTTCAAAGTTGGGCCACAAAAAGTTTACATAATGCAGCACAAACTTGGCCAAGAGATATGCAAGTTTTCACTTCAGAAAGTTTTAGTTTTGCTGCTAAAGTGTCAGGATCTGCAGTCCTGCAAGACATGCTGATTATATCTGGTCATTGTTTGGGCCTTGTGACATGCGTGACATTTGCCTGATGCCAGACTAGAGTGTCAGCGTGTCAAGGAAGTGTGTGCATCTCATATTCCTGCTTGGAATGGGATTGTTGATAACAAAGGGTTGCACGGACGTGTCTTAGAGCATGGCGCACTGATACCCTAGCAGCGGGTATCTTAATTTGAGAGTTATATAAAGCACATAAAATAACACAAGTTCATATATACTTAATCAGAAAGAAGTGAGCTTTTTGTCTAGCGGACTATGTGAGCTCTGTCAGTTTTGAAGATTTCATGCTGAAACTTGATAGTTGATTATTTTGTATATATCTTGAATATGTACCAATGCTGAGTATATATCTACTATGCAAGAGCATTTAGTATTTAGCACGTCAACACTTGCTTTTCCCTTACGTTCGACCTTTAGTTTGGCCAAGGGTTGTGGCCGTAATTTAATTGCGCATTGCTGGGGCAAGCCTTACTGGCATCTGAATCTGAATCTGAATCTGTGCTCGTAACTTTCACTAATCATATGCAAAAAGAGTAAGAATTAATCAATGATTTACAAGAACAATACGTGTGCATATGTCGGCAGCCGGCGGCAACAAAAACCCAAGTTCCCTTGCCAACTGGGCTGCAACGTGGCCAACACCCGCTTGTTAGAACTTGGTCCACCCATTGCCCAAGGGCAGCAGCAGCAGCAGCAGTTGGTTCGCGTAGAGGGCGCCCGGCTGTGTCCGTGACTCTGACTGTGGCTGTGCAATGAGCATGAACACAAATAAGGCGTCGGCGCTGATCCTTGTCAACCACCAACAATAATTTCAATGTGCACACAAGGGGCAGACGGACCGGCCACAGACCCAACCATAACCACAACCACAGGCCCAACCACTGGCTGCAGCCGCTAATAATTCAATTAGTTGCCTCAAAAAGATGCCAAACTGTGATGCTGACTACTCTAGCTGGTTGCTGGCAGTGCGGGGCGACTTGGGTTGCTGCTTGTTGAGCCTGGGTTTCCTCTTCAGCGGTTGCAGTTGCACAGAAGTTTATGCGGTGCAGCGCGGCTTCGATTATCCAAATGCCGGCGGCTAAATATCGCACCACCGCATAAATTTGCAGAGCGCATGAGAAGTGAAAATTGCTCAAAACTGGTTGCCAATAAATTTTGACTCAGCTCTAAGTCAAAAGGGAACAAAAGAATGTTTTCAAGTCTAACAAATCCTAAATGAATATCTTAAATTTAGTTTGTTATTCTCCAGGGTGATATATCATAATGATCCAAATGATCTATATAAAAGTCTTATTCTATTCCAGTCACACACTCTCATCTTATAGTTTCTATACCTCAAATCTCGTAGTTAAAAAAAATAATTTTTAATTATCTCTACATTCAGTTGTACAAACGCTAACTCACAGTTGAGCACAACAAATCTGTAGTTAGAGCCAAGTAATTGTGATATAAATAAAAAGCAACAGATCAAGATACACCAAGGGAAGCGATGTACAACATCATGGCAACAGACAGGCACTCTGTGGGAGGGGGCGGGCTGGCACATGTAAATTTTAAATTGTAAATAATCGTAAATAACGCAAATATCGCCTTAAGCACGGCCAAAGCGACAAAAGGCGACGGCAGTCGCGATACCCAGCTATCAGCTCACAGTGCTCAGTTCTCAGTTCTCAGCTCTCAGTTATTCTCAGCTATTTGCCCACTCACACTTGCCGTAATCTGGTAATACAGGGGTGTACAGGGGCTTAGGCAGTTGCAAGTCAGTAGCCAGACTTAAGTTGGCCGCGGGCTGAAGGCTAAGCCGCTAAGACAACTCCCCTTGCCACGCCCCGCTCGACGCGAACAGATTTATAGAGCATGTTGTGGCTTCCAGTCAACGTGTGTGCGTATGCAAAGTGAATTTATTGACTTAAAATGCAAATTTCATATGACTACAAGAAAAGTGGAAAAAAAGAACAAGACCAAGAGATGAAAATGCAAACCCTAAAGAGATTTTCACAAATTTCCGCATAACACGCTGCGTACTGTGCAGCTTGATAGATTGCCAGCCGAATCGGTGGTGCAGGTGGTGTGCGGCTGCTCTTGACTGTATTTACTTAAGCTGTCTGTACAAGTGGCTCACAATTTGTTGAAGATTAAATGCCATCTTATGCGTTGACAATTTGTTATGTTTGTGGCATTGGGCATAGCCAAGGCTCGAGCTTGTTTGCAAAGGGGAACTGCCAAAGGGGGCGTATAAAAGCATTTAAATACTTTGTACTGGGCTGAGCTTGGGCTGATGTGCCTCTGAGAAATGGTTGTAATTGAAGAAAAAAAGTATGTTGCAACATGTAGAGGGTCTTGGCAGAGTAGATGACTGCTTTTACAATTAAAATCTGTTAAAAAATATTAGTGATTTTTTATTTAAAGTAAATAATAGCAAATGAGTACGGTTGGAGGCAGCGAATGCTAATGTACTCTACTGTGCGTAGCTGAGATTCTCTTATATGTTAGTTTTCTTTAGTTTTGTCAATAAATTCTGTTACTTACCGATGATTATTTTACTTCTTTCTAATTAAATTATAGGTAAAACTAATTTGATATACTCGTTAGGGTTTTTATCTTCGATAGTTCAATGTTTGTAAATGATAATAGTACTATATATATTACTAAATTAAACCTGCATGACTGTTCGGTACATTTAGCATTTGAAATCTCTAACTTAAAGCATATCCAAACGTATTCCATTGCCTCTACAGCTTCCACGTATGTGTGGGTCTTACCTGCAAGGTAAACCTCGTCCGACCACAGCCAATCCAAAACACATGTGTATGAATGAAAAAAGGGCATGCCTGTGCATGGCTAACGGAATAGGATAAACAATTTTTGGCAGCTAACGAAATAATTCAAACGGCGCTTATCGCTCGCTTATCCCACAGAAAACTGCGAAACTTTGCGCACTTTCCGCTTAGGTGTAAAGTGAAGACAAACAGAAATAAACTGGAAAAGCCAAAACCGAAATCCCGCAACCTCGGGAATCTTGTAACTAACCTTTATTTGTTTTGTGGCAAGTGCGTCAAGGATATCCGTGGCTGATAAGCGACCCACGCAGGGCCATTAAACCGCATCCTTTTGTTTTTGCAGAGAACGCGGCGGGCAAACAAAGCACTGCCACGCCTCCAGCCTCCATAATACATTGTGTTGAACAAATGTTATGAAAAGGCGGCCAAGAAATTAAGCGTGTCGACGCTTGTTGACTGCAAATGCCAAAAAGTTGCGTAATAAAGTGCGACGACGGCGAAGCCGCAAATTATAATTTTAACCTTTTACGCGCCTCGAAACTGTTGCCCGACCGCCAGAGGGCGCCACCAAGCCGTGAGGTTAGGCAGAGGCGGGCGACATGTGTGCCGGCAGCGATAAGCGTTGAGCCTTGTGGCCTTGTCTAATAGAATTAAAAGCCAACGAGGAAGTGCGCCAAGCGCATCGCCGCAGCTCAAAGGTCGTGCCGGATTTTAATGCTTGCCCGTACGACCCCAGCCCACTGTTCAACCGGCCTCAACCTAACCCCAAACCCACCCGGACGAGTGCCATATGAGTGAAAATAATAATAACAGTAATTTGAATGCTCAACTAGGCAAGTGTGGAGTGGCAGAAAGATGCCCGCAAAATTCATATGCAAATGATTTGGAAGCATTGCCCATGGAGGGCTAACACCAAACCTCTAGCTTGGCTTGGGTAACCCTTTCGTGCCATAAATTGAAAATAAACCATTTGCTTGTCGTTTGCTCGACTATGGCAAATAATAATTCAGGATTAGTCGCAACTTGTTTTGCCCCGCACCAACTCTAAGGTTAATTACAACATTCGGTCAGGTCGTCCCTGCTACCACAAATGGTCGACGTTCAACTGAAGATAACGTAATCGGTTTTTTTTTACCTCTGGGTGCTTTTTTGGGCTGGCAGGAAATATTTTAATATGTTTATAACACTTATTTAAGTTTTTCATTAACTTTTTTTGCTCTTAGTTATTCTAAAAGTTATTAAAAAGTTTCAAGAATATTTAATAAATTTTATAATATTCAATTTCATTTTAATACATTTTAAAAAGTAATTTAAAAAATATATTTTCTAAAATTTTTAGTTAGTAAATAAATATTTATTATTATTAATTACATACAATTTAATGTTCTAACATTAAGATTGAGGTTAGCATGATGCAGCAAAATCAAGAAAACGTTTTTGGGTTTTGTTTCTATATTAACTTTATTTATTAACAGAAGCAAAATACTTTTGAAATAAATATTCTTAATATACTATGATTATTAATGTTTTATTGTATTGTTATATAAGCATGATATATAATGCTTATATAACAATACAATAAATGTATTGTTATATAAGCATGAGCTCCAACCACTTTCGATATCTTCTTTTATTGATTGAGCAATTCGTTAATTGAGCAAGTTAGGATCTCATTTGACGTAAACAGAACAGCGTGAACAAGGTTTTGTAGCGCCCACGCAGAATTGTAGTTTCATTAGCACCTCTTTTGGGGCCACAGCGAACAGTTGAGTCAAATTAAATGTAAATTTTTTCTTTTCGTGCGGTGTGCGCCAGTCGAAAACATTAATTGTAAGGCAATCAGTCGCACAGAGAACCCACGCAGGCTGCAGCAAAACCAACAACTGCAATTTTCTTCGTGGCTTCAATCAGCCAACAATCAACAAACAGCGTGCCACAACGCTGGGGGAGCTAGGAGATACCCTGCTCCCTGCTCGACTCTGTTGCCGTTGTTGGTGTAAATTGCCACAAGCACCGCAAATTGTGGCAAGCAAAGCAAGCAGCTAACCGAAAGCTGGCGACAATTTGGCCAAAAACATACACACAATGCAAATAAAAGTGTTAGAACTACGCCTTTTATCCAAGCAAAACTAACTTGGCTAACATGACACGAGCAACAGCAAAGAATGCCTAAGACTTTTTGCGGTTTGTGGCGTTCTGCAACAGTTAGAGAAACTTTCTCTCCCAGCCAAGTTGTAGTACTTCTGAGTATATTAAGTTCAAGATACAAAAACTGTTCGGATATTTGTAATGGAAGGCACAAAGAATAGTAATAACAATAATACATTTATTTGTTTGAACAGCTTAAAGATTAGGCAGCAATAATTGCGGAAGTTACCCGGCGTTGCACGCATCAAAAAATTTATATTCATGTCAATTTTGATATTTTAATTTGATCGACTTTTATATACAAAATTATTTTTATTTTATTTAAATATGTTAGACTACAAAAATGTTTTAAAATATTTCAAAATATATTCTATACATATTGATATTACTTATATTTTATAACAGAAAATAATTATGTTCTTAAAACTGTTTAAATGAGCTTCTATTGATAGTAAATATTTTAAAGTAATTTTAATCATTTGTATTCCAAACACAACTCTTTACCGAATCCAATTTAGTTGCCAGCTGTATTCAATTACAACAGAATTTCCACTAATTAAAACATAGAAAAGTAATATCAATGTCTCATAAACAGACGAGACAAAGAGCAAAAATTATTCACGCTACATAATTAAAGAAACAAACTGCGACAAAGACAAAAGGCAAAAGGCAAAGGGTTGCGGTTTGTGGTTTGTGGCTTGTGGTTTGTGGCAACCACAGAGCCACCCACTGTTCTGCCGCAAGCGCAGTGTTTGTCATTTGTTGTTGTTTTATTTTTTTGGGCTGGATTTAATTACACTCAATTACCGGATACCACAAGGCGATCCATTTACACTTGAGCTCCACTGGGCATAGCCGATGACACTTTTGCCGGGCAACAGGTGAAGTGCCACACCCCTTTCGCCCTGCTCATTAATGCCGTTAGACATTTTAACGAATTTTATGCAAATTGCAAACGGGAAACACTTTGAAATCGCAACGCCCCCAACTCTGTGACTGAGCATGGCTTGTGGCGCAACTCCTTCTGCGGCTGTGTAACAGGAGCCGAAGGTTTATTGAATGTGGCGGGAGGGGAATACCGAACTCTGAGGTGGCTAGCAGCTTGTGGCATCGTTTCGTGTTAGCTGAGTTATTATTGCAAATTAATTTTTGTTCATTAGATTTGAAAATGTCACAAAGTTTCTCGACACGCAGCTGAGACTAAGTGCTGCTCCGGTTGCGAAGGGGAAAAGTTGGAGGAAATAAATGAAAAGTATCCAAAGAAGGCGAAAGCAGACCCAGAAAGTGAGTAAACTTTAAAGATATTGCTATGCATAAATAAGAGAATAGAACTTTACTATAGAAAACTTTTAAATGTATCGAATTAATTATATAAGCTAAGGGTATAGTGCACTATAGTATATATAAAGTAAGATTGAAGTTCAATATTCCCTTTATTAATTAATAAACGGAATATATATATAATTATGAAATAGCCTTTAATATTTGAATACCTCGCTAAGCAGACACACACGCGTCACAGTTAAGCCTATTGACTAACACGCTCCCGCCCACACACACGTGCTCACACGCACACACACACTCATGTGAAATGAGCGGTAAATAATCCTTTTGAAATGGCTCAAAGCAAATTAATTAATGTGCCACACAGCCGGAATTTATGGCATAAATAGCGCAATGCGGTGGATGCACAGATGTTACAGGTGCACCAGGTTGTGTGGCAAGGTGGTTGGGTGTTTGGGTGGTTGGGTTGGTGGCATATACAAACGCGTATGCAGATATATTTGACAACCCTTCGTTGTATGCGAATCGATGCGATTGAAACTTTCACCACAAAACCCGTTTTGCATATTTTAGTTTTTGAATTATGGCTGAAAGTTGGCTTTTAATTGAAAGTACACAGTGCGAGGGGGACTGCGGCCATCGTTATGAACTCATTGATAGCGGAGCCATTATGAAAATGTTTATTATTATCATTTTGCACATTTGGTCCCGGCGACACAGAGATGACAAAGCATAATAAATTGCCAGACTCCCAGCCTGGCCATTTCTGAAGCCAATCCCGCTGCTGATACAGAACGAGCTCTGTGTTTTAATGCATTTTTAATTAGTAGCAATTAATATGGTAATTTGTTTAAGTGCTAACAGATACTACGAGCAGTAATGACGGCGTGCGAAATAGCTATTATTATTGGTATCGTAATGTTCAAATAGATGGCTCTGATTGCTAGCTAAGGGCAAGGAACTGCATACACTGAATCTAGAATCCAATATTGGAATATTGGTTGTAAGGATATTTATTTAGATTTTTTATGTAAAGCTTCAAAAATGTAAAGATTTATAACGCTTCAGCCAAGTTAACTGAACTGAATTATGTGAGATTGGCTAGGCTAGATTATACATTGTATTTGGAGACGAAAATTCTTCTTTTTGATATTGTGTAATCCCGTCTTGTTGTCATTCTGTATAAATGGCATCAAATGAACATTTATTTTAACATTTACTTTGGTGAAGGTGACATGGCCTTGTCCGATTTGATTCTAGTCAAATAATTTCTTAAGCAATATTCATCATTATAAATTAGATTTAAATAATAAGTACTAATAAAATATGACTTGATATGCTATCTAATTAATAATAAATACTAGCCCCATTGCTCAAAGGCCAACATTCTCATGAGTGTATGATGAAGCAAATAACTTAATTTATTGAAGCTGCTTGCGTATATCGAACCATGTGCAGCATCTCAAAAATGATTGAAAATGATTTATTCAGTTCATTCATCGCGTAATCTAAATCTGTTTTAGCCCTAAGTCAGACTACACTATTACACGTCTATTAAATACTTTAATTGATAACTTTACCAACATATATCGTCAGCCTAGCTACATCTTAATTAGTTAATAAATTTCTTGTAAACTGAAATGCAGTTCATGGTATTTCATATACATTCTGTCCTTAATGAATTTCTTTATTAGCGTTAATCTCAACTTAATCTTTACCAGTTATTTACACTCAATGCTCATGGTCGTAGTGTACGGGGCAGCGGCTCCAAGGGAATACACAGAAATGCGCACAAACAATTTCATCAAACTGAAAGGCAAAAGCCTGAGGCCCAAAGTCACGAATCCAGCTGCAGATTAATTGCATTAATTAATCGCTAAAAACAAAGTACATAAGCAAACACGAGAGCTCCCCCGCCCATGGACAGTTGTAATAAGACGCAAAATGCGAAAGCTTTGGCCGAGGGACTTTGATGAGGATGTTGAATGAGAGCATAAAACAAGTGGCATTTCCGTTTTTCATTAAGCCCAGACGAAAAGGCAAATCAAAATGCCCATGGGTTGTAGATATGTTTGTGTTTGTTTTTTTTTTATCCATATCGCTGGCCACAAAATGATTTGTTTGCCGGACAATCGCTTTGAGTCCAGTTTTCAGTGGTTAATTACAGATTGATGGTCGGGAAACGCAAACCCAAACCAAAAACCAAAGCTCAATTTCATAATTAACATGGCTTCCATTTTCGACATCAATCGCAATATAATAATCACAATAGTGGAATCGTCTCTCAGTTGCCAACCCCGACAACGGCTGTGGCCCATTCAGTCAGTTGTGCATCAAATCAAATTTGATTCGAACTGATTGATCATACCCAGCGGGTATGCTGATACCTATTCGGCTGCTGCCAAACTGTTGCCCTCCCGTCAGTACTTGTGTAATGTATCCTGTAATCGAGTGTAATCCTGTAAAGACCTGCTCACTGACGAGCTCACTCAGCTGGATGCCATTCATTCATTGTTGAAGCGTCCTCACCAAATGTCCAAACCTCATTCACAACGAGCTTAGCTTTTGTGCTGATGAATTAGCTTTCCTTTTCCTTGGCGTTTTTATTGGGTTAGGCGCAGTTTACAGATGGGCATTCGAGTCATTCCTCAACTGTTTGCATCTTGGATACATTTGAGGTTATAGAAAATAATGGCATAATAAAATTTGGCTTTTTAATATATTATAATAAGTTAAAGTATTTTGGTATTTTTCCTATTTTCTGGTAAAGTTTTCGTATCAGTTATTGACTTTTAATTGAATTTTCAATGGGTAATTATTGTGCCCTTATGTTGATTTATTTTATTATTTTTTTATTTAACCATTAGAGTATATTTGCACCATAACCAATCTTACCTGGTACAAAGTACACGAACCTCTGCTTATCCGATGACATCAACAGTCAGCGAGCCAAATATATATCTCTCGAAATCTCTCCCTCTGCTGTGCGCGGCGTTCAAGTCCCTCGAGTCAATGGGCAAACAGAGAGAGAAAAATCAAAATCAAATGCCATAGCAAAGTGGATTTTCCACCCTTTTTATTAGCAATTGCTCAACGCCCCTGCCCGTAGTCGCAGTCGCAGTCGTCGTCGCAGTCAACGTCAATGTTAACGCCAGTGGTTGCTCTGTGGTTGTGGGTCGGTAATCCCACAATGAGCTGCCATAATAGATGGCAAGCAAATTGAAGAGCTTTGTCGACGGCATCGAGTGGGTCGACGCAGAGCGCGCAGAGCATTTGCGGTCTACGGCGGGTTTGTTTGGGTGGTAATAGTGGTGGTGGTGGCGTTGACTTCTGTGTTGCGCTTAACATTTGCGGTTTCGCACTTTTGCAACAATTCGACGACGGCTGTCGTGTGCCAGCCAGCGGGTGTCCCCTTTCACCAACCCCGCCCCATCGGCTCGCCGTCCTCACCTTACCTGCCACATGCTTGATTGTACGCAACAGGGTGGAAAGTTGAAGTGCATCCGGCTGGTCAGCGAAATGTGGTTGGGTGGTTCGTTCGTTTACTGTTCTTGTTGATGCCCCCACCACACACAAACACACACACTGGCTAAATTACCAAATGAGACTTTTTGTCATTATGCGAATTATGAGGCTGGATAAAAGGTATTAAATATATTTTGGTCACCAGCTTGGCAGCCTTTGCAGCCTGGTTTTAGGCTAATTGAAAAATCCCGCCCACCTATTTTTTGTTGCTGTTGGCCATGGGCCGCAGCTGGCCAACAATTTTCGGCAATTTGCAAATGGTCCACTCTCTGTCTGCAAGCAGGTCCAGGTCCATTAGTACTCGTTAGCCAGTGTTGTAAACTACCTCACGAAATTATGCTCATTTTTTAGTAACCGACATTTATGAGCTTTAAGCACTGGTGGATTATTTGGTGGTTTATTAGTGGCTGGTATGGGCTGGGCAATGCTTGCTCGTTTAGTAGGCTGTTCTATGAGTGCCCCTAATTTTAATATTTTTATTTTGATTAACTCTTTTTATATTGTGTTAAGAAAATCTAATTTATATACAAACTTATCATATTCAAAGGTCTTTTAATATCTATAAAATTATATATATATTATTTTTATATATTATATGTTGAAGCTTTCACAACTTTTAGTCAATATTTTTGTATTTTCAGTGAACTCTTTGTCAATATTTTGTTATCGGGCTTTCATGCATGACATCATTCACATATGAAATCAGCATCTCGATTGTAACCGTGGGTACATGTCAACATTTCTGACATTTTTAAATTTCAATTTTGACAGTTTGCTGATGAACATGCACCCGAACGAGAAGGGTTGTCAATGTAGAGTGTAGAGTGTAGAGTGTAGAGTGTAGAGTGTAGAGTGTAGAGTGTAGAGTGTAGAGTGTAGAGTGTAGAGTGTAGAGTGTAGAGTGTAGAGTGTAGAGTGTAGAGTGTAGAGTGTAGAGTGTAGAGTGTAGAGTGTAGAGTGTAGAGTGTATAGTGTAGAGTTGTAGAGTGTAGAGTGTAGAGTGTAGAGTGTAGAGTGTAGAGTGTAGAGTGTAGAGTGTAGAGTGTAGAGTGTAGAGTGTAGAGTGTAGAGTGTAGAGTGTAGAGTGTAGAGTGTAGAGTGTAGAGTGTAGAGTGTAGAGTGTAGAGTGTAGAGTGTAGAGTGTAGAGTGTAGAGTGTAGAGTGTAGAGTGTAGAGTGTAGAGTGTAGAGTGTAGTAGGTGTAGAGTGTAGAGTGTAGAGTGTAGAGTGTAGAGTGTAGAGTGTAGAGTGTAGAGTGTAGAGTGTAGAGTGAAGAGTGTAGAGTGTAGAGTGTAGAGTGTAGAGTGTAGAGTGTAGAGTGTAGAGTGTAGAGTGTAGAGTGTAGAGTGTAGAGTGTAGAGTATATAGATTATATAATGTATATTTAATACAAGCTTATAGATTTTAATTACAGTTCTTATTCATCTGTTCAAGTCGTGTCTTCATTTGCATGTCTGTAATTAAATTTGGAAACTGTGACAATTAATTTTGCGGTGATTTTTCATTCACCCTTGTTTCGCGATTTTACACGCTTGTCCAACCCTTTGGCTGTGCTTTGCCACGCCCCGGCACTGTCCGCGTTGTCTAGTGGTATAAAATGCACAGACGAGAAGGAGAAGGTTGAGTGTTGTTACATTATCATCGACATCAGGCAGCACGAACCGTGGTCGTCTGCTCCTGTGCATGTCCTGGCCTGTGTCCTGACTTTTCAGCACACATCATCTCAACTGTTTGTAGTCATATTATATGTCATTGCTCTGAAGTGCTCTCAAATTCTGAAATGTTCTGTTCGCGTTTTAGCACTTTTTAATGCAGTCGCCGCAAGATTTGTGCATTTTAAGTGATTTAATGGATTTTGCATGCATTAAATTGAACGAGAAGCCAAGTTGTTAATTGCAATGCGAATTTATTGTTATTATTATAATGTCGCTCATCTCGCAAATGATAGGGGAAATGACGACAAATTCTGAAGTGCGCGCTCTGCAGTGTGCAGCCAGTTGAAAGGGTACTCTAAAAAAACGGACAACTGTTCGCCTTTAAAATATCGTAAAGCTAATGGAGAGCTCTGATGATCAGTTAGGGCTCAAAGGGATAAAACTGGCAACTACACAAATGTGTTCGATACTGGATAGTTCCGCTCGTGCTGAGTTATATATATGATATGATAATTTTAAATACATTGCAATACAAATCAGAAACATCTATGTTAGGCTAATTTTTCAATTAAGACCTTTCAGATCACTAAATACATCTGATCTGAGCACCATGGGGCTATTTTCTTAGTCAGTCTCAGTCTTCTTTCTTTCTAACATGATGCTGACTTTTGCTGATGCTTAATGCCGCAATGCATAATTAAAGAATAACAAAAGACCAGTCATATTGAGACAGCAAAAGAAGCAACTGTCAGCCAGCCAGCATTCTATCAAACTGTCAATAAGCAATTCATTTGCAAATGCGATTCTCAATGGGAGCAAAGGAAAAAACCGCAACAAATGCGACCCAAATAGTAGGTGAGGTTCGTGTCATTGTTTGTCAAAAAGCCATTTCGGTTCGTATCGAATTTCCAGTGTTGCGAAAAAAGAATATACCAAAAAAGTGTACAGTACATATAGCCATAGCTGTAGCCAACACATGAGCTGCTTGCTGGAGCAACTTTTGGGTAGGGTGTTGCGACAGTCGGACAGTTGGAGTTGTCGTGCGTTGGGAAAAATACTCCCTTGGGTGGGCTTTGCCACTCGCATGTGACAGGAGCTGTGTGAGCTGAGGGAGAGCGTGGCATCGGCGGAAGGGGAGTTGGGGTATGGCGGGGAATGGAAGCTGGCAACCTATCAGGCCGCTGCCATCTAACCGAGCGTTGACATTTGTGCATGCACAATCAACGGTTCGATTTAATGGAAAAAATGAATTTCACTCCATGCTCTGCGGTTTTTCTTCTTTCGGGAGCCGCCTTTTGTGTGGGCAGCAAATTTCCATGAATGCGAAAATTGGTTGGCAGCCGCTACGAAAAACGTTTAATACAGCTTCTTTTTTCTCTCCATTTTCCCATTGGCTGCAACAAATCGAAACTCCAAATCGTAATTGAAGCTATTCGCATTTTTCAAAATAAGAAAAAGAAAAAAAGTAGACTGAAAAAAGAGAAATAATATTTGGCAACTGTCTATGAAATCTCGCTATTCGCTTTTTGCCAGCATTGTCATCAAGAGCCCGGGCTTAATTAATTGTGGTTTGAGGTACTTACAACATATCGGCAACACAAAAAAGTTTAGCTATCCGTTAAACGCTTTCCAGTCAATGACACACTTGATTTAAATTTAAAAAAAAAATAGCTTTGGCAAAAAATTGACAATTTTTTGACACAATGCTGCGGCGATAAGCACACTCTGAAGCGTATAGGAAATTAAATTTTTTCCAATCAAAAACATTTCAATAGCAGTTCACACATACACTGAACGAAAAGTGGGTGGTTGATTGTGGGCGATGTGAAATCAGCAGTCCCTCAACTCAGTTCACTGGAGTTTGGCTAACGACGACGGATTTATTTCATTCCAAGTCAATAAAGTTGCACAAAATATTTAATTTGATGCATTAGTCAGATAGCACAGCCAACAAATTTTTCGTTTGTCCTGAATACATTTAATATGTATGAGAAATTGGCAATATGAACTATTTTTAGGATGGATACCATTTGGTCTATGTTAAGACAAGAATTATTATACATAAAAACTCATAGTTGATTTTTATAAAATTTACAAATCGATTCGTATAAAGTTTTATATACCAATGAAGCCAAATCCGAGAATTTTATTTATTTTTAGATCATTTAAAAATAATAATTTATACTACTGGTCAGCATCAAATTCTTCCGTCTCCTTATTTGATCTGTTTTCTGCTTATTTCTATATCCTTTTATATTACGTATTATAGGTATAAATCGGAATAGACTCGTTACGACCTTAATATCATTTAGCTGCTGAAGAAATCAGCCGTGTAAATGAAGTTATTATAATTATGATTTTGGCATTTCTTATTTATTTGCTGACAGACTATTTTTTCTGCTTGTATATGGTTTAAGGATAAATAGAATTTTAATGCTTTTAAATCTGTTTTGTAAGTTGCGTTTTGCAGTGCTGCAAGCTTTTAGGCTGTGAAGAGCGAAACATTTCAATTAAATGTCACGCATTAATATTCATTAAATTATTTAGACTCAGGCCGGAGGTAGGAGGGAGCAGCTATGGGGGAGTGGAGTATGTGGCACTTATAAGTCGTATAGCTGTAGAGCTGTTCGAAAACAATAACATTAAATCACTTAAAGTGTCAAGCAAGTTGTGGGCTGACTCTGAGGCGCCCTTGGCTGCCTGCACAGTGTCCAGTGCAAGTCCAGATGGCATTCATTATCATAATCTGCAACATCATAAAGCAATTTGTGGTGCTTTGAATGGGGGGCGCGCTGAGTTGTTTGCGTCGCATAGAGCGCGTTTATGGATATGTGCAGCTTGTTGCTCGCAGTGTTTGTTGTTGTTGTTGTGGGGCAGGGAAACCCGGCAAAAATCTTAATTACTTGCCCAACCAAGCGCTTGACCTCGCTCACACGCCCAGGACGAGTGTTGAACAAGCTTAAGTCGAATCTGTAGCTGAAGGGGCTGGCGTTGAAGTGTCGTCGTCGTGGTCGTCACCCACCAGGCCCATAATGGGGGTTAATTGGGCTGTGTGCGCGACACGCATACATCTTGGTAATTAACCAAAGAAGCGACTCCAAAATGACCATTGCCTAGGCCCCTGTCATGTCCAGGCGAGTGGACATGCTTTCTACAAATGGGTGGGGAGGCAGTAATTAAAGCCCATGAGCCCATGTGAACCGCTTGCTCACTTTCACTTGCCAACTGGCTGCAATTGTTAGAGATAGGCATCGAGCTCCTCCACTCTGTAGCGCCATATGCACATTTCATATTAATTTATGTGGCGTTACAACTTGCGCTTTCACTAGAATTTATTGTGCTGGCCAATGATAATATTTATTTAGTTTTGTTATTTCTTTTTTTGCCCTTCTGCTTTCTTTCATTGCTTTGCTCTGACTCAATTGGACTTTCTTCTGGGGTGGACTTTCGCAATTTATGGTTCCATTATGTTAATTATTGACAATTGCTGTATGGTCAAGTGCTAATTATTTCTATTAACGGGGAGCTATGTGCAGATACAAGCGAGTGAATAACCTCTAAGTGCAATGATCACTTTATGCCATGCCTTGGTGACATGCTTCTAAACAAGCAATGTGAACTTTCAACTCAACTTGAAGTTTATCTCTTCTTGATATATATTTCTATAAGAACATTGCATCTTGGATGAACCAATTAGCTTTGAGATCATAGAATATTTTTATTATTTCATTAATTATATAATTAAACCAAAGTATGAAATACAAAAAGAAATACTGAATTTATTAAAGTATCTAAAATATTTTAAATTTAAAATATATTCCAGCTTTCTCTATCAAAACTGTTGTGCACCCGCTAACAATAGCTACATTAGTTATAGTGAAATAGCTACCTACAAACCATATCTGTTTCTAAAACTCATTGTTATGCCAAAAATGTGCAGCACAATGAACAGAAAGGAGGAAAAAACTGAACAGAGAAATTTCTGAAATAATGGACTTTAATGGATGTTTACAGGGACTGAAATGCAGCACAAATAGTGACTGCAGCAAACAATGCATTTAAAAGAGCAGCTAAATGAAACAGAATTTTAAACAAATGCAAGAGAAAAGCAGAGAAGACGTATAAATATATTTTGTAAGCCATTAATCAAAGGGCAACTTGCGTCACTTTCACTCGAAACAAACAGATTTCATTAGCCAACTGTCGAGAAGGCTGTGGGGGGCTGTGCGAGGGTGCGAGCTTGTGGTTGGTAGCCTTAATTGTTATTTGGACAAATTGTTTTTGGCTTAACAAGGCGCAGGATTAATGATCTGGTCAGTCAATAAATGTGGCCAGCGGACAGAGGTGGATGAAATCCCTTTCCGACTCATCCTTTTTTTTATTTGCCTCTGACTCAAATGCTATAAAGCGCAACGGTTGCCGCTTTTTGTGGCATATAAATTGTTAACGGTTTCGGCAATTAAAGCCGCACTAATTGCCAACAATAAGACACTTAAGAAAACATGACTTCTGCATGGAAAATCAGACTAAGAACAGTAGCCATAAAAAGGGTTAGAAAACCCCGCGTAAAACAAGAATTGATGTCCAGGCAAATATAAAAGAGGACTCCTTTAAATTCAATTAGCATTGTCTTTAACTCTCTTGAGTCGGCTGACAATGATGTCATAGTCCTTGTAAGAATAATAGCAGGATATCATTACGACATCCTCAGCCATTAAGCCCAAACAGCAACAAAAAACTCGTTTGATGTCTCTTAAAAATCAGCTTACATTCAATTTTTATTGCAACGTTAAGAACTACTGTCCACCTTTTAAAGCTTTTTTTGGGCTTAACGCACGCAATTTTCTATTTTTGCTGTGTCCCCCCGGGTTGGCTGTGGACCCCATTGGAGCCCTTTGGCACTTTTTCGCCAGATAACGGGTGCAGCCGTGTTCGAAAAATGTCGCGGCCGGAAAAAAGTTTTGCGTCATAATAAATAATTTCAACGCATTCGTCTGGAAGGATTATACCGCAAACCTGCGTGGGCTACCTACCTTTTGGACCAGTCCCTCGGCCCAGAATAGAAGGCCTTAAAGCAAAATGAAACAAAAATGATTCAATGAACCTGGAAACATGAAAAAAAAGGTAAACAATTCAGTTATAATCTTGGCCATAATCTGAGTTTATGAAAAACTGTATACCTAAATGTGAGTGTTTCAGCCTTTTTTTAAATTGCCAAGGGAACTGTTTGTATATTTAATATTTTTGCAATATACATATAATTTATAGTCGTTTAATATAGTGTGCATATAGTTATTTTTAGAAAGTGATCTAATAAATTGTTTCCGTTATCTATAACAGACGTGAAAAGACAGCATAAAGTTGCCTCTGAAATATCTGAAAACTGTATTTTATCTCAAAGTAATTGCAAGCTGTACTTAAACTAATTAAAGTCAACTGATTTTTATCTTATTTCTAATAGAAGATATCGTTTGTAACTATCTTATGATACTGACGTTCTGACTGACACAAGTTTCGAGTTCTTGTCTTATCTTGGCTACTAAGCTGCCTTATGAGCATGTGCCTCTTTAGCTCAGTGGCAGAGCACTGGTCTTGTAAACCAGGGGTCGTGAGTTCAATCCTCACAGGAGGCAATAGGCTTTAGCAGTATTTTTTGTCAATATTTTTTTTTTTAAATATGGAATATTGAGTAAAGAATTATATATGTACATTATTTAACAACTTTACAGTAAGCATCTCTTAAAAGATTTATTGAAAAGAGCCATATTCCATCACCCATAGAGGCCAGCGTGTCCTTGTTGCAGTTCAAATGTCAAAAACGAAAGTAGAATGCATCGCATAAAGAATATCCAATTTAGATATTGCGGTCCTTTGACAAGCGTGAATGTTTTACATTTTTAATTAGAAAGTCACACAAGGAGGGGCGGCCAAGGGGTAGCCATGTGTGACATTATCGCTGACAGGACGTCAACGGCACGACTTACCCGACGCCAGGGGGCGTCTCTTGACACCCCCGGCTTAGCTTGCGGTTCGCATTAAAAGGCTTGGGTAAATAGAGATGCTTGGAGAGGGGGCAAATGGTGCGTCGTCGCATTCAAGGACATGTTAAGGATACTTGGGCTATTAGTTGATGTCGTTCGTCGCATTTGCTGTTGTCAAATATTTGCGCAAATGTTT
The DNA here is from genome assembly GCF_003285905.1 of Drosophila hydei. Classification (NCBI taxonomy): domain Eukaryota; kingdom Metazoa; phylum Arthropoda; class Insecta; order Diptera; family Drosophilidae; genus Drosophila; species Drosophila hydei. Next base: position 1,029,908 of record NW_022045657.1, read on the forward strand.
GTGCCAACTGCGACCCGGAGTTCAAAACGTTGTCCGCCATTGACAACTTTTTTGTGCTTTCTATTTGACTTGTTGTTCGCTTTTAATTATGTTGTTTATTTTATCTATGGCCTCACATCCACTGCTATTTGTTTATAATTAAAGTCGCGCTTCAACGTATTTTCTTCATATTTTTTTGATTTTTCTTTGCCGACGTTTATCAGCAGCATAAATCGTATTCCATTCAGCGGCGCCTTAATTAAAAACCAACAATTGAGCCGCATACGCTTTGTTATTAATTAATCTGGCCTTGGCCCGAGCATGAAATGCGCATTAGCCAATAAATCAGTGCGCGACTCGCATGCGTTGCCGCACTGCTGCCCTTCCATTATCCTTATATCCTGGCAATATAGCAGGATTGGCATTGTTGCGGCAACACTGTCGCAATTTGTTTGGTTGCATTTTGGATGTTTGCTCTGTTTGCGACTTCATACAGAGAGAGTTTCGGCTTTTGTCTGAGAGAATAAGCTACCTTAAATATGGGAAGAGCTTAGGCTGACGGTAGATGAAAATATAATATGACATTTCATATAGATTTTTAAATAAAAACTTTTTTCAAATATTCATTTGTTTTATTCAAAAAGTTAGCCTGACTACTTTTACAGTTCTGTTTGTGCTTTGTTTTTTATACGCCTTTTATTCAGTCAGTAATACTAAATCTATTACTTCCAAGTATTAAGTTTTACAATGAAACTCTCTCAATTATACTTTAATATGAATAACTCAAAATACTACACACGTAATGAGGTTTCAATAAACAATATTATTAACAACTCAATCAAATCAGAAGCCAATTGGCTGCTCGACTTCCCAACTGGAATATCAAAGCAGAATCCCCAAAGTATGCAACGTTTTTTTCTGCTGACAAGCAGAAATGCTACGCTGTTTAGTGGCGAGACGTGTTGTGGTTGCGGCCAGGTCTGCGGGGATGGCGTGGCAATTTATCATTTTGTAAAGTTTGGCGAGTTTGTTGCAACTTGTTAAGCGGATGCCACGCAGGACAGTGTTGACGGCTAAGCACATGGCTTACTGTGGATAGGGGAGTAGATAGCTGTGCTTGAGTTTGAGTTTGAGTGCGGCCGTTAGAGGGCGCCAGTTGCCTGGCTTATTGCCCTGTTGGCGGGACCCCCTTTTAACTTTTGAGCCAGCCAGCTGACAATTGGCCTGCACTGTGCGTCTTTTGTAATTAATTTTGATGGACGACACGTTGCGCTTAGTTGGCTAACAGCTGCGTCCCAGGTAACAAACAACCAGAACAACTTTTCACCAGGTCCAACAAAAGTTTTTCCAGCAGCAGCCGCCGCTGCTTTATCTGTTGGCTGGTGGGTGGCAAGTGGCAGCTGTGGCATAATTTTTGGTGTTTTAATTTTGGTTGTTTTTCATTTTTTGGTGTTTGGCTGGTCCATCAATGTCTGGCACAGAGACAAAAAGCTATTAAGGGAATTAAAAATGCATGAAGCTAAAAATGGGTTTTTGGCTCAAACCCTGCTGATTGCCGACTGTCGGCTGGCGGCTGTCGATTTGCCTCTTGCACTTAGTTAATTAGAGCCAAGAGTCTTTGGTGCTCATTTTGCTTGAATCATAATAGATATATATATATTTATATCTATTCATAATTCATGCCACAAATTGTTTATTTCTTGTGGCAGCTGCTCCGTAATTGCATGTTGCAATTGCAGCAGCAACTGCTGCTGTTGCTGCCGTTTAACTGTTTGTGTGCACTTTGCAACTATGGGCAACGCCCCTATCTCGTCTTGTACCACCACCCGCTGGCAAATACTGTTTCATTTATGTAGAAATTCTATCCCATCCCATCATTTCGCCCATTTGTCTAATTTGTGTGTGTGCTTCTTGGGAATTAGAGTTGAGAAATTATAAGCTCACCCACTCACTCACACACGCACTCACTCACTTACTCAGTCACTCATTCATGCAGTCGTTCATTTATTTATTCATCTTGTTTAATTGCCAAAGTCGGCGACTACAAAACTCTCGTCACACTTACAATTCCGCATTTGGCGCAGATCTTTTGTTTTCTATACCATTATCTCTCTCACTCTCATGTTTTCTGTCCCTCTTTCTCTCTCACTCTATCTACTTCTATCTACTATCTACTCTAGCTGTATGTGCATTTCTTGAATTGTTCTATTAGTTTTAATTGAAGTACTTTCATTTATTCACATGCTGTCCCCACAGCTTGCAAATGCACAATGTTTGATTAAGCAATTCATGTTAATAACTTAACTTATATCTCAAAGACAAATTGAGGAATGGTTATAAAATACAACTATTAGCATGTATACGTTTGTGGAGGATAGTAGGAAAGTATTTACAAACATTTAATAAACTATTTTATAAAAATATATGTTAACACATGAAGGAATTTTAGATATATTCGAATTAGATAGATTTCACAGATTTTATTTCAGATGCTGCCAAAAATAAATACATATATTAATTAATAAATACTGAGCCTGCATTATAGCCAATCTTTTTATAATAATCTTGCTCAACTCAATTATACCTTAAGAAATTGCAGAAATTTATTTTTGCAAGTTTCCTAAGCCTAAACTTTATTCAAATATTATTATTAATTATTCATTATTTATTTAAAATTAAAATTATTTTTTTTTGGTTTCGAAGCATATTTAAAATTTAAATGAGATATATATATATATATTTATATATATATATATATATATATATATATATATGTATATATAACTTGTATATACAAGAATATTTATTTAGATATCCATTTCTTATCCTTCATCAATTAGTTCAATTGTTATTTGATACTTTTTAGGCCGGCTATGGTTCGTATTGTCATACGGTACCATTCTCTTGCAATAACATATTTCTTACAGTTTTTGCATCTCATGCGTTAAAGAAATCCCCAAAAATATCTGAATTCCACATACAATGTGGCATGCTTCAGCATTTCTTTTGGCAACATTTCTGGCAAAACATCTTGAAAATATTTGTTTTCTTTTGGCCTTATCGATATGTGCTGTTGGTCAGCTATAGGCCAAGTTATTGATGTCTGCGATCAGATAAAGCCACAATGAAAGAGAAACAGGAAGAGAGAGAGAGAGAGGTGAAATGCCGGCTGTTGCGGCAGCCAGTTGCGGTTGCATCTTGATGTTGTCTTTGGCTGTGGCTCGCGACAACGATGACGTTGCATGTGTGACACTTTTGGCACCGCAAATGCTTCCTCATCATTGGCATAACTCAAGAACTGTGCCATGCTATTGCCCGCTGCGTGGAATTGTGGTGATAAGCGATCAGCTGCCCTGAACCGCTGACGGTTTATGTGGTTCAAGTGGTGCTAAACTTTGTCTCTTTTAGCGGCATTTTTACAGAGTTTCTCTCATTCTTCTGCTGCCGCAGCTACTACAGCTAATCAGCAGCTGGCTTCATTATGTGCACAAATTATGTTTATCCGATTACCTGAGCAGTTAGCTAACCATTTGTCCATTTATTTGGACGCCCGCACCACAGGAAAACACCCCCGTTGGCTGGCATCTTAAGTAGCCCACAATGTGTGTAAACGTCACACGCCTCTCCAGTTCGCTTTGTTTTCCCGCTAAATTTCTGGCTACTTTTCCTAACAAATTGATTTCAGCTACAACTGGACAAGGCACGATCCTTGGTAGGGGCAGCAGCATATGGCGCATCTTTTACTGTGATTTGCCTCATAGATTATCCCGAAGCCTGCAACCGCCTCTGTCACTGCCTCAGCCTCTGCCGCTGCCTCCAGATTGCTTTGTCTTTGCTTGCCGCATTGTCATGGAAATGCGTATTGGCTGCAACTGCAACTGTGTATTGCATGCGTCTGCTTTGCTCTTGGTCTGCTGGGCATTGTCCCCATGCCATCTAGAATGCTATTCTTTGGGTGAAATTTGTATCGCCTTTTCCAAATCTACTTAGCACACAATGGCGTTGAAATAGTCTTATTGCTTTTTGAGTGCTATTTGCGCAAGATTTATGGTTTGATTTTCTCTCTCTAGCTGACCAAAAAAAGTAAAAGAATTATAGCTACGCAAATGGGTGTGAGTGAGAGAGGAAGATAGGCAAATTATGAAAGACATATGTTCTCTATAGGCAGAGAAATCTCTAGGTATACCTCTAAATTATGCCATGCTCTCAACGAGACTATGAGATTGATAAAAATAATGAATAAATAAATATATATATTATTTACTAGGTTTTCTAAGTCCATAGGAACCGATATATGTAATATATATAAGCATAAATATATGGAATATATATAAAGCTGAGTTTTAAGCTGGGTTTCCAGCTCATGCAACTGTTATGCTCTCTAAAAACTTTCTCGTCTTATTATTAACTAGGCATTCATGAGCTTAGACTAAACATGATAAACGGCACCTTAGCATCCCACTTGTTTGCCTTTTGGTATGCCTTGGGTCAATTACAAACGCCTGACAGATGGGTTCAACGTCGTGATTTCGCAGATTTATTCTTTCACCAACTCAATTTTCACCCGGCAACATCAACAAGAGTAGCAACAATAGCTACAATGGCCACAATCGAAGTGACTACCAAACGATATTCAAATGTTGTCAAAGTCGTCGATTATTCAAGACGCGGCACTAACTACCGTTCCGAGAATGAACAGTACAGCAAAGCGAAGTACCTCTATTGCCCCAAACATACACACCCACACCTAACCAATCACTTGGCCGATAAATTTCACAAATCTTGGCATCGCGACGTATCAAAGCCGAAGCGAAGGCAGCAGCAGCAGCAGCACCAACAGTGCACAATTCTGGTGAAAAACAGTTTTTCCTTAGCTGCGTCACTTTGGGCTCTTTTATTTTGGGGCCTGGTCTGGTCGGGTCTAGTCTCTCTGGCTTGTATTTATGGCATTTGCATATATTTTGCATAACGCAATCGATAGCATCGACATGGAAAATATGTTTACCTAGCTGCAGCTACTGCTTACCTCGCTCACACTCTTTCTCTCTTCTGCCTCTCTCCCTCTCTCTCTCTCTTTGGCATTCTTGTGCTTAATTCGGTGAATACAAGTTACATTTGCATAGCATCGAGTGGGAGATGCGCATAGATTTGCTGGGAAATGATTATGCCAAAGCTTTGGCGAAATTTCCCTCATAGAAAGTTGGCCAAAACCAAAAAAAAAAAAACAGAAACTGAAACAGTCGAGAAGCCGCCCTCAAAGCTTGCCTAATGTATTATGTATACATATATAAGCCGACATTGGCATACAAAAACAAACTACAGAAAAAATGATAATTAAGTCTACTTGTTGTCTATCTACAAATTAAAATCTAAACAAGATATTTTTCATGTTCGAGTCAAATTTTTGCGACTACAACTAAAACGTGCGCCCCCAAACAAACTTAGTAAAGCAGGGCGCAGGGGCGGCCGGAGGGCGAGGGGCTGTTGGGGCGTGCAATGACGACAAACTCGAGATTATAAATATTTAAAATGCAGTAGCAAACTTTTGGCACGTTATTGTTTGAATAAGAAAAAAACTTTGTTGTCTGCTTGCGATTTTTATCAAAAACAATTTTTAATGCGCGATTTCAGATACTCAAGCAAAAAAAAGCGTCTAAAAATAAAAATAACTTGAAGTAAATAGATTTTTGTAGCGCCCTCAGCTGAAATTCAGTAGCCGGCAGTTGCTTGACCCGCAGCTGAACTCAAATTTTAAGCAAATTGCAACGGCGGAGCCATTCGATGCAATGCTGCTGCTGCTGTGGCTGTAGCTCAACGATGATTGTCTTTCAAATGCGAGCAACAACCGCAACAATCAACAGCAGCAGCAGCAGCAGCAACAGCAACAAAATGAAGTCATGTTGCTGCAATTGAACTGCAATTGCTAAGTTTGTTCAATTTGTTAGCTTAACAAATAAAAATAGACATTAATTGAACCGGGAATTTCCGAGCTTAATTTATAATTTAATTAGCTGAAAGCTGAGCCTTAATAAAACTAAATATTGAAAGTAAATAATTCATTTTTGCAATGTAAATGAATCTTCAAATAGTCTATGGACTGGACTGAGCTAAACAGTTGCTTATGGGACGCCATCTGAGTTCCAAGTCTTGATTATGATTGCTACTCATATATGTGTATATATAATTTTCTTGCAGTAATAATCTGATGTTGTTTTCCCTTTTTTTTTTGGAAAATGTAATATATTCATTTAAGCTTCTTTTTTCTCTTAGCTTCAATTTGCGCATCCAACTCAATTCAAAGCAAATTTGCGTGTGGCTGTTGTCGTCATTTGAGTCACGTACAATTTGCAATAATTTGCAACACGTTCGCCCGGCAAGTGCATGCACATCAGCAACACCAACAGCAACAACAGGCAGCAGCAACTGTTGATGCTGCAAGCGTATTCTAATCGAACCGACAGATGCGGCGGCTGGGCAATAAATTGGCAACCAGAGCCTGACCAGAGCAATCAACACCTGTCCAATGAGCCACAACAACAGCAACAGCAACAACAACAAAGGGAGACAGCGCAGCCCTTTCAACGCATAATTTAACGCTGAGATATGAACGCTGAGCGGGTTCTATTACAAGTTGATAATCCGTGACGATCGATTGCCCGGTGATATCCTTGGCAATGCAATGCAATTAAGTAATGTTGCCGGCACTCACCGCAACAGCAACAGTTGCTGCCGCCTGTATGTGTCTGAAATTCAAATTACATTTATTAACAACACTTTGAGCAGCTGATTTAGTGCACTTATCGTGAGATTTGATTGGGTTTTAGCCCAAACAGATATCTGAACCCTTAATGTTGTTATTAGGTTTTATTAATGCTTGCAGGTCCCCAAATGACAAGCGTCTGGCTGCTCTATAGTAGTTTCACACTCAAGCTCTTGTCCGAATCTCTGCAGCATCTGTTGCGCATTTCCAGCGAAAAACGCGGCCAGATTTCAGCGCAGGCTGCAATCAAAGTTTGCCTGTTGCCTTTCGCACAGTTTCCACACAGTTTTCTTCATCATTTTGTTTTATTTTTGCTCAATTTTTCCTCGGTCTCACACAGCGCGCAATTGACGCGTGTTGGTGATTGCCATAGCCATAGCCATAGTCTTAGCCTTTCCCATTTAATGGTGTCCATATGATTCACGGCAGTGCGCACCAGGCCAGACCCGACCAGACCAGGCATCGCCATCGCCATCGCCAGCCGATTCGCAGATGCTTTTCGGGTTACTCAAAAATTCGTTAAATACAATTGGATTTCTTTTGGGGCAGCGCTCGCTGTCGAACTTGATGATGTGCCTATGCCTGTGCCTCTGCCAGTGCCTAGGTCCATGCCTAGTTGTGGAGTCGTGCTCGTGCTGGTTCTGGTCCTGGGCACTCCCCCGCGGTGCGCAGTGCACTTCGCCACGGTTAGCAAGTGAGACGGGGAAAAACAAGCCACAAAGCTTTGGTCGGGCGTGCAAGACTAGAGGATAGCCTAAATATATAGATTAAATAGTAAAAGGTATAACTCGATGAATTCTATAAGAAGAAATATACTTCGTCGAGCCCTCATTGAAAACGAGACGTATGTCGGTATCCTTATTCTATTCACGATTAGCTCAAACTAATGATATTACAGTTTCCTTCTTCTATTAGTGGCAAAGCTGTGCACAAAAACATTCAACCCTTTTCAGCGATTTGCAGTGGGTTCATGGCATAAAAAGAAAAACAATTGCAATTTTCAACTAATGCTTATTGCTGGAAATCAGTTTAGGAAAGCTAGAGGAGCGAGTGTATGTGGAGTGTGGAGCCAGAGCTGTGCTGCGCTGTTGCCCGAGTCAACTCACAGTCGGAGTCGCCACAGAGTCAACGTCACAGTCACCTGGGCTTGAACTCTGCGCTGTTGTTGTTGCACTCCAAAAGGTGAGTCCAGTCCACTAAAAGTCGCCTCTTTGATGAAAACTGTAAATTTACGAACTTTACTTTAATCACCAAACATGAATCGCGCACAGCATGCAGCAGCAGCAGCAGCAGAGGAGCAGCAGCCGCAGCAGAGCAGCATGTAGCATGCAACACTGAGGCATGCCGCATGCACCTTAAGAGAGGAAGAGAGTGAGCTCAATAGACTGCCATCGCCTGTTGTTGTTATTATTCAGCTTGAATCAAATTTAGCTGGGCTTATATGGCTGCGAAAATCTCAACTCATTTACGAGTTATCAGCTTTGCTTCGTACTTCGTAAGTTCTATGGATGTTTATCTTTAGTACAGGTATTCAGAAACATTTCTAAAACATTTTATTTATTTACAATGTATGCAAATTTGGAATGTAAGAAGTGTTTAAAGAACTAAACAGAGGGAATATGAGCATATCTATTGATAAATTTGTATTTAAAAGTATTCAACATTTATTACATTTTTACTAATATTTAGCCAATTTATTCATATAAAACAGTCGTCTATATTTTATATCAGACTTTAGAGTATTTTTCTACATATTATTTGGAATTTCTGATGAAATCATAATGACTTTTGTATACCCTTTTAAGTAAATGTAAATATCTGACTTTTTATGGCTGGAGAATAAATATTATAATAAATTTTATTTAAAAATAATTATGAATCATTTTAATCTTAGAAGTCTCTCTAATTCATTACTCTTCTGCTTTATATTAATAAAAAGTAAACTTAATTTATTTATTTTCTTATAAAGCTGAAAATCTCTAAGATTTCTTACGCTTTTTCTTCATCTTCATCAACAGTTGGCCCAGTTCCCAACACTTATTCAGTGCAATAAAAATATCTGTGATAGAGTATACAAACCTCTACAGGAGCAAGCTTAAATATTTTTTCTTGGTTATTTTATTTTTATTGGTGAACAACATTTTGAGACGTTGCATGTTTCGAGTGGTCGCTGAGGCTGTAGAAATATTTCTTAGCATTTCAACATTTCAACGCATGTTGAGAGTTTTGTTAGCTGTCGTTGTATTCATGTTTTGATATGGAACGCGCCGGGATCCTCCTTTGTCTCCGCCAGTGGACGAAGACGATGGCAAACTGGGTGCAGGAAGGCGCTCATTGACTTTGCCCTCAAAGTTGTCATTTGGACTGCTGTGCGGCTGCTTCTGCTTCCGACTGACTTCTGGCCCGATAAGTGCGGACTCGTAGGGAGGTGTGGAGCGCGTTACCAGGTTGAGATTTAGGTTCAGGCTATAGCTACGGGGTCGCAGCATGTTGCCCAGTGTTTATTGTGGCTGCCTTTTTGTCTTGCTTTCGGGCCATACATACTTCTGGTCATTCTGGGCTCGAGTTTTGTTTGTCTTTTATGTTTTGTCAATTGCATTTGTTGCCATCTCTTTTCGCTCGAGTGCCTTTTGTTGTCTGCCATCTCTCTCGGCCTGGGCCTTCTTGTACAGCTGATAATTTATTGCATCGCTTGTGCCAAAAACGGTCGTGTGCCTGAAAACTCTTGAGTCTGAATAGTCCCGTCGATATGTATATATACACACACATAAATATATATATATGTATATATTTAGGCTATATGCGGGACGGGCGCAACACCTTCGCATAGCATCTGTTTGGCCAACAAATCAGGACAACAACAACTGCTGCTGTTGCTCCTGCTCCTGCTGGTGTGGCTGCTGCTGCTGCTTCTGCTGCTGCTTTGGTAGCTGTTACCATTGCCCAGTGATTTGGTCACTTTGTTGATACAACTTTGTTCGGGCTTGTCTTATCCTTGCCCGCCCCACCTACACTTTTCCCGTCTCGCTTTATAAATGGCCAACAATGAAAACAAATGAAAAATTCGTTTTGTTTCCTTTTGTTGGGTTTTGTTTTTGTTTTATGTTTTCTGTTTTTTGTTGTGTTCCTGTGTCGCCTGTCGCTTGGAATTAGTAACTACAAGTATGTTAAAAGGTTCATTCATGTTGCGCTTGTTCCGCGCGACTTTTGTCTACTTGCCACCTACCATATACAGTTCCCTTTCGTCCTCCCGCTGCTCTCAATAGCATTCGCCTGGTATCAGTTTCATTTGGTCTGCTTCACGCTTGGCTCTTGTCTGTAAATTGATAGCCACCAAATAGCTGGCATATTTGACTCTGACTCTGACTTTGACTTTAAATTCAGTTTGGTCTTGTCGCCGGACTGCAAGCCCGGGCAATTTGTAGTTCATTCGATTTAAGTTTATTTCGTTTCGGTTGCTGTTCAACTCTCTCGTTCGTTCCACGGTCTGAGCTAAGGAATGGTAATAAAAATAAATAGATGGCAAATGGCATGTTTTTTGAACAGTGTAGGATAGTCTATTGAGAGGTTTATTACTTTGTTTATAATTTTAGGATATTAAAAAAAAAATATAATATTTATAATTTCATTTATATTTTTTATATTTATTTCATATTTTTCTCTTACATTGAATGTAGTTCAAATTCCATTTAGGATTGTGGCACCTGTGCATAGCTGTCGCTATACCCATTACCATAATAAGTATTACCAATTCGCCTCGACTTGAATTGTGGATTTTTATAGTTATCATTGAGTTGCTCGTCTTGCAGATTTTTTATATAATATATGTATTTGTCAGTGTTCTGTACTTTAGACAATTCTATAGCTTGATTTTGACTAGTTACATCAAAATTTTCATAGATTGGCTGTGATTGTCGCTGTTTGCCATTATAAATTTCAACAGGCTTGCTAAGCTGAGCGTCAGGCTTTATAATAGCATGGAGCTTAGTCTCTAGGTCTTTAATAAAATCATATGGCAAAAGTTTCTTTTTATATTCCTTAGTTTCAGATATGGCATCTTGATCATGCTCGTTAGACTTCGATACGTATGGCATATCATTTATGTAGTAGTCTGTAGATTTTTGCTTAGTTGTAGTTGCAGTATTTTCAGATGTAAAACTTTTTAGGTTTGGTTGAGATTCTATGATTCCATTGCTATATGCCTTGTCAGACTGTGATGTCGGCGGTGTCTTATCATAAACGTAATATTCTAGCTTCGAATGGGAAAGCTGGTTTGGATTGGTATTAGCTGAGGAATAGGTCTTCAGGCTTGCTTGGCCGTTTCGATTCTGTTGAGTAGTCTTATAGGATTGCACTAGTTGAGGTCTCGCATTGGCGGACTTATAGATTTGTATATGCTTAGGGCTATTTGTCAATTCGTAGCTCTTTGGCTTTATCCTTTTTTCTTCACACTCGGTCAACCTTGTAAGGATGCGTTTTTGAGCTACAATCAAATCTTGTAAGCCCTTATCAATCTCCTTTACCTTCTCTGGACAGAAATATTTGGAAGCTTCTGTTAGCTTAAGAAGCTGAGAGTTTTGTGTAAGATTTAGATAAGCCAATTGAAGATCCAAGTGATTGAGTTGGCCCACAGCTACTTTTTGGACTGCCTTGATACGTGCCACGTTCTCCAGTTCCAGATTAATATTTGAATGAGAGTGGTTTAGACTGCTAAAGGAGCTATTTAGACTGTGTATACGGGGCAGCACAGCGCGAGTGACTAGCTCGGTAAGTTGTAGCAGATTATTATCAAGACTCTGAGTGCTCTTGAGCAGCTTGTGTTGATAAGAGTTGAGCTTGTCTTGCAGTTGCTTGATCTGCTCCTTGATGACCTCTTGCTCCTGCATCACGCACTCAATTTTGTCAACAGTACGATCCAGTTTAGTGCCCACTTCACGAGCAGTGTTGTTAAGTGTCTGCACAACTAGTTCTGTTTGATTCTGTGCCATACGGCTAGTGTTGGAGAGCTGTTGCTGCGTTAAGTTCAGTTGGGGCAATAGATCGATTTGCTCTTGAACATTGAAGGATAACAGGCTTATAGCGTTCTCAATTTCACTCAGGAATTTGTTAGAAGAAAGCATCTGAGTTGTGTGCTCTGTCATCAAGTTAAGTATTTGTTCCTCAGTCGAAATTTGCTTCAAGGACTCGGTGCTCGAGCTTGCAACTGTGGTGTCTGCCGTGCTTTCCGCTGAAGTCGTATCCTGTGAAGTTGTCGACACAGCCTCTGTCGTGGTCGTATATTGAGAAGCTGCACCCGTTGCAATTATGCAGCCCAGCAGGGCTGTTATGAAAAGTAGTTTCATCTCTATGCAGTTGTTCTTTAAACAAAACTTTGAACTGAAATGCATTTGCCCAAGCTTCCACTGCTTTTAAATAATATTTGGCAAGTCAAGCTTTTACTATCGGTTGTTCGGTTTCACTGCAGCTGTTTGCCAAATGTTCTAATTTTCTTCTCAATTTTTATCATTTTAGCTTGAGAGCGTTTGCAGCACGAATTGGTTGATAAGCGCAGCTGCTGCTGCTTCAGCTAGATGAAGAAAACAAGTAAAACTCTTGTTTGAATAAATCTTGAATTATCAAATAAAAGATTTGCCAAATCAGGTTATGCAAGAGCGCTAACAAAGTTTGATTAACTACGAATTTTAGTTCTTATATCACACTTAAGTAATAAATAATCAAGGAGATATTAGCTGAATTTTCTGATGAAAGCTTATAACGTAACAAAATTATAAGCTAGACTCGTTCACGATTTTTATTATTTTCTTCTAACATCTAATATATCAGAAAACATTTAAGTTTCCATAAGCCTTCAACTTACCGAGTGCATTAAGGTTTTTTCCTAAAATAAGTATTGTTTTCAAGATTCTGTAAAAGTTGTTATAAAATTAAATAATATTTGATTAAGCTCTTTGCACATTACTGCTTCACTTCCGATATATATAATATATCTTTCTGTGCTTCTATTTCTTTCATTAAGGCGGACACTCGAGAGTTATTTACTCACATTAGCCGCCTAGAAGTCAACGGGAAGAACATGAGGGTCACGCTCAAAGTCAAATTTTAATGAAAAAGTGATTCATCATTTAAGCATCGAGCGTCGGGCGACATTGTTAGAGCAATTAAGAAACGGGGTAAACGAGCATCGGCTCACTCTGTCGATCGGCTCCCTCATATCTTGCAAAGAGCATTTCATAATCGGAGCAACGAGCGACCCCAAATGTGAGAATGTTACTCGACCAGCAATAAGCGGGTCAAATTAGAATAAATAGTTATACAAACAATAAGAGACCCCTTTAACATGACCGAGACGAGCTAAGAAAACGATAGATAGAGTGAGACTGAGAGAGGGAGAGAGAGAGAGAGAGCAAAGTATTGCAAGAAATCAAAAAATTAAAAATAAATAAAAATGAATTGAATAATTTAGGTCAGCTATGTGAGAAAAGCCATTGATGATGCGCCGTTCTGGCTGCTCGAATGGGTTGCTCGAGGGTGGCTCCTAAGTAATTATTCATTAATTGCATGTGCCTAGCAGCAGCCAGGAATGCTCTCTATTAAAGTATATGAAAATATTTTGAAAATAGACAAGGCACAAGTGCTGAACTTATGCTGGTTGACATTTGGGCTCATTTGCTGCACAGCACGTAACCGCAGCAAGCTAGGGTATTCAGTGGGGGGCTTAGGCTGTTGGCCGGGCTGCACTAGTTCGCCTGGGTGCCGCATGTCGGGCCGGGCTATGCAATTATACATTCATCTAGATTATGACACGACATGCAAGTTCCGATCGGGCCTTCAGTGTCTTTAGCAGCAAATGAATTTGTACTTTGCCACAGCCAGAACAACTCATTGTTGTTGTTGTTGTTATTGTTCCTGTTGCTGCCGCTGCTGCTGCTGCTGGTTGTTGTGATAGCACACATTTTGCTGGCGTCGCCGGCGGCACGCGATTTAGCCGCGTCGCGTAATTAATCGTCAAATGAGTTTAATTGTTTATGTCTTTTATGTGAGACTCGAGTTTCCTACAATGTCGCATTGCTTCAAGTGCCTACCCAGATCCCAGATAAACTCATACATATAGATTACCTCTCCCTGTGCCAGGCAACCGAAATTAGAGCAAACACAGCGACAGCAACAAATAGCCAGCTGATGAGGCATTATGTTATCTGATATATATAAACTTATATAACTTATATATGAGTATATAAATCTGTTTTTGAAGGCATTTCAATAGGTAAATGATATGCTTATGACATTCTCATAGTTTTTCTGATTTATATTTTTTATTTTCGCTTGAATCTCCAAAGAATTTTGCTCTATTTAAATTCTTGCTTCTTAGGACTTTACAGTATAAATATATTCTAAATATCAATTTTACTTTTTCTTATATTATTTATAAGAACAAGCTCGTTAGGCAGGCTAATTAAAAAAGGAAGAAAACAATCAGCAGCTATAATTAAGAGCTGAAAATGAAAAAAATGTAGCCGCAGGTTGTGCTGCAAATCTTCAATCTTGTAGGCCTTGGCCTGGTCAGGCCAGGGGCTGCTGTGGACGAGGCGAAACATACGCCGAGGTTATTCATCATCAGCCAAGTGCAACCACTAGACAGGATGTGTTCCGGCTGGTAAATGGATGAGTTTTTCAGCTACTGCGAGGGCTCTTCACCCTGTTTGGCCGCTGATTAAAACAGAAACAACAAAATTAAGCAAAAATTTGCATTTTAATACAAAAATGCGACGAAACATTTTTATTTTAATTTTTTGGAACTGGCTGGGGGAGCACTGTGAGACAAAGAGAGAAGCTAATAATTTTATCAGTGGCAAACAGTTGACAAAATCAGCATTTTTCAGGGGCTGAGGTGGAGTTTCAGCTGTGGGGGGAAATGGAGAAGTTGGGCATAGCCAGGAGCTGCATCCGTTTAAATGAACTGTTAAAGCGGCCACGCAGCAAGGACATTTGTCTTGGCGCCAAGTCCAAAAGGGAAACTGCAGATTTTACGCGTGCTTTTCTTTCGGCAACGGGGAGAGGGCGGTAGCACTCTATGTATAGCGTGTGCTTTAGAGATTATTAATCATCTTTTGTGCGTATCTTTCACTTTTCGTATGCCTCATTGCTGGCGTGCCCCATGCCCCATGCCCCAAATGCCACTTTTTAACTTCTTTTTGCGTTTTAAGAAAGTTCGCCAGGATATCCTTTTCTATGAAACTGATTTTGTCTTTACGTGGGCGCTCTTTATTCTTGGTCCTTAGATTTCAACATGGCTCTCATGAATTTCAGTTCATAATTTACTTGATTTACATATATATTTATATATAAATGCTCAAGTTAATTACGTTTTTTAGATGCTCCTTATAGATAAGAATTAGCAACCACTAATTAACTTTATATACACATTTAAGTGAGGATAGTTGAGGTACATTCAAAGACTGAATAGATACTTGCTTTTAATGTTTTGGGCTCACTCATTCGACTTATACTAAAATCATTTTAATTTAAGCTCAATCACATCTCGATTCTTCAGTCAAGCGGGGCAAAAGGAAATTTATAATTTCTGGATCAGAAATCATTTGGCATGATACCAGCAAAATGTCTAAGCAGAGCTCAGTACCCTTCAGCTATATGCGTATTCATATCTGATTTACCTTAGTTAACTGGCAGTCCAAAAAGCCAGCAGAATAGAAAAATGTTCAAGCTAACACCAAGGTGGGCTTCCAATTCGATTGGCACAGCAGCGGGCATGGCTGGAAAGGGTATTTGGCTGATTTATAAGTCCGGACACAGGCGCAACTACCAAATTGATCGAAAAATGCCGCACAATGCGACGTTGTTGTGGCTGTTGTTGTTGTTGCTTGCCCACCCGTGACCCACTGGGGTAGCCCCCGGCTCTCCTGTAACCCTGCTGCACTCAGCTGGTTGGCGTTGAGCTTAAAGCGTTAATTCGTAATTTATGTGTCACACAAATCGAAATTGAATGCCAAGCGAAATTATGGAATATTTATCATTTCACACGAGGCGCTGCCCAGAGGATTGAAAGGAACTGTTGCCCGTGCCTGTGCCAATGCCAACTGCACGATGGGGCAGGGAGAGCGGGACAAAGCCCATGCCACAGGAACGTTTGTCAATTCGAATTACGAATAACGACAAAGTGCGCTTAACTTATGTGCATGAGGATTGGTGTAAAAAGCGGGGAAAAAACTGCGAATAAAAAGAAAAGGGCTTGCCGCCATAAACTTGATTTTCCCCTCTACTGAGGAACGGACAATAAAGCGAGTTGCTCTTAGCCCGATCTTGTTGTGGCTCTGTTAACCGTAAAAACGTGAAATATTTATAAGGTTTGCATACTTGGCTCGAACTGCAGCTTTGATGCAGTGGCAAGTGTTAATTGGAATCAATTTGATAATCTCCCAGGGCACACACACACACGCACACACTCGATTTTTGTTGTGCTGAGTTCATGATCATTTCGCGGATGTGCGATTTTGATTGAAAATTAACGCTATGGGGGGCTGCGCCACGATTTGCCTTTGGCCCCATTGGCCCGTTACACTCCGCATAATTCAAATTGTATTAATTTAAATGCCAATTTATTGCCAAAAAATGAAGAAAGAAAACACCTCCATCCTTAAACGGAGCAGCGAAGCTGCCATAAAATATGACCATGCAAAAGTCCATTCGTGTAACTGTAACTGGACAGATTGCGTATAAATATTTTTGTATTATTATTTAGCAGCAATTACGAAAGGGAGAAGCTGGCAAGAACCTTAAGCTATAGTAAGAGGAATATCATCATTGAAGTATATATATATATTATTAGGGGCGTGGAGGGAAGCTGAGACGAATCTTAATGTATAGCTAGTTAAGCACTATAAACTATAGTTAGCAACTTTAGCTATATATTTTTGGGCTGAGAAGTTGTTGAAGTCCATGATTAAAGGACTCTTCGTTCTGGTGGGGTCCTGTATCTAATATTTTTTTAATAATTCAATATTTATTCCAATGGGAAATATATATTATTATATTTTTCTTTAGCTGCATGTGTTTGTTAAAATATTACAAAAGTTATATTATTATTAAAAATGTTGCTTGTAGAACTAAAGAGTTTAAAGTTCCGAGAGCTCTCTAAATTCTTTCTCTAAAAATCGATTTCATAAGTCAAACCCTTGCACTAGAAAGATATGATAAATACTATATATAAAAAGTATATATGAAAAATAAATAAAAGTGAATTTCCTTGAAGAATAAAATGGATAACATTTTAAATTTTAGAGAGCTGATTTTCGAAATAGCTCATTTTTTTAAACATTTATTCGTAAATTTCCTTGTTATCTGTTATGTACAATAAATATATACTCTAAAATATATACCCCTCCTGTGAGCAATCAGAATTGCCACCCATAACGTATCGTATTGTTGTTGTCCAATTGTTAAGCCACCCGCAATTTTTATGGTACTCAAGCAGAGCAAAATGTTGCACTGACATGTCAGGGAGCGCTGATTAACATATTATGCGACAAACTGCCACTGGACACGGCTTGGACTGTGTGTTTGTGAGAGAGAGAGAGAGAGGCATAACGAAAGAAAAAAAGAGACAGAGAAGCAACTGTGGCAATTCAACGCCTGTCACTGGCTGTTTGCACAGATAATTCACGCCAGCGCCAAAGCTAGATGGCGTCAGAGAATTAGAGACAGAGTTAGCGTTTGAGTTTGAGTCAGAGTCAGTCCCACACATAGCTCCAGCTCCAGCTCCAGTTGTGTAATTGAAAAAGTTGCCTGCGGGGGCTGGTCGCAAATATCTGAAATCTGTATCTGGCGATGGCTATCAATGTCGGCGATAGGTGAGCCACAGAGAATGTCGCCCCAGTCGCATGGGCCAATTAAGGGTTAAACATTTTGCATATGCAGCCGATGCCAGCACAGATTCTGTCTCTGATTTGCATAATTTTCGGCTTGCTATCTCGGTCTCACTCTTTGTTGCTCTCTGCGACATGCGCACGATACATTAATTTATGTGGCTCAAAAAGGAACAAAGTGGACAACGTTTGGTGTCCAATTTCATTAGGCACATCAGCGCCTTACACCCGTACTCCCCTACAACTCGTATCCCCTTCTCGGAAGTGCGCTTATGTTTTGTCTAACTGTCATTGAAATGTGTGTTCCCGTGTGTGTGTGTGTTTCCCTGTTTTGTCACATTACGAGAATTTACATAAAATCTATTGTAAGCGTATGAAATTGAATACCCCAAAGCGGATTCGGACATGTGGTCCTTTTTTTATGGCCGAGTGGGGGAAGCAGAAGGGCTTTAAGCATGATGTTTGCCTTTTGGACGCAGACGCAATTTAATAATTTAATTAGCAGACCGAACGGACCGACAACAGACCGTCTTGTTCGGTAATAAATATCTTCGCAATTTTCATAAGTCATAAATTAGGAAATGGGGAATTTGTTTTCCAATTACACATATTTCACACCGCATGCCAAAGACACAACAAATGAAAAGAAGAATGAAAAATCGAAATTGAATGCAATTTTCTATTTTAATAATTTATAACGCGTCACAGCCGCAGCAACAAGTACAAATTGTCAAAAGCGTTTTGCGTCTTGGCCAGGCCCACCCATGGCGCAGCGATGGCCCAGCCACAGGCATACGGTATTGGCCGCACTGCCTAGCCCGATCCTTGGCCCCGATGCATTGCCACGCGCTTTTAACGAGTCACAAATTCACGTTGCAATTGCCAGAGTCGACACAGTGAGCGCCCCATCGTAACTTCTCAGCCAAGCAACACTCAAGAGTGCTTGTGTGAGAGAGGGGAACTAGCCGCCAGGGGGCAGGGTGAGTTTCTTACCAGTTCATGGCTTGCCCACCCGCCTAGCCGTGGCAGCCACCCAACCAGCCGCTTATTTTTGCGTATTAACGCGCGAAATAATATTTTATTTTGACCATCGTCAAAGGATTGAAAAATGCCCACTAATATCTTTGGGTCTTTGTGACGGCTTTGTGCGGACCACTCTGTCTGCCAGACAGTGTTTATATGACTGTGTGTGTGTGTGTTTGCTGTTGTCTGGTGTTGCAAGCAACACACGGTAGTTATGCTTAGGCTTAACATATATCTCCTTTTGTGCTTTTAATTTGCTAAATATGTCATGGGAATTTCGAAAAATCAACAAAAACTTATAAATTATACAAATAGAGAAAGAGTATCCTTAAAATGTTTAAAAAATATATTTATTTTAAGTAAAGATGTGTTTTAATTTTTATGTTTTAAGAGTTCAAGAGAAGCTTAAGTTGTCTAACGGAGAGTGGTTAAGAACTGGTAAATGGCTCAAGTCCATATTTGCATGTTTCTTATATATTACAAGTTTAATATTTAATTTGAAAAAATTTATATAATAGGACTATTGACAATATATTTATATTTTTACATATTCAATCTACTTCATTCCTTGGTAGCACATACATCTTATTATATTTCATTATTTCTGATTTAAGTTTTCATTCATTATTTCATTACCCATCTGTAAATTGATATTATTTTTATTTAACAAAATACTATTATAATCATGATAATAACAAAGTTTCACATATTTTCAATTTGGTATATAACAAAATTAGTTGTGGGCAGTTAACACCACAAAGTGAGTAATTTTCTGCAATGGAGCGTGGTTAACTCTAGGCCTTAGTATATGTTTGCAATTTAACTAATTTTGCATAACTCATTTACAGCTCGTAAAGATCATAATTTGAAGTACGAAATGTAGTGCGCGGACACACCTTCGATTCTTCAAGCTGGATTCCCACGTTTTGCAGCTCCGCGGAACGAATCAATCATTTGCCTAGCCAGCTTTGGTCAAGGGGCTTATGCGGGGTTAGCTACAAAATGATTGCCAGGCATGCAAAATAGTTGCAACCGTTAAGTCTGGCACAGCCTGCGATGGAAGGTGGCAACACCGGGCATTATCTGGCCAATTGGTCACAAAATCTTAACACCTACAGCGAGTCCAAGGCTGTGCTGCGATCATCGAGAGAAGATCATCTGATCAGAGATGATCACTCAGTGGCGGCCATTAAAGTCAAATCATTTTTCACATTTAGATATTGGCCGCGGGGCAGGCACACAGAATCGCCCCTACTCCATCCACACCCTCCACCCTCGCAAACAGTCGGCACAATTGAAGGCAACTCCGAATCGATCCATCCCAAAATTGCCACGATCACGATTTGGAGGAAATATGTTCAACTGCAGCTCTGTCTGAGTCGCTTACATAAAAGTAATCAAATCAACACCTTCATCAACTCCTTTGGATACGCTGAGCCCAAACCGCAGAAAATGCCTTCCTTATTATGCCCTGAATCAGTTGAAAATAGTTAAAAAGGGTATTCCGTTTTTGGGAAAGAATATGTAATATGTAAATATTCAATATATAATTTCTATATTTACCCAATTTCTATGGATTTTAAGCATAAATTTTAGAATACCCCTTTTAAGTTTACCTAATTTATATTTATATTAGCTTTTCGATTAACACATATAATTTATATAATATATATTATATTTAGGTATTGGGTATTTTCTGGTAGAGCATACCCGACTAGAGCACTCTTAGTTGTATTATGCTCTGGCAATTTGAGCTCACGGTTCGAATCGCAGAGCAATCTTTTATTTTTTTCCTGTACTTTTCGGCTTGTTTCGGTGGCGATCGCCTGTCGATCAAATTGTTGTTTTCGATATCTAATTTGTCATTCGGCAAAAGGCAACGGCAGCGACAGCCCACAAGACAGGCGCAATTTGTTCATGCAACCAACTGGCAACTGGCAATGGGGCAACTGGCAACACGCTGTCTGCGTTGCACGATCCTTTCGAGGTTCGATGCTTGCAGCAAAGTAGGGAATCCCGGCATTATGTGCGACGATTATCTTGTCGGCGCGTGAAATTTCGTGGCGTTGAGGAATTGACCTGCAATTGATACCAATCCATGGCAATCCATTACAGAGGCTAAGCGCGCGAGCTGCATGTCTCATTATTGGCAATTTTGGAGCAGTACGAGGTAATTGCCCCATGCCCATGTCCAAGCCCATGCCGAGGGTCATTTGTATAGAGGTCGCGCCTAAGCTGAAGCATGACTGGAGCATTTATTTTGCAGCTCATGCACAAATTATGATATGTGGAGAGACAGTGAGAAAATAGAAATTTGTATAAGCGGAGAAAGTGTGCGAGCTAGAGAAAGAAAGAGATTAAGTGAAAAGGATTTCTAGACCAAAACTCTACTAAGTTATTTTTTGTATTTTTATTAAGTAAAATTAATTTAACTGACATTTTATTTCCATATCGAAATTATCAGAAACAAACCGAGTTTCTTTTCGTTTCAACTAATTAATACTTAAGTATATATATACTAAATATTTTCGATGACAGCAAGCAACATGTTTCTATAATGCGGAAATTTCATGTTTTGCTGTACTTTATGAATGTCAATTCACACACACACACAAACGCACATGTATATACACAGACTTGCACACACACACATTCGCATTATCAACTCTGATAAGGTTAATATATATAAGTACTTGATCTAGAGTATATAGCTATAGCTGAACTTGGTCAGCTCTACTTTGTGTTTGTATATTTCAATTTATTTACCATTCGGTTGACATTTATTATCAATTAATTTACAAAATTCGCACCTCGATTATTTATTTACACGCGCTCGTGCGATGCTTGTTCAATAAGTAACTGTAGTGATTCAATTATTTTATATATAGTTTAATATTATTTACAAAATCTTTTTGCTTATCAATATCAATGCACACATACCTGACGATGAACGAAAATGATGAAAATGTATTTTAAATATTTTAATATAATTTTTTTGATAACGTTAAATTTTTTATACTGTTTTACTTAATTCTTTGTACAAAACTTTGGCTGCAGTTGCTCAAAATATATTAATAAAAGATAAAATGTTAAAGACTTCAAATGAAATAATAATACCAATAGTTCTGCCAAAAAAAACCTTTCCGTAATGTTGAGCTCTCATTTCATTGATATGGATTACCGATATACTTCATTCACATAAGCCACAAAAAGAAAATCGTAAAGAAAACAAGAAAGAAATTTCTTTTAAAAACGCAATTTTTATTATTATAAAATATATAAAACGTTTATATTTATACATATAAATAAAATAATGCTTACTCTAGAAGATCGTTTTAAACTGAAAACTTGCACTGAATTGGTATTGCCCGCATTTGTTTTTCTTTTAGATTTGTTATAAAAAATAAAAAATTAGCTAAATTTTGCATTGTAAATTAATAAAAATAAAATTTGTATTTTTTGTTTAAAGTTTGTGCCACTTCTTTCAGACATGGCTTGGAGCAGCTGAGAATTCGATTTTCATAATTTCTTTATGATATTTGATTTGATTTTTTTCTTCTACATTTTACTTAAAGTAAAATAAAGTAAAAAAAATTGCTAAAGCACACACAAAATATAATTGCCACACATAAAGTAAAAATATATTTTTGGTATAATTCTGCAAACCACTGGGAGATTAGAGATTAAAGTACACTATTGAACGCATAGAGCTATGTAGTTATAGCTGTCTAAATATAAGTGTATATATATGTATATATATATATATATATATATATATATATATATATATATATATATATTCTACAAGAAATACATAAATATTTTTCCTAACATACATTTACATTTGTCTTTTTGTGTATTTTTTTCGTTTTTGTTTTTCTTCTGAGAGGGTATATAAAGAAGTTTACTTTAGTTTAGTTTTAATTTGCTTTAAAATTAAGTAGAACTCAGTGCCTTTAAATATTATACAGACATATAGTAGAACTGATGGATGCCCGGAAATGAAAACTTGGAAAATCTCTCAACGTTAGACGTTTCGGAATTTTTTGTATTTTTTCATTCGACTTTTAACCAGGGAGCTGCATTGTATCTACAAGATACAAAACCGCATTTGGCTGTCAGTTGTGGGCGCCTAGGTGAAAGTTGAAAATTGTTTATGTACAAGTTACAACAACTAAAGGAGATTTTAAAACAATTAAGCTACACGATTCTCGTTTTTTTTACATTTTTCATTAGAGATTTTTTTGTGTTATTTTTTTTTTTGATTTTTCTTCAATATGCATAAATAATTACACTACTTGACATCCACATTGAGAGGAACTTCACTGATATCGATTAAATTTGGCGGCGATGGCAGCGACTGTTGCTGCTGCTGCGGCTGCTGTTGTTGTGGCTGCTGCTGCTGCTGCTGTTGCTGCTGGGCTGTCGCGACGGCCGTTGCTGTCGGTGTGGACGATGCCGATGACAGCGAGCCCGCTGAGGACGAGGAGGAGGAGGCCATGACCGCAGCCGTGGCCAGTTGCTCATGGCTGTGGCTATTGCTATTATTGCTGCTGCTGCTGTTGCTTGTACTGGCCAGCAGCAGTCGCTGGTGGTGTTGTTGCAGGCACTGATTTGCATTGACAGCGGCCGCGGCCATCATCATAGTCGCAGCATCGCAGTAATTAGACAGCATTGTTGTTGTGCTCACTGTCGCTGGCATTGTTGTTGTTGTTGCAATTGCTGCTGCCGCAGCGGCTGCTGTTGCTGGTGTCACATATGCAGCAGCCGCTGTTGCATTGGCAATATAATCGCTGCTGCAGCCGGCGCCAAGCAAACCGCTGGCGTTCATGTTGCTGTTGTTGCTGTTGCTGTTGTTGTAGTTGCTGATTTGCTGCTGATTGCAAACGCTGTGGATGCTGTTGCCGCTGTTGTTGCCGCCGTTGCCGTATGTTGCATGCATGGCAGCAACATTGCCGTGATCGTGGCTGTGATTGCCAGCAGCAGGAATGCCCCCACACCCACCGCCAATGACGCCGCCAATGTTGCTGTTACTATTGCTATTGCTGTTGCTTGTGATGTTGTTGCAGGGATTGATGTTGAGCGTAGTGTTGCTATGATTGGCTGCCACAGCGGCCGCCACAGCTGCGGCTGATGATCAAGTTGTTGTCAATTGGCGCCACATTGTGTGTCACATCGAAGGCAGATAGGGCCAAGAGAAACTGTTGCCGCTCAGCAACATGTCGCGTATCAGCGTTTCGATTGGCGTTTTGCCGACTAGACGCACAAAAAACAACTGCTCAATGACCTGGTTAATTGAAAAGACAACAAGAACACGAGCAAACAAATATGCATAAGTATTTTAGGTTCTTTATTCACTTACGCTATACTATTAAGAAGATGCTTCTAGCTATTCTAAGTGACGTTTTATTTACTGATTCGATTCTACTTACTTGTGAGGAGACGGTACGTAACGATGGCAATCTGAGTAGTAATTTGCCAAATCTCGTGGGCTGATTGGGATACTGCGTTCGACAATATTCCTCCAAAGCGCACTGAGACTTCTCTTGCAGGGATTCAATATGTGTCACATCCGACAGACCGCAGGCATCTAAAAACACATAACAAAACAAATTCATAATTAGTGAAAATTTCGAACCAGGCGACAATTTCTTGTATACGCAAATGGTTTGTGTGCTTATGCAGTTCACCTGGCGCTTAAATGGCTTACAATACGTATCCGGCGAATGGGTTTCCAGCGTTAGCGTCAAAATGTAACTCAACATAAATTAAGGCCACGCCCACACACAACAACATCAATAATAACTGTAGCTAGAAAATGGCACATGACGGAATTACGTCACTCGCATGATTTATGCCCAATTGGGGACTTGGACTCGAAGTCGAACAAGAGGCCGTTTAATTAAATTTACGAAAATTATACTAAGCGGCAACGCCCCTGTGGACAAAGGCCATAAACAAGAGGGAGTAGAAGTGAGGGGGCGGGGTCGGCTGAGGAGATTTCTTCGCTATGTTGTTGACTAGTTGTTAAAGCTAAAGACATTGCGCATACGCAGCGTGTGCCGTCAAGTGTTAATTGTCAGCGACACAAAAGTTTGCTTATCAATATAAACTCTTGTGTGTGTCTGTCTATGTGTCTATGTATATTTTTTGAAATATTGTAAAACCACAACAACTTGTGCACACACGAGCTGTATATATGTGGGTATATTTGTCGTGCTGCGCCTATTTGAAATTCAAATTAGACATCAGCACTTGTAGGCATGCATAGCTTGAAGTATTCTCAATAGATGTTAAGAATGCCATATTCCATTTACTTAATTAGTCAGCCAGCCAAAACTATCTTTAGCTCAAAGTATGGTCATCAAGTATCTTTTGCACATTACGCAAAATTTACAAGTGGCATTTATAACAGTTTTTTCATCTTTTTTTTTTTTGCTATCGCGCAGCTGGTTTGCTGCTTAATGAATTGGCCATTTGCTGACTTTGTGGGCAATCGGCTGGCCATCGCTGGGTGTCCAACTCGTCGTCAAGCGTATCCGATTGCAGTGTGAATTCAAATTCGAATTCAAATTTGAATTTGAATTTGATTGCATTGCATTGCAAAATGCCAGGTATGGGACGTAATGTGTCGTTTAAATGTCTCGCATTTCAGCTCTTTGAATTTCATTGGTCGTAGCTGTCTTTAGCTGCACGCAAACCCACTTCTGGTTGCCAACTGTCAATTGAAAGCCAATACATTGAGTCACAATGTAAAATGAGTCAAACAAATTGGCAATAGGTTCATTAGAGTTAACTCGTCTGGTGGCAAAGCTAACTGATCGCTAACATATTCACACTTATGCGATAAAAATTGCGCTATAGCTGCCTGAGCAGCTCATAAAGTTGTGCGACGATATATTTAACGGGAAATAAAAGAATTAGTTATTGATTCATAGCTCTTTAAAATGTTTGCTTTGAGTTTTTAAGCTAAAGAAACTGACTTCGATTTAAAATACTTTTTACCTTAATTTTTCAAGAACTTCATGTGAAGCGTTTTCTAAACAGCAGACGTCCAGTGATATCTTAGAATTTACTTAAATGATAAATAAATAAATAATAAAGGCTAACAAGAATTTTAAAAAGTTTCTATATAATACTATAATACTTAATTATTGCCTTAAGCAGAACTTATATTAATTATTATCGCTAAAAATCTACAGTTTAATTTTTATGTAAATTTATTTTTAGCTTGAGTGTGTTCAAAATTTATTCGTTTTGGAAACCTTTGCAATATATATTTAACCAAGTCTAGGGCTCTCCAAATCTTATATTAGAACTTGTATAAAAGTCGATAACTGCCTTCTGTGCAAAGTGCAATAATAAACAAATCTTAAATGCTCAAAAAATGTTTACATGCATTTAACTAATTTTCTGTCAATTGCTAAGTGAATAGTCAAGCTTAGATATGCCGCAAAGCTTAATAAAAATAAATAAAAAATTGCATATAATTAGAAGGAATTTCGAGCTGACTCACAGAGCAGTTAATAACTATTTAAGATACGGCAAAGACAAAGTGAACTGCGACAAGTAAAGAAACTCTGCATGCTGCATTCAGGCCATTTCCAGTTGGCCCACAAAGTAAACAAATCATAAACAAAACTGAACGTTAACTGCAATGTTGGCTTAAAGGCCGGCTCGAAGCACACAATGCGCGTAAATCAAGATAAATGATTTGTCGCCAAAGGCAACAGAAATTCAATTAGCCATTATTAACCATTTCATTTCATAAACAACCAACAACCAACAACAACAATCCGGCAATAATCGTGAAGTTACAAATTAGATTTGGCCAGTTGGGATTGAAAAGCTGAGCGAATCATTTCACTTGGCCATGGTCAATAATTGTCAATTGACTTTGGCCATTAGGTTTTGATGATCCGGAGCGCAGGCACCGACAGCGAATATCATAAAAGAAAACGAGTCCAGAGGACATGAGAAGCAGAAGAAGCAGCAGAAAAAACGGCTACAATTCGAATCAATAAGCCAGTCAAGCAAAAATTTTATTTTCATTGAAATGCAGCAGAAGGCGACGGAGTGAAAGAAATTCCAGTTTGTGAATTTGGCCAAAAGAAATGCGGCTCGATGCCCGCGAGCTGCAGCTTTCTCGGGCATTTGCAACGGGCTGCGGCTATAACTATGGCTTAACTTGGCTTTGATTTTTGGTTTTCGGTTTTGTATTTTTTTGCTTTTTTTGGGGACTTTTGGTTGGACCTCTGCCTGGGCTGCCTTCTGCGCAGTTACTAACTCAGCGCGGAGATCGTGACCGCGTGTTTTAAATGCATAATGACCGTAAAGTAGTTGATGTAACTACGTAACCGAATTGTGCTGCCAATAACAACAACAACAACTGCAACGGCAACAACAACAATAACAAAAACAGCAAATGCAGTTACAACAACATGCATATCGAATACGGAGCAGATTTTGTGGCTGTTGCTGTTGTTGGTTTTTTGGTCACACAAGAACGTGGCACAGGCTCCGCCTCAGCCTGCTCCGTCCCCCATCCCCCAAATCGGAGCAAAGTAAAGGTTAAGCTGTTTAACCAAAAATTATGAATTGCTGCATTATATTTTATTATATAGTTTTTATGGCCAGCAACTAGTACGTTGTTGGACTTCGTGTCTGCCTTGGTAACAGTTATAACTTTATTTAGTTTTAATAAGCATTAGGAAAATGCAAGAAGAAATAAGTAACAAGACAAACGCCCGCAGATATGGCTCGAGCCTTTGGGATGGGTTCATGTGAGGTCAGCTATGAATTTATAATCGAGCACCATTTGTAAAAGTTGTTGTTTGGCCAAAATATACAAGAAATGCAACATAAAAATGGCAGGTATTTGCTTGGTGACAGTCTCTGACATAGATTCGGAACACGAACAGAGAAATGTCTGAGCTGCAAATTTAAATAAATATTATGAAAGGAAACGATCAATCGAGTCTTTGGCTAGAAGAGAAAATGTAAAAATATATCAATGAAGAGAGATACGTGTTTAAGGAATAGAAGAGATAGATAATACCTGGTAGCAGTACGAAAATATCAAATAAGACTTAGAAGTGAGAAATAAACATTCGAATTTTAGTCAGATATTTTTAAGGCATTTTATAATATAAAAAAATCAATGTTAGGATCAAATCAAATTCCTGTTCAACAACCTGAAAAATAACTTTTATTATTAAGTACATTTAGCTCATATTGTAAAGCAAAGCCTCGTGCTATTTTGCCGAAGCAAATTGAATATCTCGAGAGTTTGATCGAAGCTAAATCTCGTATCTAGGCTTAACTGATTGAAAATTTAAGCTATGAGCGCGTGGGGAAAGGGAAGAGAGGCTCAGCCAAAGTAGGAAAAACGCGCCCAAAAAATGATTCTGATCAAAGAGAGGTCTCTGTGTACGAAACTGTTAATTACAAGGCACAAAGGCACGTCTGTGGCAATTTTCGGAAAGTAGCGCAGGCGATCAATGAGCACCCACAAAACGATTTGGGCATCAGCAGAGAAAAAGAGCATCAGCAGAGCCAGACTCAGATGCAGACCGACAGACACCGACACTGGCAGAGCCAAGGCACAAAGGTTGGCCAAAGCTAAAACCAACACAAAATGTTGGTCAAAAAGTGTGGCTAAGACATGAAAGCTACAACTCTTAACAACTGCAACAAACGACAGCAATCAGGCAGCTAGAGTGTAGAGCGAGAGTGGAACGGGTGGTGCGCTGAGGTAGACGTGGCCACAACCAGATTGGAAGATGCACCACAGAGAGCTCGGGCAGACATGTCGTCAACGTGCCGCCGCCTGGCTGCAAGGCAGCAGGCAGAAGATCGACTAAGTCTCTACCCGGTATTTTACTACTGCGATCGTGTCTATCACAGAGAGGGGCAAGTGCAGGGGCTTGCACTGCAGCGATTGATCGGCTGCAGTTTATGGACTCATGCAGCCAATTCAAATGCAATTGCGCTGCACAAGAGTCAGAGTTGGCGTCGCAGTCGAACTCAAACTCGAAGTCGAAGTCGAAGTCGAAGTTAAAGCTCGAAGAGTCGAAGCTCTGGCAACACGAACTCGCGACGCCCCCTCACAATGGACCCCAGCCCAAAAGCCCAAAACTCGACACACACAGCGTTTTGGAAATTGGAAAATTATTTTCATGGCTGTGGCTGCAGCTAGCTGGACCTGGCCGAGGAGCAGCCGTTGCGGCTTGTAAGTAAGCGACATAAACGAGTGTTGTATTAATGTTCATAATGTGGTATCTCGACGTCAATAAACGTCGCCAGCTACAAACGGGCGAGGGACAGGGGATTGTGTGCAGTCAGTGTCGCAGATCGAGGACAGCTGCTTGACAAACCGAACAGGCCAAGCAGCGCACACATGGGCGGCGTGCCGAAGGGGCAAAGCGGAGCTAAACTGAGCTTGAGTTGCAGTTGAATGCATTGCTGCATTATTTGGCCACTGTAAATGGACAATGGGCAGATAAGCGTGGCAGACAAAGCAACAGCTGCGCCATCGTCGCAGCTTCGACTTAAAACGAAAACTTTAACTTAGTTTAGTTTATACTTAAGCTTAACTTAGACAAAATAAATATGCAGCTTTTATAGTTCAAACAATTAATATTTGCATACAAATATTCGAATTTATTTCGGCTAAAAACGAAAATAAATATAAATAAATTAGAAACAAACATTAAAATTAAGCCATGTGCCAAATTAGTTTGAAAAGTTTAATATTTATGCAAATGTGCTTATTATATGAATAAATGCGTATGTGTGTGTGTTAGGCGTATGTGTGTGTGTTTGTTTCCAAAGTCCAGATCGTGTGTGCCATAAATGTGTGTGTGTGCGAAGCAGCTTTGTGTGATTTTTTGATGCTTTTGTTTAAAAATAAAAATGCAAAATTAGTAATCGAAAAATAAAAATGAAATGCAGTTTAGAAAATTATGAAAGCAGCCAGTTATTAGGTATTCTAATTTTAAGAGCTAGCTGCTTTCATAGATTTCTATTTTATATAACGAAATTGTCATATGAATCGGATATTATGGAATGAGATTTTTTAAATTACCGATTCATTAACAATTTCCACTTTGCTAGAGACCTTAATCAGTTATTGATTTTTTTATTTTTCATCATTTTAAGGTTTCACAGCTATAGAATATTTTGATCTGAAATTTTAAATTCAACTTTCAAGTTCCATAAAGGACAATCAATTGGTTTTATTATCATTGAGCCAATAAATATTTCTTGATAATAAAGCGAATTGATCATCTAAAAATAAAAAGAATAAAATCATAAAAATGTTTAAGTGAAGGAACACAATTTCAATACTTTCTAATTTTCCTTTTTACTGAGCTTAAAATTAGAAAATAAAGAAATTGTATGAAAATTTAAAAAATACGAAACTAAATATATTTAAAATTTTTTAGAAAGTCTAGAAAGTAAGAGATGAAATAAATAAAAAATATTAAATATAAGAAATTTTTAAGTTATAATTTTCTCACGTATTTTGTGGATATAAAGAATTATTGAAAATATTCAAATATTTTATAGGCAAGGTTTATACTACTTTATCTGTATATTGAAATGATTTTCAAAAAATATTTTAAAGCAATATTTAATTACGAATGCAAAGAATCTCTGCTGGCAGAAAATAGTTTTCTACAGTCAAAACTTTAAATCAAAATTTCTGGAGTTAATATTAGTAAAAGAAAGGCTGAAATAATTGTTAGTTGTTAACTAAATAAAAATAAGCCAAATATTAAGTGTAAGTAAAAAAACAAAATAAAACGCTTAAAAGTAGTCAACAGCGGCTTAGAGAATTAGTAACAAATGGAACAAGTAAAAACACAGGTTAGGATTAATTTTTTGTTTAACAGCAACAGCAGCGTATATTCTTAACTTCTTTCTACTCTTCTCGCGTCAGCTTCTTCTTTCTTTGTTTGTATGTCTTTTTGGCAAAGTTTTTGCTAAGCTAGATTACTTTAATTTAGGACTTAGTTTAAGGCAATAAATACATAAGCAATAGGCACTAAATTTAACTTTACAATATATAAATAGTTTAAGTACTTCATAGATAAATAGATAAGATACAGATACATAAGCTAAGCTCAGCTGTAGAGCTGACTAAACTGAACGACTGAGACTTGTAAGATAGGAAGGTAGGGAGGTAGGGCTTCGGGTCTACAACTGCCATCTACTGCCCGCTAGGCTATATGGCGAATATCTATAGCTGGGACTACCGAAGTTGGCGCCGCTGCCGCTGTGAGCGGCCGCTGCAGCCGCTGCCGCCGCCGCATGGCTGACGCCGAACGGTGTGCTGTGATGGAACATATCAAAGGCCGAGCCAAAGGCGCTGCGCGGCGGCGTCTGATAGAACATGCCCGCCGGCGTCTGATATGCTCCAGCCAGCGAGCTGCTCGTGACGGGGGCAACAGCGGATGCGGATGCGGATGCGGATACAGAGTGTGAGGCACTGGCACTGTGTGTGGATGAGGCGCTGTGAGAAGGTTGTGTGGGCAGCGAGGCGCCCAGGCCGCTGCTATTGCCGCTCGAATCGCCGCCGCTACCGCCACCGCCGCCGGTGCCATTGGAGCTGGCGTACAGCGCGGCCAGCAGATCGACTTCAGCATTAGCATTGGCACTGGGCTTGGCACAGCTGCTGAATGCGCTGCCGGCAGAGGGCACAACGGGCAAAGCATGAGCAGCAGCACCTGGATCGGTCTTAAGTTGGCTGGAAGTCAGCGACGGTTGCTGCTGCTGGTACTGTTGCTGTTGCTGCTCTGCCTGCTGCACAGCAGCCTCAACGCCCGCCACGCTCTTCATGAAGGTCGCCAAATGGATTGGCGCTTGCTGCAGCTGCGTTTTAAGCTCCAAGCGATTCAGCTCATCGAGATGTTCACGCACCACGGCCATCACATCATCATTGCTACAATCGCTGGAACTGCCAGCATCCACACGCTTGCCAAGCAGTGCTGAAACTTTGGTTAGCAGTGCGGGCACATCCTTGTATAGGATGTCCAGCAACTTACCGGTGGTGAAGAGCACAATTGCCTTGAGGCAGGAGTATTCGGCCGAGTCGACATGCAGCGCCTTCAGCTTCTCCACCTGCTCCTGGAAGATGCGTATGTGATCCATGAATGCAACCACACGATCCGCTGCCATCGGTGAGGCGTGCAGACCCGCAGCAGCTAGCAACGGCGCCACATGCAGTGGCATCGAGCATTGGCTGGCATTCAGGACGAACAGCTCCGACCAGACAAGACGCAGCAATGCCACCTGATCGGTAACCTGGAGCTCCGGAAAGAAGGGTATATTCTTGGCCCATTCAACTGCGGAGAAGAGCAGCCTTGCAGCCAGCTCACAGATGTTGTCAATGCCCATAATATTGTTGGGCTGCAGGCACTGGCCGTAGCGGGATGTTGGATACGGCTCGGCGCGCAGCAGCAGCGAGATGTAGGAACTGAGGTACGAATGCCCATTGAAACCGGCCATGCCCATTGGATCGCCATTGGCCAATTGATACTGGCCGTGCATGCCAGCTAGGCCGGGCTGTGTGGGCGGCACGCGGCCACGTTGAACAGCTGCAAAGAATCAGAAAGAGAGAGAGAGAGAGAGAAAATTTAGTATATGTATCTGCATTTGAGAATCTGTATATGAATGTGTGTATATGTGTATCTATGTATCTGTAGCTAAGTAATTCAATATGCGCGCTCTTTTGTACGCTTATTTTGACCGCGACATCACACGCCACACAATGTTGCCCCATTCAACGTTGTTGGCAAAGCTGCCACAACGCACAATGCCTATCGGGCACCTCAATCTCAGTCGCACTCTCCTAGACGCTGCGCTGCCCTTTTGTTCTGCAAGCGACAACGTCATAAGATACTTTTCTCGGCTGCGACTACCTTGAGCCTACCCTGAAAACCCTTTTCTTTCTTTCCTTTATTTTTTTTAAATAATTTCAATGTCGCAGTCCCTTGCAACCCCCTTGTTGCCACAACTGCTTAGATATGCAAATTTAACTAAATACTTTCAACGCATCTTTTAAGATACAACAGCACGTGAGAGAGTGTGAGTGTGTGTGTGTATGTGCGAGTGTGCGTGTGTAACTGTTGAACAGAACTTAAGCCTAAAATGTGTAAACAGAGCAGAAGCAAAAAGTTAGTTCAATAACAGTCAACAGCTGGTCGAATTGAGACCAAAAGCTCAGCTCAGGAGAGCATAGAAAAGGCGCGAGAGAGAGAGAGGGAGAGAGAGACAGGCGTGGATCAAAAGCTCAGCTGACTGCTGCTGGGAAATACTTCGAAAGCTCATCAACTGATTAAAGTGAAAGAGCTTTTATTTAGAGTTTGGGGTTAGACTTACTTAAAAGTTGCGCCCGAGCAAATCCTGTCACCAGAAAGAGAGACAGGTTATGAAAGAGAAAGAGAGAGATAAAGAGATTACTGATTACTGAGTTGAGAGGCAAATGAACACAAAAACTCAACCTTGAGAGCGCTATAAATCTGAGCCGGTTATAATTGGCGGAAAATGCCTAAAGGATATTGAGTTCGCGAACTAAATTATGATTATTACTAGAAATTACCAATTAGATAATTGAGAGTAAAAGCACAAGAAAAGGATCGAATTCCAAATGAAATTCGTTGCGATTTTAAAGTCTTCACGAAAAACTTAGCTCTCATGTCAAATGGTTTTTAGGGTGCGCTGGCAGGCTCGTAGGATAAGCACATTCCTTGTGTGTGAACTTTGAACTGCAAGGTTCCCTTGCATTAGGTATAGGTACGAAGTTACACCTGCATAGGATTAAAGCACAACTCGAGACAATTTTTTAGGGGCTTGGCCGAACGCATTCGATACAAATATTTTGTTATGAAAAACAATGGAGCATTGCGCGTTGTTAGTTGAGTGTTATTGGCAAATGTGGGTTAGCAAAGGCTTTTTTTACACCTTCAAATATGAGGTACACACCTAGACGTCGTCATATGCACCACACCTAACCCCACTCGAAGAGCTGGAGCAACAGGCTGGGCTTCAATAGAAATAATCAAAATAAAAATATCGCAAAAAATGTTTGGCCCAAGGCGCTGAAAAGCAAATAAAGCTAAACATGATTATTGATCGGGCCAAGTGTTCGGCACAGCCATTGTCTAAGACCCAACAAGCACACACACACACGTTTATACATACACACACACGCACACAGCTGTCTAGGCAAAAGTAACGTCTTTTGTTCAAGCGAAAAGCGAAAGCATTTTGGTCAGCAGACAAATGAAAAATCCTAAGAGAAACACACCGAGGACTTGGACCAGGGTAGGGTATTTGTTTATTGCTTTACGCAAGCAATTAAGTGCACGAGGGGGTTGCAGAACCGGAACTGCCAAACATTTGACCACTGTCCAGCGCCGGACGAGACAATTATTTATGAAATACATTTGCGTAATTTGCGCAGGCAAAACGCGGCTGATCCTCAGCGGATCTGTCCAGGCAGGCAGGCAGGCAGGCAGACAGCAGAAGACGCGGCAAACCGGTCTCTCTTGGAGTCTCTTGCGGCCATCTCTTTCACTCCTGTCCAGTTGTTGAGCCGAGGCTTATTTATGCGCCTGGGAAAATATATATTCCACACTGACCACAGTGACTCAAAAACTTGCCAGACTGACCGCAACTGCAGCGCAGCGCAGCGCAGAGCAGATCAACAGCAACGACTTAAGCAGATAACGCAGCAGCCAGCAGCAATAACAACAACAATTCAAAAGATGAAGAGCGAGAAGAGCTGCTCTGAGTAGGAGAGCAGCAGCGTCTGCTTGGCTTGGCTTGGCTTGATTACTTAATGAATGAATTCTGTGGGCCAGCACGTGCTCAAGTCTCAACTGCGCTTTTGTTTCTTATTGTTGTTTAAGCCTTGCACTTATGTAATCGATAAACGATATACAAGTCATCGAGCCATGTCAAGCAGCCAACAACACTCGAGCGCGTGTCCAAGTGGCCCGCAGCTAATTGTGGTCAAGTGGATAAAGTCTCTGAGTGCCGCAATCCGTCTAAATCCGTGCCGCAAGGGCTCGATGCATCTATGAAAATATCATTTCCGGCCTCAGGTTCAAAAAGCCTTTCACTCTATGCAAATTCGCGCATTAAATATTTGCCTTGCTTTTAATGTGCTTTACGGTCGTTTTTTAATGTTCTGGTTGCTGTTGTTGCACAGCTAAAATTTCCATTGTTAATTATAATGCCCGGATGATATAAGTTGCTTTCAGTGTCTGTCTAATTTGAGCGTGTCAATTGCATTTCAAAAGTTTTGTTTCATATAGAAAATGTTTTGGTTTTGCTCAAAATCAAAGTCAAATTGGAATTTTATATTAATTTGCTATAAGATCTGAATGTTTCTTAGAAATATATATATATTCGCAGTTGGAATAAACTTAGTTTTTTTTTATTATATATATAAATAAAATGTTATTTCAAAAGAGAAATTTGGAATTTTTTTCAACTTTCAATTTGGAAGATTATACATTTTTGAGCATACTATAAAGAATGTTGTTTATGTTTCTTGAACTTTTTCCATGATAACCCTACATCACAAACGTATCTCTCGATCAGCCCAGTTCAACCCTCGTTTCTGTAGTTTTGCGACCAGTTGCCTCATTTCAAGTTCAATTTTACAGTAAATTCGTTTAGTTTTTTTTCTTTTTGCTGACAAAAAAATGCTTTTTATAAGCGGAAATTAATTTCCCTAGCTCAGCCCCTGGGCAGAAACAAGTTACGGCACAATTTGTTGTCCAGTTCGCTGACCCAACCTCAGCCCGGGTCCAGTCCACCCCGTCCAATTGACACTGCAATTTAATTAGAGCGACCTTCGTGCCTTGATTTTATGCGCTTTTTCGGGTTTTTTGCTGTAGAATTGCTTGACCAGGTCTGCCAAGGCATAACCTTTGTGCCGCTTTTATGCTAAGTAGCGCCCAAAAAGAACGCACAAAAAGAAAAAAAGCGAACTGAAATTCTATGCAGAAAAGACATTTTCTCACGATTTCTCAGCTCTGATATAGGTTTTGGATTATTGTGAACTAGTTTTTACGCAGAACTTGTACATTAGGAAACGCCATGTGGAGAAGGGGGCAAAAGGTGCTGAACTCTTTTGCGTTTTATGATGATGAAGTTGACAAGTTGTTGTCAGTGACAGTGGCAGAGCTACAGGTAATCGCATGTTTAATGGCCAAACAGGTAGCCCACACCTGGGTTCACAGCGCTGTTCGTTAGCCACAGGCAACACTTGGTACTTGGCCTAGCCAAAAAGACTTTTGAATATACGTGTATTTAGACATCTGTCTTGTTTTTTATATTTTGGCTATAGGAAAATATCATTTAATATTTTCATGTGCGCAATAGCCGCGCTTAAATCAATGTTTAGATACATTTAATTACAATGGCAGTGGCTGTAGCTGCATTTTAATTGCCTCGTTCTTAACCCAAATCACAACATCTGCTGCCGTCAGAGCAGCACCAGCGGCAGCGGCGGGGGCTATTAGCATTTTGCGAAAAACCTGTCAATATTAGTGCAAATAATAACAGCTTTGTGCAGCAGCCGGACAGGTCTCTCTATACATATATCTCCCTCTCTCTGGGCCAGACAGTTGTTAATTGTTAATGCCGACAACTGCAACTAGGCAACCGACCAACCAGTCAAGCAGTCACTCGACCAGTCAGTCAGTCAATCAGTCAATCACACAGTGAGTCAGTCAGCCAGTCACCCAGTCAGTCAGTCAGTCATTCATTGATCGATTCACAGTGGCGTCTGTCAATTTGTCGTCGTTTGCCAATTTGTAAACAAAAAAAAAAAACATTTGTGGCTCAGCTATGCCAAATATTTGCGCTGTTGCATGCTGCCTTCGATTAAGTCAGCTGGTGCACTGCAAGAAATGATTAAAAATATACAAAATATTTGATGGAGTGTATATTTCTCGCCTGATTAGCTATAACTTCCTGTTGAGCTAGCACACGTCCATCATTAGGCTGTCGATGCTTTGGCTAGTTAACCTATAATTTTCTGTCAGTGTATGTCAGTGGATCTAATCGAATTAACTTTAATAAATCATCTGTGCCTCGTGGCTGCGTGCCGCAAGCGCCATAGAGTGAAAAAAGTGTCGACACACAAATTACAATATCGAGCTAATTCCTAATTCAGCTATTCAAGTATTCAAGTATTCAAGCATTCAAGTATTCAACTGTTCGCGTATTCGATTATTCGAGTACTCATGTTTTTTTTTTAATTATTAACCAACGAGCGAACAAGTTTGCATTTGATCTTTGGGGTCAATATGCTGCAGCCATAGCTTAATTGTTATTTTGTATACCCTGTACCATAAAGTGTGGCTAGACGGCCTGATGAACTAATGCAATAGTTGCTAACTTGGAAGAGTAGCCAAGAGGGCTTTCCTAAGATACCTTAAGTGTTCCATTTATTGAATATAGGGTATCTACTGGTTGAGCATACGCCAAAGGTCTTACCTTACGCTGATATTACTTTGTTGCTGGCTTTAATGTCGTTAAGGAACTTGGCTAAATGTCATGTGTGGAGTGGAGTTAGATATTGATAGGCAATGGAATATGACAATGAATGTACAGCTAATTGAGCGCCTATAATGCCGCGTATAGACGGATTATTAAGTTATCTAGAGGACTTCGATTAAGTAAGTATTTCTGAGAGTCTCAGCTTAATATAGAACTATGTTGAAGCTAAAAGATTGTAAACAACTTGGCTGTTGTTGGACTTTTGCGAAAAAGGTTCGAAGAGTCTTGTGATATAACAGCTGTTTCTTGTGAGTTATTTTGAGGACATGACCCGTTTTTTCGTTGAGGTTCTTTAAGCTCCGGCCTATCATCAAGTGGCACATTCTTTGGCACCTTGGCAGACCACTTGGCACAGCTAAAAGAGAGCAGCCCACACTTGTCAATTGTGTGTTGTGTGAAAATTCGTAGCATCTGACATTTAGTTGTCCCATTTATTGGACCGAACGTAACCCACATGCAGTCGAAAATCAAATTTGCTTTCGTCTGCAGTCGTGTTCTACTTCCGTTTTACGGCGTGGTTGTTGCTCATTGTGTGTGTGTTTGCCTTCGGTCTCTGCGCATTTAATTTATTTATGTATTTGCCTCACTGTTTGACTTTTAATTGACCCACAGCCAATGTAAGAAATTTCGTAGATCACCGTATGTATATATATTTATACTATATAAAGGGGACTTACCTTCACGTCGCATGCCCATTTTGAGGCACTTTTTCAAGCGACAATATTGGCATTGATTGCGATGATGCTGATCTATGGGACAGCTTCTGCTGCCCCGACACGAATATGTTAGATTGCGCCGCACGGAGCGCTTGAAGAACGACTTGCAGCCTGTAAATGGATATAGAAAAGAATATATATATTTTAGAAAGTGAAGAAATATTGGTAAATCATTGCTGAAATTGTCTAAATTTTTATATAAAGCAACGAGTGATGCACTCAACTCAAGTCTCTTCATAAAAGAGTTTACATATTTATGATCCCTCTTTCTCTCAGTTACACCTTCAAATGCTTTGGAACAAGCAAAACAAATTCCATGGCACTTTAATCAAATGGAAAAAAAGGGCAACAAAAATTGTTACCACTTGTAAAGCAAAGTATCCAAAGCGCAGAACATGCCACCAAATGCGGCAAGTTGCGCTTCACTTCATGACACTCGCAGTTGTTTGTCCTAGTCCTGCTATACGAAAGCCTAGCCCCTTCCAGGTGCCTCACTTGTTGGCCATGTCAATGGTCATGTTACACGTTTCATGGCTTAACGCCTTCCATAAAATTACCTTTAATGGCTTTCAATTAACAAAGTGTATCTGTGGGCACGAAGATACGACTGTCTCGAGCACTCGAGTAGCCGCCGTCTCGAAAAGAAGAGGCAGTGCCTCTTATATTGCTGGGCGGCTGCTGAATTTTAGTTTTTGGCTCCACGAATTTACTGTTAAGACTAAAGACTAGACAAGCTTGTTGTTGTAATTGTTGTTGCTGTTGTTGTTGTTGTGGGCAGCCATTAAGCACTCACTGATATAGTTGGAGCCCGTCGCGTTGTTTACAAGCTGCATTGCAATTTGATGTCGCCATCCAGCTAAACATGTGTATCACTTGCGTTGCCCTGCACCGCAGCCCACCTCCTCTTCATTGCCAGACAGCGAGCGTCCTGGTCCTGTTCGGCTGCGGGGGCCGCAGCCCGGGCCATGCCACACAAAATTTCTCACAATAACTCAAAACAATGGCATATGCTCATAAAATTCGTTTTAAGCTGTAAAATCATCATCAAACAAAATATGTTAGGCCCAGCCAGCATTGCAGTCACAGTCGCAGCCAAGTCTCGAGCTATGCGATCTGTGTGCTATAAAAGATTTTCAATGCGCGCTCCTGCCCAACTATTTAAGGAGCGGGGAGGCGATCGGCGCAGCGGCTGCGTTGCGATCGTGTGCACTAAAACGTGCCCAGGCACAGGGAACTTTAAGCTTTTGTCTTCAAGTCGATCAACAGATGCGCTATACTTGAGCTTTGAGCTGCATTGAAATAGGAATTGATGCAGACTAATGTAAAGTTTGATTAAAAGTGAGAGTGAGAAACAGATCTTAGATCTGCCACAGGCAGAAAATTTTAAGAATGCTTTGCTTGAAATTTTGAACGCAGCTATTTTGTAACTTTCTTCATCCACACATAGCTGAAGATAAGATGCCGGATCTGAGAGTAGCTGCATCTAATATGAGAAGGGCATGCCGCAGTGTCTTAGCTGCCAAGCCAAACGTTGGCCTCACACGCCGCGCTAGACAAGCCCAAGATGCAACTAAAAGGCATCTAGGAAATATACACACACTCACACGTACACACACATACACACACACACTCATGCACAGCACACACTTAAGCTTTTACACCATATGATCTACGAATAACGATATTGTACCAAGTCACGATTTCTGCACAAAACGTACCGTTGCCTTTGCCTCTTTGAAACTGGCTGTGGCTCTCGTTGTTGCTGTTGGACTGAGGGACAGGCTGGACAGGCTGAGGCCTGGCCGTGGTACCTACGGCTTTTGGCCAAGCATCGAAAATAAAAGAACTGCAAGCGAGCGACCAGGCGCTGCCCATATGCGCATATCGCCGCTTTATCTGGAGCTCAGACGATGCGAAAGCTGCGCTGTGTCGTTATTGATGAAGATACGAGCAGAAGCATTCAACTATGAGCCAAAAGATACCGTAAGCCTAGGCAGAGAGGGGCGTAGTGGCAGCGCGAGAGGGGGCGGGCGCTGTTGGCATATCATGTTATATCAATAACCGCAAAAGGGTGGAGCGAGAGAAAGAGAGAGAGAGAGAGAAAGATGCTTAGGCGCAGATGCAGATACAGCCACAGATGCAGCTCTTACAGATGAAGATGCCGTTGTGAAGCTGTGAAGGTGTAAGGCCCAAAAAGTCATTTGGAGTGCATCTATATACTGTCCCACTCCCGCCCGCCTCAGAAGCCCTAGAGCTGATTGGCCCCCAGGCTTTGCTATGGCTTCGAAATGTATCTCATAAGTGCAGACAGTTTAGCTATAAGCCAGGCGCACTTTGCGGTAGTTTCAATTACGCTTGAGCTTAATTGCGAGCCTGCGGCGCGGGAGTGGTAGGGGCAGGTGTGGGTAGCCACTCGCGTGCGCTACGCGCCATAAAGCGTTCAATACAGTTAGACTTCCAAGAACAACAGCTAAGCTCAAGCGTTCGTTCTATTAATTGAACTTCCTGAAATGTGTGCGAAAACAGCACGATATCAACAGCCCACCCCTCTCCCCGTGCCTCACATCTGTAGCGTGACCATGGCCATGGGTGCCCACAGATGCCCCCGCTTCATAAATGAAAGTGCAGGCTTTTGCCGCTTGGCCGCTCCAATTTGAAGCGTGAAATTGGTTAGGGCCACAGCCAACGAGTCCATTTGACTATATATTAATGAGTATATATGAGTGCCACTCTATGAGTATTCTAAGTATCTATTTGCACAGTAGTCAATTGCCAAATCAAGCTTCGGTTTTTTGGCCAATTGCATAGGTTTCGAGCGGTCGGTCAATGCACCGTTGCACAGAAGTGTAACATACAGAGAGTCAATAGCAGCGACCAGACGCCGCCCCATTGTCGGCTCATTTTCTAATTATTAATACATACACACACCAGCACACACACCCGAGCACACACACACACACACACACACTCCCAAAGTACACAGCTAGAGAGCCATCATTAAGTCGCAATAATTAAATGTTAAGCTTACATGTGCAGGCTGCTAGTTCAAGTAATTAGCACAGCGGCTCAAGACTTGAAGGCTAGAGAGGAGCGTCAGCTCGTGACACGATCAAGGCACAGCACAAAGTATAAGTGTGGAAGAATAATGAAATGAAATAATGAGAGTTTGAAGTGCAGAAAGCTTTCTTATAAACCCAATACTTTCTATGCTGGTCAACAGTAAATGGCTTTATCGACTGCCTTCTAGGTGTTCGTTCGCATAGCGCAAACGATTCGACACGCGCTCCTCTCTATTGAAGACTGGCAAACTGATGACTGAGATTGAGCCGGCGGCAAAGCCAAAGCGCTGCAAAAGCTAGACAAAGTATCTGGAGTACAACCGAAACATAATTGCAGACCCAGACACGAACCGCAAAATGTTTTAACTTGCATGCACTTCGAGTATCTACAAAATGCGCTGATTATGAACGCGCTTGAACTTCGCGAGGCGGAAGCTCAGTTCCAATTGCTGCAGTTGCTGTGCAGGTGCCCCCACAGCTGATTACTAGGCAGCAGGTAACAGCAGGCAACGCCATTCGGGGTTGACATTGCTATAAAGCAGCAGGGTTTATAGCTCGATATAGGTCAATGGTAAAGATAGTTGTGGGAATTATCTGAAGCTAAGAGCTGCAACTGCTGCTGCTGCTGTTGCTGCTACTGCGGCAACAATTGCAACAAACCTCGCAACTGTGGCAAATTTTAAGAACTAACCACTTAATGAAAATGTTGCACAGACCGAGACAATTGTAAATTGGATTCAGCTGGTTTCTGGCTGTGAATCGAATGTTGAATAAACTTTTACCTGATTAAGAATCATATTGACTGAGTTCTCTATGAATTGATCCCTGCTCGTGAGAGAGGCGAAAACATGTTAAAAATTTGCATTTGAGTAAAATTTTTGGTGCCACAAAGTTCGCTGTGGGCCACAGATATTTTTGCCGTTGAGTCAACTGCAGAGGGAAACCCGTTTTCTTAGCCCACAATTTGTATATATATTAGGTACGTCTGGGCAACGTCTTGGCCCATATGCCACCATATGCAGAGCAATTCGCACGTTGCAACGCCAACAAGAACAACATCAACATCAACATCAACAACAAAAGGCCGACAGAGTCTTGGCGAAAATAAAGATAAGCGATTTAGCTTTGATTTAACTGATGCTATGTGAAGTTATGCGCAGCTAGAAGTCTCTATGGGAAGTGGCTGGGCCAAAGCCCAGTTCGAGGCCCGCTGCAAGTCCGAGTCATGTAGCTGGGCAACAGCAGCGAGACACATGGCGATAAGAAAGGTTATATTGCAGCGGCGTTGCTACACTATTAAAGAGACTACACCGCGGGGCATGTCGTCATGAGTTAGCGCTAGCTGCAAATGTTGCAAGTGCATATGGAGGATGCCACGAAACGTGCACAGCTGAGGGAAGGGCACGAAAATCAAGTTAAAGCGGGAGAATAGCCGAATATATATTTGTGGTAGGGCCATTCTGCAGCTGATCGATTAGCCAAGTTGGCTGCTAACGAAAATTGCGCATGAAGTGGCAACAACTGTGTCTGCTGCATGTTGCACGTTGCCCCTGGCTGTAGCTTAACATAATTAATTAAACCGTTACATTATAAAGCGGATCAAGTCGCTCGCTAGTTCACGATTTTTTCGGTTGGAACGATGGGGCAGGGGCAAGTTTACGAAATCGCTTCGTGTCAGGATGCATTTTTTGCGCCTCATTTGGCAGAGAGACGAGGCACAGTTGCAAATGCAGTTGCAGTTGCAGTTGCAGTTGCAACTGTGGCAGCAGCTTTATTGGCTTTAACTTGGCTTCTAAGTACAACGATTTGTACTACAAGTCAGCGCTTAATGATTACAATGTCTGGCCTCAGTTGTTGTTGTTGTTGCTGCTGCTGTTGTTGTTGTTGTTGTTGCTGTTGCTGTTTCAGTTGTTTGTTTTGTCTTTTCGAAAATCTGTTTACAATTAAGTTTCGTATTCGACGCGATTTCGCTGTTGCTTTTTAATGAAGGGCTGGCGCTTGTGCCAAATATTTTCCAATACAAAAAAGAAGAGAAGAAAAAAACAGGCCAAACTCTTGCGGCTCATTAATGTTGACAAACAGTTGAGTAATGCTGCAGCTCCCGATTAGAGCACACCAAAAAAAAAACTGTAAATATTGAATTTCTTGCCTTCAGCTACCTCACAATTTCAATGGCCACAACTTGGCAGAGCAGCAGCAAAATAAGAGTTGAAGGAAGACTTTGCCGAGTGGGGAGTGTACGTAAATCATGCCAAATCGCACGGAAGTTATAAATGTTTATCATAAAGCGATTTATATGCACTCATAGCAAATGATATGGGGCTTAAT
Source organism: Drosophila hydei (assembly GCF_003285905.1). Lineage (NCBI taxonomy): Eukaryota > Metazoa > Arthropoda > Insecta > Diptera > Drosophilidae > Drosophila > Drosophila hydei. The sequence continues at coordinate 1,073,235 of NW_022045657.1, forward strand.
TCAACTGTCCCCTTCGCTCGCCTGAAATGAATGCAAATTTAATACAAGCTTCGGTATTTATGAAGCTTTTCGTTGCTAATTAATAAGTAAAATACGCTTTTTGGTGGCGGGCGTCGCTGCCACGCCCAGCAAGCAGAAAAGGCTGCAACGCCATAAATTGCAGCCACGAAAAACACATCTGAGAAATGCGCTGTGGGCGTTGTTAATTTTTTTGCAATCGTATTTACTTTGTTGCTCTTACTTTTGGCTTTTTGTTTTTTTTTTTTCTTATTTTTGATTTTAGTTTATTTTGGTTTTTGGGGCACCGAGTAGACAGCTAATTGATTTATGTGCGCCTTTTGTTAAAGCTCAGCGACTGAGTTCACCAACTGGAATTTTCATATAATTTATCGAAGGCTCTGCAAGCGCCATTTCGGGCATTTTCCCAGCCCGTTGCGAGGTGAAAAAGTGAAAAGTCATAAATATATTTCGCACAGCAATCAATAATTAAAGGCATAAGAATTTCTTAGACATTATTAAAGAACCAAGCGAAGAATTCTTCAAAAGAAATGTCTACTCAAGCAACTCTAGCAAATTTCGTTGGACTTTTATTGTTTTTCCAAAATTTTTACACTATAAAATTGAAAAAAATATTAAGACTAAAATATTATAACAAAATTTAGTAGCTCTAAGTCAAATTTAACTTCTATATGTAGAAATCGTATTCACTTCTCTGCCAAAAAGTCACATCGAAGCGCAGCAGTGTAAAGGGAAAGAAGAACTTTTTCTTTTTCTTTTCTTTTTCATTGCTAAATGCAATTCACAATTTTTTTTTTGGCATGTGGAAAGAGACTTGCGTTAAATGCTTTATTTGCCTACAGCATAATGAAGTGAATTAAAAAGCCACACATGTTGTTCAGCAAATGTCTTCAAAAGGAAACGCTCAGCCCACAGGCAAAGTCAGCATAAAGAGACGACACACAAATACAAGATACAAGATACAAACGCACAGTGATGACTATGGACAAGCATAAAGCATAAACTGTGACATTGTGAACATCAAGAATTGCTTTTTACTTCAATTTTGTGTTTTGGGTAGTTTTCGACAACGAACGAGCCTCCGCTTGACCACAGACGAATTCTTGAGCTTGGACTGTGCTGCGCTTTAATTGCGGGAACGTGGGAAACTATTTAAATGGACTGACATCAAAAAGTGCCTCCTCCGCTTGGCGCAAAATGTTAATGTGGCCTACAACATTGGGTTGACAAAGTATCCGTGTATCTTTGAGATACATTCGCACAGTGCTCTAATGTAAGCCGTTCGCGCTTAACAATTAGACAAGCGCCAGCTCCCGAGTCTGCGTTGTTATTTCTCTTTTATTATTTACTAGTTTTTCTTTGCATTTTCTTAAAGAGTTTTCTCTGCGCCATGCTTGTTGATGTTTATGTGGCATTTAATTAATTGCACGCCAGCTACTTAGATGTTGCAGTAATTTTTCATAAAATTTATTTGTCATTTTCATGTGGGGCAGCAGATAAATCAACTTAATTAGCTTTTGACATGGGCGCTAAGATAACTTTTCATGCAATAAATAAACGCAGCACAATTTGCAATGCAAAAGGTGTGTACGTGTGCGCAAGGTTCTTGGAAAAACATAGAGAAAAGACTGTGAAAAAGCTCAGGTATTGCCAACTAATAGCCATGACAAATAGCTAAATTAATGGGCGAGCGGGAAGTGCATGGCTTGTGTTGCCGATGTTGCATTAGAGTGAGCCACTCATCATTAATATTATCAGGCGGCTGATATCAGCGCAAATTTTTCAACAGGAGTTCAAACCGTGACTGCTTAGCCAAAAACAAAATAATGAGTGGGCAACTGATACTGCTTAAGGTATGCCGAAATCACCTACCAATTGAAGAAGCAGCTGTGTGCAGAATCAAACAAGTTGGACACACAGCCTGTACGGGTGAGGGGTTAGGGTTCAAGGCACAGATACACACACATAGGCGCACACACATACGCATAAGCTACAATTAATCTCGAGACATGAAGGGGGGTTGCCTTTTGGAATAAATTTCACATATTGCGCCCTGCAACTGGACAGGCAGCGCAGCGAGACAGACAGGCAGACGGGCAGACAGACAAGTGAGACAGCGGCAAGAAAACGAGTTGTGCCAAGTATCTGCAAGTACGTGTAGCTCAGCTTTTGGAAGTGAATCAGCTGAAAGGACGCAAACGGTGCACATTATGGCATTTTGATGCCACGGCCAGGCAGTAATAGAAAGAGAGGGCGCCTGAGTGGAAAAGAGAGCGCACATAACGCATAACTGGCAATGATATGCGTCTAAGCGCTTTACTATTTATTTTCGAAAAAACATTTTTGTAGCGAGTCTTGAGAGACTTGCATAGAACAAAATAGATTGCTATCGTGGCAACATCATCAGCAGCAGTTGGAGCATCAGTAGTTGCTGCTGCCGCTGCTGCTGCCCCCAAAAGATATACAACAACAGCAATAGCAACAGCAGATACATGTATCTGCTAGCTACATGCATGGCAACATGCGGCTGGCAGAAAACACCTTCAGAATGCAGCGAGGCGGTCACTGAGCCACATTTTTTGATTGTTGTTGCTATTCTAGTTGTCTTTGTTGCTGTTACTGTTGCTGTTGGTGTTGTTGCTGCGCATGCGTACAAAACGCTGGGTGATTAATAATAATAAAAGCGCCTACAATGCATTGCCAGCTCAGCCAAATGAACAGTGGTTTCAGCTATGCAATGTATCTGTGAGATACTTTTCATCATGAGTACAGCTAAAGACAGTTGACGGCTTGATAAATGTATTTTGTAGTGGAAATAAAAGCTTAATTTATATATTGATTTGCTGAGAGTTGGCATGAATTATTTCAAAATATATTTTTAATTATTTTTAACTTTCCTTATTGACATTTAAATTAGATAATACGAAGATACTTCAGAAGTATATTGCAAAATAAATATATAAAGACAAAAAATGTTTATAAATCTCTATAAAAATCATAATTAACCAAGATCAATATCAAAACGAATTTAATTAAAGTGTTCTAAGCTCTTAGCACTTCTGCTACATTTTCTATAGCAGCAACCACTGTGCGCATAGATACACTCTGCAGCTGTAATTTCTCTCTGACTAAAAGCAGAACATTTGAAGAGATACGAATATGACAAGTTCAACTTGGCCGCTGTACTAAATGCCAGCGCTGCGTGCAGCGTTAATCTAAACTCATGAGTGCAGTTTTTTGCCCCGCAGCTCAAGTACCTACACCCTAACGCAGACCGCTCCCGCTGCTCACTCTGCGCTGCCACTGCCAACTGGCATCTCGACCAGGTCTAAGACAATAAAAAGGTGGGCGCTTCATTTAGCGGCCACAGCCGCCACAATTTGCATGTTTGCACAACAATTGTTTGGCTTGCTACAAAAGCGCGCACCGTATTTTATTTAGATAATAATAATTTTTTTCACTCGGTTTTTGCTGTTATTTTATTTTTTATCTGGCGATAAGCGAGTCGAGTCGCGTTGAGATGCGTGCGCGGGATCGCGGCGCATTTGGTCTGCTGTAACAGCGTTTTGACCAGCCCAAAGTATCTGAGAAGCGCGCCGTCTTACATAATGCGCGACTCAAGAGGCGGCTGCTTTTTCGAGACATTTTCTGCGAAAAATTTCATATGCAAACGTAGCTGAGATTGGAAAACGCTCCCAAGAGATATGAGATGAGTGTTACAGTGAAGAGTAGATATCTTCAATATAAATTACACAAAATATTCTTTATCTAACTGTTAATTATAAAAGCTATAAAAATCCGCAGCTGGTAACTAATCTTTGATTTTTGATGCTGCAGCAAAAGTATCTTTTAATCATTGAACTAGTGTAAATGTCAATGTATCTAATATCTTCAATCTTTTGACTAAAATGAAGAGCAATATTTAAAAGTGTAAACTGAATATTCATTGTACTGTAGTAGCTGGCTAAGTCTGATAAGTGACTCTATTGAGCTATAAAGATATTTATGTATCCAATGAATTATTGAGAAGATACAAAACAATCTTTAATGGACTCCTGCAATATATGTAATGCTTAGAGCTTTGAGTCAGACTTGAAGCAAGTAGATTAAGTGAAAAGATACAAATGTATCTGCAGCTGAGTTGTATACGAAACTCATCCATGTAAAACACAGTTTGAGATACAAAAGTATCTCAGGCCAACTTGGTTAAGTTGGTACAGTGCTTACTAGCTAAATCAAATTGGAGATTTCCTACGAGCCCCGTTAGCCAGGTGTCCACTGTTTGTATTTTTGTAAACAGTTAGCAAAGTAACTCAAACTGCTGTCATTCATCGGGCCGCGCTCTCTGCACGCCCACCTTAGACAACTTGCCATACATCACCGAATTTTATTGCCAACTCATCAAACTGCCATAATTCACAGTAACTGTCAAGATCAGCACGCTTTTGAGTAGTTTGCGAGTGTTGCCAGCTTAACTATTCGAAGTCCAAACAATTCTGTTTGGTCATCATCGCTGCAGATCCACTCGGTGTTATGCAAAGCTATGAGGTTGGCGAAGTCACAATTGAAATCAACTGTCGACTAGCAGTCAATGACTATCTAACGATTACAATTAACCCCCTTCCGCCCCTGGTGCAGCCGGCTGGTGCTGGTACTCACCTTCACAGGTAAATTGTCCGTAGTGCTTGCCGGAGCTCTTGTCGCCGCAGACGACGCACTCGATGTTCGGTTTGGTATCGATTTGGGAGCCGCTGTTGCTGCTCTGTGAGTGGGAGCTGTTGGCCTGGGAGCTGGGCGTGATGCTGCCGCCGTTGTTGACGCCTGCCGAACTGCCCAAGCAGCTGGCCGACTGTGAGCCCTTGATGACGGGCAGCAGGTCCACTGAGCCATGGCCGGATTGGCCGCCGCTTGTGTGATGGCCGGATGTGGAGCCACTGCCATTGGCGCTGGGCAAACTGGAGAGATCCTCCTTGATGACATGATGCGCGCTTTGGTTGAGGTTCGCCGTGGAGGCGGTCAAGCCGGACAGATCCTGCTTGATGCCCGACGACTGCTGGCTGGCCACGCTGCTGGGCGTGGTGCCACCGCCATTGCCGCCAGCACTTGTGTTGGTGCCCGCCAGCGAGCCGGGTCCGGCCGAGGCGTGCAGATGGCCACTCAAATTGGGATCATGCCATGCACTGTGCGGCGGCACGCCCAGCGTCATGGAGCGCGACAGCCCCAGATCGAAGGGCGACAGCTCGGCGCCGGTCTGCGGCCGCGGATTGAAGAAGCCGGGAGCCGTGGACGGTGAGGCGCACATGACGCCGCCACCGTACACGCTCAGAGAATTGTGCGTAATAATTTTGGCGGCTGGATCGGAACACGTGGAATAACCGCTGGAATACACTTTGCACGGACTTTCCACGCGCTAAACGCAGCAAAGTCACCAAAAGAACTTCTCTAGCTAAACTGCTTTAAATATTTTTCTAAATATTTATCTCACACTTTTTGGGCAAAGTATTTGCTGGGTATATAATTTTGTTTAAAAATTTATTTTTAATACAATTTGTTGTTATTTATTTTATTTTTGATCTGCACATTTTACACAACACATTTTCTGTGGTTTTTGAATTTATAATTTTATATTCAATATTTTGAAAATATTTTTTTTTATTTCAAAAATTTATTTCGTTGCACGCACACGATTTAAAACTTTTGCGACTCGATAAAAATTTTTATTTTTATTTTTATATATCTTTAATTTGTTTGCTCGCCTTTGCGCTGCACTTTGATTTTCTTGTATATATATATACATATATATTTATTTTTAATTGTAATATATTTGAAAGAAAATTCAAAAATTTTTTCTATCTTGTGGAAAATGCGCGTCGTGCGAGCAGCGAAATCTCAGCTGTTCTCGTAAGGCCTTTTAGAGCCTGACTGGCAAAACATTCGTGGCAAAAGGTACACGACCCGACCCGACTCGACCGTTTCGACCTAACGACACATCACACAAATCTCTCTCATTCCACCACAGATACAGCGATATACAGCTACAGCAACTGCACCCCGGCGACTGTGTCTGCTCTATTGCTGCACTGTTCGCTCTCATAGCGACCCAATGGTCTGTCCGCAATTGAGTGAAAATCTTCGCTCGCACTCGCACTAGTACTCGCGGTCGGCAAGAGCGAGCACTCTGCTCTCTCTGGTGGCGGGGCAAGACCTTCGATGCGTTTGGCTGATTTGCTCAGCGGACTCACAACCACCACCACCAGCACAGCCATCAGCATGAATACCACTACCACGACCACTACCACCACCACCACCACTACCACTACCACCACCAACAGTCGCACTACTACCACAAAAACAGCTCACTCACTTTCCGTCTTTGAGTCTCTCACTCTCTGTGAGTGTAATTTTTGGCCGGCTCTCGCGCTCACTGCATTTGTTGGGCGTCCAACAAGAACTTGTTTCTGTTAGCATTTTCTTATTAGTTTTTTAGTTGGCGCATCTGTTAGTTGCCTTACCGTTAAGTTTCTTATCTATTTCAACCGAAAACTACTTTTTCTACCAAAAAAAAGTAACTTTAAAATGAGCTCCACCTACCCGAAAAAACGAATGTATGTATATATATACGTACACAGAAATTTTGAGTTTTCTGGTTGGCTGATTAAAGTGCGTTGTGCTCCACATTTTGTCGTTTGCTTATCTTTACTCAGTCTTAAAGTAATGGCCGATCTTTGAGATATATAGGCGTTTATATAAATATATATATTAAAGCTGCCATTGGTTGTGCCCGGAGATAAGCCAAGCAAACTTTTGAAGCTGCGTGACTCAATTAGAGATTTGAATAGTTAGGAGCTGCTATTTAAAGTAACATTGAGAATTTATTTGAATAAAAAGATAGTTTCCACAATTTCCTTTCCAATATGCTCCACTTGAATTGCGCCCTATTTACAGTTACTTGGGGGAAGCCCATTGACTGCTTGAGTCTTAATAAAATTAGAATAATACTCGATGCTAATTGGATAAGGCGTGTGCTCTGGTTGGACTCCAGTTACGTGTCGCGACACGCAATTGGATACACTTGAAAAGTGCCAAAACATGAAATCATATTTTAATTTGATTTTAACGAGAGGCCGTAGGCGATGCCACATGAGGCACCTGCCCCGCCCCCAACAGGCGTTGCACAATTAGAGACGCCAGCATAAATTGTTTTCCATAACATTGTGAAATTAACATTTTGCAGCGATTTGCACGCAAAGAGCGTAGAAATTGAAAAAGATTTAAATTCCGAAGAGGCCTAAACAATTTTTAGGCACGCGAGCAGCGGCTCATGGAGCGAGGGGGCAGTGGGGCCAGCAACTTAGAAGCTGCAAGTGCAGCGAATATATTGAAAAAAACTAAGAGTCTCGACCCAGTTGAGGGGCAAATGCAGTGTGCCACCCCTAACCCGTTGCATACCTTGCAGTTGGGGTTGGGCATGCGGAGCAAATGTACAATTGGATGATCAGCGAACTGAAGTGGTGCAAGAGCTGGGTAAGGGGCAGGCGGTCGTAGGCAGCTACTAATAAGTCGAGTGCCAATTCGAAGTGCTTGCTGTGTTTCCAATAAGCACACTCAATCACACTCACTCAATGTTTCGTCAAGTTTCGTTCAGTGTTACTCACAAACACACACATTAACTCACTCACTAGCGCGCGCTCTCCACTCAATGCCTGGCAACGCCCTCGTTAGTCTTGCGTCTCGCTCTCACTGGCAAGCAGCTGTCTCGCTTGCACGCAACTGGCTTATCATTAACTGTATCGGAATTCGTTTTTGTTGGCGCTCTTTAAAAATAAAACAAAAAAACCAAAGAAGAATAAGACAGAATAAAAAAGGAGAGCAGTGCCAAGTGGCAGCAGCTAGAAATGTTGAGTTTGCTTTTTATTAACACCGCTAGATGTCTCTCTCTGGCGCCCATTAAAGTCTAATTCAATTGGGTTTCAGTGGCGGCTGCCAAATGTGGGGTAAGGCGGTAGCTCGGCAAATCCTGCAGATGGTTTTTTATATATTCTGTTTTTTTTTTTGCATGGTAAGCGTCCTGCCTTTGAACCTAATCTCGTGGTTCTCGGCACCTCTTGTTAGTGCCTCGTATGTTACTCGTGTGGCAGCTGGCCCCCCCTTCCCCCTTACCCCATTTTTGCTTGCTGCTCCTTGGGCAATGCATTGTTGTGGTCGTGGCTCTGCGCAGAGTTCGCGCAGCCAGGCAGCACCTCCACCCTTTTGGGTTAAATACTGACAACCCCATTTGAGCGCCTCTTTGCACTCGCTGCCTACTGCTCGCTGCCCTCTGCTGCCACCAGCTTGTTGCACCTAACCCACAACTTTTGCCATCATGTTGGCAACTGGCCAGTTCCATTATTCTGTTTTTTTTTTCAATCTTTTTTCTGCGTCCTGCTCGCCAGCACTACGCTGCGCAGTTCATTGAAAGTAGGTGCCTTCCCGTTAAATGTTCTCTTTAAGCACAAAGGGGGGAAAGACACAAATCAGAGGCTTTGCTGGGCACAGTGGAGCCTCGCGCTGAATTAAATGAAGCTCTTTACTCTGCTTTCTTTTCTTACTTTTCCTTATATAAAATCATTATATATATTTATAGATATGTTGATTTATTGTTAATAATAAAGAAAACTTTCAAACAGTTTCTAATTTTCTGAAAATATTGTTTAAAATATATTTTAAATAAAATCAAGCGAATATATCATAAAACTAGAAAAATATTCCATAATATTTTATTGTTTTTCTATCTTAGATTTGAAATAGCTTTTGCGAAATATTTTAATTGTTAATAATATAAAACTTAACATAAAATTATATTAGCTAAAAGCTAAGATTAACAAATGTCGATTAGATAAAAAATATTATTTTAATATTAAAAAAATAAATAGTTATTTTAAAAGTTTTGAATGTTGTTCAAAAATAAGAGTTTCTTAATATTTGAATGACTCATAATATATTTAATATATTTTAATTTCAAATACTATTTACAGTTATGAAACTTTAACTAAGTCTTCTATAGTTCGGTCGCAAATGATTTTCATACCAAGGTGAATAATTCAATTGGGTAAATGAATGTAAAATAGTTAGTCAGGCTGGCATGCATAGAGAACAAGGAGTAAGCTTATGTATAGAAAGACTTATTTTTCCTTATATAAAGTATTTTTGGACACTGACTACTATATGTATATAGACACATGGCACAAATTTCTAAACTCCTAAAGTTTCACTTGTTTTTAGAACTTTTCATGTTTGCATTTAGTTCTGCTGCGAGAAACGTTGGAAATATATGCGCCAAGGACTCCAGCAGGAAATGCACTTATATAACTCATATATGCAGCACACACCCGCACAGACACATACATACTCACATATATATATAGATATATATATATATAGATACACAGATACATGTAGCTTTCAGACAAAGGCAAACTTGGATTACAGCAGCCAACTGGCATATAATTTACATTGTTGCTTGTTTCCCTTTTGCCACGCCCTCTGCCCCGCCCACTGCCTTCGCCGCAAACTTTTACATTGATAAATTTTTAGTAATTCCTCTTTTCGCGTCGCTTTTGCTTGGCTTTTTTTGTTGTTTTTTTCCTTTCTCCGTTCTCTGTTTTGTCTTGTTTGCCACGTTTTGGGGCAAGTTGTGGGTGCGCGAGGACTTTATGAATAAGTGCTGAAATGCCAGAGTCCAGGACCGCAATGGACCGGGCCATGTCATCCTGGTTAAACTGACGAGCAGAAGCATGCCATCTGCAAGGCCCCACCCAGCGCCTGCTTTTGTTGCCTTCCCTGTTGCTGCTCAGCCTGATGATTCATTGTGGCAAGTGGATCCACAGCCGCCGCCATAGCCAAATGAACAATATCTACTCGCTCCCACCCACACATACATACACACCACATTGGAAGCTGGAGAGTTTGGAGTTTGTTGTCAACTCAAAAAACTTGATGTCTGCGCATCCTGTTGATGGATTCCTTTCCCCATTTTTTTCCTTGTGAGCGGTGTTAGAATTTACATAATTTTTGAAGTCGCTTGAGCTCTTGGAATTGTCATAGAATTATCATTCACATAAAAAGATAAATCTGTTATGTAGACGGATACAAAATAAAGGACGATACTAGAATCACAACTTTACTCAATGAATTGGGAAAATTGTGTTCGGACTAGTTCTTGAGTTCTTTTATGTAAATATGCAAAGATACAAAGCTAATATTGAATAAAATTCATTGACCTTTGAGCTATAGATATATGCAAAACTGGCTGTTTCAATGGATAGAAATATTGTTATTAGATACACCGGCAAAGTATAAGAATTTTTGAGTTTTTGTTTTTGAAATACTTCACTCATATATAAGATACATAACTGATGTGCATTTATATGATTGCTTTAATATTCATGCAAATGGTTCGATAATGAACTCAAAAGCAGACCAATAACATTTGCCTGGCCATTTCATTATGGAAGTCATTCGCTCGTTGAATGCATTAAACCCAATCAAATGCTGCACATGCAAGCGGACAGGCGATAAATTTAAGGGTTTGAAATGCTACATATAACAATATAGAAACCATATGTATATATATATATATATATATATGTGTGTGTACTCCCTCAATATATAGCTATATATATATGACAACTGTTTAACTGAAAACGCACTCACAAATGTATTTGTGCTCCACTCGAAATGTATTTCGAGCGCGCATGTCAAAAGGTCACCTGAGCGACTGTGAGCGTTTGTATGTGTGTGTGTGTGTGTGCTGCGCTTGGCTGTAATTACATGCGAGCCTCCCCTTTTAGTATGAGCAACTAAAACGCCCAATTTTATTTATGTGTCTCGACCAAGCCCAAGTCCAACCCCAAATAAAGCAAAGCTGCACTTAGCGAAAAGAGTGTGTACTTAAATCGCAAAGAAAGAAAATTCTTATAAATTTCCATATTTTTATAAAAAAGTACAAAATTAACTTAATAAATATTGTGAACGTTTCTTTTTAATTTTATTCCAATTTTATCTAAAAACATTTTTTTGTTTCAACTTCGCCAATATAATTTTGATTTACATTTTCGCTCAGTGCATCTTTTTCTCTCCTTCTCTTTCCGCCTCTCTCTCTCCCCTTCCCCATGCTCTCTGTGCATTGTCCAAGGCCCCATGAATTAAACATTTGCGATAAAAGGCTGACTGCTTGGAACTGCAACTGCAGAACATGTCACAAATCATTAGCACATATTCAAATCGGGTGTCAGAGGTCAGTCAAAGTGGGGCGCCGCTACCCCAGGAGAATCGTGTATCAGAAGTACTTCAATTTCCAAGCAAATATCAGAGGAAATAAATACCAAGAACTTGATGCAGAATATTCAAATGCAGAATTTTGACCTTAAAAATGTTGCCTAATTGCGGCCGCAGGCAGTAGGGTCAGAGTTCGCAGGCTGTACAATAGCCACAAGAAGCGAGAATTCAAATTTCGAACTGTTGCGGATGCTGTCCAGGTAAATAAGATTTGAGTGTCCAGCTGACCCCGTGCTATAAGAAAATTAACCTTTGCGTCGTAGAGGATAAGCCGCACGGCGCATTCGCTGACAAGTTCAACCCCCCGGCCGAACGCTACGGCCATACACAGGCAGGGTATCTATGTGCTACCCACTGGTCAGCTAGCAATCAATTTTTCCTTTTTGCGTAAATTTTCTGCTTGATTTTCTTGAAATTGTACACACATTTCTAAAGGGTTCCTCGGCGACACTCTACCTGGCTCGGCCCTAGATCTTAGCTCCTCGACTTGGGGTTGATTTCGGCTTTGATTTTGGGCCAATTTTATACGCATTCGCATTTAGATGTTTTTGCATACGCCGAGATTCGTTGGAGTTTCTTGTGCTCTGGTCAGCGTGGGAATCGCACCACAAGGACTATTTGTCCAGTCTGGATATTTGTCAGCTTGCGAAGGACTTTAATCCGATTTTAATGAAGCGCAACGCTTTGCGGTCTGCTGCATTTGGATTCGCCCTGTTCCTTCTACATTTTGCTCGGTTTATTTTTGTGGAAAACTATTTTTAAAATAGATTTTCCTTATGGGTTTTCTGAGTTTGTGAGTTTCTATAAGCAGCAAAGGTTCATATTGTTTGAAAACTTGTAACGAAATGAGGCAGCATATCGCAGCTTGTCTCTTAGTGTTACATATTATGTAAGATGCACATATTTGTGTAAATTTAATAAAAGCAAAGTCCACATGAATACAAAGCTTAATGAGAAAGAAAGTATCTGATGCAAGCCAAAGCACCTCAAGTACTCATTGACTGACCAATAGGAACTTTAATGAAGCAAGGGAGCTACAATTCCCAGAGTTCTAAGTGAGCTCTTCTATATACATTCTTAAATGTCAGCTAGCTACCCAAGGTGAGCTCTACAAAGTCGCATAATGACTGCTATTTATATTATGTAAGAGCACTGCAAAAGGTTAAGCATTGTATACGAATCGAACGCATTTCACACATGGGCGCTAATGAATTTAATGAAGTCATTTTTCTTAAACCGATTAACAAAACTACTTACAAGAGCGACTGCCCTGTGCTCCAGTGGTTCCTTGCGCTGCCCCAAGCCTTTGCCACACGGCACCTAGAACAAGCGAGTTCATAATTTCGCATCATTAATCAAGCCGTAACAAAGAGATCTCGGCGTCTGAGGGTAAACTGATGCGCCGATTGACAGCTACCAAAGTGCCCGGGCGAAAGTAATTGGAGAGCTACAGTTGGCGTTGGAGTCTGAGATTTGCTGCTGTGGTATTAAAAAACAATTGTTAATTATTAAATTTTAAGTTTTACACACTTTGCCGTAAATGAGGCTCATCAGTGCATGGGGCAAAACAGCAGCAACAACAACGGCATCAACTGTGGCACAACTTGCCGCCCAATCATCGGCTGTGTTGTGGCCGACACCTCGCTGATGAGATCATTCATCAAACTTCCAACTGGAAACTTGAAACGAGCGGGTGAAATGAGTTGCCATTGTTGATTGAGAGCTGCCTGCCGAGACAACAACAGCAACAAAAACTCAACAGCAGAAACACATTCGCTTCAAGTTGGAGACTCTTTTTGTTTTGGCTGCTCTTTTTTTTCAGTGTGTGGCTCCCAACGCTTGACTTTGACTGCTTAATTATGGCAGTCAACGGTGGCTGCAACAACAACAAGAGCAACAAATGCTTGAACTTTGGAGAGATCTCCTGAGCCTTGAATACTTTATGAATGTTTATTTATCGCATTATGGCTGAGAGTCAATCATATTGAGTTACCAAACTTGATGTTTGGGTAAACAGCAAAGATTTCAATTATTCCCATCAACATTTTTTAGGCTAATGAGAAAATGTATGCGATTTGTGCAAGAGTAAGCTCATACAGGCCTCAGCTTGAAAGCAGAGTCTGTAAAACATGCTTCCATTGGATATAGTAAATGCATTTTAGAATAATCCTAAGCCAGATACGTATATATCTGCAGAGTAATGCAATTTATTTATTTTTTCAGTTTACTTTAAAACCTCAAAACAATCACAATATCTCAACAAATAATAATTCTATAGAAAAACTTAATTTTCAAGCCTTTCGTTCTATTGATATCTTTTGTATCATAATCGTAGGTGTCTTAGAATTCTGCATCAATAATTCGATGCATTCTATTCACTACCAAAGTTCTATTTTGTTGTAGTGGATAATGTTACTAAGCTTAATAAAAGCCAAACAGAACAATAAGTCGATGTCGATTAACCAACTCAGATGTGTTTTAAATATCTAAATTAAAGTTTCAAGCCCATTTTCCAGTGGTTCCTAAAAGTAGTCTAACATTTCGACTTGTTTTATATTTTTCTACAAATTCTTTTTTTTTAATTATTTACTGTATATAATAATATTGTTAAGAAACTCTTCTAATAAATACATTTTTGGGTTCAAATCAATTAAGGCGATCATGAAAGGCTACCTAAGTCAACATGGCAAGGCTAAGCTGCGTTTATTAATAATATTTTCTTTTCATCTTAATATTTGTTTCAATTTTGAACTCAATTACAATCACTTACACTCTTAAAATATCTTTGCTCTTTAGTTTCAATCAAGTCGGATTAAGCTGACCACACACATTTGCCCCATTTAGAGGCATAGTGCCCCGGTCACCCACACAGGAGACGTAGTTCAAAAGCATTGCCAATGCTCCGAGTGGAAATATAATCGCAACAATGATTTCCTTGGCTTATGGCTATTTGTGTTGAGCATGGGAAAATCAATATGCAGTTGGCCAGGAAAATGTCTGGGCTGTCTGTTTGGCTGCGGCTGGGCTGGTTGAGTGTGCCACATAGATGGATTTACGTGAAGCGAGCAGTGAAGCTGGACATGGACCATAAGTCATCCGCATTGATAGCCATCAATCGCAGGCCGTTTTCCGTTTACTTGGCGCGAAGTGTAACTACAATTAGTCGGGGGCTGTAGAGGCTGTTGCCTTCACTGGCTCACTCTCTGTTGAGTTGGCCAAGTTGCCTTTTGGCTAACACATATGAAAATCTGTTTTGTGGGCTCGTTACTCCAACGCATTTTCCGAAACTTGGTCATTTTTCTTAGACACTGCACACCATGTGCAGGCGGGCGGTGGTGGCAGCGGCGGCTGCCTAGGTAACCGCAGACTCAGCTGCCTCAGTCTCTGCCGCGTGCCCCCTCTTCTTGCGTCACTTTGTCAGTTTGTGAGTTTGTCAGTTTGGAGCTCCGTTTGGGTCTCGTTGTCTTGTGCGCGGCTCAGAAGTCTGCGGCTCGTTGAACCTTTTTAACCGTTGCTTGGTCAAGAGTTGTTAACCATATTAAAGTGTTCAATGATTAATTACACGCGTCCAAGATTAATTGAAATCAATCAAAGCTGAAGTTAACTAATGGCAACACGTTTGTAATCTCTTCCCCCTGCCTGTCCCAACCACTGTCTCCCCCCATCCGAGTGCACGCCTGGAATTTCATACATGCCTCCAACTCCCTGGCCAACACATTCGTTTTCATAGTCATTTGATTGGCCACAGATTTAGCTGACTCTCTTCTAGTTTCGATTCCCATGCTTAATTACAACTAGAGGTCTGTGGGTTAGGCGTCTAATAGCGCTCGGCTTGCCTTTGAGCTAAGACCTGGGCTATATTTCAACTAAAAGTAAAAGTAATTAGCTGAAAGCTCTCATGAAATTTATAGTTATAAATTAATATGAAATATTTTTAATTTACTATTTGCATCTATATAAATTACTCAAGAAATATTTTGACTATTAACAGATTGAGTAGGTGTCAAATAAAGATTCAGATAATGCTCATGAAAAGTATTGTATGGGATTACTAAGCTGGCAGATTTATCTTAAAATTACACAGCTAGACTAAGATTTTTTATAAAATAGTTTCAAATTGCTTAACTAATCTGAGACCTCAACTTGTTTAAGCTTTGCTTACTTTTTAAGCTGCATTTTCTATTTATTGAGAACATATTTTAATCATCTCTTTCTCATTAAAATTCACATAGTTCTTAGGCCGCCTTTGACATATTATGTTTTAAAAAAAAACTGCTTAAAATATATTTAATTATATATTCAATTCAAAATATATCGCTTGCTCCTCTTCTCTTTCGCTCTATAGAGCTTCAAAAAACCACAATGCAACACGTGTTCCACACACAAAAGTCCAGGCTCTAAAAATCCAGTACTAATTAAATTTAAAATTGTTGAGCTTAATCACGTGATACACACACAAGAGTTAGATACAATCGGATGAAGGCAAGGCAATATCAATTGGCTGACAGTATGCTAAATTATGGATGATGCCCCTGGGGCGACAATCCGCATATCGGTTACCATGTGCCCGCATAGCGCACACGTGACACACGAGCAGCGAGCGTTGTGCGCATCCTGGTTGAGTCTTGTGGCAGCCATAACCGATTCGCTTCCTTCCGCCGACACACCTCGTCACAAAAGGCGTCGCAAATGAGCGAAAGGCGAGCGGAAGCAGCCGGAGGACACGTTAAACCAGGACTCCGCTCCCCCTACGCCCCCTTTCTCATCTCGGGCTCAAACCCACATGTGGTTAATTATAATTACGCAATTTTAATATCAAAACAAGGCACGGCACGAAAGTCAGATTGTGGCTTGGGTTTGGGCTCGGGTTCGGGTTCAGGTTGAGGTCCTGGACAACCTACCTTTAACTAACTGCCGGCCACAGAGGGTTGTTGTTGGCGTTGAAAAGGCGCAAAATGATGAATGAAATACGACGATATTCAATGACAACAAGCAACCCCCAGTGGCACAAGGAGCTCGACAGGTTCGCGCCCACCCCACCCTCGTCCCCGCCCACAACTCACGCACACTTTGAGCTTTGATTGAGCATATCCGGTGGGATTAATGTGGGGTAGATGTTTGCGGCTATTTATGCCCACAAGTCAGCTCCTGCTACGCCTCGTCCAGCCAACCGCAAAATATTAGCTTTTATGATATTGATAGAAGCCGATGTCTATTGACAATTAAACAATAGGCCAAGCCAGGGGGCGGAACTCTCATTCGCTTCTTGTTGCCACAACAAGGCACGAATATGAATACGAATCCGAATACGAGCACCCATATGCCACATAGGGCAACTTGATAACCATCTAATACACAGAACGCCCGAAATTGGCGCAGAAATTAATATGCGCCTCTCGGCTCGGGTTTGGGCATGGTTATTACTGCTTGCGGGTCTTTTATTTGCGTTGATTTTTATGTTTATTAGCGGGATTAATACGTCGTTAATCTAATCAGCGGACATTTGGCCCATTGACAGACACAACTTGTGCGTGGTTTGGGCTTATTGCGTGCTTAACCCATATGCTATCAATTTAATTGCCAAACAGTCTCTATTTGGGTGAACTAGACTGTCAATTGGCAGCGAATGCAGAGAAAAATAGAAATAAAAACTTGAAGCGATGCACAGAAGCAGTAATTGATTTGAAAAACTATCTATTATTAATGGAATAAAAAGCAATTCAGGAAAAGAATTTCTCTCCTAGTTTACAGATTGTACTCTCTCCATATCTTCACTCCCATTTGAGTTCGCATATAGTTATCATAGTCAACATCTCAGCTACTTATGTGTCGAATATACAGAGATGTGCAGATTAAGGCCACAGAAATGCGCATGGAAATAGTAGATATGTATAAGGTATAGGTCATTAGGGTCCAACTCAAAGGTAATTTATGCGGAACACGCTGTTTACTTGAAGCAACAAACAAATTCATTTAAATACGTATTTTGTTTGGGGAAAAACAACACGCAGTTGCTGGCAGAGCATCAAGAAAATAACAAACAAAGGTGACAGAACGACAGAGTCAGAGTAGCAACGAGAACGAGAGAGAAAGAGAGAGATGCGAGCCAAAGGTCATCTAATAAAAATTCAAATGATAATTATGACAATCGTACGTGATAATTGCAGAACGACAGAGGACTCCCACTCACACACAAGCACACAATGCATACACCTCAGCGCACACGCGCACACTCACACACATACGTATGCACTCTCTAACACCCCCACAGCTCTCTGGATGATGGCCTGTCGTGGCTGCAAATGGTTCCAAAAACAAAAACTAGAAGCTGCCGACTTGTGACAGCTCTGGAACATAAACAAACAGACGGCGGACGAAAATCAACTAATTAGTACGTTGCGCGTTGCGAGGCAGGGGACGAACTGCAGGCAAAGATTAATAAATAAATGGAGATTTGCTGTTATTTATTTTTAAACATATTCTGGCACAGACACCACGGCAACAGGCACGCACACCCAAAACCGGGTCAACTGCAGCCCATGGGCGAGGTCAAGTTTTGCCAATCATATGGAGAATTTCACTTTCAAGAGCTCACGACTCGTAACTCTCTAACCTAATTAGCAGTGCCTATTTTAGTATACACAATTGAGTAAAAAACACTTTCCTCAAATTTCAGTCCGTTTTTATTCAATGTAAAGCTTAACCGTAGAAACCAAAGCCGGGACCTCCTCCGAATCCACCGAAACCGCCATAGCCGCCATAGCCGTAACGTCTAAAGCCGCCTCCATAGCCTCCATAGCCTCCGTAGCCGCCGAAGCGTCCGCCATAGCCGCCATAGCCGCCATAGCCGCCACCAAATCCTCCGAAGGGTCCGCCGAAGCCGAATTGACGCTTCTCACGCAGTTGCTCCTGAGCCTGTTCCTCGGCATAGGCGAGGGAGAGCAGGACTCCCAGAATTACGGCGAACAGGATAGCGGCACGCATTGTAACTTTTTGTTCTCGAATAACTTGTGTTTTAGACAAATTGAAAGATCGAACTGTGTCTGACCATTGGGCTGGTATACGCTTTTATAGGCTACGTTTCTATCGTTTAACGCCTCGATATTAATGAAATTCAAGAACAATCTACACAGAATTCCCCCAACTGTTTACCAAAAAAATAAAAACAAAAACAAACTTGTTTTTTACTTAACTCAACAGAACAAAAACACAAACACAGCCCACTTAATCTTTGCGGTTTTTAGTTTTGACAGGCATTGTGACGAAATAGATGAGTTTGAAAAAAAAAACGGGTTTCAGCTTGATTTCATTTTAAAGACACTGCCCAAAAAGTCAATGAGCCCCTATTAATATTTGATTTCTTTTCAGTTTATGCAAACTAGTCTAAAATCGAATCTAAATACGTTCTAATGTGATATATGTCTATATAGCTATATAGAGTTGTATAGAGAAATGGATATATATATATATATATCAGAAATATATATATTTAAGGTAAATTTGGGGATTTTTGGTAAATTATCGGGCACTAATTTTTTAACTGTCAATAGGCATGATATATATTATTTCATTAACTAATATTGTGATATAAATATATGTATAGATTAATGTAACTGTAAAGTTTCTATTTTAATTATGATAAACCAAATCTGTTTTTGTTTTTTGCGGCTTTTCGAAAAGCTTTTAACCCGTTTTCAGAATTTTAACTTATGTAAATGTAAATTAGTTCGAAAACTGTTTAACAATTTATTTAAATAAGACATTTTGTGACGCTATCAATAATAATCGAATGGAAATTTTCAAACCAGTCTGCTTTGCACAATTTATTCAAATTTAGTTGGAGGATCATTTAGCAAAACAAATCTGGAACAGAAGCAATTTCATATGGAAATTGGAAACACTTCTGTCCTAGGCTTTAGGCCGTTCAAAGAGATATCAAATTTTGAAGCTCAATATTTTGCTTATAGAAAAAATATTATGAATCAATGAATATAAAATGAAATCAACTTGATTTAACTAGAAGTTAAGTGTTGATCAAAATATTAACGACCGTCAAACGTGCTTAAACATTCACGAATTTATTTGATTGATCGGATAGAGTATTTCCTATATATAATGAGCCTTATCATAGCAATCGCTTTTAGAACAGGTGTGAAATGTTGTTGTTCTTATTCGAGTTGACTGTAAAGCGAAGTTGCGCTGCTATTGCGGAAGCTGGATAGTTGCTGAGCTTGGGAGGTAAAAACTAATTTATGTTTATCGCTGGAAATGCCCAGAATGATCAATGATTAGGCGGCAAGCAAAAGCATATTAAATTACCACATTTATAAGAAACAAAATAAAAAAGCAAACACATACAATCAATTTTGATCTGCTTTGATCTTTAGCTTTGTTTTTATTTTTTCTTTCATTTTGTCTTCGGCTTTGAGATGCGAGTAGGCAAATAAAAGTTCCAACTTGTAGTACAATCGAATTCGCGCCATAAATCAGCAAAAGTTGGCGCGACGCAGCGGAAGCATCGATCGATTGTATTGTCAACGGAGCGACAGAGCAGATCATCATCATTATATTATCATCATGATCGTGCACATTAGCAGTGTCTGGCTGTAGCTGTGGCTCGCTGTGGTTTCCAAGTTCCACCCAGTTGCACATGTGCGCCGCAGACTTTGAGTTCGACAACGCGATTTTCTTCTGGCGAGTTTTCACTTCGATTTTCAATATGAGTGTGTGTGTTGTCATGTGATTTAAGGGTACCCGTAAATCACGACGCTTGTCTAATTTCGTCTCGCTTGAAATTCCCCGCATACTTGCCAGCTCAATGGAATTATTTCTTCATTTCGAGCCTGTCAAGTGCCTCCAGCACCCTGCCCCACATTTTCGCACATGATCGTCACAATCTATCTTTGTATTTGGCAGTCTCTCTTTCGCTCTGTCTCTCTTTCCTGCTGTTTGTCTTTCCATATATATATCGATACGGCTTGGTTTTTGCGCACCATTTATCGCAACTTTATCTGTCGACTGCATTCGTATCTGTAACTGCGTCTTCATCAGCGTCTGTGTCTGCTGATCGTACAACTGTTTGTAACTTACTTTGCATGCTCAAAGCTCAAACCCCCAACACTGCCCCGCTGTCAACATTTGCCTCTGTCGCATATTGCCACCGATCGCCGATGTGTGCTTTGCCGATATTCGATCGAGCATAACATTTACAGACAAATCAGCCAGATCAACTCACACACTCACACTGGTTGGTCCATGTCTTAGTTGTTGTCGCTGTCTTGTTGGAGCCACCAAACGATCGCTTGTTGATGACTGAGTAAGCAGACAGAGCTACCAACTTGGTTGGCCACGTTCTACGCAGCAGAAATGAAAAGTGAAAGTAGTTGAAGTGTGAATAGAGCAACAAATAAATCACACTTCGGGTAATACCAATCACTGAAATATCTTAAAGTTCTTGTTTTATCAAGATCACAACAAAATAAGATTAGCACTCTCTGCTTCATTGACAGGTAAATTGCGTTCTATGTTTGCTCGACGTATTCTGAAGACTAGCACTTGTTCAATCTGTGGTAAATAACCTTAGCTGAACTCTATAAATATATAACTACTTATTACGGCAATCGTATATGAACTATTTATGGGTTTAGCTACAGGCGAGCTGTAAATTTGTGATTATTTTTCCCATGCGGACGGCGCCACTTGCTCGACACGCCCCACGACCCAACCCACACACAAACACACCTCAACAATAGGTGAAAATAGGAACCTGTCGGGTGCTGACAGGTAGAATGTCATATAGACATAGAACCATAAGCCATTTGGCATGTCATCAAAACAATGGGAGGCACCTTAAATCACGCAATGCGCACAGAAATTGAAGTTTCCATTTCATATTCTATCACGGGTTGTTTGCATGCATGTGTATGGGTTCAAGTATTACCTTTTTGTGCCCTGTCGAAAGTTAATTTGGAAATGTCACGAGTTTGACAGCCATTCGAATGTGCTTTAACTAACTTTTATGACACCAATTATTTGATTACAGCTAGACTAGTTGACATTTCCGACTGTCAGTTACCAGGTGAATTAATTACGTTCAATCGGAACTAGTTCACACTGGAACTTATACTGTTATGGCTTTCATATAAGTTGATTTAGTGGCAATAGTTGAAGAAATATTGCATAGCTTCCATAGTCAATGAATTGGTTCCTGGTAGAACTAGTTCATTTTGCATAAAACGACTATATATGTGAGAATTTCTTACAAATGCTCTTGTTCTCTTTTACTTATTTTTTTGTCATTTACATATCTTAAACGTGGAACCAGTTAACTTTGGAAATATTGGTCTTAAAGTTGATTGCCTTGAAATTGTAAATGTTTCTTGCTCACTATGTCCACTTCAGGTTTATTGCTCCTATTTGCAATTGATTAGTTTCAATTGGAACTAGTTCATTTCGCTTGATATTATTTGCATTAAAATTTATGTATGTGTGAATTTTTCCGAAAATACTTCGATAAATACATTGTTTTCATTACCTTTGTGCCATGTGAAATAAAGATTTATGCATATTCCTCTAGGTAAATGCGAATTGCAAACATTTCGATACGCAAATAAACAGAACTGCGAATCATTTGAATTTCGCTGCCTTTGTTCGATCGAAACTTTAATTTGGAAATTTCATTAGGATTATGGGGTAGATTTTCGCACATGCCCAAAGGTGACCTACATAAACGCTCTACTTGGGCCCAGCAAACAATAGAATCGATCCTACGTCGGGTGCTCTACGTGCTCTGCCTCTCAGGTAACTCCTATGCAAACGCAGCTGGACACGAACTGGACTTATTCTTTGGGTGGTTGCGTTACAGATCTTGCAGCTCCGAAATGCATTTGGTGTGATTTTTGGGTCACTTTGTGTGAGTTTGCGAATATTTGATGATCGGTTTCTTGTATGCAAAACATTTTTACAAATTTTTTAAGATTGTGATAATTTTTTCTTTTTTTGTGGGGTAACAAAATGTTTTCCGTTTTTTTTGTGTTCGCAGTCATAATAAGGCGTAACGTGTTGTAAGGATTTTTTACTGGGGTAGACATAACCTCAATTAGGTCGTGTTGACCTTTCGAGCATGTTTTCTGGGAAAAAGCAAAATAAAGAAACTTTTTAAGCCAATAAATAATTAGTTTCTAAGAATTTGTTTATTACTTTAAAAGAGAATGCTCAATACAACTCCAAACAAATCTGAAATTTATTAAGTTATTTCCTCCTATATTTAGTTATATTACTATAAGTAATTTTAATCTATATTTATTTATTTACTATATATATTTAAAGTATTTTTGTAGAGTTCTACATTTCTATAAATAAACTTTTATTTAATTATTTCTTTTAAATTTCTTATACATATCGTAATATTTGTTCGTGCACCTGGCCTTCATGCTCTACATTTTGCCGCCAAAATAAATTTCAGAGCTGACAGCTAAAACAAAATCCGTATTCAAATGCCGACTTCACGCCTAATCAGCGTCTAAGGCGCTGGACAAAGGCGACTCAGCATAATTTCGAAGACCAAAGGAAGAAAATTCGAGCACAAAATGTAAAAATGTCAGGCGTTCTTTTGGGTGAAAACTTCCCTTGGAAATTACAACTCTGTCAACATTGATCTTTGACCTTTACGCCCGAATAGCCAAATCGCCAGACATGCAAAATAATGCATATGAGAGAGAAATACGCACCTCAAGGGTGAAACTGGACTAAGGGCGCGCGGCTACAAAGGAGAAGCAGCAAAAGAAAGTGATATATAGCAGAGGGTACATGCTTATAAACTAAATTTGTAGAGTAAAGTACAGTTTGCATAGTTGCTATCTGGAGAGCAATATGGAATTTATTACAAATTTCCATCAGTTGGCCATAAAAATGATATCAAAGAGTAATTTCGAAAACCATTTGAATGAATTGCTGCCACGAACTAAGGGAAACTTTTCAACTAACCTCAGGTGATAGAGCTCATAAAAATAACACTTGAGATCTATCAATATTTATGAGCACCAGCCCTGAACCCTTTTAGCGTGCAACTCCTGTGGATGGCCGCCCCATAGGAATGGCCAACTCAATAGGCGCGACTCAAGTGGAGAACTGCCGAACCTCATGGATCTGTTGACAGAATACTTAGGGCCGAAACGTGGGCGTGAGCGTGGTCGTGGCCGTGGACGCTGTCTGGAAGCACGCGCCGTCGACAGTTGCAGGCTGGGCCATAACTTTTCCAAGTTGTCAGAGCGTTTAGCTACTTAAGCACTTGAGATATCATTTTTGGACGTCTGTTCAGCACTCTCTCTCATTCAAACCCTCTCCCTCTCTCTATCACTCCATCTCTTTCTCTTTCTCCTGCTCAGTCTTAATTGCATTGCTTTGATGCCACACATGTCACACACTCGAGAGTCAAGTTGGCGCTTCATTTAATTTTTGGGGGAGTTTCGTTCTCGTTGCCGTTCTCGGCGTGTTAATTTTTGGTATTAGTAAATTTATTTGGTTTTTGGCAGAGATTTCGTCGCTGGAAAATTTATTAGCACATTAAGATAAAAATGTAGTCGTTTATGTCTTTGGCTCCATGGCTGGGATGCCTCTTCAGTTGTGGCACTCGTGCCGCTCGCTCCTCTTGCATTTGACATTAAATTTTATTGCCTTTTTTGCTCGACGTGGAAGGGCGGGGAGGCACTGTGCCTAGGGGCTGGGCGTGGCATTATCGCATCATTTGCTCGTCATCTGCTCCTCCTCAAGCATTTGTGGAATCTTGTAGTTACGTATTTTGAATAATGTCAAGCATCTTTATGCTAGATTTATTTGGGGCTTAAAACATTTTGGGCGCGTTCTGTGGGCCCAAAGTTGGATTGGCAGGTGCGGTTCCCCTGCGGCAATAGCTTGAATGCGTTTCGATATAATAATGGTACTTTTTAATGCTTCTACTTAATGGTAAACAAATTCGACAAATTTGCTTAGGGAAGGTGACTGGAGGTTGTAATACTTTAGCTTTTCCCGAGTGTTGAATGTGGCCGCCAGCCTGCCATTCATATTCTTGGCTTGATTTTCAGTGTTCAAGCAAATTGTTATGCAGCAACAAGACGCATTCATTTTGGCTTCGAAGACAATAAATTACTGTAGTTGTAGTCAAATAAAAAAAAAATAAATTACATATTATTACATATGTACTATTTGTATACTATTTTATATAATATATGTTCTGTTACTCTGAGATATAAGATATATAAACATTTAGTACACGTGATCGGCTTACATTAAAAAAAACTTAACTAAGCTATTACTTAACAATCATGCAAAGTGCGATTGACGCAGTTTCTAACTGCTGTTCGTAGTTCAGTAGTTAATGTCAGTATTAACCATAAACTACATGTCCTTTGCTTGTGAGAAACTGTGCTGCACTTACCTCCCCCGGAGCAAACATTCAAAATTCCCATAGAAGGATAACGCAGCAAGTTCCGCTTAGGAAGTCAAACTTCCTGCAAACGACTGCGAGGGTGTGAGCACTCGAACTCCGCCCCGATTGTGTGGAGGGGTGGCCCGGTTGACAAGTCCTGAGTCATTTGGCTGGGCTGATTTGCTTTGCTGGCTTGTTATCCTGTGCACTATGCCTGTCCGACCACAGATTGAGTGCATGACTGACCAAAACAGGACTGTGGGCTACCTTGACGAACGGACTAACTGTCTGACTGACAATTAAGCGACACAGAGCGGAAAATAGACGTTGCGACGTAGCATGCAACATCAAAGCTGCGGCCAGCTGTGGCAGGTTCGTTTGATTTTTCAGTTGTTCGTCACATGACAGCAGAGACAGCGCCAGTGCCGTGTGAAAAAGTGACTTGGAGATTTTTGTATACCAACAGGAAGTTGACGCTGCACAGGAAATGTGATTTGTAGTTTTTATTTCTCCTTTTTTTATAACTATATTAAAACTTTGTTTGTTTTAGCTTCGCGTCGCCTGAAGTGTCCCGTGTTGAGTGCCGCCCGTGTCCTGCCTCTGACACAGGTGAGCGTCCGCGTTGAGTTGCGCTTTTTTCTACATCATTTTCAGCAGCTCTTTAAGTCGGCTGCATGACGAGCCGCCATTTTGTTTTGGAAAGTCAATGCTCCAGGTTGACGCTGTTTTATTTGACAACGCGTTCCAGATACAGTATCACAAAGCCAAGCCATGGCAGACATGGATACTGTTATTTATATATACTCAGAAAAAATATAAAAGTTAACTGTGGGGTATTTCAGCCTGGGCAGTAAGATTGATATATAAAAATTAATTACAATTATCATTTCCATTTATAAATTGACTTTGTAAATGAAATATTCTCTTATATAATAAATCTAGTCTATTTTGTAGCTTTGTTTGTTTTCATTTATTTTATTTATTTTATATTTTGCCTCAGCTAACGTCTCGTCATAGTTTCTTTCTCTCTCTCTGAGTCAGGGTATTTAGAAGTCCATCAGCTTTACGAATTGCATTTTATAAAAATTTTCATTTCCTTTGCTCCTTTTTTTTGGCGCATGTCCTTTTGCGGCTGCGGCTGCGGCCTCAAAGGCGGAAATGTCGGGCTCATGTGTCGCCGTGTGCTGTTGATGTTGTCTGTTTGTATGTGTGTGTGTGTGTTGTCACTGGAAGTTGTAATCAACATTTTTGCAATGAGCAAAAGGCTGCCAGAAATTCATTTCTTCTCATGCAAGTATGCATCTGTGTGTGCGTTTATCAAAAGAGTCAACTGTGCGCAACCTGGTTGCTCGGCGCTGAAATTTTCAATTTAATTTTCCTGTGCTGCCTTTTCATGCTGTTTGCTTTGACTTCAGCTCTGCTGCCTGGCTGTCTGTATGCATGTGTGTGTGCTGCTTTTTGACGCATGACAACACGCCGGTGACAGGCGCATGTCCTTCTGGCCAGCAACGGCTGCACCTACACCCAGCCTTCCGCCTTCAGTTCATCCCATTCTCGTCCAGGTCTCATCCTGCTCATGCCGCAAAAGGAAACGCGCACGCTGCTCATTTGTCGCACATTTGGCTCGTCTGCTTTTACTTTTGCTGTTTTCTTTTTAATTTTTGCTAGAAATTGAAGTGTCAGAAATTTTGACATTCGAATTGTGCCTTATGACAGATCGACTCCAGGCCAGAGGTGGCACAGAAAACGCATTAGCCCAGAGCAAACACCATATGGTTTATCTCTTTACAATTGCCCGGCACCTTGGCCGCGCGCAGCTTCTATGATTTCCATTTACATTTTAAGGAACATATCTTCAGACCTCATACGTCTCTAATACTTTGAAGAAACTGCAAATGATAGAATCGAATTTTACGGGTTCTTTTGAACTTAGATTGTACTGCCGCTGATCTAATTTGGTTTATTGAAAGTTAAAATATATCTCTCAATATTAAAACTATTTTCATACAATTTCAATCAATCTAAATTAATATATAACTTCGTTTGTTAAGACTTTCAATTGGAACTAACAAAATAGTTGTTAATAAGCCAAATATTTTACATTAACCAATGCTTAACTGCAGTTTAATACACAGAGACGTGTGGCACAGCATTCACATAAGTAAAGATATTTCAAACGTTCGTGAAAGTCAAACCTTTATCCCTAACTCCAAGAACAGCCCGCTAACCCAAAAAAAAGGGGTTCGGCTTTGGGCTAGCGCGAAGCTAAAGAAAAATTATGAATTTATGCAGATCGTGTTGTAAGGGAGCGACAAAGATTCATTTCGTGTCATCAGTCAACTTGATGGTGTAATTATATAAAATTACAAAAACAACAACAGCAGCCGCAGCAGCAGCTGAAAGCCAAGTTCAAGTGCTGTGCAGAGCCGTGGAAAGTGTTAATAATGATGATGCCGAAACAGGATGCTGCTGATGCTGGCTGCAGCAGAAACAGGATCTGTCGCACACAAATGCAAATAATTGACTGTTACGCGCCTGTTAGCCTGCACACAGGACACTGTGGCCAGGCAGTTTATTAATTTACATGTCAAACGAAACTCGCGAAGGAGACGCAGACAGAGCGAGTAGAGA
This sequence comes from Drosophila hydei, assembly GCF_003285905.1. Taxonomy (NCBI): domain Eukaryota; kingdom Metazoa; phylum Arthropoda; class Insecta; order Diptera; family Drosophilidae; genus Drosophila; species Drosophila hydei. Next base: position 1,100,626 of record NW_022045657.1, read on the forward strand.
GAGAGAGTCTCTGTTGGGTGTCAAAAGGTGAAATTTCAAACCAAAACACAACTACAAAACTGTATAGAGACATTCGTATCCGACAGATACTTTCCTGTTCCAGCGAAACTAACGAGATTTATCTTCATTAAAGTTGAACAAACGTTTTGCTTTTTTATGGCCGGCAGCAGTTCCGGAAGTGCACTACCTGTAAATAATTCCAGGGAAGGCGGTTCAGCTCAAAGCGTTTGACAACAACAAACAAAAGCTGTGTTTGGGCTGAGCCAACAGCTCCAAGGCACTGCAGTTGCAACCAGATAGTCAGATAGTCGCACTTATAGATGCGAGCAAATTAGCAAGATCTTTGGAACAAAGACCCACCTCAGAGTGACCCAAAGTTGTCATCAAATTGAGCTGCAGGTGTCAACGGGCCTGGTCAAGATGTGACCATTAAAAAACAAGAAAACACGTCGCCCAGGCCGTTAAAAAGCCATTAAGAGCCATGAAAAAAGCATTTGGACGGTCGCTGCTCTAGAAAAAACTTATAAAGTTATAAATTAAGAAACAATTTTATGAGCACCACGAGTCAACGCTTGAGGTTCACAAAAAGTTCACTAAAATAGGTTTTTGGAATATTTTTTAGTGCAGAATCGCCGGATGTTTGTGTAGATAATTAGTTATACGGAACTCGCATGCCAGCAGGGCTTGGTGTATACCAAGAAAAACTTCTAAGGATGCGCACAAAGAGAAATGGTAAAAGGCATTCGCGAAGCGCTAATTAGCACAGAAAAGTCAAAGGCTTTGCAAGCTGGAAATTAGCAAATGTGAATGACTTTCAAGAGAGAATAGTGAGCCAAATATTACACAGTTTGCCAGCCTTGAAGTAGGCGATGGTTGGTCACATTTCAACAAAATGGCTTCAGGACAACACTCAACACAGGACACATGAATGTTGCCCTTTTTCGCCTTGACCCTTTCTTTTGGCGAAACTGTTACACATACGACTGGGGCCATTTTGAAAGTATTCGCGCAGCTTGACCTATGAGGGCAACTGGGACTCGGACACTCCCCTGGCAGCAAGCCGGACAAACGGGAATTGAGAGTCGCAGAAAAACAGTGCGCACTTTGGAAAGGGCGCGCAAAGCTAATTTGAATATAAAAATCATTAAAATTCAACGTGAAAACGTCTTAAGTTTCCTGCTGTTTGCAAGACGAGTGCTCAGAACTTGAATTCGTACTGTGAGAAGAAATGCTCAAAAGTACGGTGCTGACCTCTGATCCCGTTGGGTGTCCTGTGCGCGTCCCAAAGGACATGCGAAAATTACGTGCGTGACTGACCAATGTCCAGCGCTGACCAATGTCCAGTTTGTAAGCTGACCGCTGCACAATATCCTTTCGAGCGAAGGGATGCGAGCTCAACTCGTTGTCCTTCAACTGTCCCGTCTGAGGATGAGCAGCAACTACTACTTACCGCTTGCCTCATGTCTCATGCCTCATGCCTCATGCCTCATGCTGGCGTCCTAATGATTAATAAAGTCTAATTTATGAAAATAATCTGTTTGCTTCTGCAATGGAGAATGGAAATGGCAGCCGCCTTTTGTTGCGCCCTTTACTATATGTATTTGAGCATTCATATATCTATGGCCCAACCACCAGGTGTAATTCGAATCGCAATTGCGCTGCATAACTTATCAGCCTGACAAACCAAAACAATGCCAACATCAATCAAAAGATTTCCCCGCGAGAGCTTTACAGTTCAGCTTAGGCATGTGTTTTGTATAATTAGCTAAAAAGGATTCATTACGTTCAGCATAGAATAGGATTACATAAACGCAATTCCATTCTAGCTTTTGAACTTTGCAAAGGTGATGGAGATGAGGAAGAGCGTGAGAGATAGAGTGAGCTTTGAGAAGATATTTGGAGTGAGAGGAATAAGTTGTGTGGAGACTTAATTAAAGAGATAGAGAGAGAGATAGAGAGGGAGAGAGAGAGAGAGGGAGACGGAGAGAGAGACTAAGAGACACCGAGAGACAGAAAAAGGAAAAGGGAGAGAGAACAGAGAGAGATATACATAGAAAGATAGAGGAAGGGGGGAGAGAAAGGGAGAATGAGAGAGAAATCATATACTTTAACAAAAGATTTGAACCATTATAATCTAAAATTAATTAAGTATAATTTAATAATTAAAAAAACTCCTTTTTTAAAGATCCTCGATAAATATTATTGTTATGACTACTATTCCCAAAAAATACTTAAGTAATATATTTGTTGACTTCATCGAAAAAAGTTTTCAACTCACGCACACTTCAATTAATATTTAACGAGCGACCTTAAATGGCACGTGTACTCTGACAGAAAAGAAAGAAAAAAAAACAACCAAGCCCAACCAAAGATGAGAGTGCAAAAGTCAAACTAAATAGACAGCAGTCGGAGAAGCTGAGCATTCGGGCATCCCAAATCAAGATCGGCAATGCAGATATATATAAATCAAACCAGAAGAATAGCAATGCAAAGCGATAATATGTACCAAATACAAAGAGAAGAAGGCGCTGAACAAGATCAACAAGATCAACCCTTCAGTGCAAACATTTTGATCTCGGGCATTAAAAAGCAAACAAAAACAGCCCAAAACCAAACCCGATTTCAATGATAGCCCAGAAAGAACAAAGATGATGACGATGTTGGTGGCGATCCCCGATGCTGATGCTATTGCTGAGTGCCCTAATTTGTCGAGCTAACTCCGTTTCGAGCATAAATGGGTTAAGGAGCCTACGAACCGCACACTCTCACACACACAGATGCACACTAAATGGTCCACAATGGACTCGGAGGCTGTTGCACGCGCAGGGTCCCAGACCTTGGTCATAGGGTTAGATCGGGTGCAAGAGTTTCGTCTTCTGTTTGCTACGCCTGATCGGCTTAAGAGGCACATTGAAAGGATTACGAGATCTTGGCTGCCTCTTTGTTTGTTTTCTATCGCCAGCTACTGTCTCGCAACCCTCTAACACCGACAAAAAGAGACCTGGATGCTGTCATTGAGAGGTTTTTTTACTCTCAACTAGCTCTTGAATGCTCATTGAGTTTTACGCAGCCGAATGAGACGATTAGCATAGCAATCCGATTGTGAGGATCTGCAATTGTTGCCATTGTTTATAAGGTTTTTAACACTCTCTCAGAGGGTTGTTCCCACTGTTGTGGGCGTGTGAGACACGTTTCCCTTCCCACACCTAACTCGACTCAAACTGCGCTCAACGGGGCGCTCTGTAGCATCAGCCCTTGCCAATTCTCACTATCTCTCTGGCCTATTAGACGAGCACTTGTCACGTTGTGCGAGTGTGTGTGTGTGTGTGTGTGTATGTGTGCGTATTTCGAGTGCCATTGAAAAGGCGTTGAAGCGCGCAATTTTACGTGTTATTTTCGCTAAATTGCACTAATCGCTTAAACTTTTCAGCAAGGAACGGAACGCAGGGGGAAGGTGTTGCAACCAAGGGGTAATAGGCAGAAGGGAGGAGGTCTACTTAGTATTTTGTCATTGTCATTGCGGCTTATTAAATAAGTGCTCATGGCAACGGCAGCGACAACGGCTTAGAGCGCATTTGAATTACGTATTAAATAGAAATTAAATGTCTCATGTAATCTGTTCAATAAGCATTTAAAAGCTTTTGATTATGACTGACTGACTTACAGTGAATCATTAGGCATTCTTCTAATCAACTTAAATTGATTTTCAGATCAGTACATATTAAGATTTATATTAAGTCAACAGAACACGTTTATAGTTGTTAAAAATATTCCATGTTCAATGACGCTCAATGGAAATCGAGAACAATTTGAATGTTTTTGAATGAAAAATAAAACTATATATAATTATTAAGATAAACTTTGCACTTTTAGACGAACAAAACAACAAATTTAAAACTTGATTGCCAGGCTTCAGCTATAAATAAGTTTCTTTAAATATTAATAGCCCAAGTTTCTATACCGAATTATTCAACACAATGAGACAAAACAGACTTTTTGAAAAATATAATATTATCGATATTTTATAATATACGTGTATATTATAGATGCCATGTATTTCTTATACATTTCATTCAATTTGAAGTAAAAGTTGTTTATTTTGACTTTGGATGTGCCGATTGCAATTTTTAAAGCCCCAAATGGAAAAAAACAAAAAACAACTTTTCAGACAAGCAAAATAATTCATGTGGTACAAAGGGAGCCAGAGTATGCCGTAGCACATATCTGATATTTTGTCTATATGTATATATGTATATACTATATACTATATACGAGTTATATATACATATATATATATTTATGTATTGCTGCCAGCCGCAACTCAAGTGTTGTTGTTGCCATTGCTGCAGACAGCGTGTTGATAAGAAGCATTTTGTTTCTTTGAACAACTGATAAGCCCCATTAAAAAAGAACGCTGGACCGAGGTCGATTGACCTGCTTTTAAGCGGCGGCTTGTGCGCGTCCGTTTCATCAAAAGTGCTTTCTAGCTGCCACGCTGCCACGCTACCACGCCCCACCCCCAATAGCCATCCGCTCGCCCCTCTTACAGCTGCGCATATTTTTGTTGATGACAACTTGTCAATTGTCTGTCTGAAAATGTAAACAAAATTGCATAGAAAATCACATGTTGAGCCAGAACTCTCCACTCATAATTAGCAGCTAAATAGCACTCAAATAAAGTATAAAAATGCACAAACTAGAATGTATAGTGTATGAATACACTATACATATGTCTGAGTATCTGTCTTATCTGCGCGCATCAGCATTTTGCGCGCATTATTCATTATAATCGCAAATGGTTTATATAAGTGGAATAGATAGTAAAGGCAAGTGTGATTGTTGTTGTTGTTGAGTTATTTTTCCTGTTATGGCTCGATTAACTCGATTCTATAAGTATAGCTCTCTAGCTATATAGCTGATGCTGCTGCTGCTGCTGCTGCTGCTGTTCCATGCTGAACTTTTGGTCCTGATCTATATGCAGCGAATGCCGATCTTTGGTGACATCAATTTTTAGGGTGAACAATTTCAATTAGGTTTACGCTGAACCGAGATTGAGATTAAAGACGCCAAAGAGCGCTGTCCAGCAGCTGCTTAGTTGAGCATGAACAGCAGCAAATCGATTGCCAAGTCGAGAATTTGCCATTGATAATTGCAATTGTTGTGCACGTTAATCAGGCAAACTAGACGTGCAATCAAATGTATCTATAGCTAAAACTGAATGAACGTGTTATAGATGGCAAATAAACTGAAAATTCATTTTGAGTTCAAGTAACTTTTTGCTTAAGTCAAAGCTCCTTAGTTCTTAAATGTTAAAAATCTGAATTGATTTGGGCTGAGCTGTTATATATAACTCGACTGCCTTGTTTCTCAGTCCAGCTTATGCTGATATAGACTATAATTTTTAGTGTAACTTTTCTCTTATTGTAGCTGCCAGTATCCCACGCTGTGCAACAATGCCGCTCATTTTGAGTGGCTCAAACAATAGATACATATTCATATTAGATGCACATTAGCTGCCGCCAAACTCCCCTCCCTCGCCTTTGGCACTCGTATTCACATTCAGGCGCTCAGGAGCGGCTGCTGCAGGAGCCGCACGATCCCACGAGACCGAACTCCGAGCCCAAAACGCAAACAAAGGTTGCTTTTTGTCTGTGCCAGTTGAGGCATAGATGGATGGTTAGATGGATGCTACGCTTGCTGCGCTTACTGCTCTTCTCTTTGGCCAACCGCAAATTGTCGCCAAGGAAGCTGTAAATGTTGTCTAATGTGCACCCTCGCTGTCCCACACACACACTCACACCCGAACACACAGCTAACAAGATGCAAACTCTTAGATACAATGGGCTCGGGCTGGCCACAAAAATACCGTTTAATGAGCACAGCTTGACGATTCTGTAGATCTTGTCAAAGGATATTGATATTAGCCGGCTGCCCATTATCTCGAAAATCTTTTCCTTAAGCCATTTCGGCAATAATTCTTCGTACTTTATGTGCCGCTCGCTCTCTACCTTACACACTCTCCCTCTCCTTTTCGATTGACCGCAAGCTGTCCGTGTCGAGAGTTTCGATTGAATTACCGTTTCCTTCCGCTTCCCTAAGACACATAAAAATCTAAATAGTTTTGGGACACTCCAGAGAAGGACCCAAAAAAAATGCAGCGATTGCAAGGCTCGAAACGGACCTCGATTGGATGGCAATGAATTGGCTTGGAATCTATTGAAATGCCGACGAAATACTGAATATGCAAAAATTTGATTAGCTTGAGAGCTGTTACAGTAAAAAGAGCTACAAGATAAAATCTAAAACAAAATGGAAACTGAACTAAGAAAACCAAAATAAAATGGAAACCGAAAAGAAAACTGAGTTCACGAATCGAAGAAGTTAGTTCATAATAAAATGTCTTCTTTTAGAATTTTAATAATTATATTTATTTATATTTAGTTTAGGAAATATCTTTAATTGCAAAACAAATAAGCTCTAGCTCATGTAGTGTAGTGCAGCTTAGCCTCATTTTTTTCGCTTGCTGTGGCAGACAAAAGGCGTAAAAGGATAATGCTTCGCACACTTGAGACTCATCATCTGTGCACTTCACATGAATGTGTAATTTTATATGCAATGAATAAGTTGCTTTAACAAAGCCAATGGTTCTCAAGCAAGCTTAAAGATGCCTCTAAATATGCCTTCATTTGATGGATATAAAGGTGTGAGTGAATAATTAAATATTGCGTAAAAATGTGAACAAAATAAACTGAAGATACGAAATTTAAATAATCAGACTAAATATCAAAAAAATTTAATTTCTGATAGCATTTACACCTCTCCAGTTGTGAAAGAGTAGGGACATAATTTTTGAACCAGAATACGGTGTTCATACTCCTGCCTCTTCGTAAATTGGACGTAACACTAGGTGATAGATGCCCTGGGAACGTGTAGTCAGAAATGAAGGTTCACATATTGTCAACCTTTTGGTCAGCACCTTTGTAGCTTTTGCTCTTCATTGATTTGGTCAATTTGTGAAAGATTTCACACCCAAGACGCGTACATCATTAATTATGGCCCTAATCCGTCAGCATCCATCAACAGCTGAAGCCTTTCGCTCACCTCTGTGTCGCTGCGAGGTCCAGTTCGCAAAGTCCCTTTGCCAAGCGATGTACTCTGTGCATCATTAGGCGCAACTTTCTCACACTCAGCCAGGACGCTGGATAATAATTAACCATGCCAAAATAGCGAAACTGACCATTAAGACAGTTGCATCAGTCGGAAACTATTATCTCTTTAATAGCCATAAACACACGCGCTGGCCCCGTAAGGGGATACTTTTCATTCAGATGAATTCCTTGAGGTATTATATACCTGGTTGAATATTTCATAACTTTCTGCTGTCCAGTTTGCAACCCTTTGATTTTTCGTCTTGGGTTTATGCTTTTTTTACATACACATCCTTTTTCTTTGCTTAAGCCCTTTGTTTTTCTCGCCATTGTCCGGTTCGGGCACTTTGCATAATCAATAATCCTTGACGCTGGCTCCTTTCGCATTGTCGCATCGGCTGACCAGCGAGCCAACACGTCTGAAAAGATAAATTATGGTTTGTAGTCAAATTGAAGGCAAACAATCCGCACAAAGACGCATATACCGCACGGGAATTGTATCTGGGCGCAGTCTAGGGATCTCTGGCCGTCAGTATATGGGGTAGTCCTGCAGACACAGCTGCCTGCCCAGAGACTGGCCACTGGTCAGAGCTGCAATAGTCTGGTTGAAGGGGTGGAGTGTTAGTTTGACTATGGCTCTGAACTGTCTGTTTGTTTTTCTCTCCTTTCTGAATTTCTCTATTAATTTGATTGCACTTGGCCGTTAGCTAAGATAGGGTAGGATTTTGAGGGAAGTGAAGCGATGAATAAACTGTTATTCCATAAGGAATAACAGTTGATGTTTCTGAAATATATAACGATAGTCAATTGGTTAAGAGAGACATGGCATATGTAAGCTAGGAATTATCACGTGGCATGATACATATTATTTATTGGCACAAGATACTAGTCTTTGGTAGCTGTTAAGGTATATATATTTATGATAAACATGTCTAAAACTGTGCATCAACTCATCTGGTCTTCAATGGAAATATATCTGTTTACTTAAGCAAACACTGTCCTAGGCATACTAAGACACTACTTCTCGGTGATCAATAGAGTGACCCGTAGGCAGATACAAACATAATTACAGTTTTATTCAAATGGCTAAGGTCAGTTGACCTTTTGCATCTCCTCGGGTATTATTATCTCTGGGGTAACATTTGCTCAAGATATGACCGTTAGCAAGTCTTAAGACAAACGAGCAGCTGTGCAAATGTCAAGACGTAAGTGTCAAAATGCTCATTAATAACAGAGTCCTTAGCGCGGAATTGAAAGCCAGGATGTGATGCGATGCGATGCGATGCAATGCAGATGTGGCTGTGCTGAAGGATAACTGGAGCTGAGCAAACACATTGGCAGCCAGCAAAAGATGGATCGATGAGAATGCAAAAATGTGAAAGTACAGGCTAAGCCATCAAGGCAACTGGACAATGCGTAAACTTTGTCAAAGGATGTTTGCGCAAGTAAACATTGAGGCAACTATCCACAGGACATGCAGGACAATGTCTCCATGGAACGGTGTTAAATTGAAAAATTATGATAAATAGCATAATGGGAAGTTGCACAACAACAGAGCACACACATACCGAACATCCCACTGTGAGCAATGGAGTAAGTAATATGCAAAAAGGACACAAATAGACGTCAGGCAGGACGTCTCAGGATATGCGGCAAGGGTTGCGGCTGAAAGACAATCGCGACGAGTCGAGTGTTGAGTGCTGAGAGCTGAGTGTTGCTAAAGTGTGCAGCGGCCTATAAAGGAAATCCTTTCGCCACGGGATATCATTTACGCAAACTCCAAGTTTGACCGATCCCCAGCCAGGCCGCATGGCAGGACATACTTGCCGCGTGTGTGTTTGTCTCTGTGTGTGTGTGTTGGCACAGCTTTTGTTTATCTATCCGGCAATAGTTCACATAAGCTTATCTATAGTCCTTTGCCAGCGTGTGTAAAATGTTTGCGAAAACTTCGCCAATTGCCCGGTTGGTCGAGGCGGGGGTTTGTTGGCAGCCGGCAAAGGGTTAAGCGAATCGCTCCATTTCGTTGCCCAGCTTCGCCTCTACTTAAAGGATATTCACAGCTTAGTCGTGTAATGCGTTTGGCGACTGTCCTGTTTGCATTTTATTCGCCAGCGAGCGATAAATGTCACGTAAATTACATGCCCAGATTTTGGCTTGCAGCTCGTCTTTCTAAATCGCAATTCCCTATATACCAAGCGGCTATCAGTGAGTGCATTAATTTCCTTTATTGCTCCGCCCGACGTTCACGTCCTGTGGCGCGTATGTCCTATATGAAAATATTATACTGCACTTGGGAAACGTTTCTTTTATTAAAGAATTGTATAAGTTGAGATATGTATAGAAGAAAGCATCGCCAAATTGGAAAAGAGTACTTTTTAGGATATCATTATGTCTACTCAAGCCTCAGGTAACTATTTATTTTTAAGTATGCCCAATAGGTAATTCCCGAGAAGTTAATCTTACTTATTCTATATTTGTTTACCAAGTCTATATTAACTAATATGAGAAGCTCTCATATCAAGTCAAAGACAAAGTTTTTAGGTTTAGGTTTTTAGTTTTAGGAACTATTAACTAATCTTCAGTGTTGTCTTTATACTTGCAACTCTCACTCTCTATTAATACTTTGTGCATCCACATGAAGACGGAGCCACAGCTGAAACTGGAACTGGAGCTGCGTCTCTGGCTGTAGTCTGTTGGCATGTGTCTGTCCTCTTCATTTGCCGCTTAATCGCTGTTGACGCGCATAAATTTCAGTTTGCTTTAGGAGGCAATTAATTATAAGGGGTATCTAGCGTTCTTCTGGTTCACCCCTTTACGCATTTCCTCGTATTTATTTTGTCAACAATCGGATTAGGCTGCGTGGTAATACGATCGCCCCCGAATACAAACGAGGGTCCACGTCGAAGCCGTAGCGCTGCGTTCTGTGATTTCGTTGAGGTGAGAAATTGATATATCCAAAGTGTTTTGAAATGTTCGAAAATGTTTCAATTGACAACTGTCAGAAGGCGGCATGTTCATGTTTTGTACAGCGCATGTCTAATTTTAGAAGCTGCGTCTCTCAAACTTTCTCACCAACCACCCCAAGAGCTGGTAGCTCCAATTAAAATTTAATTTTTAAGCAAACACTAATTGCGCTTTTTATTTTCCCTCGGTTGACTCGATCTACGCCCCTAGCAAACCCCTATTTAAGGTATTGCTCTCGCCCTACTTCCAATTGAGCTAGGCTGCATGCTTGTTCGCCTGTCGCAGGTGGTTTATTTCATGGTGGTTCAGTGGTGCTTGCGTGCCAAGAACGCAAACACACAGATTTTGTTGTGGCAGCCAAGGCAATTTTATAGTTTCCGGATCAAAAGATCATTTCCTGGCAGGATGCTTGCAGGCTGCTCCTGTGAGTGGGCTTGTGGGAAAATATTTAGTCCTGGCTCCATACATATATAAATACTATTTATAGATTGCTAATGATGTGCTTTGACATGACAAACGCGGAGTCCTATTTAGATGAATAATCTGTGAAATTAACTGTTTACTCATATCGAAACTCGATGACTAGCATTCAGTAGTCTCTTTTCACTACAACAGTTGTGATTTGCCCAACTTCAGCCTTCAAGAAGAAGAGTGTGGCACGCGATCGAGACATATGTAGGCCTAGTGCAGTTGCCGTGAACACTTGTGCTCAAAACCGCAGAGTGCCGAGTGCTAAAAGTGCACCCGCTGTCCAGCGTCCATGTCGATGTCCTTAAAAGGCCAGCTGAAACCGGACACTGACTGCGCATGCGCAGCAGTCGAAGCATATCCTGCGGGCGGCTACCTGTCGAGGATCGGCACTTGACTTGGCATTGTTTGATGTGATTTGTTTGGCTCTCAGTTACGTCTGCAATTAGGGCGCACTAAAGGAAAAACCGCAGCATGTGCCCAGGGTTTGCAGGTAGCGCAAGGTGCAAATCTGATCACGGTTCAGCAGCTCAACCTTTGCCATATGCAACGATTTGCAGCACTTCCTGCTTTGCCATACAATTGCGACATTTCACTGAAACTCTAGACAAAATACTAATTAAGCATAAACTGACTAATTCCGTTTGTTGTTTCATTCCCCCAAGAAGTCTTTAAGAAAAGTGTGGGAAATTCTAGCTAGAAATTCAAATTGGAAATCTGTGTACCGCGCCGCGTTTTCTCGCGGTGTTCAAATTACGCTCATTGCAGCGCAGGCTGCGCACACCCGCGCACTTCTCTTAGGTGCCCCTCAGAGTCCGGGTGGAAAATGCATTTTTCCTGCTCGCTTTCTTGTAGTTGAATATCCTTGGGAAAGGCAAGCGCAGCGTACCTTTCACTTCATTGAGTCAGTTTGGTATCTGTATGTTTCTTGTGGTGTGTAAATATTTGAATATTTTACGTGATTTTGGAGCTGTTGGATTTCCTGGTGACCCGGATACAGGATGTATTTGCATAGGCAGTTTATGCTGTGGATCAAAACAGGTGTAGGAAGTGAAACTTTCACAGGATGCAACCGGCAAGTGAATGGATACAATAGTGAACATGTAGGATAGGGATACCTTGAGCCAAACGTCTTCCGCTGAAGAAATATGCCAACAGGAACCTGAGTGTCAGGACTCGGCCAACTTGAATAGCCCAATACTCAAATGTGATATCTAACCAAGAGAGCTTTGATAGATATAAGTTCATAAGTCAATGAGAAGCATATCACAATATATGAAATATTCTAGTACACGAATTATATATTGCAGATCAATCAATCTCTCGATCAGCTCGATCAGCTCTGAGCTAGTCCAGCACACCTCCTTTCCTCTTTGGTAAACTTGACGTCGCACCCTCTAACCTCGGTATGGTAAACATGTCAATAAATCATTAGATCATGCGGCACTTGCATGTCATCCATCCACTCGAGTGTCAATAAAGCAACAGCCACAACAACAACAACAACAACTATGAAATCAATAGCCGGAAAATAGTTGACAAAGCAACCGTAAAACAAACACGCAACCAAAAATCCAACACCGAAAACACCAGAAATCACAAATTAGCTACACGAGTGTGAGAAGCCAGCAGCAAAAAATTACCGAAAGGAAAACCCCCAAACGACAGTATTTAAATAAGAAAAGAAACCTCGACACATGGTAACATGCTAAGAAAACATCTGGACGGGTATTAAAAAAGAAAATCATATTCCTTTGGAGGATCTACAACAATTTGCCGTGGAAGATTACAATTTATGGTGGAGGCCCAATCGATTCCGAACAACATTTAACTATAAACGGGGGAATTCCTGCCCGAAGGCGTGCACTTCATGCAATCGTTGGAATTTGTTACAGTACGAGAGAAATAAACGAGACGAAAGTACGGTAGAAGATTTCCGTGAGAAATATGTGACATTTTAATATATATAGCCACAGGCAGGATGAGGATGTGGGGGCCTTAAATGAACTTTTCATATAAAATAAAAAACACACACAAATCCTTTACTATCATGCCATGCTGCTGAGTTATTTATGATTCCTATGAACTGTAAGTTGAGATCTGCCCGAATGTTATCTGCCGAAGGCATGCTCTGATTCCCCTTCGCTCCAGTTCGCAGTCGATAAGCGTGATGCCTTTGGCTTATCTGCAAGATATGGATGCAGTTTCCAATTGAACAAATTTTATTTATTGCCCCGCAAGCAACAAGTGACTCAACTTACATCAACTCGACCCAAGTCTAGTATAAGATAAGGTCCGAAGATAAAGGTTAACTTTATCCATTTATAGCCACTCAAAACGAACACAACCCTTTAGTCTTTGGTCAATTATGACTCAATAATACTTTCAATATTTATATCAATTGTTATTAAATTTTGTGTGCCACCCCTAAAGGCTCGTTTACTGACCGTACACCGTGATCCTGTTTGGTATTGGCAACTGTCGCTCAAGTTCCATGGCGACACTCGACACCACAAGGCAATCAAAGCCAAACAATGTGAGCGAATGATTGGGTTTCAACAATTACAGCTTCGATACGAGAGGGTTACGCTTAAAGTGTTAAATAACCTGGTTCCGTTGCGGCAGCTACCTACAAAGAAGACCCGATGTCGCCACCACGTGGTCAATCGCCTATGCCTAATGTCTGCGATTTCATTTCAGACGGAAGTAATTAACGGACTCGAGAAATGCAATGCTTAAGAAATCGTATAAACAGCTAGCCAGCTATGCACATTCAAGACCGGATGTTAAGCGTATGATATCGAATTCCATTTGCATTAAAAGCTAAACCACATCGTTCAATACACAATTGCAGATGTTATTCAGGAATGTGGACGAAACACTTATGCATATGTTAATTTTATATTTGTAATTAACAACAGAATGACAACTGTGTGATCAGAGACTTAAGAACTCATAAGTAAAGCGTGCTGGAAGAAGGAGAAGCTCCGAAGCCCGAGTAAAAGTCATTTAGCAAAGGGAATTGCTTAAGCGCCAATTGTGGCCTGAATTTATTTAGTCATCGTTCCGTTGCTCTCTTCTCTCTGATGAACAGTTCTAGCTTCAAGCTCTATGATATCACAACTGCAGATCTAAAGTTACAAAAAATAGTATCTAAGCATTTCATTACTAAACGGAACCACAGCTTTTTATCTGAGACTTCCGCTAGTCGACTTTTCAGATAGATTTTCCACATAGTTCCCACAGCATTTTTCACCTCTGGTATTTACGAAATGCTTACCGGAGACAGCACTGTGCATACTCGCTTGGCCCAGAGAGCTCAATGCGCATCTAAAATTGTGCTTTACTCGGCGACCCAGTTGCACTGCACAGCTCTATTATGATGTCAAATATTTGCATGTTGATAAACTTAGAAGATCTCGTTTGGGATCTCTTTGCTTTAGTCGAGTGTTTGTCTTTTACTGCATTACGCATACTCGCACTTCCTTCGTGCCGCAGTTTTCCTCATTTTTGGGGGACTGTAAGTCTCTAAGTGAGTTCATTCATAAAAATAATTTTGGTGAGAAAGTCTCGGTGTATTGCGTAACAGAGTGCATATCTCTTTCATGAAATAGTTGAGATTTCAGCTAAGAAAATCTTGCCGCTAACTGCAAATAGACTTGAACAAATTTACACACGCCAGACTTTGCTTTAGAAACCGCTGATAGCTGATAAATTTCTGGTTGCTGCTTGAGCAGCTGCTTCAAAATGCTTTCCCACCAAAAAGCAAGAAAATTTATACTGGAAATACTCATACTTTTATGTTGGCCTATATCCAAGCGGGCCTTGGCCAAGTTCAAAGGTCATATTAAAATTTTAATGGCAAAAAAAGGTTATTGAAATTGGTGCAGAAACAAGTTTTCTATGCTCAAAAAGAGAAAAAAAGCAAATGACTGACCCATGGGAAGTTTTCGTGCAGTTTGACCTTTGACACGAGCCACCCCAAAATAAAGCCCGACCCGTTCGAAAAGAGAGCCTAAAAAATAACAGTTGAACCCCTAAGCCGCAAGCTTGTGCGCTAGTTAGGCTGAGCAGCTAGTGAACTAGTCGCTGGCTTATTCATTTCGCACTCATATGCATTCACTTAGCATTCACATTCACATTCACTTTTATGAACGCGCGATCAGAGATCAATTGTTCAATTAGCTGCCGCAGAAGTTCGAAGAGAATTATGAATGAAAGCCAAGTGCCCCCTTTGGGTCCCTCTCCAAAGGGCAGGGGCAGTCAGCGGGTGACTAGCCTCCAGTCCACACTCTCTACCCAGCACTTACTTAATCATGTTAATGCCATTAAGCAGCTTAATCGACGGCAAGATCTAAGCGCTGGCGTCGATAATCAGCAGACCCCTCGGCAGAGTCCAAGCCTCAGAGCTGGGAGACCACCCAAGCAGCTGGTTGGACCCGGCTTGGGCCTCATCTAATTAAAAACCAAAAGTGCAAGCGGCTTGTAAATGTCAGGCCGATTGTCGAAGAGTTCGCGGATCACGAACTTCCCAGCCAGTTGCAAAATCAAAATCCATTTAACCCAAGCCCCTCCCGCCCAGCGCTGGCGACAATTAAATGAAAGCCGGCACAGATCACAAAACAGAAATCGGAGTAGGGGAACGAATTATACTCGTTGAATAATATAATTGATGTTGTGCCGAATCAACCCCGCATATTGACATTTGCCTAGTTGACATTTTAATATATTTGTTTGCGAAATGTAATTTCAATTTTGTTTTTCATCCTCTTTTTTGCGTTTGTTTAATCACAGTCTTCGCTTATGTGTGGCAACATTTTCATAAAAAAACTAAAATAATATAACATTATTTGTTGGCCACAATAAAAGGCGGCTGGCCACATTAAAAGGGGTTAAACTTTTTGTTGATCTCCTCGTTGCTGCGCGCAGCATCTCCCGGACCGGTAATCGACCTCGTGTGAGAGCTGCTCTCTTGTGAAACATCAGATGGAAATGTGGACACACTTGGGAGCAAAGGGTTCACGGTTCAGGGTTCAATGAGCGGCTTTAGAGGTGAGCAGAGCAGTTCACTTTATAATTTGAATAGTTTTACTTGACCAAACTAGACTTTAAGTGTAACTTTTGTTACCGCTAGATAATTAAATATATTTTGACATTGTTGGCAGAAATAGTCATAGACTCTCTTGAAATGGGATAAGCCAGGATGAAAAAAGATAGAAATTACGAAAAAAGAATTAGTTGTTTCATCAGACCTGCTCCACAGCGACTTTTGACTGTTCTCAGACCTCCAGAGAATGCTCGCTGGAAAAGGTAAACGCTGAAACTGAGGCATTTTTTGAGGCCAAGAGCAAATCGTACCACAAAATTGGCATCGACAAATTAAAATAGTGAAAATAATAAGAAAATACAATTTACATAAATGTGTATAAATATGTCTAGTAAAGGGCTTAAATTACATTCGATCAAGCTTAAACAAATTCATAACGATAAGCCCTTAGATTAAGCTAGTAAATTCCTGGTATACAATTTGTCCATGCCAATTGTTTGTCTAAATTTGAATGGCTTCTCTGCTGCCGCCCTTATTTCAGATGACTAAAGCAAAGAAGATCAAATAAACTATACAAAACTATTATAATTCTTTTTGTGCCGCCTACTTACAAAAGGTGCAGAGATATCAAACAGAAGCCACAGCACTAATCACCTGAACATAAAGATATCCACACCTTGGACTGGCTCGAATGGCCACAGGACAGTTTTCGTTTTTTCTTCATTCTTCTTCTCTCTTTTTTTGATATTGTGGCTCTGGCATCTGGCCTCGAGGACAATAAACCAATTTGAACGCCCACAAAATGAGCATGAAATTGCTTACGGAAGGAAGTTCGTGTGCCACAAAAACAAGGCCTAAAACAATTGTGGGCCACTGCAACTAAAATAGTTGTCCGAGCTAAAGAAATTTGTGGTAATAGATGCGCAAATGGCAAAGGAAATATGCCAGCCATAAAAGGCTAAAATGCCTCATAAATATGGGCAATTATTTTTGCTAGCAGACACAACAGCAACACCAACAACAACAGCAGCACACGCTGGGTTTGTATGTGTGTGGGAGTGGTCGTGTCGCAGGTCGCTCTTTGCAGTCCTTTCGTCAGCACGTAAATCAAGTCAATGCCGCCTCAGTAGGTGTTGCCCATTGACCATTGTCCTGGCTTCCTGTGGCTACCAACTGCTGTTTCCCCTGCTGCTGCTGCTGCTGCCTCTGCTGCTGCTGACAAAGACATCAAAACCATGCGCCCAAGGGCTTGCCAACTATTTGGTCTGTCGTAACTTGGCCAACACCCACGTGGCAGCTGCTCTCGACCAGCTAATGCGGTAATTAGATAATGCCTCTAGGCATCTAGGCACGAGCCCTGCCTCGACGGGTTAGAGATCTGCAATCTGCAACTGAAATGCGATACGTGCGCGGACCTACCGCGGCCCAGGCGCAACTCTACTCAACATCCTTGCTACAGTTTCCATGCGGTAGCAATTGCCACCCCTTTTTTCTCGCGATGTATCAATTTCGTGATCCTTTTGCCAGCATCCTTTGAAATCGAAAACCGCAAAACATTAGTAAACCCATTTCAGTTATTGTTTTGCGTTCTGCTATTCCTTATTGTTCTCTAGCCGCAATTGTAATTTTATCAAGCAATTTGTGCAGTCAAAAAAAAAAAAAATAAAATTATCCCTGTAGGGTTATGGATGGCCATATGATACTTTATTAGATGTTTTGATTAGCTGAATTTTTTTTATTGTTGTTGATAATTTGGATAGAGTTAGAAAATGTCTCCTTTAATTGCCAGATTTCTTTTCAGTTAAAGATGGAGAGTGAATCCAAAAGATACATATTTCAATGAAAAAAGAGATAAAAATGAAGATTTAGATACAGTTGGAGTTCATTTAATATATGATGCCTTAGTCAACTCTATCCAAAAGGCTTGTCTCAGCTATAAAAGAGATAAAAAGAGAGCATAAATAGAGTTAGACTCTAAACTCTAAAGGCATGCAAAAGTGATTAGTTTCAGGCAACTTTGAGCTACATAATAGCAAGAATACATCCCGAGAACTGCTTATTAAAACTTACATATCGAAGAAGAGAAACCCCGATTATAACAATCTCAATTTGAATGCAATTTCATTCTGTATTTTTTCTAAAGACTAAACCTTGTCAAAAGACGCAGCACAAGATATAGAGAATTGACCTACTTTCCGTTACTTGCTTCAATTGTTAGCTCATTAAATGCAAACTTAGTTTTGCAGCATCCGTCGAGGGCAACCCTAAAGGTAACCCTTTGCCAACCTATCTGACCATTGGTCGAATGTCAGTTATAAGCTCAATGCAAACTTATGTTTGCACGCAGCAAAGGGCAGCTGTCGGCTTTAGTCAATCGAAATCAAAACTCGAGATGCTGCGACCCTTGAGCAACCCTCTAACGAAATTAAGATCTTGTTTGGCAACTATGTCAAATACAATTAAAAAATACAAAAAAAGAATGAACTCAAAAAAGAAATGCAATTTGATGGAAATGCCAGCGAAATGTCAATCAAGGAATTATGAGTAAAGAAACTTAGGATCTGTTATAATGCGAGAATTGAGGTATACATTTCAATCTTATGGTTCAATAGGCGGTTGCTTTTTATTATTTTTAATGCTATTTTTCGAGAAGTTTCTTTTCTCACCATTCAACGAAAATTCATTAAAAATTTTCACATTTTCACCCAAAAAAATTCAAGTTTTATTCGAAAATAAAAAAACGAGTAGAAAATTCCCAAAAAATGTTCAATTGTCCAAAACTTTAACGGTCTATGCAAATGCAAGTAATGCTTGAGGTCAGCAAAGGTCAATGCGAACCGTTATTGTTGTCTTTGGTCGAAGGGTTGGTTTTCTTATAGGCGCTGCCTATTTGTCCAGCTGCCGTCGCGAAGCTCAAAGATCTTCAATTGTGATTTTTCATTAGAAAATCACAGAAATGAAATCGCAATTGCCTTCGGCCGTTGAGGCTTATTATGCGTGACAGTCCACAAGGCATTCGTATGAGCATGACAATCGTATCGCAGCGCACATATCTGCGAGACATCCACCATATGAGATTTTGATTGCGCAATCAAATTGAAGGCAGATGGCCTGATGCGTCGACCACTACTACTTCGCACATCCCGATACTTGCCTAATTCAATTAGCACCAAATATCGATAGAGCAGGAAGGGGGACGAGTCCTGCAGCCCTCATCTCAGGCGTTGGTGGTGGCGACTGCGCTCATTTTTATGAGGCGTGTCAAAAGAGGCTGACAAAAGGCAGTTGGCACCTTCAGTTGAAGTGTCATTTCTGAGCTCTACTTTATATAGGCCTTATAAAAGCGACTTGCCATAGAAATGAAACTTATATGATGCTGAGAGTGAAGTTAATTAGATATATGTCTATGCGTGAACTGTTCCATGAGAGTTTGTCAAATAACTATCATAAAATCAGGCTCAAAATGTATTCATTTGGAATAGGAGTTCTTTTATGGCTGAAGGGCAGTTGCTGCTGCTGTGCTTATATGGCCTTTAAGTATGCTAAAGAGAGATTAATTTTTAACATACTTTGCCAGATTTGTAAAGAATAATATCGTAATAAATGCATTTTTTGACATTAAAGGAGAGAAGCAAACAGCTTCATTAAATGAAAGTTAAATCGGGCCAGAAATGCTTGACTTACATATATGATATATTCCTTGTGCTTACGTTTCATAAGTTATTTTTTTAATAGTTGTTTCTTATATTTCACACATATATACATATCTAAATTTTTAAATATATAAATTTTCATATAAACATATTTTAATTTTTAGATAAGTCTTATCAGTAAAATATATCTATAATCCCCATGCTGATCCGATTAAGTCCACTATTTTCCATGCTTCGCCCGTCATATTTTTGATTTGAAGTAAGTCTGGCTTTAGGCGCGAAATAGATTTTCGTTGTTCCTAAAAAATGTTCAAAGAAAATGCGCGAAAATTTATTCCAGCTCCATTGTCTGGAGACGATTTTTGCCTATGCGCTGTGGCCTCGAGCGAGCTGTCAATAAATATTTATGCATTATGCGTAAACAAAAATAATAAAGTCAACTTGACAAAGGTGCAAAAAATAATAACAATAAGGCAAAACGTAGACAAAACAAATTTTGAAGTGTGCAAAGTAAGAAAAAAGAGAGTAAAACTGGGCGCTGCCCGACGACACGCGGCTTTTCTTTGCGCATTTCCTTACCCAGCTCACAGTTTCCCATTTTCCCTAAGTCCCAGAACCTTTAATGAAAGAAAGCAAATGAGTTTGTGAAATGAGATGAAATATTCATAGGGCGACGGCTGTTGCTGCATATGCAAAAGCCAAAGATGCTAAAATATTGGCAAAGCGTAAGAAACTGGGTCAAAGGTCAGCAACAGCCACACACACGCACACACACACACACACACAGCGATCTTTTTGGGGTGCAACAATTTTCTATGTGATTGCATATGCAAAAAATAATGCCCTAGTTCAGGCACGATCTTGATATGCCGCTGTCCCCTTCCCCTTCCCCTTCCTCTTCCTGACTAGGCTGCTTTTCCGCTTTTCCCTTGTTACGCTTGACATTATTTCTGCCCATTTTCAATGCATTTTTCGCTGCAAAAATAATTTGGATTTCGCATTTTATAGTTGCCTTTTTTTCGATTTTCTAACATTTTCGTTCAGCATTTCCCGGCTTTTCCGTAGGGTAGGCGGAGCTGGCATTGAAATAGTGCGCGAAATTCAACACATTTACACATATTTTTGGTTGTGTCCGAGAGATCATTAATTATCATTTTTATCTGTTGCTGTGACTAATTCGATTTTTATGTGTTGAAATTATTTTCCGTTTCTTTATTTTTTTTTTTTGGTGTAAAGCTGAAAAATGTTGTTACATTTGCTATGCAAAGAAACAGAAGAGCTTATAAAATATTTAAAAATATATATTTATTTAATTATTTAAGAAACTCATCAAAGCTGCTCTCAACGTGTTGGCAAGAAATTCTCTTAAATAAATATGTCTTTGTCTAGTCCTTCTGAAAGTAATAAAAGATAAAGTATTTACTCAAATTGAGAATAGTTTTACTTCCCTTACATATATAAATATTAACATTTTCTTACCAATATTTTTTAAATCATTTTTCTATACAAAAACTTATGTTCCTTATGGACTTTTCCTGAAATTAAATTTCATATTTCAATAACCCTTCAAGAAAACCCGTCTTATGATGCAAGGAAATTTCAGCTTGTCAGAACGGTCAACTGTCCATCACTTGCGGACTCTGGCAGTTGTATCTCATCTGAACTGGACCAAACCGCTTCGCACCTCTGAACCCGAAGCGCCTCTGACAACACGTCAGTGGCAATTAATAAAGAAAGTTCAAGATTTGAGGCAGAAAAGTGAACACACTTCTGGTTTTTAGCCTCAGTCACATATTGGCTAAATGGACCAGAATCTTTGATCTCTTGAGATCTGCACCCTAAAGGGTCGCAGCTCGACACTCATCCCTTTCTCTTTATGAACTCTTTAACGAAAATTAATTTTTCTCGTTTTTTCAACCCAAAAATGAAGTCTTTGTTGTGATGAATGAGTTGCAGCATCTTTGAGGCAGGGGTCGGCAAGGGCTATTTGCTCGGAAGAGAGGTTCAAAGCGGTTCAAGGGGTAAACGGCGCTTGTGTATTGGCACAACAAGTTATTAATTAGATCGGTATATGAACTCGAGAGGGCAACTAAATATAGCAAAATGATTTCATTGAATGCGGAATTATCTGTTGCCAGCTTATGTCACAAAGTCTACCAATTCCAATTTTTTATTGTTTATTTTTCTATTTTCGGTAGATGTTGAATCTTTATAGATTTTTGCTGCTGCTGCTGATAAACAGCTCGTTTTTTGACTGTAAAAATCTCAATATTTTTAATAGCTGCTACGAAGAATAAATAAGATGAAGCCCGACGACAGAGAAGCACACGAGATATTCATTACTCAACGTGATAAGCGGTCCGGACTGATAAGCATATGCCACAAAAACAGAGATTCAACTAGAAACCGTTAGACGCTGGCAAATGCTGCGTGTTTGCTCCACTTGGCTGTCGCCTGTTCGCCTCCAACTGGAAATTTTCTCATTTCATCGTTGCCTCTGTCTCTGCCTCGGCCTCTGCCTCTGCAATTGGCCATCTCGCTCGCACGCCCTCAGAGGCGCCACACAATTGGAGCAGCTGAGGTCTTACGGTGCAAGTCCGAAGGTTAGAGTAGCACACAATTTGATTAGCAAATAAAAAATGAGCGCCAGCCGCTGCACTACTCTGCACACGCTCTCACTCACACGCGCTTACACACTCGCAAATCACTCAAGCAAAAGGGGCGGCGTTTCGTGCGAGCAGGAGAGCGTGAGTGAGTGAGTGCTTGTGTGTGCTAGCTGAGCGCTTGAGCACTACTTGAGTTTCGTTAAATAATTCTTATGTGAGTTTAACAGTGCGCTGTTCGCCAATTGGCTAAATTAACAGTAATCACAAATGTTAGTGAACATCATGTTGTTTGCTTATTTTATGGGAAATAGGAAATGCTCGAAATTATAGGAAGTGAAATATGAATTGAAAGTTTTAGTTTATTTTATATAGAGCTCATATGTGTATATCATATATATATATATATATATATATATATATATATATATATATATATATATATATATATATATGTATGTATAGTATCACAAAAAATACTGATCATAAATTTTGCCATGCGAAGTGGCAAATTGTGAATGGAAAATACGTGAAATTCCAATGCGAATTTTCTATTAATTAACAACCTTTCAGAGAAACATTCGACCGGTATTCAAGCCGCTCGTCTCCAGTTCTCGCGTCGGTTTGTGCCTGAAATAATTAATGATGTTCCCAACGCGGCGTCTCAACTTTCTTGCTGTGCAAATATTAGCAAATTATTTTAGTTTTAGACAATCTCCAAGCACACTGAGAAAGAGAGAGATATGGAGGGAGGTAGGTAGAGGGAGGTCGATGAAACCTGGCTCTGCTGCTGCGGCAGCATTCGCTGTTTACTGTCAGTTTTCTTAACTCTGAAGACAAAGTCGAGCATCCCCTGATGCCAGCCGCCTGTGGGAGGGGAAGGGGCACTAATGATGTTTCTGTGTGGGTTTTCCATTCCATTTTCCATTTACCCTTACCCGTTGCCCTTGCTGCCGGCAGCATCCATCCATCCATTCATTCAGCCAGGCCCGGGACTAGCTGACAATATTTGCACTTTTCCGTTTGGTTAAATGTCAACCCGGAGCCAAGGCTCTGTCGTCGGCCTTTAATTGTTCCTCCTGTCAGCTACTTCGAGTAATTAAAAACACCTTTCAGCTCAGCTCAGTTCAGATGAGCTCAAGCTAGAAGATGTTCCACATTTTCAACAGCTTCTCTCTCTTTCTGCCTCTCCTCCTGTCATTTTGTTTGATTAGCAAATTTGTCAAATTTGCCACAAGAAATCAATTTATCAAAAGCTGCTAATGATTGTCGATTGCATCAAAGGCATTTGATCAATTACAAGGAATGAGGGACTCTAAGGACTCTGATTTATAAAAAAAAAAACAAAAACTTAACTATATATAATATATATATAATATATATATATAATATATAATGTTGACTCAAAATCGCTGAAGTTAGGCTAGGCGACCGAAAGAACTGATTCTAAAGGCTGACATATATATATATATATATATATATACTTGTGAGAATTGCAAAGAAGAGCTGCAGCTTGAACTACTAAAGGCAATTGCAATCTATAAATATATATAAACTGTTTTGGAATATAGGATACCCAAATATATATCTATATCATTAGAAGTCCTGACTACTATAAACAAATAATTACTATAAAAATAATTAAGTTTATTACAGCTTCAAATTATTTACCTTATATATATTTAGTCATCGCGATTAAAGGTATGAAGTGCAAATTTTAGTTTCTATATTTGATTAGAAATATTTTTGACTGATAATTGAAAGCATGAGAATCGCAAAGAAGAGCTGCTCCAAATAACTTTTCCAAGTTGACGTATATCTTTAGTTATAGAAAGCAAATCCTAACTATTTTAAATAATATAATACAACTCGATCTATATATTTTCTTATTGCAAGCATAAAAACTTTTTAAACGCTTCTTAGCGCTCGCTTGACGCGGTTGAATAATTAAAACGCAGGACATATGTAAGCAGGATAATAACAGCGACAACAACAACAATGGCCATAATAAACTTTTACCATGTTTTGAATGGTAATATGCTGGGATATATGCATATCGTTGTGTTGCGCCTGTTGCCAAAGGCAACAATTATGGCTGGAAGACGAGGGGAGAGAGCTAAGCTGGGAGGCGAAGCGCGTAAAGAAGCAAAAGGATAAAAGCCGGAAGTCAAAATATGGGCAATATATGTGCTAAGCAGGCGCAACAAGATGATACACTCACACACACACGCACACACATGCTGGGCTGATGAGTTAAATGGCAAATGCTAATGGAAATGTGACAGGCAGAAGGCAGCAGCTGCCTGAAGACAGGCAGCGCTTTATAGCGTGCACCCACCCACTCATA
Organism: Drosophila hydei; assembly: GCF_003285905.1. NCBI lineage: Eukaryota > Metazoa > Arthropoda > Insecta > Diptera > Drosophilidae > Drosophila > Drosophila hydei. The sequence continues at coordinate 1,124,856 of NW_022045657.1, forward strand.
CACGCACACACGGCATGGGAATTTAGTGGTTCCGGAAACTTGATGGCATTTGAGAGCGAGTTTTATTGCCGTCTTGAAAGTTTGCTTACGCTTGCGAGCATAAATGAAAAGACGCGAATTCAAATTCATGCTGAAAGCCACCCAACAGGAGGTGAGTGTGCGTGTGTGTGCTGTGTGTGTTTTGTGTTTTATTGTGTGTGCCTGGTGTGTGCCAACTAAACGTGCCGCAAAGCCAACTTGCCACTCGTGCCTTAATCTAAATCTGCGTCGCTTTGCTTTCTCTAAAGGGGAGAATTTAGAATTTGGTGCCTTGGGACGGATCCGCCTAACTGGCGTGTAAATATGAATAGCAATTGCCAGGAACATATGTTTGTTTATTCATTCGACTGGCTGTTGTCGCTGGGAAACAAACAATTAAAATGTGGCTGCCGCTTTAATTGAAAATTAATTGCAACTGTCTCTTGGAGCTGAGTTTCCAGCTCTCCGCTTTGCCTAATTTTAATGTATACGCATATGTAGGTAGTTATAAAACAACTTTTTGCTTATAGGAAAGAAGATGTTCATAAATTAAAGTAGAACTTATGAGAAGTGCATAGAAGAGCGTTGCTTACTTGATGTGCAAATGAGAAGACAAATTGAGCATATGCGGGGTGAGTCAAGTCCAAGATTACCAATTGAAAATGACATTTATTTATATTCATATTGAACTTAAGTCTAACCAGAAGTATTCAGATCCATCTTAAAGCTACGTAAGCGCATTTCGACTGCTGTGCAGCTCATGAGGCATGAGAAGTCTCCAAATCGAGCTCAACAAAAGATAACGAACTAAGTGAACGACTCAATTGGACAGTTTTTGTTTTGTAGTTGTTTGATCAGTTTGCAGCGGGCCTCAGCTATTAGTGCGAATCGAGCCAATCCATGTGGGAGGGGAGGGTGAGTGCAAATGGAATTTAACCTCGAACGGGGAATGAAATAAATGAGCTGCTATTGGCTACTGATTGTTGAACTCTTGAACTGTATCGGTACTTAATGGAAACGCAATCAAATAATTGCGCAAAGTGTGCCACAATCAAATATAGCAACAAATTAAGGAACGCCAACACCAAGTGCAACAACAACAGCAGCAGCAGCAGCATCAGCAGAAAAAACTAACTGTCAATGCGGTTTGCTTCTGCCTGCAAATCGATAAATCGACAAAGCCGCAAAAATATACAACGCAACTTAAAGAAGAAGACGAAACTGAAAAATAGTTAAGAGACGCGAAATAAGTTATCCGAGTGCCCCCCACAGCCGCCGTCTGCCAGCGTCCCGAGACCAAAGCGATAAGTTTACAATTGCTTATGACTTCAATTAATCTGTGGAAAGCGCCTACGCGATGCGGCCTATGAGAGTAAAAAACGGGCGGGGGTAGGTGAAGAGGAGCAAAGAGTCGCAGCATAAATACCCTTACCAAATATTCAGCAGATCTGCCTCTCTGGCAACTCGCTTATATAGGAAAAGCTGGCATTGGCAACTGATGTGATATGAGAGTAGATGTGTGGGCGATGTTGAGCTGTTTATGAATTCAAGTTTCCATATTTCTAATTTACTTTAATATGCTCAGAAGTTCTTATATGGAAAAGGCTTAGCTCAAAGTAACTAAGCTTTAAGAGAGGCGAAGCTTGAACAATAATGCAATCATAGCGAACTTTTATTATATCGCACCCAAAATATAAGAAATATATATTAATCTCTAAAACTTTTACATGGTATAAACGAGCTAGAGATGGCAAAGCTAATGCAAATATGTTCGCTGTTTCCTTTAAGTATAGCTTAAACTACTTTTAAGCTGATAAAAAAATAACTAGACGTGCTGATGTCATAAAGCTGTAGTAGTAAAAGTTGTGAAACAAACTTATTATATATTGGGATAAGTTTTTTTTATATCAGTTACTATAAGAGACATTCAACGAAAACAAAGTATGATTCGTTATAAATGCCTCACTGTACCTATTCAGCTGTCGCATCTTGTGCTGCAATAAAATACAAAAACATTTTTGATATTTTATATTAATAAATACAATGCAAATATACACACTTTATATATATATATATTTAATTTATTTCTATATACATTTTATATATTTTATATTAATTTATATTCCAAACGAATTCGCCTAGACATACATGTAAAATATATGAAAATATTTGAGAATCAATCACAGACCATATAGACAGGAGTGCTGCAAGTTGCTTGGCAAAATGATCGGAATAGTCTATAGCTAGGGTATTCAGCTGCTCAGTTCACACACACCAAAAGAAAGAGGCTAGAATTCTGCACGAAAATAGAAATTGGCAAGAGCTGCGTCTGCGTCTGCGTCTGCGTCTGCGTCTGGATTTGAGTCTGCGGTTGACTCGCACTCGCTGTGACTTGGGTCTTCGGCGCGCATAGTTGCAGGCGGGCATTGAGACTCAGACGCAGCCGCAGCCGCAGAACACAATTGACCTGAAATTTCATTGAAGATGCGCGCGGTCTGCAGCCAGGGCCATGGTCCGAGGCACAGTTAGAGCTGGGCGGAGTGGAAGGAGCTTGGGCGTAGTTGTTGTTATTGTAGATGGATGCGAGGCTTTGAAATCTATACAAAACGGTAAATTGCTTAGTCATTTGGCCAAGTTGCTGCGTTGATGATGCCACAACTAACAGCCGCAGCCCCAGCCACAGTCACAGCCACAGCCAATGCCTTAACCGTAGCCGTAGCCGTAGCCTGGGTCTCAGCCTCACAGACTCGACAGGCGCTGCCCGCATCGATGATTGTAATCATGATCATTATAATTATTTGACTTTGGCATTATTATCAAAATGAAATCGCATGCTGAGTGCAATGCGACCCACACCACGCCCTGCATCGCCCTGCACCAGCCGTTTCCAAAGTCCATGTTCATGTCCAGCACGCAGCTCCCCAGCATTCTGTAGCTCCCATAGCTCACTAGCTCCGAGCCCTATTTCACACACCCACGCGAACGATGCTCGTCTGCAGCGCTACCTCCACTTGCTCAGCTCCAGCTCCAGCTCCAGCTCCAGGTGTGCAGGCGAACAGGTAAGGGAATGTTAGCCAGACTAAAGCTGAAATTGCTTTCTTAAATTTGGATTCGGTTATGTGAGGCACTAGCTGAACGTTGCCTCTGCCCAGCTCGACTAATTTCTTGGGTGGCTTCCATGGGAGCATAAGTAATTGAGCAATGGCCAGAATTTGTTGTGTTCTTTATGGAGTATGAGGGACTAAGCCTAGATCAAGCCAAAAAGACAAAGTTTGAAATCAACTAAAGATCTTCTAATTGTTTATATATTCAAAAGTCCGCATACTCAGAGGCACGCCTACCTTAACGAATACAAAGATATTGATATACTATATATATACTTGAAGACTCTTTGTAGATTTACAATACAGACAGTACACAGTACAGATAGTTAGATACGCCCACTGGCAGATAGATAGATAGATACGCATGTGCTTGGATACACAGATACACAGAGATGCTGAGCAATAGATACTCATTTTAATATATAAATATTATATATAATATGGTATATAAATATAATAAATATTATAAATATAAATATATACACATAGATATAGCTATTCATAGTTGCAGATACGCATACCCAAAAGATTCCATAGATATAGATAGACTTAGTCATAGCTACGCCCACTTCTTGATCTAGACTCGCAGATGCTTACATAGATAAGCATCTGCTTGGATACACGGATACATGGAGACGCAGGGCTACAGATACTCACATACATGTATAAATATCATATATATACATCATATATATATATCATATATATACATCACTAGATATATTTAAACCTAGCCACGCCCACTTCTAGACCTCAGCTCATATTCATAGATACGCTTACTCACAGATACGTATATTTATAAGCAAGTGTCTGTCCTTATCTGTATCTGCAAAGCACATATTTTACATAGAGCATTTTTCATTTAATGTATTTCTAGCTGTTCTATCTTCTATTGCAGCTACTCCAATGATTTGAGCTAAAGTCCATTCATATTTGCTTTACTTTTAGGGAACAGATAATGCAGTAAATATTAAATTAAGTATGTTTTTTTTACTGCATCAACAATAATTTTATGGACTTAACTTTGGACCTAGACTTCTTCTCTATTGATAACATGTTTATATATATGTTTATGTATATATATAAATATAATTTTCGTTATAATTTGCATCTCTAATTTAATTTGCAAATGCAATTTTCATAATTTGAATTGATTTCGCATTGAGGCCGAAGTGGAGCACCTGAATGATTTAAGTGATTGCAGGTGTGTGCAAGAAATCCTTGAGAGGCTCATTTTCAATTTACGCAAAGACTAATCAAATTAGTCAAAGGAAAACGGAAAATTAGCTCAGATGCGGCAGCGCATATGTGTTGAAGCCAGGTGCTCAGATTGCCACAGGTAGAAATAAGTCGCTGCGAGCCGAAATTCAGCTGCGATTGCAACTGCAACAGGAACCACAAGAGGTTAAGCGAGCAAAGTTCATGAACGTGGCGCATGAGTGTGTGTGAGTGTGCGTGTGTGTGTGTGTGTTAGCTGCAACTGCATCTCAATTTCAACTGCAGCTGTGCAGTAGCCCCAACGCGAGCTCCTATTTGGGGTCTCGGTCGCGGTCTCTGCGTGGCTGCTGCTGCTGCCGCTTCCAGTCCCCATTCCAGTCTCCAGTCCGCAGTCTCAGTTCCAGTCTTTTTTCTTTTAGGCACTTTTGACCTTCTCACGCGTCTGCAAAAATGTTCATAATTGTAAGCGCCATTTCATTTATTTTCCTTCTTTTTTTGGGCAAGCGAAAAGCTGAATATGAAATATGATTATGGAGTTAGGCGCAGCGGAACGTGATTAAAGCTCGCAAAGCTGATCGATTGCTATGGATAGTTCTTAACTGAACTCTATTCGAACTGAAAAGGTAATGTGAAGCGACATAACTAGGCTTCCTATAGAGTATAAAGCTGTCAGATCTAGCTTAATCAACATTCAAACTTGATCTCATTTCGATCAACTTGACTTAAGTGCAATATCTGCTTAAGGCTGCGACACTGACCTCAAAAAGTATCTATATGCAACAGTTATCTATGTGTATTTGAGTCAGCCTTATCTTAGGCAAATTTATGAAGACGGAGCTGCAGCTGCAGCTGCAGGCGACGCATCCATTCATTCATTTGGTATAAAAGATAAGATGCTATGGATTGCCAGATATTCGTAGAGCGTTGACTGACAAAATGCCAACTGCTAAATTTCAACAGCTCTTGAGCTTGAGCTCTTGCCTCATTGTTAGTCTCTGCCTGATGTCCATGGCAGAGGCTGGCGAGGAAGTGACAACACTTCTAGCTGCAGAGCAGAGCATCTTGCGCATCAATGGTGGCCAGCAGATGAATCAGTCGGTGCCCTATCAGATCTCCATGCAGATGCTGCGACGCGGTGGCTGGCGTCACTTCTGCAGCGGCTCCATAGTCAGCGAGCAGCATGTGCTCACCGCCGCTCACTGTGTGGACAAGCTGGAGGTGAGCAGCCTTAGTGTGCTCGCTGGCGTACTCAACTGGAAGCAGGCCGGCCAGAGGCACAAGATTGTGGCCAAGCATGTGCATCCGCAATATGCTATGAGTCCACGCATCATCAATGACATTGCCCTGCTGAAGGTCAGTCCGCCATTTGAGCTGCAGCGGGCCGAGGTATCCACGATACATTTGGGTGGCACGGAGCGAATCGGTCGCCATGTGCCTGTCCGGCTCACCGGCTGGGGCTCTACAACGGCCAGCAGCACGGGCACTCAGTTGCCGGATCGCCTGCAGGTGCTTAACTATCAGACCATCTCGAATGAGGAATGCGTCAAGAGGGGCTTTCGCGTCACGCCCAACGAGATTTGCGCGCTGTCCGCACCGGGCCGGGGCGCCTGCATGGTGAGTAACTGACTCGTTCCACAGGGATTTGCCAAGCTAATCTGCATCATCTGCTGGCACTTTCAGGGTGACTCGGGTGGTCCGCTGATCTTGGCAAGCGGCGGCAACCGGCAACACCAGTTGGTGGGCATTGTGTCATATGGCAGCGCCACCTGTGCCCAGGGCAGGCCTGATGTCTATACGCGTGTCTCCAGCTTTTTGCCCTACATCAGCACGATCCTTAACCAGGATCTGGGCCCAGTCGCAACGCCTAAACAATAAATTCTGCTAAGACTTACATTTTCTTTAAGTTCTTCGTTTTTTGCTTTTTTTTTTGGCGGCTAATTAAAAATCTTGTTCAATATTCGCCACAGTCGTTGGGCTGGCAGCATCTTCTGCACGGCCTTAGGCCCAGCCCTGGCTCAGGGTCGGCTCTGGCTCGGCTCCAGCTTGTGGACCATGATAAATGCAAAAAGCAATTTATCGCACATTTAACTCAATTCAGTTTCTTTATGGGCAGCCAAAGAGCAGGCGAGGGGCCGCAGCTTTGTAGCTGGGGGCACGCCTGCCAGGCGGCCAGGCAGACTGTCAGCCATCCAGACAGGCGGCCAGCCAACTAGTCAGACAGACAAAGTTTCGCTAACACGCACGCTTCACAGACTGCAGTCGGTTGCCCCCTTGCACCGGTTGCATGCACCATGCTGCATGGAACTGTGGCGCGGCTCTTGTAATTCGATATTAGATTTTATGTGCGACAAATACGAAGTGCAAACATTTTTATGTTCCCTCAATTTCTATGCTGCATTCGTATTTGTAGTGGAACCAACTCGGAAGAGCTCGTCTCTCCAGTTACATAATTAACTTCCAAATAATATGGAGCTCACGCTTTTCGATTTGCCCGCAACAGACCTAAGAACTGAAACTAGTTTCTGCGATATTTCAACAGCCGAAATAGTCAACTCAATTCATTTAAAACTGCGATTGAGCTTATCGTTGCTGAAATTTCAATTCTAATTATTTAAATACGTCTTTGATTTCTCTTAAAGCTACAGACTTGATAAAGTATTCGAGAGCTTACTTTAGTATTCTTTTGTCCAAGTCTTTAAGAAAACATGACAATAAGGAGACTTTAAGAACTATAGTTGATTGAATGTGCGAATGGGTTTGCTTTAGCTGAAGTTATCAATAGACCCAGGTTGTAGTAGGCTATAAAAGAGGCTAACAAATTTTGAGCATAATTTAAAAATGTTCCTTTAACGAATGTTTTCCACTTGCTGCATTTGAATTGAAATTTAGAATAAGCCTAACAGGCTAGGCTCATCGACTACTCTTGTCAAAAGCTGTCCCCTTGATCAGCCTAGTTGACTAGAACTAATATTTATACTAAACCAGCTGCTGCACACTCATGCCAATCGCATAACTTAGTAATAATAAATTTCGGTTTCTATGCTTCTCGACATTAATTGGAATAACCCAATTCACTTTAAGCTTGTCTTAAGTATTCCTAGTGTGTATTCCAACCCAATTAGCTAAACTAAACTTCAACACGATTCGCCTTTGCTCGTAATGCCCAGTACAAATAGGCAGTGACTCAAGTATTATAGTTGACTAATACGACTATGAGTATGAATATGAATACAAGTCTCAGTTATTCTGAGTGTGAGTCGAGACTCAGGGGTAAAGAAAGGTTAAGAGAAAGAGAGCGCTCGAGAGAGATTGGAAATGTGTGTATTTGTTAGACGCTCGTCGCTGACCGCATAAATTCATTTAGATCAATCAATTCAATTTGTTTGTCAATAAAGCCTAAATGAGTATTTCATTTAAACAAATTAAAATTCGACCCATTTGAATGTCGCGCAACAGAAATTCCAACTGAGCCCGGGCAACAACAATTAAAATTGACGTCGAAATAAGACTGGGATTGGGTCGAGAGACTGCAGACTGAAGCCAGATATCTCAGAGAGCCATGTACACACACACATGCATACATATATATACATATATATATATATATATATATATTATATATGCATATAGATATATATGTTCAGCATGACTCCGGTCTGGCAGCCTTTGTTGACTTTTCATTGTCAATTAAAATCAAATAAATTTATTTGCTGCTTGACATTCGCGTTTTTCGCTCTCTCTGAATTCCGATTCCGATTTCGATTCTGACTCTGATTCGGATTCAGATACAAACACAGATTGTGGCACTTGCAAGTGCATTGAGCAATATATTACTTTGACCTTCTTTTCGTAATTATGGCAATTTATTTGGCTGCGTTCTGCCACAAACATAGCTAAACCTCGGCTCCCCAAGCCCCCGATAAGGGAAATCTACTTAGCTTTGCCCTGGTTGGCCACAGACTCCATTGCCTTCTTAACGGTTTCGGGATCACCCAGAAATTTCATGGGTGCTAGAGGCACCATGCACTCGTCTAGCTCATAGAAGAAGGGCACAGCCGTCGGCAGATTCAGCTGCATGATGGCCTCGTCGGAAATCTTGTCCAGGTGCTTGATTATGCCTCGTAGGCTATTACCGTGTGCGGTAATGATCAGCTTCTTGCCGTCTCTTATCTGGGGCACAATTACATTGTCCCAGTAGGGCAAGGTACGCTTAATTGTCATCTTCAGCGACTCGGACTTGGGAAACTCCTCGGGCGGAGGTCCCTCGCAGTATCGGGGATCCTTGGTTATGCACTCATAGTACTTGTTATCCTTCTTAATGGGCGGCGGTGGCGTGTCGTAGCTGCGACGCCAGATCTTCACCTGTTTCTCGCCATACTTCTTGGCCGTCTCCGCCTTGTTGAGTCCCGTCAGATTGCCATAGTGGCGCTCGTTGAGACGCCAAGTCTTGTGGACTGGGATGCACTCTTGTCCAATTTCCTTCAGTATGTGTTTGAGCGTATCTTGCGCTCGTGAGAGCAGCGACGTGTGCGCTATATCGAAATTAATTTTGGCATCCTTGATGGCCTTGCCTGCCAAAGTCGCCTCCTTGGCTCCCTTCTCGGTCAGCGGAGCATCGTACCAGCCGCAAAATAGATTCTTCTGATTCCACTCGGACTCGCCGTGCCGCAACATAACTACTAGGAATTTCTTACTACTTGACGAGCGTTGTTGCAGCGCCGATAAGTTGCAGCCCTGCTGATGACCACCGGAACATTGGCTTAGTGAGGGATTGGCGCGACCAAATCGTTGCAGAACAATCATTGCCTCAAAATTTGTAAAAAACTAAAATGCTTTGAGAAAATACAAGCTTTTGGAAAGCTTAACCAAAAACTGAATGACTGAATAATCCCAACGTACTTTCACGTCAAGTAAACGAAATAGACAAATGAAAATATTTGGCTTGAATACGATAGAAATTTGGTTTGCTTATTATGCCTTTTCGGAGAGCCTGATGGGAGCTTTGTTCACTAACTGAAATTTTGTAGATTTCTTGGTACATAAGTCGACAGAACTGCTGAGCATAGCGTAGCGTATAGAAGAGTTAAAGTAAATCATTTTGTGCATAAAAACGAATGACAGCTCAATGCAAACTGTCAAAGTGAAACGCGAGTAGAAAAGCAATTGGCCAAGAGTATGTGGATCTGGCTGGATATGGTCGGAGCAGGAGCCGCAGACGGTACCAGTGCCGGTGCAGGAGCAGCAGCAGCAGAAGCAGCCATAAAGCGCTTTTACGACCGCCACTAGGCGGCAGCTCAAATGATAAATTGTCTACAGTGGTCAGCTCTGGTGGTGCTCTGGCTACCAGAGATCGATGCACCAACAGCAAAATAGCCAACCGACTGACCAGAGCTGCGGCGCAGTCGGAGATTAGACAATTTGTAGAGGAGCTGCAGTCTGTTCGCTTTTGCCTGCAAGCGCCACACTGGTGGCAGAGGCAAGCACGGGCCATCGGGCTATGTGGAATGGCATGCGGCATAGCTGCTCCGCAGCTCTTTACAGTTGCCTCGTGTTAATTGAAAATTGTACGGTAATGTTGCTTATCGCCTGGCTATCAGGCGATGTCGTCGTCGACGTCTCCCAAGTTTGGGCTCAGTCGCTTTGAGGTCTGGGGCTTGCGTGTAGCATGGAGCCGTGCGGCATGCTTGGTGCCACACCTCGAGGCCTCACGCATTGGCAGAGGTGTTTGATAAACATCCAAAGTCATGTCTTAAGATTTTTGTGGGCTTTTTTCTGAGCGCGTGTGTGTGTGTGTCGCTAGCGGTGAAAATTTCTCAAACGCTTTTTGACAACTTTCATGTGAACGCACTTAACAAAATTTATCGCCTCGCGCTTTATTTGTGGCTTTAATTGCTTATAGACGTTAAGAACTTGTCCTCCAGCTTCTTGTCGCTGGCGACACCTGCGCCCCGGCCGAGGCTAAGCCTTCTAAGCAGGGCCTTAAACGCGTTGCCAGTTGACTTGAAACGCGGCTTAATTGCTTTTACAAAATGATTGATCGAGCGACTGTTGAGCGTTATCACATCTATTATTGAAACAAGCTGCAAGCTCTGTACTTAGGACACAAAGCTACAAATATATTTATATGTATATATTTATGTTTGTATGAATTCGTATTCCCACTGAGAACTTAATTAATTTGCTGCCAATTCCCTTGACGAAATTCCTGCTAAAAGAAGAGAAACGAAATGCACTTCATATTCGCTTCTTTAGATCGTTTCCCGATATTTTTTATTGGACTTGTCGCAGTTAACGCCAGCCGGGCAAAAGGTACGCGGTGTTAACAAGATAAGCATCCTTTCCAGTCGGATCCGCCCGGAACGCCATCATTATTATGACATTTTGGTTGATTGGCCCGGCTCATTCGCGCGGCCTTGTTTGTCGGCCAACTTCTACGGAATTGTGCGTGTGGCCGGGCTAAGAAATACACGAAAATATTCAGCAACTGCAATTTTTATTGCCCGACCGCTTGCCTCAATGTGATTTATATGCGGCTTCTGAAAGCAACGCCGCTCGTTTTATGACTCCACTTGGCAGCTAGCAACTGGGCCTTCAAAATACAGTAGTCCCTTCGAAGTTTGAACATGGAATTGTGAACTGCACGTGTGCTCCGAACAGGTCTTTGCCTTACCTAAAAAACAAAAGACATTGCACGGCCGAGTGGAGCCTTTATGGACATTTAGTGCATATGCAAATATAATTCAAAGCCTTTGACCTTTTTTTAAAGCAAAAGCTGAGCTTTGTTCCCACTTCAGTCTAGCTTTCGACTGCCCAGGAGGAGGAGCGATTAACCCAGAGCTAAGCTTGAAGCCGCTTTCAGTTTTTGGCAATATCGGACTCACTTCAATCAAGCAATCAGCACAGCAAATAGTTTATACTTAAGCCAATTAGTAATCGCAATATGCAAATTATTGCAGCTACGATTATAGATAATAAATTAGGCCTATGCTTGGCCTGCAGCAGTAGTCGAAGCTTTTTCTACTTGTCGGTTTGTCAGCGCGATTCCAAATAAATTTTCCACTTGTTGCAGCAATTAATTTTCCCCACTCGCTACGACAATTTCGCGAGACAACGGCAATAACAACAACAAGTTGCAGTTAATGCCATCGCATGGAAGTTTTGGAATAAATGTGGAGTGGAATAAATTAATTGCATGTTTTGCATAATCAGTAAATTGGTCGTTTATTTTAGTACCTAATTTGCCAGCCACTCGCCCAGGTAACTCCCCGCCAAATCTTTGCCATATGCAAACACTATAAATTATGAGTGCAGTGGAATACACAGACTCCGTCGCTCTCTCCCTCTCTCGCTCTGCCGGCGATGGGGCCACATGAAATACATTTTTATTTGCGAGTCAGATAAGAGATCTTGGATCAGAGCGAGCAGCTTGAACCATTTGTAGATATGCATACGGACAGAGGATATTTATCGGCTGCGTGTGCTTGTTACCTAATTGATGACAACAGGTAGGCGCTTCTGTCAACCCGGCGAGAGAATATGATTGCAGCAGCTCATCTGCAAGATATCTCTTATGATTATCTGGCACGCACACCCAAAACAGCAGGCGGCAACAGTTGTCCCACTGCGTGCGCCCAGAACCAGAACCTGAGGTTGGCTTATAAAGTGAAATGCAGACGGCATAGGATGCCTAATGCAAGTTTGCATTATTTCATATAGTATGTCTCAGCCTAAGGTATGATAATTGCAAAATATATAGTTGGAAATACTTTTGATAGGAATTAATAGATAAGTCAATGGCATCCAACAGGAAATCCACATAGATGTCGAAGGCGCTTGGGTGCATCAAGACATTGTCAAACAAATAAATAAATAAAAAAAATATATATATATATATATATGAAACTTATGAAGCAAGCTACACCGTGAGAAATAGCTTTCAGAGCGAGTTATCTCCACTACACGCACAAACAACGAAATGAATGAGATTATAATATAAATTTGCAATTTCTCGAACTCCCCGTTGCACATAAAGTAAAGTCAATTTTCTTTCATGTTATTCACACATGAACTTGCAGTTCTTCAATGGCATAAAGTATATTTGGGACCTGGGCTGGTGCATAAATCGCCAACATTCTTTGTTTGCAAACAATTGAAGAACATTTGAAATGGCTGTTGAGGCAACTCAATTGCAGTTCTGATTGCGAGTCGCTTAGCGAATGCATTAATCATGCCATTTGCGCTTTGTGGCTGCAGCTGCTTGTGTGTCTTATTTTGGGTGGCATTGCGCAGAGGAGTAGAGGGCGGCAGGCAGTTGAAGCGGTTTCCTCAATTCCTGGGAATGGCACCTACAGAGACTCTGGTCTGTGGCCAAGAGGCAACACCTACAACCAAATTGAAACCACAAGCACAAAAAGACACAAGTGCCACGAGAGCTACAAAGAGAGAATGAGAGGGGGAGGGAGGGAGGTAGCTACCTGTGTGTGTGGCTGCAGCTTGATCTGGTTGCAGTTTTAATCAATGAATAATTTAAATATTCCGATTAAACAAGCTGCTGGTTTGGCAGCGGACATTTCTTTTAATTCATTGTTGCAAGCGAGAAGGGCAGCAATTGGAGAGCCGTTGGAGCCCACTTGGAGCCCAGTTGGCCAATCAACACCTTTTTGGCTGCAGACTATCTTCTTTTTATGGCTCACATGTTCGATGCAAATCAAGTTGGCAACGTCTGGGCGGGCACAGGACACAGACTGGGGCTATCTCTCTGTCGATCCCGATGCCTGCCAAATGTCAGTTCCGGCCTGATTGCAAGCCAGCTAATGAATCATTTTGCACGGCTCTGCACAACGTCCGTCCAGCCAGCTGTCGGCGTGTGTGTGGCGGGAATTAATTATGCACACCTCTTCGTTTTCTGGGTAGTCGCATGTTGAGGTCTTGATCTTTGGACTACTGTGTTAATTGTTGGCTCTGGTTCTTGGCGCTCACTACGAACCGATTTGAACCCGAAATGGCTTTATTATGCCTTCTTTTTCTTCTGTTCGGGCCAGGATGTGCCTGGCGTTTGTTAATTGGACCACCCTGCCCCAAAGCCGCCTGACGTGACAGGATTTGCATTATTTTTAGCTGCCAAGTTCAATTTGCATGCGAGGCCTTAGCAGCTCTGTCTTGACAGATTAATCCACATGTTAGCTCATTAGGCTGGGAAATTCTCAGCTGTAACTCTTTGGAGTTGAGATTTCCATATGCGGACTATACCAGCTGGTTTTACCTAGCACGCAATGTGCCACATTTGATTGGCTTATCGTTTTGGATGGAACGACCTTGTTACCTATTCATATGTGATCAGACCGCCCACAGCTAACGCCTCGTTTAGCATTCGATTAAAATTCTAATGAGCGCCAAGTGCAGCATATAAAAGCCCAACAATTCTTCATCGCAGTCAAACAGTGCAGTGTTCTAATGCAAAGCCTCAACATGGTCAATCAATGGAGCTGTGTCGTGCTCCTCGTTTCGCTGGCATCGTTGCAGTCCTCATTTGGAAAGCCCACGGGCACAGTTATAGATTGTAAGTAGCCGTGAATAGCCTAGAGAGAAAGTGTTGCCTAATCCACATTGTAAACCCAAGTGGATGCCTACTTTGAGGATGCGGATAGCAATTCGCAGGAGCGTGTTGTCGGCGGCTACGATGTGCCCGAGGATGAGTATGTGCCCTACCAGATTTCTATGCAATTTCTCACGAAGAGCGGCAAAATGCGACACTTTTGCGGTGGTTCCCTGATCGCCCCGAACAGAGTTCTAACCGCGGCTCACTGCGTCAATGGGCAAAATGCGAGCCGGATTAGCGTGGTGGCAGGCATACGGGATCTGAACGACGACAGCGGAAAACGCGCCCAGGTGCAATCGTACGAGATGAACGAGCACTACGAGGAGTTGGTCACCAGCGATATAGCTATACTGAAAATCGATCCACCCTTCGAAATAGATGACAAACGCGTTAGCACCATCGATGTGAGCAGCGATGATCTGGTCGGAGCTGATCAGGAGGTGTTGCTAACTGGTTGGGGTTCTGTTTTTCACTTTGGCACCGGGCCCTTTGCCAAGTATCCAACCATTCTTCAGAAGCTATCCTACAAGACTCTGGATAATAACAAGTGCAAGCAGACTATGACGCAGCTGACGGATACAGAGATTTGTGCGCTTGAAAGTTTTGGCAAGGGTGCCTGCAATGTGAGCTGTTGCTGATGATTATCCAACTGAATTATGCATATCTCTTTCTGTTCAGGGCGATTCGGGTGGTCCTTTGGTTATGGCTAACGGCGAGTCCCTGAAGCAGGTGGGCGTCGTCTCATATGGCACTGCATTCTGCGCCTCTAACAGTCCCGATGTTTACACGCGCGTCTCGATGTTTAATACCTGGATAAAGGAACGCATGGCCTAGAGAAGAAAACGAAATCCAGATACAATATAAAATTATTTTAAAAATCTTAAAATAAATTCAAATTCATTAAATGAGAGCTGAGAGCTTCATAAAGCAGTTGAAAACAGCTGCAAGCAGTCACTGGCATACTGGCAAGCAGTTGCCTCCTTTGTTGCATATTCACAGGCTGAAAGTGTAATTCTTGCCAAGCAATCAAGATTAGGATATTTTGATAAATTGGATTTCCAAGCTATTTTTATAATAATAAATTAGCTAATGATAAATTTGATAACGTATAATAATGTAGTCTCTATATATGTGAAATAGATTACGCCGTCTGCTTATTGATAAGATAATTAGCTTGTTTCCGCTTCTTGCATGAGCTATATATGTATAGTCTTCGACTGCTGTCCGTTTCTAGGTCGTTGGTCTCTTCGCTCTCGATTTCATCTCTGTCTTCTTCACCCTCGACATTTTCGTCGATGTACATACTGATCGACTGAAGTTGTGGGCATATCAAGCAGTTAAGATCAGCCGCAAGCAGTTCATGTCATACTTACCAAGCAGTCGCATTTTTGTTGCATACTTTCAGGCTGGAAGTAAAATCTTGCCAAACAGTCAACATTTTAGTTTGAATGGGATTTCCAAACTTTCGTAATGTCTTAAAATGTTTTTCATTTGTTCTTTTTATTATAAAACCTTAGTTAATGATACGTTTAATAATCTATGTAGTCTCTATATATGTGAAATGGATTACGCCGTCTGCTTATTGATAAGATAATCGGCCTATTTCTATTTCTTGCCTGAGCTATATAGTCGTCGACTGCTTGCTTAACGTTGTCCGTTTCTAAGTCGCTGTTATCTTCGCTCTCGTTTTCATCCCGATCTTCGTTATCTTCATGTTCGTCGCTATTTTTTCCAGTATCTACTTCGCCTACATCTGCTTTTATTTTAGTGGACTCGTGGCTCATTGATTCTTTAGCATGCTCCTCAATAAGGTCATCTTCAACTTCTTCGCTGTTGTTATCCTCTTCGAGCATTGGCTTCTCAGTTTGCTGATCATCTTCTAAATCATTTTCGGGAGATTGAACAGATTCTTCACCATTTAAATATCTTGTGGCCATTGGCTTATTAGTGGTTTCCTCAGGTGTCTCCGTTGTTGTTGTCGGTGGTCTATGAGTTGGCATGGGAGGCTTCCAAGTTGGGTGGGGCTTTATATGAGGCTTGTGTGGCTTATGAGGCTTATGGGGCTTTGTGGGCTTATGAGGCTTATGGGGCTTTGTGGGCTTATGCGGCTTTGGCCGATGTCCGTCTTTATGATGGTGATGATGATGGTAATGATCTCCCTTGTGCGGAGGTAGAGGATATGGATAGATTATTGGTGGGGGCTGGTGATGGTGCGGAGGTGGTGGTATGGGCCACGTAGGTGACGATGGCAGTCCTGGTCGTCCTGGGGCTCCTGGTGGTCCCTGAGCGCCTGGAGATCCTGGCGAGCCTGTTGATCCAGATGAACCGGGTGGTCCTAGCGGTCCCTGAGGTCCTGGTATGCCTGGTGTACCTGGGCTGCCTTGAGATCCTTGGGAGCCTTGAGAGCCTGGCAGTCCTTGAGAACCTTGCGAGCCTGGCGCTCCGGGCAGGCCTTGCAGCCCTTGAGCACCTTGTGGTCCCTGAACTCCTTGCGCACCAGGGTGACCTTTCTCACCCCTCTCTCCTGTGTCTCCTTTATCGCCCTTCTGGCCATCATTGCCCTTATCACCCTTGCCGCCGGGATGCCCAGGCTTTCCGGTCATGCCTGTGTAATTACATTGCTATTTAATAACGTTGAGATTGTCGAATTGAGCACATATACCTGTGAGTCCGGGGGGACCTGGGGGTCCGGGTGGCCCAGGTGGGCAAATACATTTCGAAGGCGGATGATGATGATGATGATGTGGAGTTGGCGGCGGTGGCGGGTAAAAAGGTGGCAATTGCGGTGGCTGCGGCGGCGGCGGCGGCGGCGGCGGATGGTAGTGGATTGGCCGCTTGATAATCACATTTGGTGGAGGAGGCGGTGGAGCGGGAGCGGCTGCTGGCAACTGAACTGACAGAAGTCTTCCAGCACCTTCGTCGTTCTGATTTCGGGAAGATAAGCTAGATCCCCCAACGATAGCAAAATCTGGAAAGGCATAAGATTGTAAAGCAATTTGTATATGAAGGATTCAGCTGTGCAACACTTACATAGACCGATGAGCGCTACAACCTGCATCATGACTGAAACTTATTTGCCAAGAACAACATGTAATTGATGTCTTTTATAGCAACAGAACGCTGCCACAGTATTCTAATAAAATCCCTTTCGAATATCGAAACCTGATCAAACCGTTAACTGTAATGCAGATCAAATCGTTTTTATTTAACAGTTCTTTTTATGATCTTACAAACTCGTTTTTAGCTCTCGTGCAAGAAATTAGAATCAAATTATTGTCATATGCCTAGGCATATAGGCACCGTATGCTAGGCTATGCTGCATATCTGTCCACAATCAAAAATATATTTTCGGATTATGCTGAACAGAAATTGGCTGAGCATCATTCCGACTGCGAAAGAATGGAAGCATTTAAAATTGATAATTGATTTAAATATCATTGGGCGGAGCGCGTAGTTGTTGTTGTTCGGTTCGCCTTTGAGAACAATAAGCTAATTGGGTTTATCGGCTAAAAAGTTATGATTTTAAGCTAATGAAGAGCTCACTTTATTATGTGACGTCTTCAAAAATTATAATAATAATAATGTTAGTTACAATAATAAATAGTCATATTTAGAACAAAGTCGTGTGGACATGGTGGACATGGCTAAATCAACTAAATCTCGCCGTTCCGTCACGTCTCTTGCTGTCAAATGATTCAGGGTACAATAACAATAATAAGTAAAATAGCTATAGTCGTGGATCCGATCTGCGTTGTTATACAATTTGAATATTTCCGATTTTGGATACCTCCGTCTCTACCCCAAAAATTTGAATAAAAATGTATTTAAAATAATAGATACACTCTGAAAGTCGACTAAGAAAGTATGTCTACAAGAACAATTATTCGACAATTAAGTTCCTATATTAAAGCCCAAACTGCAGCCTTCGTCTGTAGCTCATATAGGCTCTGTGATTAATTTATTCAAGCATACAGTTAGACAAAAAAGACAGAAAGACAAACGAAGAGGGTTAGATCGACTCAGCTCGTCGACGCCGAATTCCCATTTTTAATATAACAATTTCCATACAAATAATTTTTAGCGGATTTCAAGCTAGGTTTATTTCATTAAAGCAGTTCATATTTCAATACAAGCAGTTATGTACCTTTATTAGCAAGCAGTTCATAAATTCATCCTGAAAGTTACACAGTTACATGTTTTTGTTCGCACAACTTCAAGCATGTTGCTTTACTTTCTTTTAGATCTGGTTTGTCTGGCTCATCAATTGATCCAGCGTCTTTGTCCTCAGACACAAAGTCCACTTGAGAATTGTCATCTCTGGGCTGTCGACGAGTATCGAGCTCACCTGGCTGTTCCTTTTCTCCGTTCATACCTGGTTCCCACATATCTCCTGGATCACCTTTTAATACTGAGAACTTCTCTGCTTCCTCAATCGATCTAATGCCTTTCTTTGCAGTTTGAGGAATGCCGTCTCTGCGCCGTCTGATAGGACTGAGCCCAGGCGGTCCCATTTCACCTTTTTCTCCAGGATCTCCCATAGCACCCGGTTCGCCTTTAGGACCGGGTGGACCCGCGGGTCCAATCGGACCTTGGATACCCGGTTGACCGGGAATGCCCGGGCTACCGGGAACGCCAGGACGACTTGGCGGTCCAGGTGGTCCTGGCGGACCCGGCGGACAGAAACAGCCACTTGGTGGATAGGGTGGATAGGGTGGATAAGGTGAATAGAAATAAGAAGATGGTGGAAAGAATTTCTGTTCGATTTTCTGACGTCCACTAGACGAGCCACTATTTGGAATCTCTATAGAAATTGTCCGACCAACATCGTTATTGTTGTACTTATCTGCAAAGCTTCTGCTGTTGTTGCTGTCCAAGAGGATGAGGCCTAGGAAATAGAATGTATTTGAATACAAATTCACTTTATACGAAATCCTTCTCACATAGCCAAGAAAACGTTACGAGCAGATTCATCTCCAAACCACAAATGTTTCGATGGCCATTTACCGAATGCCCTTTATAAGCAGCGCCTCCAACATGACACGTTAATTTTATAACGAATATTCATGTCAATGGAATCGCTTTTATGCTAAAGTGTTTAAAGACAAGATTCCAGAGACAAGATTCTGTGAGACCGTTATGAGCTTAATGTTCTTTTTATGGATTTGGAAAATAGGTAAATAAATATGTGCATAAATTAGCACGTCTCTATGCACACGTTTGTGAATGGCGTCACAAAATAATTAAATAAATTGTAAAATATCTAAGCTGAGAAAATTGAATAAATATTAAACTATCAGAGTTGTGACTTCTTTAAATTTAATTTAAAAAATATGTTAAGCCAATCAATAGGCAACATTTGAGCATTAAGCTGTGCCCACATTGAACTGTGCCGTCATGTCTCCTGTTGTATTGAAAATACTAGATACACTCTGAAAGTCGACTAAGAAAGTATGTCTACAACAGTTATTTGACAATTAAGTTCCCATATGAAAACCCAAAGTGCAGCCATCGTCTATAGCTCTTAAAGGTTCTGAGATTAACTTATTCAAATATACAGTTAGACAAACAAGCATACAGAAAGACAAACGAAGAGGGTTAGATCGACTCAGCTCGTCGACCCCGAATTCCCATTTTTAATATAACAATTTCCATACAAAAATTCTTTAACGGATTTCAAGCTAGGTTTGTTAATTTCCTTAAAGCAGTTCATATTTCAAAACAAGCAGTGATGTACCTTTATTAGCAAGCAGTTCATAAATTCATCCTGAAAGTTACACAGTTACATGTTTTTGTTCGCACAACTTGAAGCATGTTGCTTTACTTTCTTTTAGATCTGGTTTGTCTGGCTCGTCAATTGATCCTACGTCTTTGTCCACTTGAGAATTGTCATCTCTGGGCTGTCGACGAGTATCAGGCTCACCTGGCTGTTTCTTTTCTCCGTTCATACCTGGTTCCCACATATCTCCTGGATCACCTTTTAATACTGAAAACTTCTCTGCTTCCTCAATCGATCTAATGCCTTTGTTTGCAGTTTGAGGAATGCCGTCTCTGCGCCGTCTGATAAGACTGAGCCCAGGCGGTCCCATTTCACCTTTTTCTCCAGGATCTCCCATAGCTCCCGGTTCGCCTTTAGGACCGGGTGGACCCGCGGGTCCAATCGGACCTTGGATGCCCGGTTGGCCGGGAATACCCGGTCTACCGGGAGCGCCAGGACGGCTTGGCGGCCCAGGTGGTCCCGGCGGACCCGGCGGACAGAAACAGCCACTTGGTGGATAGGGTGGAAAATGTGAATAGAAATAAGATGACGGAAAGAATTTCTGTTCGATTTTCTGACGTCCACTAGACGAGCCACTATTTGGAATCTCTATAGAAATTGTCCGACCAACATCGATATTGTTGTACTTATCTGCAAAGCTGCTGCTGTTGTTGCTGTCCAAGAGGATGAGGCCTAGGAAATAGAATGAATTTGAATACAAATTCACTTTATACGAAATCCTTCTCACATAGCCAAGAAAACGTTACGAGCAGATTCATCTCCAAACCACAAATGTTTCGATGGCCATTTACCGAATGCCCTTTATAAGCAGCGCCTCCAACATGACACGTTAATTTTATAACGAATATTCATGTCAATGAAATTTTATGCTAAAGTTTTTAAAGACAAGATTCCAGAGACAAAATTCTGTGAGACCGTTATGAGCTAAATGTTTTTTTTATTGATCTGGATCCAGGTAAATAAATATGTGCATAGATTAGCACGTCTCTATGCACACGTTTGTGAATGGCGTCGCAAAATAATTAAATAAATTGTAAAATATCTAAGCTGAGAAAACTGAATAAATATTAAATTATTAGAGTTGTGACTTCTCTAAATTTAATTTAAAAAATATGTTAATTCAAGTGGCAACATTTGAGCATTGAACTGTGCCCACTTGAATGGGCTATTTTGAGTTTTGCATAAAGTCGGTTAGATTAGCGACTTTTGCTATTCTCCAATGACATGTTATTGCTTAAGATTCGCCAATCGGGAACTAAGATAATCGTTGACCCACTTAAGAGACTCGCAAATAAAAATAAAAATTCAAAAGCTGAGCGAAAGTAATGGATGAAATAAATTGAAGAATTTTAAGGCGATTCAGATCAGCTCTGGCTTAATACTCTAAGAGCGGCTCTCGCTCTTTACTCTAAAGTCAGGCTGTGGATATATTAAATATTAATCAATCAAGTATTCACTTATAGTTTTCTTTTTCAGATACTCTTTCTATTCCCTAACGAGCCAACTTGTTAGCCTCCAAAGCTTATCAACTAATTGTAGCTTTCTGGGTTAGGGTGATGCATATGAAGCATATGCCAATTACCGGCATGAAGGCTGACGCAATTTTGAATTTCAAGATCAAAACTAATGGCATAACTTCTGCATTATCTATGCAAATTTTTAGCGCAATGTGCTTCGCGTCGAATCCCATAAATAGGCTGAGCCGTAGAACAAGAGATGTGCATAACCCAAGCAAACATGGCTCTTATCGAACTCATTTTGTGGATAGCTCTGTCCCTAGGCAGCGCCACGGCACGTCACAATTGTAAGTAGGGATAATGGAAAGAGCCGAATGTAAATTTCAGACACTTTCCGACATTCCCATAAGCAGCACGTCAGCCCACTGGCCACGCTCCCACTCGCATTGTGGGCGGCTCCAATGTGCCACAGGGTGAGTATGTGCCCTACCAAGTGTCGCTGCAGTACCAAACGGGAGAGGGACAGGCGCACTTCTGCGGCGGCTCAATCATAGCTCCCGATCGCATACTCACAGCGGCTCACTGCTGCGATGGTATGAATGTAACGCGCATGTCCATCGTCGCGGGCATACGCAATCTGGATGAAAAGGGCGGCTCGCGCTCTCGGGTGGTGTCCTTCGTCATACATCCCGCATACAAGGCGCTGAAGACAAGCGATATTGCAGTGCTAACGATCGACCCGCCGCTGGTCTACAACAATGTCAGCGTGGCGCCCATTGAGTTTTCCTCGGATGAGTTTGTGGGCAGCGGAGTCCCTGTGACCCTAACCGGATGGGGTTTGCGTTTCCCCGCTCCCTTTCCCTTTCTGGACAACTTAAACTTCCCGAATACACTGCAGCGCATGAGCTACAGAACGATCACGAATCGGGAGTGTCAACAACGTGGCATGGAATATGTGACGGACACGGAGATATGTGCTAGAGGCATCTTCAGGGGCGCCTGCTCGGTAAGAAAATAGAACGCTCGAAGTACTTGAGGACATTTGAAGCTAAAGCATCTAACTACAGGGCGACTCGGGTGGCCCGCTGGTTCGCAATGACAACGGATTGAAGCAGGTCGGAGTCGTGTCCTATGGCTTGGTCGTCTGCGGTCTCTTCGTTTCGCCCGATGTCTACACAAGAGTTTCCACCTTCAGGAACTGGATACAGCAGGGCATAGAGGCGACCAACTAACTCCATAACACGATCACGTCGTCTGAGCAGCTTTTTTATTTAATATGCTCAAGACATTTCAAATATATGCAATTCACGTTGAACTAATTTACAAGCTTAAAGATCACGAATCCATCAATTTCAAAGGACGCGCGAAGCATCTGTCCGTTTTTAAACAAGAGAACATAAACGAAAGAAAAGGGCACCTAATGCTATTCAGCAGGTGGTGCTTCCTCGGCTGGCGGTGCCTCCTCGGCTGGCGGTGCTTCCTCTGCAGCGGGTGGTGCTGGTTCTTCAGCGGCTGGTGGTGGCGCCTCTTCCGCCGGTGCTGGAGCTGGCTCTGGTTCTGGCTCTGGCGCTGGAGCTGGTGCTGCTTCTGGCTCTGGCTCTGGTGCTGGTGGCTCTTCAGCTGCTGGTGCTGCGTCTGGAGCAGATTCTTCTGGCTTAGCTTCAGGTTGGGCCAAGTCCGTTTGGGATGGAACGGCTGAAGTGACAGCAGTGGGTGCGGCAGTGGGTGCGGCAGTGGGTGCGGCAGTGGGTGCAGCCGTGGGTGCAGCCGTGGGTGCAGCCGTTGGTGCAGCCGTTGGTGCAGCCGTGGTTGCAGCCGTGGTTGCAGCCGTGGTTGCAGCTGTGGTTGCAGCTGTGCTTAAAGCTGTGCTTACAGCTGTGGCTCCAGCTGTGGCATCATCTTTGTCATCTGGCGTTTCCTGCTCCTGGCAAGGATCTCCAATCTAACAATATAGAGGTTATGACTAGACCATATTGTGAGCTTGACAAAACTTACCGGCTTAATCGCCTGGCGCTGTAATTCAGAGTTCGAGTATTAGGCTGCTGTCTTTGATCAAAATAGTGAAAGGAAAACCCACCGTTAGAACGTAGCGGAAGAAGCGCTGTAGCACGCGGGCAGCTCTGTCCAGGCGCATGTATTCGTCGTCATCCTTATCCTGGAGCATGCAGGTGCACAGGCAGACGTGTTGGTCCATCATGCGGCGCACGACATAGCCCCGAAAGGCGGATTGTATGGTGGTGGCCGCATTATTGCGCATCAGCTCATCAAGGCGCTTGAGCTCGCGATCGCGGAAGTATTGATAGAGCAGCTCAGTCCCCTGGGACTCTTTGCCTGCGGCCATGTAGGCGTCCACGAAACGCTTGTAGGCGCTCGCAATTGCCGGCCGCGAGGCGTCAAGTTCTTCCTCGGAGAATTTACACTTACGTATGAGCTCCTCGAGCATGTCAATGTCGACGAACTTAATGGTCTCCTTGCCGCGGCGCATCTCACAGCGACGTTTCTCCAGGAAGTTGCGGAAGCAATCCTCCATAACCTGAGCCATCTCATCCGATTTCTCCTTGGTCAGATCGCAAACGCACAAGTCGGATATAATGCTGTCCACCTGGCGAAGAGCGCGATCCAAAATGCTTTTGGCCACTGTGAAATAACTCTCGTTAGCATTTATATATATGTTGGAGCTGGAGCTTACCCAAGGCCTTCTCTCGTGTGACAATCACCGAGTGCAAATAGTCGATGATGAATTGGCACAGGCACTCCTTGGTCGGCTGACAGCGCAGCACTTCACGAGTTATGTCGGAAAGCAGCTCCGGCAGACCCTCGGGCACATTGATTGCCTGCTGGCGCAGTTTGCCGCGTTGAATCAGATAATTCATTTTCTTATCAGTTGGTCTTTTGGTAAAACTTAAAAAAAAACCGTCAAAATAAATTTGGAACTGTTTTGTGGCGGCAATTGTGTTCAAATCTCTAGATTGTCCTTAACTTCAACCTATATATAATATATGAGCTACGTTGAGTGGGAAACAAAGTCTACTAAGTTCCATCTGCAGATACTGGTGAATCATTTTATTGTACGAAAGACGAACTTTGGGGAAAGGGTATTTTGATACAAAAAAAAAAAAACTAAATAAACCGTAGCTTGACTCGAAGTTATATACTATATAGACAGATTCTTTAACTATAATGCGCTTGCGAAAGTGGGTGTGTTTTTTATCGCCTAGCGTAGCGTAAGTCATTAAATTGCACTTGGATTTGCAATGTAAATTTCTTTCTCAGTTGCGGGTAGCGACAATGGCACTAAATCGTTGAACCGCTTTCCATTTCTGCTAGTAGCTGAACTTTCTACCCAACACAGTTGATCTTGTAAGCTTGCCCGACTAGCGGATACCCTAAGCACAAGCTACATTTCTAATTGAGCTCAGACTGTGCAGTTCGTCGTACATACCTCGTGGTGTATGCGGCATGAAAGCTCAACGCGAAGAACCTTAAGAACTAAAATATGCAAACTTGAATATCTACTTGATGTGGGCTTAATGTATTTTAAGTAGATCAGGGGCGTTGTAAAAGGGTTTTCACATATAACAGGGGTTTCACTACAGCTTAAACCATAACGTGGATATATTTCGTTCGGTTTGTTTCTTTACTAAAATGTTGTCTTTGCTCCTGTCGACAAAACTGCTTGCCAACACGCAATGGAAGGCCTTTGTCACTAATGAAAAGTTTATGACTCCAGTGAGAAAAACTGCTTAGCAAGATCAAAAAAGTAGTAAGCAATGGCCGACTGCAGTAAAGAAGATAATTTATATTATCACATTCATCAATTTGTATCCTTATTTACTCAAAGTCTCTATAAGAACAACTTGCTTTATAATAAACAATTTATTGTGCTGAAGTTCCAATAACAATTAATAAATATCGGTTGATCGGCCAAATGGGCACTGCTTGCTAGCTGTCCCCTCGTACAAAGTTGCAGCGCCGTCTTTGTTCGTTTGGACTGACGTCAAAGCTTTTGGTATTGCATATAAAAGTTTTTATGGCATGCTGATTGTTTTCGATTGCTCATCGGATTTCAGTGTGCGAAGAACCTTTCCGCCAAGCAGACGACGCCGAAAAGCTTTTCCGGATAACTAAAACAAAAATCAGCTGAAGCTTTCACGCCATGCAAAAGCTGGGTAGAATTGCATGGGCGCTTGGTAATACATATATTAAAAACAATAACAAGGAAAATTGTGTAAGCTTTGCAATTTTGTAGGTCAACGAACTGCCAGAGGCAGTGACAGAGGCATCGCATGCCTGGCCGCCCTCTCAGAGACCCACCAAATCCTGCAAAAGACCTGCCGCGACTTTGCCAATGCGGAGCTGGCTCCCCATGCGAGACGCCACGATCGTGAGCAGTTGTATCCGGCAGAGCAAGTGCGGCGCCTCGGCGAACTGGGACTGATGTCTGTCGCTGTGCAAGAGGAGTACGGTAAGCACTGCACCCAGACTTTCTGCACAGACAGAGCCTGATTGTAACGACTACTTCCAGGTGGCACCGGTCTAGATTACCAAGCGTATGCTATCGGCATGGAGGAAGTTGCGCGTGGTGACGCGGCCGTGTCGATTGTGATGGGCGTAAACAATCTCTATCTGGGTGCAGTGCAGCAACATGGTACCGAGGCGCAGAAGCAAGAGTTTCTGGTACCCTATACCCAAGGGAAGCACATTGCCTTCTATGCGCTCTCGGAGCCGGGCAGCGGCTCAGATGCCAGCGCCGCCAGTACCACTGCGAAGCCGAATGCTGGAGGGGATTATTTGTTGAATGGCACAAAGGCCTGGATATCCAACTCCAAGGAGGCCAGCGGTGGCATCATCTTCGCCACTATTGACAAAAGCCTCAAGCACAAAGGTATAACAGCTTTTCTGACTGAAAAGAATGTGCCTGGGCTGTCTATAGCTAAGAAGGAAAGCAAACTGGGCATGTGCGCCAGCTCCACGTGCCAGTTAACGCTCGACGATGTTTGCGTGCCACAATCTCAATTGCTGGGATCGCCTGGAGATGGCTTTAAGATTGCCATGGGATCCCTAGACTGCGGTCGCATAGGCATTGCCGCGCAGTCCACCGGTATAGCACAGGCTGCTCTCGAGCTGGCGATCGACTATGCGGAGAAACGAGTGGCCTTTGGGCAGCGATTAGCCCGATTGCAAATGATTCAACAGAAGCTGGCGGATATGGCACTGCGCGTGGAGACTGCAAGGCTGCTCACTTGGCGAGCTGCATGGCTTAAGGATAACGGACTGTCTATTACCAAGGAAGCTGCCATGGCCAAGCTACATGCCTCCGAGACAGCCACCTATTGCGCGCATCAGTGCATCCAGATTCTGGGCGGCATGGGTTATACAACGGATCTGCCAGCAGAGATGTACTATAGGAACGCCCGCGTCACGGAAATCTACGAGGGCACTTCCGAGATACAGCGTATTGTCATTGCCAATTGTGTTTTGCAAAGCATTTCCAATTAGTTTAAATATGTAAATAATAAAACAATTTTTTTACGCGAACTGCATTTAAAACTCATCGGTGACCAGTGTATAATAATCGCACGACCGCCACAAATAATCGTTTCTCAAACAGCTGTTAACGTAAGCGTTGCTATCGGACGACCACCTCAACTGCTGTGACTTGCACAATAATTGTTATCGTAGTTATCGAATTAGAAAAGCCGAAAGAATTTAACACTTTGTGGATAATAAGAAATAAATGAGCGCTGATCTACTGCAATTAGACGTGGACACGCTGTTCGAACAGCACGGCGTGTCCGAGATCGATGATGTGCAGAAGAAAATCCAAACAGTTGTGGAAAATAAGCGCGAAGAGCTGCGCACCATGGTCGGGTAAGCAATCTGTGTGATGTGGCACATAGAACGTTAGCGCAACATAATTAAATGTGGATTAATATCTTGCCTGCAACTGCAGCGAACGCTACCGGGACTTACTCAAGGCTGCCGACACCATAGCAGCCATGCAGACATCGGCAGGCACACTCATCGAGCAGGTCCATTGCGTCCAGGGCAATTGTCGCAGCCTCAACGAACAGCAATTGCTGGGCTTCAAGACCACGCCCACCGATACCGAAGTGTTGCTCCATAAGCGCGCGGTGAGCAAGCAGCTAAGCAACTACTACAGCACCATGGTTCAGATCAAACTACTGAGCAGCTTGCCAGAGCTGATTTGGACGCACATTGACCGGGAGCAGTTCTATGCAGCCACAGAACTCTTCATATTCAGTAGACACATAAGCACGGGTCTACAGCTCGATGCGAAGAATACGCTGATGCAGCGGCTGCCTGTGGCACTGAAGCAATGGGAAATCCTACGTCCATTTCATATAACCATCAAACAGGCGGTGCTCGGAGTGCTGGAGCGTGAGCTACTCACCGCCGACATAGCGGTCGATTGCATGTTGAGCCTGCTGCTGCTGGACAAATGCGATTTGGACCAGGTGCTGCAAACGTTTCTGCAGCTACGGTCCACAGCCTATTTTAACTGCCTGCAGAGCCAGGGAAGCGATGCCGAAAAGGACAAACCGAGGCGAGTCAAGGAACGCATTTTGGCCAGCTTGCATATACTAAACGGCACCATTGAGCTCCTTGACACCTGTTTGTTAGGTTAGTGATTGCTACATTAAATACGTGAATATTTATAAGACATATTACTTTTTGGTTTCAGCTAATGGTCTGCTTTTCAAACGTTTGGCGGAGTGTGTGGCGCCGACTGCGGCGCCCAGTATTAATCGCATGGATAGCAGCGATCGGCAGTTAGCGCATCTGCTACCCGACATTATAGCTGGCTATAAGCCGCAGTTTGAGAAGCCAAAATTATTGCCAGAGCAGATGTGCGATGCACTGTTAAAGTGGATGTCCAAAATTAACAGCTTGGCGGACAAGCAGCTACAGCCCATCTTTGGGCTGGTCAGCAGCATGCAGACCATACAGGATATCAAGTTGGCAGCGGGCACCACGGTCAAGCGTGACTATGCCCATCTGGAGCAGCAGTTAACGCTGCCGCAAGCTCAGTTGGATTTTTACACACTGAAGTATATGCCGTTGATCAATGCACGCGTTCGGGAGATCATACGCAGTAGCTGGGTAGCAGCAATGCAGCAGACCTACAAAGACGTGGTCAAGCTCGTCGAGAACATTAGCCAACCCACACCAATGCAAATCTGGCGAGAGCAGAGTGATGATCTACCGTTGAGTCTAGCTGCCGCGCTTAGTGATCAGCCAAAACGTTTGGCCAACCGCACCAAGGGCTACGAAGCGGCCACCATTACACTTTGTGCTCAATTCGACACGCAGTTAGCATCCATTGTTCAGGAGCTGAATGTGCTGCTACAGGAACAAACAACACGCGCCGAGGATAAATTGGCGTTGATAAATTTTCTGCGCGAGACAGCGGAGCAGCAGATGACGAGCTATCTGACTCAACTGAAGACGCTGCGTCTGCAGGAACGTCAAGCTCTTTTGCAGGCGCTGCGCAATACGCTGGCCTTGATCGAGCTGTGCCCTCATCTTAAACTGTGTTTCTGCCAGCCCAGCAGCTGGCGTCAATGGGCGGGAAATTTGACAGTTGCTGGTGCTGAGCATTGGCAGCGTTTGTGTGCACTGATCGAGGAGGAGCTGCTTCAATTCTGGCAGCTCATTGTCGATGATATACTGGCCTCTCACAGCTGCACGGAGAAGCTGCCACAGACCATTACACACGATGTTGTCCTGCGCGACTTTGCTGTATGTTAAGCTTGTCTTTGCTAATCCTGAAATCCAATCTAATATATTTTATTAAACAGCTCTGGCAAACATTGACTTTGGAGCAGCGCGATGAGGAGCATGATCAGAGTGTGCAGTCCACCATACGTATACCCAGCCAGCCACGTCTCTCGCTCCAAACGTATTTGCACCAATTGATTCACGTGCTAAATAATGCTGTACCACAAACGCTGCCATCTAAAGTGCTTCAGGCCTTTAATCAAAAGCTACTCGCCCAGCTCTTGGCCCACTACGAGCAACTGTCAGCAGCGCAGTGCACCAAAGACAGTCAAAACATTGCGCTGCAGCTGTACTTCGATCTTAAGTTTCTGGAGCGTGTGTTTGCCGTGAATCGCGAGGACCGCAGTCTCTATGAACGATTCCATGGGCTGCAGCGCAGTCTACGCGACTGCATCGATCCATTTGATTTTGAGCTGTTCGCCGAGCACATAACCACGCATGTTTCTCGTTCTGCGGCGCGTCTGCATGGCGAACTTGGTGTCCTTACGCCGCCTCATGATAGCACGCAAGTAGCAAATGCTAGTTCGCTGTCACATGAGGCTGATCCCAATGTGCTCTGTCTAAGTTCATCCGGCTCCACTTCGCTCTGGTTCCCATTGCTGCCTATTGTCATGCCGCAGGCGGCAGCATCAGCAACTCTTCCTGTCGAACGCAAATCCAATGCCACGGAATCAGACAAGGTGAGTTTTTCAATGACCTTGCTTTTCTACAACTCTTACATGTGAAATATGGCAAATGCATTCTCTTCACATATAATAATTTGTTTTAATTCGTCTAACAGTATTTAGTTTTCTTTTTAAGTCGATGCACTGGTCTGAAGACTATGCATTTCTATCTTTTCTATACCCTTGCATTGCATTGCACATTATCTGTGTCGATCGACACTACCTTCTCTTAACTAGACAGCGTAACGTTTGGTTTGATATTAAATAGCATTCCAGTGCTGGAAGTCACACAATTGAAATACTCGAATTTGAAATCGAAATGTTCCCAAACCTATTCAAACTCTTGCCTTTCCAGTTTTTCGTAAGAGCCTTATTCAAATAAAATCCTGTGATACATCATATAGATCGTTATCTGTGTATATATAGATCTCCTTTCTTATATGTCTGCAAGGGTATATAATCTCTGGTACTTCGAAGATAACTGTTACCTTGTATTTAACCAATACTCTATTATTATATGAATATACTTGTTATATATATATCTATATTTTGTTTTTAGGTGCTCTTTGAATTGTAGTTTACTTTCGAAATTTATCGTCGTTTATTCATTTTGGGTAGGCATTGTGTGCTAAGTTGTGTTTATTCTATATCTTTTGCATGATTGTTGTTGATTTTTAAATGGCTTTATGAATTTTTAAATTACGAGATTCACGATAAATCCCTAAATTAAAGTTAAATTATTCCGAGTTCCTGTGCTAACTGCTTTGCATGAGAATTGCTGTATAAACTGCTTGCTGTGCACTGCTTTCAGCATAGCCAAGACACAAACCAGCTGCTCCTATGCAAACTTTTTATTATTAATTTCTATTATTATATTATAATATGGTTATTGCTGTGCTTTTTGTTAACTTAAATCAGTTTTATTTCCAAATATGCATCTTAATTAAAATGGACTTTAATTAGACAATTAGTCAACCAATTTGCGCAGCTGGTAAAGTGCTATTTCTCACTGAATTTCTGCAATTAACAATAAATATAGCAAAAGTGTCATTAAATAAATTAGAATTAAATGCAGTATCTACAGATGTTATAGAAGCAAAATTGCTGCCCGCAATTGCAAATGCTTGGCAAAAGTTTTGCCAATTTCCAAATAACAGAAATCAGAAACTGAAATCCAAAACTTGCACCTCCCACACACCTTTTTTCGTTTGTGAGCGCGTGTGTCTGTCTACAACTTAAATGCTAATTAATGAATTGGTCCATTATTGAAATCAAATCGTTGGGCAAACGTTAATTTATAGCCGCGCTGACTTTGCTGGTAATGTGGGCGCAGTTAGTCGCATGTTTCACCATATAAATTGAACTCTAATTATGTCCATGTTTATTGCTCTGGCCCATAAATCTTTGCACTGTGCCGCAAATTAATAGATTAATCAACCAAAAATTGCCACAACACATTAATAACCCATATTACGTACATATCTCTCCATAGGGGGCAACGACACCAACGCGCAAGCCAGGCACACGCAAAAACGATGCGAGCAGCAAATCCAAGTCGGGCGCCGCCTCCTTCTTTGGCATGTCCCAGGAGTGGTTCCGTTAGAGCCGTTTGCCATCAATGCCACAGCGAATGCTCACAGCAGCAGATGAGCCTAATGAAGTGGCCAAGTGGAGTGCACGAAACGCGCTCATCCAACCGGAAATCCACTGCAGCAGCCACAGCCGCAGCACCAGGACCAGCAGCAGCAACTGTCATTGCTGTCTATTCAGTTGTGTAATGACTGTGTGTTTGGTGTGTGAGCGTGTTTGTGCTTGTGTGTGTGTGTTCGAGTGTGTGTTAACTGTTCCATTCCAAGCGTTTAAGATCCAAGCAATGTTCATTATGCAGCCAAATATCGTTACTCAACTACAGTTTCTTCATTTATAAGCTCCTCTTTTAATATCTCTTAAAAATATAGTGGCGTATTTATTCTTATATTGTAATTTAATGCGCTTTGTATTTTGGCACACCCTCAAGAGCTATTTCTTGCCGCCCTTTTTACCGCCACCGCCAGCTGCCTTTTGATCAGCTCCTTTCTTGCCGCCACCTTTGTCAGCCGGTGGAGTAGGTGGTTTGTTTTTACCACCTCCGCCGCCGCCGCCAGCGCCGCCTTTTTTCTGTTAACGAAAAGCATAAAACGGATTGCAAAAATAAAAAGTAATAATAGAGCAAATAAAATTCAAGACTTAAAAAGAATTGCTAACGGGTAAGTATATAAATTACATGATAAGTAAGCTGCGACTGAGCGAAGGTTAATCAAATGCATGCAAAGAGTTCTCAGGTTGTAGTCATTCAAATGTAAATATAATATAATATACATATTTATTATATTATGTTCTTAATCATCTGTAATAGGCCATTGTGAATAGAGTAAATGAGCAGAGTAATGCTATGAGATCTTAAGAAATTATAGAAAAACTTCTTTGAGTTCACAGTTCCAGTGGCAATTAAACTATCTATTTAGGTTTAAGTATTTGAGATTGGAAATTAAAATATTTTTTACTATGAAACTTCATAGTTATAGCTTAGTCAAATAAATTTGCTGTCCAACTATCTATAACTGACTTCAATTTGGCTTTCAGTCAACTATTTATGGCTTAAAATTTGACAAACTGTTTATTTTTGTTTTCTCATGTGGTCCGACTAACTATAGAATTCCTAAAATATCTCCCTTGCGATTAAATTTCAGAAATTTCGGCAAAGTAATGTACAAAATAAATGCCATGAATAATATTCCTAAAATATTTTGCTGTGCATTTAATGGGCGCATTTCTTGAGCATCAAATGAACATATACTAAAAGATTTATCTTTTTGGTATTTGGGATTTTCGGATGGTAGATTGTGTCTATAACTAGTTGAATTGAGGACACTTAGACTCACAATTAAAACGAGAGTTGCATAACACAAATATTGCTTACATTGCCGCCGCCGCCACCACCAGAGCCACCACCACCACCACCACCACCGCCACCGCCTCCGCCTCCACCCTTGTTTTTGCCCATTTTTGCAACTTTCTTTGTGTTAAATTATTTAATTTGTTCGACTTGTTGGCGAACAACTTTCGCCGCAAGCAAATTGCAACTAATAAGCGCTCGACGCAAAAAAAGACCAAGTGCAAAATGCATAAATAATTTTGCAGGCAAGTGAAATAAAAACTAAACCATGAAAGCAAAACAAAATGGAAAAGCGCAAAAATAAAAACAAAATAAAACTCAAGAGAAATGCGAATCATTGAAGAGCCAAAGGCGAGCGGGAGAGGGGAAGGGGCAATGAGGCAGACCCTCCTCGACCTCCGATGGACGCCAATGCAGCCAGAAAAGCAACAATAGCCAGCAGCTCTCTCTCCCTCTCTCTCGCTCCCTTTCGCTTAGCTGATTTAGTTATCGACCCCCTACAGCCACGCCCCCGGGGACATTGCTTGTGTTTGTGCTTGCGCTCGGCGAAACGAGTGGATTATTTTGTAGTTCTTTCTATTTGGCATTTTGTGTTTTTCCTTCCTTCCCCTATGAGCCCCTCGATGGCGACAATGACATTGACATTGGGCACTTCCTCGCACCCGCTCGCACCTTGGGGGCCTAATAAAAATGCAGCGAAAGTTTCGCATGCGAAACGGATGAAGGCAAAACTTTCGTCGACTATTGCGTATACTTACTATGTAGATTTGGCTCGTGCTGCGTATACGTAATATGTAAATATATAAGAAAGTTCATTAATAGTTTCAATTATGTAATCCAGTCATTTTAGTGCAGATACTGACATTATGTAGTTTCAACGACGTAACTTATCAATATCATTCGAATATTTGCATATTTTGGTATTTTGGGCTCTTCTCTGAATGCTCGTCACAATTGGACAAGCATCAGCAATTCAAATCTACATTAATTGCTTGGCTTGTGGCTATCATTAATTGAAATATAATTTTAGCAATAATTTTGTTGTATTCTTCTTGCTATTCCTTCAAGATAAAAAGAAAAAGTTTGATGTAACGAAAAATACTAAGGAAAAATGTCTTGAAACATGTCGGCATAATAAATTGCTTAGCCATCTGCATAACTGTTGTCTGCAGTCGGCATTTTAATGACTTTGTGAGATATACTTTGACTTGAACCTGTAAAGGTCCTGGCCACAGGAGCCGTTCGCCTCTACAAGTAATTCAATTAAATTTACATGCATGCGCACAGCCAGATGCTCCACAGGAAGTGCGTGGGAGAAAAAGAGAGCCAGCATAGGGAAGCAGAAGGTGACCAATTTAATAAATTTTCCACGTGCCTGCATGCCTGGACAGCCCAGCAACAATAGGAGCATTGAAAAGGACAAAGCGTTGGCCTAGTCGGATTTCTTCATATGCTAATTGTATGCGAGTTATCAAGTTGCTTGACGTCGACGCCAGCAGCTGACGCCTGACTAAGGATACCCCAAACTCAATGCATAGCTAATGAACGAACAGCACATTCCGGGTGGTCGACTCACTTGGAGCATGCTCCATGTTGGCTAATTAAGTGCGATGCTTAAGCTGGTCAGCAGCTAAGTGAAACTGATCTGCAGCATGTTGAGAAAACTGTGCCAATTAATGGAGCCGACGCCACGCTCTTTCGAGCTGGCCAAAGGGGAATTTCACTTGACCGAGCTGGACGCAACTCGACCCAACTCGTGTCGCCCCGCTTCGTCTGGCTCGCTGTACATTTTGTTAATTCAACAAGTTGGAATCTGTTCATGGCTTATAAGCAATGAACATAAAACCAAATTAAAAGTGAAAAGTATAAAATAAGCTCATAAAATTACATACATGAAGGAGCGGGAAGGGGACTGAGGGGGAGTTGGCCATTTGCAGAAAGTGCAGCTGCAAGATAAACTCAGAGCCTCCCACTCGAGCGAAAAGCAAAAAATAAATGTAACCCAGCTATATAGAAACGACAGACAGACAAACTGTGGGAAAGTGGGCGTGTCCAGTGGGCGTAGCTGGGCTAACTAAATACATACGTAAAAGCTGCTGCAGCTGCAGCGAGTGCAGCAGCCAGCGCTTGGGCCGGCCACCGGAAAAGTGCGGAACTTTAATTAAGTTTTGGTTCTCCCAGCTGACTGACATCTTGAATTACAAATGAAAAACTTGTGTGCAAACTACAGGAAACCGAAAAGGAACAAGTAAAGGAAAAATACAGCAGCAAGGAAAACCTAAAAGGAAAAACTGGCAGCATAATAACACACCGAGCTAAAGGTGGGACAGCAGCGGACAAGAATGCGAATAACTTGCATTTGGACGGACAAACAGACTGCCAGCAAGATGAAGAGAGACAGTGGCAGCCAGAGAGAGAGAGAGCGGGTGAGCTGGACAGAGAGAATCACTGAGAACCTAAGCAGACCAAAATACATAGTAGCATCGCCCCAGCTAGTTAGCTATTATAAAAGCAGCTAACAGATACAAGCCGAAAGGAAAGCATCATGAACTCAATGATGTCGCCGTACACTGTGACAAAAATCACAGTAGGTATATAGAGTTAAGGGAAATGCCGTGAATTGAACAAACCTACAACAGTAGCCAGCTGAAAGGACAATTTTATATTCATGCCGCAAGGAAATGATTATAGCTGAGCCTTTTGCTGTGCCCAGTAGTCAGCTGGAAGATACCCTACCTACGTTAAGATCTGAGCAGTGAAACGTCATAATAAACGTTCTTAAAATCTCTAATCAAGTGGAACGACTTATCTTTACCAACAATCATGTTTTGATTTTCATATGTAATATTTGTGGAATATTGCAATTGAAAGAATTTGTAATAAATTATTGAATGGACTTTATGGCAACTAACTGACTTACAGTACAATTGCAGGGTATTTTTAGCTGACTAACTTGTCAAATGACTGATTGAGGATTGTCGCTGGGCTTAGCCATTGGAGAGACCGCATTGGAACTTCATCATCAGCGATTTCACTGGCAGCTGGCAGCTGGCAGCTGGCGCTGCATTTCGTTTTCCAACTGCAGCTTGATTTCTACCATTGGGCGAGCGTTGGGGAAGAGCGCCCGGTGCAGGCAACCGGGAAACAGATGTTTGCAAATATCTTCAGAAAAGTTTTGGCTGAGGTATTTAAATAAAGGTGCGCTTCAACAACTTTTTCGACAGCCGCAAAATCAACAAAACGAAAAAAAAAAAACGGAAAAGAAAAAATACAAAATGCGCAGCAAAAGAAAAAGGAAGAAAAGTGGAAAATGTGGGGGAATGCAGAAGGCGAAACCAAAGCTATTCAATTGCATCATTGAATTGCCAGATTATTCCAAGGCAGCAACTTTGCTGTAATGAACATTCAGAGGATATGCCAGTCGAGATCTGAGCTCTTAACGGCTGTCTTATATATATAAATATATATATATATATATATATATATATATATATAGTATCAGTTCTTATCTAAATGGACAATGCAATTGGGCATGCTATAACTGTCCAAAGCTCTGCGATAAATGAATTTGTTGAAGTGAAACTAAATGTGAAAACTGCAGAAATCGGAGGAGGATTACGAGGCTCGAGCACTTAGATTAAAGCAACTTCAAGTAATTATTTATAAATTAAAATATTTGATATTCGACTACTACTATTTATATTTATATTCAATGTTCAACGACTTCAGCTTTATTTATTTATTTTCACATCAAATGTGAAGTCATTGCAACTTTTACACTCGCTTCTTTATTTATATAAAATGAAAATATTTTTGTATATTTTTAAATTATTAAAAATTAAATTATTTAATGATAGGAAGTGCAACTAGAGTCTTGTTGGCGTAGACGATGTGAGAGCTGATTTCAATATGAAATTTCATTGAAGCGACTTAGTAGATTTACTGGGTTTATCCTCTTGAGTTTTGTCTATTTTTTATTCTGTTTAGGTAACTTGTATGTCATATCTCCAAATGGCGACCAGTTGTGCTTTTCACGTAAGCGCCTTGTTCTTTATTCGAAGGTAAGCTGCTGTTCGATACTCACTTCATAGCTAAGTAAATGAACTAAATATGAACTGTTTTCAAATAACAAACAAATAATGTGCCTAAGAAACAATAGCGACACAAGATTTGATTAACGTTTGCAATAAAAAAGACGTAAAGTTTCATAAATCAAAAGCCCAACCGAAAAATTTGTATGTGTTTATTTATGGTTAAAGACCTTCAAGCTCATGTCTGTGTGGGTGTGTGTGCGTGTCGATGTTGGGTAAATAGAAATTGGCATTTCGGGCCATGTAAACCGAAGTGGGAATGCCCACATATCATTCACGTGGAGCTGGGGAGTGAGAGGTGTCGGGGCAGCGCATCAAAACATTTTATTTAGTCATAAACTCGCGTGCGTTTAATTCAACAATTGCACGGCAGAGACTGCCACGCCCACAATTCTGACACATGTTAAGCTGGAAATGCTGTAGGGCATGGCGAGTGGCGAGGGTGGGTCGTAGGGAAAATCACATTAAATCACGACAGGGAATCATAAAAGGCGCTTCGCACGAAATTAAAGGTAAATAAAATGTTTATGAGTGGAAAGCAATCGTTCATATGATTTCACATTTGATTGAATAACATTTACACACGCTAACGCCAAATCCAGAGTGCTGCTATCGCAGCTATATACATACATACACACACGCGTGTATATGTGTGTGTCCGTATAGCCTGGCGCTTGCTTCTTTGCCAAAGATGGGCAATAAATTCAAACATGTGCACATAAATTTTTATTTCGATTTGCTGAGCCGCCAACGCCCCCGCAGCCGCCCCACGCCACGCCCAGTTCCGCCCAGTGGTTCAATTTTATGAACTGTGAATATGGACGTTACGGAAGGACCTTTTGCTCTGACAGCCTGACAGTCTGGTAGCAGGATGTGGCAGCAGGTAGCAGGATGCTCTGCCGCAAAGGATGTTGCCTGCTGGATTTCTGCTTGGGGCGCTGCATGTGTTGTAGTGGTGCATTTGTGCCGTGCTCCAAGTGCGTCACCAATGGCATTCGGCATCACAAATTATTGCATCCGCTCGTTGCTTGGCATTACCTTAAGCGATGTTGTTGTCTGCCAATTGACTTGTCATGTCCCACCGAAGGCCTCGCTGCTTACCGCTATTCAGATTTATCGAGAAATTCCACTGAACGACAAATTTCTTAAGCTGCCTCTTGATCTAATTTTTGGTTTCGGGTGGCTTGACAAGCCAATGATGATTCGATTTAAATAGAAGGATGTGCCCATTTCTCTGCAACGCGATTTCTGTAAATTTAATAATAATAAAAATCTAATTTAAAAAAATAGAAAAAATTCTTAGAGCTTTTATTCCAAGCATTCAATTCACAGAAATTAATTTTAAAAAAATTAATACTCGCATACTTGACTGCCTCTTGTGAGAATTGAACTCACGACCCCTGGTTTACAAGACCAGTGCTCTGCCACTGAGCTAAGGAGGCTGACGACTGAGACAGCACAGTTTGAGTTAAAGAATGAAAGCGAATCATTAGCTAAATAGTTCCACGGATCTTTTTACATATTAATTAGCTAAGTGAAAGTTGTTGATAAGAGTGTAGCATATCAAAGTTTTCAGTGCAAGCCCTACGAAAACTATTTGATATGAGATATTTGATAAGAGAAGATGGAGAATGGTTTGACTAGCAAAAGATCTTATATGCAAAAGTATCATATATATATACCAGTTTCATCTATTATTTTATCCCTATGCTCTATTATAAATTAAAGAACGCACTCGAGGTTTTTCTAATAAATATTTAATAAATTTCCAAATACCATTCTCTCGTCTCCAGTCAATTAAATTAGCTATATCTTTAGCTCTGCCTTACTCTAATTGAATCATTTGACTGACGGTTAAATTAATTGCTTTCTTCGCTGCATTGCCGGTGTTGTCTATGGCTTTGTCCGAGCGGCACTTACACGAATCCCGCTATAAACGTATCTTGCAGCTCGTATTGTGCGTCTCAATCGATGTGTAATTGCGTGCGCCACTCAGCCGTGTGCGTATGCATTTGCGTTGGTTTAGTAAATTGCCAAATCAATTGCCTGTGAGGGAATACCCCATATGAAGCCAATAATGGCACCTGTGTATTTCAACAGCCAGAGCTTTTCATTAGCTAACTGTCGAGGTGTAAAGCATTTTCCCAATTGCGGCATATCAATTTCGCCTGTTGCATGTGACTGAAGGGTAGCAGCTAGGTTAGGGGTAGCAGAGGCTAAGGGTAGCACTGAGTTGGCTGCTAACACGAATGCAAACATATATAGACGACTTTTCCGTGCACTTTCCACTCGTGCCATTCATACGTATTGGAGTATGGCATTCTATTAATGAATTCAGCTCTGATTGAATTGAATTTGTGTGATAACGGTAAATACACCTGCCCCAACAGCGCACCAAAATGCATTCCTAAGCACCCACCAACCACCTGACATCCGCCATTGAAATGCAGCTGACACCAAATTAGATCTGGTCTTAAGCATTCGAAAGAGATTTTCTGTCTATTGAAGTCGATAATTACTGGGCACCATTAGGAAAATTAATGTTAGCTTTGATACAGTGTATTCGTTTAGATGGGCGGGAAAGGGAATTGGATAATGTATACTTAAGCATAACAAGCTTTTGCCTTGATTTTTTGATAATATTCCCTGAAGCTAAGCATATATTAAACTGGTTGTTTAATACGTTCAAGGAGTTTGCCCTATAATCATATTTTGATTACTCTGACTCTGACGGGCATAGCATCAGCAAATATAATTATACAATACTTTTCAGATGTGAATAGCTACAGTCTATTCAGCTATGAGAGATGGACTTGAATGAACACTTCATAGTTCATTGCTAACGATTGGTATCTATAAAAAACTTTTTATTCCGCCCAAACTGAAATCATTTACTACCGAACAGCTGAGAACATTAAGCATTGAGAACAATCAAAGACTTGAAAATGATTTCGAATTCAGTTAAGAATACAAAGCCAAGTAAAGATTGCGCAGCTCCATTGAAAGTTGTTACCTTGCATAAGTGCGGCAGATAATCAGCAGTAGCAGCAGCAGCAGCTACAGAGAAAGCTTGTAGAGAGGGTGGCAGAGAGGGAGAAAGAGAGAGAGAGAGAGGGGTTGCTGGAGGCCACATTGCCCGTAGCCAGACTTAACAAGTATTTATCGTGTTTTTCAATATTTTTAATGTCAGTTTAAATACTTGATGCGATTATTTTTCCAGCGATTTTGCTTTGCATACACCCCGAATGGTACGCGGCGAACAGTGCCTGGGGGCACGCTCCAAACTTTTCAAGTGCCAAACACACGCAAAGTTTTTCAGAACATGCAGCGAGAGACATAAAACTTTTATGCAAGTTATTAAAAGTGCAATGTTCGTGGGCTAGCAAGAGGCAAACAGAGGCACTGATGCTGGGCTTCAACGCCAAAAGAGTTGGTGTGGCGCAGCAGGAACAAAAAAAGGCCAGAAGCCCGATTAAAGCTTCAGCCGAAGTTTAAATGCCCTTGTAGACGATTGTCTTAGAATTGCCGCATAAAAGCTCTTTTTTCGATTATTTCGTGCAATAAAGCCCACGCTAAGCTATATGAAAGGTGATGCCAGTCACTTCGATTCATCAGAGAGCAATAGAAATTGTATACTATCCGCAATAGAAGGACAGATCTTTATATGCACTTATTACAGTACCTATTGACTTGGCTTTTTAATATTTACTTTATGGTTTCAGAGATGCCTGACTGACAAAACTAGCATACCTTCTGTAAGGGTATCAGGTGCAACCAGCCAGGACATTCCTTGTCATTACTCATTATCAGCTCCTTAATATGACATCCAAAGTAGATATACATCTACATATACCTCTAAATATCAATAAATATCATCAAGTTTTTTTGTGAGCAAGAAGATGCCGAACAATGCCAAAATGATCTAAAACTATTGAAGAAGTTCAGTATTGAAATTAGTTATTAGAGGTAAGGACTATATAGGCAGACATGACTGTGCTGATACGGTAGCGTAAATTATGTCTTTACTTTTCTATCTTTAGACTAATTTTCTGATTTATGCATATCTCTCTATGGGGTCTACTTGTTATTTACATTAACTACAATCTGCGCTTTGTTCACCCATTCATGGCTTATACAGGGTATCAGAAAGAAGGAAGAAAAAATGACTCATCTGGCATTCAATAAATCTTAACGCGTTTTTGCTGGCAGATGGCCGCCAGTTGCCAGCTGCAAGCCTCGAGCTCTGCTACAGGCGGCCCCCTAAATAATGACCGCGCGACGGCGCCAGTTTGTACATTGTTATCTGCGCAGGGCGAGCTTGAGAGAAGCAGAGAGAGAGAGAAGGGGAGGGAGGGGTAGGAGCAGTTTGAGGATGGTAGCAAGGTGCGCGCCGGCTAAAAGTAGTCTTGCATTCATTATTCAAACGCATTAACTGAAGCTGAAGTTGGCCGGAACGAGTGCACGACAATCTCATGATATCCTTGACTTGGCATAACTTTTGCGCCAAGTCGGGAGGGCGACTCTGAGCGCCTGCCTGCCACATACCGCTGGCGGCACTTGCAACACACAAAGTGGAGGCAAAAGTTGCCTTGCTGCACTCGAACAATAACAGAGGCAAGTATTTAAATGCAAATTAGCCCCAAATGATGCAATCATAATGCGGCGCTACTTGCTGCAGGCAATTGCTGCAACTCCCCGGGATAGCCGGTTATCCAGCGTCTGCCCCTCAACTCCGGCGCTTTGTACCCGTTTCAGTTTTTAATTTCAACTTGGCGCTCATTTAGTACAATTTGGCAGGTTTTGCTCCGTTCTTTGCCCGTTGCTGCTCCTGCTCTGGCCAGAAATTAATTTCCACCTTTTTTCCCAGTTGTTAAGCGAAGTTTTAGTGTCCGGTTGCCTCGGCGGAGAGGGGTAGACTAGGGTGGAGGCATGGTCGTTATGAGTCCGGAAGATAAATGCATTTCAACACATGTTGTTGAAAGTTAATTTTCCGAAAACGCAGCTCATTTCTGCTAAATGCGCATTTGGTTTTCTTTTCCTGCCATTTTCCTTCTTTCCTTCGCTTTTCTTTGGCCCACACTTTAATGCGCGCAAATGTGTTTTTGATTCCTGCAACTGCTAAAGGGAACCGAAGCTAATTCCGAGTACTGGGAAATTGCAGTTAGTTGTGCAGTTATGAATTGTTGTCCAATTATTTCTACCCCCTGCTTAGTTTGCTACACAATATCCTAGTTAATAACTGACATCTAGCTTGATTGTTGCACTTCACTTTAAGCCAAACCAAAGAACTCTCAGACTAATTATTCAGCAACGTCTTGATACTACAGTTTAGTTTATTATACTTCTGTTTGATTTGTGTACTTCTATACTTTTTATTCCTTTATATACATGTGCTCGAAAATGCCCAAAAATTATGCTTAAACTCGTTGCCTTAAATTTTATACATTGTATGCATTTTTTTCCAACTATTTACACTCATTTAACTTAAGCAGTTGGCCAGACGCTTAACCAACTAAAGCTAAAAGCCCCAGAAGCTAAAGGAGAAATGGCAAACGACTGTCCTGAGAGCAGAAACAATGAGCTAAGAGCAGAGGACAAGCGTGCGAGCTGACCTCAAGACTCAGACCAGAAAGCTTGAGCCTTATAA
Organism: Drosophila hydei; assembly: GCF_003285905.1. Classification (NCBI taxonomy): domain Eukaryota; kingdom Metazoa; phylum Arthropoda; class Insecta; order Diptera; family Drosophilidae; genus Drosophila; species Drosophila hydei. The sequence continues at coordinate 1,167,168 of NW_022045657.1, forward strand.
ACGGCATCAAATTTAAGTGCTGTTGATATTCCTAATTAATACAGACTCACACACACACACACAGACCAATTGATGCTGTGCATGTGGCAATAAAAGCAATTTGCAAAATTAGAAAAAAAAACTAGACAATGCGCCAGTTGAGCAGAGCTCTCTGTAGTTTTTCGTGTGTGTGTGCGTGTTTGTTCTTTGGCGTATTTCGAATTAGGACATTTTATTATTTGCACAGAAAATGATTGTAGTAGCTACATGCGCAAGCGATTGCCTGCTTTTTATATGAGTGTCAGGGGAGTTTTGGCAGCTGCCGCTGCAACGGGGCGTATGCGCAACGTGTGTGTGTGTGTGTGTGTGCGACAACAATGTGTGGAGCACTCTAAACTTTGGCAACTGCCTGCTAAGAAGCTGGCATTGAACGCTTCAGAACACACTTTAAAGTCCATTAGCGTCGAGTGGCTGGACAAGCAGTAAAGCAGCTACACTTGAAAGCGAAACACGAGGCGTATGCGCAATTTGCAATTTGCAATTTGCAATTTGATTTGAGTCATGCTCTTACCCCGCAAATGCAGCTCAATCTGTCAATACATTTGTATACATATAAGCACACATATATTTAGCACACATACGAACGCCGTTGATATTGCTGTTTTTATTTGCATTTCCATTTTACGAGTATTATTTTATTTTATTTTTGTTGCAGCCAGTGAAGCAAGAAGATCCTATTTTGTGTATATTATGCGCTTTGTGTCAATCGACTGACATCGAATTTTCATTCTTCGCTTGTCAACCAAAAGTATAAACAAAATGGAGTTGCAAAAACTTGTCAAAAGTAACAACCCATTCCGCAACCCTTTCCCAACGAAGCAAAAAACATTTTTGTTCATCTCTTTTATGGCTCCGAATGTTGTTTGCTTTTTATGGGCACAGACGAGACGGGGAGATGGCAAAAAGATATCCAAGAAATATAATATTGCTGCAAATTATCACACTACATTGCTTATGGAACGTTTTTACGGTTTTTCTACGACATAGATGCTCTCTTTGCAATAAATTCATAATTTATTATTAAAGAGCAGAGATAAAGAATTATTCAAAGATTTTAGTAAAATAAAAGAAAGTCTTGACAATGAATTGCAAATAGTAATGACTGCGGCAGATTCTTTTGATTAGTTTTTAATTGCAGCTTGCAGAACTCCATTTGCAGAGCATAGAAAAATATTTAAAAATAATATACATTGTGGAGAATATTTAAATGTGCCATGTATGCATATTATATATATTAAATATATATAACTGAAAAAATTGTATATACTAATTTTAAGAAATTTTATTTAGCAGCACTTGATATTAATATTTTGCTTACATTTATTTAAAAGCTTTAGATTTTAGTCAGAATTATAATATCATGTAATTTTATCATAAATCATTTTGTTTCAGTTTCAGATGAGTGAGCCGCTCCCCCCTTAATTTCCAAATTCTTATATAAAAACTTATATCTATTGCCTGAGGCTCCCACGACGTGTAATTTGCTCTCCCGCGACTCACTTGACAGCATCAGAGGTGGTCCTCAATACCGTGTTCATGCTTGTAAGCATCAAGAGTCACTTAGAGGGTAACTCATAGTCTCGTTGCCTGCAGAGAAAGCAGTTCGTTGCTGTCATAATTATTTAATTAAAACTAATTACGATTCAAACTCCTCATGACAGAGCCGCCCGCATTCCACACTTAATTTTCTATTATATATAATCAATTAGCTTCATTACCCCTGACTCACACGCAGAGACATTTATAATTGAAACATTGTTATGACTGCAGCAATCAAGTTAAAGTACTTAAATAATACGAATATCACATTTGGAACATGCCAATCGAATTAAGTTAATCCAATTTGATGGCGTCTGACAAGCAGCTGAGGTTCCGACCGAGTGTGTGTGTATGGCAGGTCGTTTTGAATGTCGTTGGTTTCGAGGAGAAGCGTCTAATGTATTTAGAATCCTGGATGTCATCAGTGTCGAGCCACTAACAAATTTCCAACAATGAAAAAACAATGGAAACACGATTTGCCATTCTGCCGGAAATCTTCGATAATTTCAAATAATCCACACACAGACACAGAGCTGAAGCTTGAATGGAAGTGCTGATTCAATGCTGGGCCCGCGGCAATGTCTCAGACAATCAGCGCCACAGACAAGCAACAAGCAACAACAAAAACGAGAACAACAAGCGGAAGCCAAGGACATAAAGTGTCTGCGGTCTTTGTGGGTCCGCGCAGGATCTGCTGCGAACTTGACTGAATGAGCAACTGTATGTATAGACGACGCGCTGCTTGCACTGGGTTAATGTCAGTGCGACATTAGAGACGACTGACAAAGGGGACTATAAAATGGGAGAAACTGTGCTGCCTGCTTGTGTGAGCATTGGCATTGCGAGGCCAAGGGCGTCGGCTCACAAAGTAAGTAGAAAACTTTCGCCATTTCTTGTAAAACACACACGCACACTCACACACAGAACTTTTAACATCTACTGTCAATTGACGTTATTGTTGTTGATGTTGTTGTTGTTGGAACAAAGTTACAAGCAGCATTTGAAACTTATCGTCGTCAAAGTCAAAGTCGCCGCAGCCGGCGCTACGGTCGCCAGTGCGTATGAGTAATTTTTATGAACTCAACCTGAATGCAATTGCTGGCTCTATGCTTCGGTCTGCCTCAAACAATTTAGTGCCAACATTTTCATTACATATTTCCTTCCATTACGACCATTTATATTTGTCTGCAGCGTTCAAAGGCCTCATTTGCCTCTGACCCGTTTTTTTTGCTCTCAACTTTTGCATTTGTGTCTGCCCCTGAAATTAATTGAATTATGCGTCCACTTTAAGACACAAATTGGACTTGGGGCCGTTTCTACTAGATGATACTGCGATGTGCTTGATTTCATTACTTTACTGAATCTAATCTTTAAGTCATTTTGAATATAAAATGTAGCCCGATGTGAAATAGGCTTGGTCTTGCGATGTAGCTCTGGGATCTCTGGAATCTAAGAGTATATAGATACAACCTACATATGTATATAGATGATAATAAATCGCATGTTGTATGTCCGGAAATTCTGTTGAGCAATTGGCGCAGCTTGCTATAGAGAACCTTAGTATCTGTGGAATGCACAGTTCACATTACTTGCAACGACTTGTTGGATTTAAGTGTGAAGGAATATTAGCTTGAAGATATGCATATGACAAATCTGAAAAGTTTTGCAGCCACTTGGTGCAAATAAAGTTTTATTTAAATTTGTTTCCCACAAGAAACTTTTGCAGTTTCTGTGTATGAGTATGCTGTGTGTGCGTGTGGGCGTGGCAATCTTTTTGGTGTGCAAAGTGCGGACGAAGACATGAACTTGTGACTTGAGGCTGCATTGTTTGATTGTGGCTTAGGCATTTCTTTTATGCCGCTGCACATTTTTGCCAGCTAATTGTGTGTGTCCGGGCCAAGTGGAAGGATGCGTCAAGAAATGGCTAAGCCATCGAGCACACAAAGCTGAAGAAATGCACAAAGAAGGGAAGCGCGCATCAAGCCATAAATCACAATGGATACATGCATAAATTATAGCCCGGCGCACGAGAGCTGGCGCTGTGCTCCTCTAGCAAGAAATCAAATTGGACAAAAAAGGGTTGTGAAAACAAAACAGAGTGGGAGAAAGAGAGAGAAAGACAAGGCGAGAGACGGAGAGAGAGCGAGCAATAGAGCAGAATGAAGCAATGTTTAAGGATTTAACGAGAAAAAATCGCTGTCACGCAGATGCTGGACGCATCGTTTTAATCAGTGGGCGACAGCCACAACCTTCCCCTTCCTTCTCAACCTGCTAGTCCTTTCCAGTTTTCCGCTCCTGCCTCAGTTGCGACTCGTAATATTTTGTCCGGGCCAAAGTCAACAGTCGGCACTTGGATTGCGTGGCAGAAAGAAGACAAAGCGCGACAAGTAAAGCAGCGGAGTTGAGGGGTTGTTTAACAAGAGAGGCGGTAAAATTTACATTGGCGCTGCAAAGTATGCAACGCATATTTTTACTCCACTTCTGTTTGCTGCGCTCGGCTCAGTGGACCAAACATACCCAATACCACAGAGCCCACACCAGCCCCAGCCAGCGTTTTCGCATTTTCTCATTTCGTTTTATTTGTGCCCAACCACCGCATATATAAATATATATTTATATATATATATAAGGTATATTTACAGCTGCTGGCCCTAACGCTTAAGGCAAGTTGTGTGTCCAGCAAACATATTGTTTAAATGTTGGGATTTATAACAAATATACTTTTTGTTCAAATGCGAAAGTTGTCAAAGGCAAATGCATTTCCGATTGATTATTAATTAATTTGATTGCTGGCGAAACACTGACTGAAAATAGATGTCAGCCTCAAATGCAAGACTCATTGAATTTCGGCAACTTCTCGATTTCAACGCCAACGATGCGAAGGACCTGCTGCGAGGCGAAAATGCCCGTGCGTATGCAATAGTCGAGCGGCATGTGCTGGACCAGCTGTGAGAGGAAGCCGCCCACAAAGGCATCGCTGCAGCCGTTTGTGTCCACAATCAATTTCTTGTCGATCGGTGGCACCGGATACTCGAGTAGCTTGTCGTTCTCCTGGAAGAGAATCACTGGGCAGTTGACATCAGTGATCATGACAATGCGTGGACGACAATTATACTTGGGCAAACGTTGCAGCATTCGCCCCACTTCAAAGATGTTCGTGGTATTCCAATCGTGCGTATTGGCATAGGCCAACGCCTCCTGCTTATTGCAAATGATCAAGTCAGAGTATGGCAATGCATCGTCTACGTGATTCTTGTGTGACTGGAGCACAAATACGGCACTGAAATTGAACACAAAGAAGCGATTCGAATCGCTCGAGAGCTTGGCTACGCGAACTACGCTTTGCGGGCTGACGGCTAAAAAAAAGCCGGTGGCATAGAAGAACTGAGCCTGATCCAGCAGGCAAACATTCTCTTCAATATCTAACCAATCTTCACTGAAGAGCGCCGCGGCGCCGAGATTGGCGACCAGAGAGCGATCCGTATCCGATATGATGATGGCACAGGTGCCAGTGGGCAAATCTTCTTTGATTTGGTAGCGGGTCTCGACGCCATCCGACAGCGCCCTCTTGGCTATGATGTCCCCGAATTTATCCCTGCCCACCGCCCCTAGGAACGCAGCCCGAAAAGGCTGGCCCACTATCCACTGAAAGATGCGCATGGAGTTCTGACAGGCGCCACCCGCCGAGTACTGCACGAACTCTTGAGTGGTCAGTTCCTCGAAGAGCGGTAAATGGCTCTCCTCGGCTATGATGGCTGCATTGGCACTCAGATCATACTTCTCGACCAGCGCCGCGTCCTCCACAGTGGTGGTGATGTCCAGCAACGGGTTTCCAAAGCCAACTAGAACGTACTCCGGTAGATCCATTGGTTCCTTCTCCCCTCTTCTAATTCTCGCGTAAATGTCTTTAGAGCTCTTACCAATAGCGGTCGTCCCTACCAAGCTACTCCCCCCTTTCAGTATACGGCTGGTCCAGTGTTTAGCTGCTGGCCCCTTAAGCACTTGGCAAACCTTGTTCAAGATGTATGCGCGGAAACAATTCATAACTTAGTCTTATGTTAGCAACAAACCAATTTAACGCGCATTGTTTTCACGAAATTAGGGGGAAAAAGAAAACACAAAATTTGGACCTACCGAGGGAGCGCCTAGCCAACAAACGAGTTAATTCAGTTGTAACCCTGCATTGATGGAAAGTCCAAAGTATACTTTTAAACGCTTACTATATCTTTTATTTTTTTATTTATATTTATATATAAATATATTTATTCTGAGATCATCTAGCGAAGTCTGCATTTCTCATTGGAGACGCTCATTTAGGGTCATCAAATATTCGCTCGATTGATTGATTGATTTTCCTGCACTCATTTCTTCATCATGAAGTTTTCTACAGGGTATGTCTTAGTCGTGGCTCTGCTACTTGGCAGCTTTAATTACCCGCATAAATCAATCATGTTATATTAATGGTCGGTCCATTTAATATGCTATTAATTACATTTGCATCTTGTCGTGCATTTTTATATGTAATTTAAGTGCTATTACAACGGGCACGTAGTCCAGCAACGAAGAGCGGGTGGGGCACTGATGGTGCCTCGCCATTTTTTTCCTACTTCTGGCTGCCGACGAGGTGTGAGCAGTTTTATTTCCATTTGCACAGAGTAGGGGGTGGGTGGTAGGTATTCCTGGTGGGACAGGGAATTGAGCGTCATAATAAAAATGTACGTCTTGTCAGCTGCTGGCGTCGCGTTGCGCTTGACGAGCTGGGGACGCAGTTGCGGCCGCCCGGAACGTCCTTGCCACGAGTGGGTGTTGCATGGCGCATGAAAACAATGGCATTTGCAGTGCTTTGCACAAGTCGCCTCGCATAAATATTAATTTTTATGCAACAAAAGCAGCCGCAGCAGCAACGGCAGCCGTGCAGCAATGCAACCGAATGGAGCAACAACAACAACAGGAACAACAATGCAACAGCAGCAGCTAAAATAACAATAGCAACAAGCGTCGTTTATCGCCTGCAAGCGCCGCAAAGTATGCAAGCGGTTTTTCACTTTGCTGCTATTTCTGCTATGCATATACCCTGTAGATGGTTGGCTAGTCTGAATGGAGCATGCTGTGCTTGCCTGATTCGTAGCTTAACCAGGGAAAATGAATAACCATAACTAGCAAAAGAATTATTTCCGACAACTATTTTCCTTATATATATATTTTGTCTTATATCTAAAGAAACATTATAAAAGATTTATTTAATATATTTATAAATTTATTTATATTTAAATATATATTATTTAATACTTGTTAGCTTGAAAATTCATCAGAAACAGCTTTAAATATTCCAATATGTTTAGTAATAGAAAATAGTCAAAAGCAAATCAATCAGACCCGATTAAAATAATTATCAAAACATCTGAATAGCATATTCAGCCGAGACTCCTATATTTGTATGCTTCTTACCTTAAAGAGTCTATAATTGGTGGAGTTTTCTAGGATATGAGAATGCGGACAATATCTGTTCTAAGATTGTCGCTTCCTGAGTAAGCACTTGCTTATGTGTGAACATTATTCTTCGTCGTGTGCCTTTAGTAAGCCGCAGCAAAGGGAACGGAGGTGGGAAAAGCAAAGAAGAGGGCAACAACAGTTTTTCAAGAAGTCGAGTGCGGAGGCAGCTGAGGCTGATCTGTAGCTGGAGCTCGACCGCAGCGGCAATGCAGCTGCATAATGTGGCATGTGGTTAGCATTAAAAATGATATGCAACATGAGCCGCAGCTGCTTGAGCGCGCCACGAGTGCGTGCGGGTGGGGAAGCTGTTGCATTTTGAGGTGCAGGCAGTCACTGACAGCCGCATGGCAATTATAATCCACACTAACAGACGCGAGCAGCCACTGAACCGCTCGCACACACTGAAACAGTAGCACGCACAGCCAACCGAGCGTATGTGGCTTAAGTGTGTTAACTGTAGCTCAGGGTGTAAAGCGGGCGGGGTGGGTCTTAGCGTCTGGGGCCGGGTCCGTAAGCAAAAGCAGCAGCTGCCACTGGCACACAATGAACACATCAACATGACACTGTCGGCCTGACAAAAGCTTAGCAGCCAGCTGAGTGGCAGTCAGCCCCAACCCAAAAAAAAGAAAAATTAGAAAAACGAAAAAAGAAAAAGAAAAAGGAAACATCAGACCAAGTCCATTCGCATATGTGCAGCACATGATTTCAGCTCCCCAGCCGTCTTCTGGGAGACATTCACACGCTTGACGCTTTTTTGATATCCGCTTCCGCTTACGCCTGCGCCGCTGCCTGGGCAACTGAGATTGTTATGTAACAAGCTTTTTATGTGATTACCTTTACCTTCTGTTAGTTTTACTATAATTTGGCCTTTACTTTTAACGAGATTGTTGCCAGATTTTCGTACACGACAGCACGAGTACATCCTCTGAAACTGAAACGTGCCGCATTCAAGCATAAAATGCAGGATGCCCCTGCCACAACTCCTCGCACTCGCATTCACATTCACATTCATTCAGCTGAGCTTGAGTACTCGGATGCGTATATGACTACTTGTAGTCGGATTTCTATTGTGCTGCATCTCCTGCTCACTTCCTCTTATGTACACAATAGCCAAAGTAGCCAAGTTATAATAACAAATTTTCAGGTTTCACGTTTTCAAAAGGGATTAAGCTGCAGATACATTTAATGAGACCTTTGTTATCATGGCTTAATCAACTATTAGAGTCCCTTCTGGAAACTCGACTAATCATAATTTCTTATAGTAACAAATTCGAAATTGAAAATAAGAACGGCAGCGAGACATCTATATGCTGTCTGGTCCGTTGGGCGTTAAAAACGGCTAAAAGAGTTCAAGTCTTAGTTTAAGATTTCTTCAAAAACTCATTCAACTCACCGGCAATTTTTGGTTAACGTTATCAGTAGGGAGGAGAAGACGTAAAAGCAAAAATGTGGCACTTGCTGAAAGAATTATTGCATTTACCGACCAACGAAATATTTTGAGTGCATCTACCATTGTTTCTTCGGCGTCTTTTGATTTCCAATCAAAATAAAATTTTTTCTTTCACTCTTTGACTTCTATAGTACTTATATAAGCAGACATAAGTTCGGCTACGCAAATGATTAGTTGCCCACAATATAGATTCAAAGTGTAAATTCCTAATGCAATTTTCATTAATACCTCATGATAATATTAATTTATTAATATTTATCTTCGCATAGTATTAATAATCTAAAATATGAAGTATTTCTGTAAGGAAAATATTGAATTATGGAATGTCTCTGTCTATATAAATTTATTTTCAGCTTTCATACGTTGCTTTTCCTATCACATTTGTACTCTGCTCAAATGTAAAGTAAATTTTCATTTCCGCCTTTTCACACATCGGTAACGTATTTCCGTGACGTTAAAAAATCAAGAAAAGTATTTTGATACGCCTAGCCCATTTAGTGGCAGGATTGTGAATAGAACTTCGGGCCTTGATCGCAATTTCAGAAGTGTCTGTTGACATTGCCTAACCATGTCGCAATTTGCGCCGTTCATCAAACCTTACATCGAGTACAATCAGTTCGGCTGGGGTCCCTGCGATGTGTCCGAAATGGAGGTGCCCTACCAACCGTTCTGCAAGAGCGATCGCCTGGGCAAGATCAGCGACTGGATGCTGCCCGTGCAGGACAAGAAGTACACCAACAAATATACCTCGACGTTTGGCAGCAACAACAGTCACTACGCGTACTTCCACGAGGACGACGATGCAACGTTCCACCTGGTCGACGGGGGCAACCCGCGTGCTCTCAAGCCCTACCAGCGCAATCGCTATCGGCCCAATCAGCGCAACAATGTGCGGGTCCACGGCCGAAATGTGCGTGGCAATGCGACAACCGGTGGTGGTCAGGGTGGCACAGGTGGTTCTGGTGGTGCCGGCACTAGCAACAAGTACGGTAAAGGGCGAGACATGCGACGTGGGTTTACGGGCCGCCGCTTCATGCGCAATCCCCCGGTTCGTCTGCGCGAGAGTTCCGTGGTTGTGCGCTCCGACTGGGTTTCCATAGAGGAAATTGATTTTCCTCGGCTGCTCAAGCTCTCGCTGCCAAATATTAGAGATGGCAACGACGTGGTTACCTGCGGCACTCTGGAATACTACGACAAGCAATGCGATCGCATAAATGTGAAGAACGAGCGGCCGCTACAGAAGATCGATCGCATCATCAATGTACCGGGCACCATCGACGATCCGATCATACGGCGTCTGTCCAAGACAATGGGCAATGTGTTTGCCACGGACGACATTATTGCCACGCTGATGTGCTGCACCCGTTCCAATTACTCCTGGGACATCGTCATCGAGAAGCTGGGCACGAAGGTCTTTCTGGACAAGCGCGACAATGCGCAGTTCGACTTGCTGACGGTCAATGAGACGGCATTGGAGCCGCCGCAAGATGACGAGGGCTCCATCAATTCGCCGCAGAGCCTTTCGCTGGAGGCCACACTGATCAATCACAATTTCAGCCAGCAGGTGCTTAAGATTGGCGAACAGGAGCCGAAGCACAAGTTTGACGAGCCAAATCCCTTCGAGGAGCCCGGCGTGGAGCTCGCCTCCGTTGCCTATCGCTACAAGCAATGGCAGCTGGGCGACGATGTCGTGCTCATTGCTCGCTGCAAGCACAACGGCGCGGTCAAGTCGCCCAGCGGCGAGGTGCAGTTCGTTTCTATCAAGGCGCTCAACGAGTGGGACTCAAAGGCGGCTAACAGTGTCGAATGGCGTCAAAAGCTGGACAGCCAGAGAGGGGCCGTGCTCGCCTCTGAGCTTCGCAACAATGCCTGCAAGCTAGCCAAGTGGACCGTGGAGGCGGTACTCGCCGGCTCCGATCAGTTAAAGCTGGGCTACGTCTCGCGTGTGAATCGTAAGCCATGAAAGGGTTTCATTGTGATATAGCCTATAACACTCTCGATTGCAGGCAAGGATCATCTGCGCCACGTCATCCTGGGCATGCAGCAGTTTAAGCCTCAGGAATTTGCCACACAAATCAATCTGAATATGGATAATGCTTGGGGCGTGCTGCGTTGTCTGGTTGATATTGTGCTCAAGCAGCCGGACGGCAAATATCTGATCATGAAAGATCCGAACAAGCCCATGATACGCCTATACGACATACCTGAAAATGCGTTCGACTCAGAGGGCAACGACGACGAGGAGACTAGCGAGGATAGACCTTTCCTAAAATAATTAAATTTCCATTAACTCTTAAAGATCTGTTTCGTTTTTGGTTATATATATATATATAATCTAAGTTTCTGTTTGAAAAATAAAAAAAATATTGTTCGGGGAAAATTGAAACTTAATGTTTATATTTATTTTAGTTCCGCTAGTTTTTAGTAAAATGCTTTAAGCTCATGTGAAGCTGCTCGAACCAGTGTAACATAAAGAATGTGCAATACTCATGTAGTTCAATTGATTTTATTTCTCTCTGCGCTCGAAACATAACTAATCAATGGATATTATTTACAGCATTTGAATACAACGTATATACATTCATTTTGCTGTTATTGTTACTGCTGTACTTGACTGATAGTTACCCTCGAGCTGTGAATCCAGATAAATGAGCTCCTGACAGCAGCAAACAACAAAAATGGCAACTGCGCTCGACTGGCGCAGAACAATGAAAATAAATACAATTTAAATTGAGTTTTTGACCAAGCACATACTCACGCACAACATATGTTAGCTTATGCTCATCGTTACCCCCCAACACCTACATGCAGAAGCCCCTCGAGATGTGACAAGAGTCACAGTTATTTGATGATAACATGTCCGCATCAATCATTGCGGTTCTGCATACAAAGAAATGCGAAATGAAACCAAGCTAAATAAATGTACATTGTCAAATGTGTGAGAGTGTGTGTGTGTGTATTTGAGAATGACATTTGACATTGTCGCACACACACATACGCGCACACACACAGACGCAGCGAGTAATTGAGCTCAGGACATTCGACTGTTGTTTAGCTCCCCTTTGCCTAGCCCAACAATAAATCACAAAACGACATCAATCAATGCAAATTCCGTAGCAATTTCATTAGACAGAAAGAAAAAATTCGTGTTGTGTTGAAATTTTAATTAAATCTACAATTTAATTTGGCATCTAATGCAATTGCATTCAAATTAACAGCCTAATTGATAGCGAGCCCTTGGGAGCGCAGCCCTTGCGCTGTCAACTGAGTTGCTACATTCAACTGGTTTTCAACAAAATAATCATAAAAACATAAACACAAACATTTAATTGAGTGAACAGCTTGTTACTTAATTTCATTTAAAACGCTTAATTGCTTGCGAAAATGCCCACTGGCATTGCAAAAACATATTTGATTTTTACGCAACTATATAACAGATTTACCAGCTGTCAGATATTTTAATTAATATTTCTATAATTAATTGTTGAGCTTTAAAATAAAGGAGCATTAAGTTTGATTTTTGATGTGCATATATTCAATAACTGTAAAAGCTAGAGTTAAGCTATTGTGAGTGAGTAGGCAGATCGATTCTAGCTTAATCGACTTTTACTTAACGCAATGTTACCTTCAAGTCTCATTTACTATTCCAATTAAAACAGGCATGCATAGAGATGTACGAGTGTTAACCAAAAGTATGTCAAATGATAAAATGCTAAAGCATCTATTCTGAGCTATTCTGACATAAACCTCGAGCTATTCTACCAATGAGACTCTGGGAGCGACCAGAGCTATATTAAGCATACGCAGTGTTGCCTTTTATACAGTTTCAGTATTTGTGACAAAGTATATAAAACGTAGCAGTAAAAAACGTAAGTGTTATTCAATTAAAACATTTTGTTTGCTAAATCAACATGTCCGGGGCAACTGCAAAATGCCTTTGGTTGATGGTTGCTAGCTTAGTTGGGCGTGTGTGTGTGTATCTGTGTGTGTATGTGTGGGGCTGCCCCATGGAAAAGTTGCGCGCTTGGTTAGCTGCCTCCCTGTTTGGCCAGGGTAGGGCTGCTGCATTTCAAGGTCTGCGCTTGGCTAACCACGCCGTTGAAAGGCGTTTAACAAACTGCGCACTTGGCACTGCGGCCTGTGGCAACTCCGAAGCCAGCTCAAGTGCCGCCTCAATGCAAAACTTTGTGAGCATTTTAACGCACAGGCATATCCAAAGGGATCCTGGGGCGGGGCACTCAACCGACGGCATTTGCATATGGAACCGCAAGCTCACGCTCGACGCCCGACGGCCGACGCCGGAGTGCGGGATGAAAAGTTAAGCGTTGAATGAGGGCGACAAATTGCAAATTAAACTCTTTTGCATTTTACACACATGAAACTAGTTGTAAATAAAAATGCGCACAACAACTTTTGCCCACAACTGTAAATTGAATTTGATTTCAATTCTGCCAACAGCCCCACGACAAAGTCTCCAGACTACAAAAATTTAAGCCAGCGGCCATTTAAGCGTTTAAGCTACAAATCTGTAAAATGTCAAAATCAAGCATGCAGCCACCTCCCTCGCCTCCTGTTAAGCTGAAAGCTTCGTAAAAAAGACCCTTTAGTGCGCTGCTTCTACGAAATTTGAAAAAGAGTTTAGCATCAGTTGAATGTAAACTTTTTGAATCTCCCTCTCTCTCTCTCGCTCTGGCATTTGCTCTGGCCTTTGGCATATTTAATTTGGCGACTTCTGTCAGCTTTTGGCTTCGCTTATTTTATTTTTTTTTTATTTGTGCCCAAGACATTGGTAATGTCAATTTTTCCAAGCGCTCGCAACTTTTCAAACGCAGCTCATTTCAATATAATTTGTCACAAGAAACTTATTTCCTTTGCAAAAGTTAGCGCCAAAAGTGAAGGTGTAGCAAAGCTGGGCGTGGCAGTTCGCCTTGCTAAATTGTCGATTGATATTGGCAGAAGGTGGCCACTTAATGGTTTGAAAAGTGGCTTAAGGTATTTGGTGGTTTTGTTTTTCCTTCCCCCGCGACAAGTCGGAGACAGAGAGTGAGAGACAGGCCTTAAATATATTATTATATTGCATTATATAATAATATTAATAAATATATTATTAGATCTGTAAAGGTAGCCTTGAAAATATAGATCTTTGGCTCCATTTAAACAGATATAATTAGTTACATATTTTATCTTATATTTATGTTTTTCTTTATAAAATATTTGTAAAAAAATTCGTTTTTCCTCTGCCTCCTGTGAGGATTGAACTCACGACCCCTGGTTTACAAGACCAGTGCTCTGCCACTGAGCTAAAGAGGCTGCTTGTAAGACCGTTCCGAATATCTCAACATATTGGCACTGCGCTGCAGCTCACTCAATCGATCTGCGATCGCCGATAAAAAAATGTGTTACACAAGCTCTGAAACAATTGTTTGAACAGTTGTTTTCAAAGATAGCTGGCAACATTAAAAAAAAAAAACAAAAACAACTGTTTGCTGTTAAAGAAATTAATGAAGATAACGAGTGATATTTGTTGATCACATTTATGTCTTAAGCTGATTGATTGGTTGAATGACTCCAGACTGAGACTTTAACTGAAAATTAACTGAAAGCAATTTCGTGTGAAAAATATTATAATGATTAACATTTGTGTGTGCTTGATATCAAAATGAATTCTTATATGTATTTATATTTTTAATTTTACCATAAAATTCCTTTTCATATTTTATCAGAACATAAATGAAGCCATTTTAAGCCTTCACTTAAGCATTTGCCATGCCAATCTTAAATTCATGCAGAAGCTGGCTTTAAAATGAGGTTGTCAAACCACATGAAGTGAAGTGACAAGCGATTTTTACCGTCCATTTGCAAATCTGTAACAATAGTGATAATTTTTCTTAACCAACCCAAATAAAAAAGGAGAAAAATAAAACTTTGCCCAACATTTTGACAAAGTTTTTGGGACGCTCAAATTTTATGTTCAACGCGCAAAGTTTTGAAAAATGTTGAAAAATATTACAACAAAAAGAAAATGTGAATATAATTCGACAAGCGCATGCAGAAGGCGTGGTGGTGGCAGTGGATGGAGCATGGAGGGTCTTGGTTGCGCCAGCTCAGCTGCTTAAATCATTCATATTCAGTCACACCCTCTGCAAAATCATTGCACTGACACTCGGCACAATGGCTGCAAAAAGTTTTCAGCCAATGGGCGGGCGCCCATTGCATGATGGCCTAAGAATTATCACCCGCCAGGGCAGGAAATCATTCCTGCTTTCCGGTTGCGTCTCCGACAGATTTTCCAGCTAACGGCAGTTCGCAGCTTCTTATGGCCACAAAACATTTTTCATAGCTGCCGTCGCTGCTGCCGCCGCCGTCACTGCTGCTGCTGCTGCTGCTAGGACCTCCAGCTGGCAATTGAGTAACTTCTGTTCTACACATTTCTAATTCATTTTTCCCCCAACTTCCTGCCTCCCCAACTTCACCTTCTGGCTCTGCACTCGGGCTGCATTTGGCCAGCCTTCCGGCCCTGTCTGCATTGGCCCATTGACTGGCTTTCAGCTGGTTTTGACTGGGGGTCAGACTGTTAGCCAGATGGCCTGAACGTTCGCAAATCTCAAATGAAATTCATTGAATACTTGTCAAAATATTCCATTCGCAGTTCGCTCAATGCTCGTAATTGGATTTTTGTTCGTGCCACATGTGCACTTTGCACTTTTGAATAATTTTACACGCAATTTTCGAGAGATTCTTTTAGTGTTTTTTCCTACTATTTTTGTTGTTGGAATGGGGTAATGTTGCGCTCTTTCAATTGCAAATCCGTTAAGTCATCGAGTGCCAATATTGCAATCCAGAAGTAATTGAACTTACACTGTGCCAAGTTCAAGCCAAACACATTTTCGATGGAAGTTTTGCACTCAATGTGACAAAATTAAAAGTCATATAAACTAGTTTGATTGATCTTTGAAATGTGTAAGTGTAAAGAACACAGTAAGCCAGAGAAAAGCTGAATCTTTGATGTCTTAATCTAAGAGCTAAAGAATTTTCAATTCATTTCAGTGAATATTGGTGATTTTAGGTCCATTAGTTTCAGCTTACGGCCTAATTTTTTTATATTTTTTTTATCATCATTTTACTTATCGGCACTCTAAGAGAAACTCTGCTGGCAAAATGCGAAGACCAATTTCTGCTTTGCCTCTCTTGTCATTTAGCTTGAAGAAGATCAAAAAGCAAACCTTGTACATTCCACGTCATCTGATATGGTGATTATGCCAGGCAGGTCTTTCTTGTGTTTTTTCTTGGCTGCTACAAATTGAGGTAAAAGAAAATCAACAAGTTGCTGAACTTCAATGCACACCGTTGGAATATTTTAAGCTCGACGGGCTCTTAACTGCTTAAAGTTTTCAACATAAATATTAAGTATACGCAGTACAAATAAAGCAAAAATACATAAGGCAGCAGCAGGAGAAGAGCAGAAAGAAAACCAAATTCAGCAGAGGTAAGAATGGTAAAACCGAAGAAAGTTGCTTTAAGTTTTTTTTTCTGTTGCTTGCTTTTCCTTTGCGTCTGCCCTCTTCCCTCTTTTTTATTTTGTTGTTCGGTTATTTTGTGCATTTTGCCAAAAGCATGAAAATCGATTACCTGTACGAAATGGAAAATACCCAAGTAAATGCTCAGGTATGTACGGAGACTTATGTGTGCGTGGGTGTATGGGTGTACGAGTGTATTTGTGGCGAAGCGCATCAAATGTTTCTGGCTTATTGGGGGCAGAAAGCTGATTGTTTTTCCAGTAAGTAGACTTTGCATAAACGAATATGTGAATACATTTGAGCAAAACAACATTCAAATTACGAATATACTAAAATACATATCTATATATACACATATATATTTATATTTCATTCGATTGCTACGCCCCCGCCTCGAGGTGTCTGACGCGTATGCAAATGCGACTGAAAGCAGAGGCAGAGGCAGAGGCCGAGGAAGAGCTTAAATGCCTTTTGATTTCTTTTCTTTTTCATTTTGTTTCCCTTTCTTCGTACCGCCAACAATTGGCAGCTCCATTGCAAACGTTACCAGCTCACAATAAATAACGGCACTCGCAGCTGGCAGCCCGACAACAATCCATCAGATACAACTCGTTGATTTCGACATTGGGCTCTAAGTGCAACTGGGCGAAAGAAAAAAGTCTTAGCAGGGAGACAATTTGAAATGATTTTGTTCAATTGGTTGCCGTTCGACTCGTCCTTTGTCTTTCCACTTCATCTTGGCCAGCTGCCCAGTTGCCCACTTGGCTTATATTGCCATTCTACGCTGCTGAAGAGCACATTCGAATTGCCACGAACTTCAACGAGTTACATCTTAGAAGTATATATATCAGTATCCATATATGAAGCATATGATTGAATTTCAGTGTGAACATAAGTCCAAAGGAGCTCAATTGGCTAAAGATTGAATATTTTACTATTTTACTACTATTTTACTACTTAGCGTCCGCTTAGCAAAAATGTACTTCAAAATGTTGTATTAAATTCATTAAAATTGATTAAAAGTTTTTATAGATATTTCTTAAATTTGGCACATCTTGAACTTGAGCACAAACTAAAATTGAAAGCTTATTAAATACTTTTTTTATTTATTTAAAACATAACTCTCAGCTAGGGCATCTCTTCTTCAGTGCATTTAAATTTGCCATTGTTGATTTTTATTTTTTTTGTAACAAATTAGGTTTTATCCAGCCATGTCCGTGCAGCCTGGCCCCTTGGAAACATCCTCGTGCCCACTGTCTGAGCCCCATCCTTGCCAAACAGCTGATGCAATGACAAAGTCCCGGATGGATAGATGTTGGCTGTTGTTCTTGGCCAAAGTCTACGTATCGGTCACAATGTTAACGCAGTAGAGGGAGCCGGACACTTGCGACGTATTTGCACAAAGTTTCGTACAAAATTAAATTCCATTCGACCCAATCTTCAATCTTTATCTCACTGCAATCTGCAGCAGTTGCAAGTCGCTTTGCCCGGCACAAATTTCCCCATCAGTGCAACAAAATGGACCCAAGATGGGAAGGTGTGAGATGCAACGGCAACTGTATGCTGCATGAATGTGTGCATATATTGTGGAGGAGTATGTGTGTGGGCACACTCAATGGTGTTGCCATTGGCCAGTGTCAAGAAGAAGATCAAGTGCAACACTTGTTGGCGTCACAAAAATGCATCTCAAGTTGATTTTGATAAAGTTACGCGAACGATGTGAACAGCTCTTGGCAGCTGTACAGATTTTTTACCCTCCTCCATGCCCCTCTCCGGCGGCACACACTATTCTTTACTCTTTGGTTTTTTCCGCAATTGGTAATGGGAAAAAGGGTTTCTAGGTGCTTGTAATAGTATTTTTGCAATTTGTCCACTCAGCATTACTTTTTGCTCTCTTTCGAGTATGCGTTCCATTTATGTAAGATAAAATGCAATTTTGAGAGATTGCACATCTTGTGCCAGGACACGTTAGCTGTATTTAGACATTTGAATATTGTGAGCTATAAAGATCTATGGATACAGTTCGGTATGCGAACTAAACTAAGAACTTACTAATTTAAATAATATTTTAATTGAATATTAAAGTTTACTCATACATATTTGTATTAATATTTTTTGAGCCAGTTCACCTTTGTCCCCGCTTTTTCCATTTAAAGCTCAGTTCAAGATCTGCTCATGCAGATATTGGCCTGATTTATTTATCAACAAATGCTAATCAGAATTGTTTGTTGGGCTCGTAAATCTCTGGCATAAATAAACAAAACTATTAATAAATGGAATATTAATTTAAGCAGAGTTTTTTTTACTTCTTATTCAATCTTGGCCACAGCGGAGTGCAGCCGGCTGCTTGGCATTTAATGTGGCGAAAACTCCAATTAGACTTGAACCAATTTCCAATTCATAAAAAGACCTGCATAACATGAATACTTTCGACCTATGAACCTGTGAGTGTGCAGCTATTTATTTCGGGAGCCCCAGCCATAAAACTTATCTGTGCCCTGGCTGCCGTCTCGCAAATATATCATATTTAATGTGTCTGAATTTTGCTCTTATTCTCTTTCTGCTCCGTCTACTCGTTCGTCTTTTTATACGCTTTTCTCCTGCATTTTTAGTTTAGTTTTGTTATTTTCTGCTTTTTTTGGTGTTGTTTCGTCTTGCGGCAGTTACTTCCGCGCTTTAATGTCCACCATAAACTCTGCTTTGCGCTCCTTGGCAAAACAAACTGATGCCCCGACTCGCTCCCTCTTTGGCTGTGCCATCCTCCAGCTTACCACCCATTTATGTCTCTGTCGACGCATGAGTGAGTGTGTCAAGTGGCGGGCGTTTAATGAGCTGATTTGAATTAAATTTTATGTGCACAAGCGCATTAAAAGCCAAAACTCGTGCTAAGTACACGACGTCCGGGTACTACAAAATAATACGCATACGCAACGCATACTCAGATGTAGGTGACATACATATGCAACCACATTATATACACTCGACATACTTAAGTATTCAATTAAGACGGAACTGATTAAGCAGTTGGTTAAATGCTTGTTGTTCTCCTTGCATAAGAACATCAGCTAACTGTAGTTGCCCATTAGACCAAATTTTAAATTTGTATTAAAAAAGGACGCGAAGCGAGCTCAGAAGTATGACAAAATTATAATTTAATTAAATCAAATAATTGTTTTCTAATATGAAGTTTTATTCTTTATCAAAAATGAAATTGAAAAATGCTATTGAAATCACATCCAACTATTTATATATATATATATTAGTAATTAGAATTCTCTCTTGATATGGCATATTCTTTTTGTTTTTTTTTCTTTTTGCTACTCTCGGTATTCAAATTAATTTAATATTCACACACGACATGCGACAGGATCTATGAACAGGACGTAGCATTAAATAATTTACGCTAATCAGCAAAAATGACAGCTACCCCTGGGTACCCCGCGTCCTGCAGGTGGGAGCATGGAGCTTGGGAGTGACGGCATTGCGGCGGCATGAGTGGTTGTCTGCGGAGTCGTGGTGGTTTCGGTGGTGACGCCTGTCAACTGAATTTAACATGACATTTGCTTAATTTGAATTTAAATACCTTCTTGTGCGAGGCGACAAAAAAATAAAAACACAAGAGCGCAAAGTAGATAAATCTGACGCACGAAAATGAGCCAAGTAGTGGACGGAGGGCGAAGCAGTGTTTTTTCCTACTATTTTTGTTGTTGGAATGGGGTAATGTTGCGCTCTTTCAATTGCAAATCCGTTAAGTCATCGAGTGCCAATATTGCAATCCAGAAGTAATTGAACTTACACTGTGCCAAGTTCAAGCCAAACACATTTTCGATGGAAGTTTTGCACTCAATGTGACAAAATTAAAAGTCATATAAACTAGTTTGATTGATCTTTGAAATGTGTAAGTGTAAAGAACACAGTAAGCCAGAGAAAAGCTGAATCTTTGATGTCTTAATCTAAGAGCTAAAGAATTTTCAATTCATTTCAGTGAATATTGGTGATTTTAGGTCCATTAGTTTCAGCTTACGGCCTAATTTTTTTATATTTTTTTTATCATCATTTTACTTATCGGCACTCTAAGAGAAACTCTGCTGGCAAAATGCGAAGACCAATTTCTGCTTTGCCTCTCTTGTCATTTAGCTTGAAGAAGATCAAAAAGCAAACCTTGTACATTCCACGTCATCTGATATGGTGATTATGCCAGGCAGGTCTTTCTTGTGTTTTTTCTTGGCTGCTACAAATTGAGGTAAAAGAAAATCAACAAGTTGCTGAACTTCAATGCACACCGTTGGAATATTTTAAGCTCGACGGGCTCTTAACTGCTTAAAGTTTTCAACATAAATATTAAGTATACGCAGTACAAATAAAGCAAAAATACATAAGGCAGCAGCAGGAGAAGAGCAGAAAGAAAACCAAATTCAGCAGAGGTAAGAATGGTAAAACCGAAGAAAGTTGCTTTAAGTTTTTTTTTCTGTTGCTTGCTTTTCCTTTGCGTCTGCCCTCTTCCCTCTTTTTTATTTTGTTGTTCGGTTATTTTGTGCATTTTGCCAAAAGCATGAAAATCGATTACCTGTACGAAATGGAAAATACCCAAGTAAATGCTCAGGTATGTACGGAGACTTATGTGTGCGTGGGTGTATGGGTGTACGAGTGTATTTGTGGCGAAGCGCATCAAATGTTTCTGGCTTATTGGGGGCAGAAAGCTGATTGTTTTTCCAGTAAGTAGACTTTGCATAAACGAATATGTGAATACATTTGAGCAAAACAACATTCAAATTACGAATATACTAAAATACATATCTATATATACACATATATATTTATATTTCATTCGATTGCTACGCCCCCGCCTCGAGGTGTCTGACGCGTATGCAAATGCGACTGAAAGCAGAGGCAGAGGCAGAGGCCGAGGAAGAGCTTAAATGCCTTTTGATTTCTTTTCTTTTTCATTTTGTTTCCCTTTCTTCGTACCGCCAACAATTGGCAGCTCCATTGCAAACGTTACCAGCTCACAATAAATAACGGCACTCGCAGCTGGCAGCCCGACAACAATCCATCAGATACAACTCGTTGATTTCGACATTGGGCTCTAAGTGCAACTGGGCGAAAGAAAAAAGTCTTAGCAGGGAGACAATTTGAAATGATTTTGTTCAATTGGTTGCCGTTCGACTCGTCCTTTGTCTTTCCACTTCATCTTGGCCAGCTGCCCAGTTGCCCACTTGGCTTATATTGCCATTCTACGCTGCTGAAGAGCACATTCGAATTGCCACGAACTTCAACGAGTTACATCTTAGAAGTATATATATCAGTATCCATATATGAAGCATATGATTGAATTTCAGTGTGAACATAAGTCCAAAGGAGCTCAATTGGCTAAAGATTGAATATTTTACTATTTTACTACTATTTTACTACTTAGCGTCCGCTTAGCAAAAATGTACTTCAAAATGTTGTATTAAATTCATTAAAATTGATTAAAAGTTTTTATAGATATTTCTTAAATTTGGCACATCTTGAACTTGAGCACAAACTAAAATTGAAAGCTTATTAAATACTTTTTTTATTTATTTAAAACATAACTCTCAGCTAGGGCATCTCTTCTTCAGTGCATTTAAATTTGCCATTGTTGATTTTTATTTTTTTTGTAACAAATTAGGTTTTATCCAGCCATGTCCGTGCAGCCTGGCCCCTTGGAAACATCCTCGTGCCCACTGTCTGAGCCCCATCCTTGCCAAACAGCTGATGCAATGACAAAGTCCCGGATGGATAGATGTTGGCTGTTGTTCTTGGCCAAAGTCTACGTATCGGTCACAATGTTAACGCAGTAGAGGGAGCCGGACACTTGCGACGTATTTGCACAAAGTTTCGTACAAAATTAAATTCCATTCGACCCAATCTTCAATCTTTATCTCACTGCAATCTGCAGCAGTTGCAAGTCGCTTTGCCCGGCACAAATTTCCCCATCAGTGCAACAAAATGGACCCAAGATGGGAAGGTGTGAGATGCAACGGCAACTGTATGCTGCATGAATGTGTGCATATATTGTGGAGGAGTATGTGTGTGGGCACACTCAATGGTGTTGCCATTGGCCAGTGTCAAGAAGAAGATCAAGTGCAACACTTGTTGGCGTCACAAAAATGCATCTCAAGTTGATTTTGATAAAGTTACGCGAACGATGTGAACAGCTCTTGGCAGCTGTACAGATTTTTTACCCTCCTCCATGCCCCTCTCCGGCGGCACACACTATTCTTTACTCTTTGGTTTTTTCCGCAATTGGTAATGGGAAAAAGGGTTTCTAGGTGCTTGTAATAGTATTTTTGCAATTTGTCCACTCAGCATTACTTTTTGCTCTCTTTCGAGTATGCGTTCCATTTATGTAAGATAAAATGCAATTTTGAGAGATTGCACATCTTGTGCCAGGACACGTTAGCTGTATTTAGACATTTGAATATTGTGAGCTATAAAGATCTATGGATACAGTTCGGTATGCGAACTAAACTAAGAACTTACTAATTTAAATAATATTTTAATTGAATATTAAAGTTTACTCATACATATTTGTATTAATATTTTTTGAGCCAGTTCACCTTTGTCCCCGCTTTTTCCATTTAAAGCTCAGTTCAAGATCTGCTCATGCAGATATTGGCCTGATTTATTTATCAACAAATGCTAATCAGAATTGTTTGTTGGGCTCGTAAATCTCTGGCATAAATAAACAAAACTATTAATAAATGGAATATTAATTTAAGCAGAGTTTTTTTTACTTCTTATTCAATCTTGGCCACAGCGGAGTGCAGCCGGCTGCTTGGCATTTAATGTGGCGAAAACTCCAATTAGACTTGAACCAATTTCCAATTCATAAAAAGACCTGCATAACATGAATACTTTCGACCTATGAACCTGTGAGTGTGCAGCTATTTATTTCGGGAGCCCCAGCCATAAAACTTATCTGTGCCCTGGCTGCCGTCTCGCAAATATATCATATTTAATGTGTCTGAATTTTGCTCTTATTCTCTTTCTGCTCCGTCTACTCGTTCGTCTTTTTATACGCTTTTCTCCTGCATTTTTAGTTTAGTTTTGTTATTTTCTGCTTTTTTTGGTGTTGTTTCGTCTTGCGGCAGTTACTTCCGCGCTTTAATGTCCACCATAAACTCTGCTTTGCGCTCCTTGGCAAAACAAACTGATGCCCCGACTCGCTCCCTCTTTGGCTGTGCCATCCTCCAGCTTACCACCCATTTATGTCTCTGTCGACGCATGAGTGAGTGTGTCAAGTGGCGGGCGTTTAATGAGCTGATTTGAATTAAATTTTATGTGCACAAGCGCATTAAAAGCCAAAACTCGTGCTAAGTACACGACGTCCGGGTACTACAAAATAATACGCATACGCAACGCATACTCAGATGTAGGTGACATACATATGCAACCACATTATATACACTCGACATACTTAAGTATTCAATTAAGACGGAACTGATTAAGCAGTTGGTTAAATGCTTGTTGTTCTCCTTGCATAAGAACATCAGCTAACTGTAGTTGCCCATTAGACCAAATTTTAAATTTGTATTAAAAAAGGACGCGAAGCGAGCTCAGAAGTATGACAAAATTATAATTTAATTAAATCAAATAATTGTTTTCTAATATGAAGTTTTATTCTTTATCAAAAATGAAATTGAAAAATGCTATTGAAATCACATCCAACTATTTATATATATATATATTAGTAATTAGAATTCTCTCTTGATATGGCATATTCTTTTTGTTTTTTTTTCTTTTTGCTACTCTCGGTATTCAAATTAATTTAATATTCACACACGACATGCGACAGGATCTATGAACAGGACGTAGCATTAAATAATTTACGCTAATCAGCAAAAATGACAGCTACCCCTGGGTACCCCGCGTCCTGCAGGTGGGAGCATGGAGCTTGGGAGTGACGGCATTGCGGCGGCATGAGTGGTTGTCTGCGGAGTCGTGGTGGTTTCGGTGGTGACGCCTGTCAACTGAATTTAACATGACATTTGCTTAATTTGAATTTAAATACCTTCTTGTGCGAGGCGACAAAAAAATAAAAACACAAGAGCGCAAAGTAGATAAATCTGACGCACGAAAATGAGCCAAGTAGTGGACGGAGGGCGAAGCAGTGGGTGTGTGTCTGCAAGAGAGGCTGGCCAGAGGAGGGTCAGTTGACTGTAGCACTAAGAAAACTTTATATAAAATAAAAATAGAAGTACGAAAAGGAAAGTCAAGCGAGAAACATGTTGGACATAGTAGAGCTGAATACATGTACATATATAGAAAATACCAATATGTAGCTGTGTGTATGTGTGTCTGTGTCTGTCTCATGTCACCTGGTTGCTCTCACTAAATAAAAAACTTATTATGAGCAGGCTGAAGCGACGTTGATGTGCCGCAAACACCAACAGCGCCATGTTGAGCTTCCGCTGCCACAACCATACGCACATACACACACGCAGACACAGACGCGCAGAATGGCAACAGGAACTGTCACACACACACACACATAAACACAACAGACTGCAGCGACACAAAAAAGTTGGCCTGGCCCAAACAAGCGCATAGACACAAAAAGGGAAGTTGACCGTTCGCTGCCTACATTTCTCTCTTCCTCTTCCCCTCTCATTCTCTTTCTCGCTCTCTCCCTCCGTGTGTTTGTGTGTTATTTAATGTATCCTGGATTTATTGTTCTGTTTGCTTGCTGTTGTTCTCGCTGTAGCTGCTGCCTCGCATTAAATGTACATAAACTTTGCTTTTGCCAGCCTGTTTCGCTGCCCCTGCCATACGCCGTGTGGCATGCCGCTTGTCAGAGCTGTGCACGCTTCCGCTTGGTCTTGAAACCTGCAAAAAGGCGCACATGTGTTTATGCAACTCACTCTCCGTACACATATTTATATGTATGTGTTTGTGCGCCGCGGGCTGCATTTTTGCAATTTACAGCATGAAAAAGACGTCGCCTGTCTGACATTATTATGCTGCAACGGCGCCTTTTGCCCCACGGTCGTCGTATGCATTTCCGGCCACGCCTACTGCCCCCCGATCCACATTTACCAACTAGCAGCTGCAACAACAACAGCAGCTACCTAGTTAGCATGACAACCCGTTTGACCTACAGCACTTTAAATACCCTCTCCTTTGCCAGCAGCTTAACACTTGAATTAATCGAATTACGCCGTAAAAATGTATTTTTAATTCTTATGGAATCATTTTTAATAGTCATTTAAATGCCAAAGTGCATCACATTAAAGCAAATTTAATTTCTTCTTGCGATATTTTAATCGAAAAAAGAAAATAAATATTTTTAAAATTCATGTTAATTACTTTAATATAAACTGTCATAAAACAACGAATAAAATAGTTAATTATTTGATTTATTAACTGTTCTTTTATTGCACTTCATCTGAAAGTTAAGAAAATATTATTATTGATGCAAGTTTATAGTATTATATGTATTATGGTTTTCCTTATTTGCATCAACTCTGAAGCTTGTGAAAATGAATTTACAGATGTAAAATATTTTTAAAATAATATTTGTCTTTACTTTTTTGCTCTTGACTCGACTTTTTGTTTACCTTTTCGCGGTCTACCCATGGAGTCCTTGTTGCCTATTTGATACTCTGTTCATATTATTTGTATTTTATTTTTTGTGTGTGTTTTATTATTGCTGACACATTGCCAGGCAAAGTGACACAAAGAGTCTTAAACTTTGTGCCCTGTTTGTACGGGCCTGGCCCCAAAGTGCATCTGTGTCTGATTGTGTTTTGCAATACAAAACTTTTTACCAGCCAAACAATACCAAGGCGAAATTTTACCATCGAGCTGGTGAGATGGCAGCTGTGAGAGAAAGAGAGATAGAGAGTGGGAGAGAGAGAGGCAGACGACTCACACAGTTAAGCATAAACAAATGACAATGGCCATGTCACACGGGGCGTATGATTTCTCTTGTTAGCGCGCACTTGTCTCGTATTTAGGAAGCCATAAACAAAACAACCTGAACGGCTAGGGGTGGAAGGCTGAGGGTGAGACGGCCAAGGGTGGATTGAAATGGAAAAAGTGCAAGTCACGAAATCTAATCTCAGTCAAACGATTTGATGTTCAAGTTTTTCTTGTCTGCCACAGTCCGCTTTGCTGTTCAGGTAACTAGTCCACTTTTATGGACAGAATTTTTGATAAAAGTGGTCAAATCGGGGTTAGTAAGAGCAACCTGTAGGTGGGTAAAGAGATGCAGGATGCTGAGAGTGTTCTTTTCATTAGCTTGTTCACAGATGAAATGCAGCTGCCGGCAGCTGAATGTGTAGCTAGATGGCAAAAACTTCTGAAATGTGCAAATCAGAAAATTTTTTTAGGTATACTAAATAACATTTTTTAGCAACATTTTAAGTTTTAATTATCTTTGTTTGAAATATGAATAATATACGCAACATTAGTTTTGATGGTTTTACACGTATAAAAATAAAAATTTGAACGCATTTGACTTTGTGAACTCAATTAACTAAGTTGCGATTAAAACCATAAAGCATCCACACACATGCCATATTATGTAGTTGGGTATTAACATAATGTTATTCAAAGGGTTGCCCAATAAAAAATACACACATACATATATACATATAAGCAGCCACAAATACGCCACATCGCAGCCCACAAAAATGCAAACCGCAAGAGTGTGTTAAAAATTCCGAATAATGAGAAGAAAAAGAAAAACACAAACTATAAAATTAAATAGTAATTATGCATAGTAATTATAGATGAAAATGAGCAGGCAGTTGAAAGGGAAAACCAGAGCAGCCGCAGCAAAGGGATCAAAGCAAAGCATGGCACAGGTGCTATTGGCAGTTCTGGTTGAAGTAGTTGGTGAAAGTCATTTGAAGCTATTACGCCTCAAAGGGGCGAAGGCTGTGTGCAACAATTTGCTGCCCGTCAGTCGATGTCGTCAGTGGCAGGCAAGACAAATTCCATTTGGCTCATTGCAAGTATTGACAGTTGGGGAGCAGCCACAATGCCAATGGGCAGCTGCTGATCGAGCTACTCGCTGTGGCTGTTTCAGCAAAGAAAACAGAAACTCTGTCAGCAGGCAGTCGAATGAAAGCGGGGAGAGGTGGCAGATAGAGGCTGTGCATCATAATGCAAACAGTTCGAGTGCCGAGCAAGCTATTTCCGGACAAGCGAAGGCTAGTGTGCACTTGCACTTGGATGCCAGCATGTGTGCTTCAGCAAGTGTGTTTGTGTATGGGTATGTGTGCGTGTGTGTGAATGCCTTTGTGCACATGCCAGAGCTGGCTGATACCGCTGCTGCTGCAGCTGACGTGCCATGCCCACAGACCGCCTGATGACTGACTACTTAAAGCGAAAGTAAACTTTGCTTTGCTGCCTTACAGCAGGCTACGCCATGTCATGGAGATACCAGCTAGGGCGGTGCAAGGTGGCAATGGCAATAGCAATGGCTATGGAGGGGGAATTGCTTAGGGGTAACAGTGGTTGAGCTAGGTGGCTGTTTATTGGGTAGCTGCTTGTGGCCGTAGGAAGGTGTGTTTCTTGCGGTCATTTAGCCTTTCCTCAATACAGCGTGAATGTGGTCGCTTATAGGATCAAATGAGAGTGAGAGAGAGAGAGACGCCATTAAGTCGCATTTCAAATTAAATGAACTAACTGAGTGACTCTGATTTGTGCATTTGGTGCCTGCGGAGCGAACAGTTCCTGATGCCAATGCACCAAGTCTTGAAAGCAGTCGACATAAGTGCAGATATATAGATAAAAATTAAGGAAAAAAACTGAAGTGAAAATAAGATAAGCAAGACTTAAGTGCTTCAAAATGTTGTTCAATAATGTATGGAGAAAGCTGTTAAGTAAAAGGAGCTCAACTAGAATTAATTATTTTTTTGCTGCACTTCTCAGCAGATGATCCTTCGGCTTTGCTCTTAACAAGCCGAACAAGAGGCTAAATCGACTCGAGTTCCAGATAAGTGTTTGGATTTTAGTATGATCTAAAGGCTAAAGCTAAGGACCTAAAGCTGACTATTAAATGTAGTATGCTTAAGAACCATGAATCTCAACATATAAAAAAGCGCAGATTTAATAATAAACGAGCAACAATCTCTTAATAGTTGTATTAAATTTTTACTGCATTTTTTTAAATTTGGAAATTTGGAATTTATGGTTTCATGAGTTCGCTAATTATTTTCGCTTCGTTAGCACCGTTTTCCGCTGGCATTGTTTTCTTTTGCGCCTTGTCACATTGTTTTCTAAGTATTAAAGCAAACAATTTAGTTTATTGTATTAGCATTTTGTTTGCTTAACGCATTTACCTGACATCACATATTCAAATGTGAGAAAAAATATTGCAATAACATAATTAAATATGCAAACATCATTTGAATTGGCTTTTGGCCTGGCTTTAAGGCAAATCATTCAGTTCGAATCGGCTTAAAACTTTCGAAATATGATCTTGATTGAAATTTAGTATTCTTTATATTTAAATATATTTCTCTTTTAAACTTTGTATGCTGCATATGGAATGAAACATATTCAAATGCGCTTAGCTCCCGGCACAAGGTTTTTTCCCTCGTTTTCTTTCCCAATTGAAAATGCAAAATATTTGCATCGAGTTCAGCTGTTGCTGCTGTTTGTTGTTGTTGTTGTTGTTGCTTTTTATGCCGTTTGATGATGAAAATATGGATTATGCGAAAAATATGATAGCGCATATGCAATCTACTGTAGGGAGCAAGCCCCACGCTCCCTCGCACAGCCCTTGACATTGATGCGTATAACAAATCCGTGAAAATGTAAACAAAGAGCGCAATACGCGACTTTTCGTCAAATCATTTGCATTTATTACAGCTGGCCGAAACATTGCCTGAAATTGCGGCCAAGACCCACATCGTATGCTGAATTATTCATAAATTTCCCATTTTTACTGTTTTTTTTTTTTTGACTATCGGCAGCAAAGTTTGGCAAAAGAGAGAAAAATGTTGCAAATCAGCTTAGCAAATGAAAAATCGAAAGAGAGGCACATAAATAAAATTTTGACTGTCTGCGAGGGAGGGGAAAGGGGAGATGGGGGCAGAGAACTGGACCACAGTCAAAAGTTGCACTCATTTGTAACAATTTATTTGATTTCTCGGGAAATTCCGGGCTTTGCCTTTGCAGTTATTCCTTTGCCTCAGCTCGATTTTTTGCCTTTCTTTTTTTTCTTTTTTGCGCTCAATGCAAAAACGCTTTTTATTCAATTTTCAGCTCACGTAATATTGACAAATTATTAGCGGGGATTTTTGATAGCATTCCGGGCAACACACCGAAAGAGCGGAAACCGCGCTAAAATACTCTTGTTGTTGTTGTTGCTGCCTGTTGGCTCAATGGCTGCAGCTGACTTTCAATTGGCCTGCTCTTGACTTTGTTTTTTGAACTTCCTATAGGCCATATCTAAATTGATTATTGCCTGAGCCGGGCAAACAGATTGCTCTGCAAATATTTGCCATTAATTTCTATTGGACAACAACTTTTTGCTTCGGCACAAATTAATAAACGTTCATCCTTTGCCGTTGGACAATGAAATTTTAATACATTAATTGGCATAAATTAGCCGCGTCTTATGCCATTTCGCCATTTTGCCATTTGCCAAGCAATTTGACAATTTGCCACCTTTTTTACTGCATTATTCAAATGTCTTGACAGCTCGTAAATTCGGCACACTAACGTACACACACACACATAGATACAACTACAGAGCAAGCGACCGCTGTTGAGTTAACATTTCGAGAGAGACACCGTGAGAGCGTCAACTGTTACGCATGCGTTCGCTGCTCTGTTAGGCTGCTGTTAGCTGCTCTCAAGGCTCGGCCTCGACATTCGGCGTTTGACGAACGGAAACTGTTATTTGCTAGTTGACACATATTTCCAATTGGAATTGCCATTGCATAGACAACCAACTGCAATCATGTTGACAGAACTGTTAATTAGCTCGGCTTAGAGCTGAAATGAACGCAACATTTTAAGTAAATAAATTAATATAAATTAGAAATTTAAAAATGAATTCTGCTTGTGTTATATAAACTATGTACATACATTATATAAATAAAATATTTTTAATTGTCATAAATCATCTTATTTAATGTTAATTTGGTAACATTTCTACACCCTTGTGGTCAGCATAATAATATATCAAACACAAATATTTAGCCCCAAAAATTCAAATCTTACCTAAATAACCTCAAAGTATTTGGCTTATGTTGCAATTTCTTATTACTACTAACCCTTGAGTGCTAAGAATCATTTAATATTTCCGATTCATTTCGTTTAACCTTTGAGTCAAGTCAAGCATAAAGGTTCATTGTATTAGAATTTAGCCACAAAAATGCCTAATTGAATTTAAAATCCTTTGAATGTGCGCAAGAGTAGAAGGAAATGAGTAAAATTAGCAGGCAACAACTATTGGCATGAGGTGAAAGTTTTCATGTCGAACTGAAAGGGACAACACGGGACTTACATGCAAAGTGTTCGAGCTACGTTTCAATGCACACAGACAGTAGCCAGCATATGTCCACACACACACACACACACAGATAGAGTGAGGAAGAGGTTAGTTGCGGGGTTTTAAATTGGGTTAGAGTTCACTCATAAATCTTGAAGCATTACAACAAAAGGGACAGGCCCGCTGGAAAGGTTAACGCCAATATTCTAATTAACTCATGCATAAACGAATAATAACAAACAAAAGTGCTATAAATTTCCACTTGACTTGATTGATGGGCCTCTTTATTTACAATATATATATAACTATATGTGTATAGATGTATATATGTTTTGTACATTTATGTACACAACGAGTTGCTATATGATATGGCCAGGCTCACAAGCTTGACTTGCCTTGATTTTCAGTGTTTTCCGTTCGACACATTTTCAAGTTTTTGATTGCTGTTGCTTTGGGATGCAGCCAAGCATTCAACTAAGACATACAAATTATGCGACACCATTTTAACTTCCCTGTTTAGGTACTTCGGTCACTAGTAGCTTTTGCATTGATGCTTTTGTGACCTGATTCACTTACAAATTGTGAGGAAATGCCTTAACTAAGAGCTGCAAAGGTCTTACTAAGCGTTGCCTTTTTATTATTGATAAATTGATTCGAGCTCTGGATAAGGACTCCTGGCTGCAACAACGTCGTTGCAGGGCTTTAAGGTCGATTGCATTTTAATTGTGCTGCTAAGGGTTATCTTTATGGTGTATCAAATGCTCTTAGTTAGAGGATATCAAGGAAAACGTTTAATAATACAAAACTAAGGGAAATTTATTTGTGTGCAGCATAAACCTGGTAAATACCTATAAAAGCTGTTGCTGCTATAATTGAGGTAATTGAGATATATTGAAATATATTTCAGCATTGAGTTTTCCAAATGTTTATTTAGTTTGAGCTCGAAATAAATTGCTATTGTGCAACACAGACTTGGGGATATTTGGAGATAAAGAAGCAAGCAAAGCTCAATTCAGAGCAGCTGTCAAAGTATTTATTATTATTAATAAAAACACGAGGAAAACAAAAATTGGGGCCAAACAGTTAACAAAATCATAAAAGTTAAATGCCAGCTGGTTTTACAGGTGTTCCAAAATTTGGGACTAGGCACTAAATCACAAAACGTGTCCTGTTCTCACGTAAAGCTCATTAGAGAGACATAAAAAAATTATTACCAAGGTATATTATTTACGATTATTTGATCATATATGCAAAAATCCGAAACAAAGCCAGAAACATGGACAGAGATAGCACGCGAAATGGCATTCCTAATGGGTAAAGACAACAAAGCAAAGCATCTAGACATGTAGATACGCCAACACTTAACAGGGCGTAAAATGCGCCGTGTTTGGGTTCATAAAGTTAAAGCAAAGCAATCACAAGGCCAAAAGCGACGCGGCAAACTCCAAAAACTACCCTGGCTAAAAAGTGCAGAGCACAATGAAAATGCGAGAAAAGATATAAAAAACATAAAAGTATATATAGCACACATTTCCCACATGACCTCAGCACGTATCCAAGAAACAAATGCGATACTCGACCTGACCCAAATAGCAAAAGGAATTAACACAAATTAAAATAAATATGTAACAAAACTGAAGAGAAAACAAAACAGATTTTGTCAGTGCCCAGGACTATGTGAATGGTTTAAATTGATTTTTGAACAATTTCAATGAAAGCTTCCGAATGCCAGCATGAGTTTTAGTTAGAGATGTATGAAAATAAAATGGAGATATTGAGTTTCAAAATAATTGTAAATAAAAATATTACTTCCAAAGAGCTATGTGTTTGCGATTGGATTGACATGTTCCAGAAAAGCGCTGAAAGACTGATGACGGACTATTTGATACATATATAGTATATATAAACTACCTGAGTATGAGCAATCTATGAAAATTCCAATAGTTACTGCATTTAGTCTGAGACTTTATCGATATTTATATTACTGAATCTAAGCAAATAGTGAGTTAATTAAATTATCGCATAATGAACTGTCCTGAAAATCAATTTTAAGCGACTTTTTATACCCTGATCCCATTGAAAATGGGAAATCAGTGTATAATGTTTTTGTGCAAATGTATGTAACAGGCAGAAGGAGGCGTGGCAGACCCCATAAAGTATATATATATTCTTGATAGGGTGAGAAGCCGAGTCGATTGAGCCCCGTCCGTCTGTCTGTCCGTCCGTCTGTCCGTCCGTCTGTCCGTCCGTCTGTCCGTCCGTCCGTCTGTCCTTATGTGTAAACGCGTGGATCTCAGCATCTATAAGAGCTAGAGAAATTTTTTGTTGTAGGTCCGTGTATAGCACGCGCAGGTCAAGTTTGTTTCAAATATTCGATAACTATTCGCATTTAATTGTTATCGAATAAAAACATTATTGAAATGCAGTAAATAAATTATATCTCGAACGTCCTAAGAGCTAGAGCCTCCAAATTTTGTATTTAGTCTTATGTATATTTTATGCAATTTTGTTTTTTGTTGGATTTTGGATATTGGCTCCAAATTTCTCCAAATTCTTAAAATTTAAATTCAGTTGGAACAAGGGCCAATTTGTGAAGGCGTTTGCATCTCAGGATATGTAGGATATATGCTGAAAATTTCCTTAAAATCCATTAAGTAAAACAGAAGTTATTAAACAAACCGTTTGGCTAATTTGCAAAAGCACATGTCAGCAGCGCCACGCCCACACATTTTTCCTATGCGTGTGCGCACATACATTCAAATGCGTGTATTCTTTTCTATTCGAAGAATCGAAATTGTGATTGAATACTGCTTGAATTATCAGCTGCTACTCAACTTCAAATTTGCAACTATTCTTGCAAGAGGTGCAGTGGCTGCGGTGGTAGAGGCGTCTCGCGTATGCAGCAGGGCCCAGGGTTCGAGACCGATGGAGACGAAATATTTTATTTTGTTTTTAATTATGAAGTGGCGGTGTTGATAGAGTTGGTGCACGGTGCTCAAACAATTCGGATTCAAATCCTGGTCTCGTAATGTCGTTTTTTATTATAAACGTTTTTTAAGTAATTAAAGCAATAATTTTATTGGCAGTTTCATAGCATTTGATTGCAACTGCCAAAAAGGGAAAATTAAATGTAATATGCATTCTCAATTGATATGAAAACCACGTGAAATGTGTTATGTGTGTGTGTGTGTGTGTGTATTGTTTGCTTGTACAATGCAAAAGCGACCGTAATTTGTGTCGTCTTTCAATTTGAATCGATGTGGTCGACACTTGTGGTTCAACCAACATAATTTGCTCGTATCTGAGGCGCATTTAGTCTACGCCCTGCCCTATCGGAGCAAACACATTTTAATTAAAATACTAAGACAACAATAATTGCTATGAGAGGACAACTAAGACAAGGCATCATCAGGGGCAAGGCGTGCAGTGTTTAAATGAATTTGCTTTACGGGGTATGAGCGAGCTTCTTGGACCAATGTCGAGAGCAGGGCACATGCCTGTAAGCCACATGGCTTTGGCTTGCATTGGAGCACGTCGCAAACAGGTCAACTCGAGCGGGCACACACAAACACACACATAGCAAGGTATGTGTTGTGCTGGATATGAGCTAGATATGTGTAAACGAACTGGTTGAAAACCAAATCCTGCGTAGACAACTTCCCAGCGGCTGCGGCTAATGAATGATGACAGCCATTTAATGTCCACTTCGCTTCCCCCTCTACCGCTCTCTGCATCGCTGGACATGTTGCCTGCCATCATTAATAACACAACAGCAGCAACAGCAGCAACAGCAGTAACAGCAGCGGTAGCAGCTACAGCAGCTACAACACCTACATCAACAAAATCAAATTAAAGTCAGGCAAAGCTTTGAATGGAGTGGCAGACGGGAATTGGTTTTGGGATTTCGGGGCTCGGGCTTCGGGATCGATTAGTTGGCGTCGCTTATAATTGGAGGGCGGCCAAAAATAGTTAACCACCCCTTGGCCACATTGAAAATTCAACATAAGCCGCGTTGCCGCCATTGTGCAAACAATTGTTATGCATAGCCCTGCGATAGCAGTTCATGCATTTAAGAGTATCGACTATGTGAGCTCTGTCCGGGCTATCTATGCACATATAATTACTCCTGACTGGTCTGGATGCGGAGCAGTGCGACCCACAGCAAATTAATGACGCTTAAAAGCAACAGACTGTGTGTGGGTGCGTGTGTTTTCGGGTGACTGCATTACTCATACGCAGCGTAGCGCATTTAATGCAGTTATATCTAAAAACGCAGACAACATTGATGCGTAAAATATTGAAATCTATTCACGAATGCAATGCGTTCGATGGCCGGCA
The DNA here is from genome assembly GCF_003285905.1 of Drosophila hydei. Taxonomy (NCBI): domain Eukaryota; kingdom Metazoa; phylum Arthropoda; class Insecta; order Diptera; family Drosophilidae; genus Drosophila; species Drosophila hydei. The sequence goes on from NW_022045657.1 coordinate 1,202,023, forward strand.
ACAAATATTTAAATATCATTATGCGGCAATGCCATGAAAAACTGTGGAGTTTATTGGAATGCGGGCTATGTGTTTGACATATATATGAAAATTCCGATGCAAATGCGGCTTTTGGTCATAAGATAATACAGCTGCGCACTTAATTGTCAACCAAATCCAAAATATAACTAAATAAAAATATATACCTTCTTTTTTCATTACTAATTATATATAATTCATGCTAATGAAGTATGTGCTGTGCAGCTAACGCATAGGTGAAGTAATTAAAGTTAATTACCAATGCGATTTGTCTGTGAAGACCTTCCAAACTATTCCCAGTCATTCGTCAAATCAATTCAATTCAATTCAATTTGCAGTTAACTTCACATCAGCTTCATTTGGTAGTCGGAAATGTGGTTTTTTTGTATTTTTAATTAAATTCATGTTTACAATTTTCGTTGGCAAACTGTTTGCCCTCATTACAAAGCCCGACAGAACATTTAATTATGCATTTCAAGGCTGCAGCGTAAAGGTGGACGAGAGGCGGCTGAGTGCACTGATATTTGCATGTCATTTCAGCTTGCAATGTAAACAACAAACAAATTATAATAAAAAACGTTTAATTTTATTTTTAATATTTTATAATTTGCCATTTAAATGAATTTGGAAATCGTTTTGCTGACATTGGCGCCGTTTGCGTTATTGAAACTGTGCGCACACCGTCCTGACCCAGAAAGGTTATTTAGCTCACTGAAGAATCGCCGATGTAATACACTAACACAAATTTATAATAGAATATCATAAAATATAAATATATATATATTTGTGATTAAATGTGAGTTGACTCCAACTGAAACCTGTTCACTCTGCTTTGGCTCACATGGCTCACATAGGAGCTATGCAACCTTAGTTACGGTATGCGTGAAGAGTATGCAGCTAACATACTCGGTAGAGTGCACTCGATGCGCAAAGAGGCGACTGCGATGCATTGGCGTCGACGTCGACGTCGACTGCAGCTATGGCCGAGGTTGGGCTTGGCTAATTGCGATGCCCTTTAAGCCAAGTGCAAACATGGCCAAAGCCCACAAACGGCCAATGCCAGGCCAAACAGACTGTGCTGTGTTTTGCCTTTTCAAGCAGTGTCATTGTGTTGAAGAGGTTTTGGATCGTGGAGGGTACTAAATATAATTGGTAAATGTTTGCGGCAAATTGTTGGCCATTTTCATATTATGGCCATTGTGTTTTTGATACCAAATTGGTTTTATTGTTGGCATTTTGCAGCTCTACTGCCGACCGACTGTTTGCCAACTACCGTATTTAGTTCAACATTTTTGAGTATTCAATGCAATTTGTTAAGCATACGCAGCGTGGTCCATGACACAAGAGTGGGCCTTACCTTGATGTAAGACTTAAAAAGGATCAAATTTTGCAATCAGAGATTAATAAGTACTCATAATAAATACTCATAAGCACATTATAAATAGTTTAATTAGTTATTTAAAGCTGAAAAACGTTTATTTCGCACTTCATTGTAAGCTAATCGCGTTTGCGTTAAATAAGATTGTGGGAGTGTAACGGGAAAATTGTAATTTTTTATTCGCACTCTGCATTTTCTTCTTCGTGTCGCTTACGCGATGCGAAATATATACGCTCCATATATATGCCTATGCATATGTATGTGTGTATGTATAAATATTCCAGCTTTAAGATGCAGCCAGTGTGAGTCACGAGCTGGAAATGCATAAATATGCGCCATGAAAATACGCGCGGAAAGCCCGCAACTCAACTCGATTTTTCCTTTTATGACACACTTCATTGGCTTTGACAGCGCATTCGATTTTCGCGCCTTATTGACTTTATTGTCGCGAAATCAGCGCCCAGACCCAGGAGCATAAAAAACAGCAAAACACATATTAAATAAACTCGCATAGGAAACATCCTTAAATATGTCTCTATTGAAGCAAGGGCATATGTGCAGAAGGCGAAAGTATATGTGGGCCTGCTCTGATTAAAGATGATTGAATTACAGCAGAACGAAGTCTGGTTGGCTTTTTATAGCAATATGTTGTTTGCCAGAAGATTAAGGAGCCAAATATAGTTATTTATTTACATATAATAAGGTCAGACTGGAACCTCTACACAACTAACTAAGGGAAGAATAATCGTGAGCTCTGTTTGTGTGTTGACTGCACAGATTCCACTTATCCATGCATATATTCCGCTATTTCAATAACTTTGAAGAGCTGCGCACTCAAACAATATTTTTCCCTTAAAAAAGGTCATGGCAAGAACCTATTGCAACGCGTAAATCAATCAGATCAATATATTTTCATTTTGATTGATAAAATCATAAAATCACGCCATGCATAAAGTGCACACACACACACATACAGAGAGACACATGCGTGTGTGTATTTTGGCAATTTGTTTGGCTCTGCTCGCTCAGACGGGTTCGACCTATGCGAATTTTCTTATTTGTGCACTGGCAAAATCAAACACGGCCAAACATCTCTGCAGAGCCAAACATTTGGCCCGGCGGGCGAGAGACAGAGTCAGAGAGAATCAGAGAGAGAGGGAGAGATACAGCCAGGGCCGTAGCCAAAAGTTTCGCATAACACTTGGATATGAGATATGCTTCACTGCAGCGATTTTAGACATTTTCCATAAAAAAAATCATAAATAAAAGAAAATTTTTTGACATTAGATACTTTTCCTTTTACTATTTTATGCTCTCTGTGGACTTAGCTTAAAACAACCAGAAATTCGAAAATCCAAATAAATATTAGGTCTATTCTACTCTATATTTACATCTAGTTAGATACGAATACTCGAATAAATGTTGATTTTTTAAGCATTGGCTTGTCAAAACTTGACAGATTTTGAGGCCTTTATGAAATTTATGTTCTGACTCCATTTAAAATCTCAATATATTGCACAACGTCTTTGTTAAATCATGCTTAAAAGCAGATGCTAGCGTGACCGATTAGATCAAGTGAATATATAACAGCATCAATAGCCGAATCGATCAAGGCCGGATGTAAGACACGAAAAAAACGCTAGTTAAAAATATTGGTTTATATAAGCATCAATGCTAAGTACTGATGCTGAAAATAACTTTTCTAAGAAGCTCTCTGAGGTTCATTTTCTGTTCTCAGTTGTCGCAGTCCTAGTGCTTTTATACACATTAGCCAACGTCTGTAATATTATATTTTCTATTAATTGCTTTGGTCTGCTTGTAATCTATGCCGTCGATGCATTAAGTTTACTTTTGGCAGCTTAAACAATGGATTACTTATTAAACTAAATGAATTGAAACTTTTAAGTCAAATGATTTGAGTCAGAGTTGTCGAAAAACCTCGCTGGATTCAACAATCGTGCCGTGGCCGTATTTAGCTTTGCTGATTAATATTGTAAATATTTAAATTGTCTTATTAAATTATTATATCTAAAACTCTGATTAGTATTATTTAAATTAAATTATTATTAAATTTTATTGATTTATTATAGATAAGTTCTGAGTCTATCGTATGGCCATTATAAATCAGCAAAATGTATTTTATTTTATTGAGCTTATTTCGTGAAGTGTCGGAAATAGAAATGCCATCGTCAAATAGGTATAAATGCGAATACAAAGCAACGCGTGTGCCACGCCTCTCCACTTTTCAGTGGTGCTAAAGCTTTGGCAAAAATGCATTTGATGTCAGCGATCGTCGCGGCCAGATGAGGGCGTCGGAATGGCGACGCAGCACAAAATATGCAAAGCCACTCGAGCTGCCATGGACTGGAGAAGTGATGGGTCGTTGACAGCTAACGGCAATAGTTAGCCGTGGGCATTCGTGCCGCGACCTCTGAGGTGTGAAAGGGGGCGTGTTGCTGGGGCGTGAGGGCGCAAAGCCACAGGGTGGCATAATCAGCGCAGCCAATGCACAAAATTGCTCACAAAATGAAAACTAATCGATGGCAACGTGCGTTGAGGGACGAAACAGGTCGGAAACCGCTGCGAATATAACGCAAATGATGACGCAGCGGGGGCTACAGTGGGCCTCGCGGCTCGGGGCTGGCAGAGGGTCGGCGCGATGGTGTTTTAGGTGTTTTACACGCTGGACGTGCATAAAATTGCGCAGAGCGCTGTGTACGTGGCGGGGCGTCAAATTCAGGGGCCGGGGGGCGGCTAGGTAGCCTAGGCAAATGGGTTAGCGCACTGCAAGGGGGCTGAGGTTGAGCTATGCCAAACGGCGCGACTTTTGCCCCTATGTTGGCTGTGCGTTGGTTCTGCTGGCAGCATTTTGCAGGCACAGCACGTATCGAAATTTAAATTAACACTTTTTTGTTAACGTGCTGCGGTTTCAATAGAAGGCAAGCTTGGGCGTCTGACGCCACCCTTATTAGTCGACATTAAATATATATATATGTACATACTTATGCAGAGATATATATTTTTATTGGAGCATTTTGTTTTAATTAGCCGCGGGCCGTCGCCTGCGAAGCATGCGAAATATGCAAAACATTCAAAAAATCATTTACAGCCAGAGTCAGCGACCATTCACTGAGTCATTCACTCGCTCAGGCATTCACTCATTCAGTCTATTCATTCCGCTGGCCATTTATCGCACTCATTTGCATTTTTATTTAATTTTGTCATTGTCTCTATATGTATTATGCTATTTTCTATTATGTTCTACATTGTTTTTAGCTGCTTTTCATTGAAATCCATTGAATTGCGGCCCAAACGAAGCGTTTAGCTGCAGTAATTAGTTTCGAAAATTGTTTAAATATTTCAAACCGAACAAATTGCAATATCAATCGACTGCATGGCATTCGTTCATGGTCCGATTATAGCTTTATTTAATAAAAAATACATTTTCCGAGTCAGTAAATGAAAATATTTAAATGTTGATGGCTGCTCCTAGTCAAACCGAAAATATACTCTGTGGGGCAGAATTCTTTCACTATTGCGAAGGGTCAAGAGAGCGGCGACACTCAAAGAGACGAGGCATTGCCTCTATCCAATACTAACAGAATTGCCAGCTAATTTAATCTTACCTTTTTTCACCTTTTGTGTCATCGACTTTCATGGGCGCTTTGAAATGATTTTGCATTTTGCAGATTTTCCATAAAATCTAATAAATATTTCTATTTGTTTGCTTAGCTCAGAACCAATGGCTTCCAAGGGGATTTCCATAAGTATATTTTCGCTATCCGCCCCGTCCTTGTTCCAGCCGAGCTGCACTGCCAAAGAATTGTGTTTTTTCATTACGTGGCGCAAGTGCGTTTTCTAGTGTCTCGCTGAGTGTTCTTGTCTGTCTCGAGCGCACTTCTGCTGCCTGCTGCGCCCTTCTCTGCCCTTTGTTCTTGCCTACTTATACATATATAACACCCCCGCCCGGTTGACGCCCTTGTCTTGTTTTGTCGGCAATCGCGGGCAGTTTTCATAACGCGCTTGGCGCAAAAGGCGCTCGGCGTTGGCGCCGCGTTGCTCTTCACAAATGAAGCGCAATTAAAATGTAATTTTTATGCAAATTCCGTGCATAAGTGAACTTTTAATTAATTCAGCGCAAAAATAAATGAGTGCCACGCCCACAATTATGCATTTTTCTTCTTGCAACAGGAAAAGTCTTCAACTTGTACCTTTATCTGCCTTGACCTCGTCTCCTTAACTAGTGCATTGCCACCAATTTACCCTAAGTTCGCCTCTCTGCAGTTACTCACAATTTATTTAAAGTTCGTTGTCATTTTTCTGTTCATTTTCTTGAGCAAAGCAACTCATCAGAACGTAGTACAGTGCAGGCTTAGTTCATTTGTGAAAGGCGTACAACACTTTCTTTAAATGACTTTGAGCAGATCTAATGCTTAAGCCTACCGAAAGCTTTTTATATGAATATACAAAAATATTTTCTCTTTGCTTTAATAAGTCATCGGCACACACGTTTAGCTTCATAAGTTTACATACGAACCTCTCACATGCTAACTTTCAGCTGGCTTATCAGCTTTTCTTAGAATAAACTGTGAAACAGTTTTAATTCCCCTGAAGGATCCAGGTTAATTATCATTTAAGATATTAATCTATTTCAATGTTGTTGCTACCTTCCTCAAGTGGCTGCAGATTAACAAGCTCAAACGCACACACACACACACACACGACTACACACACTCACATAAATATGAGCTAGAAAAGCGCCAACAGCTTGGCAAACCCAAGTGCATAGACGGCTCTTGAGAATTGTGTGCGAAATCTGAACGAAGGCTCATTCAAGGCAAATTCTATAGCACTTTTTCCATTTCATTCAATTCGATTCAAAGCCATCTGCGAACTGTGAAATGAGAGAGCGAATGGCCCTTTGAGGGCTAACTGAAAGGCGGAATGGGTGGGTCATAATAAGCTCTATTTCCGCATACACACACACGTCGACACACACACACACACACGCACGCACAAACACTCTAAATTGCCCACAGTTAAACACCTTGAAAAGGCCAGACAGCCGCAGGTGCGAATAAAACGCTGAATTTGTGTGCATTTTGTAGAACGCGTTGCGCTTGGCGAGTTTCTTCCAAAGAAATTGAAAAACATTTACCACAAACATACGTGAGTCTCGAAAAAGCCAGAAAACTTGCTGAATAGAAGCGCCGAGGGGCCGGATAGCACGACGTCAGAAGGCGGGCTAGCTCAACCTGCGCGAAACGTGGCAAAAACCTAACTGCTGCTGGCTAAGCACCTAAGTGCCCAGCATATGTCTTTGCACTAACAAAAAATCTAGATAGTGACTAGCTGCTGCGGTCTTACAAAAACTTTAAGTGTGTGATAGAGCGCGTTGCCTGCAGTTCGACCACGCCCCCATAGAACTCTCATCATTTTTATGTGCATGGCATGTTTGTAGAAAGTGTACTTTTTAGCCAAAATTTAAGCAATGTCCACAGATGCTACAATCAGATTTGTGCTCCATTGTGATAGTTGAGAGTGCTTTGAGCGCGTGTTTACTGCTGGGCAGGACCAAGGGTATCCTAAACACTTACGAGTATAGCCCGAAAAGTGTTGGGAGTAGCTGAGAGACATTAAAGGCAGTTTACTAGACATATTGAAATTGATTTTTAATCAACAATTAAATTAATTTCTTTACTTATTTACTTATTTTATTTATATATATTTTGTATACTATTTATAAATTTATACATATTACATTTTCTCAGTGGAATGACTTTCCACAGCGCTTCAAGCAGTCATAGAGTTAATAAATCTGCATAAAGTCTACGGCTGAAGCAAATTTTGCTTTATATATTCAAAAGGCGCGCTCTAACTAATATTATTAAAATATTACTCTACACTATTAAAAGATTACTTTATTCCTTTATAAACTTGGACCTCAGCGCGCTTATCGTTAAACTATGCAATTTATTATGATATTTCATCATATTTTCGCTAGGGTTGAGCGCAGTTGTAACTGAAGCAATTTTCTTGGCGAAAGGATCTATGTGGCGGGCGGGATAACGAGCTCAAGCATCATTTGTGGCTGTGGCGACTATGGCCATTTATTACCTGGCCGACTAAGTAAGCCATCATCCTTGTATTTACAGTTGTTTTTTGCTGGGGCGCCATTTTTTATATCACGTGCTGGTGGCGCGGTGCACGTGCGACGTCAAAAGGGAAAAAAGATTGAAAATAAGCTCAGGTCGGTTGGGCTGTGCCACATGAAGCGCAGATTCCTGTCGGATTCTTTCAGCGTGCGCCGCAGACAATATAAACAGCATGACGGGCAGGTGCCCCCGCAGGTGGGGGCGGAGCGGAAAGAAAGAGTTGCTCGAAGGGGTCTGTGAAGTGTGGCCGGAGTTGAGTTGTTTACGAAAAGTTACACGGACGGAATGCACAAAGTTTTAAAAGTTAATTGTTTTAAAAGCCCCAGCACGTACAAGCGAATCAAAAGTGAGCCAATTTTCGGAATACGAATGCCAGGCCCATTATGTCCTTGGCGTTGATTTATTCAATTACGTTGATTTCGGCGCGCTCTTTAATGATATGCAACTTATTAAAGTACAAGTATGCGAGCATCAGTTCATGTTACGCATACGCCCCGCTGTCACACCCCCAACTCGCAGCGCACACGCTGAGACAATTACATAAACACGCATTTGGCGCTGAGTGGCGCAAATTAAATTACAGCTAAGCTGCTTTTATGTTTTGGCCAGTCAGTCAAGTTGGCAGCCAGGCGGTAGGCAGTCACCCAGGCTGGCAGGCAGTCAGCTCCTGGCCAGGATATTGAACGAATCGTAATTCAAATAAAACAATGTAATTTGCGCTCCGACAGCAGCCGCCTCAGCATGAGCTCTGCTCCGATAGCAAACGGCCTCTTGGCCTACTACACACATATACGGAGCACGTCCAATAGCAAAGCCCATCCGGAAGTGTCCTCACATACATGCTCATGGTATGTGTGCATGAAACACTCTCGCCAGCCAGCAACATAAATAGAACTTAAATTTAGGCATTTTAATTACCATTTTTATTGATATTTGAAGACTTTTAGAGTGGATAAATAACGGGAGAGAGGCAATGAAAATGGAAGAACATTTAAAGAGCTCATCACTAATCAAAAAAACCCATCAAATTCAAAAGTGATTTGGAAAAATTATAGAGATAGCAGCTTTTCAAAGCATTGCGTTCATTGACTCATTGAAAAAAGAGGCAAAAGTACAAAACATCACTAAAAGCTTAAAATTCACCTGAGGTTAATATGACAAATTAATAAATTTCGCTGGGAATATTGTTCTTCGTTTTATTGCTATGACTTTTAATTTAGATATAGAAATACATATGAATGCATATAATTCGAGTTAATTTTTAAGTATTAAACTAAGTCTAACAAAATTGTCAATGTCAAAATATGATTAAAGCAGACATAAATGTTATATCGCACACACATTTGCATAATATTTAAACAGCAAATATTATGAATATACAAACTGTTCATTAAATTAAATGTTGCTAAAATGGTTCCATATTGCTTAGATCAGACAAGCATCAAAGTGCACTCAAAGCGCATTCATTGACCGAGAAAACTTAAAATGATTAGTCTTTGGTATACACATACATATATATATATATATACATGTATGTCTAATGTCTAATGTGTGTGTACTTGCTAGCCTGTAATTTGGGGAATACGCCCATACAGCCTTCGCATACAGATGAAATTTATGGTAAAACAGATGTACTTGGTCTTTATTTATATGGGCGCTGACCCCGCTTCCGCCACGGCCTCTTTCTATCGTCTACTCGCTGAGTCTCAAAGGAGCACGGCGTACAGACAGCGCTGCAGATACACTCAGATACTGAGCAAGTCGTGCTTTAGCACAGAGGGACAAAAGCCGAAATCATATCAGACAAAACATAAACATACAAATACACGCAACACAAGCATGAAAAGCAAATCCCTTTGCACATTTTCCGAAAATGAGAAAATGCAAAAGTTTGTCTTCGCATGCGGCGAAAGACAATGGAAAAGCAGAACAGCCAGTTCCATAGAAAAGCAGCTGCAAATTAAAACAAACCTCAGGTCGCCCGTATTTGTAAATGAGCAAAAGGCGCAGCCCCCACCCCCGGTGCGGTGGGGTACACTGCCTTCCTCTTCTTTTTTTCTTCTTTTCGGTGAAAGTTGATGAAATGCTGCAAGCTGTGAGCAGGGGCTGGCGAGCGCGTTTAGTTGGGAGTTTCCCTCCCGCTGCGTGTGCGGGTGGTCTGGTGCGTTAATGTGCGTTCCTGTTTACGCAGGAGAATTAACTTATTTGTCAGGTACTTGTTAAGCTAATAGGGGCACATTTAATACGATGAAGTGCAAATTGCTGCCTTAGCACAATTTTCCTTTTCACATTTTCGATGTAATAGAATTGAAAATGGAGACTAAGAGATTAGTGTGTGAAGCTAAATTGTCAGTGTCAACTTCAAAGGCATGAGATATTAGCAAATGATAATTATTTATAGCTTAAGGCAATATGGACTAAGTAAGTCCAACTTGATTTCTACACAGTCAACAGGCCAGTCAAACTGAACGTAGTCTAATCTTATTTAACCCACTCTTAATACACATCCTATTGATATTTAGCAAATTATATCTAATTAGACCAAGTTTTACTTCACTTAACCCCATCTAAATGTGCCTAAGTGAGTCCTTCTCAGCGGCATTTAACCTAACCATTTTACCTCATCTAATGACTCATAATTGAACAGCTCTAAGCTTTTCTATATTGTATTTGTATCAACAAATCAAAGTTTATGTTTAAGAGCAGCTCAAAGCTATTTCACTTACCTTTACCTGACCGTAGCATACAGTTATATATCAACATACTTGGGCATAAGAGAACAATTCACAATAAATGTTTTAAACTCTTAAATCACATCGAAAGGCCAAGCAAAGACTTGTCACAGAGAATACTTGAATGCAATTGCATTGCAATTCAGTAAAATCAAACTCAATAAGGTTATACAAATCAACTAAATGTGGGAAGGCCAATGGCAGTCTTTGACTTGCAAATACCCTGTAGAAATGTATTGAAATTATACAAAGTATTGGATGTTTTCATTCGACTTATATTCGCTTTATAAATTGGAATCTCACAAAATGAAGTCAAGTGCTTGTGCAGAGTCAGTGTAGCTAGGACTGTATAAACGGGGAAACAGAACTCGTATTTGGTTGGCAGCAAGTCTAAATACCCTTTCACTCAATTTACAGGTCATCAATATTGAATCTTGACAACGAAATATGAAATACAAAAAAAAAAAATAAATAAATAAATAAAGAAATGGTAAATAAATTGTGAACGCACCAATGCATTCAATAAAATAAATTGAGATTTCTAAACGGAACGGAAGCAGCTGCCAAAGCATAGCAAAAATCTTGAGACTGGAGCTGGAGCTTGGCATACGCTTCACAGGTAGAATGCAATGCTGTTGCTGTTGCTATTGCTATTGCCTCAACGAAGCGTGATAGTACTTTGGGTAATTTTCATACGAATTCGCATAGATATAATCGCAAAATGAAGTGAATTTCATATTTTGATCCATTTTAATATTTTTCAGTTTGTTTAGAGTTGAGGCACAGCTGGCAAGGCTTTTGGCTGTGTAAATTTGTTCAGCACAAAATCAGTTTGACACTTGGGAAAGTGCCACAAATCACAGTTAACATTTGTTGCACGATTCGACTACAACACGCCAGACGGAATGTGCCCAGAAAATCAAAATCGAATCAGTGCGGCATGTGTGACACAGCCAAACGAAAATGTTAGTCAACAAGAGACTCTAACTAACTTAGTTGGCTGGATAAGAAAGCGGGAATAGAAATCATTCAATCACTGAAAATTCTATGTTTTTTCCTATGCAACTCTTATATAGTAACTGTAGTTAATCTTCGAGCTTATTAGATAATGTCTTGTATTTTGATACATTTGGTTATAGATCCATATGACCATTGACATAGCATCAAGAGCTAAAGAAGACTTGGAGAGGTCAGCCCAGTTATGCTTAACAGATTGATGCATAGCTAGAAAACTAAAAAATATTTATCATTTCATACAAAAGTTCTCCTCAGAATGTTTGACTAGCATTGCAAAAAGTCAAAAAGTCAGGTCTTATACTCAATTATAACAATAACTTGATTAAGTGCATAGTTTCTATTTCAACAAAAGAATCGCTTAAAGTTGAAAAACTAATAATCACAGTTGAGGAGTTTATTGGCATTGAGTTAGGAATTTATAAACTATATGCATGCTCTTGTTTCTGAAACTTTTATCAAAGAGTACATCAATGGCTCGAAGAATGAGAGTTCTGAGCTCAAATTTTGACATGTGCTCAAATGCGCAAACCATAACCCATAACCCGAGCCCAACATATTTGAAACGTTCAACAAATGGCACACGAAGTGGGCTGAGTGAGCGGAATGTGGACATGTTTTATACTTGCCTTGGCAAAGGCTGGGCCGAGCTGGCTGGCTTGCTCGAAATTCAGCAACCATAACTACAGTGGCAGCCACAGCAACAACGGCCACATCGACAAATGTAATTGACATTTCTTTAAGCCTTCCCAACCTCCTGGCCAGAAACCAGAGAGACAAAACTTTTGGATATGTGGACATGAGCTCATGCAATTTTGTAACATGCTGTGAGTATTTGGCTAGGAAATGACAATATGAGTGTGTGAGTGTGTGTGCCGGAAGTGTTGCTGTTTAATGGCCAGTATCATGGTGCAAACAGCATTGATAGCAGCCATTCAGTATAGTAAATACATGCTTTGGATGTACATAAGGATATACATATATTTGATTTAAGCCATCATTCCAAGCGAATGCTGCGGAAAAGGCGTGCATAAAGCCGGCTTCAAGTCATTTCTGAGAATGAAACAAGGCACAGGCAACTTGCATCAATGAGATATGTCGAGTGATTCCAGATTGTTTGAGAAACCCTTGAGCAATTCTATAAATTCTAAAGCAAGTTTCCTGTAGAAATTGTTGTTAACAAATTCATAAGCTTTAGGGCACAAACGACGTTCAGCTTTGGACATATTTATGTTTATTTATTTTAATTAAAACTGGCTTAACTCAAATCCAACGTGGCTGCTTTCAAAATACCTTTTTGTTTCTAGAAAACATAAGAATACATTTTATAACACCAATTCATAAAAAAATATAGAGAGACTTGAACAAAAAAAAAAAAAAACAAATCGAAAAAGTTTGAGGCTTCATATTAAAAACTTGGCAACTTGTTAAATTTTCGAGTGTAGCATAATTCTCTGTGCTCGGCAAATAAAAGAAACGATTCACAAACTAAATTAAATCCTAAAAAACTCTACACCAAATGCAATAAAATAAATTGCAGCAATATATGCTACAAGAAACTTCAAATAAAAGTGTATGTGTGCCGAGGCAGAATTTCACAGCAGCAACAAACCAGTTGATACAAAAAAAGATTGAAAGAAAAGTTCTTATAAACGATGTAGCTAACCTTTTTGGATTGTTTGGTCTGTTTGCCGCTGGCCGAAAATAGCGCATAAAATAAATTTTGTGTTCATTCTGTATACGCCGCGTGTCCCGTGCCCTGTGCCGCGTGGCCCGTGCTCCGCCGAGGTGCGGAATGTTGGCTCGATGCAGCGAATGCTAAAGGTGACAGCCGCAACAATGCTCCTCGAGCCCCCAACCTCTTCCCGCCTAGAAACATGTGGAAAAACTAACGCGAGATTGCGCAAAAAATGGCGAAACAATAGTAGCTGGGAAAATAAGTTGAGAGCGAGTGAAGAACTTAAGTGCCCGTTAAATTTCCCAACGGACTAATGATAAAAGTTACGCGAATTGCCCAGTTGCCGGTTACAAAAAGGGGGCGGAGTCTCGTTTTCTTTTAAGATTTCTTTGCACAGCCGCTGTCTTTAACCCTTTTCTCCTCGGGCTTCAGCTGCGTTAAATACATTGCGGCATTCAAGTTAATTTACCACAAGCAGCTGCAAAAGGAATGCAAAAAGAAAAAAACAAGCAATAAAAAGCAATTCTACTGCTCAACTTGAATGAGATCTTAATTAGCTTATGAACATTTTTAGCTGGCTTCAGCATGCCAATTAAGTTATAAATATGGCATCATTATATTTGAAGTCAACAACTTGGCACATTTGTGTTGCAATTTAGTAATTCGGAAAACCTTTCTAATGGCTCTCACTGGAATAGCTAACTTGTGTGAATGCTACAATGATGGACTTGCTATCCGAAATAGGTTACCCACATGAATTTATAAGCCAACAATTTGTATTACCTAAGCCTGTTGAAAGTGCGTGAAATAGTTTTGTCAAAATGTTTCCAACAGCAGAAGAAGCCGTGGCAAATCTTAATGAACTACAAATGTGTGAAAATAAAAGCTCAAATATATAATCGTGTATTCGTTGCTTGTAACGCAAGTCTGAAAGCAGCATAGAACTATTCTAAAAATAAGCTTTTCGCAGGCTTCAGAGTATCTCCTAGTTGTACAGTCTCGACTAGAGCACTCTTACTTGCTCTTCTATTGTATTCTCAACTTTCTCTAACTCAATTAAAAATTGAATTGCCAAGAAAATTGTGATTCTGGAATTCTAACTCGCATATTTAACTCAAAGGCTGCTTTCATTTAACACATAAATTCATTTATTTTTCATTCAGCATCTACATTGATATCTAAATTTTATTCATTTGTAAATAAATTTGGCTCAAGCGAATATTTCACCTTTTTTGCGGAATTTTCTGCTCTGGCCTTTTGTGTTGTGATTGTGTGGACATTTTCTTTTTTGCTGCTGGGAATTTGATGCTTGTTATTTGTGCGCTTGTTTGTTTGTGTGCGTGTGAGTGGGGGTTAGGGTGTGCTGAGTGTATTTTTGTGCGCTGCATAATTTATCACTGGCTTTAAAAACAATCATGTTGTCAAGTGTCAAAAGCTGTGAATACGCGCCTCCTTGCCCTCTGGCCCTTGCCCTTGACACATTCCCAGGTGAATGCAAATAAAAATGCGTGAAATATGCAGTAAATTTACCTTTTTATATATACAACATGTGGTCGAAAGGTGAGCGTGTGGGTGTGTGTGGGCGTGTATTTGCTGAAATGTGTTACTTTTTAGCAGCGTGTGAAGTTATATTTTCTTTCACTCCTTTTTTCGCTTCTTTTTGTTGTTGTTGTTGGTTTTTGCTGACCACAAACTGCTGGCATGCAGCGTCCATTAACACGCACAGACCAGAGGCCGCACCCACACAGCAACTGACCCACAAAGCTGTCTGACAGTCAGTCAATCAGCCAGTCAGACTTTCGGACTGATGCGTGTTAATTTGAATAATTTATTAAAGCCCCTGATGAGCGCGACCTTTCAACAGAGCCCTTTCCGTCCCGCCCGAGTTCCCCTTTCGCAGTGCAATTAAGCACGTGCAACAAAAAAAAATAAAAATAGTAAAAAAATGGAAAAAGAAACCAATCAAACCGAAAATAAATTGCAGCTGCAGTTGCAGCTGCAACCAGTGTTGGCAAACGCGGCAAAAATTGCAGCAACAGCACGGGAAAATCGTTCGGCCTACACATTTTTTTTAGCCATTTCAATGGGTTCCGCTCGAAATACCCTGTAGTTAATAAAATGTCCTTTGCTGGGTGTCTCAGCCTAACAAAGCTTTCAGATTGCATTTCAAGAAACATGAGAAAGACTTCGACAGAGAATAATTAATATATATAGAGATAGAGATATATTAATATAAGATTATTATATATATGGAAAGAGATAGCTTAGCTAGTTATCAAACACTTAAGGTTGAACATATTTATGTATTATAAATAATCTAAAAATATATCTTATATGCTCGGAATTCTTCTGCATTGATTATAGAGTATCCACTAGTCTGCTTCTCTGGTCACAGGCCATTTTTGATAGCTCTTCCTTTTGTAACCCATTGTGGCTGCTGGGCAAAATTGTTTGCATTTCGTGCTGCTGATGCATGCGAATTGGAAAATATTTGCAATTTAGCAAAATGCGCCCGGAAGCGTTCAAGGCCTGCTCACAGCTCGTACTGCTCGTATCGAATCGCATCGAAATGCTATAGCGAAATTGAAGTTCTGATTTGTATTTGTATTTGCCTGCGGTCCGTGTCAAATGACAGTAATTACTGGGATACGAATTTAATAAAAATATTAATAATAATAAAATATTTTGTAGTTTTTACCTTAACCTTTTCAGTGTCATATTTCGTTTGAATCAATATTAATAGTCCATCGATATTAAGCAAATAGTCCTGGCTTCTCTTTTGCTTAGTATAGCAGCTGGCCACATGCAGTGGAGTAGGGAATTGCATGCTTCATTCTTGCCTTTGATTATCCTTTACACTCTTCACACATCACTCGATTGATTTATCGTTTGAAATAATAGGCAGGCAATAGCTTCAGCTGTCTGGCCGAGAGCGGGTCTCCGTTTATATCCAATGCTCGGTCTTAAATGTCAATAATACGTGAAATTGAACTGCCAATTCAATCTCGGAGCGACGGCTAGCAAACTCCATGTCTCCGACGGATGTGCCTTGTGCCTTGTGCCTTAGGTCTGAGGACTTGAAATGATTTCCATAGCAGCATTTTGCATTTGTGCGAATGAATTCTTTATTTCATCCTTTATTTATCCGTTATTTTATTTTGTACGCTCCATCGCGATTCCTTTCCTCGACCATATTGAAAAACTATTTGCGAGAGTATCAAGTCTCAAGTGTGTTGGGATTTAAACGACGGCAGCAAATTGTACGCAGATCACATTACCCCAACCACCCGCACCCGCATCCGTACGCCCCTCCATAGCCCCTACTAACTCCTGTCGACTGTCGTGACATGTGCTACTCTATTGAAGCTGCTTGCAGCACTGAGGAGGCGGCGTGGCATGCCATGCAATCGAGAATTGCTTCACATTTGGCTGCATTTATATCCTTTATTCATTCGAAAAATTGAAAGATTTATTTCTTAGTTCGCAGCGATTACATTTTTACCAGCTAATGTGTTCCGATTGAGCGGCTCCGCCGTCGTGGCAGTTTGTCAATGTGTCAGGCATTGAATGCCAACTGCCAAATATCTACATTACGATTTGTTGACAACTCCGAGAAAGTAATCAGCTTTAAATAAATAACTAGTTATGTGCGCTCTGAACTGCAACTGCAAACGATATGCGAGGCAATCAAAGTTCTTTTTTTTTTTTCATTTTAAATAACAATTTAGGTTGCCTTGATATTTGGTTTAAGTTAACTTAGTCCAAATAAAAAATAAAATTTCATAGTCTTTATTGCGCTTCTCACAGCACTTGTTGATCTACGGAATTGTGAATGGTTAGGGCAAAGCCGCTTAGGTCGATTCACAATAACCCAATAGTTGGAGGCTTTTCCGCATGCTTAAATACATTCGTTCAGTTTCCAAGTTCTCAATGAACGTTCGTTGGGCTTCTTGACGAAGGAAAACTAGCGACAAGAGGTATTGAAAAATGAAAGAATGCAATGTTTGGCCCAGTTAAACGTGTCTCTTCCAATCGTATAGTTCGACGCTGTAACAAATAAACAATTTGAAAAGAAAGCATAAATAAATTAATTACATAATAATACAAATTATTTAAGAACCAAGCAACTTTAAACACAACGAAATAGTTAAACAGCATAAAATCTGTGATTAACATCAAATTAGACTTTGTAAACATAATTTTTTTCATTATAGACTACATCCTGATCTAAATTAATGAGCTACAATTTTCCTTTTAGGCCTCATAATTTGAAATACAATTTTCAAGGTCTTTCCCTAGTTTTTTGCGACTTTTCCCTACGCCCGCCAAAGTGGCGCCAATGCAATAGGAAATCCATTGCAATATATCGATCGAGGAAAAGAAACTAAAGTGAATGACGACGAGTTCGCTGAAATTTCCGCTTCGCTTGCATCATCTATCTAAAGGTTGCCTTTGTTCAGGCCACTGACCCTTCCGAAGGCCAAGGCTAAGCGTCTTACCTGTGCTCGTTTAAGCCTCTACCTTCGCATGTTTGATCCTCATGAAGGTGCTAACAATTAGTTAAAGCTCTTTCTTTTCCACCTTGGGCTAAAGGGGCTTAAAGACAATAGCACATATTAAGTCGACAGTTTATTTTCAGGAAATGCACGAGTCTTAGGATTGTAAAGAATTCAATCAACGATATACCATAAAAGTATCCTAAAATAATGGCAACGCCAGCACCAGTAGCCAATATTTCTGCACCACCAGTTGCTGTGGTGCCGACTCCAGCTGCTGTAGCGCAGCCAGTGGTCACCCCTACAGCAGCCGTGGAGACTGCAGCGCCGTTAGCAGCGCCAGCGGCAGCTCCAGTAGCTGTCTTGGAGACTCCTGTTCCTGTGGCAGCTCCTGTAGCAGCTGTGGTGACTCCAGCTGCAGTAGTAGAAACCACTGTTCCGGTGGCAGCTCCCGTTGCAGCTGTGGTGACTCCAGCACCGGCAGTAGAGCGAGTTGCAGAACCGCAAGCGACTTCAGCCGTTGTTGAGGAGGTTCCAACTGCTGCTGCAGCACCAGTAGCAGAGACGGTGGCGGCTCCAGTCTCGGTCGTGGAGACTCCAGCTCTAATAGCAACTATAGCAACTCCAGCGCCTGGCATAGATCCAATTGCAGTCGTTGAAATTCCAGCGCCAACATCAGAGCCTTTGGTAACTCAAATGGCTGAACCAGCGCCACCTTCAGTAACACAGCCTGTGACAACTCCGACACCAATAGTAGAAGCTGCATCAACTCCAGTAGCTGTATTATCAGTTGTGAATTCTCCTGCTCCGGTGGAGACTGCCACACCAACTGTGGTGGCTCCAGCGGCTGTCGTGGCAACTCCAGCTCCAGTAGCGGAGCCTGTGGCAACTCCAGTTCCAGTAGCGGAGCCTGTGGCAACTCCAGCTTTAGTAGCGGAGCCTGTGGCAACTCCAGCTCCAGTAGCGGAGCCTGTGGCAGCTCCAGCTCCAGTAGAAGAGCCTGTGGCAACTCCAGCTCCAGTAGCGGAGCCTGTGGCAGCTCCAGCTCCAGTAGCGGAACCTGTGGCAACTCCAGCTCCAGTAGCAGAGCCTGTGGCAGCTCCAGCTCCAGTAGGAGAGCCTGTGGCAACTCCAGCGGCTGTCGTGGCAACTCCAGCTCCAGTAGCGGAGCCTGTGGCAACTGCAGCTCCAGTGGCAGAGCCTGTGGCAACTCCAGCTCCAGTACCGGAGCCTGTGGCAACTCCAGCGGCTGTCGTGGCAACTCCAGCTCCAGTAGCGGAGCCTGTGGCAACTGCAGCTCCAGTGGCAGAGCCTGTGGTAACTCCAGCTCCAGTAGGAGAGCCTGTGGCAACTACAGCGGCTGTAGTGGCAGCTGCAGCTCCAGTAGCGGAGCCTGTGGCAACTGCAGCTCCAATAGCGGAGCCTGTTTCAACTCCAGCTCCAGTAGGAGAGCCTGTGGCAACTACAGCGGCTGTAGTGGCAACTCCAGCTCCAGTAGCGGAGCCTGTGGCAACTCCAGCTCCAGTAGCAGAGCCTGTGGCAACTCCACCTTCAGTAGCAGAGCCTGTGGCAACTCCAGCTCCAGTAGCAGAGCCTGTGGCAGCTCCAGCTACAGTAGCAGAGCCTGTGGCAACTCCAGCTCCAGTAGCGGAGCCTGTGGCAACTCCAGCGGCTGTCGTGGCAACTCCAGCTCCAGTAGCGGAGCCTGTGGCAGCTCCAGCTCCAGTAGCAGAGCCTGTGGTAGCTCCAGCTCCAGTAGCAGAGCCTGTGGCAACTCCAGCTCCAGTAGCGGAGCCTGTGGCAGCTCCAGCTCCAGTAGCAGAGCCTGTGGCAGCTCCAGCTCCAGTAGCAGAGCCTGTGGCAACTCCAGCTCCAGTAGCGGAGCCTGTGGCAACTCCAGCTCCAGTAGCAGAGCCTGTGGCAACTCCAGCTTCAGTAGCAGAGCCTGTGGCAGCTCCAGCTCCAGTAGCAGAGCCTGTGGCAGCTCCAGCTCCAGTAGCAGAGCCTGTGGCAACTCCAGCTCCAGTAGCGGAGCCTGTGGCAACTCCAGCTCCAGTAGCAGAGCCTTTGGCAGCTCCAGCTCCAGTAGCAGAGCCTGTGGCAACTCCAGCTTCAGTAGCAGAGCCTGTGGCAGCTCCAGCTCCAGTAGCAGAGCCTGTGGCAACTCCAGCTCCAGTAGCGGAGCCTGTGGCAACTTCAGCTCCAGTAGCAGAGCCTGTGGCAACTCCAGCTCCAGTAGCGGAGCCTGTGGCAACTCCAGCTCCAGTAGCAGAGCCTTTGGCAACTCCAGCTCCAGTAGCGGAGCCTGTGGCAACTCCAGCGGCTGTCGTGGCTACTCCAGCTCCAGTAGCGGAGCCTGTGGCAACTCCAGCTCCAGTAGCAGAGCCTGTGGCAACTCCAGCTCCAGTAGCGGAGCCTGTGGCAACTCCAGCTCCAGTAGCAGAGCCTGTGGCAACTCCAGCTCCAGTAGCGGAGCCTGTGGCAACTCCAGCTCCAGTAGCAGAGCCTGTGGCAACTCCAGCTTCAGTAGCAGAGCCTGTGGCAACTCCAGCTCCAGTAGCGGAGCCTGTGGCAACTGCAACTCCAGAAGCACAGCCTGTAGCAACTCAAGCTCCAGTAGCAGAACCTGTGGCAACTCCAGCTCCAGTAGCGGAGCCTGTGGCAACTCCAGCTCCAGTAGCAGAGCCTGTGGCAACTCCAGCGGCAGTCGTGGCAACTCCAGCTCCAGTAGCGGAGCCTGTGGCAACTCCAGCTCCAGTAGCAGAGCCTGTGGCAACTTCAGCTCCAGTAGCGGAGCCTGTGGCAACTCCGGCTCCAGTAGCACAGCCTGTGGCAACTCCAGCGGCTGTCGTGGCAACTCCAGCTCCAGTAGCAGAGCCTGTGGCAATTCCAGCGGCTGTCGTGGCAACTTCAGCTCCAGAAGAAGAATCTGTGCCAACTCCAGCAGCTGTCGTTGAGACTCCAGCCCCGGTAGCTGCGATATCTTCAGAAGCTGGTGTGGATACTTTGGGAACAACAGGGACTACACCAGTTAGCCCTGCGGAAGCAAACATTGGAGCATATGTAGCAGTGGATGGAGTGACGGCTGAGGTTCCAACAGCTGGCTCCGATTCAGGTGGGGTGGACACTTCTTGAGGTTATACTTGTATATTAAATGATTCATCGAATTCCAGATGTTGATCCGACGGCAGTTGTGCCCGTGGCAAAGATATATCCGATGCGTAGGGATCTGAATACTACAGATCTATCCCTGCTGGCCATCGCAGCTACCTTAGATGCCATAGCCGACAAGCTGAAGGATCAAAGGATTCGCAACCAGGAAGTGCTGGATCGCATCTGCGAAATAGAGAAGATTCTGGGAGTGGCCCAGAAGTAATGGTGCCGTATCTGTAATGCTTTCTATCTACCAATTGTTGAATTACTCAAATATCATAAATAAAGTATATCCGTGGACTGCCTTGCCTTGCGCAGACAGCGTGCAAAATTGATAAAGGACAAAAACAAATTTGCGACTTGCAGTTTTGGACACTTTTACGCAGGGCAAATAAATTGCAAGGCGTGGCACTACAGACACATTTATAATATATCTTCCCGTCCCCAGCAGGCAGCCACAAGCCCGACACGCAAATTGCCAGCTATGCTAAATTTGCAGCTCGCGCTTTGACAATGAAATCTGAATAAAATTATACGATTGCGGCGCCATTTGCTGTACAAACAAACTCTTAAATATTGCCCCGTGCCCCAGCTGCTCGTCGACTTCTGGCGTGGGGCATGGTTGAATTTGAAAATTAATTACAACGCCGTCTCCTGCCAGCGGATCTGCCCCAGCCACTATAAAACTGTGAAGAGCGGGTGAAAAGGCTTTGAATAAATTTTCAGTGTTTGAAAAAATATGAAACGAGACGCTTTCAGCTACTTGTAAGCAATTGTTAATTACCAATAATTAAATATAATGAGTTGGCTCAGGCTGAAGTTGCCATGGTTTTAAAAATCGAAACTAACAACTTCAGCTAGTTCATGAGTTGGAAAAGTTTGCATGCATATTTTATATATATGAATTTATTTGGCTTTGTGCTGGCTCGAAATGCCCAAATTGATGCTTTGGACCGAAATGCACACGGCCATAAAATTCACTTTGCCTGGGAATAGAGAGCTTTCGTTCTTAAGCCCATGCGAGAGTAATAAAAATGCTTAAACACAGCCAAAAACTGACAATTGAAGGCTAGCAAATTTTATGAGCCAACAGTGAATGGGATTCGGATTCAGTTCGATGTCAGCGGGAGTTCGGGGAGACAGCCTTAAGGCACCAGTGGCGATTATTCTAATCACTCGGTTTGCAGTAACCCAACTTTAACTAACAATGATATGGCCAAGCAATCTCTGGTGCTGTCCGACTGTCTGTCCATCTGGCTGTCTCGACCGGCCTTTCGTTACGGCACAATCCCCAATAACATCTACGACAGCTCAATCTAAATCTATACGTAAATCGCAACGCACAAAAAATGGCTAAAAACAAAATTTCCATTTGACCATTTTGACTGGAAACAATAAAACGACCTCCACACGTGCACACACACAGGCACGCACACATAGCCGACCGACAGCACACAACATAAATGTTGCAAATGGAGCAGCACAACATAGTAGTTGCTGTTGCTGTTGTTTTCTTCTTATTTCAGCCTGGGCTGTCTGGGCTTGCGGCTAAATGTGTACCAAAAAAAAAAACTAAAAGGGAAAAGAGAAGTACGAGTAAAGCCAAAAATGTTGGCCAGACTTTTTTTTGGCACTTGGAACATGTCTGTTATGCGAAACCCTGACAGAGAGAATTCCCAAACCTCACACACACACACAGAGAGAGAGGGACAGACTATACCTATACACAATCTGGTTTCGGTCCAGTAAGCAGCCTGTGACAGCAGTGGGTTATACAATTTAACCGCATTAATGATATCCAATTGCCCTATGCGGGGTCTATCTGGCCGAAAGTGTAAATGTGTAATTGTTGCTCTCCGAGATATATAGCGAGGATAGAGCAGAGTGCAGAGTGCAAACTGCATAGAGAGCTGAGCGGGGGCTAAATTTGTAAAACATGTGCACTGTCGTTCGATTGTGAACTGTTTGTAAGCTACTTACATGGGGCTTACAAGTTTACCACCGGGCTTACCAGATAAATGACATGCGCTGCATCCAATTGGAAACTAAATTAGAATTTTACGCTCGATTGACGAAAGCAAACTCTATCGGATTATAAATTAGTGAAGTTTTTCTGCTTGTTCTCGCATAGATAAGAGTTTAGCCATTTTCCATATTATTTATTTCTGTACAAACAAACAGACTCGAGTCGCTCTCAAAACTAACGAGGAGTGAATGCAGATTGGCATGTTTTCAGAGCTATCAACTACCCTCTCTCAGTGTATTTCAATCAATCTTATTACCTGAGCTAATCGCCAATTAAATTGCTGCTGATTTATGCCACATGCCAAGCGCTGTGCAGCGACAGGAACAGAGTTGGCAATATGCATGCAACGTTTAGTTGCTCCACTTCAGATGTGGAGCGCAGTGCAGAGTGCCGGATCAATCAGTCAACATGCATAAATGACAGATGCCGAGAGCCGAGCTGAGCTGTGAGCAGAGCAGGGCAGAGCAGAGCAGAGCGTAGATCCGACAGAGGTAGCTGAAGGACATGGACGAGTGTATGACTGGCTGCTAGTAATGCTGTCACTCGACTCGTTGCCGCTGTCACATTGCACTTGAAGCTAATGCAGTCTGTGTGGCAGCCAGTCAGGGCAACGCCTAATGTGCAACACAGACAACAACAGCTGCAACAACAACAGCAACAGGGAGAATAACAATGCTTATTTGGTCAGTCTGCAGCTCGGTTTCATGTCGATTTCACATTGGGTATCAAATAAATTTTGCATTAATTGCGAATATCTTCTGTGAAAATTGTAGTCGAAGCTAGCGCATGCCACATGCCACTTGCCACATGGCCATGCTGACGGCAGATAGGCTGCCACAGGATTTGCATCGCAACTTTGACTAAGCTCAGCCTTTGGCAGTTATTAGCAAATGTTGTTGTTGTTGTTGTTGTTGTTGCCGTTGCTGCGCAAATTGTTGCAGATTCTGTTTTCAGTTTCAGTTTTCGCTTCCGTTTGCAGCTTTCAGTTTTCAATTGCAGATTTAGCGAGCTGTCGGCTCTGCCCCCACCCTATGCCTCCTGGCCATTTGTTTGTCTGAGCTAATCGTAATCTATGTAGTTGTCGTCGTATCGCCGGTGCGGTCGAGCGCGCGCTTTGTGCTTGCCGGCTCGCAACTAGCTACAATTAATTGACGTAAATTGTTTGCATTTCGCCCACAGGCTGCACTGGTCGCCGACTCGCGTACGTATACGTAATATTCGCATGCTATTAACTTTGTGCACTGAGACGTAACTTAATTAAGAGCCAGCAAAATGTTAAGCTCGATTGCAGCTTCATTTGCATTGTAATTGTTGGCTCATTTTTCCATTTCTTGCAGCTGCCTTCTCTTTTCGATTTTCATTTGATTTGCTTTGTAATCAGAAATGCGTTTGTTCAATTTAATCGGATTAAGTAAGCTAAGCCATTTGAGCGCACATTCTTTTATCTCTGCTGCGTATCTGTACGCAATTTTTAATTCAATTCTTTTCCTTGCGACGCTCCCTCCACAAGTTGGCCCACTTTTTGCGTCGCTGTGATTAATGACTTGCGAAAGTGAAAGGTGTGCAAAAGTCATGCAACAAAAAAAGGGCAGGAAGGCTCACACTTAAAACCTTCTTAATTGAGTTCTATTGAGGGAAAGAGCAAAGTGCTTCACTTTTGCATAAGGATTTCCTTAAGGTTACCATCAAGTAGGCCTTGCTGATGTGTAGACCATAAATCCATATTGCTACAAGATTTATCGATGAGTTAGCTAAGGAAAGCTTTTAAAATATTAATTGAAACAAATATTTATATTGAATTGCCAACAAGTTAAACTGAAAAACACTTTCACTTAGTCATAGTCGCACATGGCGTATGCGTTATATTTGTGTCATACTCCAGCACTTTGAAAAAGCTGCTCTGACACTTAAAGTGGCTTAAGCAGAGCAACGCACACACACAAGCACACTTGCATTGCGAACTCACTTAAAACTTTGGACATGCTGTGGCCAAGCATATGACAAACAAAATGCCAGGCATGGCTAGACCCACGCCCCTTGCGCCTCTTGGGCCCTATCAGCCAGCTGATTATCATTCATTTGATGCCACATAATGGGCACTTCAGCTGCGGCTGTGGCAAACGTTTTAGGATCTCGATAATTATCAACTGCTGGCGCCAAAAGCAGAAAAAAAATGGAAAACAAAAGTGAAAAACTTTTTAATTTGCCAACGCTGTGTGCAATTGTTTTAACTGTTGAAAATGCCATAAAAAACTGTGGAGATGTGTGTGTGTGTGTGTGTTGGTGTGTTTGAATGTGTGTATTTGGTTAATAACTGAATGTGTCTTGTATGCAGCCAAATGCAGCCATTGTTTTACAAGCCAACAGCAGCGTTCCAGTTCCAGCGCTGCTGCCAATGACAGCAATAGCTAGAGCGACGCTGACAGCGACGGCGACGCCGACGCCAACAGCGACGCCTCGTATGTAATTTCGCGCATATGTTACGCCACAGCCGCTGCATGAGATGCAGCAGCAGCAGCAACAACAACAACTACAACCGCGGGAGCAGCACTAACAGCAACAATAACATCAATTTGAATGCTGAAGAGCGGGTAAAAGAGAGCAAAAGAATGAGTGAGAGTGTGGGCTGTGAGCTATGTTATATACTAGCCGACAGCGGCAGTGCCAGCTGCAGGCAGCAGAGGCAGCAGCAGCTTAAGCTCGGCTGAGCGGCGTATTCATGGCTGCTGCACACGACAAATTGAATTTTATGCAAAGGCTGCGCCTCGCCTCGCCCCTGTCCGCTCTAATGCATTGTTCTCAAATCACCATCACTCTCGTTCGCTCACTCGTTCAATCTCTGTTAGTTGCCTCCTGCTCTGGCGCGGCGACATCTATGGCATGTGTATGTCTGCATTATAAATTTGGCCTTTTGTTTTCTTTTTGTTGCCTTTTCGTTCATCTCCGAGTGCGTGTGTGTGTGTGTGTTGGCATATCATGCTTATCCCTGTGCTTTGCACTTGCCAGTCGTCCTGCGACGCACGTTTTCAATTGTTGCTGTCGTTGTTGTTGCCTGCGTGTGTCCTAGTTTCAATGCTCCTGCATTTTCCTGCGTTCAGTTATTTTTGTTGCTAGCATTGTCTTTGCCCTTTGCCTTTGCCTTTGCCTTTGCCTTTGCCTTTGACTGTGCCATTTTTGTTTGAGGCTCCCAGGCAGAAGGTCCCCATATTATTTCATAGCTCTATCGGCTCTATGGGTCCATTGTGTGCCGCCCAATTTGCTGGTTTGACATTAATGAGAAATAATGTTATCGCACTGTTAAGCAGCTGTAAGTGCCTTTGTGTTTATGTGTGTGTGCGTGTGTCTGTTTGTTCTCTCAATCCGTTTGTGCAAATTGTCTTTCAGCAGGGGATTAATTGTCATTATGATTATGATAAGGTCTTTCAAATAGGTGGGGGAAACCTTAAGGGCTTAACTTATTTTGCTGTTAAAATCTTAATGGTCAATTTCGCTGAGATACTAAATACGACCGTATAAATAAATATTTTACAGCAAAAACACTTAAGCGCAATAATTGCAGTTTGTGCGCGCGGCTTAACTAACCCATTAACAGAAATTGAGCGCTGTTAGCGGTGAAGCGCTTCCACTCTGTTGTCAATGTTAACTAGCAGTCAGCAGCACTGTTAAACAAGTCAGTGTGAGCAGCAGCAGCAGCTGCACGCTTAACATGGACTGAGTGGCTCATATTATGTTAGCTTTCTCGCTCTCCCGCACTCTCTGCCTTAACAGCTGTTAGTTGCGTCAGCCGAGCAGCATCTGCCAGGAACTCTTCGATTCGATTAGTCTACTTTTAGCCGGTGTCGCGTGCGCATCGTTTTACCAGTCGCAGCTGCGATGGAAGTCGGAGTTAAATAAGTGAATAAATAGTGTGAATACAATGATTAAATTTAAATAAATACAATTGAGTAATTCATTAATTGACATTACAAAATATAATTGACAATTTACAGTGGTAATAATTATACATATTGTAATAATTAATAAATTAACAAAAACAAAATCGTGAATAGTTATAAGCTTTTGAAACTATGAAACTTGAACGTTAATTAAATAAAAAATTAAGTAAATAAATTAATAAAAATAATAAGAAAACTTTCTTTATTAATATATATTAATTCATAAAAACAATATATATTCTAAAGTAATTAAATAAGTGAATAGTTATAAGCTTTTGAAACTGAAAGTTAACTAAATAAAAAATAAAGTAACTAATTAATAATAATAATAAAAAAAACTTTCTTAATTAATAAATAATAATAACTAATAAATAAATAAATTATAATAAATAAATAATAAATATATATATATTATAAAGTAATTAAATATGTGGACTGTGTTAATATTACAATAAGCATTTAATTATAAAATTTGTTTTTTTTTATTTACATTCTGCTTTAATACAAAATAAGTATTGCTAAAATAAGTAAAAAAAAACTTTTATTGCATAAATAACTTACCTAAATTAAATTATTTTGCGCTCATACATGATTCCCAGAGGATATCATATGCCAGGGACTATTTATACCAAGATAAAAGCTGCCCTTAAATACTTAATAATTGAACAAAATGCGCTCACGAAATGTCTTATAAATTATTCGGTTTTGTGTTTGCTTCAGGAAATGTAATTTTTTTACTTTTTATACTTTTATAATGAAATTATATATATATATATTAAATATATTATATATTATATAAATAAAATATATATATAAGAAATAAAATTAAAATAATATACTATATAAATAAAACATATATATATAGTAGATATATATTCTGTATGTATGATGTCCGCAACAATAAACTAAATCACAAGTCACAAAAATTTCTGTTTCCGGTTCGGCGGCCAACAAATTTCATCTTCCGTTCCTAGCTATTTGCTCTGCTTTAGCAGCATAAACAGTAGCAGCAGCAGCAGTATCAGTGTAAAAACTGAACGCAGAGAACAGAAGTCAGGAATTGACAAGAAGAAGAACAAATCTAGAGAGCGGCGGGAACTTGTGTTAAATCATTTACACTTCCGCTGCTGCTTTGTTTGTGCAATCAATTTAGTATTATTTACGTTATCAACAACAACAACAACACCAACAACAGCAATAACAACAACATTGACAGTAGTAGCAACATCGAGCAACTCCTTAATGCATACAATTCATTCGCCCAGAACATAACATTTGTTTAACATTTGCGTTAACGCTTCATTAAACCAGTTTGTAACCGTTTGGCATTACTTATGTATGCCTGGCATTTCTCAAAGGTCTGCCCACAGCGCGGCCCTCAGTTGGAGTGTGTGGCAAAAACAAAAGGCATTTAAATCATTATTTTCCCGCACAAGCTGCAAACAAAGTCCGAGTCAAGCGCAGAGCTCGAACTCGAACCTGGCTCCTGGCTCCTGGCAACGCGCCCAAGTCTAAGCCCAAGCAGAAGGCAGGCAAATCCTTTCAATTCGTAAGCGCGTGTCGTGCATTTCTAAGTTGTGTCTCTCTCTTTGCCTGAGTAAGTGTGTGTGTGTGTGTGGGCGTGTTTGCCTGGCCATATGTACACCTTTTACGCCCGACTAAACACCCGCATAAATAAATTTCGTTAATGCCAAATAGTCTCGAGCGTAAAAGAAAGATGAGGTAACAGCAGCAGCAGCAGCGGCGGCAGTCGGCCAAATGGAATGCTTCAACATACATACACACACACACAAGCAAACAAGCACCCGAACAAACACAAATACACGCACACACACACTCACTCATAGCTACATGTGTGTCTGAAAGCATTTTCGCTAGCAATTCGCAATATTTTTCTCATATCTCTAGTATATTTTTCAGTGCAGCTATGAAAACGTAGGAATTTCTGGACAAGTTTACATTTTTGTTTAGACAAGAAGAATTTTAAGTGCCATTTTACATGCTTCCAGCTACAGTACTCAATGCCAAACTCGATTTTGGCTGGCGAAATTAATTTTAACTTTTTGTAACCTACTTTTCAGCGCAAAATAATTCGAAATTTTAATACCAATGACTTTCTCAAATTAACACGACTTAAAAGTTATTGGATTTCTTTGACGGACTTACTAGCTGCACGTACACTGTATTACAATTACAGTATTACACGCCTAAGTACTACGCAGCAAGCCGACTCTTGCCACAACTTCAAACATCCTCTTCATACTTAAAAGCTTAAGTTATACTTTATAAATCAGCGGATAGTTTGTATGGAAGGCACGGCGTACTTGATGAAGTATTAAAACGATGCTGAATTGATTAAAATTACAAAATCAAACGCAGCTTGTAAACTTTGCGAAACTTGTAAATTGACTTTTAGACTTTTCAGTTTCAAGCAACTCCAAACTTTTAATTCTATCGATTGTTATTATCTAATTTGTATGCATTGCATATGACAAACATATTAAGTCTAAATGGAAGGTCAAAATTCCAGTATTTCGGGCCAGGCGATTTACAATATTAATTGGCTATCAAGGCCAAATTATTGAACACCTGAGTTTACGTTTTGTGGAATGCCCCGGGGAACTAATTCTGTTGGCCACATAACTTAGCCTAAAACTCAAACACACAAACATATCAGGGCAGGATTTTGCGCAAAGCGTTTGCCATAAAATAGGAAACAAAAACAAGGCAAAGGCAGCATTGTAGGAATATTTAAAACTTGCCACGTCTTGTTGCACAGCTCTTAAGTTCGTGTTGCTGTTGTTGTAGTTGTGGCATCTGGTCGAGTGCAATTGTAAAATACGCTAAGCCCACAATTGTGTGTGAAGCGAAGAGGGCAAAGAAACCAATTTTAGAGGGCAGCGCACCACTGAACCACCACATTAGAACAACCACTGGACAGGCACGAATTGTGTCTCAAAGCAAACTAACCATATTAAGCAGTAACTGTATCAATATTCGCTAGAAGAACGTTGAAAATATTCCGCATAACCCGCAGCTGAGCGCTGCTGCAGCTGGTGAGCAGCTCGTGTGGTCCTGTGCCGCTGCCACTCGCGCATCCTGCCACCGGCACATGTGACCCAGTTAATCCGATTTGCTGCCAGACGGCGTACTAGTTGAGCACGCGGATTATTAATTTGCCTGGCATTTTAATAGAGGGCCCCGGCAACAACATGCGCTCCCAGCACCCAACACCGATCCTCGCCAGCCTCTGCCTAGGCCTCGTCCTGGTCGTCAGTCTGCAGCCGCAGCTGCTCCACTGCGCCACAGCGGGTAAGTTTGCATAATATCAAATTTGATTTTCATTTCGTTTTCTGTTTTTCATTTTTTCTTCTTCTTTTTTTTTTTGGCGCTACATTTGCCGCATATCAAATACTTCTCACTTTTCCACAGCCTGTGTATCTCTTTTTGTACTCGGTAATAATAATAATTTGATGGGCGGCTGGGCGTGGCAGGCCTTGCCCTAGGTAACTGACTTTGAGGCGCGGTTTGTTTTGCATATTTTCACAGACGTATGCTCTAAGGCATAGACGGTCTCTCCGGTCAAGCCGAAGAGCTTAGGCAAATACAATTAGGCTTGACATGCTTTTGAAATCTATGATAAAGGTAAATATCATCAGGGAATTTAGATAGAAACTGATATGTTTATATAAAATATAATGTTATGGAATTCGGCCTTGTTTGATATGCCAAAATGACTTCGGCGATTTCCAACCTCTATCGTTAAGTATTCAAATTGTATGTGATGATCGTCTCGTAAGCCAAGCAATTGTATAGAATAGAAAGATAACAAAGACGGTGACAAATATTTATGTATCTGATATATAGAAAAAAATCTTAAACTTCTCCTAAAAGATTCCAATTATTTAACAATTTGGAAATAGCTTACAATAGTTGTAACGATTCGCTTTGTTCAGCTAATGAATTCAACTTACAGTTCATTAAAAACGAACTTCAGAGTTTCATTTCGAAATAATTTTCGTTTTTTTCCTCGCACAAATGGCAGCCAAAAGTTGCATTCTGAATGTAAACTTGCAACAAAGGACCCTCCAAATGCTCCGTCAGAGGCAAAAACAATTATAATTATTATCGAGGGTAATTAAAATTGTAAATTGCAAAATTCCAAATAGCAACAAATAAAAGGGCAAAATGCGTTGCAAAAAAGTAAGAAATAAAAAGTTGGAAATATGCTTCAAATTTCCGGAAAGGGCGGCCAAGGCCGATGTGTTGGCAAGCTCGAAAATACTGTTAAAAGCTGGAAAATTTGACTTGACGTGAACAAAGGCAGCTCAATCGGGTATCATTATTATGTGGCAAGATATGTAACACAGAGCCGAGCTCTTGCCACAACCGAAAAGATATTATTAGAGCTAAGCCAGCTGTAGTCCTTCATTCATTTACACCGAAATTAAGAGGTTGCATGTAAGAGAGCATTTGAGGTTCTTTAAACCAATTGCCAGCTGCTGTTTATTGTTGACTTTTGCGATTGTTGGCCATGAAAGTGGTGGACGTAACGCTTAGGAAACCACAATTCCGACTACAATTGGACTACTAGCCAGCAGCAACAGCAACAACCACTCCCGAGACACACACACACACATATATATATATATATATATATATATATATATAGGGAATTGCGAGCAAGTCGAACAATCAAAGCAACAACAAAAGCGGCGGCTGCTGTTGCTCGGCAGCTCGAGATGAAAACTTTTACTTTTGTTTAATCAAATTCTGCAGCACGTCGAGCACCATTGAATTCTTGTAACAAAACTGACTGCCCTGCGGGTCCTTTTAGTCCCAGGACTAAAGTGTGGCGCGGCATTTGCGAGTAACTAACTCATTCGCTTGCCCACGGCCACAGGCATTTCGCCGCCATCCTTCATTGTTGTTTTGCTTGGCTTTTTGGCTGCTGCCAGAGCTCCTGCATCTTTCTGTCTCTCTCCCTCTCTTGCTGTCCCTCATCCAGCTACAGCTTGTCAGACAAGTGCTCCGGCTCCCTCGAGATGCCAATGGTTAGCCGCTTAACTGGCACGCTCGACTTAAACGCTTAGGCACAATTATTACACAAATTACAGACGCAGTGAGGACGACAACGGGCTGCGGCGGGTGGGCGTCCGTCATCGTTATTAGCACCATCTCGACATCCATTTGATGGGAGTGTCCGGCTGTGCGGTGTTGTTTAGTTGAGATTACATGACCATGACCATGCCGGAGCCAGAGCCGTAGCTTTCATCATCAGTCCAGTTGAACTCGGCTCAACAACATGCCCATCATAATTAGGAAAAGTGTCGATTTGTTGTCAGCAGTGCGGCTCAGACTGGGCCGAGATGAACCCACAGCGATAAAGAGTCGACCCTCGCCAAGTATTACGTACAAAGAAAGTATAATATGGTTCGAAATGTACTCAAGTGTAAATTTGATTTTGAAGCGTTGATGACAACAGCTGGAGAAGCGTGAAGGAGCTCAGAATATTGTTTTATATCATTTACCAATTTTAATTTGCAATTAGTGTATTTCATAGATTGATTAAAATGTAATTATAAGCTTAAACTTTAGCTGAACAACTACTGTTGAAAGCATTAGTTCTTCTCATGGAATATATTATGTACATATCGAATATGTACATCGAATATATGGCTTTGTTAAAATGTATGCACCAGGCAGAAGGAGGCGTGGCAGACCCCATAAAAAATATATATTCTGGATCAGGAAAATTTACTTAAAATCCGTTAAGTAATTAAAGTAATTAAACAAAATGTTTGTCCAATTGACAAGAGGCAAATGCAGAGGCGTTTTTGAGTTTTGGGTTCAACACTGGCGACGACGTCTCGGACTTATCTTTTTTTTTCATTACTGGGAATTTTATAGTCGGGCACCTGCGACTACACTTATATTTTTTTAATTTTGAATATAAATAAAATCGGATCGCTTAATTATAGATAATTTACGCGTGGGTTTTGTAAGAAGCTTCATGCACAAAATTTGTTTTGCCAATTCATAAAAATATGTATTTTATATTTACAAATATGAAAAATATTAAGTCAGCTTTGTTGCGTGCTATAATATGCAATTGATACAAGTGCGCCTAATTACGTTTATACCAGGAATTTTCAGGTTTTACTTGGAATTTCTTAGAATTTGATTAAAGCCAGCCAGACAAAGTTTTTCAGGCATGCGAAGGGCAACAGGGACTCTTTGTCAAGTGCAGGCGAATAAATTATGGCCACATACACATATATATATATATATATATATATACATATGTGTACGCGTGTGTGTGTGGTTCGTGTCTGTTAGATGATTTTATTGCTAGACTTGATGCCGACTTAAATGCCCACGGGGCTTAGCTGGTTAATTTTAGTGCGGGAAATCCAGCTGATATCGCTCTCTCTCTCTAGCTCGCGCTCTGTCTCTCCCTCACTTACTCATTCCCTGTGTGCATGTGTAGATGAGTTGCTGCATGATGAGACCGAAACTCATTGGATATGGCAATCTCAGACTTTGTCTCGAGTCTCCACTCAAGACTCAAGACTCAAACTCAATCTGAATCGCAGTCTCCGTCTAGCTGCGAGTCATCGAGTCGCCTTTGCCGTTTGGTCGAGCCTCATTACGCAAGTTTGCCCCACCGATTGTGGCAGGCTGTGGGGCTGGGAAGTCGTTTTATCTTTTTATATCTTACTCTGCACACAGTTCGCTTGTCCCTGTGTATGTGAGTTTTTATAACTTTTTAGTTTGTTGCTTGGGCGCAGAGATTAAGCAAATTTTTGTTGCATACTTTAAGGCGGCGGCGACTGCTGTTGCTGCTGCTGCTGCTGTCGTTGTTGTCGCCCGCCTAAAGTGATACTTTTCCTAATTTTCCCGCTTTATTATTCTGTTTTTCTTTTCGCTCGCGCGCGTCTCCTACGCGTAATTCACTTGTTTTATTGCAGTTTTGCTTCGCTCCCCCGTCCTTCATTTTTTTACGCCGTTTTGATTTGTACTTGGCTCGTTTGTGCTGGAAGCTGGTCTTGGGTAGCAGGCATATTCATGTTTCGCTTTTATATGCCATGAACTCGTGCAACTCGACAGCTGTTTGGTCCTTAACTTGTTTGCGGTTAATGAGTTGCCGCAGCCAACGCACGCACCATGGGCCACATTCCAGAAATCAAAGAAAAAGAACTCTTCTTCCCTAAACGCTGAGATTATAAGAAATTTATGCGCTGAGAGCGATTCGCATAAATGAATAAATGGCATACTTCACATAATTTGGCTCAACATTGTTTTTGATAATCTAAATTAAATTCTGTTTACAGATTTATGTAAATTTAAAGTTTCTTAAATTAACATATAAATAGACAGCTTTGAAAAGTGTATTTGATGAATATGTCGACTCAATTGAATTAAATTGAAGAGCATTTTCATTAAATATCTGTAAGCTAACAAACTTTAAGCGAAACGTGTCAAATTCAATCAAGACTTCTAATCTGAGCAAATAAAAATAGAACTCGTTATTAAATTTTATTTATTTACAGTCAAGTTTTGTATTTCATTTAAAACTCAGCTCTTGTTGAGTTTGCTCTCAATTTGCAAATGAAAATGATCAAATTTGGAACTTTATATTTAATTATTTTTTAACGTGTGGAGCAACTTTTCGCCCACTTGTGCAAATGTTGCGGACAACTTGATTATTATAATAATAATAATTATAACGATCAAGTTGTTGCAGTGCATCATTAGTGCAGGCAATTAAAAAGTTTTTATATGAAATCGTTTTATCTTTATTGCACGTACACGACGCATAAACATAAAACATGATAACATGCTTCACACAGACAGACACACACAGGCACACTCACACACATATATATATATATATATATATATATATATATATATATATATATACATATATATATACCCTCACTTTGGTTTATGGCCGCCAGCGAGTTTTGCATTTGCTCAAAGCACTTAGATTTCTATCTGTCCCGCCTTTGGTCCTCGCATCGCCCTGCTTAGATAGTTGTTGAGATCTTAGCTCCGACTTTTAGATGCTCAATAGCTCTCTTAGGCAGCCGCTCTGCGTTTTGCTGTGCATTACTTAATTAACGATAAATAACTTTTGCCTGCCAACAGGCCAATAGGCCAGCAGGCCTCGTTCAGCTGCAACGGGGCGAAAAGTTTTCTAAGAGCTCTTCGAACTTTGGAGTGTGTAATTTTCGAATATTTTCGTTGGCAGCGAATTCAAAAAACTGCACTCAGTATTAATTAAATTGAGGCAATCTCGGCGCTTGCATGTGGTGTGTGGCATGCAGCATGTGGCACTCGTCTTTATATCTGTGGCATGACACAGTTTTGTCTTGCTTTAACTCGTTCTTTTTTGCAGTTGTCCCTTTTGTACTGCTGTCCGGGCCAAAAAGTTTCGTTACCAAAATTTATGGCGTCAATTTGGCAAATTTACGCGCAACTGCAGCTCCAGGCAGGTGGGCGTGCTAAGGTGTGTCATAGGTGCATAAATTATGACCGAATCTCTTATATCTTATTGCAATTCTTTTTGCTTAATAGCGGGCGAGAGAGGTAAAGGAGAAAGAGTGAGAGGGAGAAGGACGAAGATATATCCGATTAAACACAATTTATATACATATTTTTCCTAGAGTGGGATATGAACAAAATCAATAAATCAAATGAAAGAACTAAATACATCAACTAAAATGTAAAGAAGCGCATAAAATTAGTTTGCTTTTTTTAATACATTACAAATTAATATTTACTTTTTGCCATATAAATTTATTTAATTATCTCATCAAATCTGAAATTAGCAAGAAAATATTTATAGAGTGAAATAATTGAGATGCATTAGGCAAAGTAAATCATTTTAATTAGATAAAAAAACAAAAGCAACTATAATTCAAGATAATTCCAGACACTGCTGGGCTCGAGTGCTGCTCTTAAGATCTATGGCAATGGGCGCGAACCTCGTCTAAAATAAACTTTTGAAGAAGTTTATTTTTCTGTTTTGTCCCGATTTAAATGGGCCTTTGGCCAGCATCCCATATCATGCTGGCTGTCTGTCGTCATTGCTTACCTAAATTATGCAAATCAATACAAAAATCCACTTGCTGAACGTCCTTGAAGGTAATTAGCTAATTAATTTCGAAATTGTTATAATGCGTCAGAGTGGGAAGGCGTGCAAATTGATAGCGACTGGCTGATTGGCTGGTTGAGTGGTTGAGTGGTGCTGCCTGTCCATGTTGGGCGCTGATTAATTTATTGAACTCGCTTTAATTGTTGCCGGGCATATTAGATAAATGGGATCAGGCCGTTTGAAATATGTAAGCGGCTTAAGAGCCGAGCTCAAAACAAAACACAAACTCATTAATTTATGGCTTACAATGCGTCTTTCTTTACAATTTCCACTCTCTATCTGTTTCTCTTACACTCCATTTCTATCTCTGTCTTCTAGGAGGCCTTGAGGCGGCAATATTAAGGAGCGACAGAATAAATGACGGCACATTTCATAGAAGTCAATCAAAGAGAGCGGCGACATTGGCAAAATCGCTGCCATTCATTACAGCGACAACGCAAATTGCCGGAGCAAATGATGAGCAAACAGGCACAACAGATATGCAGACAAATGCGGGCCCATCCATTGCAGTTGCAGCAACGGCAACAGTGGAAACTGCATTTCCGAAACACAGCAGCATTAATAACATTAACAACAATGCCGATCGACAGCGCCCGGAACGGCGACAGGACGCAGCAGTTGTGTTGCAAGCAAATCTTATTATGAGCAATAGAAATGTTGAGCAGCAGGACCCATATGAGCACAACTACAAAATTACGCAGCACAACGCATTGTTCCCCGACAGCAACAGTTCCACAGCCGCAATCGAGGTGGCAGCAATGGCTACAGCAGCAACAGAGCAATCAACAGCAACAGCAACAGCAACACCAACAATGACAACCGCAGCCACAACAACAACCACGACACGTCGACCAGCTCCAAAGACTACGTTAAAGCCCCCGCCAACAATAGATGATTACCAGACAATAATTAGCCAAGCGGGCACCCACGCCTATCTGCCTTGCAATGTAAGTAAACCTCAAGCTGAGTTCCACCCCGGAAATTCCCTTTAATTAACAGTCCATAATGCGTGCCGAATGAAGCGCCTACTTGATAGGCGCCTCGCAGGCCGTACAAAGACGAAGCCACCACACAAAAGAAGTGATTGCTTCCCACAAAGAGCACACATCACGTGGCTGACAACAAATCGGATCAAGCCAAGCCCTCAATACATTTCAATTAATAACAGAATAATGGGCAATGCGTTCGCCAAACTACTACAGAGCGTTAACAAAAAAGTAGTATATATAGTTTCTCAAATAGTTAATGAGCTTATTGCGATGTTCTATAGATATTTGCTTTAACTCGTATTTATTTGTCTTTCATAGACTTAAGCTTATGATCAGCTTATGCAGAACCTCTTGTAGCATCAAAAATATTTGAATATTAATTAATTTTTGTTAATCAACTTATAAAATAAAGTTAACATACTTAAAGAAAGATACGCATTTGTAACAGGTTCAACTGTTCATATCTATCTTCATCCATGTACATGAACTCTTTCTTGCCTGAGTCATCATCGTCATTCACCTTTATAGATTCTTAAATTTCAGGTTGGAGGAACTTATACTATTATCAGATCCACAATTACTTTCATAGTTAAGCATGCTCTTTCAATTTGCTAATCTATTGCCAACATTTTAAGACTTGAAACAAAAGCTTCTTTTGTATCTGCAAAGCCCTTTTAATAGCGAATCGACTTTCATGTTTTTTGCTATTCTCGTCATGGCTTCAGCTCGAGACTGTTTCACCTTTACATTCAATCATTTCCCAAGTTTAACAAACTTTTGGGGGTTTTCTTAATGCAATAATAAACCTTTTCAGTTAACTTTCTGAATTGACCGCTCTTCAAAAAGCCGAGAGTTTATACAAAATATTATTTTACTTTTTATTTTTATTTATTTATTTTTTTTTTGTATTATGTCCTCCATCTCGTTTTTGGTTTTGTTGGTTTTATCAATGACTTGCATAAGGCGCATGCTTATGCCAAATAATGCCTGAATACTTGTACAATATTAAGTTGTTGACTAAACTGAGCAGCTGAAGAGGGCCAAATGAAAAGTTGATTGATTTTTGCTGAAATCCAATCAAGCGCTAGCTTCACTGTTTACTTTCAGAGGATTTTAATTTTTCCCCATTTTTTGAGGAGAGCTACAAAAATATTGACAAAGCATTTTCCTTTGCTCTTATCTTAATCATTGGTAATTTATAATAAGCAACTGATTATGCAGAATCTTTTCTTTTTTGCTCAATCGGTTCATGAAAACAGCGCGACCAGCGAGGCAGTGACTTGGAGTTGGGAGCTGGGTTGGAGAGGGCAAAGTTCAACTTTGCTGCGCTTTGAACTAATTTACGCTTGGCGCTGTCGGAACTGAAAGAAAACAAACCGGAAATTGCTACTGCCACGCCTCAAGCCCCTAACGCATGCCTCGTCTCCGTCGCCGCCACCCGCCACTTGTTCGCCCGATTTATAGCCAAAGGCAACGCCATTTTCGTAGATGACCCAAATTTCTCAAGCCCCCAACCCCGTGCATACCACACACACGCACAGTGTTGGGCGTGGCAGTGCGTGTGTGTGTGTGTCTGTCTGTGTGTGTGTGGCATCCAAAGTCTGTCTGCTAATAATTTAGTTACTCGCTGCCTTGGCGCAGTGCCTGCAACACACACAGCTTCCACATCACGATGATAATCATGCTAATGATCATTATAATTACAAGCATAATCATTATTATTATGACCATTATAATTGGCGCAGTCGTCGCTATTCCCGTTTATAGAGTACATTATTTTGATCTCTCTCTCTCTCTGTCTCCCTCTCCCTCACTCTGAAAAATTAAATAAAATGAAACTTAAAAGATACAAAAGTATCTCAACAGTCTGCAGCTGCTGGGAAGACAAACAAATACTTTTTGTTACTCTTTCTCGTTTCGCTACTGCTGTGTTTATTCAAATGAACTCGTCTGTAGCAACACGAATACTAACTTCTTGCTCGTAGAACTTAAGTAAAACAAAGGAAAAGAAAGAAGAGAAAGAAACACCTGTAAATATTAATTATTTAAAGGATGATAGCTTCACAAATCATTTACTTACCTTAAGGCATTTTTATTTACATTATTTTCATTTATTACCTTTCACAGTTTTTGGCTCAATTTACTTTTTATTCCTTGATATTGAAAACGATTTGTTAAATTTAATCTCAGTTCTTTGAACGATTTTTCACCTTGCAAAGGTTTTGCACGGTAAATGTTTACCCAACGCTTAATTTGTATTATTTTTAAGAATTTTAAATTGCCTTCAAATTGTTTGAATCATTTCTCAATCCAAACTTAAAGCCTCATTAGAATGTTTTTTATAACTAAACAAATTGGGAATGTCAAAAGCCAATACATATTTTGTAGACATAGAAAACCCATTCAATAAAGAGTCTGAAGACATTTGTTTCTGCCTGCTCAAAAGGTTTTTTATTTCATTCGATTTTCCCAATAGAGGGAGCATCACTTACGACCGATTATCCGATAAAAGAAAATATATGTTCTCTTCCTTTTAACGCTCACGTCTGCCGGCTGGCATAACTTGGCGCAATGTAAAGTAATCTGCTTAGGCCAAATCAATTAATAATAAATTGTGGCCCGTTGGCGTTACACATAGCTTGCCTTAAGCTTAAAGGCATGCCGCAAGCAAGAAAACGCGAAACAAAGCTTTGCCTGCGAACATTTAATATTTTTCGAGATTTTCGCAGAAGCGATTTTTGCGCTGCCCCTGCCCCAATTTTAGGTTATTTTGCAAAGTCTGCGAAAAGTTTTTTTTTTTGCGCCAGATATAGAATGAAAAAGGCAAAGAAATGCTACCCATGGATATGGCTCTCTTTGAGGTGTATTGTTGTGTGAAAAAATTGGCAAAATAAAAGAAAGAAATTATTTACAAACAAGTTTAGACAGCATTCGCAAATGTTATGGCCAAACTTTGTTGTCTGCGTGCCTTTGGTTTCGTCTCCCCGAAATACAGAAAAGAAAAGGGGAAGAAGGAAAAGAAATCGTTGCTGACGACAGCAGACGAAAAAGTAAGGCGAACATAAAAGCCAAGGAGCGAAAACTTGACTACAACTAAGGCTCCAGCTCTATCTACGTCTTTGACGGGATATATGATATGATATGGGTGCAGTCGGCCCGTCAACTTTTACAAACTATAAGTGCCACTTGCTGGCTTTATTGCCCATTTCCAGGCGCTTGACTTTAATGCAATGCTAACATTTGCCCACAGACATCAGCATACAGCGACAGCGAGAGAAAGAGAGAGAGGGGCAGCGTGGGGAGACTCTATGCAGCTTCATCTAATTAACAATATTTAAATTGCTAAGCAGCGCAGAATTTGGGCATCTTGATAAATTCGATGGCAAAATACGGTCATTAATTTTTTGGCAAATTAAGCGCAATCTACACGAACCCAGCCGCATAATGCGCCATCCATAAGCGAGGAATTTAAATTAGCTAACGGGCCCAACCTGAGCCCCCCAGCCACAGGAATATTTGTCAGCCAGTCAAGCGGAACAGAAGCAGGAGTAGCCTCAAGCATCTACTCTCCATACTTACACTTGCCACGTACTCCAAATTGTGGCTGAAGGAGTTCCCTGGCAGTTGCTCCAGTTACAGCCCCAGCTTCTTCCACTGCTCTTCGCCGACTCTGCGTGCGTGCCTGGTGGCTGCTTGGCTGGCTGCCCAACTGTCTCTCGACTCGGGCAACTGGATAAGCATCTTCACTTAATACACTGAGTATAATGTCGATGCTCGGCCTGATAATAATGTCCTTTGTGTGCGATATTCACGCTTTCAATGCTTTCCGCAAAATTTAATAAACTCGCCGCCCTCCCCACATTGGTATATTTATAGCTGCATAATGTAGAGTTCCTTAGAAAATTTTAAAACAAAAAAAAATTAAGAATTCTTTATACAGAAATCAGTGAGTGGAAGACTTGAAGATAAATTGAAAATTTATTTATTAAGATCTTGGCTTATGTTGGATAGAAGGATATTTTTATATGAAGTCGTCTTATT
The DNA here is from genome assembly GCF_003285905.1 of Drosophila hydei. Taxonomy (NCBI): domain Eukaryota; kingdom Metazoa; phylum Arthropoda; class Insecta; order Diptera; family Drosophilidae; genus Drosophila; species Drosophila hydei. The sequence goes on from NW_022045657.1 coordinate 1,242,801, forward strand.
TAAAAATTCCTCTGGATACGTTTCATTCGCATATATTTATCTAATTGGAATTTGAAATTATTTGAGAACACTACTTAAAAATACAACAAAACTTACTTAACTTACTTAATACAACACAAATAGTTATGCAAACACTTTAAACACTGTTAACACGTAAGTTGCAAAGTCGAATTAGAAATTTAGGCAGGTTAATCCGTGATGCTGTGTACCAAGTAAACCTTATATCGTTTACATTGCCTTAATATGTGGCTGTTATAAATGTGTGTGTGTACTTATTTGTGATACGGCATATTCATATAGTTTTGACAGCACGTACAGCTAAACAAAAACAACAAGGCGGGGGAGGCGAGCCAGCAATTACGGCCAAGTCAGACAGACAGGCGGGCAGCTAAATCTCTGTGTGTGGTAAGAGATGGGCGGTGGGCAGCAGACTCTATGTGCGGGTGGTCTTTTGTGTGCGTGCCTCAGACACTTTTAGTTCCGTGGCGACTGGGGCCGGGCGGCAACCACAATGAAAAACAACAAGCACATAAAACACAAATGATTATAGTATCTAATCATGACGTCGTTCAACAGCACCCCTCTCAACCGACCTGCCCCATGTCCCCTCTTTAGAGCGATGCCCCCAAGCTGTTGCCGCTTTACGTAGCCGACGCCGTGGCCCACACGGACAATGTAGTTGATGACAGCAGTTCAAAGACTGTCATTTGCCACTGCCACAGCCAGTCGGAGTTCCAGCTAGTGCCATGCTTCGCAATCGCCATTATAATCAGCTGTGTAGATGCTCCCCAGCAACCCCTCGCCTGTCGCCCAACAGGGTATATGTGCGCGGGCTCACACTGCGCGCAAACTGTGTGCTTGGAATTTTAAGTGAATCAAAGTTTACAGTGGATTAGTTGATCATTACGAGATATATAATATATAATGCTTAAAAAATGTTAAATAATATATACAGAAATTGTCCGGAGAAACATTGACGTAGTTTATATCTGAACTGCAGCTAAGCCCAAAGTGCACAGCTTTTAGCTGCAATAGAATATTTATCAATTTCACTTGGAATATTTTCTTTTCAAAAAATCTTAGCACGCTTTTTGAAGCAAAATTAATTTTTAGCTTAAATTAAAAGTTAATTCTATAATTCACTTAATTTAATATTATTATTTAATAAGGATAACTGCCTAATAATTTCTTACACATTTATGTTGTTTATTTAAATATTTGTTTTACTTAACTAATATTTTATTTCAGTTAATGTCTTCGTAGCTCGCAATTTTTCTAGTTAATTCGAAGTCTTTAATATTCAATTTAGCTATAAAGTCTTGATTGATTTTGAACTGATTGATTGATTAATTTAATTTTAAATAATTTTCTTAACCATTCAACAAAGTTCACTTGAGTATACGTAAATTATTTTGTTTTTTCAATAACTTTAAATTTTATTATTATAAATTTTTAAATGCATCCCACAAACAATTGACTATTCAATCTGGCTTTCCAACTGTGGAAGGCAATACAAGTATAATCGAAGAAGTTGAAAACTTTTTCTTGTCTGCCTGCAAATAAATCACAAATTGTGTCGAGTGTAATTACGATGAGCTCTTTCATAGAACATAATTCGCATGCCGAACAAGTGGTACACCGAGCTACATAAATAACACGTATACACAAATACACCCACACACACCCACACACACCGACACATTCAATATAAGGTCTGTCCGTTTCCGTCTCGAGTTCAACGTATATTATTTTCTTTACGTGCGGCTGGCTGTATGGTGACAAGGGAGGGAGGGAGGCTGGCAGGGAGGCAGGGCGACTGCCTTGTAAAATTGCTTCTAAATTATTATTGTCATTATTGACAGAAATGAATCGTCATTTTGTTGGCGTTATTGTTTACCGTTACATTGTCCCCCCATATATCATTCTATGCCCGTTGTTGTAGGCGCCAAAGTTTTGTGTGCAAAAGTTTAGCTGACATCATTCAGTTAGTCAGCTGGGACTTTGCTCAGGGCCTCCGCTGGGTTCAGGTCTCAATTGTATTGTATTTTAAAATATGAAAACCAATATTGACAGATTGCTTTCAATTATGGCCTAATTTGATATTGATTCATTCATTTCGATTGTCATCTTTCATTCATTGGCACAGGTCAAGCAATTGGTCAAGAAGCCCATCTCCTGGCTTCGCATGCGAGATGGACACATACTCACCGTGGACCAGACTACCTTCATAGCGGATCAGCGCTTTCAATCCGTCTTCTCGCCCAACCCCGAACGCTGGTCCCTACAAATTAAGTACGTGCAGCTCAAGGACGAGGGCACCTACGAGTGCCAAGTCTCTACGGAGCCCAAAGCAAGCGCAATTGTTCACTTGCGCATTGTGGGTGAGTAAAGGAAATAAAAGAGTGTTTAACAAGTCGATTACAATAGTGTTATTCTCCATAGGAAATGAGTAGGCAACAGTAATTTGATTTAAGTTTTATATAATATTTAATATATTATAAATAAATCAAGAAGTATCTACTTTAAAAAAAAATGAAGTTAATGAAATGAATTAAGTGAAGTCAATAAAACTGGACAAGTGTTTGTTCAAAAGAAGATTGGAGTTCTCCATACCAAAACCAGTTTGATTTTGATATATTTTATTTATATATCATTCTAATTATCACATTTGAATGATAAGAACATAGCGGGTTTTTATGGTTTTTAGCGTGAACTTTATTTAGTTGACTGACATTTTATATTTAATAAAAATATAAAAAAAAATAAATTGATTCAATTCATTAAAAGTAAATAAAAATCAAATGTTTTCCATTAAGACCCGTTTAACATTTCGTTATTTGTCAAGAAAAATAGACCTCTTAAAGGGTTTTTTGCATGGTCAATCAATGAAAGCTAAAGGGAACTGCAACACATGCGGCAGCCCAAACCCAAATTCAAGTCCAAACATAAATCACAGAGCAGGCCAATAAATCAGTGGCTTCGGCACTGATTTTGCACAGATTGTAAGCGACTCTCTAAATGTGTGTCTCTCCCTGTCTCTGTTCGTGTGCTTCAGAACCTAAAACGGAATTAATTGGCGAGGCCACGCGTCACGTGAAGGCCGGAAGTCAAGTGAAACTGCGCTGCATAATTAGCCAAGCGCTGGAGCCGCCACTTTTCATTAATTGGTTTTACAATCAGAAGCAAATCTATTTGCATAATCGTCGCGGATGGCGAACGGAAATTGAGCGCATCGATCTGCCAACGGAAGCGCCAACGACGCCGACAGCAGCAACGTCCACATCGACGTCGACAGCAACAGCAACAGCAGCAGCAGCAGAATCCCTTAATGATATAGCGGCCATAACACGTTCGTATATTCTAGATGCGATACCGGTGAGCGATGCAGCCGCTAGCGCCGGATATGGATACGTGCTGCCAACGACAGCCACGACCACGCCCATAACAACCACAATGTCAACGACAGCAGCTGCTGCTGCAGTTGCAGTTGCAGCAGCGGCAACAACAACAGCAGGCGTTGCCACAGACGAAGGTGTTGCAGCCGTTGATATGCTGACAACAGCAGCAGCTGCTGCTGACAAACAGCCAACTATGACGACAGCAGCAGCAGCAACTACAACAACTCCAACGACAACAACTATAACCGAGCCAAGCACAACGCCAACAACAACAACAACAATGCTACCAAGCAGCAGTTTCATTAAGCAGATAACGGTAAGTGGCATACCGCACATGTGGGTGTGACTCTCATCATTATCATATACATAGCACATGAACCGCCCACTCTCATACACTCAGAAAATACAAATCTGATTTATTTTTGCTGCCTGCGCATTTTGGGACGAAGTAAGCCGGATTTTCAGTAGGTGTCTTTTAACTTTTAATAGGCCGAAAAGTAATTATAATTAAATGGCAATAAAATCACTAAGCTTTGCTGGATGCGCTCTATCTGTATATGAAGTCAGTTGTTTGAATACAAAATTCAATAAGCTCAATGCCCTAGAAGTTCAAGGACCACAAAATTTCTCCAAGTGCATTTTCCTCAAACGCATTTTCACTACGCGAATTGCCGCCGCAAAGCGCGTGATGGCCTTTTTATTCAATTTTCCAAAACTGTCAGCGTCGTCAAATTATAATTTTAATACATAATATGATTGTGTGCATATTTCGTATTTTAATGCTTTTCATTTAACCGTGCCAGCGCTCCAATTGCCCGCCATGACATCCCGTGGCGCATACACCCCACTTGCCGCCGCCGCGTCTGTGCGCTGTCTCGCCAGCTCAAGTACCACACACACACATAAATATATATATATATTATATATATGTATATATGCTTATATATCAGACATTTTTTTGTGCTATTTTCCTCCCTACAGACCGCCTCGCTAATCATTCCCGCCGTTGTGAAACTCGACTCGGGAAACTATACATGCAGCCCCTCGAACAGCGCCCCGCGCACCATTGTGCTGCACGTGCTAAACGGTGAGTCCGCATGACGTTTGCTTCCAGAGTAGAGGAAGCGAGCAGGGGCAGAGGGCATCACTTGCTTGGTTGCTGGCCAAGCTATGTAGTTAGTGCCAACTGTTTTTTGTATTGCATGCCAATAGAATTAAGTTTTCATTTAGCCTAATTGAATTTTACTTTGCTGACTTTCGATTCGCGCGCGCAGGCACAGTGGTGTCCAATCACATGTTTGTGGCTCGAAACTTACTTAAGTCAAACTCAATATTTTTGAATGTTTATAAGCATATTTAATTGCTTAATAGTTATTTATATTTATATTTTTGTTTTACTAAATTTGAGATTTTTCTGTCATATTTTCGATGATTCACAACAGGCTATCCTAGCCTGACTTGTCTTCATTATTATTACGGAATAAATTCATATATGTAATAATTGTTAAGTAACTTATTTTGTTTCCTTTATGAAGATCCTGTTTGTCATATTTTAGTTTAGTTTTTTTTTTTTTTTGAGTTTAGATTCACTTTCAATTCCCATAGTTGAACCACTTAGTTTTTATTTGGCTTGCACAATTTTCTACCTGTGCTGCTGATCACTCAGACAGAAACAGTAACAACTGAAACAACAAAATCAGCTACAACTGAAACTGCAGAAACAATTGCTGCAGTTTTATTTTATTATTATCTCCGAATGTCCCACGATTGCGTATTTGCTTCATGTCCAGCAAGGCGCCAGCGAGAATGAGAATCACGTTAATTGTAATGACGACGATGATGATGATGTCGATGATGATGGTAATGATAACGATAATAGTAATGATAATGATGACCTATAAACATGTAATACACACATACTACAGCCAGAATAGCTACCATGGTTGTTTGTCCAGCGCAGAGATACATTTGTATCTTTGTATCTGTGTTTCTGTATGTCTGGCGTATCTGCAGTATTTATGTATCTTTATATCTTTGTATCGCACAAGCGCTGTGAGATATTTATTTATCAATACGCAATTTGTGTTTGCATTTAAATCGTTTGGCTTGCAGCATATGTGTTGTTGTTGTTGTTGTTTGAGTTGTGCGTGTATGTCAACTTTGACATGTGTTCTGTTTGAAGCATGCTACTTTAATTCGCATAAGGATGGAAGGGGGCTGGCAGTGGGCCCTGGTGGTTGCCAGTTAAGTGTCCATGACACCTGATGTGGTGCTTGTTGGCTTGAGGGACAGGTGTGCGCTTTGCGTTTGGCGTTTACACGTTGTCAGTCGTAACAGCAACGACGACTGTCACGTTTATTGGGGCCAATGGTATTTTAAATAATGGCCATAAAAATGGCATTGGATTTGACGGTAAATTGTGGTTCGTGTGTATTCTATGCGACTGTCAAGGGCTTCACGTGTTTGTTTTGTTTTTTTTTCGTTTTACATATGCCAAAGCCTCGAAAAAGGGACAAAACAATGATTTAAGGGCGTGTCTGTCACTCTGTCATTCATGCCACACCCGCCTGCAGCTGTGGCTTCCTCTGAACAGTTGTTTTCTGCCACTTCAAATCAAGCAAGACATAAATTGTGAACATTTTTAATTAATCATTTCAATTTTTTCGAGCTATAAGCGAAAAAGAAACCAAATATTGATCCTTATATCAATTTGTATACAAAATATTTGCCAATTTTCCAATCAACTATCAATCAACATAAGTATATATAGACATTACATATCTTAACAGGTATTTCATATATCCTTTTATAGAAATAGAGAAGCTCTTCAAACACATTATCAAAACCTTCTTTATTTCTCTCGCATCTCTTTATTTCTATATAAAAACTCCCAAGCAAAACTTTGCGTGTTCCACCCAATATTATCACACTTTCATGACTAAATATTTAAAAATATTTTCCGTAATTAAGTCGACTGAAATAGTTGAATACCGAGAGAAAAAATCGGAAATTTCGAAGCGCATGTTCATCAACATTTATTGATTCCATTTTCACAATAAGATCAAAGAAAAATAAAACAAAAAATTAAAAGTTGTAATACACAATGGAAAAACAAGTGAAATATATCGTGTTAAATTTATGTATTTTTAATATTCGACTAATTGGCGCAGATAAATTGCGTCCCACAGCACTTTTAATCCGAACAAATGAGTAAAACATGTTAAAGCCGGATAATGAAAATCACGGAAACACTAGGCAACAGGGGCAAGGCAGAAGGCGGGGCGGTCGTCCGGACTGCCTGTGCTTTCATCTGCACATTTGTTATGCATTTTAACGGTGGGTTGCACAACTACGGGGAAAAAGAACAAAAACATGCGGGCGGTTCGACTTTTGTTTGAAATTGAAAAAAAAAAATTGTTATGGATGAATTTTTACATAAGTGCCGCAGGGTTAATAAAGTTAATATCATTCTGTGGTGCAGTGGCAGCAACGAGTATGCAATATAAAAACAACAGTAAAGGCCACGACTACAATCGTGACAAATTATTATTAATAACTTAATGATATTATCATTTATACACGCGTGAGCCTGCCTGGCTCTGCCGCACACACACACATGGTAGCCCTTACTATTTTTTGACATAATTTATAGTTTTTTATAATGCATGCTTTATTATATATATTTTATATATACTTTAAATATATATATTTATGTATATTATGGGAATTGAGCACGTGATGCAGCACATTTTTATTGAATTAATAGCGCTTATCCTTATTATTATTAGTATTATATTTTATACATTTCAATACATATATATTTATAAATATCTGTAGTAAATTCTATATTTTATTATCGAGCTGCCCCGAGCTATATTTAATTATATTGAATAAATGATGCTTGGTTTATTTTAGCATTCAAAATTCAGTGCAAAACTCAATTTGCTAAGCAAATATTTTAATTTTAGTTCGTTAGTCAGAAATTTTGGAATTTCCACATACATTTGGGCGTCATTCAATTGAATATATACGACTGCAGCCTTTGGCTTTTAGTTAAATTTGATTAGTTGATTTGCCTGCTAAAAGAAAATATAAACTTAAGATTATGAAATCACTGGAAGTTAATTATTTTATTTGAACTGAAATTTACATATAGTTTATGTCAAGTTAATGATTGCATTCATGCCATTTTTAGCTTTTGCTATTTTCACAATTTCATTTTATTTGCTGATCCAGTTCATTTTGTCGTTGTTGTTGCTGATATTAAATTCAAATATTTATTTTGTGCATATTTCACACGCCCGTGTTTCATGCTGAGTCTAGAGCGAGTATAAAACGATGCTCAAATGGCTGTTAATTTATGCGTTCTTTTATTTGCTCTACTCGGCTTTAGTGTTTGCTATTCAATTTCGCCATAGAAATATTTAATTACAATATGTTTATGTTTATTCAATCGACTATGATTTTATGCAGAATTTGTTCTGAAATTGTTTTTGATTGAAAATGTTATCAGTGCTTAGTATTTATTTGTGCAGTTGGTCATAGAGCGTTAAGCAGAAGCCAACACATGTGATTTGTTCTTTGCTACCATCAGGTGAATACTCCGCGTCGGCCATCAAATCGGGCAGCATCAGCTGGAATGCGCTAATTGGTTGTCCTGGCTATTTGCCGTGGCGAAATATTTCAACAATTTTGACACTGTTGTGGATTATTAAATTTGTGTTCGGCAACAATCGAGGCCGAAACAAAGTCAACAAGCGAACGGCGGCAGCAACGCTCCAGGAGCCACAATTGCCAGCACGGATAAAAAACAGGACGACGTCCGGCGCAAGTGTCAGCCGCAGGCACTGCGCACAGACGCTGACGCAGACGACAACCCGCAGGCAGGGATTCTATGGCGGAGACTGCGGCGGCAGCCGTGGCCACGTCAGCAGCTCAATTAGTGGCACCAAAGTGGCCGAGGATAAAACTTGAGCGACAAAAGCGACTGCACTAGCGGCAATACCAGCAGGACGAAAGAAGATTGCTGCGATTCAGCTTAGACTATGCCTAGAACTTTAAGTCCCAACAAAAAGGGAGTCATCTGTTGCCACGAGCATGTCTAATAGATACATTATAAATGCATTCACTAACTCATCTATTGCCAAAAACAAAAACATACTAACAGTACTTGCTTATAGATTCCTGATCTATGTCTGTGTGTTTGTATTTTTTAAGCTCGCCAACCATATGAATTCGTGAATTTTTTTAGTTTCAGCTTTTCTTGAGACTTGAGTCAACAATCTACTTCTTTGGGTAATCAAATCAAGGATATTGAAAGCTCGACAGAGTTGTGTAAATATGCATGAAAGGAATCTTCATTTCGAAATCTTTAAGATGCGGTTTGAGTTATGGTTGTATTTACATTATAATACTTTAGATAAGGAAATTCGAAAATAAAACTTACTTTGAATGACGCTCAAAATGAAGTTTGCAAAAAGCAAAACACTTTTTACTGCGGTAATATAATAAATACATTTAAAAGTTAATAAAAAACGCTCAGCTGGTGGCTAACGCTTTCAGAAGTAAACTTTATAATAATAATTGTACAATAAATCAAATGCTAAACTCGTGTTGGAGTGTATTGATAATCCTAATAGTTAAACTCAGTGTGTCAGCTATAAATCCAGATATTTATGAAAGAAAACATAGTCCAGATAGATGAACTCTCACATTTACTGAATGTATCTCTACGTAAACACTCCGTATGTCGACTTCTAATTGGCTCAGCGTAAACTGTAAATATTTTACTTTTATGTTAAAAAAAATAGAAACTAAAATATTTGAATAACAGTAGAATTTTGCATATGTGTAAACATTAATGAAAGGAAATAAATATCTATAACAATTCAACTTCAAGAGAACTGTGTAAATATGTATGTGTGTGTTTCGAATATGTAAGCTACAGCGTTCCTTCAAAAATAAATAATCCAAGAAGCAAACAAAAAAAAAAAAGAAAATATTTAAAAAATATAAACATATAAAAGAACATACCATAAATAAACATTAGTTAGTATTAACGACTTGCAACAATTTCAAGCGCAACTTCCGCTCAGTATTGAATTAACGTAAGAGTTCACAGAGATTTTCGTTTAGTTGAGATTATTGCAGCTTAAAAAATACAAAAATAATTTATAAAATTAAATAAAAGCAAATAAAATATTTGCAGTAAGTCTTAAGCGATTATCATAAGTGATGACAAGTAAATAAAATACATTTTCCTTAAACGAAAACTTTAAAGTTGAATATTTTTGAGTATTTTCTAAGCATGGCTGAAGTGAAGGTATGTACTCAGTAGCCTAAGCGGATTCTATTGTTAGAGATATCAATTGGCTTTAATTTTGAAACGCTGCTTTATTAATACTTAAATTACGGCTGCCTTCAGTGTCAGTGTCTGGCCAATTGAGTTTCAAGTAAATTTTTGCTGTCACAAAACCTTTTTCCATATATTATATCAACATTGACTGAAATGCAAGTACACAAACCAGCCTTTGGATACAAGAGCATTAGGTGGAGCCAGGACAACAAGGACTCGTGCATGGGACTCGTGTCTGGGAAGTCGACGTGTCAACTGAAATATTCATACAGTGCTCATGAATTGTGCACAAGTTTGTTAAATATGCATTCATTTGTCCGACCACAAGTGTTTTCGAGCTGGCAAATGCAAAACACAAATGTTTGAAAAATCTTCCTCTCATAGCACTAAACAAATGTTCTTTTTATCCAGCAAATACAACAATTTGTCACAAAAAATATTAATTTTATGGTTTTTGTGGTTTCTCGTGAGGGATTTCGTTCAACTTGTAACTCAACATTTTTTGGGCATAGTAAAAACGATTGTTGATTTTTCTTTGGCATTTTTTAAACGATTCCTGCAAATCCAAGAAGAAACTCTTTAAAATATTTGTCTATTTTTCCCAGTTGAAGACAAACCATAAATATATAAATATACCTGGAAAATACCCTTAACTTGTTCAGATACTTTTAAAAACATGAAACTTTCTTCCGAACTGAGATACGTAGAGAAATGTATCTATTATCTATATATTATCTATCTATTATTTATGTAAAAAAGTACGTTTGCCTGACGTTACTGCGTCAAGCTAAGAGACATTATATTGCATAACAAACGTGACTCATTTTTTTCTAATATTTTAGAGACGAACGGTCAATTAGGGTAATGTATATCTCGTTTCCGACAATGTGTTTCCTAGATGTTTGTGTAAGGGATGTGTTGCCGTCAAGTGGCTGAGCAATTCTTGGTGTAATTGTAGCTGATGATAAGTGAGCAGTTGGTCGCTATATAAGCGGTGCACCTGCTGCAGTCAAACCCACAGTGGAAAAGTGATTACTCCCAACGGTGAAAGCAAGGCTCAGGACTATTTTTAACAATGAGAGTTTGTAAGTTTTTCTACGGATTGGATATTTTGAGTACTATTTCTAAATGGCGATGTTGCCCTTTATAGACAACTTGCTGCTGCTCACTTTTGTGACTGCCCTGGCTGCTCTGGCTGCAAGCGGCGAGGCACACATACCCGACTGTACGGATCATATTAATGGTCTTTCGTTCGCGGATCCCATTAGCTGCTCAAGCTTTTATGTTTGCCTGCGCGGGCGTGCACTTAGAAGAGAGTGTAGTCATGGCCTGTCCTTCGATCCCAGGACTCAAATCTGCAACCTACCGAGCCTTGTGGAGTGCCACAACGGCGATCGCAGTAGTTTTATAGTCTCTGGACATGATCACGATGGACATTTGGCGGCACCAGGTGGTAAAGCTCCTTGCGAGACGACGACTCCGAAACCACCGTGTAATAAGACGAAGCCTACGTCTCCACCACCCTGTACAAAAACAACAACCCCTAGTGAAAAAACACCAATTCCAAGTGAAACAAGTACTCCTTGTGAAACACCTACACAGACAACACCAAAGACAACCACAGCTGTTCCATCAACGGCTGCTCCAGTTACCGAAAAGACAACAACCGAAAAGACAACAACAGAAAAGACAACAACCGTAAAAACAACAACCGAAAAGACAACAACCGAAAAGACAACAACCGAAAAGACAACAACCGAAAAGACAACAACCGAAAAGACAACAACCGAAAAGACAACAACCGAAAAGACAACAACCGAAAAGACAACAACCGAAAAGACAACAACCGAAAAGACAACAACCGAAAAGACAACAACCGAAAAGACAACAACCGAAAAGACAACAACCGAAAAGACAACAACCGAAAAGACAACAACCGAAAAGACAACGACCGAAAAGACAACAACCGAAAAGACAACAACCGAAAAGACAACAACCGAAAAGACAACAACCGAAAAGACAACAACCGAAAAGACAACAACCGAAAAGACAACGACCGAAAAGACAACAACCGAAAATACAACAACCGAAAAGACAACAACCGAAAAGACAACAACCGAAAAGACAACAACCGAAAAGACAACAACCGAAAAGACAACAACCGAAAAGACAACGACCGAAAAGACAACAACCGAAAAGACAACAACCGTAAAAACCACAACCGAGAAGACAACAACCGAAAAGACAACAACCGAAAAGACAACAACCGTAAAAACCACAACCGAGAAGACAACAACCGAAAAGACAACAACCGAAAAGACAACAACCGAAAAGACAACAACCGAAAAGACAACAACCGAAAAGACAACAACTGAACAGACAACAACGCCGTGTACTACAACAACGACCACAACACCTTGCAAAACAACAACAACAACCACTACCACAACGACGACAACGACAACAACAACCACAACAACAACAACGACAACAACAACTACAACGACAACAACTACAACGACACCACCTTGTACAACAACAACCACTACCACAACAACAACAACGACAACAACAACAACCACAACAACCACAACAACAACAACCACAACAACAACCACAACAACCACAACAACTACAACCACAACACCTTGTACAACAACAACCACTACCACAACGAGAACGACGACAACAAAGACAACAACTACAACGACACCACCTTGTACAACAACAACCACTACCACAACAACAACAACGACAACAACAACAACCACAACAACCACAACAACAACAACCACAACAACAACCACAACAACCACAACAACTACAACCACAACACCTTGTACAACAACAACCACTACCACAACGAGAACGACGACAACAAAGACAACAACTACAAAGACAACAACTACACCGTCAACAACTACAAAGACAACAACTACGAAGACAACAACTACAAAAACAACAACTACATCGACAACTACTACGACCGCGAAGCCACCGTGTACGAGAACCGAACCACCCTGTACGACAACCGAACCACCCTGTACGACAACCGAACCACCCTGCACAACCACCGAACCACCCTGCACAACCACCGAACCGCCCTGTTCGACAACCAAACCGCCCTGTTCGACAACCAAACCACCCTGTACCACAACCGAACCACCCTGCACAACAACAGTGGGATTTGAAGCGATAAGAGTTATTGAAACAGTCATAAGTGAGCCAGCTGAAACGCTGGTCTCGCTGCGCGACTGCCAGGGACACGAAGACGGCACTTTCTTCACAAACGCCAGACACTGTCGCCGCTTCTATGTGTGTCGTAACAACCGCGCCAGACACCAGAATTGTCCCGCCGGACAATGGTTCGACCGTGAGCTGAAGGTGTGCCGCAACCGCCTTGAGGTTACCAACTGTGCAGCCGGTCGCAACTAAGCGATGATATTTCGAATACGTAGACACAATACTGCAGCTGTACCCGGACCAATTCCATATGACTAAACGGCAACTTCTCTCTACTTTCTATGTAAATCACTTTTTAAAAAGATTCCTAGATCTTCCTATTCCAGCAAACAAATGTAATAAAGCAGCATATGCAAAAACGTAATTTATAAATTGTCTCCGGTTTTTTTTAATATTTTACAAAATGTTGGATTTTGAGAACTTTTCCTTAGGTAAAGAATTGAAAAATATAGCTAAAGCAAAGAAGCGCCTAAAGAGTCTAAATTCAATTTTAAGCTTAAATAAAGGACAAAATGTTAATTCAATTTTATGCAAAAATTCACAAGAATATAAATTTTAAAATTAATACTTCGATTGTATAAAATAAGGTTTTCATAACTTCAACACTACAGAGAAAATAAAGAACTTTGAGATTTGGAAAATTTATTCCATCAAGTACGCTCTGCTCCTCTGCCCAAGTCTGTTGCACAATCCACATCAATCAATCGAATACATTCATTGATCTATATTAAGCAAGCAATCTAGCTTTGTCCTTTGTTCAGTTGAAATTTTTAGTTAAAGAGAAATCAGCGAAGGATTTTATGGTTGACCTACCTGACTAATTAGTCAGCATTTGAAAATAATTGCTTTCGTTTTGGCACAGTTTTTCACTGCCAATAGGCGCACAGCAATGCCAAATTGAAAGCGTATGTGAAACATGTTGCAACAACAGTTGCACTAGTCCATTTGTGTGTGTGTGTAAGTGAGGTGTACGTGTGTGCTGCTAAAGTAAAGAGGATGTCATCCCAGCAACTGGCTGCAAATACGGTATAAATCATAGAGCACTTTGCTGGTGTCGGCACCCGCTGCTCCTCCTGCTGACAGTGACAAGGACTGCCTCTCATCAGCCGCCACTCGTCAGCCAGCTGCTTCATGCCCCGCTGCCCAACTCTCCAAGCTCCCCTTGCCCCTTGTGCACATACATATCTCTCGACAGCCAATCATAGTTTTCACACTCTAGTTAACATCATTGTCACCGAGTTTCAGTCAATGTAGAGTTAAAAAAAATAAAAAAGAGAGACAGAGAGAGAGAGCAGAAATTTGCTTGACGTTTGCAGTTTGTCTCTCACAATTTTTTTTTCATTTTTTTCCTTTCTCTTCTCCAAACACCCTGCCTCACTTAGCTGTTGCCTCGCTTGCTTCATTTTGCTACACAATTTTTCAGTCATTTGGATGCTGGTTTCGAATTCCTCTTTTTGACATTTCGTTAGCTCTGAATTCTGCATTTGTCGTGAAAAAATTTTTTGTTTAACGTTGACATTTAAGTTAATTTGCATACAACCGCAAAATGTTCGGAGAGGGCGACATACATATATGCATAGATAGAGTGTATGAGTTTTGCTTTGCAAGACTGTCTGGTCTTAAAAGCTAACTGCTCTGCAATTACTGAAAATTAGCACACATTAAACTATACACAAACAATGCTTAAAAGTGGGATAACACACTCAGAGGTTTCTATATGAAGGTTTAATTAGCTAGATGTGCTAAGATATACAAATAGTTGCGAAGCATTCAAAGGATTTTTTCTGTTTGTTGTTGCATGTATGTTGCGTATAAGTTTGATTGTTTAAGTCAATACGAGAATTTAAATTTCAAATCAAAAATATCAGAATTTTGAAGACTAATAAAAGAAAATAATAAATTTATAATTGTAAGAATCTTTTTAAAGCTAGGCTAACTTAAATCATAAAAAAGTACAAAAAATAAGACTTATAAATAATAAGTTTATTGACATTAATGCTTAAATATAATTTGAGGACTCACTCTGGAAAACTAATTTCTACAATCATCGTTTTTGAAGACATTTTGATCAATGATTCCCCCCTAACTCCCAACAAGTAGTACTTTTCTATAATGTGTATGATGGTGTTTCGTACCCATTGAACCAAAAATGAACTTCATCATTATGTTCGACAAAATCAGGACGCACTGCACGATTAGTTTGGCGAACAGTAGCATTATTTCATTAAAAAAGATGGCAACAATTTGCAGGCGTTGCTCTGATATAAGTGTTGCCCACTCAATCCCCAACAATAAGCTCCCTTTTTTGTTTATAATAAATCATAATAATTTGAGCATTGCTTGCAATTGAAAGAGTTTTAAGCTCATTTTTTAACTTATAAACAATTTGAAAGTAATACGAGTTGTATTAAAAACTCTGAACATCAAGTGAGTTGAATCTCTAGAGCTTTTTTTACCAAGAAGCAAGCTCTCAGAAATACTTTGTCTCTCGAAACAAAATATGCATAGTTATATGAGAGATTAGTTGACTTCGAAAGCTTAACTCAATTATAGCATCTAAGCATTTAAGTCGATTTTAATGGTCCTGACGTTAATTGGCAAATGTTGCTGAGCAATCTGTCAAAGCGCTTTCGAAGGGATTGTCATTTTTGTTCTATGGTCCAACCATACGCCAAGTATGGTGAACAGCACAACCAGCTAGAGGCGTTGCATCCACAGCTCCTCAGCCCATTTATGCATCGCATATTAATGAATGCTCAAGCTGAGTAGGGAACGTTCTGTGCGCTAAGAGCCATAATTCCACACAGAAATTCACAATGCCATCAAATATGCGCGCATAAACCAAGCCACAGCAGCCTGTATCCACGGTTCGCATCTGCATCTAGCATCTAGCATCCAGCACATCCCACATTCCGCAACCCGCAACCCGCATCCACATCCGCAAGGGATCACACTTGTCTATTCGCGTTTAGCACAGTGGCTGCAGCCTGACGAGCTGAGTCTCCTCGGCTGCCAACTGGAAGCAAATGCTAGCTGCCACCTGCACCCCATCCACTGCCCGTAGCACCCAATTTCCGGTGCTTGCGTAAATACATTATGCAGCTTACAACTACTTAGCGGGCTGCAGCTGCATACTACAATGGGCCACATTAGCATTAGCTTTTAGCTCAACTCTTCAGTCGTTGGTGTTCTACAAGAAGTAGACAACTCCTGCTTGTTATTTATTTGGCATCTTAGTTCACCTAGAAGTATATATCAAACATGATACATGGGCGACGAGCATCTGCTATGTATTAGAAGTATTAGAAAGCTGTCAGTGATGCATAACTGATTTGCCTTTCGTTTTTGGTAAAACTTGGCTTTGATTTCCCGTCCCGAAAATCTCTGCATTTGCCCCACTGTGCAGCGGCAGGCAGGTGACTTGGCTGGGTTTTTGGATTTGGTGCTAGCTACGTGGCATAAAGTGGCAAATTCAAGGCGCAACTTTTGTCGATACAAGCGGCAAGTGTAGAGGGGAAGTCGCCTGTAAGCATGCAATAAAAGTGCATGGCAAAGCTGTGAAAAAGGTGAAGATTACGCACTGAATGCGAATGCCAGTCTTTGGCCCTGCTCAGACGCCAAGCGTCCCGCGCATCGCCGCGCCACAAGTGACAATTTTTTATGTTTTCTCTTTTCTACGTTGCACAACTTGGTGAGAGAGTTCGCGCATTTGTGTCAGCTGAACCGCATCCACACTGCGGCACAGAACTGCGTTCGCATGGCAAACATGTGTGATACGCCACTTGCACCTGTAGTCTATTTGCAGACGCCCACCGCACCTCAGCCTCTGCTGCTTATAAAAGTTAAGGACTTGCATAACTTCTGGCATTTATGAGCGCTTTTCACCAGTTCTCAGCAGCTTCGCCTAGCGCTTTTCACATGCTTCATTACGCAAATGCCGTGTTTTCAAATTATTTTACATTCAGCCCTCAACTCTTTCTCGCTCTTCTCTTTCTTCCTCCTTCTCTCTCTCTCTCTCTCTATATCCCTGCCCCCATGCCGCTTGTTAGTGGCATTTTTTGTACGTTCTGTTGCATATTTTATGGCCCAGTGACAAGCGCTCTGCCTTGGTGGCATTACTAGAGGCTGCGTGGGTGTTGTCTCGCTGATTAGCGTCGCATTTGTGTCATAGTTGCATTTTATAAGCCCTACGTAGTGCCGCATAAACACGTTTAGCTGCCGCTTAAATTGGCGCTGCTACAGTTTTGTGTCAACTACTTTGCCGAGACTCCAGAGTGGAGCTTGTACAGCCATATACACAAAATAGACTTCGAAAAATCTGTTTTTACTCCCAGCAGCCCAAAGCTATCAATATACATTAAGCATGCTGATCAAGCAACATTTTGGCTAATAAGAAACTTAAAATTGCACATAAAAACTCATAGACTTCTTTGTTTGGGAAAAGTTAACAAACTGATAAATTGATATATATATTTATATATATGTTATATATATGTTTATGCTTTATATTCATTCATATTCACATTCTCCTTGTCAAATTTTAATGAAAATAACTAAAGTCTAAACCCAAATGGTGTCAAAAGTGCTGAACGAATTAGACTCATCAAAAAGTAATTAATTTAAGGTTTATTATAGAAGGTGTAAATGATATTGCCAGCAATCTGTAGCAAAGTAAATAATTAAACTAAAGCGTTTAACTGCAATGTGGGAAGAAATAATGAATGTGAAAGCCACGTCGTTGGCCAAAAAGGTGCCATAACGGCAGGCAGTTGGCTTTTACATAATTATTTCATTAAGTGTCTGACGAGCGCCCAACTCAAGGCCACACTCAGCTGAGTGTGTAAGAAGGTGGCAGGAGCTGAGTCCAGTTTGGCTTTCTCACTTTTACACTTGGTAATGCTTGCATTTAGTGGGCCAGACGCAGAAGCAATTCAAGTTGAGGCGACGCCTTGACCTCGGCCAATGCTTGGCAGTTAGTCAAAGAGAGCTTACAGTGCCAGTTCGAGCCAGGTCAGGTGGCGCTGCTGGTAGTTGGGTGGCTCATTAACAAACATTAGTTACAAATGTTGTGAATTACTTAACGAATTAATATTCCATGGCTCACACAGCGAGCAGTGGCAGAGCATAAGCTATCAAGGCTGCGCACATATTAAGCATACACCTCTCCTTACCCCACTCCTAAAAGCCCAGCCACCAAATGAGCAGCAGTCACAAGTCTCCAGCATATTTCTTAAATCATGCTTGCTTAGCTTCTGCGTACACTGCGGCGTATACTTAATGCGAACTAATTCATTTATATACACACACAGTCCATCAGATGGCATGTGTTTCCCTCCTTCCCCCTCCACTTGTGCCCCATCATCATCATAATCTGCTTCATCGTTGATTAGAACGTTGATAATGGCTTCGCTTATTTGTCTGGGACTTGGCCATTGACTGCTCCCCAGTTACTGATGATACAAGTTGGGACCCCGAAGCGTACTATGGGATTAATGAAGCTTTTATCAGCGGCTGGCTACTCCTAGCTCGAGCCACTTGGGCTGCTGGCATTCAAGCTTATTATTTGTCTTAACAATGTAAAAGAAGATATTACTTTGGTGCCATGTACGTACAGTCTGTAAATTTTTTATTTAGTCTAGCTAGTAGCTAGTTAAATTTACCGTGTTTTCAGAGTCATTGATAGTTAAATAAATTGACTAACTTAAGGCGAAATTTTAAACTATAATTTATAATATATACGATAATAATATACGACACATATTACATCGTTCCATAAGATCCCAATATCTAGATTTATTTTGAAGGGAAAGATAAACTAACATATATTGAGGAGAATATGTCTACAAGAGCACTCTGCCCCTCACTAAACGTTTTTTACTATCCAATTTCGAAGAGGATGCAATTGGAACCAATGCGATTTTGCTCAGTTTCTCAAAAGCGTGCAAATATTTAAGTTTCCAATAATCATAAAAGGCAGTGATTCTCTTTGGTTCAAACAGTTGAAGTTAGAACTCCGCCTGGTACATCGGTTTACTATGAATGCAATAGTTTTGTCAGTCGCATTGACTTTAGCCTGCACAGCAGCCGCCTTTAACGATCCGCTACTCGTCGAGTTAACAAATGGAGAGCTTCGCGGACGCGATAAAGGATTCTACTACAGCTTTGAGTCGATACCTTATGCACAGCCACCCATCGATGCCTTGCGCTTGGAAGATCCAGTTCCATATGGAGGAATATGGGAGCATACCTTCGATGCCACCAAGCCACCGACTGAGTGTCTGCAGTGGAACCAATTCATACAACAGCCTGACAAACTAACGGGCAGCGAGGACTGTCTGACCGTCAGCATCTACAAGCCAAAGAACGCTAGTCGGAAGAGCTTCCCGGTCGTGGCAAATATTTTCGGCGGTGCGTGGACCTTCGGCAGCTCGCTAGATGATGGAGTTGAGCTTATTATGAATAGGGGCAATGTAATAGTAGCGAAGATCAACTACAGAGTGGGTCCACTTGGGTTTTTAAGCACCGGCGACAACGTACTACCTGGAAACTATGGTCTAAAGGATCAGCGACTCGCAATCCAATGGATCAAGCAGAACATTGCTCGGTTTGGTGCAGATCCAGAGAATATAATTCTTCTTGGTTTCGGTACAGGTGGTTCTTCGGTACATCTGCAGCTTATGCATAAGGATATGGAGAAGATAGTGAAGGGCGGCATCTCAATTAGTGGAACAGCGACGTCTCCCTTTGCTGTGCAGCCTAGCGGGCGGGAGCTGTCATTTAAATATGCCAAAATATTGGGTTGCGACAACGCTGAAACATCAACTGAGCTGAAGGAATGCCTGAAAAAAATAAAAGCCGACGACTTCGTCAGTGCCCTAAGACATCTAAAAGTCTTTGACTATGTACTCTTTGGTGCATTTAATCCAGTCATTGAGTCTTCTGAGTCGGACAGTGCTTTCCTCACCGAATTTCCTATCGAGACTATCAGGAATGGAAGATCTGCCCAAGTACCTTGGTTGGCCAGCTACACCACGGAGAATGGAATCTATAACGCTGCCCTGTTGCTGCAAAGGGACTCCAATGGAAATGCAAGAATAGAAGAGCTCAAATTTCGATGGAATGAGCTAGCCCCATACTTCTTCTCATATCCTTACCTATGGAAACGATCTGAGAGGGATAACCGTTCCCGAAAACTAAAACTGAAATATCTTGGCTTTAAAAATTTCAGTGTCGAAAACTATTTCGACGTCCAGCGTATGTTCACAAATGAGCTGTATAAGAACGGCATCGAAGTGGCCTTAGATGCACATCGGAGGTATGGCAGCAGCCCCGTTTATGCTTATGTCTACGACAATCCGGCAGATAACTCGTTCACACAGTTCCTTTCGAGACGCACAGATCTGTTTCTGGGTAAAGTATTTGTTTAATGCCAAAAGCCAATAGAGGCACCTGAAACTAATCTTGATTTAATGATTCACAGGCACGGGATTGGGCGACGATTACTATTTAATGTTTAGCAATCCAATTCGCAATCCTTTGAGAGCGGACGAGAAAATCATTTCACAAAAGCTAGTCAAGTTGGTTGAGGAGTTTGCCCAAGCCGGAAACTTGACCTACGATAACTGCGTGTTCCCAGACAACCGTGGCAAACGACAGTTCCAGCTGGTGGCCATCAAACGTACCCAATGCGAAGTGCTGGAAGCGAAGTATTTACCCGATAAGGTGTCCAACAATCTACCACTATCCCCAGTTGTCGTACAATAAGCGCCTTTACACTAGAATTATTTTTTTTTTATTATTAATTGTCGCCATCAAATATTCAATATGAATAAGAAAAAACAAAAAAAAAATACACAAAACCTAACATTTCTTATTCTTTTTGATTAAAACAAAAACTTTGTGACTATTGCAATTCTTTTGAAAGTGAATCGAGAGTCGGAATGAATGCAAGAAGAGCTGAATATATAGTTATGTTTGCAGTTAAATGTTGCGAATAGAAGTTGATCGTTGGTTAAGATAGAGGTTTGACTTGATTCGATTGAATTAAAGGTGTTTCTGATAACACGAACATGGCTTTAATAATTTAAGTTTAACGTTTAAGTTGGGTAAATAAAGTTTTCATTATAATTTGCTTTTTATGCTACCAAATCAGGTGCTACCAAATCACTACAGCTTCTGATAGCAACTCTTTGCATGTTGGCAGGTAGCACATCCTAGAATAGGATGACTTCATACAATTGTAACCAAACGCTTCAACAATATTTAAGCTTATATAATTATTAGATTGTAATGTACGTAGAAGTATTTCAAAGTCAATTCTGTACAAATGCGAATTTCAAGCACCGTGAAAGGCATCAGCACTTACGTGCTACATGTGTTAGCTTACTTGCTTGCAAGTGTCAAACTCATTATTTTTGTTAATCGCTCTTTACTTCTTTAGAGAAAGCCTTTGGAACGGATTTGATTTGACGCTGCTTTCCATGTGCAAACAAACTAATCATAAAAAGGCAGTGATTCTCGTTGGCTAAAACAGTTTGCCTTGGATAACGCCATGAATACTGTCATCTTGGCAATCGTTTTGTTAACGGCCTGCGCACCATCTGCCTCAAGCGATCCGCTACTCGTCGAGCTAGCAAATGGAGAACTACGCGGACACGACAACGGCAATTACTACAGCTATGAGTCAATACCTTATGCAAAGGCACCCATCGATGACTTGCGCTTGGAAGATCCAGTTCCTTATACAGGAAGATGGGACCAAGCCTTCGATGCCACCAAGTCACCGACTGAGTGTCTGCAGTGGAACCAATTCATACAACAGCCTGACAAACTAACGGGCAGCGAGGACTGTCTGACCGTCAGCATCTACAAGCCAAAGAACGCTAGTCGGAAGAGCTTCCCAGTCGTGGCAAATATTTTCGGCGGAGCGTGGACCTTTGGCAGCTCGCTAGAGGATGGAGTTGAACACTTCATGGACAGCGGCAATGTAATAGTAGCGAAGATCAATTACAGAGTGGGTCCACTTGGGTTTTTAAGCACCGGCGACAACGTACTACCCGGAAACTATGGTCTAAAGGATCAGCGACTCGCAATCCAATGGATCAAGCAGTACATTGCTCGGTTTGGTGGAGATCCAGAGAATATAATTCTTCTTGGTTTCGGTACAGGTGGTTCTTCGGTTCATCTGCAGCTTATGCACAAGGATATGGAGAATATAGTGAAGGGCGGCATCTCAATTAGTGGAACAGCGACGTCTCCCTTTGCTGTGCAAAGTAGTGGACGTGAGGTCGCTTTCCGATTTGCTAAAATCTTGGGTTGTAACAACTTTAAACGTTCATCTGAACTGAAAGAGTGCTTCAAAAGAACAAATGCGAACGATTTCGTTAGTGCCGTTCAGAAGCTCCATGTCTTTGACTATGTACCATCTGCAGCATTTATTCCCGTCGTGGAGTCCCATGATTCGGATAATCCGTTCCTCACCGAATTTCCTATAGAGACTATCACGAGTGGAAGATTTGCCCAAGTGCCTTGGCTGGCCAGCTACACCACGCAGAATGGAATCTATAATGCTGCACTGTTGCTGCAAAAGGATTCCAATGGAAAGGAAAGAATTTTGGAGCTAAACTCTCGCTGGAACGAGCTAGCTCCGTACTTTTTATTTTACCCAAAGGACTTGAATCAGTTCGAGAAAAATTTCCGCTCTCGGAAACTAAAGCTGCAATATCTGGGCTACAGAAACTTTAGCGTCGAAAACTATTTCGACGTCCAGCGTATGTTCACAAATGAGCTGTATAAGAACGGCATCGAAGTGGCCTTAGATGCACATCGGAGGTATGGCAGCAGCCCCGTTTATGCTTATGTCTACGACAATCCGGCTGACAGTTCGTTCACACAGATACTTTCGAGACGAATAGATCTATTCTTGGGTAAAGTATTTAGCAAAGATGCCAACCAGCTGTATTAACTTATGTCTATTAAACTGCTCACAGGCACGGGTATGGGCGACGACTACTATCTCTTGATGAGCAATTCGTTGCGTGGAGAGATGCGAGCTGATGAGAAATTGGTTTCATGGAAGCTAATCAAGATGGTAGAACAGTTTGCTGAGACCCGAAATCTGGCCTACGACGACTGCGTATTCACGGACAACCGACGCAAAAGACACTTCCAGCTGGTGGCCATCAAACGTACTCATTGCGAGCTGGTGGAAGCGAGACATTTGCCTGAAACTGAGTCGGACGATTTGCCAACTTCCCCAGTGGTAATATACTGATTCGATGTATATTAACAAGTCAATCAATCAATCAATCAATTAGTCGATGGGTCCATTAATGTCGTAGTGGGTGCAGTTGGTAATTAAATCAATACATTGCAAAACAACTTCAAGCAAAGTATTTTTCTTGGTATCTTATAATTATATATCTAAATGAGCTAATGAAATATACCCTGAACTCATTGAAAATGGAAAATCAGGGTATAATGGTTTTGTGTAAATGTATGTAATAGGCAGAAGGAGGCGTGGCAGCCGCCATAAAGTATATATATTCTTGATCAGGACGACAAGTCGAGTCGCTTCAACGCCATCCGTCTGTCAGCACCTATAAGAGCTAGAGACTTTAAATTGCTTCAAATTATCGATAAGTGTTCTCGATTTATTGTTATCGATTAAAAATGATCGAAATGTAGTTATTAATGTATATATTTTACGGCATAAGATATAGAGCCTCCAAATTTTGTATTTTGTTTTATTTTTATTTTGTTTTTTCTCCAAATTTTTTATATGTAAGTGCAGATATCTCTACGCCTGACACAGTTTGAAAGCTAGAAGTCCACAATGTAGTGAATGAGTTACTGCTGAGTGCCATGCTTACTAGTGGTGCTAGATATTTGGAGTATGTACTAGTCTAGACAACCCCAGTACACAAATATAAAGTATATATTTGCGATCTACACAAAGCAAATCGGAAAAGGGTTTCGCGCTTGCAAGTAAATTAGTTTTGTTCACAAACTATTTATTTTAATGACATTGATTTGTTATAGTTTTTATTGCTGGTCAAATGTCTGTCGCTAGTGTAGATTGGTGGCCAAGTGTCACATTTTTATTTGATATTTGATCGGTTTTTTAGGTTGAATGAAAGTGGAACCAATCAAAAGTGTTTAAAAAGCAGAAACGTTTGAAGATTCCCCACAAAAGCTCAGAGTCAGCCAGACCTGCTTTAGTTTAACTTGTGATCCCGTTTAGTGAAGCTATGAAATACATCGTTTTCCTTATCGTGTGCCTATGCGCAGCAGCCACGTTTGCTGACGAGCTGTTAGTTGAGTTGCCTTTTGGGACATTGCGTGGACGCGACCGCGGTGGCTATTATACCTATGAGTCGGTGCCGTACGCACTGCCACCCGTTGGTCCGCTGCGCTTCGAGCCACCTCAGCCCTTTGTTGGAGAGTGGCATGAGACGTTTGATGCTACAAAGCCGGCGGCAGAGTGCCTGCAGTGGAGCCATTTTGTCACGACACCCGATCAATTGACGGGCAGTGAGGACTGTCTGACCGTCAGCATTTACAAGCCAAAGAACGCCTCACGCACCAGTTTCCCGGTGGTGGCAAATATATTTGGTGGCGCCTGGTCATTCGGTGGATCGGTCCAAGACGGAGCTAGGGAGTTTATGGAGAGTGGCAATGTGATTGTTGTGAAGATAAACCATAGAGTGGGAATTCTCGGCTTTGCAAGCACTGGCGATGCGGGCTGGTCGGGCAATTATGCACTCAAGGATCAACGCTTGGCGATCAAGTGGATCAAGAAATACATTTCCTATTTCGGTGGCGATGCCAAGAACATGTTGCTACTTGGTTTTTCCTCGGGAGCAGGCTCAGTGCATTATCAGCTACTGCACGAGGACATGCGCGACTTAAGGGGCGTCTACTCCATGAGCGGAAACTCTCTGGAAGGGTGGGCAGTGCAGCCAAGTCCTCGTGATCAAACATTTGAATTGGGCCGAGTCCTCGGCTGTGGCACTCCCAATAGCACAGCAGTTCTGAAAACGTGTCTAAAGGCGGTGAATGCGAATGAATTAGTGAGAGCCTTTACCCATTTCCTTCTATTCAACTACGTCCCCTTTGCTCCGTTTTCTCCCGCTGTGGAACCCGAAGATGCGGTTGATCCTTTCATAACCCAGCTACCCATTGACATCATCAAGAGTGGCAAGTTTGCTCAGGTTCCCTGGTTAGCAGGCTATTGCCAAGATGAAGGCATCTATAATGCGGCATCATTGCTGGAGAAGTTGCCCAATGGCAAGGAGAGGCTCTTTGAGCTAAACACGCGCTGGTATGAGCTGGCTCCTTACTTCTTCTCGTACCGTAACACCCTGAATAAGAGAGAACGCGATGAACGCTCCCGAAAGCTTAAGGAACAATATTTGGGGAATCACAACTTCAGTCTGGAGAACTACTATGAAGTGCAACGCATGTTCACAAACGAAATGTTCAAGAATGGCGTCGAACTGGGAGTAGATGTCCAGCGCACTTATGGAAAGAGCCCGGTCTATGTGTACATCTACGACAATCCAGCTACTCAATCTATTGGCCAACTCATTGCGAGGCGCACTGACGTAGTCCTAGGTAGTTATTTTTGCTGACAGTTTAAGGCCAGCTGTATCAACTAATGACAATTGATCAATCCACAGGCACGGCTCATGGTGATGATTATTTCCTGATGATGAATAATCCAATCCGCGAGCCGCTGCGAGCCGACGAGAAACTCATTGCCTGGAAACTAGTGAAAATGGTCGAAGGTTTTCTTCAAACGGGCCAATTCGTCTATGACAACTGCGTCTTCAGGGACAACGTGGGCAAAAAGCAGTTCGAGCTAGTGGCTATCCAACGCACCGGCTGCACGAACCTACAAGCGGACCGCTTGCCCGACTTCGTGTCCAACAGTCTGCCGAAAACACCCATAGTACCAACATAATAAAAAAGTTTTGAACGTTTTATATATCAATTGGTGATATGCCACAATAAACTCTAACTGGTTTGGCTAAAAGCAAAAACGCAAGCAACAAAAACTGTGACTACTTCCAACTTTATGAATTGCTAATGATAATATTGCTAATTTTAAGCAAATCGAATCAGGAAAGTGAACTTGACTTGATATTTTTGATTACATTTTATTTAGCTTTTCATTTGTATTTATATTTTTATTTTTTATTTTTAATTACAACGACCATACAAGCCACATTTCAAATTCTACACAGCAAGAAACGCTAAATCAAAAAAAAAAAAAAACAGTTTTTAATAATACATAAAAAAATAAATAAAAAATGAATTGCTTTACGCATTTGCTTTTCAGCTCAGCTAACCCGCATTGGCATACATTATATATTAAAGTAGTTTGTATAATAGCTAGTATATATGCACAAATAGATAATTCGTTTCAGTACAATGTTATTCTCAAGCTATACTCAGTGGGTGCGTGAATGTATATATTGGCTGAACAAACAGCACCCTTTACATGTCAATCATAGTAATCTTGTTATTCAGCTAACCATTTAAAATCTGCTGTCACATCGATTGTCATACAACTATTGAGAATAGGAGAGCGAGTCTCATATTTCATGTTCATATAATTAAATTTGTGGCATGCTAGAGATTTAATTGAGAATTAATCTGATTTGCATGCATATAAAGCTAAACTGGCCTGAGACTAGACTAGTGTGAATCAAGTCTCGGTTGTGTAAGAACCATGAAAAGAGACATTTGCTCGATCGCTTTGCTTTGTCTAGCGACGGCAGCGGCTGTTAATGATGAACCGCTGATAGTGGAGCTGCCAAATGGAAAAATTCGTGGACGCGATAACGAAGGGTATTACAGCTACGAGTCAATACCCTATGCGGAGCCACCTATGGGGGAGCTGCGCTTCGAAGCTCCGCAGCCATACGAGCGCCAATGGAAGGAAGTGTTTGACGCTACCACGCCTCCCAATTTCTGCATCCAATTGAATCAGTTTGTCGAAGGCGCACAGAAGTCCATCGGCGTTGAGGATTGTCTTACTGTAAACGTCTATAAGCCAAAGAACTCGAGTCGTAGCTCGTTTCCGGTTGTTGTCAACATCCATGGCGGAGCTTTCATGTTTGGTGGACCCGTGGACCATGGCCAAGAGCCGATTATGGCCAGTGGAAATGTGATTCTCGTGAAGATTGCCTATCGAGTAGGTCCGATAGGTTTTCTCAGCGCAGGCGACGCTACATTGTCGGGAAACTTTGGACTCAAGGATCAGCGCTTGGCTCTGCGTTGGATCAAGCAGAACATAGCTCGCTTTGGAGGAGAACCAGAGAATATAATGGTGCTTGGTCACTCTGCTGGTGGTGCGTCGGTACATCTACAGATGCTGCAGGAGGAGTTCAGCCAGTTGGCAAAGGTGGCTGTGTCATTCAGTGGAAATGCCCTCGATCCTTGGGTCGTACAACAAGGAGCACGTCGACGCGCCTTTGAGGTGGGTCGCATTGTGGGTTGCGGCTTGCAAAGCGACTCTGTGGAACTCAAAAAGTGCCTGCAGTCAAAGGATGCCTCAGAAATAGTTGGAGCTGTGTCGGAGTTCCTGGTCGTTGACTATGTGCCTTTTGCTCCATTTTCACCGGTGGTAGAGAGCGAGGAAGTAGCTGAGCCTTTCATCACTAAGCATCCAATCGATATCATCAAGAGCGGAAAGTTCGGTCAAGTACCCTGGCTAACCAGCTATACTCAGGAGGATGGTACTTACAACGCTGCTCTTCTGATGGCCAAACAACTCAATGGCAATGAGCTGATTGAGGATCTGAACAGTCGCTGGTTTGAATTGGCGCCCTACTATCTGTTCTATCGTGACTCTAAGAAAACAGTTGACGAAATGGATGACTACTCTCGTGATCTTCGACAGCAGTATCTAGGGGACCGAAACTTTAGTGTGGACAGCTATTTGGACGTACAGCGCTTATTCACAGATGTACTGTTCAGGAATGATACCCTCCGATCTATAGATCTGCATCGCCAACATAGCAAGAGTCCCGTTTACGGTTATGTCTACGATAATCCGCCAGTTCGGGGAAGTGCACAAATTTTAGCTCGACGGGAGGACATTTATTTTGGTAGAAGACAAAATAATGAGTACTTATAAAGAATGCCGTTACTGATACTAATTTCTCTGCTTATAGGCACAGGACATGGCGATGATTATGTTTTGATATTTGACAAGCCAACTAGTCAACCCCGCGAGGACGAGAAGATAATCTCTAAGAATTTTATACGCTTGCTGGAAGAGTTTGTGCAAAGCGATAATGGGTCCCCGATTTATGACGCTTGTGTGTTTCCAAATAATATTGGCGAGGAGCAGCTGCAATTACTTCTAATTAAGACCAACAGCTGCGAGATCTTAAAATTAAATACAATTGAATAGACAATGTAAATAGAGTCATAACCTAGGGCTAGGTGAATATATATAGCTGTTGTGTCTTTGGAAATGTATACAAAATGGATAACAATTCGTTCCACATTTGAAACTCAAAATAAATGAAGTTTTCGTCTAAGCCCTCAACAGAAATCAGAAACATCTTTCACAGTTCAACAGTAAAGATCACAAAGCATCGCATGTGGATCGGTGATCTGCACCACCTCTGGTAGGCAGTGTTAATAACTAATTTCATGATGTAATTTCGCTTTTGAATGTGCGCGATTTGCAAGATCAGAGTTTGTCTAATTCGTACATCAGTCCAATTAGTCGCGGATCATTTGGATATTCAGTGTATAAAAGATGATTTATTTTGTCAATTTAGCATAGTTCGTATCGAGCTCTGGCGCAGTGTACACCATGAGTGTTATAGACTACCTCCTAGTTCCAGTGCTTATCGGGTCAGTTCTCGCTACAGATCCGCTGCTGGTGGAACTGCCTCGTGGGAAACTACGGGGACGCGATAACAAAGAATATTACAGTTACGAATCGATTCCTTATGCGGAGCCACCTCTCGGCAAGCTGCGATTTGAGGCACCAAAGCCCTATGCTCGCCCATGGAAGGAAGTATTTGATGCTACCACGCCTCCCGTGTCCTGCATTCAATGGAATCAGTTTGTCGAAGGCGCAGATAAGATGATCGGTAGCGAGGATTGTCTGACTGTAAGCGTGTACAAGCCAAAGAACTCGAGTCGCAGCTCGTTTCCAGTTGTAGCAAATATTCATGGCGGTATCTTCATGTTTGGTGGACCCGCAGAGCAGGAACATGAGTCGATAATGGCCAGTGGAAATGTGATTCTCGTGAAGATTGCATACCGACTAGGTCCGATAGGTTTTCTCAGCGCAGGCGACGCTACATTGTCGGGAAACTTTGGACTCAAGGATCAGCGCTTGGCTCTGCGTTGGATCAAGCAGAACATAGCTCGCTTTGGAGGAGAACCAGAGAATATAATGGTGCTTGGTCACTCTGCTGGTGGTGCGTCGGTACATCTACAGATGCTGCAGGAGGAGTTCAGCCAGTTGGCAAAGGTGGCTGTGTCACTCAGTGCGAATGCTCTTGATCCTTGGGCTGTGCAACAAGGAGCACGTCGACGCGCCTTTGAGATGGGTCGCATTGTGGGTTGCGGCTTGCAAAGCGACTCTGTGGAACTCAAAAAGTGCCTGCAGTCAAAGGATGCCTCAGAAATAGTCGGAGCTGTGTCGCAGTACCTGGTCGTTGACTATGTGCCCATTAACCCGTTTGGGCCAGTGGTGGAGCCAGTCGATGCGCCTGAGTCTTTTCTCACTCAGTATCCCATTGATATCATTAAGAGTGGAAAGTTTTCAAAAGTTCCTTGGCTCGTTTCTCATACCCAAGAGGATGGTGCTTACAACGCAGCTGCTCTCTTGGCTAAGCAGCCCAATGGAAAGGAGCTGATCGACCAGCTCAACCAGCGCTGGTTCGAGTTGGCGCCTCTCTTATTGTTCTATCGTGACTCTAAGAAAACAGTTGACGAAATGGATGCTTACTCTCGTGATCTACGACAACAGTACTTGGGGAATCGAAACTTCAGCGTTGAGAATTATTTGGACGTACAGCTTTTATTTACAGATCTGATATTCAGGAATGGAACCCTACGATCCATAGATCTGCATCGTAGGCATAGCAAGAGTCCCATTTACTACTACGTCTATGACAATCCACCTGTCCAGGGCATTGCGCAAGTTTTGTCCAAACGCAATGATATTGATTTTGGTAAGGCAGAAAAATATTTGAATATATTGTAGCTAAGCCATTACTAATATCAAGTTATTATTATGCTATAGGCACAGCACATGGGGATGATTATGTTCTAATGTTTGCCAAGCCCAACAGTCAGTCCCGAGACGAGAAGATGATTTCTAATAATTTTATACGCATGCTGGAAGGCTTTGTTCAAAGTGACAAAGCATCGTTGACCTATGACAATTGTGTGTTCGAAGATAATGTTGGCCAAGGTAAACTTCATTTGGTCCACATAAAGTCCGACTCCTGTGAAAAAGTAGAAGTCAATTCCATACGTTAAAAATAAATCAAAACTTATAATATTTAAATATATATATAAATAAATGTATATATATGTTATATAAATTGTATATTTGTCGATGAGAACCGAATTTAAGCGGTTTAATAAGAAACCTGTTCTGTTAACTTTTGAAACAATATTTATTATAAGCCTTTCAAATGTTAACAGAGGCCAGATAATTACACGCTATCAGCGAAGAGAGAGTCATTCTGAGAATCAAAATAAAACAAACGCTGACAATCTCCGCTGGGCACAGTTCACATTCTGAGTTGACAGAGTGAGGGTCATGAAAGATAACACAATACGAATTTCGTTGCTGTGCCTCTGGGCAACTGCTGCTACTTTAGCAGATCCAGTTTTAGTTGAGCTGCCACATGGAACACTTCGTGGTCGCGATAATGGTGCTTATTATAGCTATGAGTCGATACCCTATGCAGAGCCTCCTGTCGGCGAGCTTCGCTTTGAGGTGCCGCAACGCTACTCCCAGCATTGGACGGAAGTTTTTGATGCCACGCATCCTCCAGTTGAGTGCATACAGTGGAACCAACAAATCGATCAAGTGGATAAACTGATAGGCGTCGAGGACTGTCTGACAGTCAACATTTATAAGCCAAAAAACTACAGCCGTAGCTCATTTCCCGTAGTGGTCAACATTCATGGCGGCGCCTTTATGTTCGGCCAAACACAGGGTAGCGGGCACGAGGCACTTATGGCCAGCGGAAATGTGATTGTGGTAAAGATCACCTACCGCTTGGGTCCATTGGGTTTTCTCAGTAGTGGCGACAGCGCTTTGCCAGGCAACTTTGGCTTAAAAGATCAACGGCTTGCTTTGCAGTGGATCAAGGACAATATAGAGCGGTTTGGCGGAGAGCCAGGAAATATTCTAGTGGTTGGCTTCTCTGCAGGAGCAGCCTCGGCGCATCTACACCTATTGCAGCAGGATTTTAAGCAGCTCGCAAAGGCGGCCGTCTCATTAAGTGGGAATGCTCTAGTTCCTTGGGTCATGCAGCAAAGTGGACGACGACGCGCCTTTGAAATGGGTCGAATTGTTGGCTGCGGCTTACTGAAGGACTCAACAGAGCTGAAAAAGTGCTTGAAAGCGAGGGATGCCTCGGAAATTGTGAGAGCCGTAAGAGAATTCTTGGTTTTTAACTATGTGCCCTTTACTCCATTTGGACCGGTGGTAGAGCCAGTCGATGCGGCTGACCCTTTCCTTACTCAACATCCAATTGACATCATTAAGAGTGGAAAGTTTTCACACGTTCCTTGGCTCGTTTCCCACAGTCAAGAAGATGGTTCTTACAACGCAGCTATTCTCCTGGCAAAGCAGCCCAATGGAAAGGAACTGATCGAGGAACTCAACAATCGCTGGTACGACTTGGCGCCTTATTTATTTTTTTATCGCGACTCTAAGAAAACTATAGAGGAACTGGATGACTACTCGCGCGACCTGCGTCAGCAGTATCTGGACAATCGAAACTTCAGCGAGGAGAACTACTTGGCTGTGCAGCGCATTTTCACAGATGCGCTGTTTAGGAATGACACCCTACGATCCATAGACTTGCATCGCCATCACAGCAAGAGTCCCATATACTACTATGTCTACGATAATCCTGCGAGTCGTAGCGGCGCAGAATTGCTGGCAAAGCGAAATGATATTCAAATTGGTAAATAAAAAAATAATATTGCACTTACTTTTGTTAACTCTCCTTCTTACAGGCACCGGACATGGGGATGATTACTTTCTACTCTTTGAAAATCAATATCGGCAACCTCTGCGCCCTGACGAGGAAATAATATCAAACAGTTTTATTAAAATGCTAGAAGAGTTTGCCGAAAGCGACAATGGGTCTTTGGCCTATGACGATTGCGTCTTTCCCAATAATATTGCACAGGAGCAGGTGCAATTCGTCTTAATTAAGCGTCACAGCTGCGAGATTTTAAAGTTAGATTAGATTGCTTAAAGAGCAGTCTAACTTGCTGCAGTAAGTAATGTGTTCTAAAGATAATTAAATAAAAATATAAGTAAATGTCTGATGATATTTGATATTCGACAAATTACAAAATAAAGTATTTAACAACAATTTGTTTAATTCAAATATATAATATTACATAATTATATACATTTTGGGTTCATAAATAAACATTTATTCCATTAACTTGTCATAGCTTCTGTCGAGTTCTAGTCAACTGCAGAGTATTCTCCGTGACTCGATTAATTTGAGTTATGAAGTAAAGCTCAACCGAACTCGCATATTAAATTTTGTTTAATTATCCATTAAAATGCAATTAGTCCCAAATAAAGCTGGATAAATGATAAACAAAATACTTCAGAGCAATGATCCAAATAACATTATTCACGAACAGGTTTTTCTCGAAATGAGTTGAGAGAAATATGAAGATTCAATGTTAAAATGCAGAGCGTTTAATTACAGTTTGTCGTTAGCACGCAGTTAGGTTTTGTTCTCGTACAATTGTTGTTCTCGAGAATGGTAATCCCTGCTAACTCCTGAGTGCTGTTTAGTGCTCTCCTTTTTCTTAGAGTTCAGCTGGTTTTTCCCCAGCACGAATGTCACTTTATGGCCCACATGCATTTCGTTTAAGCGGCTTAGAAATTTCTGGTTTGTGGTGTGTTATGCGAATTCAGGTTTCTTTTCTTGCTTCTTAAGTTGTGTTGTCCTGGGAGGGAAACAGTAGAGAGATGGGTCCCAAAGCTACGTGAATGCAAATTTCAAATACCCAAACAACGCACAGCAAATTAAAGCAAACTAGAGTACTCTTAGCAGGTGAGTTGAATAGATAAATACGGTATGAGAGTTACGCTTAAATTCCCTCTATGTGTAGTTTGAATATAAAAAATAATTCTAATTATTATAGACACTGTGTAGACTGAGTGTAGAGATCAAAGACATCTGTAATTCTCTTTGAACTGGTTTTTTTTTTCAACATCTATGATACCTCCTAACACATGTTTTTTGTGCAGGGTATAGCAACAAAAGAAAAAAAAATAAAAATACATAAATACAAGAGAGAGAAGAATTTTGATAAAACTTTGAAAACAGCAAACAAACGGCAAATACTTTTGAGCTGAAATGCGTAAAAGAGGATTGTGGAGCAGCTTGGAATCTGAAAGGCGTGCCTTGCATATTCTATGATAGTTAATTATGTGCCTGATGTTGTGTATTTCACAATTTTCAGATTTATTTGGGGAAATTAGCCAAAAACGCAGTTAAGGGGCGCAGCGATGCAGCAGCTCAGCTCCGCTCAGCGCGGAGAGGGAAGGTTGGCTTGCTGGAAAATATGAAAAATAACTTACGCCTTTTATGTGCGAAATATTGAAATATTAGGCCGGCAGGATGAAAGGGAAAAGGAGGCAGCAAGAGGACCAGAGCCGACTGGGAGCGAACCGGACCCAAAGGATTCATCAGCGGTAACAGCTGTTGACGGCGCACTCGGCACTCGGCGCTGCCAAAAATTTTAGCATTTTGCGATGATGTATCGTTGGCATCATTATAACAGCTGCCGTTCCGGATCCTAACTGGCAGTCCCCAGTCTAACCCGCTGCCATGGGCTCTCTGTCCGCTACCAGTAGTTGGGCTGAATGAAATTTGGATGCGTTTTGCCGGCTCTGACATGGTCTGGCTTGGTCTGGCCTGGTTTGGGGCTATTGGGCAACGGCTTGTGCGTGCCTTGGGTACTTGTTGTTATATTTATCACAGCAGCGTACTTTATCTTGCCGGCACAGCCGCGCCCCAGACCCGCCCACAAATGGCATCAGTCAGCAGCTGCTCAAATCACCAAGCCAACAATTTTACATTTTCCAGACTAAATATATACATCTCTGATACATATATATAGCATATGTATAAGAAGAAAAAAAAATATTGTTGCGTTATTTATTGAGTCCTTTTTTGCGTGTCGAGCTGGAAATTAAACTTGCATTATGGCGGCGTGGGGCCACACTTGTATCATCAGGAAACTTTCTCTATATTTCATAATACTTATGTAGAGGCCCAATAAAAGCTTAACAGATGTTTCGGCCTTACAAATTTGATGTTTATGAGCCCAACGAATGCTCTCTGGCGTGCATTTTTAATGATTCTGCCCCACTTTCTTTTAGGTTTTTTTTTTGATAAATTGTAATAAAAAACGCTTCGAACATGTGCAGAAAACGAAGCCCTTTTCCAGCCATCAGCTGCTAGCAGGCATTTAACGGCAGTTGCCAGCCGAACTTTTGGTCTAAATGTACCTTCCGGGTTCGCATCAGAGGCTAGTTTAAGCATACAGAGCTGGTAAGTCTTTAATGCATGACAACTCTATAATAGGAATGTCCTCGAAATAGGGCCGACACACATTGAAGCTTATGTCAAGGATATTAATTAAAATGCTATTTACATACGCGATATTAAGCTACAGACAGTTAGAGTGTCATGGCTGTAGCGAACAGTCGAGCTGGGCAACAGCCTTCTCAATGTCAATGCGACATAAATGCAATGCCAAATGGTCAAAACACTGCCAAAATGTGCATAATTTGATGAAATGTACTCCCCAGTGTGCTTATAATTAATTAACGTGCACAAATGGTTTGGCACACGTATGTAGTGCAAATCGAATGCCAGTGGACAAATATATCTACATCCAATAATGAGGCATGGATTAACTTCATTTTATTATCGCATATCTATTATGGCTATGCTTCAAATTTCGCATGCTGAGAACTTTGATTAAATATCTATTTATATTATAAATTTATTTAATATAATTATATTATTAATATATATAGAATATTTAAATTACGTAAAACAATACTTGCTATGCACTCCTAGTACTGCGTAAGTTATATATTTATATTGTTTTATTTTAGACTTTAAATATATATAAAAATGTTATTTCAAAGAAAAAAAGAAACAAATGCATCTTGTAGAGTTTTTCTTCTTTAGTTGTAAAGATAATATATAGAGCTGATATTCATTAACTAAGACATTCCATTTATATACATTTTCAAAGTTTTACTTTCACCTAAATTTGTTCTCTTGTTTATTTAAAAAGCGCTGCAATAAGGAGAGTATTCATAAGAATGTTGCATTTTGTCAAGGACAGCGAAAAGAGAATATGAATTAATATAAAAGCGAGTGAGTCGCTATGCCCCACTTTACCCCTTTGTCAGCAGACATCATGATTGTCGAGTGCTTCTGCGTTGATAAACTCACAAAGCACAAGGGCTTGCTTAGCCGGAAATAGGCCGCGGCTGTGCCTGGTATCCTTGGCAGTCCTCTTTATCCTTTATACAAAATCAAATAAAGTAAATAAAAATATGTCGAAAGCGAACAGCAACGACAAAAAAAGACACAAAGTCAACAAAGCGGCTTGGCCTCGTCTTGTGTTCTAGTCTGGCAGGGTGCGCAATAAAAGAATGCTTACGATTTATTGATTTCATATTAACACACACACAGGCACCCAAACATGTCGCTATAGATCAAGGCCTGTGCATAAATTTTATGCCTGAAAGTATGCAACAATCTCTCAGATTGTCTCATGTGTACGTGTGTGAGTGCCATTGAGCGTGTGTGTGTGTGACGTCGAGGTTAATGTCATGATTTCAATTTGTCAGCTGCAAGCCCCTGCCGCCCCGCCGTCCATTCCTCCACAGAACAGCAACGCACACAGAAAAAACGAATCGAAATGTGGGTCACTTTTTCGGTTTCACCCAGACGCTGTCCGGGTGCGCGGGTAATGCACTGCAGTATGGCCAGAGGGGCGATGGCGCCGGAACAACATCTACTCGTGCTAATGCTCCGGGCAAACATACATAGAGAATTTTTAAATGACCGCTAATTGATACACAATCAAAACGCTCAAATAGTCAATTTCATTTTCTTTCTAGCTTTGAAAGGTTCGCAACTGGCAGTATTTTCCCTTTAGTTAGCTATATTAGAGTAGTCCAAATGTGGGGATTATCTAATTAGTGAATTTAATAAGATATTTTCCACAAATAAATAGAAAGACTTAACAAAACTTGTAAAGCGACTATAAAATCTACTTAAATAGTTAATAGTTTCAGAGAAAAAAATTTGCAGATTACAAAAATATATGTATCATTTATATAGCATAACTTAGCTAATAATTTGCGTAATTAAATCACAATTCATCAGTTGGGCCAAAGCAATTGAATTATTGTAAACCATAATTCTGGCAATGGATGCCAAAGTCAATAAGCACAACAAATGATAAGCTACTAATTTGTGCGCCAATGTTTAGACAGTTGTTGGCAACGGGTTTTCGCACACGCATACGCACACACGCACACACACACACACACATAGAAATAATTACGCTAATGTGCAGAGCAAATGCAAATACAAAAGATAAATAACAAACAGCTTTGAACATATCCATGGATTGGAGTCTGCTGGGGTAGTCACAGTTACAGCAGCAGTCACTGTCGCTGTCACTGTAGCAGTCACAGTTTAGATAACGAATGTTGAACAATTATGCCCGGATTAGGCTTAGCCAGTGCAAATATACGAGTGCAAACTGTGCAGGTACAGGTCAATTGGACAGCTGGCCAGGTGCTGTAGTTGGGATTTGCATAAATCCAAGCACATCTATTCAATAAGCACAGCCACTGGCAGCACATCACTTGACCAATCGGCTTTAAGACCACTTAATAACCAACATGGAAGGCGTTTAAGCATCGGCCCCTCCCACCTGCCCGCTCAGTATGCTGATTGCCCGCAGAGTTGGCATTGATTTGGGTTGCAAGCCAACCCAGCTCTGTGCCCCCTCTCTAATTCGTCTTAAATCTGCTATGCAAATCGAATACAACTAAATGTAAACACATACAAATGCAACTGGCTGCCGAACGTCTGTGTCTGTGTTCTCACTCTGTCCGCTATTGGCTGCCCCCTTTCTCTCTCTCTCTTGGCTTGTCTCTGGTGCTCAGCTACTTTCCAGATTTGAGCTCGAAGGGGTTCTCTAATACTCTGTCCGTTCGTCTGACTGTTGGCAAACTTTTGCTCGAACGGCTTAACTTTTTTGCACGTGTGCCGCTGTTGGGGGCAACAACACGAAAAAGAAGAAGAGCAAGAAGACACAAATGTAGAAGAAACAGAAAAGTAGACGAAAAAACATGTGAGGGCCAGATTGAGTTCATGGCTTCCAACATTTGTATGCAGCACCAGCAGCCCTCGGCAAATATACCCAACCATACAGACACCTTAACCACCCAGCACACACACACACACACATACGTATGCACTATTCCGTTGCGTTTCTTCTGTTTTGCTATTGGCCAAATTCTTTCTTAGCTCACAAAATCCTTTATATTGTTTTCGCATTTCATTCAGTTGAATTGTTTTTGCACATTCATCGCATTTTTAACAAACTTTCAACTAAAACAGATTTTATTACAATTTTCTGAGATATTTCATTTGCATGTAAAACAAAAGTAGAATATGGAAATTTAAATATGTTTTTATGTTTGAATTTTTCTTATTTTATTTTTTAAGTAATTCAAGTATCGGGTACAATACACATGTAAACAAAGACTCTTAAAGTTGTTTGCTGATCCACATAAATCCATAAATTTGAAACACATTTCTTTAAAACTGTTAACAAATTGCCACTATTTTATCTTTTTGGAAATTTGTCTGTGTTTAACCCATGAATCAACTTAATCAGTCATCATTGACGCAGTCAACATTGTAAAAGTTATCCTAGTCAAGGTTAGTTTCGGTCTGCTGCCAACAAAAGGCGGCTGAGTAATGTGTACGAAGTCGTTAAGAGGGAACAAAGAGACTCGGAAGCTGCTGTGCGCACTTCAGAAATACAGCTTAAGGAGAATTAGCGGCGGCTAATGAAAACGAAACCTTGGCTAAGATGAGCTGAGCAGGTAGGCAAGTAAACGGTAAATCACCCACGTACAGGTAGTGCAAAAGGGGAGGCAATAAACAACAGTGCAAAAGAAGTCAGCTAATTACACGCGCTCGAACCCAACGCAGACATCAACGCAGACGCAACACGCTCGCAGCTGAACATGTTGCGTGTCTCGTGGAGTTTGCTGCCAACTGCGGCTGCGCGGTTGGTTCGCTGCATTTCTTCGGCTTGGAAAATGGGTCAGGCTATAAAAAGACAAGTTCAAGGCGATCGCCGTTTCAGACGTCAACAGCAGCCGCAGCAGCAGCAACAACCAAACGCGTAGTGAAATCTCGAAGCAAACGAAAGTTTTGTCGGCCAACGAGCAAAGCAAATAAAATAAAAGAGAAGACAAAGAAATAACATTACACTCGAACTATTGCCGTGGTGCTCCATTGCAGTGCTGCAGGTGAATTGTGCCTTTTCGACCATCGCGTGAGAAACTCAAATCGTGCGCCACGAAATCTCGAGCGAGTGAACGAAGCTGCGTGATCCCTGTGAGTCTCGTTATCGTAACAAGCCTGTGCAACACTTGCAACTTTTAATTAATTTGAGCAGCCTGCGCTAAGCAGAAACACACAGGTAAGCAGCAATACAAATTGCTATATATTTTTTTCTAGAAAATGTTAAATTTGAATGCATGAGCATAGTAAGCCCTCGCGTTAGCTGATGTGTGACATTTAGACATTTAGACATTTATTGAACAGAAATGATTTAGTTGCAGAACAGTCAGTCTTAACAGGCAATTTCAGCATATATAATATATCTTTGAGAAATGTCAAACTGCAACTAAATATTATTTGTATTTATGTATTTCTGCACTCTCCACGTTTAGTTATTCTGATATAAATTGAAACAATTCATTTTAATCTTATTAATTTAAATACCTGGCAGTTTCTTCGATAATGAAATGTAGAGCTGCGTGAAATTGTGATACTAACTCAGCCTCAACTCCAATTGTTTTGCTTGCAATCGAAGGAAAAGCCTAATTATTTAGTTTATGATTTCTGGGATGCCAATTCATATTGAATTGTAGTCCAATTAAGTTAGATGCAGTGGGCCGATATTTAATTTCATGTGTGATTGGCATTTGGCATTTTGTCAGTTGCTGTTCACAATACTTCATTGAAAATGAAGGCAACTAATCAGCTTTGGAACGAGTAATCTTGATAGCTAGCCACACATAATATGTAGCCAAATCGATAAGCCGACTATTTGTGCAACTGGGAGAAATAACAGCAAATGCTAGACGAATATTTAGGTCAACGAAATAACAGAACCTGAAGCATAAAATTCTTAAAAGTGGCCAGCAAGAAATTTTTCGTTAAGCGAGTTAGCAACTTTGCATGAAAAAGCCAAAGCAAACAAAGCACACGCAACGGAGTTAAAGAATCGGACAGACAGGCAGACGAGCTAGCACCTGGTCGTGCTATGGACTGGCCAGAAGCAGGGGAGAGGCAGTCTGTAACTGGCGCACGCATTGACAGCCGTATGGAAAGGTGCATTGAGGCAAGCCGCAAACATCGAGCTGCACTGCCAGCCACTTTTTGGGCCACCCATTGACCCAAATGTGTGGCAAAAGAATTTCAAAGCCCGCACCTTAATAGCAGCACAGTCTATGCATATAACATAAAATATACAGACACATATATGTGTATGTGAGCCCATTTTTGTGGCTCTTTTGGCATGCCAATTAACGCCTTGCTTGAGGCTGCGTATTTGATTTGACTCCAAAGCTGAATTCAATGTTTGTTTTATACATTATTAATTGCCCATAAAAGGCAAACTGTCTCTCTCTTTCACTTGCTAAACATATCTAGTTGTCGTATGCCTTAACCCATTTTCCAACCACATTGCTTTGCTCAATTTGTCATATAAACTCCATGATTTTGACTTCCATATATATTTATATACATTTATTTATTTACTTCTTACCTCAGGCCCCTCTGACGCAGGCTAAAGCAAGTCTTTTTGTAACTTTCATTCATGCAAGACATTTGTTTGTGGCTTTTGTTGTTGTTCGTTTCTTTGGCATTTTGCGGCTTCTACTTTGTCAACATGGTCCGCTGTTGTTGTTGTTGTTGTTGCCCAGTTGGAGGTGAAAGTTTTCTTCAAGACGCTTAAAGCGTGTTCAATCAATTTGGCCAACTGCTAAATTTATAGCAAGTGTTGTTGCCTTTAGATAGTACATTTATTTATAAATATGGAAAAATATTTCTTTTTCAATGAGATTTTAAACGAGGCATATACAATTGCGTAGCCTAATAATATTTATTATAAAAGCCACAGAAGAAAATCATAATTTGCCGGCAAAATATAATTACAAAATAATTGAAAGCTATTGAAAATGTTTAAAATACATGAACATGAACTATATGTATATATATATATATATATATATATATATATATATATATATAGTATAATAGTATGTATATAAGGAGTAAATAAATAAATATATAAAAGTTTAGTATAATTTATATATATTCTTTAGTAATAGCAAATAATACTTCATAGAATAAAAATATTTAAAGACATTTTTTAAAATAATTTAATTATAGTTTTATATACTTTGTATTTCATAGAAAATTCAGAGACGATTTCTATGAGAAAAATGTAGTTTTCTGAAACAATATTCTGGCAAATAAAATAGAAAATATATATTTATATAGTGAAGCATAGCTTGTGTTCAAGCTTTTTATATATATATAGAATTATAAATAAAAAGTACTATATGATTTATATCATTGACTTTTATAATAATATATATCATAATATTATTGAATAATATATTTCAAAAGCAATAATTGAATTCATATATAGTTCGATTTCAATTTATGCAGAATGTGCAAATTTATTTTAATTTATATTTATAATTTGTAGTTTGAAGATCTTCACAGTCACACTCTGTCAATTGTCTAGCAAATCGTGACAGCTGCAATTTGGGCTTCGAGTGCAACTGTACATATAATTCACAAAAAATATAATAATAATAATAATAAGAGTTGCAATTGGTTCTGCTTTCATGACGCTTAAGTGTGATGTGCCCATTGGGGTCAGGTAAAAGTAAACTTGCTGCAAATGCAGTTGCTGCAGCTGTTGCATGACACATGCAACTTTCCTTTAATCTTGGCAAGGCCTAATCTTAAATATATAAATATATTTATATGTGTTTATATATATGAAAGGGCTCTTCGATTATGCTCAGCGCATTGCATAATTTGTTGCATTGGAAACCCGTTGGCACCTGTTACCAAATAGCCCATCAAAACTGTTGAAAGAAATGTCACATTTTCCCAACCGAATTTAAATGCGACACAGTGTGCCGTTAGGTTGGGCACGTCGTACTGCGTCAATTGGCCATTGAGCGCAACAAAAGACTTAAGACGCGAACTCGCTGGAAAGTTCAGCGGAAGGCTTAGCTACAAACGGGATTTACGCCTTCGCCTGACTAACTTTTAGTTTTTTCTATACGTATTTTTTGTGGTCAATAAACCTGAAGGTACTCGAATTCTTGGCCAAAAAGAAAGTGAAACGCCACAAAGCACACGCGAGTTTTCGTATACACAAAACTCACATTCGAGTTTCTCTTGGCGCAAAACCAGTCGATGACAGCGCTGTGCTGTTGTTAACCGAAAATGAGCCGCGACAACAACAACCACTGTAAGATAATCTTGCTCTCACAGAATGATTCAGCGTCTAACCGCACATGCTTATATATTCAGATATATATATAAATGGATGCTTATGCAAAGGAAATTTATAAGGCGAGTCGCAAATCACGAAGAAACTTTCTCAGCTTCGACTTTGGACCGTGCCTAGCTTCCGACCGCATTGAAAATGAAACGCGCATCGAAGCGACGCAAGAGGATAAAATGTAATTTGACCAAAGAACCGCCAGCTAACACCTGGATACACCCAGCCCTCACCAACTAACTCCCGTTATTTGGCATTTAGCGCGTGCTTCGTTTTTTGCGGTTTATTTTTTACACTTTCTAATTTTCTGTGTCCAAGTCAATTTGGCATTGTATTTATAAAATATAAAAAATACGTTTAATTGCGGTTAGTCGACGCATTTATGAAGAGTATTTCTACTATTGGTTACAGTTATGTTTGTTGGTTCAAATAAAGCAAATACTTCTTCAATGGCTGCTGCTGTCGCTGGCCGTGAAAGTAAGAGTTGCGTGCCTGGCTGCGAAGAGAGTAAAATATTAACCATATAACATAGTTAGCCACAATACCCCAATCAAAATTCAATTAATTTTCATATATATACATGCAAGCTAAATATATATCATGTCAAAAGCGCTGATGCGTATAAAACGCTAATTACAGAAGCAAAGCAATGTATGCTATAAGAATATTATATCATGATCCACATGAGATATTTAAGGTCTAACTGTGAGTTTAATTAAAATATATATATATATATATTAGTTAGAGATACTAATATTTCTTTTATATGCTGAAAATATGTGCATTATCTTTTTAAGTATCTCAAGAGATTCTCAAGAGATCCAGGCAGATTCATGCGTTCTCACGTTCCAACAGATAGAGCACAGAGAAGAAGACACGTTCCCATGGAGCACGCTGACCGTTGCAAAGTGCTGTTGCACGTTCCTAACAGCTTTCTAAATTTACATAGGCGCAATAATTATAAAAGCGATCCACATTGAGTTGAACTGTGTCGCTCGTTGATTAATGATCGCCGGTTAAAACAATTTACATTTCTATGGCAAATCTGATAGCCGTTAGCAGAGCAGAAGTGCCAGCTGCTGCTGACCCATTATGTTGGCCTGTTTTTCAGATTGGTTGCGCGCAGAACAGGTTGTTGGGCAATTAAATGGAAATCAATGCAATCCCAATCGCATGTGCCAGGCGGCATGGTCAGCTATTGGCATTCTTTGCGGCTCTAGCTGCTGCACACTCATTATGATATTTTAACGGTAATATGCTGCATGACATCTCTCTGTATGTGTCTGTGGAAGAACCGCTACAGCTGAACTGGTTCT
Source organism: Drosophila hydei (assembly GCF_003285905.1). Classification (NCBI taxonomy): domain Eukaryota; kingdom Metazoa; phylum Arthropoda; class Insecta; order Diptera; family Drosophilidae; genus Drosophila; species Drosophila hydei. The sequence goes on from NW_022045657.1 coordinate 1,286,243, forward strand.
TGGAGCTGAGAAAAACTAAACACACTGATAATTGAGACTGAAAGATTATAGCTCTAGCTCACACAGCTAAGAAGTCTCAGATAATTTTCTATTTGAATATTGAGCCATACACATAAATATATATCTGTGTGTGTGTATGAGTGTGTCTGTTATATATATGTTTAAGCTCCAGTTACAGGAAGTCTTACTCTATGACTCTAATTGCATTTTGCCACCTCTCACGGCGGCTTTCTTACTTTGAGCCTAACAAGTACTTAATATATGTTGCCTACATACTCAGTGTATATATATCTCTAAGTGAAGCTTTATGTTTTTGTTTGGGTATTGTCTTGCCTCGAACTTGCCAGTCTTCAACAATTTGGTCGCTTTCTTGGCTGCTCTCTAATATGGCCTCTACCACTGGGGAACAGGTTCGGCATGACCGAGACACTGGCGCTTTAATTGCGCGCAGTTAGACTTGTTTTTTTCTTTTAATTCGGAAGTTGTTCGCTCTAAACTTAATTACGCTCGACAACTTTCATATTTTCTACTTCCATTGAAGCTTAGATTTGGCGTGTGAATTCATTACGATTTCTCACTGACAATGGATTCTGTTTATGATTGTTATTCAAAACTATATATTTGGGCATTTCAATTGTTAGTATGACTCTTGTATTATATCATCTGACGAAGGGGGAAATGAGAACACGCATGCAGCCGGCGCATGATTTAGGCCAACTGTTTCATGTAACTGCACGTGAACAGTGGGCACTTTTTTGTTGATCAATCGCTGTTCAATTACATTTAGCGGACTCATTTGCATGCCCGAATCGTGCGCAGGTTCAAGCAACCCGTTATGTGAAAGTGTTTGCTATTGGGGTCTCGCACAAATTTGAAATGCGCGAACGAAAGACTGAAGACACAAACTTGATCCGCTTATTTCCTTTTCTATTTTGCAAACAGAGCGCCATGTTGAATCAACGCAAACTACACGCCTACTTGCTGCTCTTCATAGTGGCTAGCAACTGCCTGCTGCTCACCTACGCCTTTCCCCAGCAGGAGCTCTACCAGCGACAGTTGGCCCAGTCCCAGTCCCAGTCTCAATCGCAGTCGCCTGTTTATCGGCCCGAGAGCACCGGACGCAAGTATGCCGTGAAGCCGAATGCCTCCAAAAAGGTGGCGCTGGATGACATCGAGGATGATATCGAGGGCAATCAGATACAGGAGACCGTGGGCGGACCTGGTGGCTTCACCTGGTCTAACATGCTGTCCACGGTGATGACCATGTTCTTCAATGGAGCCGCCAATGCGCCGACCAAGTCCGAGGATGTAGACAGCTCGATTGGCTTGGGTGGCAGTCCCTGGGCCAATGTCATTTCCATGGGTAGGTGTCACAAACTGCACACACTACAATACAGCTGATTGCCTTTTCTCCTTTAGGCCTGCGCATCATTAACACGCTTTTGGGCGGCGGCGCGCCCAGCGACGGCATCGACAAGGTCGACAACGGCGGTTCTCCCATGCAGGTAATTGGCCTTTCCGTCATAGTCTTTAAGCTGTTTTCTTTTGCTTTTGTGCCATTTGCTTGGAGGTGTGTTTTGGCCGCTTTCAGTTAGTTTTATACTTATATTTATACTCATCTGGTAATTGGTTTCTTTCTCTTCTTATTTTTGTTTGTTTATTGTGTTTCGTATTATGTATTTATTTCCTACTGTTCCTCAACCTAAAACTAATTCGCACAGGGCATCTTGGCGGCTGTGCTGTCATCCGTGCTGGGCACCAGAGATCCAGATCAAGTCAACTCGATGGCCAAGCAAGCTGGCGAGGTAAAACCATTATTGCTTACACACCGAACCCAAACGAGCAGGCACTATGCAACAAAACAAAGGCGCACACATGTTTTAATAAGTTCAGCTATTACTTGTGGATTGGCCAAAGTTTCAAGCAGTTCACGGTGTGCCTGGAATGCAAGCAGTTAACTCTATTCGCAACAGCCACTCATGAAATCAAGCAGCTTTTGTCAGCGACTTGCCGTGCAGTTGAAAGTTTATAAAATTTTACCTTTAATACATACTTAACATCAGCTTTGCCTTGTTGCATAGTGTTGCCAATGTAAATTAAAGTACACACAGAATACACGTCACACACACATACACAGACACATACTTACACTGCAATTCATATATATATATATAGTTATTGGCACAAAACTAATTAACTAATGCTTCCCTATTACCGCGCCTTACATACACACACACTCCTTGCCAACACACTGTACCAACTCTCGACGCTCCCATTCACAGTTCATACAGATCGTTATGAATCTGCTGGACGCTCTGAAGACCTCGTTCTCGCACCGTTCGCTTACCGCCCGCTCCCTTGGCAAACGTGACTCGGTTAGCGATGCAGCCGTCGCCGGCATTGCGCTGCTCAAGGGCTACGTTCGCACCTACCGCAACGCGGAGGATAAGTGCATGCAGCGCTACATGTGCGATGCCAACACGGACTGCGTGCGCGAAATTGGCGGCAGCAGCATCTTCTGCCAACTGGGATCGTAAGTTCATCTAATCTATGCCGGCTTCACCAATAACTATATGTATGTAAACCCTCTTTTATACAGCTATGCCACCAGCTACATGCTGGGCCGCAGCAGCAATACCAGCTTCGAGCATCTGTATGATGCTGGACGCAGAGGGCGCTCCGGCTTTGATTGCCGTCAGCTGTATCTGGAGTGCAATGAGGTCTAAGGCGTGGCGAATTGCTACGAGTTGATTGCACAGTGACTGGACGACTTAAAGTAAATTAAACTTATTAAATTAAATTAATTTATGTGCTTACTTCAAACTAGGTCTTAGCTATTTATATTATTTATTTAAATTTTGTATTTATTTAAAATGTTTATGCGATTGCAATAACGATTTGCGTTTCTCAAAACGCGCCATTTCTCTGTAATTTACTGCGAAAGAAAAATTAAACACGAAACAAAGTCTTACATAAACTGAAAGTTAAATAGTAATTGATGCGTATTAATTATAATGTTTATATTTTATATATTTTATTTCATAAAAAACTAAACTTTGTTTTCGAACTGTTTTAAGCTGTCAAGTCAAGTCAAGTGAGGTCAGAGTAACCTGCTTGCTCTGCACTGCTTCGTCATAGCAAGCAAATATTGTCTGGCATGTGGCAGTTAACAGTGGTCAAGCAGTTCGAGTTTCCATGCACTAAGCAGTTGTATGTCAAACAGCGCACAAATTTGAATTTGATTAGCCGTTAGCCATTTATAAATGCCAAAGCAAAGGCAAGTCATCTGGCTAAAAGGGCATTTTAATTTTATTCTAAGTGAGGTAAATAGTCCTTAGGCTGCGCTTAAGCCCTCCATCATATGCCTGTTTCGGCTATTTACTAAGCCAGTCTGCATTACTTGACGGCAACGTTCACCCGGTCTCGCTTCTCAGCTCAAAACAACGATGCTCTGGGGTGTATGTAGGGAAGTTAGAAAAAGTTTTTAAATAACTATGAAAAGCGTCGAAGGGTTGTTGGCTAACGCTGCGCAACTGTAGCTGCAGCTCGAAAGTTTCCCCATTTTGATAAATGTGCACGCGCTGAAATTTATTTGAGAGATGACTGACGTCGACTACGACGACGAAGCTAAATGAAATGAAATGCACCTCAACGCAGCTCTATGAAAGGCCTAACCATTTTTTAATGGCCTAAGTAGCAGTGTTCCATGATATGAGAGGGGTTGCTATGCGTGTGCTACGCGTATTGCATTCCGATGCGCCAGCAGCAGCGGCAGCCTCCAAAGTTATGATTAATTTGTGCCAGCCAAGTTTTGCCGTTTACCAAAAAGTTGGCCGTCATTTAAGCTGCTGCTGTAGCTGTTGCTGTTGCTGTTGTAGCTTGTCGCTATGAAGTTGCCAACTACTGCATATTTCCACACTATCTTGTGAGCCAGCAGCAGCAGCAGCAGTAGCAACTGGGTGGTAATTAAAAGACGCCGCTGCCGAACGCTTAAAATTCCATTTAATTACGCTGAGTGTTGAATATCTCGAGAGCGCTAATTAGAACTGGAACTGGCTTGCAAAACTTTTCGGACAGCAACTGCAGACGATGTCGTCCAGTTGTCGCACAGTCGACGCTGCAATTTATTATTTCAGTCATATCCCGTTGTACTGTCCGCCTCGCAAATGAAACAATCGAATTTAAATAATCATCTAATTTGTGCTGCAGCAAATGGTGCGTTGCAACGCTAAATATTTCATTATTTTGGCCCAACTTTAATTATTTTGCCGGCTGGCCTTAAATGCTCGAAAATTGCATTGAAGCTTGTTTATCTAATGTCATTATATATGTTGGCTAATTTGTATCGATATAGCGATTAAGCCGAGACTAGAAAGAGACTAAATGTTATGGAATTTGGCATGACTGCGACTCCCAATTTATATAGAATTTCGCTCAAAATGCATTTAAGCATTCGTTTCTGGAATAGTTAGGTTGCAGTCAATTATTTATAGATCATTTAATGTAATCCAGCTGACAGACTGGATAGTTTTCTTTAGCTTAGATCAGTCGACAGATTTCAGTGCGAGGCAGTTGAACTGCTACTGCCCTAATGCCCTAAGCCTGAACCCTGCGCAGCGATGATATTCCAATTATTCTAGTCTATTATTCAACAGCAACAACATAAGACATAATTATGGCGTACAAAAGCTTGTCAAATAGCATTTGAAATGTTTTTGTTTTAATGTTAGGGGAGGGAAGAGAGTTCTCCAAGCTCCAAATTATACAAAATCAAGTTGTTCCGATGAGTTGACGGAGTCGAAATTTAGAACAATGCAATTTAACTTATTTTATTTTCAGAATTTACCTATTATACATATTTTGCACTTATGCCACTCAGCTCAATATTTGGCATTAAATGAATTTTCGCCTCATGGAAGTTGAAGTTTTAAGTAAATTATTTTTTATTTGCGACAATTGAATTTATTTGGCCAGCAGCGCTGGGAGCTGTTTGATGTGTTCGATGAGTTTTTTATTGACTGCAAACTAAATAGAACATTATTTTTATAAATAGCAAAATGTAAACTAAAGCGTAGTGACAATTGCGGAGTAAACAAATCAAAATTTTGCCTTAATCCGTGACAGCTTTGCTGCAAATGCTGTGCGCATTTGTCAAGCCGGGCTTTGGAAACATTTGTTTGCTTCTTTTTTTATATTTTTGGCATGGATAAACTGCTCAAATGGCTGCCACAAGCAACGGCGAGAACAACAAGCGCACAAAAGAAGTCCTATTAAAAATGTAATGTTTGCATACAACAATTTCCTGCCAGCAGCAACAAGAGCTGGATGCAGGACGAGCACACAACAACAAAACAAACAGGAACCCAAACAAACCACAGCGGAACGAGCAGCCGAGAGGCTCAGAGCAGCGGGTCGCCATGCAGGCCGTCAAATCGATACACTAGAAAACGACACAAAACCAATAACGTGTGACACTGTGCCAAATTTGCTTTTGGCTTTTTTCGACGGGCAGACGGCATGGTGTGGCGGAGGGTGACTGAGCGGATGGGTCGCCTCGTACTGGGTCCACACTATTCCACGAACCCATTATCCAAAGGCCCCCAGGCTGCATGTACGTTTGCACGTGTGTATTCCAGTTTGTTCGAATTTGTGTGTGTGTGTGGTTGTGCGTGTGTGTATGTGTGCAGCATGTCAGTGGTTGTCACCATCAGCGTCGGCAGCGAAAAACGCGACGTTATTGGCTTTTTGGGTGTCACAATGAAAAGAAAAACAAAAAAACAGACGAGAAGAGAAGGCCAAATCAGAAGGCAGCGCATCCGCAGCATACGCCGAATTCGCACACATCCGCATCCGCATCCGCGTCCAATTTTGATACTTCTATGTTTGAAAGGCGCAACAAACTCGGATTTCGGTCTTTTATTACTTCGTTTTTCTTTTTTATATATTTTTACAGATTATGTTGTATTTGTCTGGCAGGTAAAAAGCAGAAGTTGAATACGATTTAAACATTATTTGATATGATTTTTCACTAAAATATCCCTAAGGCGTTTTATTTGACACGCGATTAGGTAAATTTAACCAGGAGTTTAGGCTTATTGGTCTTTTATACAAAAAGTGCCTTGGCCTTACAGCTGACTTTTTGGCACAGCGCTAAAAAATCTTTTACATATTTGGTTTTTGAAGTTAAGGTTGAAGCTAACGCCGAATATTTAAGTGGCTTAACTTATAAAATCTTATTCATACATTTGATTTGAAAAATTCAAATTTCTGCATTTAATTATTGCATTCTTGTTAAAGTGTCTTCTGTGTATTCATAAGGAAAAAAAAATGAAGAAGTTAAGAATTGTTTCTGGCTTATTTCATTCAGTTATTGCTGTGATTGCAACCACTGTCTTTACCTGAATTTGACGCTACTGCATTTTCCACTATATATTTCATTGTCCATACTGAATTCTGACAACTTTGCATCTAGGGCAATTTGGAAATTTGAAACTTGTCGAAACTGCTCGAAATTCATAGGAAATTTTTGTGTTTGGGTCACGTAAAGTAAATTATGGAACATTCTGTATGGATTTGTATATTGAATTATTTAAAGGGGTAGAGCAGGGGGAGGGGGATTGGCTTAGGCACTAAATATTTAATTGAAATGTGAATCCGTTAGCAACAAACAGAGCTCCATTTGGCAGCTCTCAACACGTGTGCAGGCTGCCCAATGCCTTTGCCATGGACCATGGTTAATCTGTGGTTCCATTTTGCATTTGACATAATGTCCTTTCCATATTGGTATGCGAGGCGGGGCACATACTCTATGGAGGCGGCCAGCCAAATAACCAAAAGCCATTTGGCTGCTAACTACTTTCCGTTTTGGCCCAAAACTGGAGCCGACTTTTACCATTTGTGGGTGGCGGCTGGCCAGGGGCCTTACGTGCGGGGCTTATCGGCTGTGGAATGCGCCCGCATAGGCTCATTTTGCTTCGTTTGCTGGCCTATCGGAGGGCCATTGCCGCATTGCCCACTTCCCGAGATGTTGATGTAAACAAGCTGTCAGAGCGACTAACATCCATTTGATTTGCTAACGACGATTGCTCTCTACTCTACGCCTATCAAGCGTCTCACCCAATGGCACTCAACTTGACCAAAGTAGAGAAAAAACATTAATTGAGCAGCCCTAAGAACATCTTGTTAACTGACTTTGATTAATGGCTGCACTGCAATTGATTAATTAATAGTTTTGCTTTGCTGCTTAATTATCGCATTGCATATTCAAAAGAAAATTAAAATATTTACTTTTTTGTCTCTCAAGTGAATCGCAATTCAAGGAAATCATCATCATCGTTATATCTATAATTCCTCTAAATCTTCTCAGCTTGTAATGTTTGAATATCTCTAAGATTTCCCATCAGCTTCCATTTGAAGCTTAGTTTTTCTTTTTTTTCTATGTTTTTTAGTTATACTATAAAAAATATAATTTGCAACATTTTGTTTTCTTATTGCCTTATTGATGAACTTTTATGATTTCGCATTGCTTTAATCTCCGACTTTATTATGCTTGAGCGAAATGCGGATTTGATGAAACCGCTGTAAGCGCATACGAAGTTCCACTGTTTCGGTAGACTCGCGATTTGGCAGATGAAATTTAACTGCCGCCCTGCCGCCCACTACAACTGGTATTTATAGCGCCTGTTCGAGTCAGTTTCATGTCGAACTTATCGACGCCATCTCCAACTGTCCATCTTTTTTTTATTTTTTCTTCTCTCTGTCTATTTTTTTCGACTCTCACTTGTTGTTGTTGTTGTTGTGCCTGGGTGGACGGCACAAATTGCTTAAATTGGAAAATTGCTGGCGCTGCGTTTGTGCGTCCATCCGCCTTTCGAGCATGTGAGTGTCCAGCCGAACGAAAAAACCCATCCAGCTGGCAGCTATGCGCACGATTCGACTTGGTTTTGCCTAACGGAACAAATGTATATATATTGCATTTATCTTTTATTGGTCTCCATCTCGGCGTATCTTTCTCGGCGCTTGTTGCCATCAAATCAATATTCGATTGATGCCAATACTATTATCATTTTATTATGGCCATTTATTTGTCAGGCCGCGCAGCAGCAGCAGCAGCTCACTCAATAAATTCTTTTTTCCCTCTGTGTTCCTGTTGCCTACTGCGCCCTTAGCAAAATTCAATTGTCTGAGCAAATTAGCAGCCAAAATTGATTAATTGACTTGATCTGATTGGGTGCACGGACCGCGTTGGTCATCAATAAAATGTGTCTGCTAATAGATTCTCAGCTGTCGAGCATTGCATTATCTCTCTCTGCGTACTGCGATGTGTATCCATAGCACTTCCAGTCTTAACGCTCATAAAGCAGTTGATTTAGTTGAATCGAAACCCTTTCAGCTTTTTATCTCATCGATAAACCCCGACTGGGAGCTAGGCCTATAAATTTTCCACTTGCCTCAGCACTTGTCCAGGGTCCCAGCTTAGAATTTCTTTTAGGAATATCATAAAATTGTAACAACGTAGAAATACTTGACTATCAGATACCCTACACTTACAGCTGACTAATGAGCGTACAATAGAAATCAAAGTAGACTAGAAGACTTGAAAATACCCAAGTCTACCAGATGCTTGGGACAGCCCATCAAGGTTGGCCAAAGAGGAGTATGAATATCAACTCGAATAACTTGGATAGCGTATCTTAATTTACCAACTCCCACAGAATACGGCCCAAGTCAACAACTTTATGGCCGCCGGCTGACATTTTGGCCCGGCTAAGAAATCGTCGCTTAATGCTAAGGCATAAATATGACGCGGCTATAAAAAAGTTGCCCAGGCTCACCTTATTGGCTCTTTAATTGCACTTGTCGAATCATTTTTTTATTGGCCTTTAAATGCTGCCTGGAATTAAAGCAATTGTCGGCTGCTTGTCAATAAATACCACGATTTGGGCGTCCGCAAAAGTTGCAAACTTTTATTGTTGTTCTGCATGTTTGGCTGCTGCCGAAGCCTGCTAATTAAAATTTGTCCGCCAATTGGTTTAATTAGAGCTGCGAAAGCCGTCAAATAATCAAATAAAAACAAAGCAAACACAAAAAATAAAACAAAAACGAAATAAAAGAGAGAGAACACCAAACAGTCAACATTTAAGCCACAGACGCGCTGCGCATTTGTATTTTATGCAGAGAGACTCCATAAAGTGTGCAAGGCATAAAATTTAAATGTTCTGAGCAACATGGCCTTAAAATTTTATATTTCTGCACAGGTTAATTACGCTTACTTTACAATTTCAATTGTAACTTTTTAAATTTCCTGCCGTCGTCCGCCCACTTGGGAGCTACACAAATACTTTTTCAATAGACATTATAATGGCATCCAGATAAGAGGAACTCCGTTCTGTTTGTTTGTTTAGCTCTTGACAAATATGTTCTGCGAGCATTGTTTCGTTGTCTCAGGCTTGATTTGTGGCTAGGAAAGTTTGTTATCTGCGGCCGAGCATCATCATCGGCATCATCATAATTTCGGCTCCTCGCTTATCGAACGCCAAAAAGTTCGAGCATAATGTATAAAACACTTCAGTATTTGCTCATAGTTTTTGTCCTGCACAAGCGAACCTTGGCCAACGAACTTTTGCGCCATTCCAGACTCGGATGCGACTGAAGCTGATGATGCTGTTGTCAAGTTGGCTGTTGTTTGTTCGCTTTGTCGGTTTAAATAAGAGTATTGTGTAAATATTAAGCAAACGCCATTCGTTTATGCGGCATGAGTTATTCAAACGGAAGTAAATGTTGCCTCCATTCTAGCCATTTAGCCAGTTTGCTTTGCAGCGAGGCCACAAATTGCATTTCCTGCGCGTTGGCTGGCAAATGCAATTGCTAATTTCAAATATGTATTTATTACGGGCCTGTGGATTTATCAGCACTAATAGCGGCGCCTATAACAGCAATACAATGCCAAACATGGTCGAGCCTTAAACACATCATAAGCTCGTAATCCGCAAAAGTACCGCAGATAGCGCCAATGGGCCATTGGGGCCTCGGCTGATATTCTGCGGCGTCAACAACTGCGAAGTGAACCCATCGGGGAACGCCTGCCACGATGCCTGCCATCCATGCCGCATTCTCAATGCAAATGCTCTTGATAATGATTTGCATTTACAGCCAGAGCCAACAGTACCAACCCACAATTTGCACCATGCACGCACAGCGTCCAACTTCCAACTGGCATTGATAGTTGAAAGCCACCTGGCATGCTGGGCTGCCTCTCGTCCTGTTGGCTCGGCTGATGAGGCTAATGCCAAACGAATTAGATTCGGTGAGTGTCATTTATCTTCTTCAACTTTAAGCGTTTCGCATGCAATACGATAAAGAGGCTCATACTTTTACTACAGCAACTCATCAGTAAGGCGGCCACCATAGGCACCGCGTTGTTTCCTAATCTCTTAAAGTTGTCTAGTGGCATTAAGCATTCAATAGGACTCAAATGATATTTCAACTTTAAATCTTCAGGCCTTAAATAGCGCTACAATCAAATTAGACAAATTTTGGACCACAAAATATTACAATTAATACTTTAATAAAATTTGTTAACAATTAGTGCAGACTTTTCAGCTGGGCATTGACATTCAGTAAATCAAGTTTGTGTGCTGAGTATATAGGAGTATACGTGGCCGATTTCAATTTGAGTAAAGTCATAAAGGATTATTTCGAAATACTTTACAGAAAATACTTACATAAAAATAATCCTAGTAGCAGGTGCACAGAGTTTTGCTTACAAATTAAAAAATTATTGAAAGCTTCAAACCAATTGCCATGAATCACAAAAGAATACTGCCTGAAAATTTAGAGATCTTTGTAAAAAAGATAGTTTGAAAAAAAATGAGTATAGCTCAAAACTCACTTTAATTTGTTAATTTACGTAAACGCTATTATTGAATTATTTATTGTAGCACAGATCTTTAGATAGATAATTATCGAGTCTACCAGATTGTATAGTTTAAAATTTGAAGAGCTAACTTAACTTAACTCATATACTATGGATCCAAAGAATATATATAAAAATCATGATAGAAGTTGTTCAAAGATAAATATAGTTCGCTCTGGTCAAGCTGAGATACTCAAAAGTTATGTCCATGTTGATGTTACAATCACAAAAGGCTACTATCGAAATATGCAAATAACTCTCAACTTTTGAAATCTAATTGCTATGTATTTAGGCACAATTTGAAATATATAGCATGTAAAGAGGGAGAGACGACAGATTTAAAAGACAAAACGAATTCATCAGATGCCGGCAAAGTCGATAAAAAAAAACAAATATATTTAGTGCCGACATTTATTTGAACTAATTGAAACTCATTTTGCTTGTTTTGCTTAGTTTTCTTATTCAATTAGCTAAAGTTTTTTACTTTTGGCTCTTTCTGAACTTAAGGCCACATTCAACAGCATTGGTGTAGAGCTGAAATGCCGTTTATTTATTTACTTTAGACGTTTAGGACTTTGGGCTTGAACACGCTTATTTACTGTTTGCCGAAATGCGAAACCGCAAACACAACGAAAGCCCAGAGTCGAAGCAAAACACTCCAAAGGCAGGCAGCACCGCAAGCCGCCTTCTCCTGCAGCAGCCAAACAAAACATGCGAAACTGTGGAGTGGTTGGGCGCTTGCATGCGGAAAAGTTAAACCAGAAATACTTTACCCAACTTAAATGCCTTTCAGGCAGACCACACAGAAGCGGAATGAGACGCACTGGACGTCAAACAGCGGAAGGCGTAAAGCAGAGAAAAGGCCGTCTCTTAGACGAGGAGCCAAAAAATATGTAAAAAGGCGCCCGTTCATAGCAAAAAGCCAAAGTGAGATGAGCAGAGAGGGCATTGGGGGGAAGTGTGGCATGTTGTCCACACAGAGACAGGGACAGAGACATGCCCACCCTCCTCCACGGACAGAAGCTGAATCGGGCTGCTGCTGCTGGCCAGTACGAAGTTAGCCTCGATGTTAACACAATTAAAGGGGAGGCAGCTGGAAGTGGTGCTCGATGACCGACAAGTCAGTGCAGGATGTCATTTTGTGCACTTGCCTTTCGCTTCCTATGTGTTTTTAAGTCATTATTTTTCATCATCTTTCAGCTTTTTGCTCAGCTAGCAAAAAGAGGCAAGTCACGCCGGGCATTTTCCCAGCTTTTCTTATCCAAATATTGAGAAAAAAATTCTTCCTCCAGAGCAGCGCACAAAAATAGAAAGGAGCAGAAACAAAACAAGGCAAACAACAGAAAAAAAGAAAAGCTCCAACTGTATCATATTTTATAAAATTCTTTGGAAGTCACTTAAATTGTCCTTGCAAAATATCTGGTGTTGTCCTGGGCTAAATTTATTCGTGTAATTTGATTGCAACACAAAGGACAACAGCAAATTTTATTGCACAGCTAATGTAAACGCAATTCTTGTTGAAACAGAAATAATTACAGTAAGAATAACTCAGATATCAGCTGGCTTTAAAGTGAACTTTAACATTTATCAGAAGCCAACGACAACGGCGAGACTTCCCTTTGCCATGTTTATCTTTTGCTTTACTCTTCTATAAAATTTTAAAAACACATTGAACCATCATTGCATTAAATTGTAAATTGTCTTATAAATACCAAACATTGGCGTTTTATGTTATATAAAAGGTTTCAAGTAAAAATTAAAACCGCTTAATAAGCCAAGCAACAAGCACTGAAACCACTGCCAGACACATTGCCTTTTTACCAATCTAAAAAGTAATTATGGTAAATATAAATAGGATTTTCGCCAGCTTGAAGGGTGTTCTATTCACTTTCGTATACAGTGGGCGACTTAGCATGTACTTAACATGCACTTGGGCATGTGCTTTTTGGTGTCTGCTGCAAACTGCAAGCAACGCGTTAACCTGTTTCATCTGACTTGGCTTTTAAGGCCATAATGGTTGGCTTTGTCCGCACTCTTCACTTACCCAAACACTTGCTCGTGCCCAGCAGTCTGCGCTGTCCTTGCTGTCAGTCACTCCGTCGTCAGCTTCGTGTATAACGCGAAAAATATTTACTGCCTCTGGATGTTTCTTTTACTTCTTTTTTTCCTTCCAATGCTTTTTTTCTGGAAATTACCCCTATTCTCTCTCTCTCTTTCTCTCTCTCTCTCTGCATCTTGCTGAACAAATTTTACGTGCTGTTTTCCCATTTGCCCTTTCTCCTTCTCTCCCTCTATATCTATCTGTGTCTCCTTGTACCCTTGCTTTGTGGCTAACTGAGATGTGATTTCCGCTGCAATAAAATAGAGCGTCTACCTTAAAGGCTTTATGGCCCCGTTTTGTCGCCGACTGGAATTCGTCATTTTATGGTCTTGTGGGTTCCTTTTCTGCTTCTTTCTTTCTACGTGTTTTTTTATTTTGTTTTTTTTTTTATGAACTCTTCTTTGCACTTTTTAGTTGGGTTAGGTTTTCAGAGACCCAAAAAATATTACCATAAAATATTAAATCATTTCTGCGCATCCTTTGAGTGAAGGACACCAAACTGCTTTTATGCCTGTTTCGAATGATGCGAATTTGTGCTCTCCATTGTGATAAGTATCCATTTATCATACACATTTCGACCAGCAGGGATTAGAGAGAGGCATCAATACAGAAATATAGACCCAAAAGCTTACAGTTAAACCTGGATAGGCGGGGAAACATCATCGTTTTGGAGACTTAGTTTTAAACGCTTGACTAAGGAAAATTCAACTTAATTTTTCAGCTGAAATATTTGAAAACTTAAAAAATGATTTAAAAACAATATTTAGATTGGATTTTGATTGCTCAATGTGACTAAAGAGAAAGTCTGCAAATATAAAATGCGTTTGCCTTCTTTGACATGAATTAAATTTTATTTCTATTTTTTATTTATTATTCAGATTTAAGTTTAGCTGACAATAATCTAATTATTGATCTGTTTCACAACTGTAAATGGCAACAACTCTCGCTCTTGCTCTCTCTCGCTCTCTCTTTCTCTCTCTCTCCCTCTCTCTCTCTGTTTCTTTGATTCAGAATTTCATTTGATTTGTCTTAGGTGTAGCATTTATTTATATTAATCGTATATTGTTAATAATATTTATACAACACACAGAGAAAGGTGCTAACATTTGACTTAATTATAGAAAGTTTTACCTTCTCCTCAGACTAGCTGCCCCCATTGCCCCTTTGCCTCTTTCTGCCGCTGCTATTTACAATGACATCTTTAATTAATCTCTAACCTAAATTACATAACTGCAGAGCGCGCAAAAGCTTACAAATAATTGAAGTCCGGCCTGGCTGTTCAATAAACGAGTCACGTTACAAGTCACGTCCCCTGACGCCTGCCTAGTCCTGGCAGGACCTTCAGCGCATCCACGAACAGCAACAGCAGCGGCGACGCCAACAGCAATCGGAACGTGCTGCGCTCAGCTGCGCCGGACATGATAGCCGATGCGGAGTATTCACCTGTTGGCAAAAGAGATGTGCGGGTGAGTGTGTGGGTGTGTGTGGGCGTGTGAGGGTGTGACAGTTGCAATTAATATGAATCATTTAACTCGCTGACAAAATAATTCACACGCACTCGCCATCGTTCACGTCACAGAAGCTACTACTCTCTACATATATACGTTTATATATATCTTTCACTATCAATACGTGTATAGGCGAAAGAATTTATGTGAAGGACTCACCGCTGAGGACGTGCAGGTCAACAGAGACGGACACGCTGTTCGATGGCTGGCACGTATAGTTGCCGGAGTCCTCTTTACGCACAAACGGTATAATTAATGAGCCGATCTGTAATTAATGCGGGCATTATTATTTCAGCTTCGGGCACTGTCTACTACAAAGTCAAATTTTATATATTTCATAATTCAATTAGCAGTTCCATTGCCTTGCTGTACAGTGTAACTGCACCTACCGTATTCTGATTGTCCCCGACTGTACCGAATATGTTGCGATCTATTTGCGTATACCAGCCCGTGCGCTCGTCGCTCTCGCTTATCTTCTTCTGTCCGCGAAACCAGATGATATACTTGGGTGGATCGAGAGTGCCACGCACGATGCAGTGCAGGGCTACCTTGCTGCCCGCCTTGACGAAGCGACTCTGATCGCCAATCAACTCAGTCTTGGGTGCTGCAAAGCAGAGCAATTAATATTAGGATATGGGAAGGGGCTTTCTGCTGCTTACTGATCACTTCCAGATAGACCTTAGCGCTCAGCTTGGGCTCGGTGGCCATTTGACACTCGTACCAGCCGGCATCGCTGGCAGCCACATACTTGATCTGCAGCGACCAGGTGTAGTCATTGTCCTCCTGGTATATCGACTGGAAACGCTCGTCTGCTATGAACGTGGTCTCATCCACGCTGATTATGTGACCATCCAGTAAGCGCACCCACGACACGGGCTTCTCCGATAGGCGATGGATCTGGAAATTGATACAAAGAATGCAAGAGGAGCTAAACAACATATCTGATTGAAGAAATATATATCTATATATATATAGACAGACAGAAGGATAAGCAAGACGACGAATGTTGAGAGATAATGGACTTTAGGGAATTAAGCTTGTCTCCTCTTGTGGCGAAGCTTTAAGAGATCTACCTCAAATCAATTCCTTTCTAACAAAGCACGGGTGAGATCTCCCTTTAACCGGGACTCAGGAACAACAAGGCACTATTTGCATATTGTGAACAACAACGGAGAGAGCGAGAAAGCAATCGACCTCGACACAAAGACGGGAAGAGAAGCATACTTATTTGCATACATACATTCCAATTGTATCCAAAACCAACAACAGCAGCAAAAAAACACGATGAAGAAGAAGCAGAAGAAACTATTATAAGAGGCCTCAAATTTACATTTACATGAGTGGAGGTGCCTGTGTGTGAGTTCCTTTAAAAAGCAGCCAAGAATAGAGAGCGGGCTGCAAAAAATAAGTGGTAGAAGGCAAATAGTTGTCGCTGAGAGGTTGCTTGCCTTGTTTGCGTCATAAAAATAAACGTAAACAAAATAAATTTGTTGATATGCAAATGAAATTATGCTGATCTGTGCGCAAAGTTTTTGCCCAGCAGACACCAGAGAGCAGCCAGCAGAAAGCAGACATCAGAAAGCCCGAGGCGTAGGGTAAACGAGCTGTGGACTGCCCTCGGCAAGCGGAAAGGCGAAACGGAAAACCAAAGCAAAATAGCCAAGCAACCAGATATTATCCAGAGCGAGCGGGCTGAAAAGGCTATTATTATACCTTAAGTTGGACACTGGGCAAGATATCATTAATTTGGTTCGGCTTCCCAATTGATGTTTGGATGCGATACAAGCAACAAGCAAACTGACGAAGAGTATGTGTGAGTGTTGGGCAAATATGTTAGCCCAAACAAACTACTGGAATTTGTGGGCATGACAATGGTAACGGATGACATATTGGCAAGAAATCGAGTTACAATCTAAGCTACTTCCAGTTATTCCTTTAGCATAATAAGAACGTGTAACAAGAGAAAATGCCTTAAGACATGACGAAACAAGCAATGTTTTAAGATGCTGAAAGTAAAAAAGTTGTTTGAATGCAGCTAAATAGACGCAAATTAAGGAATATTCTTGCAAAGACGAAAATATTTTTAGATAAAACATAAACGAAGGATAGAGAAGATGAAGTGCGCTGTGCGAATGTCTATTCGTGTTCATAATATTTTAAAGCTTGAAATATATACTAATATGTGTAATTAACAGAAAATACTTTAGATATAAGGAATCAAGTTTTAAGCTAATAAAAATAAATAAAAAGCTAAATATAAATAATAAAATCAAAAAATTAGTAGCTTAAATTTTTCATTAAGTTTACGATTTTGCTTTCCAGTCTATACATATGTAAAACTAAACACAGAGAGAGGTAAACCCACAAACACACACACACACAGATAGAGAGGTACACACACAAACACTCACACTTGACATACATCTCTTAGCCGTTGGCAATGAATGTCAGTGCTTGGGTTAGGGATTAGGTCCGGGCCTGGGGTTTGTCAGCGTTGTCGCCAGCACTCACCTGACATGGCATGTACGCGTGATTTCCCATTTGAGCCGTGATGTTTAGCACGGGCATTGTCAGATTTCTGCGCGGCTGCTGGCCTGGCAGCAGTTGCCCGTTGTGGGAGGCCAGATACGAATGCTGCTCATTAAACATTTGTTGCCGCTGCTGCTCTGGTGACAATGTTACAGTCTCCGCTGCAGCTGTGGATGCTGCTGCTGCGGCGGCCGCGGCGGCTGCTGCTTCAGCTGCAGCAGCGGCGGCGGCAGCAGCTCGGTAAGCTGGCAAATCTGCGGCCGCGAACACGGGAAACGGCGGCAAAAATGTGGGTATGGAGAAACCTTTAGTCAGTGATTCAGCGTTGGCCGGATGAGGATGCTGCAACACCACATTTTCCTCAGCCTCCGCCTCTGCCTCCGCCTCCGCCTCCACATCCTCATCCCCATCCTTCTCCGTTGGCCGTGACGTTGCTGTTTCAATGGAGTTGCGGGCTTCCGTTTCCGTCAAGCTTGGCACAGCCGTCGCGAGCTCTGTTGTTGATGTCGGATAAATTGTTGATATGAACAGCGTTGGCATCGCCGTCGCCATCGCTGACATTGTCGTTGTCGTTGTCGTTGTCGTTGTCGAATCGGTTGTTGTTTGTATTTCGGCCGTCGTTGCGGGCTGCGTAGTTAGCCCAATTTGTGCGGACTTAGTTGCTGCTACAGCTACAGCTCCTCTTGGCAGCCTCCCAGTCGCATTCCTTGTTATCGTTGGTGCTGTTGATGACATTGCCAGGGTCGTGCTCCAGTAGCCAGTTGTAGTTCTTGTTGTGGTCGGTGTTGTTGTTGTGGTTGGCTTTTTCGCTGTCAGTAATGCTGTTGAGTTTGGGTCTGTCGTAATTAGATCGTTTTGTGTTGTCATTGGGCTATCTGGCCAAGTGGATCTCGGGTAAGTCGTTAGCTGGGGCACTGCGGCAATCCTCGGCTGCTCGTAGGCTGAGCTGCAGGTGACAAGGTCTGTGGATAAAACACCAAAACACACATATAGAAGTACTCCATTTAGGTAAATTGCTGCAGCTGTGATGAAGACATTGATAAGAATACTTTCATAACTTGACAGAATTTAAGAATAAAATACTTAAAGCCAGAGGCTTATTTAAACTGCAGATATTATTAAAAAAATAGCGAATATTGAGCTGAAACACACTCGGTTTCAGATGCATTCAGGCTGAGCTTTAAAAGCTTGTAATTAAGTAAAATATTAAATAACAAATTATTAGAGAGATGGAAGCAATCAAAACGCTTCGCAACAAACAATATCAAATTGCAAGTGTTTTCATAGCTTTGAATACATATTTGCATAATCTGTAACTGATACTTAGCTGCAGCTATTGACATATTTACTGAGGCCAACAAATTCGATTGAGTTTTGTAATCTGAAATAAATACAAATATGCCCCGAATCCTAAATAAATAAATGGAGCGTGCGATGGGACTGCAATCAAAATTGAAATGTCTGCCACAGGTATATCAAAAGTGAGCGAAAAGCGAAATAATTATGAGATGTTAACTCAGGCCAAAATGCGTCCGCACTGACTTTTGTGATTTATGTGTGTTTGGGTGTAGAACTTTATAAGTCAGTGTAGAGCCATCTCATTTGCTGGCTTTGCTTATATTTCGTTTCAGTTAATTTTCAATTACGCTTTTATGCTAATTAAAATCGTCAAAAAAATGTTGCAGCTTTTCAGTTGGTTTTAATTTCGCGCAGCAGTTGGTGGGGCAGGTGCACGGGTGGCCGGGTGGTGCCATTGAAAACTTTTTGCTTTCGCGGGCTCCAGCCTCTTAAAAGAACACACAGTACTTATACTTAAAAATAATACAAAAAAAGAAACGTTTTCATATGTTGAGTATAAAGTTGCGAGTCGCTTATAAATATTGCAAATGTTCGCTCTTTGCAACAATAGCTAAAAGTGGCTCTTAAAATGTATTAAAAATTTATAAATATGCTTAATGCTTTAGCAACACGGCATGCAAATTGAATTTTGCATTCTGCTTGTAGTTTTATTATTTGATTACGTATGCATATTTACTAAGAAGTCTTTAAAGAAATCAATGGCAACGAAAACTTTGCAGAAACTATATTAAAAGATTACGGTCTAATCACTGCGTCTGTGTGTTTGTGTGTGCAACAGTTTTGCCAGTGATTAGGTTGCCATACATCTCAACTTTGCGCCGGCAAAAGTTGCTGTCACGACCCACTAAAGGACTTGTCGCCTCCGGGTCAATAGGCAACCAGCCGCAGCCGCTGAGCATAAAAAAAAAAGAAAAATGATGAGGGCGTGAACTAAGAACTCAGAACTCAACGCCATTCATGTGGAAAGTTTTAGCAGTCGCCTCCCACACGAATTGAACTGCGACGATGAATCCAAAAACAGTTTGGAACAAGTTACATGCGATTTGGTTCTTTATTCCTGCCACTGCTGCAGACTTCTTAAGTTTCTTCTTGGCTTTTCTTTCAGCTTTGTATTACAAAACGATTAATTTGAATGAGACTTGACTGGAGATGTGATTTGTCATTTCTTTAACTAGTTGATGAACTTGTTTAATTGAGTTAATGTGTCTCATTCTTTAAATTTAACAAATAATTAACTTAATCTTGGCCAATACGCAGCAAGGGTCAAAGCCGAACAGCAAAATTGTTGGCCAGCCCGCAACTGGGCCAAAAATCAGATGTCTAGCCTGGGATTTGAGCTGATTGCAGGTTTTTGCTTAGATTTCAAAGGGCCGATAGCAAGCAAAAAATTTGCATTTTTAAATTATTTCATTTCACGTTCTTGTCAGCCCTTGATAAAGGTACAATTTCTATCCCATTTTTTCGCTTTCGTTTTTTCAAGTTTTCAGTTTTTCGAAAAGCGCAAAAAACCGCATAAATTTTGCCACGAATCGGACGAATGTGAATGTGAATGTGAATGCGTGTGCGTGAGATTTGGGAGTGCTGATAAGGTCTCGGGTTAAAATGTAAAAAGGTAAATGGCCACCTGGACCCACAAAAAAATCTGCGAGTGCCGAAGCTCAAATGTGAAGCGCCGTAAAAATGCAAATTGAAAGCGAAACGAAACGAAATAGTAAATTTAAGAGCTACAACCGCCACAAGCGCCCGGTCTTCTTTCCGGCCATTACTCAGCTTCTGGCCAATTGGAATGCAGTTTTTTGCATGGCTCTGTTTGTGGAAAATGTATCCTTAAGGTTACCTTTGCTTGAGTTTTCAATTAAATCGGCTTAGGTACAATAAGCCGATACTCGACTGCGCAATACAAAGGGCATTCGAATCGAAAAAATACTTTCAATCTTGACAAAACTGAGTTTCGCTTTGTTTACTTTGGGTGCTAAGCCGATTAATTTACTGACCACAACAACACAAGGGCGTGTGCGTGTGAATCCTGTTACGAAAGGACCTCGTATGAAGTGTGATCTCAACAGCTATTGCACTCGGCGACAAAATGGCGACAGCAGCCAACACACGCCACGACACGCCCCACAGCCACAGCCACAATTGCTAGGCTAACATAAACAAATGCGAAGGAGCTGCCAGCAGGCAGGAAGACACTGCGTGGGCCAGGACATGTAAGCGAAACGTGCAATAACACTTAAATTGTTTTTGTTGTGTTTGCGGCCATCTACTTGGAATTGCCCGTCAGCGTGGTAAGTGGCTCAGCTCCCCGTGCCCCTCGGCTGAGTCCAGTTCATAGTTGCGTTGAAGTCCTCGCAGTTGGCACCGCATTCCCGGAATCTCATAATTCAAGCGTGTTACCAAAATGAACAACCGCTGAGCCTCCACTCACCTCGTCTCTGCCAATCTGTACGCAAACTGAATAGTAATGCGCTTAAATGAGGCCTCGAATTACTCAAATTAGGTTTGTTGCGTTCAAACGATGCAACGGGCGCCAGAGCCCAAAGCACCCACACACGCACAGCCATATTGATTGCGTGTATATGGAAATTTAAATTTCTGCACAGACAACATAATAGCTGGCTCATCAGCAACAGTGGGCTAGACGGTTTGCAAAAGGAAAATCGTCACAGCAGAATAAATATAAAAGAAAATGCTTCAGCTGTTGCAGCTCAATATATTGACTCAATATATTGATTTTTGAAATTTGATGAAGTCGCAGCATTTTGCTCCACTGTTCACATAACTGTTTTACAGCAGACAGTAAAAGCCCTTTTACTTCTTTTGCATTCCATATGTTGCTTTTAACCTTTTAGCCAAGCACCTCATAAAATTTACGAAGCAAACACTGGGCTGACTGAAGTGTTTTGCATAGAGAATGCATGTAAGTCTATTATTATGGATGAAATAAGCCAATATTTGAATGCTCGATAAATAATAAAACAAAAAACCTAGATACAAGGCCTAAGCATAGAATAAGTAGTTAGCCAGCAGCAAGCTCAGATGAGCGAGCTACAACAGCCCAAGTCGAGCTCAGTGAGCTGCAGCAGCTTCTGAGGAACTGCTCTGAGGATCTTACCACTGCTGGGGAAGGCTCAGTGCGACTCGAAGGATCAGATGTATGAAGTGCAGCACTTTCTGAAGATTCTTATATAATAACTTATGTCTATTGCCATGCTTTCCCTTAGGTCTTGATGCCAATTGGACGCCAGCAGCAGGCGGCCGTCAATGCCATGAGCAAACATTAAGATCTCGAACTGAAAACATTTTAATTTAAATAATATTCATAGCATGACAAGATAAATATCGTGTAATGAAATGAATACAAAGCTTCATAATCCGTATCAAAATCCCGCTCTTAATTACACGCAAGTAACAGGAGTTCACATGTGCAGCATTCGCTCTGGCACGCCCACTCCCGCCCTCTCTCGCCCTGTGGCCCGTTAAAGGTCAATGGATTAATTATGATTTCATGCTTAACAGCATTTTGTTGGCCATTTGATGCGTGTACACGTACATCATTAGCGGAGTATCAAAACTGGCAACAACTTTTGGCCAAACGGCAGGCGCAACTTTTTTGATGGGCTGCTCTGCCGCCGCTGCTGCTGCTGGGAAAGAGCGACTCGTAATTATAAAAAATATGCGTCTGTAATTTGGAAGCGCCCAGGGCCAAAAGTAATTACATATCCAATAAAAAGTCATGGCAGCAGGATGCGTAGCTAGCAGCGCTCATAATTAAAAACCCAACGACTAAACACTCTACAATCTGGCCAGCAAACCACTAGCCACCGCACCCGCCACCCCAGCCGCCGCCTGGTGTCTATGCAAAGACACACTCGCTGCGGCTTAAGGAAGCCAAATGGAAGCTTCATCAGCCAGCCATGACCACGGCTTACGATATGGTCCAGGCAGGCTGCGGCATTAAACACCAACACACACACACACATAAAAGCAAAACTTTCCACTGGGGAGTACTTTGGCTTATGGGCGCCTCGAGTGCGCATAAAACACGCGCCAGCAGATTGCTGAAGGCGCTTGGATTAGCTGCCAGAACCGAAGCCCCTAACCCGACCCAACCCAACCCATGCTCACTGAGTTAAGATAGTTGGCTAAGCGTCTATTTGTTGACAATTCTCTTAACTTGTTCTTTTTGTTTCTGCGGTTGTGACTGCGATTGCTGTGCGCAGCCATGGTTAATGGATGTCCTTGGGGTCCTCTTGCAAAGCGATTGTAAAATCGACTAAAACCTTAAACTAAACAACTCATCTTTAAAATGGAGTTGTTCTTTAATTCTTTTCAAGAAAGTTTTTATATTTTTAATTTCTGAGACTAGCCATTACCTTAGACTTTATAAGCCGACTTACCTACACATTTGTTTAGATCTATGTTTGCCTGAGCTCTGTCTAAGTGCAATTAAACTTCTCAGCCTTAACGAACTTTGGACCAAGCAGCTAAACTTCTGAGCCTAACTTTTGACCAAACTTTTCAACCGAACCGAAATTTAGAATGGCGTATTAACCTATTCTAACTTTGAATTAGTCTGTTAAACACAAATTGACTTATTTGTGAGAGTTACAAGTCTTGACTGCTGCATTCTAAAAGCTTGCTAATCCAAGTGAACTTTAGATTTTGAGCTAAACCGGCTTCTACCATTGTTACCTTTGTTTATTCACATGATTGGCATAACTCTTTGGGTATGCAGTGCTGGCATGTCAAATCAATTTACAGTTATCGTCAAGCTGTTGTCAAGTGTTTAACCACCTGCTATTTATGATTTACAACGCACTTATTCTAGATGAATTGAAATGGCATTTGGCATTTGGCATTTGATGAGATGCGCAAAAATATTTGGCATAAATATTTAAAACTCGTGCTCGGAAATGCTTATAAATCGATCAATAGGCAATTACGCCCGCCTTTTTCCGCCTACAAATAAATAAATAAACATATTTGCCCGAGTGGAGCAAGGGCAGCCATAACATTAAATAGCAAATTGTACTTATATCTATGGCTAAGCAAATACAAAATTCTGACTACGCATGAAACACACATTTGCATGAGTGTGTGTAAGTGGGTGGCCCATTGGGTGGCTGCAGCTGCTGGGGAATGTTGTGTTTAGTGAAAATTGCTTCAACAATTTTCTTGTAGTCATTCAGAGTGAAACATATGTTGGGTGTCACAGTTAAAATATGTATATACGATATGCCAACACACAAATAGCGGCAACAGCCGCGCGTTGGCCTGGGTCGAAATTCAATAGCAGGCAAACAACTCGAACAGTCAGTCGACTTGACGCCTACTTCGGGCTCGCCCCCTTTCCCTCTGACTGTCTCTTTTACTCTCTTTGTTTTTATGCAGTGCTCTTGCCTTTTGGTTTGGGACTGGCTCAATTTATTTTTATGGCATCATGTTTGGTCGCTACGTGTGGCAAAGAAGGACTCTCCATTTTTTCGCCTTTGCCTTTGGCGTCTGTTTCAGCTGCGTAAATTGAAACTGGAGCATTGCCCGGCATCCCGTTACGTATACGCACCGTACTCGTGCGCGTACTTTACCACGTTCTTATTAATGTGTCTAACAGCAGTTGTATTGCCGGAGACAGTCTGATTCTCGCTTCACTCCTACATCAAAGGCTCAACATATTATATCAAAGCACTGCGAGGCATTGACGTCATACTTCAAATGGCAAAACACACAACAAATCTGAATATCTCGTATTCTGCTGTATAAGGTGCAAAAGGTCTGAGGCGATACGCGTTACGCGATACTTCTGCGAAGCACAAGCGCGTCAGATATAAAATGATATTTGATGTATAAAAATAACTCTAAACTCAAATCAACATTAACTTCTCACAGCTTCACAGCTTTGTACCTCACAAATATAGTTTGGTCGAAGAAATATTTTGTATCTTTAGTTGTATTTTATATCTTTGAGGTAACATCCCACAGGTAAACTGTGCAACTTATGGTTGATGTATCCCATTTTAAATAGGTCAACCAAATGAAAGCGAATTAAATGCGGAAATCAACTCACAGAGCACGTCGCAAAGCGACTGATTATAATTGAAAATCAAAACCGAGTTCAAGCAAAATTCTGCTAACCACATTAATATTGAGGTTATTTGCATTTTGGCTTTGATTATGCGAAAGGTTGCGCAATGAACTGCGCACATTTCAACGTTGTTGATTTTGTTTTGTTATTGCAAAAGATTGAGTGAATCAGAGCGAATTCTTTCTGGCTGCCCTCTGCGTACAACTCCCAAGTGGATGCGTATAAATCAAGCAAAATAATTATGCGAATCTGCAGGACATTCCATTATCTGTGTTTTGGGCTCTTCCGCAATGCTTTTTATCGCGCCGCTCGCTTTTATTGCCGTTTACCAAACGCTGACCCGCGCACCCGCCCACCGACACACTCAGCACTCAGACCGCCGCCCACGACCGCACTCACCGCCACCGCTACAGGGGAGTGCCCTGTCCAACAAATGCTGCTGCCGCCGTCGGCACAGCTCATAAATAAGTTCCAACGTCGCCAAAACAAAACATTTTTCATCTGCCTCTCGGCCGAACACGGCTGTCGGTCCTCATCCGTCGTCGTCTGTCGGCATGTGCTCTGGGAATATTTCATAAATTTCGACGCTAGCCCCGAAACTGAACCTCTGAACCTCTGCACCTCTCGCTCGCTGCCTCTGCCCCTCTATATAGACCGCACTCTGCCTCTGCCTCTCTATATAGACCGATATATAGGCCATTGCTCTAACATTTTTACTTGTTATTTTGGGGCCATTTTCACACTTAGAGCGACCAGAGCAAGGCGGCTGCCCCTCATAAGACTCATTGACTTTTGGTCGACTGCACTTTGTCATCTGGTGGGCACTTTTCCTATTTTTCAACAATTACACGCCCCAGCCACACACTTGTTGTTGTTCTTCTGGTCGTTGTTGTTGTAGTTCTTGTTTAGCTATTGTTACTGGGTGTTTTTCGCTTATATGACTCGCCTTGCGTCCTGTGCTTTGCGCTTTTGATTGGTCGCAGCGACGGCAACGCAAACCCTCTGAATAATTTAAGGTCCATCTTCCCTCACAATTTTTCAGGGCAAAGGAGCAGCGTGGCACTCAAACAAAATTGTTAGTTTAGGGCGTTCAAGTCAATGGACAGTGGCAACAATTGCTGCGAAATAGAAAATAATTAAGAAATGTCAGATATTAAAAATTTGAGACCCCTTTAACAGCTACTAAAGCCTAGCGCAATCAGCATAGGAAAACAAGTCAAAAGCCCGCAGAGTAGAGAATATGCAAAACACTCGCTCTGCTAACCACTGTGCCTCATAAAGCAAAGTATTTGATGTTCGGATGCATGCAGGATGTGGCACAAGCTCACAGCTGGCGTCACAGCCGGCACGCTACGGTTCGGTTCGGTTGGGCTGCTGAGCTCGTTTTAGTTCAGGATTTTTTGCTAGGTGTTTGTTGGGCAACACTTCAGGCGCAGGCTGGCGACAGCAACAGCAACAGCTAAAGTATCGTCATCAGCGACAGAGGTCAACCGACATGTGCCCCTGTGCATGGCCCAGAACATGTGGGTTGCTATCCTTGTTGTGCAGATTCATAATTTATGAAGGTAAACAAACACTTTTGGTCGGAATAACCCAATTGGTTCGTGTGTTGCCTCAGCATTCTCCTCTGACCGGGCATTAAAGGATTTACCGTTTAAGGGGGCGTGGCAGAATTTGGCTGGCATGGCACAGGCAACCAGGCAGGAGGCAGCCAGACAGCTAGCACCGGCTCATCCAGCTTGAAACTTTCGCACATTCTCCAAATTAGCCAAGTGCACAGAGTGCACGGAGAGCACGAGTTCCAAAAAATGTTGTAATATTACAAAATTTATACAAAAAGCATCAGCAGCAGCAGCAACATCAGACAAACTTCATTTATTTGGCATAACGAGCTGCACTCAAACTTTTATGAAAGCGCATTGGGATTGCTGGCGAAAATCCCCACATCCTTTATGCTGCAGGTCCTTGAAATTGGATGAGCATTTGTTTGGCTGACAGCATCCACAAAATGTTGCCACTGCAAATGTGTTTATTAAACATTTGCTGGCAAGCTTTCAATTTCGTTAATGTTTTCAGCGCATTTTTCAAAGCTCTGCCAAGCCGAGCCACAAATTTATTGTTTTATTTTCTTTCTTTGCAGCTCTGCATATTGGTCAGCGAGCATTTGCCATTTGCCCAAACGCCGCTGTAAGCGGTTTCTCGCATTTAACAATGGTGCTCTACAGGGCAGCCAGAGGGTTAAGGAACTCTCAAGTGCGGCTCATGAATTATGGCGAAGTGGATTGGCAAGGGGGCATAACGGGCCAGAACGCTTGAAACTTTTGTATTGAAATGTGCGCACATCTGTTAATAATTTAAATTGCATCGGAAAAGCGATTCGTAAAAGAGCGTCTGCTAAAAGGCCATAATAATAACTTCTTCACAATACTATAAAATGGACCATTTGATTTAAAGCCAGAGACGCAGTTCAATGATCTCTTACTCCTCAGATACTGCAGTTGATATAGTGGCTAATCAACAGGCTTAAGGCCATTGAATCTATTTGGTATACAACCATCGTTTCAACGTTCAAATATATTGTTTTGTTTCCTTTCTGCTGCCGGCTCGTATGCTATCATGTATATCATATATCGATATATATGATATATCGATATTTTCTGCATATTCTGCGATACATATTTGACATCACTATATACGTAATACGAAAGTAAGTATCGGCTCTTAAAATGTTTTCTATCATTTTTTCCGTCACATGGTATCGATATATCTAAAGTAGTCGTGTCGTTAGTCTCGATATGTTCTCTATATATATTATGCTGGCAACTCTACCTCTAATTTAAGGTTAAGGCTGAACCACCTCAAATATGCCTATTGGCAGCAAGATGGTTTCAATATAATAATAATACATATACCAAAGCATAAATCCCGTTATGGAGCATTATGAGAAGCAGGAGAAGATAGGTGAAGGCAGCTACGGCGTTGTCTATAAGGCGCTGAATCGCTTGACCGGCCAGCTTGTCGCCCTAAAGAACATCAGACACAACGCTGGGGAGGAGGGCATGCCGTCGACGGCTATAAGAGAGATATCGCTGCTCAAGGAGCTGAAGCATCCCAACATAGTCAGGCTGCATGATGTCGTGATGGTGGACTCCAGCATATACTTGATACTCGAATACCTATCAATGGACCTGCGACAGTATATCAACACGCTGCCAGCCAACCAACTGATGGACCCGAATCTGCTGTCCAGTTACCTTTTCCAGGTGACCAGCGCAATACTCTACTGTCATCGGCGACGGGTGATGCATCGGGACCTGACTCCGCAAAATCTGCTGATCGATCAGTTTGGCCGAGTCAAGGTGGCTGACTTTGGTCTGGGCTGCTATTTCCAGGTGCCAATGCGCACGCTCACCCACGAGGTGGTCACACTCTGGTACCGGGCACCCGAGATCCTGATGGGTTGTCCACGCTACGCTTGTCCCGTGGACATCTGGTCCATTGGCTGCATCTTCTTTGAGATGGCAACGCGTAAGACCCTGTTCCAGGGCGACTCAGAGATAGATCAGCTCTTTCGCATATTCCGCATGTTGGGCACCCCAAATGAGGATTCCTGGCCGGGCGTATCCGCACTGCCCGACTACAAGAGCAGCTTTCCCAACTGGACAAACAATAAGATAGGCCAGCTGAGGGAAAGCCTGGGCTCTTTCGACTCGAGTGTCGACCTCTTGGCCAAGATAATCGTCTATGAGCCAGCGAGACGTTTGTCAGCTGAGCAAATTCTAGAACATAAGTATTTCAAGGAAAATGCCAACATCCTAAAGTCTCAAACTGTCAATAAAAGTTTTTAATATATTCGTGTGATATAAAAATCTTTCTTGTAGCACGCGCGTGCTAATCGGCTTTATTAAGGGATTTTTGTGCACGCGTGTAAAATTAATTTAATTATTTTCCGCTATGCTTAAACCTCATCTTCATCTTCGTCTTCTTCACAAAAGCGGGAAACTGAACCAAAGTTAAGAGGCTAGACTTTTGCTTGGATGCCCGAAGGGTCACAGAGCCCTCAAATTTGATCGGTGCACAGTGGGTCGAAGCAGTTGGAAAGCTGTGCTGGCACCTTGGTACACAGCACTGATTATACAACCAATTAATGCTTGCTCTTCGTTAAATATTATTTTTCAATTTTCTTTGAAGTATTTTCGTCCTTTAGCCTAGGCTATTTGTCCACTGTGCGATTGAGTCAGGCGTTAAGAAAAACAAACACAATGACTGAGTTTCATGGAGTGGAAATTATAATTGCCCTACAGCCATCGCTGAAGGTACTCAACACAAGTCAACTCAAGTCGAAGGTTGACTCATGGATGCCCTGCAAACAAGAATTCGTTACACAGAATTCACAGAATTCGTTAGTTTTTTTCAAAATAAAAAATAATATCTAAAATATTCAGATCAAATTGAATGATATCTGGACTGGAAAAAATAAGATAAAGTATTTTAGATAAATATTCTAAAACTATTTCAACTATAAATTTAAATTAAATAATGCCAAGCAATATGCCCCAATTATATGAAACTTAAAGGCTTCTTCGGGATTATTTCATTTGGTAAATTGACAGATTTTTAATCACACAATTTCATAGATGATGTGGATTTTAATAATGCTGCCTGAAGCGAATCCAATTAGACAAGCAGAAACAGACATCTTTGGCATATGACAGATTCAATTATATTGTTAACGCACATGCGTAAAGTTCAAGGACGAACGACATCTTAAGCTGAGGACAGAAATCGTAGGTCAGGACTGTGGGGGCGCAAATTAAATATTAAAAAATTTTGAGCTAGACATAAACGCACGGACACAGTCACAGTCGCAGTCGCAGTCAGAGCCACATATGGCCCCGGGCTATACTTACATGTCCCCAAGTTGAGGGCAGCCAGGAGCATAGGGAGCTGAGCCGTCAGCCAAATGCGTTGCCAACTCAACGTCTTGCTCGTGCGTACAAATTGGCGCCGCTGTCCAGCATCTTCGTCTGAGTCTAAGACTGTCATCTTTGCAGTTGTTAGCTTCCTTGTGCTGGTCCTGCTGCCGCGGCTGCTCGTCCTGGCAGTCCCACTGGCACGGTTGCTTGCAGCGATGACACTTAGAGCTTTTGTGCGCTCATTGCTCGGCGTCTGCCGGCATTGGGGACTCGTTTGCGGAACCATCGGCGGAGCATTGTCTCCAAGTGTTCTCCACGTTGCTGGCCTCTGATTCTGATTGCAGTGCGCCCCGTTGGCTGTCAAAGTTTTTCGCATTCTATGCGAAATGTGTGCGTCTATTCCCAGACGCTGGTGCTTGCCCGTCCCAGATAAATAGGTTTATTGAATTAATTCGCTGGGGTCGGGATACGCGCTCGTTGGCTTCCTTCCGTTGCTTTTCAGCAGATTGCAGCTTGCTTATATATATATATATATATATAAATTTTATTTTTATTTTTATATTTATTTTTTTGGATCTCTCTTGTGTCGTTCTTTGATTTTATTGCCACGCGCTTTCATTGCTTTTCCTATTGCTTCACCTTGTGCCAGTTACAGTAAAAATTCTTGGTCTATTCGTTGAAAGAAACTGCGCAAATTCAAAGGAAATATATATATATTTGATATATATATATATTTGATATATATAAGTCAATCATGTGATGATTCAATATAAATATGATTACGAATTTCGATTAGCTTTTATCTAGATTTTCTATTCGTATCTCATCTATTTTTATTTGTAATATATTTTTAGTCTTACTGCGCCCATAATTTTAGCTTCAACTTCTCTTAGATCGGCAAGCTATCATGCAAATTTTTCAAATTACCAGCCAATTGGGAGAACTTGGATGTCTTCTTTCGATATATATTCACGTAGCATATGCCAAACTAGCGCGAACGTTACTTTGCCATGAGTTATGTTGAAAGTTTTTCACAAAAGAGATTTGGGAACTTGCGGCACACTTACACTGTTGAACAAGTTTTCAGCTTTGCACCAGAGTCTATGCGTCGCTTGATAAATTGTATTTTTAATGTTTCATTTCTTCACTGGACTTAGCACGTGAGGCAAGTTATTTACAGTTGAGCTCCACTTTATGGCTTAAGCCGCGTTGAAAATATTATTCAAGTTTTTATTCTGTGCCTTTTTATAATACACAATAATCCCTTTTTACGACATTGCGGCCGCAGCAGCAGCGCAGCTCCTCTTTTTTTTTTGTTGCTCTTTGGCTCGTCCTTTGCACATTTAGTTGCCCATTCTAATATACATTTTAATACAACAGAACAGAACAACAAACAAATTTGGAAAGTGATTTCGGCACTTGCTTAGCCAACGTGCTGACTCAGCCAAGACACTTGGGACGCTCACAGACACACACTCACACACACTCACACACACACACACCTACACACACATATCTCAGTTCGTTCCTTAAAATAGCTCTGCAACTGCCAATCCCTTGCGCCTTGCACCTATTTGTGGCACACTTAGCCGCCTCAGCTCGCATCTAAACAAAAGCACTTGGCCAGACGTTGGCGCCTCGCACGAGTTGCGACCGACGAGTTTCGAGACATCCGCTTTGGATCTGAGCGTTTGGCCTGTCACGTCCGCTCGCAAAGGATGCAAATTTTCAACTGAATCGCGTGCAGCCAGCGGCAGGAAACTCGTGCTGCCCCGCTGCGCCTGTTATCTGTTAGTTGGCTCCATGTTCCAGTTCCCAGCATCCGCAATACGCTTGCTTTTGCCCCTGTTCCATTCCATTTTCCGCACGTTCCGGCTGCTGTTAACGTTTCTCCTTTACACTTGTGCCGGCTATACGCCCTGCGCATGTCCTTCGCCCTTAACCATGGCCAAATGTGAAGCTTACAATAGATTTCAAATTTATTTACTCAATGCTTAGCTGCTCAGTGAGCCAACAGTAAATTAAACAAATGTTTGACGAAAGTTAATATAACTATATTTGAGCAGAAAATATAGTCACAAAATATTATGCATGAAGCGAGGAAAGGGAAATGACAGAGTTTTGGAAAACTTTTTCTTGTTTCATAGTTCAAACAGCCAAGGAATTATTGGAATATTAAAATCTTCAAGTCATAAAATTTCCAACATATTTTTAAAAAAATATTTAATTTCAAAGTTTTGAATGCTTTCAAAATTAACCCTATAAACTTTGACTTTTGATTTGAAGTCTTATTAAGCTAAGATAATTTTCTTCTTTAGAAACATTTATAGAAAAGTTATAAATACTGGAAAAAATATATATAATATATGAAATACAAAAATATTAAATATATATAGCGAAGATCTTTGACTCCTACTGCACTTTCAGTTGCACTTTAACAATGTCGGACTTAAATCAAGTTCAAGCTCAACAGATTAGTTTCGGCCATGGCTATTCGTTGTGCAGCGTATCGATGCTACATATATATTTTTTAAGCTTTTGCTATTGG
This sequence comes from Drosophila hydei, assembly GCF_003285905.1. NCBI lineage: Eukaryota > Metazoa > Arthropoda > Insecta > Diptera > Drosophilidae > Drosophila > Drosophila hydei. The sequence goes on from NW_022045657.1 coordinate 1,318,204, forward strand.
GTTCAACAAATTGTCGCACTCTAAATCAAAGCCAGACCTCTTTGGACTGGCGCCTTAAATTAACTTAACATTTTGGGCCTTTGAATTCTTTGTCTGCTCGTTTAATTTACTGCTAGTCCGGTCACAAGGAGGCTGATGTCTCTCTGTCCCTATCTGTGTGTGTGACAATAAAACTACGCAACGCCATTAAATCTGACCCAATATGCGAGAGGCGTGATATATAGGGCTCTGGTCTTAATCTTGTGTGCTTTTGTCAAAGAGCAAGTAACAAATAAATAAATATTATTGAACTTTTCAAGTCCCCAGGGAACGCGGGCGAGGCCGCAGCACAGCTGGATAAAAGGTATGGCGGCGCCCGTGGAGGGGCTGCATGGTGGCGATCTGCTGGAATTTGTGCGCTCTCACAAAGTGCCAACATAAATTCTTGCACAGTTCAATTTATCGTGTATTGACACAGCTTCCGCATAAAAAGCAACAACAATAGCAGTAACAGCAGCTAGTAAAAATGTTTACAAAGTGCGGGCGGAAAACTGGTAACGGATGCTCATGCAAAGGCTACAGGAATGTTACCCACACACGCACCCACACATAGACAGACAAATACTGATAGCGGGGAGCCTATTGTTATTACCTCTTTGTTGTGTTAACACGCCATTTGTGGCATTTGCAGTCGTTGCCACGCCTCAAGATGCTGGGCCAGCAACGCAGTTAAACTCGAATGAATTTGAAATGCAAATGATGGCACTTCCCTCCTGCGCTCGTTGTCCGAGCCGATGCCACAGCCAAAGCCAAAGGCCTGCTTCAAATGTTTCAACTTTTGGCTCAGCAAATCATCAAAATATACTTTATGTAGCACAGCCGTCTAACTGTGTGCAAAGCTCATGAATTCGAAGGACGAGCCCCGCCGCTCAACACATGTTGTCACACAAGCCCCACACTCGAGCCCAGTTCACAGCTGTTAATTTGAGTGTTTCGCATTATGTGCCCGGCTCGTAAATTCGAAATGTTTATGACACAAAATAACAACTACATTTTTATAAATACACTTTAAAAATTCATGCTTAATTCGTGCTGCTTATAAATCGGATTGCCAACGTCTGTGGGTATTGATATAACAAGATTAACAAGTGCTGAGCCTCGTCCTCGGCCAACTTATACAATACTTACAGTGTAGCCTAGAAATTCAAATATTAGAGTTGATGGAATGCGTTTGCCATTGCACACAGAACTCTGCAGAGTTGGAGGAACCACACTTAATTGGAAGAGGTAATTTTTTCGATTTTTGCCAACAGGTATAAATAAAACATTGTCAAATGGTAAATCTTATAGATTACTTAAGCAAACATTACTTATACAACATAATCGGAAATAGTATCACTCTTGTTCGGTCAACAACCGTAGCTTTTATATATTATATAAGAATTAAGATTAAATATAGAAAATCTATCAATCTATAATATAATAAATAAATTGTGCCTAATGGCTAGGTCAGTAACACCTTCTACAAAGAGTGAGAGAGAGAGAGAGAGGAAGAGATAGAGAGATAGACAATAGTAGCTAACAGCAAGTGTTACTTGATGAATTAAATATAAACTATAGAAAGCTTTAGAAGATCAACCTGTTCTACATGCAGACGATTCCTCATGCACAGCTTAAAGGAATAAAAAGTAAATAATACACATATCGTTAAGATATGCACGCACGAATAGCTGCAATTACGCAGGTACTTTCGCAGGTGCTTCCTTGCAGCAAGTGAACGGCAAATGTAAATGTAATCCAAATGTTTATGCCCGTATCTTTATATATACTTTCTATTGCAGCTTTTCACTTACATTTTCTGCAGAATAAGAATTGCAGATGTGCTTCAATGCAGCCAATCTGTGTGAAGGCAACTCAGTCGATGGCTGAGTGCACAGCTGCCTGAGTGAGTGCATTGTGCGGCGCACAGCACGAGCTTGTCAAACGGCAGAGGCAGAGCAATAAAAGAGAAAGTTAGATAGGGAGGCAGACAGAGCGAGCGAGCGAGAGAAGGATACGATTTTCATTGAGAAAAGCGAACTGACTGTTAAGCAAAATGGATGAGCGGTGCAATTAAAAGCAAACAAAACGCGTAATCGAATGCCATTCAAATGGCAATTGACAATTGCGTTGCAAATGCCGCAACACTTTAGAGTCTGTCGGGTCGCAATCCTTTGTAGACTTTTGTTGTGTGATTTTTGCTGTTTGCTCTCTCTCTCTCTCTCCCTCTCTTTGTGCTGTTTGGTTGGCAGTCTGCTTTGTGCACGTCCTTCGCACAGCGAAATAGGTTAACGGCAAGTATGGGAATTAACGGCAAATATAATTACAGCGCCTTTCTCTGCACTTCTCACAACTAATGGATACCCTGTTATTGGCCGTGTCCCTTATGCCCTTCGTGTGTCTAATTAGTGCAAATTGCCACTCATAATCATAACTGTAAAATTAATATAAATTCTGTATAACGGCTGCAACACGCACTCTTTAATTGCCACCAACCCACCTCACCTCACCTCCTCCTTACCCTCACCCACTTCTGTGTGGGCAGCCGCAAGTTGTAGTGCCGCGTGTCGAAATTAATTGCCCTTTGCGCTAAAATTTACGTGACAAATTGGAGTCAATTTGTTTAAGATTTGATTTGACTTGAGTAGTAGTGCTCCAGAAGTACACTTCAAGTGGGCAAACTGATGACAGCTCGACATTTTACGACCCATCTGTTGACAGCATTCATCTGCGCATTCGGACAAAGACTCGAAGTGACCTTTGCTGCTAATTAAATCTGTTACAAGCCACATTCCAGCCACAATCTCTGCGTAATACGTATACAGTAAATAATCTACTTAATGTCGCCCTCGAATATCCACTTTGTTGCGCACCAGGCGGCAAAATAAAAGGCCGTAGCTACCGAAAAAAAAGAACAAGAGAGAAAAAGCAAATTTGATGTCATTAATTTTAATTTGCGAGCCAGAATGTTTAGCTTTAAACCCTGCAACGAGTGGCACAAAAAGGCTAAACAAATCTCGAGTCGAGAGTCACGAAAAAGGCTCAAGCGAAATGCCAAAGTAAACCATTTCGTTGCCAACTCACTTACAGCCAGCTGATTTTAGTAACAGCTCGAGCACTTTGGGCCAGCAATTTAAGCGACCCAGAAACTAAATAAATATTAAAGCCAGCAGGCAATTCGGCTATTATTCATTTAAATAAATATTACATTTACGTTGCTAATTGCCAGTCAAATGTAATTCATGCAAATATTAAATAGAAATACTCACATTGCATTTACACTGTGAAGTAGTGTGCACATAATCACAACCAGCGTTTGGTGGCGAAAATTTAAACAGACGGTTATCGAGGGATATTAAGGGGTCATGTAAAGTTTGAAACTTTGAAGCTTTTTATCCTCATTTAATTGAATGCCTTTCGCCTTTGGCTTTAAACATATATATATTTATTTAAATGCACATAATACGAATTTCATCAGAAAACAGAGCTGAAAAATATATTTGGTTTTTCTTTTTTACTTTATATAAATAAGATATATATAAATAATACATAAATAATGTTAAACTTAAAAACACGTGTATTATAAAATTGGTATTGTGAAATATCTATTACATGTTAATTGTAGAAGTATTTTATGTGTTTACTCGAGCAGACAGGGCGCGGTTAGGAAGTAGTGTTTTAAGCACAGTTTCGGGTGTAATTGTTCTTCTTCATATTTTATTGTATATATATTTTTTTATTTTCGTTAACTTTTGTTTTTTAACTGTGGTATACCACGGCTAAATAAATTAATAATAATAAACTTAAATCAAACTATTCTTCTTACGCAAAGAATTAAGCAAATTTCCAGCAATCAAAATCAAATCAATTAGTTGATTGATTTGTGGCTTATGTTAGAAACAATTGCCAAATGTTTTCTACAATGCCCAACAAATGCAAAACATTTTGATTGGCTTGCCCAGGTGTCCGTTCCGTAGAGAAATCCCAATGCACACACAGAACACAAACATCGACGCTTGTGTTGGCATTTGTTTTTGGCAAGAGTTGTGCTAAAAAGCAGGAAAATCATTTGCACAATTTGCAGCTGGCTAAGAGAAAAGCAAATCACCTGCTCAAATCAACGACTTTGAAAAAGCTGCACTGGCTGAGGCGGTGGCAACATCATCAGCAACTGTTCGGCAACAACTGGTGCTAGATTCCGTTGCTACCACACTCTATTTGAGCTGAGTAATGTGAGTGCTTCCGCTTCCGTTGGCTATGCCAGCCACTTCCGCCTTCCGGTAGAGTATTCGAAAATACTTAATACTCAATTTGCTTCAATGCCTAATGTTATTTCGACACTGAATGAATGCGCCTGTGTGTGTGCGTGTGTGGATGAGAGTGTGTGTATGATATTTTGTTGTGCTAAATGCTGGCCACTGGTTCACATAGCACTGCCAGTCGCCTTTGAACTCTGCTGCAGCTGCAGCAGTGAGATAACAGCGCTTTTGCGGCAAAAAAAGAAACGAACCTTGAATACATTCCTTCTGATTTTTTATACTCGTTATGGAGCTTCAACGGGAATATTGGTTTTATTTCATATATGTAATGTTAAATTATCAATCTATAAGAATATTCAATACTGAATAGGTAAGAGTAAAACTCTTTCAGGAATAGACTCACAAATATTTTCACACTAGCAAAAATACAATTTAAATTAGTTCTAAGATCCTGAGCGGGCATTAAGCAGCCAGTCACATCTTACTGCAACAGTGCTCCGTTTATTTTGAATGCATTGCTGCTGATCCTTTGGCTGACCTATAAATTCATCCATCGAGAATACTCGAGTGCTCAACTGCATTACGGCTGCTTAATTAAACAATTTGATAGCACGTTTAACTATCACTTAATCGTTTATTCAGTGTATCTTACGGCCCTACTGACAAGCGAAAAGCATTCATTAATGTTTTTAACAAGTGCAGAGACAAGCTGACACTTGAATTACACGCGAGGAGGCACAGTGTAAGCTGAACACTGAAATCAACAGCAAATATTGCTGAAATCGCAATTGGCTTTAAGGTGAGCGCATATTTGTCACTGAAGACGAACTGTGGCCTCGTCCAGTGTGACGTGTGCTGCAGGTACTTCTCTTTGGGTGTTGCCAGGCTATTTGCCAGTATCACAATGACACCAGTAACACGTTCGACGTGATGTCAACAAAAGCCACCAAAAACTACGCACATACATCCATTTAACACAGGAAGCGGGCGGAGGTTGAGCAAAAGAGTGGCTAGCAGGAGCAGGAGGAATTGTTACGCAGCGTTGCCACCTTGTGCAACAAAAAAATTTCATTAGTTGAAATGTCGAAAGTTGTGGCACACACAGAGACACTCACTACAATCACGTAGTTCTTCTGCTGTTTGTTGCAGTCGACATTCGGGAGACAACTACTTAGGAGTAGAAGGAATCGATTGCTTTTCCAAGCTGACAGCAAAGTAAACTTTTCCATATCCTTAAAACTGAGTGCAACGCGTAGAAAGTATGCGAATCGCATTTGCATATGACATTTCATTTTTATTTCTCGCAAACTTTCAAAAAGTCTGAAAAATAAAGTTCGCTGAGATAAGCAGGTAGCTTGACAAAAAAAGCCTAGTCTTACATATCAAAATATTAGTATTTGTGTTATTCTACTCTCTCTGCCTCTCTCAAATTTATTAAAAAACTAGTTGATTCGTTTTCCCATTAAAAAGTTAATAACTATAATAATTATAAAAGTTACGCAAAAAGGAACAGTCGTCAGAAAACATCCCAAAGCGCTCAACTTTCACACGATACACAACAAGGCAACACAGGACGGCAAGAGAGTGGGAGTGTAAAGAGTCTAAAGGAGACATCAGATAGCGACACCTTCTCTGAAACGAAATTCGATTTGGTATTCAAGTACTTTGTGCTGTTTGGCCTGACTGACTGTGATATCGGAGAAGGAACAGGTGCTAGGGTATGGGCAGGACCAGCAGCACGAGCAGGTGGGCACACCCTCGGTGGGTGGGCAAACAGATTAAAATTACATGCAATACTATCCGCATAGATGTTGTATACCCTGCTCTTGAATCATTTAATTATGAATGGCTTAAGTGACCCTTAAAAGCATTCATTCAATTTCTGTCTAATTGAATGTTAATTAACGAGATGAAAAGCCACGCGAACTTATAAAAATAAAAACAAAATATGGAAAAGTAATCTTGAAAGCACGAAATAGTTGAATGAGTGGCCATTTGCAGGGCTTATCCCCGGAGAGCTTTCATTTATATTTGACTGGCTGTTAGTGAATGATGGAAAAAATCGCTTCGAAATATGTTTTAATTAAAAGCAAACTTTTTTTGATTGCGCCAAATACAAAGAGGATGAGCGCCCAAAATCGCCAATGCCAACAAACATAAATTTGAGGCCAACTAAAAAAAAAACGAGAGCTCAAAATGGCATACAGCTACCAGCTCCCCACCTCTTCTCTCCTTCCGCCCTTCCAACAACTGGCTCCAAATCCCTATGGCTGCACACAAATAGATATTTAATTTTTGCAATTTCATGCAGAGCTGCCCCGCCGAGGCGCGACATGCAATGCGCAACTGGCCCTCAACAGCTTTGCAAGCCGAAAACAAATATGATTTAAATTTGTTTGCACTCAAACTTTTACACCCACATTCCCTTCACACACCACTCACACACACACTATAACTGAGCTCGTAAATGTGCCAGTGACACACTTCGTGCTCACGACACACTTTTGACAAACAAACTGAAAACAAGTTTTCCAAATCTGTTGAAAATATTTATGTTTTAACTACATTCAGAGCAAATTGTAATTATGAAAAAATTATAAATAACTATTTATTAATAAGTTTTTTAATTCAAAACAAAACAACTAAGGGGTGTCCAACTGGCTGTGTTGTAACCTTTTTTTGCTCACATTCGAACTGATGTCGCACTCTTAATCGATGTGACTTTAAAGTGGGCAATAGTGGTAAGAGCAGGCCACTATTAGGGAAATGTTAAGCTTTATCGAAGCAGATTTATCATAGTTTCCAGCAGACAGAAAGACAGTCTTATAAAGCTTCCAGATGGGCAGCCCACACAGCTTATCGCATTTATATACACCAAGCAATATACCCTGCTTAAACATGAGCAATGGATGTCGGCTTAAAATATTCGAGTTACTCTAATATTTCATATAATATTCAAGCATTTGCACATATTTGATTCATATGCCAACAGCTCAACAGCACATCTTTAGCATTACCTAAGCTTATAACACACACACACACATTTATATGCCCGTATTCGTGCTGTTATTCAGATTCACATATATGTAATTAATCTGATCTTAACGCTAACAGCAGAAATTCCTTTGATATATCAGAATAAAGAGAATATTTAATTATTTCTAATTCAATTATTTCTAATCTATTTTGATCGCTGCGAGCTGCGATTATTTATTTAACCCAAGAAGCATACCTTAATGCCGAAATATGTCAAAGGTCAGAAATGTAACCTCTAACAATCAATTATAATCAAGTGAAATATTCAATATAAACAAAGTGTTATTAAGAATCTTATGCTCTTCAAATATTTAAGTTACATATCTGCACTTTCATTGCTTATTAATTTAAATAATTTCATCCATAATTATGATATATGTTAAAGCTGAAAGCAAAGCAAAACATTTTAAATGTTGATTCATTAGAAATTCTCAGCGGTATTTTGGCAAAATATTGCACAAAAAATGTCATTAAAATTTTATTGATATTTAATGTTCATAAATGGCTCAATTATGGCGCTCAACAAGCTGAAGCATAAATAAAATTCAGGAAAATTAAATGGCCTGATGAACAATGAATAGAAATCCACTTATACGAAATTTAAAGCACAAAGCTTGCAATTTGAAACTGTTTGGCATATTTTGTATATTATAGGAGTGGGCGGCTCAAACTGCAAATCAAAGAAATTAATATTTCGCCCGCGGATGAATGTAAACACAAAGCATTTGCACAGCTCTCATTATTGTTCGATTCCTAAAAGCATTCCATCAGCTGATTGGTGCCCGCTCGAGTTCCATTGTGCGTTGCGTTTGCATTTGTAGGTTGTTTATTTATTTTTTCTCGCTATAATTTTAAGAGCCACGCCACAGCGTATTATATTCACATCGCTTCACAAAAATCTATTCCTATTTATTGTTTTCAATTGTTTCCCATTGAGACTTATCCCCCACATGGACTTTCCCCATAGACTTGACCCATTTAGCAATGGATTTTGGAAATAAACGAATAATTTATATTTGATTATATACAGGTGTAAGACATGTTATATATTGGACAGAAGCATGGACCGATCTGGCAGGAACTGTCGTTGAAGTCAAAGTAAAACGTGGAAAACGTGGATGCATCAATACAGGTAATAGTGTACAGGTTGAGCACATTGAAGCGAGCTAACTCCTAACTCCTAATTTTAAGTTAAGAAACAGTCCAAGGTATAGGAGGCTTTACAGTCGGTAAACAGTAATGCAAGCCTGACTGACGTTGCATTAAGAATTTCTACCTATCTCAACCGCATGATAAGAAAAAAACAAAATAAAATAACAAAGCCAATCTATTGCTGAATGAATTTCAACAAATTTAATCGAGAACACTTGCAATATAAGTTTAACTAAGTGGTTTATTAGCTTTTAACGTAAACAAAACTATTTTTATTTTTATAGGAGCAGAAGAGGAAAGGAGAAAGTTGGTGTTGCGCTCCTTATAGTTGAGTTATTTATAAATTATATTTAATTGAATTCCGCGGACTGAAAAAACATTCTGAGGTTGTGAGTTTGAATGCCTTAATAGCCAATTGGAACTATTAAAGAGCATTTAAGGGATTGGGAACACTCCTCCCATATATTTAGGCTAAGAACGTGCAAGTATATATTTAAAATATAATAATAATAATTATTATTATTTTCTTAATGTACATGAACATTCCAGTTAACCGACTTTTGTTTAAAATTTTTTGTTATACTTTATAAAGTAATTGCAGTGAGACCCACGAGTGGTAAAAGTTGCAGGAAAAAATTGTTGTTTTTTCACAAACTGTGTTAAAAAACATGCTGGAAAACGTTTTAATAAAAACCATCAACTATGGTACTTATTTATTTTCCGCATAGTTATTTTATTGCTTGCAAACTTTTTTATTGCAGTGTGCCTGAGTGTGTTGTGTGTGTGTGTACGCTTGTAGTTGTTGTTGTTGCATTTTAAACATAATTTTAAATTGTTTTGGTTGAAAATGCAACGGCACGCTCCGCCTTTGGCCTTGTCTGACTGCTGGTCGGTTCTGAAGGAGGGGCATTCAAACGCATACACAAAAACACACACACACACCATACGCAGAGCTTTTCTACACTCAAGCACGCACGCACAGTCGCACACAGGAATACCAAGTTGAATATGTTTACTTGGATGGGCAAGCATGTATGTGTGGGTATATATATGTATGTGTGTTTGGTTGTGTTGCGTGTGTGTGTGTGCGTGCGAGGGTGTGTGCGTGTGTGAATGCGTATCTATACGCCTCACTCTTGCTTGTCCATGTGCTTGCTGTCTCGTTTTTTATAAAAATAAAAAACAATAGACAATTTTGTGCGTGTGTGTGTATGTGTGCGTGTTTGTGTCTGTGATCATATAAAATGTTCGCACATATGCCAAGTTGCTTTCAACCATTTGCTGCAATATTAAAACAAAAGCAATGCAAAAGCTTTCCATTTTACTTTTTATTTTTTTTTTGTATACCGTATGTATAAATATATATATACAAATATGTATTCACTTACAGTTTCATAGCACCAGACCGCTTGTAGATTAAAAACTGTGCCCGAATCTCTGGCATATGCGAATTTTTGGCTGCATTTTCATCTAGCTGCGAGGCGGACAAACAACAACCGTAACTGGGACAAGTAGCTTTAAGCAATCAACAAGCCGTTTTGGCTTTATCCATTTAACGCGCCTCACTTCAGCCAATTTGATAGAATGCGCAAATTAAACAATGCAACTGTAATTGTACACTGCGAGAAATAAACGAGGCGAAAGCACAGGAAAAAATCTCAAATGTCAAAGCTTGGGCAGCCAGCTTTATCTATATCTATATCTATATCTATATCTATATCTATATCTATATCTATATCTATATCTATATCTATATCTATATCTATATCTATATCTATATCTATATCTGATGTTGATCTGATCTGATATCTATCATTTTATTTTATGAATAGTTGCTAATTAACTCATCTTATAATTATAATTTGTCGTGTCGTGACGTGGAAAGCGTATGCCGTTTAAATTCCAGAATTATTTTTCCATTGCACTCAATGGCGAAATAACTGCAATAACTTCCGCGTAGTCAAACTTTATTGTGGCAATCGACTGTGGCTGGGAGCATCTGCTGCTTTCATGATAATGGGTTCGTCCTTCTTCAAGTCTGTGTTATTTTTATATAATAGACTCTGCTGGTGCTGGTGGCGCTCCATCGCCATCCCTCCTTGCAGTGGCAGTTGTCATTGTTGTGGCTAAAGTAGAAAAATGCGTATGTTCCATTTTTAAGATATGCAAAATAAGTTGAGTTGCTTTGGTAGAAAGACGACCAAAGCCATACAGCCAGATACAATGTGCAATATATTGCTCAGCAAGAGAAGTATGAAAGGAAAATAGGAGCGAAACTTTTGCAGTGCGCAGGAAAATTATATTTCTTCCTTTCTAAACAAAGGGCAAACGACTTTAAGCTATTGCCCAAGTAATAGGATTCTCTGTTGGAAGAGCTCCACTTCGCCTCCGCTCCCTGCCTCCAGACAGGAAGCGGGCTTACTACCAACCCCGACTCAATGCCCCAACTACATAAAAAATAAGCAGCAATTCAAGTGGCACAGTTTGTTATACTTTCCTTATGGAAATGATTTCGACTTGCCGCAGACACTTACAAGTACAGCAAACAGTTATGAATGTCGACTCAATTTTTGTTATTTCTGCAATATCTCTAAAAGTATATACAAAGCTATTGAAAGAATATCTATTGACTTACAAACAGATCCCCACTTAAATAAGCATTTCATGCAGCCCAATGTTCAGCTCAATGGTGGCCCTTTCGAAATTGGGCACTTACTTTGCTGTTGAATAGACTTTTATGTATAATAATTCTTTAATAATTGGTAAATACTTCACAGCATAGCTAAAGCTACTTATAACACTTAGAATTGTATTTAATAATACAAACTGCAAATATTTAATATAAGTAATACGCCCCGTGGCCAGCAGTCACTTTAAGCTTAATTTATGCATTAATAAAGCTTTGCAATGACACAAGTTAAATCTGCGCTTATTGCTATAAAATAACAGTTTTATATTTATTATCACAATATTATATTTGAAGCGACGTTCAATAATAGTTATCATAGCAAAAACGCAACAACTCAAATGATAATTGTCCTTATTAATTGTATAATTAAATTTGTTTGTTCAGGAAAAAAGGCAAATGATAGTCGGGGCAGTTAGCGTACGCATAATACCCGTCCACGTTCCAGGCATAATTAAGTATAATTAAATGGATTATCGATAAAGGAGGTCAGCAGTGATGTCTGCCACAAAGCTGTGGAGAAAATATATTTCTAGTTTCAGGTCTTTAATGGCGACATTTGTATATACTTATATACTATCTTTTAAATATTAATTCTTAAACTTCAACACCAATACGAAACCAATATACTTTCTTAGCCTCGCTGGCCAGTATCATCAGGAACAAGTTAAATCAATTTTAATAGCAATTTAATTGTAAAACAATCAAATGTTTGCTTAACATATGAGCAACAGCTGCTGCAAATATGTATTTATGGTTGGCTCTCACTGAACATGTATTTATATATCAAGTACTTTCAGTTTTCTGCTCCTGCCTAGGAAATAGTTGGAATTTGTTTTCTAAATATGTTGACTGCGCTTAAGAGCTCTGCAAATATTTGCAAACACCTGACCGAGCACGTCGCAAATTGTGCCAAAAGCGCCAAAGGGCCAAATAATTGCGATTACGCCCAACATTTTATGCACTATAAAGTGTGGGCGTGGGAGGGAAATATGTGTGAGTGGGTGTGAACTGTGCGCTGTGGGGGTTGAACTCGTATTGTTTCATGTCGGCTCCGTGAGGGGATTGTTTGAGGTAACAATTGCTTTGTATTGCGCTAGCTGATAATACTTTCATTATGTATACCCTGTTGAGGTAGCAAGGACTCAGCTGGCTATGTTGACTGTAGCAGATACATTCGACTCAACACATTGCAATGTTCACACTTTAATGCGAATTTTTTTAAGACATTTATTAAAATACATCAATCATAAAATAATCCACTCCAGACTTATTTACTTACTTATAGTTATAGTTTGAGTTATTTGCGAGCTGAAAATGTTGCAGTCGCGAGCTTGTGGCCAAAAAATGTTTATTTTATGGCAGTTTTTTCTCTTAGTTAAGCCTGAAAAAGTCACCGAATTTTAAAAACAGTTTGCTGTTTCACAGTTGTGCCGAACAGTCTGTGCACAAGAACTCTTCCATCAACAGAAACTATGAAAAAACGTTTGCCAATTGATGGGGGCCATTGTGCGTGATGAATGATGAGCCTGTTGTTCTTCCTCTGCCTCCTGGCGCTGTTCGTATGGTTGTTGTTGTCGTTGCATAAATTATCCGTGTGTGTGCGTGAGATGGGATCTCAGTTTGCCCAATAGCTCAAATCGGATGATGGCAAGTGATAAACGCTCTGACAGCTTGATAGACAGACGTGCCGAAAGCGCCCGCATGCCAATTAGGGTGTACTGGAGTATTGGCCTAATGGCCGCCCATCACAATCAAGCACACCACGTGGCGTATCTGTGATAGAGATGGCGATAAAAATTTTGAATTGCGACTTTAAGACTTAAACTGCAATGCAGCTAATTTAGATAGACTGCTCAACAGAGGAATACTAAACAAGGACATTCGAGATTCTGTACAAATCTGAGAACATTAGGCAGTTTTGCATTATGCACAGATGGAGCATACAAGCTAAGCGTTAAGCTGATTATTGAACTGCAATGTGTCCAAGCATACTTGACCTCTAGGTAAAGGCGTAGTTTGAGCAAATTGCTGAACACCATAACCAAGACCTATAATAATATTTGTGAATATATTTTAAATAAAGAATATCAAAGTTAAGCCGCAAATTATTTAAAATTAATAAGGAGTCTAATGCTAGCCTTGAGCTGTTATGTGAAAATGTTGTGGAAACTATAGAGCGACTTCAGCTTAATTCTCTAAATTCAGCTGCAATGCGACTAATCAAGTTTGAGCCTTAATCAGAGCAACGACAAAGGGAATTTCAAAGCCTTAAGCCCCCAACTGGCCGCGTTTGCCATTGTCCTCGAAATCAGTTTGTGATTAGAGTGCAGCTGCGGTTCAGCTTCAATTCGCCAATGGCTAAGCACCCAGCTATCTTCCAACGCGGAGCCCGGCCGGAAAATTCCACCAACTACAATATGTTTGCTAGGCTTAAAGACTTCACTGGCATAGTGTCTGATTTAATTAATTCAATACATTTCTGTGCACGTTTCGTGTTTTACGTGTTGAGCTCGAGTGCCGTCTACAATTCCGGCAAATTAATTAATTTATCATTGTTTTTAGCTTCAGATTTCATGGTACAGACAAACGGGCACAAAAAGTTCATTTGCTGCTTTTGTTCTGCACATTTGGCTTATGTCATTAACAATGCAGCGCATAGGCAACAATGCCAACTTTTGTATTAACTGCTAGTGGGAAAAATTTGATAAATAACCTCAACAGCTGCCACTTATGAACTTACTTAGTCTTCTATCCTAACACAGACACACATACAAGGAGAACTCAACTCGCCTTAGCTCGACTCTAAGCTGTCTACTAAATCAATACCTCCATAGCCCTGCCAGCTGTAGACATCCCAAGTCTGTTCCAGCCTCCAGACCCAAACCCACCACAAATCGCAACCCGAGCTGATATATGTGCTGTCATTTGTTTCAATTTATACATCGAGGTCTGAGACACAGCCAAGCAAAAATCAAAATAAAAGATAGCAACTAACGCTTCAATATTTTTTATTAAGAAAAATGTTTGCTTTTTCTCTGTTCTCTTTAAACAAATTAAGTATATGCTGCAGAAGCAAATGTCAAAATCAGAACTTTTATCAATTGTAAAATTTGTCTAGTTGAAGGAAATTTTCAATTTTCTCTGCCAGAATATTTATGTTCAAGAAACTTATTTATATTTACTACAAAAATTATATGAGAGTCCATTAAAAATTATGGTTTTGAGGAAGTGAATGTAACTGGTAGAAGGATACGTTGCAGATCAAATCAAGTATACATTGATTGCATTTTAAGTGTGGCATGATCACCAAAGCAGGATGAATATTTCTTATGAATATTTCTTTGAATATTTCTTACTTTGGAGTCTGTCCAATCTTCCCCGCCGTAAGTGAAGAGTTCCTGTGCCTATGTCCGCTATATAGGCATACAGGAGCATATAGGAGCGCGGCGTTCGAAGTATCTACTAGTCGAGTACTCCCGACTAGAGCAGTCTTACGTCCTTTTGTTTATTTATAATCTAGCTTTTAGTCAGTTTCCATTTGGGCTTAGAGCTTATAGTATCTATTGTCAAAATATAACAAATGAAATAGCAATTAAATAGTTTCAATAGAAATTTAAAAGAGCCAAAATACATTCTTAAATAATAAATTATGAAATTGATTTTATTCTATTTTTCCCACAGACTTTGTTGTTTGCATATATAATCATGGAATTTACATTTAAACAAATCAATTTCAATTGTTTTTACCGCAAACATATATAATATGCTTTACTGAACATCTAATCAACTTCAAAGTTTGCCATATAAAGTGCACCTATCCCTAAGCAAAATTAAAAACCTTAGTTTAAATTGTTAATTAAATAATTTTACTCTTACGTTTTAAGCTCCAAACACTTCGCATTACAATTTGAATTCATATCAATTGTGCAGGTATAATTTTCGCGCGTGCAAATTAGGGCAGATGTGTCGAAATAAGTTGAAACACACCCACATGCGAGCACACACACACACAAACACACACACTTTGCATTTGGCAGTCAGAATTGCATTTGGAAACTAAAGCTAGCGTGAAAACGCTTCAACATTAATTTGTCTATAATGAAGCTTTACTGTATGAGCGCAGCGTGTCAACGTCTGCAAAAATGCAACAAAATTTGCTTTCGCTGAATGCAACTTGTTTGGCAATTGGGTTTTAGCCATGTTGTATGCAAATGCCTGGGCATATGGTGGCTCTGACAAGTGCAAAAGCTGCAAATGCTGCGCGAAGTTCATGTCCACTGGACGTGGCAAGTAAAAATGCAAGCCCAAACGATTTTTGCCAGCCATAAACCGATTAGGTCACATGAATATTAATGCTTTAAGCGCGACCCAGCAGCAGCTGCCTTCAATCTCCATCTGGGGGCAGCTGAGAGGCATGCAACAAGCATGCACAACACAACCGCTAGACAACTTGGTCATAACGATAATTTCACTATGTAGCGATGGGAATTTAAGATAAACACATGCAAGCAAAAATGAAAAAAGCAAATTGAAATACTATTCGATTCCACAAGGCAACTGTTAGAATTGAACAACGTTAAAATTGAACAACTACAACGTTAAACAGCTTACAGCAACCATCACTGTTGAAAGCTTAACTTCACTGAGAATACTACCAGTTTACGACTTCAATTGCTCTGGCATTACACAGAAACAATGGGAAAATGTTCTATTCTGAGCTGATCATATTTTCAAGCGTATGCAAGAGAAAATATAGGAAAATAAGCTTATATACTTAGACTTACATGGAATGCCAGGGCGGAACCTAATTGATGATTATGGTTAGAATCTCTAGCTTTTATACTTATGGAGAACCTTCGAAAATGGACTGATGGAAAAACAGGAAATCCTCATCTGAAATGCCTTCTATTCACCCCTTAACATATACTTCAATAAAAGCATTATACCCCAAATTCATATTGTAAATGTATGGAGGGTAGACTAGTTTTTCCATTTTCGTAAATAAATAATTATTGAAATTTTAGGTGCTATGGTATATTTAATCGGGCGTAAATTGTATTTGAAGCTTAAACAAAATATTAATTATATTTGTAGGCACCCCCGGCACCTGCAAAGTTTAACTGAAAAACTAAATAACTCAAACAATGCACAGTCCATCATTCCCAGCGGTATCAGTGAGCAATATATCAATGATAAATATAAATATAAATATACATATGAAAGCCGCATATCAAATATTTGTTTGCGATAAAGGTAAACATTTCACACTATTCGCATTGCAGTACAATATTTCGCTGCTATTACTCTGTTTATATAGATGTGCACGTATAAAGGCGCCCTTTTGTTATGACTTTATGGGCGAAACGGTGGCCGTTTGATAGCTCGTGCCGATTGCCGCAATTTTGCAATTTTATGTGAATCAATAAACAATTTTTGCAACGAGATAAATACAATATTTACATTCAAAAGGCTTTTATCAGGCGCGCATTATTCAATTTATTCAGCTAGCCTTACAATAAATTGCTACATGGTTCGGGGCATGCATGAAGTATGAATGATGATTGAGTTTTGCATTTGTCTGCGAGCTGCGAAAGCTGCGTTTAATGTAAAGACCAGTCGCATAGCTACAAGTACAGCATTTCTGGTCATACATCATGCTCATTAATGGCCAACTCGACCTTGGCTAGTATTAGATACAAAGTGTTCGTTCCACTGCCTTTTCTTTGGCTTGCAGCTCGTTTGCAGTTGATTTATGCTACGCATGGATTAAATCGATTTTAATCGTCCCATAAGTGTGCGCAATGAAGTGCTCAATAAAACACACGCGAATGCGATTGCGATTACCAAGTGCCAAGTGCCGGGTGCCGAGTGCCTGTCGCCCTCTCAATCTACTCGAGTCCTCTTAGGCACACGGGCTATGGAGGCCCGTCTGAAGCCGGAAGGGTAAAATGGCGGCTTGTTTTCCTCTGTGTATGTGTGCGTGTGTGTATTGTTTCAGTTGATTTGCTCATCGATAAATCTCTTTATCGCCATAATCGTTAAAGTTCATTCGTCACGGGCTTTGATTGCTCCACCAGCGAACGTTGAAGCTAAACCTGGCAGCTAATGTGCACCATGGCACACATTGAAAACATTTAAGAACACAATTTGAATTTTTAAAATTAAATATTTCATTCATTTCCATAGAAATAAAAGTAGTTGTAGTTTAAAAAAACAATTTCAAAAATTAAGAAATATAATAAAAAAAAAGATAAAAAAGAAAATCTAAATTTATTTTTTAACAAACGTATTTGTATATTATTTTACTTAAGTAGCATTCATTTATTCATACATTTTGTGAACTTTTAAAAATAATTTTTAAGTACTCATATTTCATTAGTTTATCCCACTGTGCATACACGTGACTACTGAGGCATTGTTTTTGTTATAGCTGAACGCACTGAATGTGCTCATTGGCTCAGTACTTGTTGTCGAGTTGCTCCGCATGGGCTTCCACTCGGAGCTGAGTCCCGACCAAGTCGCACTCCTCAGTACTCGCAGTGCTCAGTGGTGTGTGAGGCGGGCGGTGTGTTCATGACATATTTTGTACAAGCAAACAAACAATTTAATAATTGATTAAACGAACACTTTGGACACATAAATATATGTCTTAAAAGCAGAAAATTGTTCAATTCTCGTGTGCAACACAGTGTAGAATGTGTGAAATAAGCTGGCAATAAGCTGCTCTTACGAACTACAATATTGATGTATCAGAATACCCTGTATCAAAAATAGCTTTTAAAAGGGGTATCTCGACGAGAAAGTAACATTACTTATGCTGTAATCAAGTCCAGTCAATTAGTTAGGTAAGGTTAAGCCAGGCTATTAAATTACATAAGTATTGAGTGTCTTCATGTAAATAAAATACAGGCAAAGGATGCCGTCCATATCATGAATTGCATTTGGAGCAGCAGCTGCCTGCAAACAGCATTGTAAACAAATTTTTATTCGGCATGGCGCAAAGTTTTCGCCTGCCTGTAATGTGTAACAAATTCTCTGATTTATTGTAAAAGTTTCTGCACATTTGTGCTCAAATGGCTGAATGCGATATGTGTGAACGACGCTTATTACGCGAACTGTCTGCATTGTGAAAGTCGCATGGTTCTTCGAGTATTATTTCAAACTTTGGCCAAGCAAATGTTGAAATTCAATAGGTCTTTAAAAATTATATAAATTAGTTAAAGACAGACTTTCATATCTTTAACTCACACCTGCTACTATCAACGAACAAAGGGAGCAATATTGTTATATATAAGATGTTTTTTTAGAGTCTTACAACTTTAAGTTGCCAAAACCGTTGGTGTTCCAGATCCAACCAAGACGACCTACCACATTAAATCATAGTCTCTATCCAACAAAGTCCGTTTAATTGATATTAAACATAAAATTATTTGTCTTATTATAATTTTAACTTGTGTAACGGTAAACGAGCACCTGTTTTATTGTTATATTATATGAAACAATCAAATATAAAGGACAATTTAAATAAGATCTAATTTGAAGATAAACTAATAAAATAAAAAAAGAACTTGAACCTTTTAAAACTCAAATAGATTGGAAAAAGTGAACGTTTTTCAGGTTCCACTTCGACTGAAACTTGAACGACATAAAACTCAGCGCATTTTATAATGAAAAATATTATTATTGTTATGCCATGTGAGAAGTGGCTAAGTATTTATGACATTTTAAATAAACGATATCGCCTCAACCCGGCGCCGTTTGGCGCAGCATCTGCACCTGCAGCTGAAACCTTGTGCCACGCTTAGCTTCGCCCAATGTACCTTTTAGCCATTTTCTGGTACCCGGGCTGCCGAAGCAAACCGAACCCGAAATGAGACCATAAAATTGTAAACGCTTGCGTTGGCGCTGCCAAAAAGCGAAAGCAATAAAGACTAAAACAACTGCTTTGGGTAGCCCGCGAAAATGAGAGGCAAGGTGAGGCACTGGGTAAGGGCTCTGGCTGAAAAGGGCAGGTGGAGCGCATTACTCTGAAAGCACATTGAGCTTGCAAATGACTTTGTAAATGGCGCTCGACAAATATTTTATCACCAGCGAACAGCAACAAATTTACTTTGTATGTTGCGCACAGAGATTTAAAGCACGTTCAATTCCGCGCTTTAATTACACCCGCGAAATTTAAAAAGTTTCAAATGCTCTTACAGCAACTGGTCAATATTCAATGCTTTTCAAATATTTATTATGTTCAAGCAAACATTTGTAGCTAGAAAGCAATGCAATTTGATTTGATATTGATATTCGAAAAAATGAAACACTTTAACATATAGCAAGAGCTTACATAAAGATAACCTCAGACCCAACTCATTCATAACTTGATGCTTTACTTACTGCTATTAGCTTGCAACTTATATTATAAGCCTCATGAACTACTATAAGCTTATTGAGTTAAGCTATGGCATCAACTTATATATACTATACTTTTTCCCAGGTTGTAATTAGTTTCTGAATATTAAAAAGCTTTTAGCACGCTCTCCTGCCTAGTTGTTTGTACAATTTTTATTCCTTCAAAATTGAACGATGCTGTTTTTTAATTCCTCTTCGGTTAACTGCTTGAATGCTGAAATAATCCTGTGTACAGTAGTTTTATAGGTATTTTTATTGAAATTTGTATTCCTCTAAAAGCTCTACACCGTTGAGTTTTAATTCGGCATTGAGCTTACTGCAGTAAATTTAACTACTGGCCAGGTGACAATAGTGGCAGCGGTCACTGCTTGTGCCAGCAGGTGTGGTGTCGCTCCCGATCCCAATGCTAGTTGTCCTTTTGACGTGCGCCCTTTGTCGCTGGGGCCATTGTTCGGGGCATTGTTTAATGGCTGGGCTGGGCGTTGTTTGCTCTTTGCCATAAGCCATTGTTTCAGCCTGGTTTTTCCCTTTCGTTTTATTATTTGTTGTCTTTGTTTTAATTGTGAAGTGTTGGCTGTCGTTGCTGCGGTTTGCCTTTGGCGCGGTCCAGGTCCACGGCCACGACTAAACGCAGAAACAACTTTATTACTGAGCGTTAACAAAGCCTGGCATCAAGTATTTTGAAAATTGACGCCCATGCTGGGCTACTTGCTTAATGTCTTCATTCGTTCTCAGTTTCAGCTTTACTTTAAGCCACAATTTGAGAATCCGTTTTCGGTTACTGGACTACGGGGCATGCGGCCGCGTAGTTTGCATTAATTTCACGTTCATTTTGCGCGATAATCACATTTCACGTCCCGTTTCTGCCACACAGTCTGGGGCTTCCATATTGTTTTAATGGCGGATAACGTCCTTAATGGCATCTATTAAACATTTAATTTATACACTTGAAAATCACATTGCGGCGCCTCACGCGCCCTGCTGCAGTAAGTGCGAAAATTTGTTGCCAGTTAACTGCCAGAGGAATCGTATTTTATTTCATTATCAATTTTAATTTGACTATGGTCAATGGAAACGGCAAGCGGCGAACGGCAAACGGAAAACTGAAAACTCTAGTTATATTGAGCGTCGGTATCATCAATTTATACCCAATTAAATTTAACAATTTGCCAGCAGAGGAGATGGTCCTATGCCTAAAACCTGCATAGAGATGGAATAGAGAGAGAGGCAGAGAGAGAGGCTAGAGAGAGAGAGAGAAAGAGAGAGAGAGAGAGAGAGAGATGATAATTTGCTACTCATGCACTCAAATTAAATGTAGCATGAATCAAGTCAACAAATTGATAACCCTGTCAAAACATTATTGTCGAAAATGCCGAACTATGAAATACCCTTTTAGTGGAAGCATAAGATCTTATCTTAAGATATTTTGGAGTTATTTGGAGATTGAGTTAAGAAGAAACCAAATACCTTTCAATGATCTGTTATATATAGGTGTTGTAGATGTTAATAGATAAAGACACAATAGGATTTTTTAATTAGAGAGCGGTTACAGTCTTATTACAATTAGAGAGAAGCATATTGTAATCAGATAATCAAACAAGAAGCAAATGAACTGCGGTATACCCATTGACTTGACTGCAACATGACATGGTATATACGAAAAACCTTCAACAAATTCTAATTATTCATTGTAAACGCGCAGCGCTGACAGCGAAAACAATGAACGCACTCAACTGTGAAAACTGCAACAATGCGCATTCCAGACGCAGACACACAAACAGGCAGTCAGACAGCACAGGCTGAGCTTGAGGGGGACTGACGGTGGGTGTGGGTGGTGTGGCATAAAGGAAGGGCGGGTCATGGGCAAGGATTTGAGCAATGGAAGGAATCGTTGACATTTTTTACAATTTTCTAGTCGTTATTTACCATTGTTTCAGCTGGCATTGTGAAGAGAACAGTCAAATAGACAACGTCACAGATACAGCTACAGCTACAGATACAGATACAAATGCAGTTGCTGCAGCTGCAGATACTTTCGAGCTAGCGTACACATAGTCGCATTTCTGTTTGCTATGGCAGCAATTTGCAGCATTTAGTGCAAAGTCCATTTAACTTTAATGCACTGCAATTGAAGTTATTTCGCAATCCTTTAGCTGCGCAACTCCACTCGCTAGCCATGTTTATCCATAGCCATTGATAAGAGAGATAGCGACGGGAACAATACCATTCCACTATACACATGTATAAAGAGCGGCAAATACACATATATAAATATGTACCCAGTGCACACGTAACTATTTGGCGACCCTGAGCGCTCGCGACAAGCGCTTGGCAGCGCGGCCAACGAATTTGCATCTGACCCACGCGTAATTAATGAATTTTATTTTTGGCAAGCTGACAAAATGTGTTTTTATAATACCCTCAGTAGCTATACGATATGGCGAATACGCGCATAGAGCCCCGATCTCTTAGAAAATCTATAAGAGCTCAGAGCTTATTTTATCATAAATCTAAATCACACTTCTATATAAATAAAATTTAATTCAATTTTCCAGATTATTTTCGTCCGATTAAGTAATTTTTGCGTATTTATCGCATTGCTCTATAAGCTACAGGGTATGTCTTAGGACAATGCCATTCACCTAAAACACTGTGCGCAATGCGACAAAGCTAGAAACACAAAAACAAACATAAACCACAAAGTAAAGGGCATCGAACAAGGCTTCAGCAGCTAAATGAAGGAAGCTCCAGCAAATGTATGGAAAAAACACTTTGACAGCTACAACGATGGAAAAATAAATACGATATTCTCATCCTAATGGGATTTGAGAATAGTTTCACATTCAGAGTAGGCATCGATATATAGTTTAATAAAACTGTAATGTATTAGTAACAAAATTTTCGTTTCTTTTATATGTAAGTATTAAGAAGAATTTTTTGTTATTTTTTGAAGGCAAATTTATATATGTGTATTTGTGTATATGTATATATATGTCTGTATTTTGTTGTTGTTTTAATTTGAGCGAAAAATGCGCTAAGTGCGAATCGATTTGATTAACCAAGCTATTGGCAGATGAATGCTTTTGAAGGTACCGCTGGGAACAGACGAGTGCACTCAAAATCTCAGTAGTTCCGATACGGAGACACACGTAGAATAACAGGAGACCAAATGGCCAATGTAGTCGTGAACACAACCTCGCCCATGGCCGGACGCCGCCTGAATCGGGACGTGAACAGGCTGTTGGCTGCGGGGTATCATACAACCGTTGACGACGACATGACCAATTTGGACGTGCGCCTTGAAGGACCGATGGGCACCGCTTATGAGGGTGGCGTCTGGACGGTGAATGTCGCCATGCCACAGGAATATCCACTGAAGGCACCGCGCGTACGATTCGTTACAAAAATTCTTCATCCGAATATTGAATTCACCACCGGACTGGTGTGCATGAATGTGTTTAAGCAGGCCTGGTCGGCCAATTACGATCTGGTGAATATATTTGAGACGTTTTTACCGCAATTATTGCGACATCCGAATCCGCACGATCCGCTCAACCACCATGCAGCGGCCATTATGAAGCGTTCCGAGCAAGACTTTCGTGACACTGTATCAATGTTTCTTAGGATGTACGCACTACCGATTGTGTTACCAGGTCAATCCAAGGGCAATGAAAATCTCGAGAAACGCTCCTCAGATTTAAGCTTGTCCGACCTGGTATCCGATGATGATGACGATTAACTGTTGGCTGGTCTTTTGTTCTTTTAGTAGTGTGCATTTTCCTTGAACTACCCAAATGCTATTTTTTCTTCTGATCAGGATTAGTATTGAAAATGTATTTAATAAAGTATTAGAAAGTCTAATCGTCTAATAAAAATTGCACTTATAGCTTAAAAAAGTAAACTCGATTCACGATTTCACTCAGCCAAACAGTGTGAGCCTTCGTTCCTCATAGTACGATTTTCATTGGGTTTAGATTTGGTATAACTTAACTTAACCGCAATAAGCGTAAGAGCATGCGAAACGGACCATGTTTAAATATTCATTGAATACGTAAGCAACCTTAAGATGTCCACATCTCACAGCTAATTGCTATTGAGGTTCGACCTATAAATTGAAGATAGCTTAATCAGAGTTCATTTGCCTAAGTGGGGTCAACAGCAATTTATTGTTTAACTCAAGTGTCAATTGCAAAATCTCAGACAAAATTTGTAGAATGAAAGTTTGATGCAACAGCTGCCATTAAATGCCAAATCTTCAATTATTTAATCATTTCTATCGCATACCAAATTTAAGCTTGAATAGGAGAAAGAATTTCAAGTGAGATAAATAAAACGTATTTGAGCTGACACCAAAAGCAATAATTAAGGCATTTTATTTGTTTGAATATTAATCCTTGCTTTCGTCCATGCCTAAGCTCTTGTCGATATTTCAATTAAAATATATTTTGGACACTTTGCCCATGTTCGCATTTCGCTGTACTTCCTTTGCTAACGACTTAATTAAATGCAAATTCCTCGTCTTGTCCATTTTTCAACGTCAACAGCTCCAGTTACCAGCTAGTTGGCATAACTTGATCGTAAATATTCCTATTAAAATTCTACCACTGCCACATAATTAGCCAACAAAATGGCTCTAAAGAGGCTTGGAATTCCACAACAGCAGCTGCCATTTAAAGCTTGAAGCTCTATTGTAAGTTTTTGGCCAACGGTTTGTTTAGTTTGCCTGTCATTAGAGGTGTTCCAGTCGCACTTTATTCTACTTATTTCTTCTCATTACCACAATTCAGCAGCAGCCGTGGATTGACAACTTTGGTCCACTGCAAAACGGACTAAAACGCAATTCGTTTTTTGCCTGAAATCGGTTTAAATCAAACGAAGCCATTTGCTAATGCCAGTGATGTCGCTGTGCAACGTTCCACACTGATGCGGCAGCACTGGGGCAACTAGTGGAACAGACAGTCAGCCATGATGGCTTGCACGTGTACCAAAAAAAAGAGAAAAAAAAATTATTCAAGCGAATTGCAAAGAATTCCGAATTTCGTTTTTGTGGCCCGAGTTAATGCAATATTCGTTTTCGGCTTGAAATGACTTTTTCGCCAACGACATCGACGTCGACATCGAAATGATGCCGTCATTGGGGCATTTTATAGCAAACTACATCGTCTGCATGCAAATGGCAGAATCTAATGTATTGTACACACGCATCAAGCGAGATGCAACATGTTAATGAGACAAGTTAACGCCTGACTGAATGGGACATTCAACTTGATGCAAGTTCAAAGAAACTGCCATTAATATTTGTCCGTGAACTCGACGAACACTGTGTTTTCTGAATAGAAATCGATTTGAACGCTTAAGTTGCAATTTGTGTTTAAGTTCTAACTTCTTAACTTATTCATTCTGCGCGCCCAATAGTCAAAAGTGTATTTGGCATGGCAAAGCTACAATAACCTATATGCGGCTATATATGTATACTTAACGATAAAAATGTGGTCTGTAGTTGAGTTAAATGTGTTCAAAATGTCATTCATGTTACTATTATCTATTGTATTGCCCATTGTGGATAAATATCTATATAGCTACAGCTAGACCTATTTCAATTTTCCATTCTATGAGCACAGTTCCTTATGCGGCTTTTTCTGTTAATCGAATTTACATACATAAAATTATATTTCATCTATACATTAGGTACATCTTTCTCCAGTTGTTATCTCCTCTATTCTTTCTATTTTTACCTTCGGCGTCCTCTATTCTTTTCGCAACAGTCGCCAACTGGCCAACAAGTTGGACTTATTTATTTCAGTGCGCCGCTTCTATGCCACTCACTATATAAATAGATGGCATTCACTTCTAATCCGGGCCATGCTCAATGGAAATTATCTTAGGTGTACAAGTAATAAATATTCTAATTGAGTACATTGCGTGCAAACTTTGGCTAAACAAAGAACAAAAATACTTGAAGTCCGTTGGGTTGTCTGTGAGATTCTGTCGAGCAGAATGCTAAATACTTGCTTGTAGAACCATTCGAATCAAGTGGGCGAACTACATGGAGAGAGATGCTAAGGCGACAGTCGGCAGTCGACATTCGAGAGCTGAGAACTTTAAATGCTTCTGAGCATTCGCCTGCATTGCTCGCTAATTTATTCAACTAAATTAACTCAAGCTCTCAATGGCGGAGCTGGGTCTTAGCAACAAAGATGCTGATGGGCGGGTGAAGGAAGGTGCAGACGTCTCTGTACGCACGTTGATATTGCGAAAAGCAACTCATTAGCATATTCTAATTAATTTATATTATTCCAAAATGCACAAACTTAATTGCTACGGCCACTTAGTTAATGAAATTGTAGTTCAACTCCGGACCGTGAGATTTCAAAACTTTATGCGGCTGCCAATGACGATTTCAAACTGTCTTGCGGCAGCAATGGAACTGTGTTGACAGTGTGCAATAGAGATGGAACCATCGCACGATAGTAGATGATAGCTGTATATATATTGGTATAAATCTATATGTCTCCCCTCATCTATCTCTATCTCTCCATCTCCCCACGTCTCTATCTCTTTGCCTCTCTACCTCTCTACCTCTCTATCTCACTATCTCTCTATCTCCATCTCTCTATATTTCTCTCTATCTCTCCATCTTTCACTCTCACTCTCTATCTCTACTCGAACTCTTCCTATCGAAATCTTTAATAACTCATTTTTATTTTTGCATTTTTCGTGTCACGCGCTCATCTCTAGTGTGCAGTTAACAAAAATGAGGCTTAATATAAACTTTTAACAAGAGTCGCAGGAAGCCAACATCATTTTAAGATGACACAACATTCGTAAGCCTCATTACCAGGCTGTGGGTGGATGCTTGTGCCTGTGCCTGTGTGGGTGGACTGCCTTTCATTAGAAGACGCCAAAAGAAACAGGCTTGAGCAGATTTTGTTGGCAAACAAATTTTTGAGAATTCATGATGGGGTAGCAGAAGAGGAAGTCGAGTTACGTTGCGGCTACGAAACTTCCAGGCACATATACAAGCACACACACAAACGCACACATAGAGAGACCCTCTGGCAGCCAGACAATTTGCATTTGCCGTATGCTTGGTAAACAGATTGCGTTGCGTATACGCCCAGTTGTCTGTTGGCCCCTTTGAACCAGCTAACTCCCCACTCGTCCATTCGCCCGACTGGCACTTTGTCACGAATAAAGTTTGAGTGCTTGTAAGTTATTTCAGTGTACGATTGTCTGTCTGTCAGACTGCCTGACTGTGTGTGTCTGACAAGTGACGACACATGTTTTGAGAGGCGCTGGGATCTGCTGCTGGCACAATGCGCCCGCCTGGCAACTAATTTATGCCGCATAGAATCGAGCTCCAAAGATTGCTTGAATGCCGAGCACCTTTCCATGTCTGCATTAATGTCTCCTTAATAACATTCGCCGCCACAATTCAACAGCTCGCTCAAAATTTGCTTTCGTCTTTCGTCCCGCTCCACAGTCTCAAGTTTCAAAGGGGTCCAATGTTTACTGCAACACTGCAACAGTCCTCAATGATGTATATTTGGCACAGAGTGCACAACACGTATTGTGCACCTATCCAATGGCATCAATTACCAGACAGTACTCAACCTCTTATCCGAAGCAACATGCCCTTTGCAAATAATTTCAATAGCTTAAACGTGGCTTTTGAGTGTTTTATTTCTACAGTATTTATTTTAGTACTTTTCGCTTACTTCGTCAGAAAGACATTTAAGTTAATTGTATGCCTAGAATGAGGTATGTTTTTATATCTAAGCTCATATTTATATACGGTTGTATTTCATGTTGTCTCTTGGTTGCTTTTACCGCTGCAAATATTTTTCGTTATTTCACAATTATTTTAATTGCAATACTCTGTAGAAGGGGAAAATCACAGCACATTAGTTTTAATACTCGCTAAAACTGTGTCCCAGCCTGTGTCAGCTGCATAAGCCGATGTATCCGCTGCAGATGGTTGAGTTTTAGGTTTGTCCGCTTGTCTTTCCGTCTGCTGAATACAGCTACAATGCTTTCATTCTGATTCTTGTTTCATTATAAAACATTTGACCCTGGTCTGTAGCAGCTGTCAGAGTATAAAATATGTCTGCAGGATATTAAGTCTTTTTTTTATTATATTTTGCCAGTAAACTAAGAGAGCGAGCCTAAACACATAAAGTTCTTTAGTTTAGCTTCAGTTAAATAGAAAGCAAATAAATGTTATTTATGTTTTGTCCATTTAAATCTCTCAAAATGCGATAAACCAACGTCAAAGGCAATTTTAGCCGTAGGCGCTTTTAGTTTCAGATTTGACAGGGCAGACGTTCACATAAAAATGGCTTTGGAAGTAATCGACAAAAGGAGAAATCCAAATCCGTTTTGTGAAACTAGTTTTCGGTGCCAAATGACGAGGCGACCTTGACTGGATCAGTCAACAAACGAGCCGGAACGAAATATGCGCATTTCCCATTCAAATTGCGAGCTAAAGTTAGGGGGGCAATAAAGCGAATGTCGATAAATGAGATTGACAATGACAAACATGAAATCGAATGCAGTAAGGTTAACACAAAGATGAAAAAATGCCAGTTGCGAGTCAATAAAAAAAGAGAGACACAGCCCGAAAATGAAACCGAGGTGAGGTCAAATGGCAAACGGAGCGAGGGCAAGGAAAAGCCCCAACGATAACCAAAAAACCAAAGACCTTAAAACAAAATGAACTCAACAGAGTGACAGCTGAGCAGAGCGTCTAGGTTAACAGATGGCCGAACATTTACGGCCACTGTGGCCATGTGTCAGCCGGTGACCAATGCTTTCAAAGAGCAGCACGAAGAACAAGACTACGCTAAGCGAAAGTGATCGAAGAGAGTATATTCCGTACTCTGTAGCGATAGTGTGGAATATATAAGTGTATATCGAAAGGGTTTAAGCAGATATTTAGTGATGATGATAGGAGCAAGCTGATCTCAAAAAACTTCAGTCACGAGCGTACAAGAGCTCAATTGGAATTTAGTTTATATTAGCCTGAAGCAGATTCCACAGAGAGATTAGATATGGACACAAAAAATTACTACAAAAACCTTGATTCAGTTCTATTATACCCTTTTATATGCTCTGAATGTACTTAGGGTATAAACATCGAGAAAACCAAACGACAACTGAAATGACCAAACGTCAAGTGCACAAATACATCTGCTCTGCTCTGCTCTGCCCCTACATAAAGAGGGGCAAAAAGCATGCTCGTTCGCTGGGTTTAAATGTGAATTAAAGAATTCCCCGAAGGTCCGCAGCTGAGTAACATATGAAAGATGGCTTATATGCGACTAGTTGGCCACTTATGGCTGGCACGGGTTTGGGTAGAACAACAAATGTGCAAACATTGGTTTAGAGAGCACTGCTGCCCACTCGCCAGTCGCCAGTTGCCAGTTGCCAGTTGCCACTTGCTGCATTTGCCATTTGCATAAATCAAATTTGAATATGCATCGCTGGCTGCCACGGCCAGCACCAGCGACGACGCCAGTTGCTAGTGGGTTGTCGGTGGTGGTTAGTGGGTGTCAGGCGAGGCGGATGCGTATGTGGGGCGACAAGCTCAAAGCAGCTGCACAAACACGTACGTGCAAAAGCAAAGCATGTGTATGTATGGGTGTTGTCCTCCACCTGTCCTCGAACACGCACGAACTGAAAAGCACGCACCAAACTCACACACACATCAACAGGCAGAAGCTAATGTATGAGGGTATACAAAGCAGCTAACTCTGTGAGCAACCGACAAAAAGTAGTTAAGCATTAGGCATGTGAAATGTAGACTAAACCTTCCAGAGTAACTTTATTAATTAATTAAATTAATGCAAATTAAATTAAATTTTTTTATAAATTTCATTTCGAGAAATTAAGATTAATCATATATAATTTTTACCATCAAGGCCAAATTTTAGCTAGAACAGAATAAAAAATGTGAAAAAAATATCTTAAAAAAGAATGTAATTAATAGAAACTGAAAGTAATTTTAAGCTTTAAATATTTTTAAAATTTATTTTTGTATTAGATTTTTCTTTTTGAAATTTTTGTTGGTTGTATTCCTCAGCGTTTCCTTTTGCATCGACTGGCACGTTGAGATTAACTTTCCTTGCTAATTTACGGTGCACAAACACATTTGAAGCACATTAACATAGACGAGTGTCACGAGCGACTCGTATGAGGCAACATTTTGTTGCAACTGCCATTCGCGAATTATGAAAATCAGATTAGGGGGGAAGTAATGCATTAGTATTTTATCTCTGATTACAGTGCTTCAATGAACCGCGCTGTGCTTAATGTGTACAATGAAGCAACATCGTAGACTGAAAAATAATAGTAAGCGAAGAAAGATAAAAACGCTAAATTGAATAAAGGTCAAATCAGACCCATGAGAAAAATATCTTAAATATATTATTGATTCTATTAACTATTGATAGATTAATATCAACGCTTACTTAAATTTTTGTTAGTGTAAAAAATTTGTTCTCTGTGCAGGAGACACTTGATTTGCTTTCAAGTCTCGGTTGTCTTGTACACATTTAAAATGTTGTCATTTTATATTAAGCTGAGAAACGGGCAATCCATATCACTTGCGCCTCTTCGGATCGGTTTGAGTTCCTGTAGTTATGTCAGTTCCACTAACAGCACTAAAAAAGAAATTTCATTACAATGCTTACCACGTGGATTAAGACTGGAAGTTTCTGGCAAATCATCAGAATCTGGATTTTCATATTTGCTTTGAGATTTGGCAAGGGCTGTTGTACTTTCTATGAAGTCCTTATATATGGAAACATTAGCGTCTTGTGTTCCCTGAAAAGATTCACCTTCCCTAATATCTGTCTGATTTCTCATAAATGGTTCTAACACGTTCGTAATAATTGATACGACAGATTCTTTTTGTTGCGGAACCTCCATCGCAACTTCCTCCTTTTTTGGCAATTTTGTGTCAGCCGGACTATTAGCCGTAGTTTGTGCGAATCCAGTCAGAATATCCATTGGAAATGGGTAGACAATCGTAAGCTTGCGTTCATGGCAAATTGATGTTAAGATCTGCAAGTGCCGTAACTGTGGAAGTGTTCGATATACATTCGTTACTTTAAATATATGTCTGATACTCACCTGCAGAGTAATTTTATTTTTGGCCATCACGTCGGATGCCTCCTTCAAAGCTTGCGATGCATTAAGCTCTCCTTCTGCAGAAATGATCTTCGCACGAGCTTCCCGCAAAGCCTCTGCCTCGCTGGCCATGGTTCGATGAAGTATTTCCGGTAGATTAATGTCCTTACTAAGCATGTACATAAGAAGCATGTGGGAGGACTAAGAAATTGATATTGTGGTACTTACAGTGCAACTCGATCGATTTTCACACCCCACTTCTCAGAAGCCCGCTCGACAGCAATGCCTATTTCTTCGGACAACGTTTCCCTGGAGGTCAAGAGTTGGTGAAGTTTTTTCCCACCCACGACATTACGCAGCGTTGTCTGAGCTATGAGGAGAGTAGCCTCGTGCACATCATGGATTCTCACTGTCGAACTCAACGAGTTAATTATATGGTAGAACACCACACCATCGACACTAACTGTGACCGAGTCTTTGGTGAGCATTTCCTGAGTGGGGATGACCATCACTCTGGTACGCAAGTCCACAATTCTGTAGGAATCGATGCAAGGCAAATACCAGAAAAGACCCGGCCCTTCTGCTCCTCTCCTAAGCGAGATAATGTCATGCAAGAGAATATAATAAGTCTGAAAGTCTTACCTTACTCGCCCTAGACGAAAGATAACTGCTCGTTGATATTCGGCGATCGTACCAGAACAAAAAAACATGCTCAAGGGAAAGGTGATGACAACGATGAGCCAAGATAAGCATATTGCAATTTTCTCAAATGTCGAAATTTGTATCTTTTTATGCAGATTTAGATTCGTAGTTATGA
This sequence comes from Drosophila hydei, assembly GCF_003285905.1. Classification (NCBI taxonomy): domain Eukaryota; kingdom Metazoa; phylum Arthropoda; class Insecta; order Diptera; family Drosophilidae; genus Drosophila; species Drosophila hydei. The sequence continues at coordinate 1,349,705 of NW_022045657.1, forward strand.
ACCAATCATCTATTCCTGCATATCCTGTTCTTGATGTCTGATTAAAGTCATTCGACGTCGGTACGTCTTCGTCTTCTCGTTTACCGTCCATAGCAGCTTTGTCATCCATATCGTACTGGTGAATTGCGTTGAATAGCGCTTACAATAAATTTTGTTTTCTGCGTTAATAATTAACGACATATTTACAAAAGTATTTAGTGCCCAATAATTCTTAGAGTTATTGATTCAAAAAAAAATTTCAACTTATTTAAAATGATGTAGATGGAATGTAAACGTTATACTGTTAATAGTTTCATGCAACTCAAATTCGGTATTCGATATTCCCCACATTGGAATTTTACTGTTGAGAAGTTTTACTCCTCTTCGTTGTAATTTTTCTCAAATACTGTCGACTGGGATATTTCTTCGGCTCGGGGCTTAATGATCGGCATAAGCGACCCTGCGGCTAGAGCTCCGCCTTTCTTACGATTCTCAAATGGCGACAATATCTCCAATGGGAAAGGATAAAAAATCGTGACCATGCGTTCATGGGCAATCGATGTCAAGATCTGCAAATGCCGCAGCTATACAGTTTTCAACAGAGGTATGATTGGTTAGCTACCGAATATTTATTTATTTGAAGGCTGCACTTACCTGTAGAGTGATATTATTTTTAGCCATCACGTCGGATGCCTCCTTCAATGCTTGCGAAGCCAAAACCTCTCCTTCCGCGGAGATGATCTTGGCACGAGCTTCCCTCAAAGCCTCCGCCTCGCTAGCCATGGTTCGATGAAGTATTTCCGGCAGATTAATGTCCTTCCTAAGCTTGCACATAAGAAGCGTGTGAGTAGACTAAGATATTGTGGTACTTACAGTGCAACTCGATCGATTCTCACACCCCACTTCTCAGTTGCTCGGTCCACAGCAATACTTATTTCTTCGGACAACACTTCCCTGGAGGTCAGGAGTTCGTGAAGCGTTTTCCCGCCCACGACATTACGCAGCGTTGTCTGGGCTATGAAGAGAGTTGATTCATGCACATTAGAGATCTGTATTGTCGCATGCAATGATCCGGTGATATAGTAGAAGAGTACTGCATCGACACTAATTGTGACCGAGTCTTTGGTGAGCATTTCCTGAGTGGGAATCACCTCCACTCTGGTACGCAAGTCGACAATTCCGTAAGAATCGATGCAAGGCAAATACCAGATAAGCCCCGGGCCCGCGGGGCTTTTCCTAAACCGGACAAATTCATGCAAGAGATCATATTAAGTCTGTCAATCTTACCTGACCCGTCCCAAACGAAAGAAAATTGCTCGTTGGTATTCGGCGATCGTAGCATAGCAAAAAAATATGCTCAGGGGAAAGGTAATGATAGCGACGATACAAGATAAGCATATTGCAATTTTCTCAAATGTCGTGCTTTTTCGGTTTTCACCTATCAACGAATAAGACGGTTAACAAATATGGATAGTGGAGAATGTGGTTGTGGAGCTTTTACTTGTTTTAATGTATTTCTTTCCTTCTCTACGCTTAGAGGAATCCTCCGATGGTTCTGATTTTATTTCAATCCTCTTCGATTCTTCCATAACTAGTAATTTTGCAGAAGAGTTTCGTATTTGTAAATGTGATTAATGAAGCTTGGGGCTCTTGACTTAATATATTATTCAAAACATTCCATGTACATATTTTAATTTGATCAATCTTAGTTAGTTTTTCTTCTAAGTTAGATCGAAGTAGTTTGCTTTTTTTGTAGTTGAAGTGCAGCCTATGCCTGCGAGTTTGCATAATATTTTGGGAAGAACTATATGAAAACTTTTAAATTTATATGTAGCAGCATTTTGAACAATTTCACAGAATGCCAAACTTTGGGCAAACAAATAAGAATGCTTGAACCAAGTGAAGCCGACTAAAGGATATTCTGCAGAAAGTCTTTATTAAGCGTTATCAATTTCTATACATCACAGAAGATTAAGTTAGTAATTATCTGATGCCTCCGAAAATATCCAATTTTTTTATCAACTGTATAGTGCATGAAAGCATTATAAAACAATATACACTATGGTCAAAACAGCCTGTGCGGGTTAGAAAAAATAAGTTTGTCACTGAAAGTTGCCAAAAAGTTGGCAGTCGAAAAACTTAAAACTTTTGTTTTCTCGCCCACATTATTTTCTTTTATTTTTTTGGCAAATGGCAAATGGCAAGAGACAAAGGCCAGCGGGTGAGCTGGCATGGATGTCGCTGGTATGGGGGATAATAACTTCGGAATGACTTTTGTTGCTTCCTTATAATGCATTGTGCGGCAGTGGCAGCTACTAACTTTTTCACTCCGTGACCACATGTGCCAGTCCGAAAGTTTTTTCTGTGCTCCACTCAGTTTCACCCGCTGCCAGATTCATGCGATCCCATCATAAAGTAATTTATGTGATTTGCTTCTACTCGTCCGATTGCAAATGCAGCGCCATATGGCCAGCACCAGGCAGACATCCAGCCAGCCAGCTAGCCAATTGTCTCGCCGAGCACACAGAAAATTACTCTATTATGTTTTCGACTCAAATGGGACGCATTCACTGATGGAGGAATAAAGTTATTAGTCCACAGGGAGTAGCTGACCACAGCATATAAAGTAATTCCATGAACCGACTAAATGAATGTCACATCGGACTAAGCGAATCCGTCATTGTCAGCATTTGTAATGGAATATGTCTACATGAATGCATATAGTATGCATCGACTTTATGCTGACGCTAAGCCGCTTAAAGTCTTAAAAGTGTATGGGAATCACGCAGCAGCAGCAAAAGAATACTTAATTACCATTTGTAGCTGACAATTGGCGCAATTAGTTGTAACTTTAAATGGATTTACAGGAATCGATGAAATTCTATTTTAAAATATAATAAGTGGATTTAGATAAAGTGTGTGAAATTAAAACCCAATGCATCAATAAAGGCAGTCTAGAAACACTTTATGTAGATACAGTTTCCCTGCTTTTTATGAAATATTTGAAGCTAAAAGATGTAGAAGTTACTTTCCCTTACTTGGGCCAAGCAACCGGAGGAGCTATGTTTAACACTGTAATATAAGAGCGGCACTTGGCCCATTGAACTAGCTTCGTAAGAGATTTATATTTGCAAAGACATCATTCGTTCCGCTTGATCATTGTACGAACAATATAGCGAATATTTATTATCATAGAAGCCTCATCGAAGAGCCATTCTTTTATAAAATTGTAATTTGAGTTGAGTTAATTTACCTACATTAGCAAACCAAGTAACCTACACACTAAAATGTTGATACACACACTTTCTCTTATAACATTTCATCATTACAAACAGACACAAGATACACACTGAATAAAAAGTTACAAATTTCTGAGTCTTGTAACAAAGAAATTTAATAATAAAATTGAAAATTGAAAATTGAAAAATGAAAAGGAGCAGAGATGAGGAAGCATATATGTCGAGGCGCGAGGCCTTACGCATAGGTCACATGGGTGAGCCGCTACCCAAATGTCAGTCAGAACAGAGCTAATTGAGTAGTATTTAGATTTCTCGTCGCTGCGCATTACAGTTATTGAAATTGTATTGGCATGCATGAAGGATGCATTCGAACGGGTCAAGATCTCCGTGATGTTGCCAAAGCTAATTCAGGACCGGGCAATGGTGGTTAAGGTGCTGACTGGTACACCGTACGAGCCGGCAATAAAACTGGTAGACGACTTTATGCGACGACGCGATATTATAGTGAGGGAGAAGCGGCCGCCACTGATGGATCACGGCATGATAAAGATCATAGATTATTTTCAGCGACATTGCCAAATTCAAGCACTGTTCCCCGGACTAACGAAAAACACTTCCGAGAGGGAGCAAAAGCTACTAACGGCCTTTGCTAAACTGATCGACGTGGCCAAAATCCATTTGGACCGGGATGCTTATGAACACATACAGAACGAACGCACATTGCACAAAGTACTCAAGGATAAGCAGAAACTTTGGCTTGATATACAAAAATTGCAGAAGTTAATTGAAGAACACCGGGAGGAGGAGAAAGCTCATTTGCACGCAAAGGAAGTGAGTGCTTTAAAAACGATGGAAGACATTAAACAGAAAAAATTACGGAACGACATGAAAATTGAACGGGAAATGTAATTTATATATATATATATATATGAATTTATATATTTCATTTATTTATTTCCACTTAGTGAGCATTTTCGACGAGCTGCGCGAGAGAATGAAAAGGCAAGCCGAGAGAAACAAATCGAACTGTTTGAGGAGCTGCAGAGAGTCAGATACGAAGATGCAAAGCTAACGAAGACCAGCAAAAATAATGAAAAGGAAGCTCGCGAAGAAAAGTAACTAAGAACTTAACCATATCATTTAAATTGTTTTTTATATAAATATATCACAACTTTCCTTATAGAAACAAATACGAAATACAACTGCAGAGCATTATTAAGAAATATGATACGTTGATGGGTGAGAAGTTTTGTGAGAGTCTGGAGCTGACGGATCAGCTCAATGCGGCTAAGAATGAGCTCAAGGGCTTCATGGTTTATTATCGTAAAGAGAAAATCATCTACGATGAGATCGTGATCAAACGCGAACAGGAGGAGCAGCGGCAAAAGAAAATAGCTATCATAAGTTACATGATGAATCGGGCTGCTCGCAAAATTCAAACATATTGGCGCTCTTGGCGCAGGAGTATGAAGAAGAGGAACAAACGTGCCAAGAAGTATTAAACTATATGATCTAATTGAAGAGGGAAATACAGGTTAAAACAACTCGTAGAAAACTATCAATTGTAGATACACAGCTAAGAACGTTGTTCTCAAAAACAAATAAATAAAGCATAGTGAGTGGGTAGAATGTGTTTTTGTGTATGTTTATTGAGAAGCAATTTGGAATGTTCAGCGGAGCAGCTTTGCACGACGCGTCGCCCGGAGCATCTCCTGTTCGGGCTCGCTCGACTAGAGCTCTCTTGTTATTTTTAGACACACACATGCATAGTTGATATTTTATTTTATTTCATTTAATTTTACTTTATGTTGTTTCATACACCATGCAGATCCCAGTGACAAAGTTGCCGACCGCCCTGGACAACCCGTATGAGTGGATGCTCAAACAGCTACATGATGTGCCAAATATCGATGTTGGCGATGGTAAGCATTCGAAGGCGCGCAAAGGCATTTAAATCAACAATGGATGCCTCCACAGTGCGCTCCATTCAAATACGATGTGTCATCCGTGTGCTGGAGGAGACCATGGATAATGTGAAGAGCGCCTTGCTGTTGCCAAAGCTGCTGAGCTTGCCGCAAAATGCGTTCAAGGTCTTGATTGGCAGCAAGTACGAACCAGGCAAACGTCTGGTGGACGACTATATGCGGCGACGACAATTAATTGTCAAGAAGCAGCAAGCCCCGTTGTCTGATCAGTATCTGATCAGAATTCTTGATTACTTCCATCGAAATCCTGATGTATTCAATATGTTTCCGGATGTTACATTGACGCCCGAAGATCATCAGATGCTAAACATCTTTGCGCTGCTCTTGCGAATATCCAAGATCCACTTGAACCGCAGCTCAAAGACTGAGATAAACCAGGAGCGCTTACTGCAGAAGGTCTACCAGAAAAACGAAAAGCTCAAAGACACCATCATACAACTGCAGGCCACGCTCGAGTCACAGAAAAGTCAGATGGAAAGCAAATTGACAACAAAAGAAGTTTATCTGCAAAAATGCGAGCAGGCGTTGGAGCTTCAGCAAAAGGAACACCTGAGGCGCATAGAAAGTGAGAGGTGTGTGCGTATGTTTGTGTGCGCCAAGAACTATTTAATCTAAGCAGCTCTACAAAATCTTCACAGTGAAAAATGCAAATGTCTTATACAAGAAAATCAAAAAACCATTGCGGCAAAGCAAAACCTGCTCGAGGCTGAGCTGAAAACTTTAAGCGAGACTTACAACACACAAACCAAAACAAATGGAGTTGAATGTAAGCGTGTGTATGCGGAAAAGTAAGTAGACATCTGAAATTATTATATAAGAAACATATGTATGCCTATGTATATAATGAATACGTGCCCAACACCAGAGTCAAGGAGCAGATGCAGGCTGAAGCCGCTATCAAGAAATATGAACATACAATTGGCAGTAAAATGCTTGAATGCTTGGATATCGAGGATCTTTTTAGTGTGGAACAGGACAAATTGGACCAATTGATGTTGATCCATAGCGAGGTGGAACGTGAGTACAATAAAATTGTTGTAAGTCGTGAAACGCTGCAGGAGCAGAACAAGAAAAAGGTGATTCATTTGTATATGATGAATCGAGCGGCACGCAAGATACAAGATTATTGGCGACGCTATCGCAAAGCTCTGATCATGAAAAGACGAAAGTCTAAAAGGAAATCCAAAAAATGGGCTTAGCTATATTATTTAGAAGAACGAAGAGCTTAAGAAGATTTTTTCAACTGGATTGAAATAATGGTCTTCAGCTCTTTGGGAATTCCAATGTATAACTAAAAGTCTATGAATATTAATACGATCCTATTTATAGACACTATTTGTGACTTGATTTTCGGAGCACTTATTCCATGCATTTATGTATAGAAAGAGGAAAAAATTTAATTAATGCAGGCGTCGAACAAATAAGATGGAGATGTGGCTCGAATGGCGCTGGCAAAAATTCATTGAAATTACCGAGCGTGAAATGAGCAGCTGTCACTGGAGCACAAAGGACATTGAGCAGACAGACCAGGACACGCAAGCATACACAGACAAACACATACACACATATATATATATATATATATATATATATATATATATATATATATATATATATTTATATACATATATATATATGTGTGTGTGTGTGTGTGAGTGTGAGCACACACAGAGAAAGGCAGACGTGCAGACAAAAGCTTGACAGCTTGAGATAGAAAGCGAATGGCATTTGAAATTTCATTAAATTTCCCTTTTTGGTGCACTGCGAGAAGTCGCGCCATGGAAATTCTCGCTGCTGTATTGAGACCGACTCTAGATATATGTACGAAAAATATATATATACATATCTAGGAAAAGAGAGTCAATAGCCTTGCGGTACTTGCGGCCTGTAAAAGTTTCTATTCAATTAAATGATGCCCATCAGTTGCCAAATTCGAAAGTTCACGATATTCTCGATTCAAATGCAGCTGTTCTTCATTTGATACCGTTGAATTTTCTATTCCGTTGACCGCACGCCGTATTCCATGCTCGGAGTATTTCGCTTTCTATGCGTCGCCATAAATTAAGGCTGAATAAGCGACGCTTTTAATCTGCGTAACTTTGGCGGAGGCAGTGACTGGACACGGCCGGGACACGGCCTGGACGGGGCCATTGTAATCAGCACATTGTGCTCTTCACATAAATCCGGACAACTCCGATAAGTCCTGGGCCAACGTAAACAGGCTGCAGTCGGAAATGGTCTGGCAACGCTGCTGGCGAAGCTACGTCAAGCGCAACCTGAAAGATGAAAATCCCTCGCTTCAAATGGATTTACGCGCACTCGCAAAGTGCCGGAGTGGAAAAGATGCCGTGACTGGGCGTGAATAGTACTACACGTCTTGGACCCGCCCACTTGCCACTTGCCAGTCGCCCATGCTTCTGCTGCAGGATGCGTAAATTTGCCAAGCTGGAAAAATATGCGCAAATGTGTTGGCATTAACAATACCTCAGTCAGGGGTGGAATCGGATAAAGAACTCGCTCGAGCACGGCCATTGCACCAGATATCAGCAGCTGAGCGAACTCCTACAGCTGCCTGACTATCCTTTCTGCTTAATTTACTTCACATAAAGCGCTTAATATTACGAATGAAATATTTTTTGAAAGCTAACTTAGCAGTTAAGTACTTGAGCCAGGTATTTATTGAAGGAATTCTTCTGTGCTTTAAAGGTATTGAACAAAGAAGTATGCTGTAGTCCGAACGTTTTAAATCTTTGATCAGCATGCAGAAAGAAGACGATAAAGTATGAAAAGTTCAAATTCATACAATGCAGTCAAAGCTGCGCAACAGGAGGACATAGCAATGGTTTTTGAACTTTTAATTAAAATTTGCGAATTTTCATAATGAATGCAGAATTTGGATCATATTAAGTTTCCATCTACACTTAAAATACAATTTTCAGTTTCTAAGAGTTAAAAGGCAATGCAAATATTGCAAATGTTCAAGGGAGCAAATCCTCATTTAATGATATAAAATCGCACTCTTGGCCAAATAGTGTTTGGGTTTTTAGAATCAGTTAGGCAAAGTGTAGTCATGCATGGAAACATTCACATTTGAAAACAGACGGTACACGAGTGCATGTAGTAGTAGAACAGAGTATCTGGCACAATTTATGGCACTTACATGTACACACACACACACAAAAGAGCAGAGACATGCAACAGCCACTAACGAGCCAGTTTGGGAGAATTTTCGTAATTTTTGTTTTAAATTTTAAAACTCGAGGCTGACGCTTCGCATTCATGCCTTTCACTTAATTTATTATACGCTATCTCTCCACTGCCTGTCTCTCATCCTCTTATCCTCTTTGGCTGGGCACTCTAAGCCATGCCAATAATTCGCAGAGCACTCTGCAGCCACATGCTATGGCCAAGTCCATGTTGAGTGTGCGCATGTTTTTCTCGTTTGCAAATGGATTCCCGGCTGCATTCGGCCAGAGTCGCATATTAGCTGCAAGCCAGCTCGGCTAGTTTGCGCCAACAACTACAGGTACACGCCAGCTGACTGCTAACCGTAACCCATAAATGGCATCTACTGCCAGTCGATTGAGCAGTTAACATGAAATGGCTCATTTTACGCATAAATAACTGTTGCTCTGCGAAGTAGGGACTTGCTAAAGGTCTTATTCGTCTGCTTTAATTAAAGCCTTGTGTACTTAATTTGAAATCACATATACGTCTTGTAATTGCCCAGTAGGTTGCATAACGTAATTTCATCATCATCTTTATTCGCTTCTCCAAAGTGTTTCATTCCATTTTATTCCACTTTGTTATGTACAATTGTTGATTTTTGTAAATTGCTGATCAACAGCTATCAGTTTTCGCTTGTTCCATTCCATTTTGTTCCTATGCAGCTTAAAGATCACTTTCTCCAGTTTCATTCCATCCATTTAGAGCTGAATGCTAATCTTTAATAGCTTTGAGATCGTTAAGCAATTTTAGCAAATTTTATTTGATTCCATTTTGTTCCACATCTATACAAAAGTTGATCGAGTGTTCACATAAACGAGTTGTCCCTAATTTTGATGAGTATTGATTAATTTTAATTAATATATCTACATTCCCTTTTCATATCTTAATTCCATACCATTCCACTCTTCACTACTTCACCATCAATTTGTTTCATTTCACACTACTTACCAAAAATCTACTTTAAGTAAATGTCTACTCGCCTTGGCGCCAACAACCTTTCGCTTGTTTAACCTTGAAGGTGTTAAGATTAAAACCAATCCACTAAGCATATATATATATATATATATATATATATATATATATATATATATATATATATATATATATATATATATATATATATATCCTTCTCAAGGGCTTTTTCCGTCTACTCTGATATTGTTTAATAAAGCAGCAGCCCTCGAAAATGAGCAATAAAAATGGTTTAATTGGAATTCTAAACAAATCGCATTGCATGTTAATTTAAAATTGCCAAATGCTGCCGACAGCCGTCGACCAAGCCACCCATTAAGCGACCCACCGAATTACATTCAATGGGTATAAAATAAACCAATTTCCCGCCGCATCGCCATCGGCTATATGGTCTATATTGGGCTGTTTGGTAGTCGGCCGGGTGACCGCACGCCGCAGGGCTTTGGGCGCAAGGCGCCAGGCGCAGGACGCAGGGCGGCAGGCACGGATACGAAAGTTCCGTCGAACATTTTTACCATGAATTTGTGTAAACTTTTGGCGCACAAAAGTTGTATAAATGCGCTCGAATTCGAGTCGGAAGCATAAATTTCAATATAGGCAAAATGTCATGCATCCGCCGCATGGCCGAAAATGCAGCGCGCAAATTGAAACAGAAACAATTTCGGTCCAAATTTCTATGCCAGCGGCACGTTTTAACCCAATTTTTGGGCCATGTACGCTGCTCGTTGAGCCACGTGCTTTTTAATTGAGCTCAAAGCGCCCACATCTAATTATAATTGCCGATGTGTCCTTGCGGCTGATGTGTGTCCACCTCCTCTCTGTCTCTCGCGATCTCTCTGTGCACACCAGCTAGCTATGAGCCAGACAGCGCGTGGCATCGCTTGGCAGTATATTTCAATGTTATCTAGCAAGTCATCGTCACGTTTACAGGTATTATCATCGGCAGTCCAGACCTCCGCCGGCACCGCTGCCTCGGACTGCCATCAACGCAGCTGACTGCGTGTCAAATGTCAAAAAAAAAAAAAAAACGCAAGAAGAAGAGGAAAATTAGGAACTCAACGAAAGCGAAAATTCCATTTTTCCACGTCAAGTTTTCGACACGTCGAAATGTCGCGACTCCGACCGTAAAGAAAAATACTTGCTTCCTGCCATTTCCTTGCCTGCAACCATCAACATTTGCCGCAAATTAAGTTGCACATTTAGTTGAAGTAGTTTCCTACTTGCCACCACAGAATTGCGTGCTAGGCAAATAAATATAAAGTGCTCGAACTGATTAACTGCTATATACCCTATGCGGTCTATGCTTCACTTGAGTTTTCTTTTAATAACAAAATTATAAACCTGATCAATAAATCAATAAATATGGCCAACGTGAGCAAGTTTAATGAACTCTAAAAGACTCAAGAAATTTGAGCTATATCCCCTAACTGAAAGACTTTTACTCCTTCCAATTCCATAACATCCTCTCAATGTCTAGCAGTGGGCATAGCCAACGACCCAGCACAGATAGCGTTGGGTTAGTTTTTGTTTATTTCTTTGGATGCCATATTCATATATATACATATATATAGTCGCATATACATGCAGACATGTGTGTGTGAAGTGTTTCGATGCGGAAAAATAAAATTTATGCGCATTTGGGCGTTTCTACATTTGCCAGCTGTGCGCCAAGCATTTTTCATTAAATATCTCATTCAGAATATACTGAACACAACTACAAAATGGAATTTAATTTAATAAAGTCTTGAAATCTTTATCATACAAGAAATTTGAAAACAACAAAAACATCAGCTCCCACAATGCGGCGCTTGAATTCTATTTGTAAAATATACCCAGACAGCGTTGCTTGCGATCATTGGCAGCGCGAGATTTGTACGCGATGTCCCAACGCGAAAATCGGCGAGGATCGGAATCACATCCACAGCTCCAACAGCCCCGACCACAAGCTGATTACAATTGAAGACTGCCAGCGCCTGCAGCGAGAGCTGCAAGCTCCCATTTTTAATTACAACCCGGCCATGAATTCTATGACCTTTTTGCTGATTTTCCTTTCCGTGGCGCTTTGCATTGGTTTGATCATTTGGTTGCTGGCCAGAGCTTTTGTGCTCAAGAATCCGCCGCCCTGTCCAGACGACTGCGTTACGGCACCCCGATCTGACAGGCACTCGGGCGGCCAGACATCAAAGGACGGCATTTTGCAGCAGATGCAGGACAAATGTTTCGCATCAACGAAGGGGATCAGCAACGTAGACAAGAAGGCGTTATATGTGCCATCAACATTTTGGGAACGTTTTTCAATAAAAGGACCCAAGAGCTTGGCGAAGGGATATGAGTTTCAAGTGAACGAATCTGAGGAAACAAGTGACGTTGAATCGAGTGCCTATCAAACAGATGAATTCCAAGACAAGTCCACAGATGAGGAGACATTTAGCACAACTAGCGACCTATCCGAAAGAGCCACTGCACTTATAGATCAATCCTCTATAACCATGAGCATACAGAGCGAGCCACACAAATGCGATGATTCCATTGGTAAAATGCCAACAACTTATGAGCCAATGTCCACGACTCAATCAAACACCCAGGGCCGCGGCAACATACGCTGGGCGAATTGGCTAAGACGAGGAAAGCAAAACGATTATCAGGTGTAGCTGAGCAGCAAGTAGGCATAGGTTCACATCACCTTATATATTTTTTTTGTATTGGCATATCACATTTGTACTCATTAAATAAAGAGCAATGAATCCAAGTTGCAAGCAACATATTAACAGTCCCGAGTGTCAACAGTGGATGAGCGAAGTATTCGCCCACTGCAATCGTCTGTTGGCCGACAATCAGCTCGAGTTCTGGGACGAATGGTGGCTCCATGAGCAACCGCTACCATCCTATCAGGTGCCGCATCTAATGTCCGCCAACCAATGCCACAAGTTGAAAAAGCAGATTCAACGTGAGATTGCTGCAGCCGCCAACTTGACACCAGAGCTAAGTTTCGATTTGGAGCACATGGACTCCAACTTGCGCTTGCTGCTCGTCATATTTGTTCTATGTGCAGCGCTGGGCATCATTGGGTTCATGGTCTGCCTGATAAACACCACACTGCGACGCATTGCCAAGCCCGACCTCAACGGTTGCGAATATCAAGGTACTGGCTTCCCACCAAGCAATTAGAGATCTCCCATTCCCTTTAGCATTCCCGCGTGGCGCCTGCAGCGCAGCCCAGCGATAATTCTTTAGCAGCCGCAATGCGCTCGCCCTTGACTTGACCATTGACAGCAGCGACACATCACAGGGCACGCGTGACCAAAACTCGAATGCGAATCCCAACCGAATCCAAGAAGCGCAGCCAAAAATAACGACAATTAAAACAAAAACAAAAAAAGCAAGTTGTGCTCAATCGCGGCCAAGATTTATGAAATGTGTTCCGCAACGGTTTTTTTTATCTTTTTATGTTTTAACTCAGCTTGTTTTTATTTTTGCGGGCCAGCAAACAACAAACAAACAGGCACACAACAGGAGCAGAACACTAGGGCATATAAATAACGCCCCTGTCAAGCACAATGGCTCCAAATGGCAGATTTCTTGCTTAAACCTGAATATATATGCATATGTATATATATGTATATATTCATTTGCTCAAACCCCAAGGCAGTCTGCATGGCGGAATTTAATATTCTGATCGTGATCATATTCATTGCCTCAATCATGGGCTCCAGGAAAGGCTGCAATACAAAGAGCTTCCTGATCTCTATCCACTATTTGTATATTTTATATGTTAATATTTATATGTTTAAAATTGATAAATAATTTAATTGTGAGCTTATCGATTTTATTGAAATATTCCAGGCATTAATAGTTTACTAAAATGTTAACTTTTCAATAAGATAAACTTTCGTTTGATGAGAATGGCGAAGGTAGCCCATAGTTGGAATACCCAAGGATATCGTTTCAAGGAAACACATTTATTTGAATCAAACTTTAGCTGCGTGCTATAGCCTGTGGCTGGCATCCATGTAAAGTTTCAAGTCCTACCTAATTGTTACAAGTTCATATATATGCGAGTTCGATGCTTTCATTGACACACAGACACCCACATTCAAGCGCACTATCAACATTTGAGTGTGCAACGGCCTATAAATCCGCATCTAAGCCCAAAGCCAAGCATTTTTCACAAATGCAGCGGAAAGTCGAAACTAAATTGTAGCGCATAAATAAAAATCAATTGAATTCGATTAATTGTACATTCCAATAAAATGCTGGCAAGCAACTTGTGCAAATGTTTTTCATATTTATGCTTATGATTAAATGATCGCTCGTCCGTAAAATGGCTTTACTATATGCACTTCCTTCTAATACTCTTTCTGTATAAAGCGGTCTCTTGACTGTGTACATGTTCGTTGCGGAAAGCGATATACCCCATGTTCCAGGTATAGCTCTACTTCAACTATTCCACTATTGACCTTCTGCTCAACAATCAAAATTTCCTTATTTTCCCTCGAGCTGCAGTCAATCAATCAAACCAAAAAGCATTTTTCGGTCTAATTCAAACTCTATTGGCACTCTAAACAGAGTATTGGACAGTCGATTGCATTCGACAGCTTTCATATTCTCTTCGTTTTGTATTTGTTTTATTTTACGAATTTATTTTTGGTGCCCGCGACGTCCCAGGCAACAAGCTCGACACTTAAATCACAGTCGCTACTGCAGCAAAATTGAAAACTTTCGCCATATTCCCGTATGTGACACACATATATTCATGTATGCATGTGTGTATGTGAGTGTGTGTGTGTGTTATGTATGTATGGGCGGCTTGTTTGTTTTTACTTTTAATTCATTGGACAGTGCAGCTGCCGCAATTGCAGACCCATATCCCGGACTCAGACAGAGACCGGGTCACAGCGTGACTTTGATTTATTTGTTGGTTTTCATGCCCAAATGGAATTAAAAGTTTAACATATACTGCGTTTCAATGTGAGCAGCAAATAAAAAAAATAAGAGCGGAAAGAAGGGACAACATTTCATGTAATTGACAAATTGATTTTACTTTAAATGTCAATATCCATATGGTGTATGAGCGAAGCTTTATTAACAAAAGCCATTCGGATTATAACAAAAAGGTCATGATAAATTACGTATACGCCACCGCAAACGAGTTTGTTTATTAAAACTTATTTCATTTGTCAACGCATCAATTATTACGAGATATCATCTGAAGTAAAAAGTCTTTAATGTGAAGATCCTCTCTTTTTTTCAGCGTTCATTCAGAGATTAATTGTTGGAATTTAATAAATTATATTTTAATTGTTTATTTCATTTTTAAATCTGCTTCATATTTCTTTGTCTCTTTGTTACTGAGCACCTATTAAAGTTTTATTAATTGAAGAACTCATTAATGTCAATTAAAATATTATTCTTATTGAAAAATGTCAATAAAGTTGTCATGAAATTGACATTATATGTTGGAAATAAATTTTAATTAATTTGCATTTAATTAAAAAGCTTGAGTTTCTGTTGATTTGCGCTGCCACCAAACGAGTTGTTCGCTTTGTGCATATGCTTAATTAATGGTATACCAAAAATTTCAATAACCGATGTGAATTTAATTCCTGGTCACAAGCCAACATTGCAATTTATAGCTGGATCTATGCTTAGTTAACTTTGCGGTTCTCGAGCAATTTTTAAAATTTTCATATTAGTTTGCCGGGAAAGCTCTGCAAACAATAAGCGAACTTGTGGCTCAACTTGGAGTGGGTGTGTGCATAGATGGCTGACTTTCATGCAGCTTTTTTCTTTACAAGAACTGACTCGTTGATTTTGTGGCCAGCACTCATTAAGCCAACATGGCCGGGCAACTCTTGTCCCTGAAGCCCTGACCAGCGGCCTGCTTGATTGTTAGCTAAGAGGAGGAGCCCTGTAGTTTTATATGTGCAGCATGTTGACGTGAGTTTTTATACTCAAAGCTGATTTATTTCTTATGGTCATTGTGCCTGCTTCAGCTGCTGCTACTGCTGGAGCTCACATTTCAAGAGCTCAAACAAAACAGGCAAACAAAAACAACAAAAATAAAAAACAGAGCCAGCTGAAAAGCAGTATGGAAAATATTAATAATCCGCGTTGTCTTCACAGCCTTCTTCATGTCCACACAATTTATTACAGCTCGCATTTTATTTATGATTACGCAAATCAGCATCCGTTTGCCCACTTCATATCTTATTTAGCACGCAGAACCCACCAAGGTCGATTGGCTTTAAAAAATATACAAATACACCTGCAGCATTAACAGTCTGGCAGTGCAAAGATTGCGTGTAAACTCATAATATTTTGCCTGAACCCAATGCAAAAATAAACATGGTCATAAATTATTCAATACACGCTCTTCATGATTTTTTCCACGCATTTCCAACCATCGATTCCACCAAATTTGTCAGCGTCATGCAAATCGCGTCGCATCGTATTCCAATGCTTAACTCTTAAGAGTATCATCATCATCATCATCATCAACAACATCAACATCAGCTGAGCTGTTGGTTCACTTGCTTGTGATGGATGTTGATTTCATTGAATTTCAATTTTATTGCATGCACAAAATCATTCAATGCTCCAAGCCTTTTCGATTCATATGTCTCAGTCAAATATGTTTTGTACTCCAATATAAGCAAAAATATATTCCATGCCGGAGATTCGCCCGTAAATTTAAATCTCTTCGGCACAGCATCAATTTTGACGCTTCAAAGCACTATTGTTGAAGCTGAGTTGTAAGTGAAGTGTGTAGATTTTCTTTACATGATTTTATTTATTAAATAACAGGTATAAGTATTTATGTTTTATGCTTATCAAATATATATAAATATTTGTCTAATATATGTATGCCAAGAATTAATATTGTATGAGTTGAGCAAATTAAGAGCGGCCCAATAGACTAGCTTTGTAAGAGATTTTTGATAAGAGATTGCAGTCGCCCGTTCCGTTTTCTCTGTAATCATAACTTGTGTCTTCGTTCTCATTGCGCATCGGTTTGATCATACATTCTTCCATAGCATAAGAAGAGCGAGCAACTATCGTTCGATTTGTGCAGTTGCCCGTGCGTCGACAGCTCTGCAAATTGCCCAGATAAATTGAATATATATGTTCATAAAAATGCTCTCAATTAACTTAATGCTGCTCTATAGCATAACAATATGTATATAATAATTTCCGAATATATTAATATATCCAATACTTTTAAAGCTCTTTAGTCTCTTTGGTATATGTTTGGCTGAAAACCAATCTCATATGTTATTATGTTATTACACTAAGTCAAGCCCAGTTTACTTACAGCTATAAGCGATTAAAAAAAAATTTTTGAAACTTTATTTCCACTATAAGCCACGTCTTATGCACAGAGTCGATTGCATTCTAAGCTTAAATTTTATTCGATTTGTGTTTACATGTTTAATTAAAGAAATTTGCAATGTTGAAAGCAACAAGTTGAGCGGATTGTGTTTGCTTGGTATTTTATTTTATTTTTAATACGTTTAATTATATCTAAGAATTGTTATAAAGTTATGAAATGTTTCAATTTCATTCAATGCTTTAAATGCATTCAAAAGCAAATCTTAAACTTTAAATGAGAAATATAATTTGACAATATTTATGTTTGATTGCCTTGTCAATATTTTACAGCAATTGTTTATAGTTGACTAAAGCAAAATATTTTATATTTATATGTCAATCAGTCAGCTTTTGATGCGAGTTTTAACCTCAATTAAAATCAAATAACTGAACTGAGCATCGTTTTCATTATGTGCCAATCAGCTTTCACAGCAAATTAGCCAGTCAAACGGCTCAAACTTTCACAGCCAGGCAGATGGAGGGGGAGACGTGCAGGAAGGCAGGCAGGCGGCAAGGCAGGCGAGACACGAGTTTGCCCTGCGGTTCTTTAAGAACACACTTACATGTGCTGACATACGCACTTACACATGCAGTAGTCCCTATATGGATAGATATCTAGATATGTATATGTGTAGCATAAAAGTTTTCAAGCGCTGCGTCTTTTTGGGGTGCGAGCAGCCGCTTTTAAAATGTCACAGGGGCCACAAAACTTTGACGGCCACACAAGCATGAAAAAGCCAAGGAAATTCAAACAAAAGTGCAACAACTTTCCCAGTGAACAGGGGCACTGCTGCCGCCCCCAAAGATTAGCCTTGAAAGACTTTGCCTTGTCTCTCATTGGACATGCCCATATGCTGCTGATATCTGTATAAAAATTGACGAGAATCCCGTGAGCTAATTGAAACCCTTTTTTTGCAACAGATCAAAAATTGTATCCTATTTGAGTCGCTTTCAGCTCAAATAAACTGATTAATGTTAATGTTGGCAATTAAAAAGCGTTAAGGGCTTGAGGCTATTATGTATCCAAATGAATGCGGATTATAGTCGCATTTATTTGCCTGGGTAGATATACTTGATCTTATTAACAGGACGGCCTTTCAGTTGTATTTTGTGCGAAAATTGGCGCCTGCTTCGACGCTAAGTTGACGGCAAGTTCTTAATCCGCGGCCGGGCGACGCCCTTGGCGCTATTTACCAGAGCTTTCCCTTCACTCTCGTTGGGCATCCCTCGCAACCTATGTCGCGTTCAGCGAAGCCCACAAAATTTGGGTTGACATAGTTGTCCGGCTAAGCCCCAAGAGAAGTGTACAAGCATTCGTCATTTGACATGGCTAAAACCAATACCCGCTACCAGTTAATCCCTATTCGCCGAGGCCCACTAACTGCCCAGTCCGCATGATGTAACTGCAATTAGCAGCAGCAACAACAGCAGCCACCAGAAGTGTAATTGCGAATGTTTCTATTCCACTTGCCCATACAGGCTTGCGGCACTTTCGATTCCGTTTCGTAAATCCCCTTCCTTGTTTGTTATTTGTTTTGTGTAAGGACACAACTGTTGCATCCGCGAGTACGCACTGCGCATGACTGTTCCCATCGCACAGCGCACTGTTAACCGGTTCAGTGCAGCCAACTGTACCCACTTTTTCAAAAGCGAATTTCTTAAATAATTTTTTGTTTTGCTGCTACTTAGGCAGGGATGGCGTCTTTACTATACTTGAAGACCCGAAGGTTAATTATTATTGCAAATATAACCAGAAAACATACATATTTAATGCTTATGATATGAAACGAGAAAAATACTTTTAAATAGATAAAATAATCTGTATACGAAAATATACATAAATAGTGAAAAAGAAATCAGTCTCTAGAAACAAATGAATTGAAATTATTAACATACAAAATAAAAACTTTAAATTCAATTGTTTTTTTTTAATTAAGTAAAGTGTCCCTTTACTAATAAACTAGGATATTGAATAAGTAACGTATTCAAGTAATGTTTTCCACCTCATGCCTTTTATTAAAGCAGGAATATCTAGGAAATGGAATGAGATATGAGAGAAAATAACTAGAAATATTAATTTAAATTCCAGTCTAAAAATAAATAAAAACCCAACAAAAACAATTTGCTAAAAAACTACACACGTTCACTGGCCTGGAATTTGAATTTGCATAGTTTGCTTCCACTTGAATATTTTTAGCTAAAAATAGTTCAGTTGAAAGCTCTCAATAGAGGAATTATATACAGAAAGTTCAGATCCCTGTCATGATATCTAGGCTCTTGTCAAAACAATCATATAGCATCGGATATTTTTTTATAGTTATACAAGCTTATGTTATAATAAAGCAAAGAAATACATTTTGTATATCAATGAAACGGGATTTATTTATCTATTTATTATATAGAAGGGTTTATGACATTAATTAAGGATTTCATAAGATTTTCTCTTAAGTTTTTTCAAAATTGTTATAAAAAGAAGCTCTGAAAATTTATGATCTATGCACTAAACGCAAATATGTTAATAATTTAAATATACTTAATCCAAAACTCACTGCCAATACAAGACAATATTTTGCAGATATTTGAATAACAAAGCCAACTCAATAAAAACTCATTCCTAATACTTATGCTAATTTCGAGTTAATTAAATTGATATTGATTTCGGCTATTGGGCTAATTAAATGAGAGCTGAAATTTACGAATGAGCCTCGAGCCCTAATTAAACCGCAAATAATCTCTCTTAGCGCTCTCTTCAACTCCAGTTTGCCGAGCTGAGCTTAGTCGTATCTCAGACTTGAAATCGATTCGTATTCTTTTTGAACCTATGTCAACAGAATCGCAGCATGAAACGAAAGACCATGTAACGTGCTGTGTTTTTGGTTTGATTTCGTTTGCAGTTTTACTAAACAACCTTTCACAGCTGTCAGTAAATCTTTACGAGTCAAAAAAATTCGCATGTCAGGCGCTAGCAACAGTATAGACGAAATTAATTAAAAAGTTCGTCATGAAAGCAGACACTGATTTTGTGCGAAAAAATGGCTACTGCTCGAAAGAAAAAGTTTACTTAAAGCTAGTCATACTTTATATACCTTTAAGCTAAACTAGAAAGAAAATGTTTCGATTAAGCTAACTTAAATGCTGGAGAGAGTTTTATTCTAAAATAAGTTTCTATGTTTTAGATTAACTTTTCTTTCGTCGTGTAACTGGTCTAAAGACATTTTCTGCTTTTCTTAGTTTTTCATTAATATGACATTAAAGTAGTCAAAGGGCTTGCCGACCAAATCGTAAGCGCATTTCATTGCGGATTTCCAATTTGAAAGATAAAGTGCCCAATAAGAGGATAGAACTAAGTTTCCTTCTTCAATCAAAGCAACTGCTGAATGATAAGAGGCAAATGTCTTTAAGACAAAACTTTCTTGTTAACTGCTTTAACCTTTCCTTAGACGTAAAACTCAGTGTAAACCTTGAGATGCAAAGTGAGCTGAATAATTCCAATAGTACGTAAATCAAACTAATCAAAAATATTACATTAAATAGGCTTTCAATGTTTGTTCCGCGCTAAGACAAAATCTTTCAACTATTAATCAAAAATATTAAATTGAATGAATTTTAAATTTATTCGACTAACAGAATTTAGGTTAATGCCGTGCTAGTCCTAGTTCAATAGGTAATCCTTTGTTGACTAAGTTGAACGCCAAGCCTTGTGCCAAGTGGCCAAGTGGCAGTGAAAATGTTGGCTTTGGGCGCGATATGCGATATGCGATACGCGATGTAGGATACGCGATGGTCTGGCGACCTTTGTGGCCAGGGGCCAAATGGGCCAGGCGAACGCGCTCGTCTGTCGAGTGTATTGACTTCTTGTGCTGTAAATTGGGTACGTGACTTGACAATACGTTGACGATGGCAACGACAGCCGCATGAAATGCAAATTCGGCAACATTAAGAGACGCGACAGCTGAGCCCCAGCCAAGTTTTTGCGTTTGCCTCTTTTTTGTTGAGCTTAAGTTTCCATACCGTGAAGGCTGCTTGTTTTCATTAACTGGCCGTTGGAGCAGCAACATAATGCGAGCACGACTGCTCGTTAGTCCAACTTGGCGTATGAGCAATCGATTAAAAGTAATGCGACGACGACGACGACGATGAGGACGATGGCAACATTCAATTTACAGCTGCAGCGCGGAGCAATCAACGTTAAGCGTTTAGCTGCGCTCCCTTCAATCACTGCTGTCAGAGCGGATGATAGCAAAATTAACAGCACAGCATATTTGTAGCAGACGCTACATCGATTCAGAACAGAGCAATTCACACACAGAACCAAGTATTTTCGCGTAAGCGCATCTGCGTGCTTAAGAATCTATATCTATATCTGAATCTGTATTTGTGCGTGTGTGCGTATGTGTGCAGGATGCCCAATATGCAGTTGATTATTGAGCGCGGCCTTTGGGATGCAGCTTTTCTTTTTTTAACGGACCGAGCTACATTTTTCCTTTGCTTTATCCTTGCGTTGCCAATGACTCGGCTCGCATTGTTGTTGTCTGAGGCTGCGTTGCACTGTGTGCGCCCCACAAATAGCTTTATTGCGCTTTTATTTAGCCAGCTTCTGCATCGTTTACCGTTTCAATTTATCGGCTCCGTATGACGCTTAACTCTGTGTGTGCCTGGGCGCTGAAAACTGCTCGAACTCCTCGTTTCAAATTGATAAATGTTTACACTTATTTCAGCCGCGCAATTATTTGTCTCGGCTTTTCTCTCCGAGTATTAAAAAGGTTATTTGAATTGTTTTAAGTTGCCATTCGGATTGTAGCTTATTCTGGCAAGTAATTGAGCTCTTATAGTTCAATATTAAGTTATGGAATATTGCTGTTAATATTTTAAGAATTTTATAAATATTGAAATAAAATTGATTTACATATTTACACATATAAATTTTAAAATATTTTTAAGTGTTAACACACATAAGCTTATTAAATACATATTTTATTAATATTTATATCAACTCGTATTAATTTACCTTATACTTAAAGAAGAATAGTTTCTTGACTAAATTTATTTCGTAAGCTTTGTAAGCTCTACCATCAGACGCCATAAAGAAAAGGATACAACTTGGGTTTTATATCAAAAAGCTTTTATTAGTTTTTCCAACAAAGCTTTTTGGTGGAAACTTGTGGAAAATCAAGTAAAAGTATTTGCTGAAAGCTTTTGTTATACAAAAGCTTTTTATAACACCTTTGCTGAGACAAAACATTCTAAATACGAATATAAAAAACTTAAATAAACTCAATGCAAGCGACTTTTAGAGATGTTCTTTGCTAGAATATATTTTTGTTTTGTTTAATAGAGTAAGATATTTGCAACAAACATAATTGTTTGTAAAAAAAAAATTTAAAAGTATGTTCACCTTTATGCATTTGCGCTTTAACAATCCCGCCTATAGGCTATTTTTATTGTAATATTCTCAACAATCAACCAGTTTGAGTTTAATCAAAAGGGTTCCATATCCAATTAGCCTACCCAAATAAGGCCAGGGACCCAAAATGTCGCCTGTCAATATAAGGAAGTACACACACAGCACACACATGTCTGATATGAAAACAGTGTGGAAATATTTGTGCTCCTGTGTATGTTATGATGAAAATCATGGTATAAATATTGTAAGTACAGGCGTTGCATGAAAATGAAAAGCAACTGCACAAAGAGCGACTAAAAGTTACTCCGTAAAACTCAATTTAAAATAACAAAATGAAAGCTAGCAAACACGTATAAAATTCAAAAATATTACCTACTTGTCTAGCCTGTACCCTGCAGCTACCCGATGCCTAATTCTTTGCTGGGTATTGAAAAAAAAAGAATGCCAAACAAGCAAAAATAACAATTCGCACAGTACGCATACAAAATATGAGAGACCATATCAAAAGAATGCCTCAAATAACTTTTTTTTTATTTTATTTATTTTTTGTTTTTGTCGTGTGTTTTTGATTCGCTGCGTTTGTTTTTTAGCATTCTGCCGGAATGTCCTTATGAGGGCGGACTTGGACACACGCGGTGCGGCAAACCAGAAACCTTTGCAGACCCCCTAGCCGGCTCGACCGCCTGGATTTACGATGCTTAGATGGATGTGAATGGATCTGAACAAATGGTATGCAATGGAACGGGTCGTACGTCTGACTGCATGGCTGGGGCTGGCACATGCACGTGGCGGCATGCGCAAAACAAATTCAAATTCAAATACAAATTCGCACGCGATTTGCCATGTGGAAACCATAAAAGCGCTTCCAACGATTGGATTATGGTGTGAATCGAGTCAGAGCCACCGGGGAATTGGGCGCATAGCCCTTTTACAACTGATTACAAGTTTCGGCTGGGCGCCCGGCTATCAATAGCAAATTTATTTCAGCACCCACACACACACTTGGGCACAAACTCACGCACACCTTGGCAGCCTTGAACTGGCCATGACTTCTGCATTTTGGCTAGATTTATTCTCTGCTTTATTTTTATATCACAAACTTTACGAGCTGACTTGCAAATTTTTTCAGCTCAAGCACTCGTATATTCAAGAGTCGTTCATAAAGGATTTCCAGATTTCTATTTCGCTTTAAGCTAAAAAAAAATCACACCGCTCGCCTCCAGCTAGTGCAGTCTGATAATATTTTCCAGCCATAATCCTCAATGCAGTGTAGCTGAAGAGCTCACTCTTATCAACTATTTTGCATAATTCATGCTTTTATTAAATATTCAAAGGCAACAACAATCGCAAGCGGCGCATCCTTAGACGTCCTTTTGAGCGCTTGTCAAATGACTGTTGTAAACTAGTGCTTTATATTCATTTATGCCATGCCAACTCGCACTCGATCTCGAACTCGAAAGTAAAAGCAAAAACAGACTCCACCTGCCCTCACCTGCTCTGAGACTGCATAATTTCCTCAATATACTCGCAATGGACAAGTCGAATGCAAAAGAATGCGACGCATTCGCGATTCGCAGCAAGCAAATGAAAGTGAAAAGAGCAATGTGACTTACAATTTGGATAACAAATTTAGCCTCATGTCAAATTATGTGCTAAAAATCTATTAATATTGACTAAGTTAAGAAAGTTTAATTATAGAAAGATTTTAACTTGTAGTGGAAATAAAAGGGTCCATTGTCGCAGTTAAATCATAAGTAAAAGTCGTGCTTCTTTGCATCTGAAATTAAATGGCAAAACAGAAAATGTAATTGAATCTGAAAAGTCTGAAGCGGCGCGTGCCAAGCACAAATATTTGTTTAAGGCTGGACTTAACGATGAACTATGGGTGACTTCTAGTTGTTAATCAATTGTTAATTGTTTGAAACTAAAACAAATTTTAGGAACTGGGCTTACAGGCTGTGCGGATGAGGCCTATCGACTTCCTGTCAGGCTGTAGGGACAATAATTTAAATTCCGACGAAATCCTTTACAATGTAGCGCAGTGTTACGCTTGAAAGCAGCGGCAAAGCCAACCGAACAGCCAAAAAGAGCGGCAACAACAATTCCAATAACAACAACAGCAACAACACGAACGATAGGACAGGCTCATAAAGCGGGCACGGCGCCAATCAATAAAACGAAACAACAGCGAAAAATGTGAGCATCAAATATTTGTAGGTCTCGGCCGGAGTTAAGATGTGGAAAATCCCCCAAACAGCCGCCGACCATTAAAAGCAAACGCTGTGGAAAATGGAAGCTGCCTCGGCTGACTCTGCCGCCTCTTAAATGAAATGCTACACGCTGTCCCCGCTTCCCACTTCCCGCCGCATAGGCCCATTTAGCAGGACGGCATTGAACGGGATTTGCTTGTAATAAAGTCAAACAAATGAAATAATTTCGACTGCAAACAATAAGACATAAATTTATATACAAGTTTATATACGTATTTATGTACATACACACACAAACACACACACACACACCCATATATACATGCTTCAAACAGAAGGATGCGCGCGTGAAACTGCCAAAGTTTTTGCTGGCCTTCGATAGTCGACGGCGTGGGTAAATTCTGGCATAGACAACAGGCTGACGGGTCGGTCTACACATTACGCATACGCACAGTTGGCCCCATTTTACCAAGAGCAGGGCGTCCATAATTCACAACACACGGCGCTGAGCCGCTGCCAAAATGAAGACATCGGCTACGTAAATTGGTTTAAGCTGACGGCGGGCAAGCGCCGCGCCACGCCCCACCCACCCACAGATGACCCATTGGCCAGGCACGAGTTGGCAGAGTGGGAGCGTAGCTTAGCCCGCACAACTGGGCTATCAGGCTTTTGGCCTGGCTAAGGAGCAGCCTCGCAATGCTTATGCCAAATCACGTACATTTTTGAGGCTCAGCAATAACAAGCGACGCCCACAGCCGCACCGACCCCACCTTGCCTCAGATATAAATCATTTAAATTAACAACTTTTGGTTTATTAACACAATTTATTGGCAGCGCTTTGTGCGGCATCAGCGCACAGCGTCTGTCCGAGCTGAGCGCTGTGCACGATTCGCCCCCCACACACAGGAACAGGTGGGTGTTTGCATGTGTGCTTTATGCTCTGCGCCTCATTGCCCCGCTGGCTCGATGATTTGTTGTTTGTTGGTGCAAACGATAATAGCAACAAATGAGCATTTATTGTTTTAACGGCCAAGACTCTTAAAGACGCGAGCCCCCAATTCGATATAAATTCATGAAGCATAAGCCATTCTACGCGATTTGCATAATTTGTTGGCGTTAAACAGAAAAGGCCGCCCTACTCAGAACAGAGTTATCGATTTGAGGACAGTTATCGATTTTCGAAGCGAGAAACTGTACCAACTTAAAAAAAAATTAACTATCGAAATATAAAGGCGAATAAGCGTCAGTGGCTATTACTTTCGTCCCATGACACGTATCCTATTTCAATTTAATTATTTTCCACAAGTAGACGACTTGCTGATAAGAAATCTAATTTAATCGTTCATCATTCAAAGTCTTAAATATATATTTCATTTTAAGTGTTTACTTTGATCTAATGCGTTTAAGTATTTGATACACGGATCTCATTCAGATTTTGGTGGGCTTTCATTCCTCTTAGCTGTTTATGTTTGTGGTAAAACATTGTTAGCAGCGGCTCTCCCCCACACATAGTGTGTGTGTGTGTGTGTGTGTGCTTGGGATTGTGTATGCGTGGTTATACGAGCACCACGAAGGCACGTGCCATCGAAATTTGAAAACGACTTGGCAATTGTTGGGTTACCCCACAGAGCACCTGTCTGTCTCCTCGCATAGCTTGGCAGTAACTAGGCAACCTTTACGAGAGCAGCGCATTAATCAGTCATTGATATCTTACGAAAGGCACGAAAAAACGTTAACAGGCGGAAGCAGAAGCCTCTCCAGCCCACTCAGCGGGTGTCTCCTCTCTCCTGCTTGCCTGTGGGGCTTATGTGCATATGCGATGCTAAGCAAAAGCGCCAAGCAGCAAGGGAAACGAAAAGAAAATATGATTGTTTTGCCTGCCTGGTGAAATTAAATTTTCTCCTTACCGGGCGGCTTTTGATTTTGCATTTAAATTGGCACGTGCCTCGTTGGCAAACAGCTGGGAGAAAGCCCAACGGAACTCCGGTAGCAAAGTTACTGCAGGGAGCTAGTGGCTGGGTGGTGCTCCAGTGGTGCAAACTGAAAGAACAACCGACTGGCGCCAAAAGGCTTTTACATTCTATATGATTATTTGACAGTTTTCCAATGCCATTTCGACTAACTCGGGACACAAAAAATGGCTCCCAGCTGGGAGTATCAAGTTATTTTAAAGCTAAGCCCTGCATTTGACGCAAGATTAAAGGTCAAATCTGAGCGTAAATATATCAGGCAATGAGGCTAAATGTCGAAGAGCTCCTCAAATTCAAGTAAATTGAGATTTAACGATTGTCAACTGGAAACGAGGACAAATTCTAAAGAAAAATTAATATTGTTAAACAAATTCTATAGAATGCTCTCAAGTATTGCAATTGTTATATAATTATAATAGACATAATAATTAAGTGTAATAAGTTGCTTAAGTTAGCGCTCTTCCAGCTATTCCATTCTTAAATATATTTGAAGAAGTATCTTTGAAATCGCCACAATTTGCATTCAAAGAGATTTACATATTCAGCTATTCACATTTATCTTATGTACTTCAATCTTACAGGACTGAAAATATAACAAAGCCTCAATCGTAATATATAATTGAAATAAATCGCTTGACAAACGATGTGTCTAGCAAAAAGTCGGAAAGCAAAATGCCAGCAACAAGAAAATGTATCAAAACGAAAGACAAAAGGAAAAAAATCGACGAGAGGAGAAAAAACTCTTAGCACTAATCATGAGCGGGTGCTAGGACGTACAAAAGCAGATATACACCAATCCTGACTGACCTAGGCTCAGACTGAAAGCAGTTCCAAAGTTGGGGCACACACACACACACACGCACTTACACACACTTACATATTCGCATTCACATGCGCACTCATGCTTCCTCTTCCAATTCCGATTTCGAATCCTCTTCCGCCTTCACACTGCGCTTCTATTGTGCTCAACGATTGGTTCAGCTCGAAGTTAAGTTTCCTTGCGTCACTGGACACCATCGATTAAAGGCCGAGGACAGCAGCGGGACACAGCGAGAAAGAGGGCCAGCTGTCGCCTGTCGACTGTCGACTGTCCCCTGTTATTGAAGCCGAGAGTTTATAAAGCTCTTCCGAAATGTTTTGACAAATGATTTTGTTTGTATTTTTCATTTCATCGAATTTGCCAACGGGCAACAATTGTGGCCGGGCCTCAACCTCAGCCGAGAGGACGCCAGAGCAGGGCGGGCGGCGGTGCAAATAAATAGATAGCTAACCGCCAACATTAGACGTTTGGTAACTTTTCGGGCTGGCCTCAAAATGTTGTGCACAGATCATCAACATTGATTTCCAACTTGAAACTCGGCTATCATCAACAATTTCCTCATCTTGATGTTGTCCCACTTTCAGAAACTCTTATAAATTGTGTGTCATTATGACTTTTCAAGTCTGCCCCGCTCGCTCGTCAACTTATCAAAAAAAAAAATACTTTAAGCAGGGCCGTCTCTTTAAAGTCTCTCTAGTTATTGTTGGCAAATATGTTGCTGTCAATTATAAAATATATCCCTTTACCATTTGGCAAGCCGAATTTAATCAGCGGATAAACAAAGTCAAGTGGTGCACTCGCAGCTACTACCAGCATATTTCCGCAATTACTATAATACCATTGGCATAATTAGTGAAACGAGCAAAAGCACAAATTCATAAATTTCAGTCGAGTCCAGTTATTGTAAATCCCAGAACACGCTCAAATTTCCCGAAACTACGTTGCCAGAGCCGCATGAGACACAACGCCCGCATTATCAATTTAAAATAATAATAACAAACGCAAATAGGAATATTTTACGAGATACGAATTATTTTAGATACGGGCGAGCTTTACGGGGGCTCAGCTTTACCCTGTTAGAATTAGAAACTTGGTCAAGCAGTGGCGTAGACAAGGGGGCGGTCTCATGGACCTTGGAATGTTCGAAGAAGGAAACTACAAAATGTAAGTATAACTGAACAGTCGTAGGAATGCACAACTTGGTTAATAGCTAGGATATCTGATAGTCACGCAATGCCAACTTATTCAACAGCTGCGGCTTTTATGCAAAATGATTCCAAATATTGGTCATGGTCACTGGTGATTACGAGTACGATTTTTGCATCGGGCCTTGCAATTGGTTTGGCACAACACAATTCGAATGGATTTTTGCCGTTAAGCATTTCATTTATATTATGTTAATATTCCGCACTGACCAGGTGACCGAACCGAACCTACCAGCCAACCACTCAACCAACCAACCACCCAACCAGCCAACCAAGCAACCGACCGACTGTCAATGCAAATTAAATTTGCAATCAACTGTAGTACGCCGGCATGAGTCCGGTATATACATATACAATATCGAAATCCGTAATGATTGACCAACACATCAAACCGACTGCAGATTTCATCAGTGACACTTCGTGTGGTTGAATTTAGGCTTAAAAATCATTTTTTGTGCTTAAAAGAGAAACAAATGAATGAGAGAATTCAATATTGATTGACTTTTGATTTAAGCTTGTATTCGATTCAATTATTGTTAACGATTATGTAATAACTCATATCAAATTACAACAACTAAGCTTTTCAGTTTGATATTTAAGCTTAAGAGTGCTTCGCCCTGTTATTAAGAAATTCACATTCAAACAGAATTAATATATATATATCTTATTATTATTCCCTCTGGCATGATGCGAAACTAATCTAATGAGTCAATAATACATAAATATATTCTAATCAAACGACAATTTGAAAGCAGTCGACTAACAGTACGTTCGATAAGGATACTCAACTCTGTGACACCCTATCTTAATGGCAAACACACCTTGAGCTCAGGTAATGCTGTCACAAGTAGAGCGCTATTTGTATAACTACAAAGATTCTGCTTCTTAATTTCTTTCAATTTCCAAATCAATTTACCGTCTATATACATTATCCGAAAATATCCATGATATCAATGAACTTGTCAATTTATCTGCATAAATCTGGTAGATCAAGCTACTTAATTATTACATATTTTCTAATTTGCATATTAAATAATTTATTAAATAAACGCCATTGGGGCTGCAAATGGCATACTTTAAATAAACATTGTTCCTAATTAAATAAAATAACAATGCAAAAAACATTCATAAATTCCAGAAATCTTAAATTATTTGAATTAAATGAAGCAACAATTAATAATACAAAAATATAATACACACATTATTACAATACACACATTAAATGTAGTATGTATGTATATATGTGAAGTGATATAAATTGAATGTGCAACAAAACTAAATGCTATGCAAAATGAAATTCATTGACCCCAAATGAATAAACCAAAAGCATATTTAAATAAAATATGCAAATAATGATGCAGTGCATAAATACAAATACTGTTGCAGCTACCTACGCACTCTATATATATATATTTATATATATGTTAATAAGCATATATGTATATATTTTCGGAATATATTTTTTAAATAATTTATGTATATGCATTTTGCTCTTTCACGGCAATGAACAGATTTTATTAAAATACAGCTTTACCTCTGGCGCATTGCATATTTAATACATAAAGTAAATACAAATATCTATGAGCTTAATATATATATATATATATATATATATATATATATATAAATGTATATAAATATACACGTATACATAACAGACGCAGAGATGCATAGAAATCAAGTGAAATGCTCAAAAAAAAAAAAAAACAAAAAAATACAACAAAAATGCTGAAAAATTCTGGAACAAATGCAGCCGGCGGCTGACTTTTCAAAGTTTTGGCTAAAATGTAAACACGTAAATGTCGGAAAAACGTAAAATCATGTTCTAAATATACACAAATAGCGCTCACGAGCACGAACAAATCAAGAGACTGAGAAAGTGAGAGAGAAAGAGCACGAGAGAGACGAAGAGAGAGAAAGCGAAACTGAGAGCAAACCTTTCAGAGAGTAAGTGCAATGCATGGGTTGTTTAAGATGACTCGTCATACGCTCGATTTGTATTGATTTTCATATTGTAATCATGTGAAATTTTCAGAAAATACAATATCAAAATGCTATGATCAAAATTGTATGCCCTAATCTATCTATTATATATAAAAAATAAATAAATATATTGAATAAAAGAAATCTTTAAATAAATATATATAATTCTCTAAAATACAACTGACAAAATATA
This sequence comes from Drosophila hydei, assembly GCF_003285905.1. NCBI lineage: Eukaryota > Metazoa > Arthropoda > Insecta > Diptera > Drosophilidae > Drosophila > Drosophila hydei. The sequence continues at coordinate 1,380,261 of NW_022045657.1, forward strand.
CTAAAAATAGTTCCAAAAATATATTAAATTTTAATGAGCTCTAATAATTATCAGAATGCTCCAGCTAAATTAAAATAATAAAAAATAAGAAAAATCGAAATAAAAGAGTAAATTTCTCATAAATAATGAAATTAGACTGCGAGCAAGGCTCGTCAGTAAAAATATTATGATGAATAACAGCCAATATATGTGTGTGTAAGGGGACAAATCTGTTGTTAAACTGTTTCCTACCCACAATTTTACAAGTGTTTTCGTTAGTAAAAATATAATTTTGTGTAGGTTTCGCTGACATGTCCAAAAGAGATTTGAACAGCAACAGCTGCACAGCATCCACTTTGGAAAATTCGAAACGAGTCGCAAAGAACATTTTGTCGACGATCAGTGCGCGAGAGTGCGTCGTCGAGCGAGGACCCCAAAATAAAATTAGAAGAGGCGGAAAAGCTGAAAAGTCGAAAAGTCGAACGGGAACCAACGGGAACTGTGTAGCCAAGTGAAAGTGTGAGAGTTATTTATAGAGCGTGCACATATAGACGCCTGTATACAGACACAGTTGGCTAGAGAACAGTCCACATATATTGTTGGGTTACAAACAACTGCAGCAAAGCGAACACACAGACAAAATGACGGACGTGCCGGAGCCCGTGCGCAAGTGCGCCAATCTCTTGAAGGGCACTCGCAGCGATACCGAAAAGTTTGCTGCCCTCTTCATGGTCACCAAGCTGATGAAGGGCAAGGACTGCAATACGGCTGGTAAGCAGCTGCTCTTTGAGGCTATCGGCTTTCCCTTCCTGCGGAAGCTGCTCGTGTCCAAGGACTTGCCCAGCGATTGCCCACCACTGGTATACAAGAGCGTCGCCTTGTCCATACTGACGGGCTTCTGCCAGGAGGAGGAGCTGGCCACGCACAAGGATATCATAGATGCCATACCCACGCTGCTGGAAATCGTGGAGCAAGCTGACGATGAGGACTATGAGGATAATCTCATTGTGGTAAGCGAGGCGTACAGCTGCCTCAAGAGCATCGCCAGCTATGAGCCAGGCCAACAGGCTCTCTTGGCCACTGGCGCCATACCCAAGATGTCGCAGATATACTCGGCGCAGAGCTTCCAGACCGATGAAGCACTGCATCTGATTGTGCTGCTAGTAAAGCAATTTGGCGTGGCCTCCTGGCCAGAGGATCCCACCGCATTCCATGCACTCATTCAGCGCATTGCTCTGGACATGGAAACGGATCACACGGAACGCAAGTACGAGCTGTGCCGCATACTAGCTGACATCTTGATCACTTGCCGGCGCGAGATTGTGCTGAACTCCTTGGATGGCCAGATCTGGCCAGAGAGCTTGTTCAAGGGCTGCGGCGATATACTGAAAGCCAAGATCGGACCCAAGCAGAGAGATCCAGCGCTGCACTTGATAGCTACCACGCTGCAGGTTCTGGGCATGCAGTGGGCTTTCATGGACGATCAGAAACAGTTCTTCCTGATGCTGCTCCAGCTGGCGGCAATTGAGGTGCGCATGCAGATGGACGAGAAAAAGCTTGAGACGACCTTCAAGCAGGCGGAGCTGCTCACCTGTTGCTTTGTCATACTGGAGCAGTGCATCGAGTATATGGCCAGCGATCAGCTGGATCTGGAGCCCAAGGAGAAGCAGACTACCTACACAGCGTTGAAGGGGGCTTTCAACCAGGTGATGGCCGTGCTGACTCGCGTCAGCCAGGACAAGATCAAAGACAGTGGCAATGCACGAGACAAGGCCTTCATCATAGCCACGGTACGCATATTGTCCGCTTGGCTGGCCCAGGAGACGACCGCCATGCGGCCGGCCATTTACAAGCTGCTGCCCTTCATGCTCAAGATTGGCAATGAGACCTTCCATGAGCTGAAGGCCTGGCGTGCTGGCCCACGCGAGGGCAGCCCACCCGTCGACATTCTGCGCGTCATGATGCCCGCTTTGTGCCACTTTGCCGTCGAGGATGAGGCAAGGCGCGTGTTATTCACGCACAAGCAGGACGAGGTGCTGCTGGAGGCCATCGAACTGTACTTCAGCATTGCCCACTGGAAGCGGCCGCCCATACCTCGAGCAGAGCGCCTGAAGCGCATGAATGAACCGGATCCGGTGCCCACGCCGGAGCAGCAAGCACAGATGAAGGAGGCGCGCAGTGCCATTGTTGCCCTGTGCAACATTCTCATGAACTTTACGGTGCTGGAGCCCAAGCGGGCCGAGGATGCGCCCACTTTTGCCAATCTGCTGAAGTTTGTGGTGGAAAATCTGCCCGAGCTGAAGGATACGCCCGACAATCTGGTCATCCATGGCAACCTGGCCGTGCTGGGTCTGCTGCTGCTGAAACAGCAGTCCAAGAAGGTCAAACAAAACGATTTCTCCATATGTCGTTACATCCAGGCCACCATACGCTTCCTCTGGGATGCCTACAACATCGACGAGAGCAACGATCCGACAGCTCTAGTGGTGTCCATTGCCTATAAGGGCTTCTGGTCGGACATCTCCGAGCTTTGGTTCCTCGGAATGCAGACCATGTGTGGTGTGCTGCCCCTAGTGCCTTGGATCTCCGAGTTCGCTCTCGAGTCCGGCTGGGCTGAGGGCATCGTGAAGACGCTAAAGAAGGTGAAGATTGGCACGCTGCCTGCCAATGTGAAGTCCGCCTACGAGGACTTCCTTTCCCAGCTGGTGGATGTCAATGCCGACGTTGTGGCCGTGCTAAAGAAAGCCGATGCGCTGCGCGTTTGCCGCAATCACAGAATGATGGACCTGGGCAAGAAGCTCTTCGGCGATTAGATCTACAGATCTATAGAATTACTTTAGGAAACGTTTCCTCAACTATTTTTGTATGAGCTTTGTTTTTTTATATCTTTTATCATTCGGTGTATTCTCTCATTTTCTCAATCTCTTTTTATGTGGGCATTTGTGTGTGTGTTGGAACGTGACGTCACGGTTTCATTTTGATATAAAAAAAAAACAAGAATATTTAGAGGAAAACTTTCGCTTGCCGAAGGCGATACAGAAAAATATTTTATATGCACTTTTACGCTGTATTCGAAAACTATTTTAATATTTAAAACTCATTTAGAATGAAAACAAAACGATTTACAATAAATTTCACTTTCAAAACAGTTGCCAGTTGCCAGTTGCTCGTCATTCATTCAAGTTTACGGAAAATATAGATATAAAACAGATATACATATATATCTATATATATTATTTGGATTAGTTCTTGTTTTTGAACAATACACACACGTCACCAATTCAGTTTGGTCTGCACAATCGAGGGCACATCAGACAAAAACAAGTCAATGTTGTATAGTGCATATGAAATTGTGGGCGCAGTTCAACGAAATTATAAATAAATTATAAATTCAAGCAACATATCAATTTGTATTCATATAAAGCCCTATTGAAGGTCAGATACTAAAAAAAAGTTTATAGATAAATTCAATTGATGTACTCTAAATTGAATAATTTATAAATTATATTTGACTTAATGCCAATAAAAAAACAGAAATCACGTGGCAATTATATCTATTTATTAAGCATTATAATTTTTTCTATATGGTTTTCCTGTTCCGTACCGCATTATTGTTTGAACTGTGTAATTTGTGCAGCATAATTCTCCTTTAGAGCTCAAAATAGCTCCCTGCTTGATAAGCAAACTCATTGAACGCTGCAAGGACATCGCTTAGTAGTGCGTATACGTAATATGCACATGTCAAACAGCTTGTTAAAACAAAGACTGTGACAGCAGCAGCAGCTGCAGCAGCAGCCAAAGCCGTCGATAAATCTCCTATAAATCTTGAGGCATTGCGACAATTTTCCCATGTGTGTGTATGTGTGGGTGTGCTCTTATCCTCTCATCCTGTCGACAGGCTCAGAAAATATTACACGAAAAGCATTGCTCAATCGCATGATAACGACCCTCACTTTATCCCCCTTCGAGCAGCCAGTGCCGTGTGTTTGCTTTTTATTACGATATAATATTTTATTGTATACTTTTAGACGTTTGAATATTTGGTTGAGCGCCCGTAAGACGTACGGCAAAGGACATGTGGTCGGGTCTGCCGCCTACCTTTTGCATTACCCTTTTCTTTCCTTTTTCTTTCTATTTCATTTTTTAGCCCGCTACAAAATGTGTAAATTTGTTGGGTTAATGGGTGGAAGTGCGGCTGCCTTGAGCGCTGTGGATTTCAGCTATTTGTGCATTTGACAAAGGTAATAAAAAGGGACATTTGGCTTTTGGCGCCGACTGCTTGTTGATGTTTACCCAGCTTCGGGCTGTAAAATATTTTACATTTGTCCCACTCAACTTTTGTTGCCTTTCTACTTTTCGTTTGTTTTTTTTTTCTTTTTTCTCTACTCGTTAAAGTTTTAAGTAAACCTTTTATAGTTTTAGGCGGCCAGAGAAACCACTTTTGTTTACTTATCATTTAAAAATAGAGAAACATATATAGTTTATTTATTAATTTTCAAAATATTTTCTTTTACTTACTATATATGGTAGTGAAGTATATATAAAGATATATAACTAAACAAGCCTGAATTTTAGCATTTTTCTAAACTAGATTAGATAATTATAATGCATAGCTCTCTTCATCCCGCATCGCTTACCGATAAGAAAAAATTAACATGAGTCGCATGAGGTGCACCGTTTCGTTTTCACTTGAATTGCATGGAATTGTGTCATCTGGTTCAAGCGATCTGGCCATAAAATATCAGTGAGTTCTTCATTTTGATGCCCCCACTACACTCAGCTTTAAGCAAGCTTTACAGATAATCTTTTTATTTTCCTATCTATTTCTGTCGAAAAACAGAGAAGACGTTAGAGTTGTGCAATAAATACACCGAAATATCGATAGTATACCAATAATACTGCAATTTAAATACTGCAAACGGCGGAAATGAAAACATTCGCCTATCGATAAAAGCTTCACGTTGCAATAGAGATGTCTAATAACAAATTACTTAGTTAAGAAGGAAAGTTAAAGCATAGTTGTTAATTAGCAAATAAACTGCTGACTACACAATAGTTGCTCACTAAATGTCATTCAGTCTTGATGAGCAAAATGAAAAAGTAGATAAATGTTCGCCTTGCTATTTTGTCTGTTGTCGATGCTCGATAGTAATACGAGTTTTTTGTCGCCTCTGCAAGAGGGTTTACAACAAGCACTGCAACAAGTTGAAGTTATCTTGATTGCAATTAGTAGCCGGCTTATACATTGTAGCTGCGTTAATGAAAAGAAAACAAAAGAAATTTGCTGGGCTGTCAATGGTTCTTTGTTGTATGGGTGTGAGTGTATACCATAGCAACATGTAACGTTGTTTTTGCTGCGGCAACTGTTGGTGTAGTTGATGGCACTTCATGCAAGTCTCCTGTTCCTCGTTTTTTCTTCTCTTGACAAGTCTTTGTAAGTTGCGTAATCATTTTTTAAAACAGCAAACTTACTAAGCTGTACACTCAAGTTGAGCTCATTTATAGCGCAATAGCAGGTAAGTGCCGATAAGGCTTGCATAAATTAAAAGTTTATGATTGTATTTCTTTTTGAAACTACTTTAAAATCTCATTACAAAATTAGCTAACTATCGGCTGCATATGCTGTCCTGCTATCGATGGTCGTTTGGCACGCTGTTTTATGGCACCGTTTTGCCTGCTGGTTTGGCTTGATTGAAAGTAAACATTATGTTTTATAATGCTAAAATATCATAAGTAAGTACCAATAAAAACCAATATATGCATAATCAACTGTTTTGAAGTACGCTCTCGATTCGTTCTCCCCAAGCACAACAAATGCACGCTCCATGGCAGGGATTTTATGTGATTTTGATTGCCAGCAGATTCAATTGTCATTGCCACTTGTTGGCATTCGAGAAGTTTAGAACCCGCCGTCACAGGCACTGCAAAAAGCAATCGCACTAAGTAAAAAGGGTGGAAAATGCACGCACGAGCGAACGCGCTTGTGTACACATTCTGGACCCGGAACCGGATCAGCACCCCACCCAGATTCGGCACCGTCTCCGATTCTGGACAGCTCTCGCAGCATACGATAACGAGAAATAAAGAAAATCCTGCACGCGAATTTCCAATTGCGACGATTTCTGCTTCAAAGCCATTCCGTAAAATGCCATAATTGGGGGTGCTAATGGAATCAACTCAATATTGATGGTGGTATACAAAAAGAATATACTATAACTTGACGCTTTATTTAAAATTGGTTTAGCTTTCAGCATGAACGGACCCCAGCAATTCGAAATTAATTTACTCTTCATATGCGGCTGACCCCCCACCTCAGCTGGAGGCTACAGAACAGTATCACGCAGCTGCGAACAGTTCATAAATTATTCAGGACACTTGACAGCTGCTAGTGGCAAATGTTCCTGTCCCAACACCAGCTCCTGCTGCCGGCCAATGTCTCCTATTAACACGTGTACCTGATTTGTGCGCTCTTATATGCTAAATGATTCTACCTATCTGTCAGTTTAATCATAAATTTATTTGCTACAACTAAGAAGTGATTGTATTTGGTAACTATATCAACTATATTAACTATATTTATTCAATATATTAGAAAACTGTTATATTGCACTAGTATGACTACAGATTGTAAATGATATAAAAGAATATTCTTATAGTAAGCCTTTGCTATAATATAAATAACACATCTATTAATAGAAACTTGAGCTTGGTTTGCGCCTTTGTAAGGTCGTTAATTAGTTGGCCTTTGGAAAGTTTGCCAGGTACACTTTGAGTGTCTTAAGTTTTCCCCTTTTTGCCAGCTGGCAGGTACAGGGGCTGACCTTGGCAAAGATTTTTGTGTGATCAATGCGCAGGCATGCCAGAAATTTTAATAGCTATCAATTGTGAACGATTCATTGAACTTGGGTTATCAATTGCAGGCAGGGCAACGCTGTGCAGCTGGTAATTAAATTTGTCATAGCATCCAGATGCCAAGCTCAAAACGAAGGCGGCAATGTGGAGGGCTGGGTGGTTGAGTGGGCGGTTGTCACGCGCCTTTTTGAACAGACGCCCAAAAGTAGGCAATAATTTACAGTGGCAGCCAAAGAGAAATTCTGCCACAACTTTCACCAATGCGACGCTCTCTTAACTTGGATCTCTTAAGAGACAAAAGCTGTTTCCTGTCACACGAAAAGCTCTCCTCGCCGGCTTGCTATAAATGAGTGCTGTGCGCGAGCTTTTTGCCCAAGTTTGTTGTTGTCCGTTTGGCTGGCGCCGTTAATGATGCGTTAAATTTAAATGGCCATAACAATTAATGATAATTGCCTTTGAAGTTATTGTTAATAATATGTTTGAATTTTACAAGAACAACATTAACATGCCTCATCTTTATTTGTCCGCTTTAAGATTTGACTCTTTCTTGTCTTGCCGTAAGCATGGCGGAAGTCTTTCACATCAAGCGCACAGTTAAAAGGTGATTAATTTTTAAGCACTCATCCATCTTTGTGTCTGTACTCCATTTTCACTTTAAGTTCCTGAGTAGAGACTCTAAGTGCAGTTAAACTTGAGATTGTGCTAAGAAAGTTTTAAGTTTTACTTTGAGTCTTAATTATAATAACCACCTTGATTGGCTACAGAGTGCTTACTATATACACGGATAAAACATGAAATTACACTTTTTATTTTGTGTGAAGTGAGGTTTTTATCAAACAAGTTGCCAACATTGCCATCAAACCTTAGATTAAACCATATGTATTTCAATAAAGTGAGTAATCAAACCTCTTCAGGAGCGCCTCGAACAATTTGTCCATCTACTAGGCTATAGTCGTCCCAACCTTCCTTTATGGAATATCTTTATGGTACTTTGCGGCGCGGACTTCAAGAAATAAAATTTAAATTCTACTGAAAAGCAAATTAATGCCTTTTGATTTGAGCTATGAGCCATGGCCAAGGATTCGGAAAACTAGGTTAATGAAAGAAAATTGAAGTTAGAGAGTCTGGTAGGCATAGTTGTTTTTGTTTTGATTAACTTTCGATTGGTTTTGGAACTTCTCTTTCACATACAAATAAAGCAATTACAAGAGCTCAAGCTCTCGCTTTGCTACAATAAAAATTGAGTCCTTATTATTTCGCTGCTTATTCAAATGGCGAACAATTGAAATTGCGTTTATTACTTTTAGTGCACTTTTGCAGCTTATTAAATAAATTTGAAGAGCTTCCCCTTGAAGCATTTAAAAACAGCACTTGCCGCATCTTGACCTTTGTAATCAAATACAATTGAAACTGTGCCGAGCACCTCACTCCATCTCCAGCTCTCTGCCTCACTCATTCAATAACCATTCGCCTTTCGCCATTCGGCATGCATTTCAATAAAACGAATATCAAAGCTAAGTAAGAAGTGGAGGGGGTCGGCCAGAGAGAGGTTGCTGCATCATGGGGCAAGTTGAATGCTAACGGCACACGAAGAGCTGCCCCCAAAGAGTGCACTTGTTGCCATTCGAAAATTGCTTTCAAAAAGGAAAAGACTTTCGACAGGTAAAAAAAACAAATAACTCATATAAGCCATAAATTATATATGTAGGTGCACACACACAAATAAACATTTGTATATTTTGCCTTACTTTTCGTTTATGGATTACAATTCATAACCGATTTCCTTTGTTATATTCAAATTGAATTTCTGGTCGGTACACGCTGCGTATGCGTAACACTAAAACTACTTGGAAAGCACCTGGATTGTCCAGCATTGCCTGACATTGTCTGGCAACGTCAGGCCGTGTCTGGCAACTCCTCCTACAGTGAAACAGCGAACAGCGTCAAAGGTTACTTCACGGCAACTCAGAGATGTCCCCAAAACAAACTGAATAAATACGCCCCAATGTCTGCGGCTATATATGTTTATGTATATGCGTATGATTATATGTATATGTATATGTATATGTATATGTATATGTATATGTATATGTATATGTATATGTGTATATGAGTATATATATATAAATGCATATTGCTTTGAATGACTTTTTATTAGCATTTCCCTACGGCACCCTTCGAGAAAAGCCGAATGCAATAATTTATCTGGCAGTCGTCCAAGCCCACATGCATGGTCCTGGAATATACATCGTTTATTTTGTATATGTTTCTATTTGTGTGGAATGAGTCTCGTTTCTAATAAGATAATCGAAGCAAGACAAGGCTCGATTTCAGATTGTGCTTCCATCGATGACGTGCTAATTGGAAGCAGCGCATGCTGACTTGTTACTTTGTTGCCATGCAGGGGGAGTGGCTGTGGCTGTGGTTGGTGGCATGAGGCAAGGCCGAGGAAATGGGTTACGCCCGTGCGAAAGTACGAGTCGGCGGCGTGTGCGCATGTAATATAATAAAAGACTAAATAATATATGTGCAGCATACACATATACAAATGTTATATGCATGGGCATCCATTGCCAAGCAGGGTTGCCAACCCATTACAAATTATGAAAGAAACTTGCCTTCATTATTTTTACAAATATTTTTTTTTACAAATATTTTTACCTTCTCAAGTTTTCGTTTAGCGTACTTCGCGAAATTCATGCTGCTTGACAACCCCTGGGCCAATTTCCGTTACATCATTCTCCATCCCTTATATATATTTTCTTTAATTATTACTTTTTGTCCTTCTTCTCCCATAAACAATGCATTTTATCTCGGCACGCCAATGAGACTCTTACACATTTTATTTTTCACTCTGCTTTCATTCAGCTTTGACATAAACCCACACGCAGACACTGAGACGCTTGGGATGGTTTAGGGTGGACCCAATCATGCAGCAATTAAATGTAATCACAATTTTACTCAATAGCCGTAATCAATTATTTAATAGGTCTTTTGACATGGGACGAGTCAATTGCAAGTTGTTAAGCTATCAATTTGCTGCCTATTTTATAATTAGTTAAAAACTCAAGCTCAAGCTCAATATGAAGCATTACTATATAAAATGAAAATATTTAAAATTCTTATCTTTCAAGTCAGTTAGCTCTGCTTTACGTTGTTTGGTCCACTCTAGACCCAAGTGAATTTAAGTATTGCCATACACACTAGCTGCCACTGTCTGCAGCTAACACCCCACGCTTACCTCCAGTCGCTACGCCACCTCATCGTGGTGCTACAAGATGCATGAGGCAGTATGCATGTCTAGCTGCGATAGATACTATATAGAGTGCTTGTACTACAACTAAATACTTAATTTCGCTCTTTGCCGTTGCCTTTGATTCTTTTAAATTTCCAACAACAACAGCAGCAGCCTGACGCGAAGGGGGACCTGTGGGCGGCAGGCGGGGCCAATAGGCCGTAGACAAGAACAAAATAGAATGAAACAGAACAGAATGGAAGGGAACGTAACAACTCCTCCTCTTCCAACGACTCATGTTGTCTGCGTTGTCTCGCCTCATTTACGACCTACGCACACACACACACAGAGACACACCTACACACATACACATATGAGGCTGCCTGGAAGAGCAGCTGTTTGGAGCGCCGTGCCATGCAGTTAGCTGCAGAGTAAGTCGGTCTTTTAAACGTTGCGGACGGTGCCGAAAATTTGACGCTGGCATAGAAAATATCGCTCATACGCCGCGTGGCGCGATCGATGCTGACAGATAGTTAGTGAGAGTGAGACCACCTCCGTTTCGCTGTTGCTGTTTTCTGATTGAAATGTAAATAAGCAACAACAAAATTATATATCGCGCGATTTCCTTTCGCCATTCGTTACGGCCAAAAACAAAAAACTTTTCTGCTGCATTTGCTCAATTGACGTTGCATCGCAAGTGCAGACAGTGCGAGTGACGTCTCTGTTGTGTAATAAATCAATTCGCATGCAAATCTCAGCAACGTATTGAAGGCCACACTTAAAATTTCAAAACAATAGTCCATATATACTAATATATATATTATTATATATATATATTTTTGTTTTAAATAAACTTTGAGCAATTGTGTCTTGCTGCTGTTCGGTTTATTAACAATTGGTTTTAAATTACAAAAATGGGTTTTCAATCACGGCTGTCAACTCGTTGAATGTTGACGTGCCGCACAGTGGTCAGCTGTCCGCGGGAACATGAAATACCTTAAATTGTTCTCAAAATCAATAAAAAAAAAATTAAAAAAAAAAACAATTTTGAAATTCAACTCAATTAAATAATTAGTTAAAATTTTGTATCTACTTGAATAATAGGTCATTTGTATGTTTTTTTCATCATATCAAGCTTCAAACTTGTTGTTGACAGACTAGCTGATACCTAGAGACACAATCTGGATTGATAATATTTATTTAATATTTCTTGCCAAATATTTAACAATGGTTTTATTTTTTATTATAATTAATATTTTTGTTTCTCGCAATTATTTTATATGAAGCTCTTGGATCCCAGAGTTATACAGATGGCCGCCACTTCAGCATACCCTCTTCCACTCACACAATTTCTAAAGGGTATAAAAATAAAACATTCATATTTCATGCAACAAAGTATTTGATGTTTGCCTTGTCATAAATTATACGTTTATATCACTTTCATAAAATTTTTATTTAAGATATTGCCATGAACAATCGAATTGGAAATAGGTTTTCCATTAATTTGCATAGATTTCCGCTGTATAGTGTATTGCTGTGCTCTGTTTATGGCTTACATACACTCTCGAATCATGAAGTGCGAACAAGTCGGGCCAATCAAATTGATTTTTAATTATTGGACCTATAAAGCACACGAAGTCTGCTTGTTCCCCATTAGGTAATTAATCGAAAGAATGAACATGCTGTGGCGATCTTTAATCATTCGTGTTCCATGAGTAATTCGACTAGGTGAAGTCAAATCGGTTCTAGTTATCATAAAGCAATGCCCACATAGAATACGCGCAATTACAAGGTATGTGGGCTCTAGACAATAGTTCCGTTCAACCCGAATGCTAATTCGCATGTTTATGTCCCGACATGTCGGCAAGGAAATTGGCCAGAGTACAAGGCGAGCTCTCTGTGGGTTTGTCGGCCCATACTCAGAAGGGGTTTGCGGCTAGGGGTCGTCTTTAGCGTAATACTAGAAACAGTTCGAATGTGTATAAAATAAACACAAAACAAAACAAAAAAAAAAAAACAAGCTACAATAAATTGAGGCAAACTTAGGCAGCGCTATCTATATATATATGTATATATATATATATATATATATTTGTGTGTGTGAGTGTGTGTAGGAATAACAAAAGTACAAGAAAATACAAATATCGAACACAATGGAAACAATAACGTGCGAAGCGATTGGAAATGCGCTACAGACGCGGCCACAGTAGCATTCGCAGTCGCCGTCGCAGTAGCAGCAGCAGCAGCTACTACGGCCCGGTCAGCGTCCGGCGTGTCAGTCAGTGGCAGCAGAAGCAGCCGGTTAGCCAGCGTGCCAACAACAAGTCGCAGATAGAATATACAAATCGATACGAATTATCGAAAGATCGTGTCGTGCTGTAAATTTTGTTTCATACATACAAATATAGTGCATATATATCTATTTGATTTAATTGAAATGCAGTTGCAGCAATCACAGCACATGTGCAGCTGAAAATAAGTAATAAATTGCTTTAATAAAAAAAAGACATTAACAATAACAAGCAGAATAAAAGCAGCAAAAGCTGCGGCAAAGTGCATTGTGCTAATTATGCGGGCGCACGGGGCGTATGTGTGTTGAAAGCGCAGCTAAAGTGCAATACAAAAGTCAAAGCAAAGAAGGCAACAGCCGACACACGGACGACTTGTTGCCGGGAAAAACAAGCGGAAAATTGAGTTATTATCGTCGTGGAAAAGTCGCGCAGCATGTGAAGAATGTGTCTGTGACGAAGTGTCAACGTTTACGAATTATCAATTCTTCACGCTTGAAATGTGATTTGCACCCGTCGCCCGCGCTCTCTCTCTCTGTCTCTCTTTCGTCATGTGTATGTGTGCGTGAGTGTGTATTAGTGTCTACTAATTGAAATAATGTCATGCATTGGCTCGACGGCATTTCTTTGGATGACAATTTAATTAGCGGACGGGCGAGCGGCAGCAACGGGGACAACAGCGACAACAATCAGCGGAAATCAACGCAAAGCTCATCGCCAACGAAAGCAAGTACGTTGCAACATAGTTAAGCATACAAACATGCAAAGCACACACACTCCCACACACACAAGTACACTCACATACTCATTTACAGCTACTCGAGCGTCTTTATTTAGTTCAGCTCAGCGAAAATTCCTTCCAAGTCTGCGAGCGCAAATTGTCTATGGCCAAAAATGTTCCAAGCTTCAAAGTTGCCAAACTCAATTATTTCAATTATTTACAACTAAATAACAGAGTTCATTTGGCTATCAACGAGTTGATTAAACAACATATAGATTCCGCAATTAATGAAATTATGTTCAGAGAGAGAATAAACAGATATATAGTTAGGGCTGAGCTTAAGAAAGGCACATACAACTTTTCCAAATAGAATTTGATAAATTTATTTGCAAATTTTAATTTGATTATGTTCTTAAATTTTTCTAAATGTAATTTTAATTTTTATATTATTTTCCAAAACCAAAATAACAATTGACTGAAAATTAACTTAAATGTTTTAAGCTTTAAATAACCTGTAAATAAAAGTCCTCACTGAGCTACAGAAAATAGGTAATTAAAGTAAGCTTAAGAGAATTAAAGTTCAATTGTCAATGAATTGAGAGAAACTTTTCAGACTTGTGTATGGCATTAATAACTTAAATGAAAATACAAATTTCATTTTACGCCTACTAAGTCAATTAGTTTGGTGTAGTGAAAGCTGTCAAGGATTAGTTTGCAATGTACAAGGCTGAACCTTTTGCCTACTTTCTGGGTCAGAAAATGCTTCACCTGTGCTTCTGGAGTCTTGTGTTGTTTTTAAATCCGAAAGAGCTTTAATTACTATCAGGCTGAATGAAGCATTGTTTAAAGGCATTACGGGCCCGAGATTTATTTCAATTACGCCGTAAAATGTACTTGAAATCATTTAAAATCAACACAAATACACACACATATATATATATATACATACATATATGTATAAATTTATTTATTTTTTCTCAATGTATTTATTATGCGGCTAATTAAATGACGGCCACGTCTGGCAAATGGTTTGTTCGGTCGCATAAATTTGTCTTTAGCATCAAAGAAAAAATTTATTGAATTTCATTTTAATTGGGCAGCACATTATTCTAGCTTTAGGCCCCAAATTGTCGACCGAACATGTCAGTGGGGTAATGTTTAATTTGAAACGCATATATTGAACCGATTTCCACTTTTTTATGCAAATTTTCCACCAAGCTATATACGTGTATTGCAATTAATGATAACATATTCATACTTGTGCATATTTCAATTTGGCTCGTACAATTAGCAGCGAATGAAATTAAAATTGAAAACGCTTCAAATATTATTTGCATTTCATTTGCGCTCATAAAAAGCGTCATTGGAACATTGAGCCCCGGACTACCCAGCTACCCAGCTAGCCATAATATTTTTCCCAGTTGATTTTCAACAACAACAAGGAAAACGATTTCGTGTATGATTTTATGGCTAGCGATTTGTGCCACGATAATTTTTGAGTAATTAAATTGATCTCGTTTCCGCTACCTTGATCGCACAAGGAAATCGACGCGAAAATCGCATTGATTGAACATAACAATATGACGCCGCAATCAAGTATAGATGGGGTGTTTTGACTTTGCTATGCAGTTGGTTACGCTATACCAAATCTCTGCAATAGTTAAGTGTCTATAGTAAAGAGTGCTCAATTGAAGGGAATTGAAGGGAATTGTTGTTAACTGATACAAAATATATATAATAATAATATATATATTTACTCTTATATATCTATATAGAAGAGTAAACTCTGTCTGATTGACGAGCTGACCTTTGATTGTTTCACATAATGGCTGATTGTCAAAAAAAAACTGATAAATGAGTTAGGTATATATCCTGAATATATAACAGAAGAGTCAAATCGGGACTCATTTGGTACTAGGAGAACACCTTGAAAAGTGCCAACTTCTAGTTTGATCTAAGAGAAAGATTTTAGAAACCTACAGATAGGGTATCTCAAGCATCGGAATAAATTTCATTTAGCTGCGAATGGGCTACGTTAAAATCTGTGATGCTAAACACAAACATTTGATGTCTTCAGTAGCTGTCAATCAGAATTTCAAGGGTATTTAAGATTCATCTGCCCCAAGCAGAAGCATTATTTATCCGCTTTTATGTCTTTCGGTTGGATCGCTTCAATTAGCACTGCCAAACGGTGTGACGCATTGTTTTTATTTTGGAAAATATTTACAAAATAGGCCGAGGAATGAGTAAAGGCAAAGGCCAGGAAAGGCCAGGAGAGTGTTAGCCCGCACTTGTAAATATCATTGAACCAAATTGTCGGCATATGGCGGTCACTCTCATTCTCTCTCTCTATCTCTGTCTCTTTGGCATACTGGAATGTTGGCCAACTTTACAGCTGTGATTCAGCTTTGTGAGTGCGTTTCCAAAATAGATTCTGCCCGATCTTCGCACTCACCTTTCCACCAGACATGTGTCCACAGCGCAGACAGCCGCAAAACGTAAACAGACCATTTCTTTGGCAAGAATCTAATTTAGTTAAAATTCTGACACATTTAAAATAAATAAATGCGACAGCTTGAAATATATTTGACCAGATTTATGTGAAGAATTAAAATTCCTAATCAAATTAAGTGAAACATTTAAAAATTTTATATATTTGTGCATATGTACATACTCATAATCTGATTTTGTCGAGGAAAAATAATGGGGAAAAGGCTAATATCAAGAGGGAAATATAAGGCTGTGGTGCATGTCTGCCAAACTTAAATCATAATCAAATTAAGATCAATAAGAAACATCAGTTGAGCCTGGGACAATCTCAAAGAGCTTAATGTTAAGTAAAGGGCATGCAACTTATAAACTAGAACGGCATTTAAGCGTATTCATTAAATGCCAAGATTTATAAATATTTTTAAGCCTTTTTGCCGCCTGCTGGAAGTGTCAAAGCAGCGAGCCATAAATTATGCTTTGAAAAGTCAGAAACCATTTGGAAAACTTTTGATCATAAACTTGTTTATTTATGTGTCGCTGTAATCCAGTGCCTGGCTGCCTTGTTCAAGTCGTGGAAAACCTATCAAACAAATGATAATGTTGTCTAAAACTATACAACATTTAGGTGACATTGCCCTGCCCACGCTTCAATCGCACCTCTTTAAGGCGTTGCACTGTTAAAGCCATGTGTTGTCCATTCGTACATCAGAAAGTTCACTCGAATATGCCTTTGAGTGATCTTTATGGGAATTTATGAGCGGCTGCATTTTCGTTACAAATCTCAAACAAGTTTTTTGCGCAAAAAGTCAAGTGCCAGACGAAATAAAGAGCTTGGCCCACAAAACACAAATGCAGCAAACGCTGGGCCCATGGAAAAATCAGAAACAAAAACAAAATCTCAGTCATTTTGGGCCTTATTTGCTTTTCTTTCGGCTGTGCATTGGGCTTCGAACACGCACACAAAAAGTTATGGTTTTTATACACTATGACAGAGAGACTTAAGGAGCTATGATGCAATGTGGAGAGCATAAAGAGATTTAGATTCGACTTTATGGAATATGATACAAATAATAATAATACTATAACAGATCATTTTATAAGGCAAGGTTGCACAGATAAATTCAAGAATATTTCAATAATAAATAAATAAATTCAAGAATATTTTGTGTGTTAAAAGATCTAATCGATATCTTAAGATTCTGCCCAAGTTGGATATAAACCAGCAGCCATCAACCCTCCATTCCAAAAAGAAAGGGTATTCCCTATTCGTCATTAGCTGCTGTCGCCTTTTTTTGTGCGGTCTCAATTTGTAGTTTGCTCAACGAATGGATGTAAATTTTGACTAGAAGCCGCACGCATATTCCGTCACTGAATTGGCATGCCGTATGCAACGCCAGCCCCGCCCACAGCCCCTGCGTGCGTGCGTGTGCGTTGGCATAGTCTAAGCAACAACAAATAAAATGTATACGCAATTATTTAACAAGAAACACACAAACAGCAACAGCAACAGTCGTGGGGCATGCGGCCAAGTGGTTGGCCCCAGACGCAGTGGTGCAGTTGGAAGTCGCGTGCCTGCCAGGCCACAACGTATCCGTTGGCCCGTTCCGTGCGCGTTCAAACCTGTGCCCGTCCCCTGCCTCTCAGTCACGCCGCGTCGTATCTGTATCTTTTCTGCATTTGCATCTGTATCTTTGTCAACGCTTGCGACCATCTTCCACAAACGCTGAAATGTATTTTTAAAATTCCATTTATGATCCACTTATTGTATTTGAAGTATGCCTGGCATGCGCAAGTGTCCGAAAATAATAAGCCCAATTCTTCATCGAATCGAATCGAACACTTTCCATCCACACCGCGCTAATTGCGCTCGGCCCATCGAGAAGCACACGAAAATAGCATTTAATTAATAAAACGCGTGTTTATATTTATGAGTTCTTATTACGATACTGAGTAAGTTTATAAATAAACAGCACTGAATCGCACTCAAGCGACTGACAGGTACTCTATTTATCGTTTTCCAGCAGCAGGACAGGCACTCAAAGCCTCAATGAAATTCTATTCATACTAATAAGTAAAAATATATATAGCTCAATGAATTAAATGTATTTCACTTCAGAATTTAATGAGCCATAAAAGACATAAAAAAAAAAAAATATATATATATATATATATATATATATATATATATATTTCTCATTTCCTTTGTTATTTTTATTGAAAAGTTTATTTCACAGACTTTTTATTTATGCCAATATGTTTGAAGAAATGTGAAAAATTTTTCCAAATAATATTTCTGATTAGCCTAGAGGCCTTTCCTAGACTTTATTTCTATATCAAATGGATAGCAATGGGCAAAGATCTGATGAGCATTATAATATTTGCTTAATATGCAGCTCAGCCCTTTAATATTATTTGTTTGTTGATTATTTATTCTGATTTTCTGATATCAGTTAGAAAGTCTTACAAAATCAGTTCCATTAGCTCACATACGGTGCTCCAATCAAGGAGCTGGTCTCGATTGTAGCACATGTGTAAATACTGATTGAATGATGACAATGAGCACTTGACAACTTGATCGATAAATCAATTGCCTTGACAGATAATGCTGCTACGACCCTTTGAATAAGTTCCTAACCAAACCTCTTATGTGTTGCTGTTGCTGTTGTCGTTGTTGTTGCTGATGGGAAGAGGAGCCTATTCGAAAAATGCCTTTGTGCATTGTCGTTGTGGAAGGCACACAAATTTCCATATGAATATGCTTATATACTCATATACATATCTGAATATATATTTATGCGCTCGCCTGGGCATTGTGTTCGGGGCAGACAGGTCCTAGAGAATGTCATTGAACATCAAGATATTAAAGCAGTCATTAATATGCCTTACAACAATTTTTATTTGTGTCTGGAAAGTTTCTCTCTTTTTGTGTGTTGGTTTTTTTGTAATCTTAAAATGGAAAAGTTGTTCGCAAAACAGTTTAGAATTCGCAATATCTGTCGGTAAATATCTCATTTCTAAATGTTTTCATTTAGAGCTCTATTTGTATTGTTTCTGTGCCGAAATATTCAACATGCGCTTACACACTTTGGCTCTATCTAAATAAACACGCTCTCGAGTATTTATAAACAAAGTAAAAGTGAATTCTCGCATCTAAGGAAAAACGTATAAAATACAAAAATCACATTTCTACATTTACAAATTTACACATTTACAACAACGAAAATAATTTTCTCGAAAAAACTTTTGTGTTTTTCATTCTTTTTTTGTATTTGTATTTTGTATTTTGTGTTGTGTTTTGATTTGTTTGTATTTTTGTTATTTTTCTTTCGTTTTTCTTTTCTTTCTGTACTTTATGTGTCTTTTTGCATTTGTTTTTTTTTTTTGGTTTGCTGGTTTTTCTTTCATATGCGGCAAACTAACGCACGACTATGCTCCGAGAACGAAGACGTCATGCACACTATAAGCTAAATAGCAGGTAACTGAATCGAACTTTACATATTTTAGCTATAAGATTACATGAATTGTTGATAAGAATTGAATTTGAACCGCCAACCGTTTGATGAAATCACGATCGAATGAGCTTTCAAGCAGTGCAAAGCTTTGCGATCAATGAGAGAGCGAGTGTGGCCAAACGTTCTGCTAAAGCTCTGCATTTTTCTTAAGGATCATGCGCATAAGAATTTACGAAGTTCTCTTATACTCAAAATATACATTTATTTGTATTTCATTTATTATAAGAGTCTAACTCTGCTAATGCCAAATTCCTATTACCAGAAACGAAAATTATTATTATTTTTACATATAAAAAAACAATAAGTAACATATTTTTAAATAATATTAGTAACGTCTTTCATATAAAAAAATATATTCTGATAGTTAAAGTAAAAAAACTTCAACAGTAAAAATGTATAAATTAGTCAAAGAAGTCCAAGAACTAATATACCCGATTACTAATTTAGTTTTAAGTAATGCAATAATTTCCTAAAGAAACATTTCATCGGCATCTTAAAACAAATATTAAAATATTATCGGTTTAGATTAAGCTGTCTGCGTCTAATTTATGTCAAAGAAAACAATGGCAGCCAGCAACAATAATTAGCGCAGCAACAAATTGGCACGAACTCGGCAAATATATAAATATATATATAGATATATATATTGAAACTAAACAAAATAAATAAATACGTTTTTTGTGTTGAATATTAATTGGCTCTTATAACCTCTGTTAATTTTTTAATGGCTTATAAATAATTTAAATTCACGAATTAGCATAACGAAACACATACATGAATGTGAACAAAATATTATTTATGACTAGCACTGTGAACTTTATATTTGTTAAACTAAAATATAGCGAGGGTCAGCTGAAAAGTGGGCGTAGTAATAGACAAAATTAAATTCATTTGGCAGCAAGTCAAAAAATCTGTAGTTAGCTTTATGAAGCAGGTGCAAGAAGCACCTGATTGAGCATAGATATAAGATACAACAATATATATTAATTATGAGAATTATGAGAAATATTTATATAGAATTTCAATAAAACCGGATAGATTATATTATAGATAGCCTTTAAGATCAACCAGGTCAAAAGTGAATATGATGAAATTTAGTAATTATAAATAAAATAAAATGAATTTTATTGATCGTGAAATGAAAAGTTCAAGATATGTGTTTTGAAGTCCTTTAAAATAAAGATCAAACTTTGGGGTGTAATGCAGATGTTCAACAAATTGTGTTTAAAAGAAGAAAGACAAAGGACTTCTAAAAAGTATAGTTTTTTTTTCATTATTAACTTTATGAACTTATGTTATTGGACATTATTTTGACAATGCATTTATTAAGTAGTGGGCACCTTTGAGATGATGCTTTCATTTACTATAAATTTATTTAAATCAAATCGATTGCCCCTAAAAGGCCGTAGGATGGGTGAGACTCGGATTTAGAAATCAGTTCGGGTATGAGCAGATAGCTATCAGTTACGTCATTGTTTCAACGATGACACTTAGATCAACTATTTAGCTTTAGGCTTTCATCTGTCTAATGTTTCTAAAGAAAATGTATTTGAAGTACATTTGCATGCATGTTTACATTAACCCAAATAGAATTATTGACCTCAGCTGACAGACAGATCGTTGGGTTAAATAGTGTGTGTCCGTTGATGTAAGATTTATTTGCGGTTGTGCTCGTGTGGGCGCACGAGATACTTTTATTTTGCACCACTTATAGCGCCTGTCAGCAGCCGTGACACATTTCAGATACTTATTTTTGTACGCTACTCTGGTCGCTGACTATCCAGCTAATCATTGGCCAATGCACGGCAATGAAAACGAAAATAATGCAAAATAAAAAATGGTTAAGCAATTTACAATGTTATTTAACTCGGTAGCTACAGAGCTGTAAAATTAATTGAAATTGCGGTGCAGCTGGGTAATTTATATTATCAGCTGCTTATTGTTAAAATAAATTAATTTTTGTTGTCTTTTTGCTGCTTGTAGTCAAATTGTAATTGTGAAAATCGTGAACACTCCCAACTATAAACCAATCCGATTAATGGTTTGATTAAATTGAATTTAATTGCTATGTAATCAAGACAAACAGTTAAACTAGTTGCAGATACCAAATTAAATTTGCAAATCACATTAAGCGCAACTATATCAAATATAAAATGCATAAATAAATTCACGATATCCATAAAGTTCTTAGTGGCATTATTTAAAAAAATAGTTAATTGGTTTTTTAAAATATGTTTTCAAATCTATATGAAAAGAACTAATCTTATTTATTTCTGTTTTATATACAAATGAATTTAGTTTTTTTTTACATTTACAATTTATATATTTATATATATATATATAAATATATATATATATATATATATCTATAAATACACATATATTTGTATATATAAGCTAATCGTAAGAGCTTTTTCCTGTTAAAAACTCGCTGACTGCATGGCTACGTCAAAAGTTCAAGTTCCAATGCTATATCTCGTGCTATATACCCTATTCCAATGTGTCCAACACACTTTTCTACCTATCTAAGACTTTAAGTTTCACAGAAAGTAAAGAAGAAAATCTAAATTTACTTAGAATAGTCAGTGTTTGGTCAGGCTCATTTGCCATTTGTTTGTTCTATGCCTTTACTGAGCAGTTAATTTTATTTATATATTTAATATATTTAATTTTATTTATATATTTAATTATTTAGAATATTGAATAAATGCTTAAATAGTTTTAGAAACTGACTCTAATATAGAAGGAACATTTTAATTTTAAACTGAATTTAAATAAAATTTAATGAACATTCAAAAATATCTTATAAATAAAAATATATCTTACACAGAGTAATGTAATTTATTTTTAATTTTGCTCAATTTAGGCTATTCATTTTTAATTTTTAATTTCATGTTCCAATTACTATTAAAGATATATTTATTATTTATAGTGTCATTATTATAGTGTCAATAATACTTGATTGCTTACGTCTATAATGGATTCAACTGACGTTGCCCAACACTACCTTTAGATTGTAATAAGTAGAAAGAGAAGCAAAGAGAGAGAGAGAGAGAGCAATGTTCCCATCGGTATTTGCTTTTAGATATTTGACGTCTGAGTTTTTCTTTTCACATTTAATCTCTGAGCAGAGTGCCCGCCTTTCATTGAGAACGATGATTTGTTGATATTGGTTGTGCCTTAAAGATTTAGCTGCTGCTGCCTTTGCTTTATGAAACTCTTCACAGTTTTCGTTTCGTATTGTTGGTGTTTCTTCTTTTCTTCTAGTTTAGTTTTTATTAAAAATTGAACCAGTGGCCGTCACGGGCAGAGCTTGTTGCTCTTGGCGGCATTCAATGCCAGTCGTTGGCGTTCGTTTGTTGCCTTTGTGGTGTTGTTGTAGTCGCTTGTTTTTGGCCAAAACTGATCTCGCCCAACTGTCAGTTTTCTGTTCATAGCCGAATCGTGCGGTATTGCAATACGAAAAACATTTTTTCACGTCTTCGCTGCGCTGAATTTTCTTTTGTTATCTAATTTTTCATATGGTTTAGAAACAAATAAAAATAAAAAAAAAAAAACAGAAAGAATGAAAATCACAATAAAAAATGTACAACTGTAAACAAATTGTGTAGCTAATTAGTTTCCGTCTAAAGTTAAGCACGCGTCGCGTGAACTTATGTTTGCGAAGCCAACTACATTGTGTCACAGTTTTAAAGTATTTAGCCCATTATTTGTGTATTAAATGAAAGGCGCGAAAAGTACTCGAACGCACAATGAACGCAGTCGCAAGAGCAACAAGCGCTCCGAGAAGTCAGCTAAGTAAGCTCGTTGACATAGTTATTCGCTTTTATTCGAACAGGCGAACTTATTCTAAGTCTTTTTGGTCATGAACATCTGCATCTCGTGCCCTATATATCGATCCATATTAAAAGTCATTAACATTTCTAATATCCATACACTTCAGTGATCGTAAAATAAACATTTCCCGCCTCAAACGGAAACTAAAAATAAAGTTTATTGTTTATCATCGAGTCATGTACATTGTCCAAGTTGATTTTACACGTTTCACACAAACTGCGAATCTGTTTACCCCGCAGCTCAGTGCAAATCACAATACAAACGATTGTTTTCATTACGTTCCACACATGTATGTGCATATAAACATCGCATTTTATGAATAAAAATGCCAAGCGTTACGCCTTCTATCGATCATACATTTATCGATTCAATTGTGTTGCTCACGCACACGCCTCCGCACACTTACACGCTTGCCAGAAATAGATTTTCGCCTACAGGGCTGGAGCGTTGTTGGTTCCTGTGCGGAATCAGTACTAGTTCACTAGAACTTTGAACTGCTTATGAACAAAGTGGAACTGATTGATACAACAAATGTATTAAATATATAATTGAATTTAATGTATTTTGAACGAATATCGAAAATTTTTATATTAATATTATAAACATTTTGTTATATTACTATCAAAATTTAATTTAAATTTTAAATTTAAATTCAATTTTTTATTTTTCATATATTTAAGCCTTAATAGATAAACAGACTTGGGTGCACAATGAAAATTTTGCTAGCATAAAAATTTCTTTTTAAATATCCCTAACCAAACTTAAAGATGTCACTGTCTAGGGTATTTCGCCTTCCTGTTCTGCTTCATTTCGAAACATTTTTTTCTATATATATTTCTTGTTTTGATCAACTTGCCGCACAAGCAATGAAGAAACTGTCTCATTTCCAAAACGACAAAGTAATGAAGTCCACAATAGTATGCTATAACTTACCCTATAAGCCAGCACAAGATGATTCATCTATTACCTTAACTTTAAGCTTTAATGGGTAGAGAAATTGAGATCAACCAGAGCTTAAAGGGAATTGGTTAGCGATATATGAAATTAATGAAACAAACTTATAGTCATTAATATATGCCCATTTCACGCACTGCCTACAGGGTATCCTGATGCTTAGCGCGATGGCATTTAGTCCAACAGGTCGGCAGTTTTTCAAAATTGTTCAGACAACAGTGTCAAAAATAAATTCACGCGCATTTCTGCTTTGAAATACATAAAAAGCGTAAGTTATGGAAAATTTGCAGAGGCTTTTTATGGATCATTTGGGATTTGAGCATAGCCTTTAATTGATTTAATTTGATTGGAGAAAAATGTTTGCGGACTATTAAATAAAAGGTACTCTTTAAGGCGCAATTTCTCAGTACCCGACATTATATATACAAAGACAAATTTATGTTTTTCAAATCTATGTAATTTATAGTTTGTTTGCGTTCCGTTTTCTCCCTTGCCAGCTAGATGGGGCCTATCACCTCCAGTTTATTGGTCGATATATTTTTTTAAATGTTGGGTCTTTTGGTAAATTTCGTATATGCGTGAAAAATATCATTTGTATATATTTATTTGTCTACGTCGCTTTCATATTATTTATTTATGCACGGCGAGTGTTGAAAGCCCAGAAACACAGACCGAGAGGAATGCCTAATTATTGGGCAAAACGCATAGAGTCTACCCTATTCAGTTGACCTACAGCAGTCGTTGAGGCATCACCTACCAATTCAAACACACTTTATATGATAAGATATCTGTTTTAGAGACCAGAATACATATATAATATATATATCCACATAATGCTGACGGGCCGTCGTTCCCAATGGCAGCCCCTAACAGATGAAAGGCAGTATAGTTAACAATTCACATACTCTACACATATTACATAAGCTATGTTCTAACATCGGTTTGAATAATTACAGATTGGACAGAAAGTCATCACGTGGCATGATATACGAAAATGAGGAGCTCAGATTGCGCACAATCAACATAAATGCGGAAGTCGAGCGAGGTAAATAGCAATAGAAACTTAAAAAACGCTACAGAAATGTGCTTAAAATAGATAAAACAAATATATACATATCTGTGGCATAAACATGTGCATATATTTGTTTTTAAACAGGAAACGAAATAATCATAATCCAAGAGTCCAATTAAAAACACATTAGAAACTGCAAAGCGATGCGTGGAGCGTGAAACTAAAGGAAAGAAATGAAAATATATAGATACAGCTAGACAGAATTAGCTATATCTATATATATATAAAGTTTTTTTATACATAAACATTATTTGCATTGACAAAGCATTGGGTAAGCCAAAGTAAACAATGGGATAGTCCGCTTAGATTAGCATAAATTCCAAAAAAGAGATAACACAATAATCAATATTTATCACAGTATTTATTCATCAGCTTATAGATTGACTAATTTGTAAACTGATTTGTTACAGGTCAATCGGATATCAAGCGTTTGCGTCGCGAAAATGAGCACCTGCGACGTGAGATTTGGTCGCTGCGCGATGAATGCGATCGGCTGAATAAGCGCTTTAAGGCGAAACTGAGCGAGCACGAGTACGGCGGATGTCGCGGCAGCGGGGGCAGCGGACGTCGCTGCAGCGGCGGTGGCAGAGGCAGCGCAGGTTGTGATGGAAACAGTGATGTAAGTGGAGATCCTTAATCGTCTATAAATTTGCTCTTTAAGTACTTAAGCTTTGTGCCATGCAGGACTCCGAATCATGTGATACGTGTCGCTGCGATGATGATGGCCACTGCAGCGACGAGTGCTGTCAGGAGCGAGGTGGTTCCTGTGTACCAATCAAACAGCCGCTGCCACCGGAGGAGCCCCAAGCTCAGCCTGTTGAAAACAATGCGTCTACAAAATCGGATAACCAGCCCATGCACTTTGACCATCTGTCTGTGGTGTCGGAGGAGACGCTTAGCAATCCGGAAATGCTGCAGGCCCAGCTGCCGGAGCATCTAACGATATGCACACCCGATCTCAATGGCTCGCAGAGCACGCTGCCCAGCTTGGTCGGCCCCCTGACACCCCTAACACCCATCGAGCTGGTAGCCAATCAGCTAAACGATTTGCAGGCAATGGTGCCGCCGCTTTCGTACTTTGAGAACATCCTAACCCATCATCAGGGCCCGAATACGGGTAAGTAAACGCTTGCTGGAAATGTACTCTGAACTGACATCCTTTGGATTGTATGCAGTGCTAACGCCCACACCTGAGCTGGGCACCAACTCGAGCACCACAACCGGCAAGACCATGAAGCATACGAATGGTTGGGACTACAATTTGCAATCGCCCTTCTCACAGCGCAAATATTCGAACACGTCGTCGCCGTCGAGGTCACCACCACCCGTACCGCTGACAACCTTTGTGCCCACATCCACGCTGCAAGCGATGCCCAAGATAGCGCTGAATGTGCCAACCACGAACGGAGCTGGCGGTATTATAGAGACCGTAGCCATAACGACAAACGCCACGCAACAAGCGCTCAATAGCCCCAAGCACTTCTTTGCTCCCATTAAGCCGCGCCTCAAGCTCAACACGGAGCTTGCCAATCGGGGACAGGATGTACTGCCACCGGGCTCGCCACCACCGCCCCTCCAGCCGGAGGCGGCACCTCCGATTCGTGATCCCCCAGATATATTTGTCAACAATGCGCTGGCGACACCATACCAGCGGCCCGGCCCGCGGCTCTCGCCACAAGTAAGTCCGCGGCATCGCGCGCGCTCGCATTGCCAGCTGCACCACCAACCGTGCCACCAGCACCGCCAGCGCCACGGCCAGCAGCCGCCCACACCTCAACTCAAACTCCCCCAGCAGCCGCCGCATCAGCATTGCGCGCTACATCGGGCGGTCGTGAATGTGGCCGCTGCCGTTGGCTTGGGCGTTGGCGGTGGTGAGGCGAACGCCTGTGGCGGCAGCGTGGTTGATATTTATACTGCTGCGCTAGCTGCTGCTGCTTCGGCCGCTGCCAAATCGGCTTCAGCGCCGCCCTCTCCGCTGCCCCTGACCCGTTGCGTAACACCGGTCTACGCAACCGCACAAAAGGGCTGCCACAGTAGCTGCATCTCGGCCAATGCCCTGACCCAGCCCCTGATGACAGTCACAACAAATACCACAAAAACAACCACATCGCCGCTGCGTCAGACCTTAAAGCTAACCGCTTCTGCAGCCAGCTGCCAGCCAATCGCCGCGTTGTCCACATCGAGCATCGTTGATATTGGCAGTCAGGTGAGGGGATCTGTTAACCGGATCAGCCCACAGTCATCTTTGGCTTGTTAGCTTTCCCAATTCAAGAATTTCATTTACTTGTCAATGAATATCATTGTAGATAATGAAATTTCCACATGTTTTCGTTTAGTTGCGGCCCAGTCATATATATACATATACGGGAAACTTATTATTTATAGTGTTTGTATTTCATATATTCTGTCATCATATAAATCTGTTTAATACAAATTGATTATGCCCAAGTATTTATTTATATTAGAATTCTTGTGAATATAATTTCAATACATTTATTATAAATCCAAAATTCCAATTCCAGCCTAATAAACCGTTCCGTTATGTCGCATCTTTGCTTACATCATTTAAATTCCAAATTGAATTTGTTTTCAATATGCCCTTTCAACATATGCCTTGGCTTTCTCTGTGTATCCGAAAGTATTTCTATACCCATTAATAAGATCTTGTTTCCTATATCTAGTCTCAATCAATGTTTAGTTAAATGTTAGTGTTCGAAGTTATTTATTGTATTCATTAACTGACATCTGAATGTCTTCAATGTTCTCCTGCCCACATTGATAATATATTTTGTAACAACTCTTAAGAAATTACCACATTTCCATTATAAGTTTATATTAAAATTAACTTCTTTCCTTCACTCAGACGGATTCCGTGAATTTGGAGTCTCTGCTTAATGACATACAGACCATTTCGGGCGACATTCTGGCCATACAGCTGGAGAAGAGTAAGTCGCGCGATAATCTCATAGCCAATAACAATGACAAGGAGAGGAGTAAGCCCTATCGCTCTGAGATGAATCTCTATTTGCAATATGACGGCACAAATCCAACAGCTTCGACTGCTACCACCAGCACGGCAACAACTACTGTGGCTGCCGGCAACACCTCCGATTCAAATGGCAGCCATAAGTTGTCCAGTCGCACCCGGTCACTGGAGCGAGAGCACACGGATAGTCCGGCGCCCCATATGCCCGATCCTATGACTCCGTTTCCAGAGAAATGCAGTTATCTGGGCTTCGAACAGCTCAACCAGGCAGCCAGCATGCCACAGTCACCGTCAGGCCAAAAGCCACCCCTGGCCGTTAAGCCCAGTTTACCTGCCAAACCGCCACCGCCATTGCCGCCGGCACGCCG
Organism: Drosophila hydei; assembly: GCF_003285905.1. NCBI lineage: Eukaryota > Metazoa > Arthropoda > Insecta > Diptera > Drosophilidae > Drosophila > Drosophila hydei. The sequence goes on from NW_022045657.1 coordinate 1,408,555, forward strand.
TCCACCGCCTGTGACCATGCCCACGGAGCCACCACCACCGCCGCCAGTCGGACTCTCGCCAAATAAAAGCCACCTGTACAAATCGCTGGCAACGGCGGCAGCTAAAAGAGCCATCTTTCGGTCTGCGCCAACGCAGCTGACCCGATCCCTGGACGTGGAGTGCACAAGCGGTGAGCCAGCTGACACTGGGACAGCCAACGAGGTGAGATTTAAGGGAATGCATCTTGCTTATAGAGAGTACTTGTTTGATTTTTAATCCCTTGGCAGGAGGAGGATGCGGCCAAGCGTAAGGCTCGGCGTGTTTCCATAGTCTGCGGCGAGGAGCAGCCGCTGGCAAATGGCGGATTGGAGACTGCTGCAGGCGAAGTACCCACAGCGACGGCCAGCTGTGGTGACCTTACCAGCGCCACGAGCGGCGTACTCATGCATCCCAACATTAAGGCCTTCCGGCAGATAAGCCACAGCACGCCCAGTTCCCCACATTCCTTGCGCCGTTGCATCAACAGCAATACAATGACAGCCGGGCCTGCGGAGGCGGTAACTACAGCGTCCGCACCGCCCAGCACCACACACCACCATCATCACAGAAAGGAGAGCAGCGATCCGGTACCCATGACGGCCACGGTCAGTCGCACAAAGTGCTCACGCCGACACTCGGAGGGCACCGTGCACAGTGGGCATCGCATAAGCGGCTCGAGCGGGGGTGGTGCTGGTGGTAATGGTGGGCATCATCATCACCATACGCACCACCATCAGCACAGCAGCCTGATCAGCAGCAATCCGCATCACAGCCACCATTCCCACCAGGACAGCAACCACGAGACGGTTACCTCCCAATCCGATCGCAACTCGAATAGCTTTGGCTCCTCCCGCGAGTCCTCGACCAGCTTCAGCATGCGTTCTAACCGCCGCAAGATTTCGATCAGCTCCCACACGGGCGGCAAGATACCCTGGTGCGGCTGCTGGGGCAACGGATGTCTCTAGATTCTAGACTTACGACTATGTTTAGATATGCATTACAGAGGCCTTGAGAAGATTGGTCGACAGTAGCTCGTGTGCCGTCCTCTTAACCAAATGGAAATCATATTTTTAGACCCAACAGACATGCTGTATATGGATTAGCTAGTCTCAAAATTAATGAAGTGAACCCCTTTGAACCCGAATTCATTTAACAAGCATTTTCAAATTATCTTCAAGTACAAAAAAAGAAAAAGGAAAGAATTAAATATGAAAACACAATTGATGCGGTTCAGTTCTAGGTTAACGCATAAAGATTAATATTTTAATGTAGCCCAATTAATAAATTCCGTTCCGTTTCAACTTGTTTGCAATTAATTAAGTTCATAATTATATACGATTGTACATAATCTGTCAGACGAGTATTTCAATTGTATGTAGAGCGCCTAATTTACGAGTATTTACTTCAATTTATTTGTAAAAATAATTTATTACTGTTATTCGATTCGAATAAACATAAATAAAATAGTCAAATGTGAAAGTAACAAATGTTTCATTAATATTAAATATATTTGTGGAATACCAGCCAAGTGAACGAAGTTCTTGCTATTCTGCTAATTGAATTCCTTGTTTTTCTGACATTTAAATGAAGAATGAAAATTGTACTATGGCATTTCCTAAATGTGTTCACAATTTCCATATTGCTGGGGCAAAAGGTGGTAGAAGACAGCTGCAAATGCAGCTGGAATTGCGCAACAAGCGAAAATTCTCATATATAAAATGCAAATTAGCTGCAAATTAAGGTGTAAAAATGCATGACACACAAACGCCTCTGGAAAGTGTGCAAAACAAATTTAATTTTGCCATGTAGCTGCACAAATTGTAACAGATAAAATGAAAAAAAAGTAGCACACTGAAAATAGCAAATACAAATTGCAGCAACAAAAGAGTAAAAGGAAAAGTTGTCTGGATGCGCAGGTTCAAAGCACACGCTCACTAACGACAACGCATCAAAGGAGCTCACACAGCTGCGTTAATTATATTTTCATTAACCCATAAAGTCTACAGTGAAGACAACAAACAGCGTTTCGATTGTGTTACAGCACTACAAATAATTATAATTTCTAGCAGCTGCATTTAATTTATAACTCGCTGGGATTCCAGATTGCCCAGCGCTTGATTTTATTGCATTTTTATTTTGACCACTTCTAATGCTTCGTTCTATAATTGCCTTTTGACTAATGCCAGATGCTCAAGCATGCCGATGAGCTATAAATTGGATCCATTATAGACTGTTTACAGCAATGCGATTCATATAGCTGGAACTTCTTCATTGTCTTTCGATTTCAATTCCGTGGGTTAGGACTGGATATTAGTCTATGAATACGAATACGACTATACTACTCAGATAGAGATTTTATTACTATATCCTTTCTATTTGTGAAGCTAACATTCATATTTTTCACTTAAAGCACATTTTCTTTTATGGGGGCTTTCATTAAAAATTTGTATTCTTATTAAAACACGCTCAATTTTCTAAGACTGTCATCTTAAATTTATAAATTCTCAAACGCGCATACGAAACGACTTGTATTAAAGCGCACAACTTAAGCGCTTTTAATATCGCGATTTAGTACGCTGAACCAAAGAGATAAAAAGTGTTTAAATATACATACATAATATACATATTTATATATATATATAAATCTACTAAATAAACCGACGACACCATTCAAAAAGTCGCGAGGCAAGTGCTTGCATCATTTGCGTTTAAGTAATTGCTTCGAGTGTTATAAACATGCGCATTCAGTGTGTGTGTGAGTGTGTGTGTGAGTATAAAGAGACGGGGTGTGTGAGCTGGCAATTTATATGTAAATACACGAGCACCTGCCCAGTGCCAAATGTGTTGGCATTTGTGCTGGATCTTTCCCTTTGGTGTTAAAATGATTTATGCGCCTGGCATACGCGGCGTATACGCATTTTATGATTTCTCTGAATGCTGACGAGGCTTGTCCTGGCGCCTTATGCCAATGAGCTGTGTCTGCATACATTCGCTTACTCTTAATCAAGGCGTATTTTAGACAATCGCACACATTCCCACAAACACGCACACACACACTTCGCCCACAGACGAAACCATGTCTGCTGCTTTTATTACCATAAATTCTGTTGGCTTCTGCCGACGGCGACAACTTTGTCATCAATCGCTATATGGCTTTATTCTTTAGCATTTCTATGCGATGCTGTTGTTGTTGTCGGCGCTTTGACGTATTAACAATTTGTCATGGCGAATTAGGCAGCAGCAGGCGGCGTCGCGTAAAAATCAATGCACAGCAACTAATTACTTGGTAAAGCTATTCACACACACATACACACACACACACAAACTCACACATTCTGCTCCCAGTTGGCTAACTTGGCTGATTACTTTGGCTGCAACAGATGGGCATCCGCCTTGCTGCTGTTGCAGTTTTGCAGCGCATTAACAGAGTGGACATACAGTCCACATACACACACACACCGACAGCTGCCTGGATCTGCTGCATATTGCAAGTAGCAACTGATGATGTCCCAGTTGGCTCCATTGGACAACTTCCCACACACACACACGTACTCACTCTTTGTAAGTGGGCAACAGCTGCCACAGCTACTGCTGCTGGTGCCTTTTTTTGTGCAGCATCTGCACTTTTCCAGCCAAACACTCACTTTGATCATTTCTCATTTCAGCTGGTGACACATGAGTTGGCCCCGCCCACTGCCGCGCCTTGCAGCCATGTGGCATTGTTGGACTTGCGTTATATTTTTATTAAGAAATATATCAAATGCACATAATACACATGGCCCCGGTCGTCTGCTCGCATGATGCAGACACGTTTGCGGTTGCACAAAAGATTATGCTTAACTGACAGACGGGCATTATTAAAACAAACAATTTACTTGGCAAGTTCATTTTTAAAGAGAATAATGCTTTAGGTATGCGAAAGTTCATAGGGCAATATTTTAAGTGTTATTAGGATTTTGTCAAGTCAAGTCATATTTGTGTAATCGCTCATACTAACTCGAGTTCAGATAAAAATTATTGTAGTATTTCATAAAAGTGCGTATAGGGCTTCAGCTTAAGTCCCTAGAATTAAGAGCTGAAAAATTCTTATTTCAGAAGAAATGTTGAGTTGGTAATGCTGCTTATTTGATAACATTTTTGACAACCGATAATTATTCTTTGCTAATTTTACTTACGCTAAGGCGATGCTTGCAAATTTTTAAAATACTTAATTAAATTACTGATTTTGCTTGTCAAATTTATCTTGCACTTCATACACTTACAAATTGATGAAACCTATTTTTGATTGAAAGAATACATAAATGGGCGGCCGAAGTCATTGGCTAATATATCTTCAATTACTATGATTGTAATTAATGTAATGATTAAGAAAATTGAGGAGGCTATATGTACAAAGTCATATTTAAGCAATAATCTCATAATATTACTATCCACAAAGTTAGTTTTATTAATATTAAATTAAGCTACAAGAAGGTTAATTAAGTCCTTGAATATGAAGGCTGTCAACTGTCCATACTCACTGAAGCAACATAGCAAATATTCAGGCCTAAGCTGGTAAACGTTGCTTATAGATTTCAGTTGATCCCTGCTAAGTACAATTATCAGCTTTAACAATTCCGTTACAGAATTGCCGTGTGCATGATTAGAAATGATTTATTCACAGCTATTCAATAAGGCTTTTCAAATCAAGCTGGATTATATTTTCGCATAGCTGCATAAAGGGAGGCTAATTTTCATTAAAATGTTTCAGTCTTAAATTTCTGCCATCAACTCAAAGCTCATGAAAATAAACTCAGTGTGCTTATTGTATGGCACTCGTACAATAAGTGAAATCTAATTTATTCATACAAATCTCTTTTGCCAGAAGGGAAGAGCTACGGTTAAGTGACCTTTTCGTGAGGGCAGAGCCCAAATCTGGGCCACAGGCAGGCGCAGAGCCCATTGCTGCATTGTAGTTAAGAGAAGAGTGAACACTATTCTCAAATTTGCATAATCGCGTGAAGCTTATTTGTTAAAACGTAGCTGAGCAAAACAAAATGTCACAAATTACACGCTCCAATGACGGCGCTGCCGGATTGCTAAAAAGGTCAACGTGCAGGATATGTGCGAATGTGTGAATGTGTGTGTCCGTCCGGCCAGGCTGTCGGGTGCGGGTTTTTCGCAAGCATTTTGAATAATTTACATTTAACATGCGCGACATGAAAACCAAATAAACAACGTCTTACAACACCTACCCCATGCAGCCACAGCTCCTGCTGTCGCCTTTGCTGGCCATAAAGCTGAGTGGTAATTTGTCATGCAGCTAACTGGCATGGCCAGCCACTCGGCATTCACTTAGTTGATTTGTTGCAGTCGTTTTTCGCCCCGTCTAAATGCCTCGAAATGCGATTTGATATGAGACCCGTGTGGCATGCAGTCCGGCAGCTGAAACCGACCATTTCCGCTCGGTTGATACGGCGTATACTCAATCTGCAAGCCAACCAGCCAGACAGCTCGCTAATAACTATCTTTGCATTAGTTATGAGTCGTGCTTCTGGCAGCCGCTACAAAGTTTATTGAACTATCTTTTCAGTACATTAACATAATTTGGCCATGGACAGGACTTTTGGCTATGCTATCCTTTCGCAAAAGTGTAGAAAGTTTTCTATTCCGTTGCGTAACGCAGCTGCAAGTCAATAAGTTGTGCAAAAACTTTTCCACACATGATCAATTTCCAGGGAGAGCGTATAAAATATGATTAATATTTATGTGTGGGCGGTGTTAGGGCCTGGTGACAGGATAAACAAGGATATGTAATACTATGACTACAATATCAATAAACCAAATGCCAGAACGCTGGACACAGTTATGATTTATTGTGTGTTTGGTCAGCGGTCATTGGGGTCCATGTCCAGCCAGAGCTCTCTCCGTCGTTCCCTCTCTCTCTCTCTCGCTCTCTCAATTTCTGCCTGCTGCTGCTTAAATACATTTCTATTGCATATTTCACCTATGGCCAGGCGCCATGCTCCATTAAATCTTTTGGCGACACATTCAATGAGCCCCATAACGTGCGCCCTAATACCTTTCGCATGGTGAGTGGCGCTGCCCCAAACTCTCTGCCTCAATAATCGCTTGGCCAGCGACCGCTGTGGACATGCGCTTGGCACTAATACCCTTTGTTTATAAATGTTCTAATGGGTGGCAAAATTATATTTTTCTCTACTGCAATAGCCACAGCCAAAAACGAACTGCCAAAAAGACCAGAGTCCGAGCCGCATCCGCAGAGGACATACAGTGCAAGCGGCTGGTCTGTCGTTGTTCAAGTGATAAATTGATTGGGGCCCCACGCACATACACTACATTACACTATACACATAAGCAACACACACACAGACACAGCTGCCTGCCTGCATAGTCAACATTCATATTGGCGGTCAGGCGTAGTTTACTCTGCTGTCAGGCGCTGGCATGTTGCGTGGCTATTTTGCCAATTTATGGTTAAGGTTAGTAGCACGACAGCGGTCAAAGGATAATAGTCGCAGAGGCCACACGTTCTGCACAGGTCTCAACACGCCGCTGGTCGTGCCACATCTAAGATGCCATAGACTTAGCTATGGGTCGTGCTTTGAGTTGGTCTTGTCTTTGACCCGAGCTCGAATTGTTTGTACAAGATCAAATTGCAGAAGGCTGCCGACTGTTAGCGTAGGTGAGTGGGGGTCATGTTAACGGCATATTATATTCCGTTTTATGTACCCACATCAAGCATGCAGTCAGAGAAAATAGCGACACTGCAAGAAATTAGCTAGACCAGGGCCTACAATTTACTTGAACTTGATTATGCAAAGACACTTGGGCCTTAATTACTAAGAGGCGAAGTTCAATTTACTTTCAGTCACATATTTTTGTTACAGCTTCATATTTTATTACAGTGTACTTATCACAGACATCTTAATATATTGGACATATATTTTTTCTCTGAACCTGCCTGAACCTGGCCTCTCACAACGCTGCTCGCTTCGCTTTGCTGTTTGCTTCTTCGTTTATGCTAAATTATAATAAATGTCATTGTATTCTCTCCTAAAGACCTAATGCCACATTCAGAATTAATTTATGGTGTGAAACTTTTGGCCAGGCATACAGCTCTCTGCTGCAGTCTAGCCGCTCCCAGTGCCCAAGGTAAATATCCTTTAATGTCCTATCACACATATGCCATATAAATAAGTAACAAGACTGTGCAGCTCTCCTTCAGGCGTGTGCTCCGTGGAAGTATCTCGTTATAAGACAAGTCGAGTAAACTTTAAATAACAATTTACATATACATTAATATATTCAGCAGTTGAGATTATGGCAAATTAACTTGGAAACGGAAGGTAATAACTAGACTAGACTGGATCAATGGCCTTCTTAGTTTCCTCCTGATCTTCATAGTTTAATGAGGCAAGTCTTGCTTTAGCTTAACTTTTCCATGCTTCTGTCTTTCAATTGTTTTTTATTAAACAGAAAAGAAATAATTAAATGTTTTGCATATTTTTCATGAATGACATTGACCTAGCTGAAGTGAACGAAATTTTAGGATTTGCATGGAAAAGCACGCTGTGCATCCTAATACCCTAACATCCTAACACCCTAACACCCTAACACCCTAACACCCTAACACCCTAACCCACGAACCATATCTGGAATGACTGGCTGCAGCCTTAACACATTTTTATTCATGAATGCAGCGCTATGGACTACATTGCCAGCTGGCAGAGGATTGCAGATGCATTATGCACGAGTTTATTTATAAATATTTTAATGAAAGTGTCATTTATTCACTGATTTATTTATTTATTTTTTGACTTTTTTATTTATTTTTTTTTATTATTAATATTGCTGTCAAAATCAGCGTTGAATGGCAACCGCTTCCAACAGGCATTTCCGACACGAGCAAATGGAAATGGTGTACAGTTTTTCCGCCTGATTACTCGTATAATATGCCTCATTAAAAATAATAAACTGTCAGGCGGATGAAGGCGAACGCCAAATGTTTTGCTTTTATGATTTCTCTCATTTTGTGCTTCTCCCATCTTTTTTGCTCTTGGTGAATTTGAATGTTCGCAAAATTAATTGCGCGAAGTGTAGTAAATGGAAAATAAACTTTCATCTTTTCGCTGGAGAACTGCAACAGGACTGTATCCTTGAAATGCATATCTGCCTTTCTATACACAAAAAGCAAGCCCGCTTCCATGAATATGAATATATATTTACACATATATATGCTTGTGTGTATGTGCATATTATATGTATGGCTATACACAAATAAACATTATAGTATGTGTGAGTTTTTGTTGAAACTAAATGCGGTTTCTCAGTTGCTTTTCGCCGTTTTTTATTTTACATTTTCGTAAGTGCAGTAATGGTTCATGGGACATGTAACGGGGCGGGTTTGTTGGTGGCAGCAGAAAAGGCCATAAACTGAACAAAAACATATTCCTACTAGCTGAATGTGTATGTGTGTGTGTGTGGGTGTCGGCTAAACGGCATTTGGGGACTGCTGCTAAAATGTACAAAAAGCTTAGATTTCATAAACTGCGCCTTCTGCTAGCGATGATAGCGTGAGTCAGGGCTTGCCGATAATTAAAAGGAAAATAAACAGAGCATGCAGTAAATAATATACGTTCTTCACATTTCTCAGTAATGCTTAAGCTTTTTGCTAGACGCTACGTCTTCAGCAAAATTACTGTATTGAATGCAGTGTGCTTCTCTCTTCGTAATTACTCAAAACCGCCAATAACAATTCTCCGCTTCAGCTTGCATCGCATTGAAATTGAAGTTGGAAAATCAAATGCGGTTACCCACAGTCCACACACTGGCAATCATCGTCTTCATTTCCGCCAGTAGGCATCCTAAGCACACACATAGATAGAAATCGAGAGGAACAATGCAGTGGAATTGGACGACCATGGTCCACATGGGCCATGTTGTTATGCTGCTGCTGCCAACAGGCAGGGGGGAAGGCAAGAGATGAGGCTTTGATGCCACTGCTAAGACTGCGGTTGCTGCGCATTTGTTTGCACCAGAAATTAAAATGTTTACACAACCGAATGCCGACGACGTTTTGCATTCATGTTGTCCTTATCGTTGTTGTTGTTGGTGCTTCATGTTTTCCAGTGCATGTCCTTCAACAACATTGTGCTGCTTGTGGCAGCTGCTGCTGAAGGTGTTGCTGTCGCCAGCTACTGCTCGTTGCCCCCGATGCGCTCTCAGCTTGATTTCTATGCAACGCCTGGCGTTAGGCATTTCCATGCGAATTATGTGAATGACATCTATTGCAAGTGTCATTTGTTTGCAATGCCAGGTTTTCATTTAAGCAATTTAAGCAAGCAATTACTGCTTAACTAACGCACAGCCTAACTCTTCGAGAGACCCTCGCTCAGCTTACTCATTTCGCTGTGCTGCAAGACGACTAACTGCACTTGGCTGTTGCCAGTTGCGGCGGACGCAACTTAACACCGTTTTAATCTGCCATTTGGCAATGCAACGATTTTCACTTCCGGCCCGCCTCCATCCTGTAGCCCCATCACCATTCAGGATGTGGCTGGACGGCACTTGACTCAAGGTGCTGCTCGGCAAATACTCGTTACATGATTGCCGGCAACTTCTTAGCGCCAGTTTTACTCTTCTGCTCGGTGTGCCAAAGTGCAGCTGAATATTTTATGAACTTGGCAAGTACTTCGTCTCTGGTTGGACATGCTGCCCGACCAGGAAACCAGCAAACCAGGAAACCAACTTCCCACAGCCCCGGGCTGTCAACTAACTAACACAGCAAAAAAAAATAAGTGAAAACCGACACAACAACAGCAGCAAAATAAATAAAAAAGTTGTGCTAGAAATCAAGAAATTGCGACAGATTTCAGCCTGAGCGCTCCGCAAAGTTGTCGTCAAGTATTTATACATACATATGTCATTTCCACTAAATAAATACGAATTACGAGCTACGACCAGATATTTGGTCTAGCCCAAACCAAATGTATGGGCTTTAATACACTGCACTCATATCGGAGCATATCTTATTAAATAATTAATTAAATTACCATCAAAGACTTTTAGAAATTTTTTAGAAATTTTAATATAAGATGCAAGTATGAAAATAAAGCCATTGTTATTTTTTTAATTTGATTAAACATTGTTTTCATTTATTTTGTAGTTTAATTTTTAGAAAAATATCTCATTTGCTATACAAGAATTATTTTATCTATTATAACTCCTTCCGTACTTAGCGCAATTATATATATATTACAGAAGCTGAAACTTGTAGAGTGAGCGAAATTTAAAGCAACTTTAAAATACTCTAAGAAAGTTGAAATGAAAGAAAAAAGAAATTTCTATTTAAATATTTTATGTAATAAAAAATGTTAACAAATCGTCAGACTAAGGACCGCCTTAGGAACCTTAGCAATGCACTTAAATTTATAATTCCTTATTCAACTTCTAAGAGAACTCTGACTTCTCTTCTACGTCTAACTAAAAATATGCATAAAAATGCGAAATACATGTCTAAGAGCTTATTTCATAAAAAAAAGAAGAAATGGAAAGAATCTTAAGTTTTATTTGCTAAACTCAAAAGCAGTTTGCATGCAATCGAGCAAGTTCATGATGAACTTATGAACTTTACAGCTTGATTGGTTAGAATTTATTTATTTAGCATTTTGTATTTTGTATTGTGGACTCATTTTGCGCTTAACTGGACTTTCTAGCATTTAATGACGTCAACACTTTTGGCCAATTTCATAAATTTGTACTTGTGCAGTGTTCAGCCGGGTGAAACAGCTCCTCACCTGAAACAGCTCCTTCGCAGCTGCCCGGAGCAGCTCCAAGTAGCAGAAGGTAAACAGAATGGAAGCGGGGCACCCACAAATAAGGACCAGAGCATATTTCTTATATTTTTGGTGCGCGCTTTGGCCATGTTTTAGTTTCGGTTTTGGTTCGAGCTCCCTTTTCTGGAGGTTTGATTTATACGAAATTCGTTTGCAGGCGCTTTTCGTATTTGTCTTTGTTCGTGGCTGACTTCTTGTTGCTGTTCTATGCATTGGGCTCTACCATTTCGTTAATTTTCATTTTCATTCTCATTTTCGTTTTCGTTTTCGTTATGGCCGCCAATTGAATTTGCTTTTATTGCATTTGTGTGAGGCTTGTGGCTGTCTGCTTATTGTTAGTAGCTCCCCAGAAGTTGGCCAGTCTCTAGATCTTTGGCATTTGGCATTCGGCACTCGGCATGCGATTGGGCCACTACATTATCTCTAAATAATTTATGTTTGTATACGTTTTAATTTAATTTATTTGTACATCCCGACTATTTGTTTTCTTTCGTTACTCTCGATTTTGTCGTTTTTCGCTTCTTTTGTCCTGCAAACAAGTCCCCGGCATATACAATAAATTCTTCATATGTCCGTCCGCCTCTGATTGTGGTAAAAATCCAATATTGATTGAGTAACCGCAGCATTGGCTTCGGCCTGAACTCCAACTTCATCCAGCACCCGCATCAGCTTCCACTTCCGCTTCGAGCTCCAGCGATGGCCACAGCTACAGCCAACAAGTAAGAAATCGTAAAATGCCTTACCCTACAAGCCAAGTAATTGCGTATATTATACGAGTTTTTATGAAGATTGTTTCTTTTGTATTTCGTATACTACTATTCGGAATTGCACTTTTGAGACTTTCTCTTACACTTCAGAGCCATAAAAAGTACGCAACGTATGCGTAATAAATCTGGCATGTAACTCGATGCCCCAAATATGTACTGGACTGAAATCCGCTTATGGAACTAGAGAACCCCATTCGATTACGCGGGCAGATGTAGCCGCATCTGCCATTCTGACTGTCCATTCTGGACTGCTAACCTGTTTAACCGAGATCTAACGACCATATTCCACGAATTGATTATTTATTTGTTTTCAAAAATCCTTAATAATAAAATAAAAAATCATTCCTAAAAACCGTTTAAAAACATAAAGCAAGCAGAGAGATCGAAGCGTTCGAGGAGACTTACGGAATTTTCTCCACTTGCTTATTCTCACAATCCTCGCCCGTTATGTAAACCAATTCAATCTTACTTTTGCCTACTATAACTTTAAATTCACATTTATCGTAGGTGAGTAGACCTTTGTCGCTTTCCACAAAGTCTATCAGCATTTGTAGAAAGTTTTTAGATATAACCTGTTCATCCGCACGCAGCTTTCCATGTAGCAACGTGTTGACGATGAGGAAAAGATCATCACAATGCACAGTGCCTGCAAAATAGTCAAAACTTAGTTTATATATATTTATTGTCATTTCTCTTACCAAAAAAAACGTCAGTTCTTCCAGATATCCAGTTTCCTAAGCCTGATTCAGGAGGATTATCGTAAACATAGGTGTAAAGTGGACTCTTACGCTGCGAATGATTTAGTTCGATAACTTTTTGAATCGCGTTCTTAAACAAGACATCCGTAAACATGCGTTGTAAGTCCAAATAACTGTCGAAGCTGAAGTCACGATCTCCCAAATATTGGCTCTTCAGCTCCTGAGAATACCTGTTCAAGTCGTCGGAGCTATTCATTGTATGGCGATAAAATAACAGATCTGGTGCCAATTCGTTCCAGCGAGTGTTTAACACTTCAATAAGTTCCCGGTCATCGTCGTCTTTTTCTAGAAAAAGTGCCGCGTTAAAGCCACCCTCGTTCAGAGTATAGGACATAAGCCAAGGAATTTGTGAATCTTTTCCACTCTTCATAATGTCTGCTGGATGCTGGGTGATAAAAGGCTCCGCTGTGTCGGCAGTCTCAACAACTGGGGCAAAGGGCGCGATAGGTACATAGCCAAATACCAGAAACTGTTCCACAGCGCCGACAATAGCCCTCGGATCCTTTGATTGCAGACACTTCTTCAGTTCCAACGAACTGCCCTTCGTGTCACAGTCCAAAATATGTCCGATCTTAAACGCTTTTTGTCTTTCGTTATATTGATTAGCCCAGGGACACAATGCAGTTCCACTTAGCGAAGCAGCTGCCTTAACCATACCATCAAGTCCTCCATGCAAAAGTTGGTAGTGGACTGAAGCGCCACCTGCGGAATGACCCATTAAGAGGATATTCTCTGGGTCTCCTCCGAAACTGGCGATATTCTGCTTAATCCAGTGCAAAGCCAAACGCTGATCCTTCAGACCAAAGTTTCCCGGCAGATTTGCATCACCAGTGCTTAAGAAGCCCAACGGACCTAACCGATAGGTGATCTTTACCATGATGAAATTCCCAGCGGCCATGAAATACTCATGTCCATACTCCATGACTCCACCGAACATAAAGGCACCTCCGTGAATGTAGGCTAAAACGGGAAAGCTGCTCCGACTCGCATTCTTTGGCTTGTACACATTCACGGTCAAGCAATCCTCCTTGCCAAGCACCGTATTATGAAAAAAGAAACTCCACTGCAAGCAGAACTCTGGTGGCTTGGTGGCATCGAATACCTCGCTCCACTGACACTTGTAGGGCTGCGGTGCCTCAAAGCGAAGATTACCTACCGGTGGTTCCGCATAAGGAATCGACTCGTAGCTATAGTAGTCGCCTCTGTCCCTTCCACGTAACTGCCCATTGACAATATTCACTAGCAAAGGATCAGCCCTGGCAGCGTCTGGCCAGGGCCAGACCAGACGCAGATAACACATCCATAAGACAAATCGATACATGTTTATCTATCGCAGAGGCTCTCACTCGAACTATGCCAAGCAATGACAAGCTATTCTCCTTTTATTTACCGACATCACAGAGTCAATCATCTACTGAGTCTTGCACTGAGTCTGAGCACTGAGTCTTGCCAATTCTATTGTGCGATATAAAAAATATATATGCTAGGCGTGTTTTCATTTTCTGAAGTGCAATTTCAATCTGTTAACTACAGCGCATAGCAGTCCTCAATATAATTTCCCAATCGTAAGGGTTCAATTACGACCAAAAGTAGAAATAATAGTGAATGGGACTGAAAATATGCAAATTATATATTTGATTGAATTAAACTACAATTGTATCTGACACATGTGGAGCTCTACTAATGATTGGGCGTACCACGCTGAGTAGATTTCCATTAAAATCGAATTAAGTCAGTTGCGTGTTTACGCTTAAACGGTATATATTTAGCTATCATTAATAATTACCTGGAATTAGAAATCTATCGAAGCTTGTCAATTTCACAAGTACAAATCTTAATGCCAAATAGCCAAACTGGAAGAACATGTTTAAGTTCCACTGTTTCTTTATAGCAGCTATCCTTGCACCTGTGTGATGTGTTATCGTTATCGATAAGTCGATTGAAATATTGTTGGATTTTCAATCAGAGTACGCGAATAGAAAATTTTTATTAATTTCCAATCTGTGCGTTTGTCAGCTATATCTTGATATTTTTCCGTCGACTTATGTAACTAATTTTAGCTTAACTCTTAGTAGACTACTCTTACCAAGGAACGCTACCAAAATGACGATGTTAATAACGGAAAGAAACAAAACTAGCGGGGGTCATGCCAAGGAATGTCGTAATCGTATGTGTGTGCACACTTACATAGTCGATGGTGTCACTCACTTGAGTATCATATCCATGTTTCATATGCCCAGGACTAGCTATGGTAACTATTTGTAGCAGCCTGATCTCAGCACTCAAAATTCTCTTCTCTTTTGCAGTTGGAATTTTAATTATTGTAACTGCATTGATTTAGCTGAAGGTGCAGCCTGTATTGGCATCAAAGACTCAAGAAAGATCTGATCCTTTTAGCTAAAGAGACGGTAATTAAAAGCAAAATAGGAACATATTGAATTATTTAATTTAATAAAGTCTTCAAATATTTATGATAAGTCAAGGCTTTTCTCTGGCATAGTTGTTAGTTCGTGCGATAGTCGTGCCTCTAATTTCCTTTGCATATCCAATTTTGCAACTCTGAGTGCTTGCAAATGGAGTCCGAGGTAGGGAAAATTCTCATGACATTCGGATTTTGTATAATGGAATTTTTATGTAGGTTTCCAGCCATATGCGTACACGTACATATGTTTATTTATGTGGAAATAGATACATTTGCAGAGCTGTTATATTTTAGTCGGACAATTTGAAGTTGATGTGCCTGAAATGGAGCCCTTAACGTGCGTTGATCATATTTTGCACTCCGGATGCCGTTGTATTTCTCGTCATTTACATAAACATAAAGTCGTTTGTTATCCGTGGAGCGTTGCAGTTGAAGCCTGTGGCCACAGTCTAGTTGCGTCTTACATTTCACACATGTGCACACATCTATATATATATATATATATATACTGGTATGTGTATGTAGAGGGGCTGTTGGCATTCGTCTGCCTGCTCTAAGTTTACGACTGCTGCATATAGTCGTAAACTTGACTGCAAACTTTCTGTTTTACATTTGCTTCGAACTAAAGTTAAGTTAGTTTCCGTGTCAACAGTTCATAGTCCCATTGCCACGCCCCTCCTGCAACAGATTGGTCAAATCACAAAACGTTGCTAACCTACCTGCCAAGCAGGTCAACTTGATTGGCAATTAGTGTTTGCTTCACCTCGCCTCATCTAAATATGCGCTCTTTGCCGGACTACCTACAGATGTCAGCCAATTTGACTGCCACAGTGAAAGTGTAGCCCCAAATTGAGTATCAGTTACGCTTGACCGGCTCGGTCCGAAACTATTGCAGATGCAACATTTTAGGGTCAAGGTAATTGGTGCATTTGCTAAGTTCTACCTAACAATATACGAGAAATAATTAAGATTAATTTTCGAGCCTAATTTAACATTTAAAAGCTTCAAGTGACAGTTTGTCTGACAGACTGTGGTAGGCATTTCAGTTGTATTCAATTGCTATTTTACTCACCTGTTGCACCCTCAACGACTGACGGTTGGTTGACAAGCGGCTAAATATGAATAATGATACATACATGAATGTTTTTTGACTTATTAAACTTTCTCTGCTGTATTTTAGCAGAGCAAAGTACACCTTGAGCTCAGGCTTTTGTAAGCTTTCTTGATCTAATTTTTGTGTATTGCTCAGGCAAACTTACTTTTAGTCAATTTGCTGGCTCCGCCAACAACATCTGTTGAGAGTGATTGCAACATGGGAGCAGTGTACGGACTTGTAACTGATAGGCGGCCCACTTCGCCTTCAGAAAGTAGCTCGTCCAGAAGGAAGTGCTGCCAAGATGTTTGTCTGGCTTTCGTGGATGGAGCTTGTTAGCGCTGATTTTATGCAGATTTTCAGGAAAATTTATGTAGAACAGCGCAGCTACATTGTATGTATATGCCAGCAGCTGGGGTAGGTAGCAGGTTTTCTCGAAATAAAGACAGACGGACCAAGTACATGAAGTGTACATTTCATTTCAAATTGATTTATGCGACTCTTACTTGGGCTTGCTCCAGCTATTTTCAGACGGAGTTGGGTAAATTCTGTTCTCTGCGCTTGATTACTTTTCAAACTGCTATCTATTTCAGCTGCTGCGTAGGATTACGAGCTGATTAACCCCAATATTGATTCAATATTGTATCAAGTGCTCGGCATCAGGAGCAATATTTCATATTTGCAGGTATTTACAGTTGCAGCAAATATCCAAATTTATAGCTAATTAGCAACAGCAGTTAGGTGTGTGTGTGTGTGTGTGGGCGGGTGTGAGCGATTGTGGGCGTGTGTGTGTGGCTGACATGCAAATTTGATACAAAACTTTCGCTATTGGCAAATTAATTTTGATTTCATTCCGGTCGTGTTGTAGGTGTCTGCGCTGGGTTGTGCAGGCGGAAGATACTTGCCCGACATTCCCGACAGATTAGCCTATGGATAAATTTTGCTGATGTCAGCGATAACTCCCTCTCGCTCTCTCTCCCTCTCTCTCTCTTTATCTATCTCTTTGTGTGCGAGTGGATGTGACATTGAGGTTAAGCATATGTGAGTTTCGGGGCTGCCACCAAGCAGACCCGCCCTCCTTTAGAGCTCTATTAGTCGCCATAATTAATAGCAGCTTAACTTATAATTACGGTCAACGTAAACCACAGAGAAACGTTTTAGCTTAATTGTTGAGGTAGTTCCCATTTACTGCTTGCTTTTGGGCTTTCATTTCGGGTCCCTATACAGGACACATGTAAATTTGAATGACAACATGAAAAACAAGACGAAAATCAATAAGATAATTTGGCAAGAGTTAGGCTGGGCCACTGCAACTTCATTTAGCTATTGCTGCTCAAATAAATTAATCATACCTCTGGGAAATTCAGTTTCTATAATTGATATCTAATTGAGGCGAAATAAGAGCATCAAAGCATATCATTTATGTTTGAAGACTATTTACGAACGGCTTTAAGATATTTTCATGCAAAAAATAAATGACTGGGATATTCTACATAAAGTCAGCTGCGCTCATTTTGTATTTTCATAAATATAAAGACTTATGTATATATGTATTTAATACAAAGACAAATACAGGTTCAGGTCAAGAATTCTGAAACCCTTTTAATAAAATTGTATTTTACTTCAATTTATCTCATTTTTTAATATTCTTTTATATACTCTTGTAAATACAATTTTAACTTTTTTTTGTTAAAGAGATGTCTCCAAATTGACAAGAATTATATTTTCTAAATAGTTATATTAGACTATAAGACGGTCTCGGGTGCATGCACTAAGTAAATAATTAACCACAATTATATATAAGAAAATGATAAATATCTTGAAAAAAATGTATAGTCGCATATCTCTATGACAACGGCCTGGATATTAGTCTTTAATCTTCGACCTACGATAAAGACCCGTTGTTTCTTGCCTTTGTTTCATTGGTTTTTAGTTTTAATATCTGGAGTGTGTTTATTGGCACACATTTCTGGCTCTAATAAATAATATATTCCTGCTTATTTACTGCAATCAAATTGAGTTTTCCTTGGAATTTCAATCAGGAATTTGAGCTTTGAAAACTATAAAGGAGCTTGCAGCTTAAATATTTAGTTATTTGGAAGAAGTCTAAAGATTTTTTGGCTTTCATCAAAATTGATCCGCAATTCATTCCATGACAATTATTTCTACTCAATATTTAGACGTTTTTTATTTCGAATATTATAAACTTGCATAAAACTAAATTAACTTTGATAGTTCAGCATTAGCCAGCAAAGGTAGATAAGCAAAATGTTGTAGTGGTTCGTTAGGCAAGCAGCCTAATTTGGCTTTTAACATGATTAAATATATATCTGAATTTACTGTATAAACTGTTTATATACAACAGAGCACAAAAACAAAAAGAATGAAACTTTCATGTTTATGTGCACACTAAATGTTTTGCCAATAAAGTTTTATGGGTTAGTTCGAATTTATAGTTTTGTTTGTTTTCATTACATTTTGGCGCATTTTATTTACCATTATTTTTATGGCTATCGCCCAATTTATGCATTAGCTGAATATACTTTTTAATTCCACTTACTATAAGCTAAATGCAGCCTTTTACTTTTTGCGTACAGCAGAGGTTGTTAAACGGAAAATAGTTAAATAGTTGTTAATCTGTTCTGGTTATAACGTAATATTCCTAAATGCCAAAATTTCCGAATCCAATATTATAACTTTGTCTAAAACCATATAATATCCTATATATTTCTGTCGAAAAGGAAAAGACTATGGAAAGTATCGATGTGAAAAGAGTTTATTAAGGCACGAGAAAACAATGTCAATACAATGAATATAGGTTGCAAGTTTCTGCCAAGGAATATGGATCCTCATTTATATGCCCTATAAATAAATTATCCACGTGATCCCAATAAGCTACGCACAACCTGCCCAAACAAAATGCCAATATAATTGGAAAATATTGCCTAAATTACGCTTCAGTCAATATTTGTGGAGCAAACAAATTTAACACGGTGAATAATGATGCTCACAAGCGAAATTAATCGAGAGCGTTTAAAATATTGACACAATTATTGAGAACAAGCCCAGGCACTTTCCTAATTGTGCCGATAAGAGATGATATATGAATATGGAGTTTAAGCAGGACTTTAAAGCGGCAACGGCTTGGCTTTAAGATCACATAATTTATGTGCAAGCAAATTCGACGCAGGCAGTAAAAAAAAAACGAAAATGGAACATCTTACGAGATTTATAAGAAGTGAAATTAATGTAGCAGTGCGTCTTCATGCCAGCAAGCAGCGACCCACACACACAAAGGAACAAAAATTGTTCACAAAAAGTGCGATGAATGTGGTGATGGTGTTGGTGGAGCGGAGGCCTTTAGACAAGGCGAAGCGTCGCCCCCTGGCTGCCATGGCCTACTAAGTTCTCAGCTCAGCAAATGCGAATCGAATTTATTTTATTTAGAACAGCATCTTTGCTCGCGCGTTCGTCCTTTCGGCTTGTTGTTGTCCTTGCCAGCCGAAAAGCGAAACTTTTCGCGCTTAGTTGCCTTCTAAAAGCACAAAAACAGTTTGCCTCTTAGACGCGGCAGCACTTTCCACAATTTTCTTTATGTCACTCTTTCTCTCTCTCTCTCTTGCCTCGTTCTTCTTTCTTATTCTCTTCTTTTTTTCTGCACGCGCATTTGAAGTTATTTCAAAAGTTTTTCGCCCATTTCAGTCCACATTTCTATTTGGCGCTCTTTGCCCGTCACCAAATGACAACTTAACGCGTTGCGCGCGAAAACTGCCGGAAATTGAAATAAGAAAGAAACTTGGGCAGGCTGGTGGGGCGAGAAGCGCACGAAATTGGTCACTTTATAGGAGGCGCCGCCCATTAATAACAATTTTCCCACAACGAAAAACTATTTACCCATTCAGATAAACAGAGAACTCACTAAACAACCAGGGAGTACAAATCTAATTCATATTCATTTATTTGCATGAACGTTCCGATGGAAGGAAAGTTGCTGGGAAATCGTCACAGTAAAACAGAGTTTCAAAAATAATACAAATTTAATCAATGTTACGAACTTAATAACTTTAATGATAGGATGAGGCGCTAAGCAAAATCTTTAATACACTTTTGAGTACTACAACGAAAATATGAACGAAACTATTTAGAAAGTATTTTCCGATTTAATAGCCATATAAAATAAATTTTAACCAATGGCGTATTTTCATCACGTCAGCTCTAAATGCCTCAATTTCATGCGACAGCATATGTATATGGACTGGCATAGTTCGAATCACCTGTGTCCATGGATTTTCGCAAATGCGCATAGAGAAACAGAATACACAAAAAAGAAAACAATTTAAAGGCAATTTTCATGCAACGAAACGCAAAATTCGAGCAGATGATATGCTTCCGGCACAGCTCATGTTGCGGAATATCTTATCCCGTAGTTGTAGTTCGTTTTTGTTGCTGGTGCCATTTGCTGTCGGCTGGCCCAGTGGGCCACTCTCCGTATGGTAGTACGTAGTATTTATCCATCACTGACAATGTCAAATATATTACCCATGATGAATGACTTTGCGGATTTGATGAATGTGTTTTGTGGCTTTTCGCCTGTACCATAAACGAGCAGGCACACAGCATACGCAGCGTGTGTGTCTGTGTGCCGAAATAAAAGATATATGTTAGAGAGAGCGAAAAAAAAGTAAATCTGCACATGATTTATAAAATTTCAATGGCATAGAATGCAGATATGTCAATTCAAACAATAAGCCAGACAGGCCTAAACATGCGTATATTGAAACTGTTCCACACTCATTTCATTTCAAGCAGAACTTTATGCATACTTGAAATAATAATAAAATTAATAATATTCGTTGTCTGCCACGTTCTACTCCACGTAATGTTAAATAAATAAACTGTTATCAGCATTATAATAGAGTGGACCTATTAAAGCGTGCTGGAAGCAACGTCTCGGCAGTAGAAGTCACACCTCCTCGTCTCGCGCATCAAAGGAGTCGAATAAATTACTCGGCAAAGAAAGGCACGTTCCTGTAATAATGGCTGGTCAATTTTAATGAATATACGTAGAAGCACGCACATGCTTAATATGGCACCAACACACGACGAGGAAGATAGAGACTGAGAAATCGGAAGGTGGCAGAGCGAGGGGAATTGAGGCTGAAGAGCAACGGCCATTGGCTGATATGTCCATTGCGGCAATTGAAGGAGTTTTCAGCCGGCGAGTCTGTCAGTAACGGCTCGTCCTTTCAGAAGCTGTCAGTGCACAAGATGTGTGTATGTATGTGTGTGCGTGAGTGTGCGTGTGTGCATTGTAAGCAGAAGAAAAATGTTGTGGTAATTACATTAACAGCAGCACCGGTGGTAAGAAAATGTTGTTTACTGAAGCCAGCTCTGAATTGTAACCATTTTCATTAAGATTGAAATATGTAGCTTTGTTATATGGCCAAGGGAAAACGTCGCACGAGGTAGTTGACGCTGCTTGTTCTCTATGGTAAATATTGAAAGAGAAGCATGCGCAATAACTTAAGCAGGAGAAAATTGTATGAATAGTAAATTTGTTTTAGTTTTTCAGATTTATTTCTTGATAATTGTCACAAAAAATTAAAAATCATTATAAAAATATTTTCAATATTGTTTTACGCACTTAGTTGCATACGCCTCGCAACTATTTGCCTTGATTTAGAGCATTGGATGACAGCAGAGGACAGGATGGAGACAGCTCCATAGAAACGGCCACATAGCGACAGCCCCATAGAGACGTCCGTGCAGCGGGCTCACAAGTGCGTTTAATGATTCCAGGCTAGTGCGCTGGCCATTAAGTACAGGCTCGGCCATGTTTTATGACCACGGAACATGTTTTGACGATAAATAGAAAAAATAACTTGCGAGATCGCAATTTTTACTCATTTTTGTTTTTTTTTATTAGTTTTGCATAAACAAGACGAGGCAGCTAGCAATGTTTGTTGAGCTGACTATGATAACTGTCTATAAAAATATAATTTTCAGTTTCTTTAATTAATTTTTTATTGACATTCTTTTTGGTAAGTCCTATTGTGTTGCGTGCTCAGCAATTACAGCACTGTCTCGGGGTCTGGCCGCGTGCCAAGTACAAAAATGTTATCAGAAAAACATTAATGCGACAATTACGACATTTTTAATTGTTTTCAAGTTGCACTCGCTCAGTGCCGCATTGCTAGATTGCCATATTGTTGGCCCCAAACGCTGCGAAACGAGTAATTAAAAACGTGTTATAAAGCACAACTGCGAGCTCCAAGGGAGACAGACATTCTTCGGTGATGGTTGGCTGGGTAGAGTCGCGTTAATTGCTGGCTGTTGGGTAGAAATTAATGTTCGTTTTAGAAGCGCTTTTACTTCATAAAACGTAATGAATGACTGATGACATTATAAATGTTTGGCAACCCTCGATGGTAAAGAGCCAAAGCGGGCGAGGATTGAGATACACAGTGACACGTTGCCAATAGGAACTTTGCACTCACGATGCTCGATAACGTCGGCCAGCTGGCAACATCAATAGCTTCTGTCAATAGTTTTTCAACTTTTTCCAGACTTTTGCAGTCCCCAGTCCCTTTTAGCACAGCTTCCATTTAATTATTAGTTTCTTCTTTGGACGCCTTAAAGGGAGCACGCTAATTGCCTTGCGATACGAGCGAGGCACAAAAAAAAAACTAAAGTGTGGAAAATATACGCAAATGTCGGGAAAAGTTGGTGGAAATCTCATTAAATTTTCATTTCTAATTTTCCAAATGGATTAACGCTAAAAGATGCAGAAATCTTTCATCATAATTAGCACGCGGCGCTGGCCGGCAACTAACACGCAGCGCACATAGATGTCCACTCTAACACATACACACATTCAGCCGCACGCGCACACACACATAGGTACATATGCATACATACATATTTATGAGCATGTCCAGGCTATGCGCATAGTCCACTGCTCCCTAAATCCCCATTCACAGCCCCGTTTCCCTTTTCACCACATCGTCGGGAATTTCTCTTGTTTTATACCCTAATGTCTAACAGATGTGATGAATTCTGTATCAAGTTGAATTAAACGAGCATATAGACAATATGTGGCTTAAGATCGGTACAGTTTCGAAGAAGATTTTGCACAATTTAAAGTACGAAAAGTTTCAACGTATCTTCGGATTAGAACTATACAGAAATATTCAAGGGTAAATTACAATTTTAAGGACATGTTGACAACCTTTATATATCTAGATTTACACATTTCATATTTTACATTCATCTTCTGCTTTTTAGGGTAGTCAATGGTCAGCGTATCTGGAACAAACCAACTTTTTTCTCTGAATTTGTATATATATATATTCCCATTTTTACTTATGCTTGTGTTTGTATTTGAAATGTTGCCGCCGGCGTGGCCTTGCGCCTTGTTTGACTAACTCATTTTGAACAATTTGCGAGGCTTCTTGGTCGTCCAGTCGGCTGCCTCCCACCGCAAGGCCCCGCTAGCTGTTTAATTAAGCGCCCAGATAAGATACTGTTACTCTTAAATGTGCTACTTACAATCTGTTGAAACAGAAAGCGAAATCTAATTACAGCTGCACAAAAGCGGAGCCGGCAATCTTCATGCCAATCAATATTTAAGTAGTTGAACACATTTTACTCTACTATATGCTTATTGAGCAGCTTCTTTAACCTCATATTCTGCACATTTAGCACTTTGTCCATATTGGCCTGAGTCGCACAATTTGCTTCTAAGTAAATGTACAGCATCTAAATTGGAAAGTTGATATCATTATGGACTTTAGCTTTTAGATTGATAGACTTGAAGTCTATTGAAGGGGCACTGAGACAAGTTAACTTTATATAAATATAAATTGAATGTCAAAGAAATAACTAAATCAAAATTCTTTTGATATACAAATTTTTGTATGTATGTATAGATACAGTTATGTACAAGTTAATTACCTTAATATAAACACTTATTAAGTTGAAGTCATGAATCTGATACGAAATTCATAGTAAATAGAAGTTACATATAATTCCAAAAAACAAGCATTGGAAATATTTTTTGGCATTGAAAATGATTTTGAATTTTTCAGTATTTTTTTTTATTTAATTTTCTTATTAAACTGCAAAGTTAAGCGGATATTCTTATCTTACTCCTCTTCGTTTCACGAAGTATTCGCATTAGCAATTTCGTTGTGTTTGGTTGCTCTCGCACAAAATTTAAAATGAATAAGCAGGGGCAACAACGCGTTTAGCATATTCTGATACTCCAGGGAGTGAAGGGGCACTTCCTGCGCCAAATTCTAAATCCAATTTAATTGAAAACAAGAGCAGCACGTGGTCACACACAGAATGCCAGAAACATGAGAACATTTTTGAGAATTTACTTTTGCCATTACTGCAACTAAAGTCGCACACAAAGACTTTCAGCTTCTTCATAAGTCTCCCGGCGGGTGGGCCAGGGGCGTGCAGGGGCGGTGCAGGAGGGGCTTGTTTGGGGGGAGCAAAAAGTGCATTTCCTTAGACGCAACTCGGAATGAACTCATTTTGTCGCTGGCACGCAAAATTACAAAATACTGTCACGTATGTTGCTTTTTAGAATATTGCACGGGGCAGCTGGGCGGGCATAAAAGACGAAGCGGAAGGAGCCAAAGGATACTCAGAGCAGAAGAACTAATGCTAAAGAAAATATCAACTTCTAACATAAATTTGGGTCAAAAACTTTAATTTAAACGAGTGCCAGTGTCGCCTACAATGTTATGTTGCTGTTGCTGTTGTTGTTGTTGTAGTTCATGTTAGTTTTTGCAGCATTTCGGCAAGGAGAGGCGGTAGCAAAAAGCAAGCATCACGTATACGCACTGTAACACAAACACAAAATACAAATAAATTAGATGCACTTATAACCAGCCAGGGCCACGCTCCGAGAAAATTGTTGTGTGTAAAGTGTGCGTGGGAGCAGGAGCTGCGAGTAGATTGCAAGAAAGGAAATTTACTAATTTCAAACTTTTGCACGCATTAACCTCGAAAATCTGCGCACAGGCAAATGCCGATTCGTACATAGATGAAGTGCTGCAGAGATGTGTGGTAGAGGAGCAAGAAGGAGGGGACGGCTGTCCCGCAACTTGAAGACACACTTTCGACTGCATGCAGCAGACAGAAACACACACATGCACACACTTGCCACACTCGCGCGTGCTGTATTTTGTGTGAATAATTTGGGTCACGATCTCGCGCTGTAGAAACATGGGCGAGGTGGGGTGTGTGACTTGTGGGGTGGGGCAGTGGTCGAGAGCTGTCTTGGATATTTGTTGGCATAGCAGCAGCGTGCAGCCGGCAGCTGCGACGCTGACAACAGCGACAGTTAACGCGGCGTATACGTAACCGCTGAGCTAAAGGCGGCTAAGGACAATAAAGACGTGGGAGTGTGCAGCAAGTCGAGTTGAACTATTGTCAAGTTTTAACCTCGATATGCAGCCATGTCAGATTAGGCGACGCACCCACACACACAGTCTCCCCACGCACATACACACAGATTGCCCTACCCTGCAAAGGATGTGCACTGCTCTCTTCGAAAGACACCGCTGGGCATAACAAAAATAAGTAACAAATACTACAGCGGCCCACGGACAGAGCCAATGTCAGCGAGGCGAAATCAGTTGGGAAACTATATGAGAGCGAGGGACACGCACTGAAGGAGGCTGGGAGAGAAGAGCCGCGTAATCATGCAGCGCTGACGATGACCCCTTGAGTGCATAACAACAAATGAAATTGTGTGACAAGGCAACTGAGAGTACAGTGGAATCGAATAGAGAAAAGTTAGCTTAAAATTCGCAAGAAGGTCTCCCATAAAGTTACTTATGATAACAAATCTTCAAGAGATTCCCAACTGTGGAATATGATATACTCTAGATAGTTAAGAATCATTCCTAATCTTTTTTTGTCTATAGCTGATTGGCATATAGGTTTCTGAAGTTTTTATAGAATATATATTTATATATATATATATATATATATATATATATATATATATATATTTATATATATATATATATATATATATATTTATATCTATATAACTATCTATATGTGTGTCTTTCCCATTGTGTGAGTTGCTGAATGCGAATGAGGTTGAGGTTGCTTAGGAACGGGTGTATGGAGCACGGAGGCCAACTAGTGTTTGCCCGGCCCATAGCATTATGGTGGGCGTGGCTGTATACTCATGCGCTCGAAATGCGCCGCAAGCGCTCGAAAGACGTGGTGGGTGTCGGCGTCTGGGTCTGTGTGTGCATTTAGGTATTTCCATGTCAGCTGAAAATGCCACTCGCACAGCGGCAGCTCGTTTGCCGTACAAGTTCAAAATCATGTCTCGTTGACTGGCTTTTGGGGCCAGCTGGCCATTACAAGAAAACGAAGAGAAGAGAATGGAGGGGCAAGTAGTGGGAGTGGCATGCCTGCGTTCTGTCATGAGGCAAATAGTTTTCTTAACGTGTTGTTGTCAAATTGTATGCATTTCTATCTACTCGGCCTTAGACAGGGCTAAGAAATTTATTTTATTTAATTTACTTTATGAGTAGATTGCCAAATCGGGATCTTGATTCACTGGACTTAGCTGGTGCACGCAAAGGGCTCACGAAATATTATTAAGTATATGTCTAGTTGAGTGCTCTGTGGGGTCGAGGAGCGACTCTTGACTTGCAACAAATAGCATTAAATAAACTTCACTATGGCAGAGTGAAAACAAAGAGGAAAAGAATTGAGAGCTTGGCCAGACCAAATAGAAAAGTTCAAATAAACTTTGACCAACAGCTCTCAGCTTGTAATGTAGTTTCAATATACAAATCAATAAGCACAGCCCTGCAGCATGTCGATGCCCAGCTGAAACAAAAGCGGCTCGCAAGAGTTGAGGTGGCATTGAGGCAACATCAACTGCAGACTGTAACCACAACAAGAACCGCAAGCAGGCTGGCTGTCTGCTCGCTGGTGGGTTCAGCAAACTTTTTAGACATTTTATTTCAACTGTTTTGCAGCCAAACGGAAGGTGCAACGGAAAAGCTGCAAGACCCAACTGCCAGTCAGGCAGTCAGCCAGCGAGCGATTCTCAGAGCCAAGAAAAAGTTAATGATGTCACTTGCACTTGCCGTAGGCAGCACACAGCACAGAGTCCTGGCCGATAAAGCCGACTCGTAAACGATGCTGGAACCAAGCGTTTCCCTTGTCACACAACAGCCACAACTTTCTGGCTAAAACCGCAAAACCTGCTTGAACCAAGTGAGTGGAAAAGAAAATACGAGACTATTAAATTACAGTCAAGAGAGCCAAACAGCCGAAGACCAGGCTGACCTAATGGTAGATCATAGTATAACTTACTTGCCTGATTGCAGTTTATAGATACATACATTTATATATAGCAGTTCTTTAAGACAACACAAATTGTTGTTTAAGTGTGAAGCAAAAGCTGATCATTTATTTTTCGAAATGCAACTAAGTAGACTTAATATGTAAGGCATATTAATATTATTTGTATATAAGAATAATTTTTGAGTTATGGATGATTGAGTAGAAGGACCTTCAACTGTATTTGTAACTTAAGCCACATATCTCTGGAAATGCATCAGTTCAGTAGCTATTTATACTGTGCGTAGCTATAAGAAGTCCAGAGATCATTTTTTAGTTTTTTTATTAATTCCGTTTGATATTTAAAAAGTCTCTAACAAAAGTTAAGAAATTACTTTGCAAATTTTGCTTAATTCAAAGGTTTTTCATTGGGAAGCCAATGATGTTAATGTACTACTTCAATTAAGGTCTGAGAAAAAAATCTAATGGCAAATGCAAAAACAATCGCATTAGTCGATTTCAAGGCTATATGCCTCGGCTGGGTTGGCAAAAGTTCTATAATCGTGAGAAGCACTCAGCCAAATTTCAAACAATAAAATCTTAAAGTCTCGTTTAGAAACTGTTTTCTAATGTGTTCCTTCTCGCTTTCGCTCTCTCCCACTCTCTTTCTCTCTATATATATATATCTATCTCTGACCCTCTTGGGTGTTGCGCAGCAGCGAACTAATTATAAAACGGATGCGCCAGCAGTAGTCCTTGGGGATCGGAGCAAGTGGTGGCCGGTAGAGGGGAGCCGAGCGCCAGGGCGTGGCAGCTCTTTGTGTTTAGGGTCCACAGCCGAAAGGACAGATAAATGCGACGGTCTGCGCCACGAATAAGAGTATTTTGCATAATTGTTGACCCAGAAAGTCGCAAGAAAGCAACAACAAAATAGTGAAAAAAGAGCATGAAAAAAATTTGTAATTGCTCTGTGCGGCTTTTCGTCGTCGTCGCCGTCGTTGTTGTTGTTGTTGGATATTTTTTCGCTGCTGCAGTGTGCTTCTTTTTGGGGCGCCACCGCTGATTTGTAATTAGGAAACTGCCGCCAACTGTCGCCTTCTCTTTTCGGCTGCTGCCACGCCCCATTTACACCGCAGCGGCTGCGGGGCATTAGCGAACGTTAAATACCCAAGTGCCATCTGTTGTCTAACCCCACCCACACCTGCCCCAGCACCGAAATTAAATGAATGAAAAGCGCTAGAAGAAAAGTGTAAAGCAATGACGCCTCATTCCCAGCGGACATTTGAGCCAAGTAGTGCAAAGGCAACGCCACTTTGCGGCTTTTAAGGCGTGAAAGAGAGAGGTTAAGAGAAGGACGAGGAGAGTGTGAGAGAGAGAGAGAGAGGGATAGCTGCAGCATTCATCGTACAAGGCTCAAGAAAGTTGTGCGTGGCAAAAGTTTATTAAAAATTTAAATTCGGTTTTAATATTTTCCTTTGACTTGGGCCCATCTTCAAGACAATCTGGCGAACAAGGAAATGCACAAAATTGAAATTATTTCATGTCCGGTGCCGCCATTTCGACCTTCCGTTCGGGAACCCTTTTGGTATTTTTTTTTTTTGTTTTTATATGTCAAACTTGAATGCCATTGGCTTTGCCATTGATACAGAACTTAATTCTCTTATTTTTGGTGTGACGGAAATTCGTTATTCTGTTCAGCGACCTTCGTCGCATGCTCATTGTCCTTGCTCATGGTCCAGCCTGTGCGCTCTTGCACGTTTCCGCTCTTTTTCGCATTATTTCTTTGGACCGACCGATCATGCTTGGGCTGTATTTAGCATACTTTTCGAAAGTTTCTTTTATTTATTTCATTGCCTTTATTGTGCTGATTTATGTAAGTCATTAAGCTTTGGGGCCTGTCATAAATGTGAGCTGCTAAGACAGAAATAGTTAATACTTGTCTCATATTTATATCATGTCTCATATATTTAATATTTTTTATAGAGTTTTAAATTGACTGAATGTCTTCTTACCCAGTCGCTCAGGTTTGGCACTCAAGTTTAGAGCCCTCTATTCATTTAGTAAAGCCGCAAATCCTTGCAACCTCTCACGAAAAGCATATTTTTTGTTGTTGGCCTGATTTCCGCAAAGCGAAAATCTCTTTCAAGCCGCACACAAAGCGTTCAGCTAACACTGACTGCCGAAAGTTGTGCACCCTGCTACGCTTTTTTAGTCGTGGTTGCAAGAAGCTTGGCACTCGTAGCTTTTCCGGACTTACCTTCCATAGGCATTGGCTGAACGTCCCACTGGCCCGCATCCTGTCTGTCCCTAGCGACTCCTTGAGCTGCATTTCAATGCCCCACCTTGTGCGAGGAGTCTAAGCCCATAATGGGGGCCATTGATTGCATTCAAGCGCCAGATAGAATCATGTACCCGGAAGTCAGATTTGTAGTGAAAGGCAATAATGAAATCAAAATGTGAATGCACTTTGCATTTCCTACTTAGTTTGACCCTGTTAAAAGTACAAGGAAGTAGAAACGCTAGTCGGTCACCCCTTGGCATGCCAGCCAGCAAGGCAGCCAGCTAGCCAGCCAGTCACCCAAGCAGTCAGCTAGTCAGCTTCCTTTTAGCCTGAATGTGCACTCATTAGTTCTCATTTTGAAATTTATGTGGCCTCTGTGCAGCTTATTCCAGCATTTGAATGCGACGTGCCAACGTTCAGGATGTGGTGCATGGCGATGCGAGCATGATTTAAATACAGCTCTTGAAATTTGGCGAGGCGTCAGCACAGCTGTCAATGGAAGTGAAGATGAGATATATTATTTTGCTTAATTTCTTGTCTATTTTTACATGTTTGCAGTTTTGAGCTTTGCTGCAGCTGTTAGATTAAATACTTTTTCAAATTACAATTTCCAAAACGCAATTTCGTACTTTTGTTCTTTGTTGGATTTCGTATTCGCAATTTATATGCACTTTTGTTCTCAGCACTTTTCTTGCCTTTTTAATTAAACTGCTTCAACTTCATTCAATCATTTAATCGGCCATTCTATCATGATTGGGACAACAGATTCAGGTCGAGGCTAGGAATACCCTGACAGCTGTGGCTTATGCCAGACTTTAGGGAGATATGCCCACTTCTGTTGCAAGTTACAAAGCTCATCGACAAATGGGAATACCCTAGTTCAAGTTTAGAAGCCCTGCAGAGCTGTGCTAATAGAAATTTGGAACGCATCCGTTTGACAATGTTCGACCTTGTTGCAGAGCATTGATTTTATCAGAATTACCTGATGTCCTTGGCCCGAACAGTACAGTGAATACATATTTAGTATATACAATAAATACACACACACACACACCGGCAGCTTTAGGTGCACTTGTGTATATCTGAATTTTTTACGAGCTTCCGGCAGGCGGTTAGACCGAAATTCAAGCAACTGCATGTCTACCTGTGTGCTGACACTTGTATTCATATATGCATGTGTTTTCAGGAAGTATTATTAGGAAAGGCTCAATGTAACCTGTATATACAAAAAAAACAGTATGTTCCAGTTTAAATACTTACAAGAAATTACGACCTACTTCGCATAGATTTTAGTTTTATAATCTTTGAATAGATGGATTTGGAGTAGTTTGTATATGTTCCTCTTAGTATTATCAATTGAAAACTTTGTAGTAAGCTAAGCTATCTTTGAGCTGTTATCCTACAAAAATTCAGCTGAGGAAATCAATTGGAAGATGTAAATGCAGTTAAAGTCTGACTCAAGTGTTTGCCCATAATAAGTTTTTACGATTCATACGTAAGCGCTCATATCATATATATATATATATCTGGACTTCATATAGATAAGGTAAAATAGTTTGAGCTTTACCTTGGTGTCTGCAAATATCGTACATCACTTCAATTTACATTTTCTCTGGATCCGTGCATCTCTTCTGTGGCGATAACTTCACTAATATCGATAGTTCTTATTTATAGATATTAAGCATTCACACAAAATATCTAAAATAATATCGGATTGTAACTAGGTTATGCGACAACGAAGAACATCATTCTGTTAATTGGAAATTGCTGTGATACGCAAGAGAGCTGAACTCAAAAGGAATATCGATTGTATATATCTATTGCATAACAAATAGTAAGTTCACATAAAATAGCTTCAGCGCAAGTTCTTTTCATACATAAGTATGTTTACAGGTTAATATGACTCAAAACCCACCCGACATTGAGTTGGAAGCGATGCCGAGTACTTTCATAGCTTTGCCGTTTAACCCTACTCTTGAGTGGCACATCCATGGGCTTTACGAAAACCTAGGCACCCAAGCCGAGTCGCTCGATCATAATGAGGATAGCATTAGCATACAAAACTATGATGTGGGAGATTTTGTGACACTGATTGAGGTCGATTCGGAGACACAGCGCAACATCAACAAGTCCATGTCGAACTCAATTTGGGAGCCACCTGCATCGCCCGGTAATTGTCTGGGGAAGCTGGCCTGCACCATAGACATACTCGATATAACGCGACGCCTACTGACGACCGCAGTCGAGAACTGCAATCCGGGCGTCAAGCTCGACGAGAACCTAATGTACCCCATGGCCCAAAAACTGTCCCAAGCGATAGTCAGCCCGCTCGAGGAGAGCGGCGAAGGCATCGATTCGGTCATCTTCAGCCTGGTGCCCGCCATAGCTGTGCAGCGCGATACGGGCCGTGTGATAGCCTATGCTGTCGGCCAGCTGGTGGCACGTGGCAGTAGCAATGCTCAAATGATCATGGTCGTTCGGGGCTGTGCCCTAAGCGTACAATCGCGCCAAATTATCATCGAGTCCATATCGCAATCCCTGCTGCCAGTTAGTGAAAGCTCAATTTAGTAAATCGTTTCTGTGGGTATTTCTTCTTTGAATTGATTGTTTGATATGTTTTTATATATTAAAAGTATTAATTTTTCAGTTTTAAGTGACTCCTAGCATATTCTGCATTTTATATTACATCTATTCTATTATATCAAAATATCTCAGGAAGTGCGCTAAGACTTGCCGAAAGTTTCCCGAAGTTCTCTCTAAAATCATTCGAATTTATTTGTAAGGAAAATTTTTATTTTTATTGTTATAGAATTTCATGTTGGTTTTGCATTTTCCCCCTTTTCATTTATTTGAAATGGTTAATTAAATATATAAAATTAAAATAATTAAATAATTGTAATCAATAATAATACTCTAGGTCTATAACTGTTGAAGATAAAAGCTTTACCAAATTTTATTCTTAGGTCTGTCCATATAGTCGGTGCATATTGTTTTTCCTCAAGAGTCACGTCTCAATCAATCAAAAAGTACCAGAGCTTATCTCGCAGTTAGATTATTTCTGAAAGGTGAACTTACCAATTTGTCTGTAGCTATAAAGCCTCAATATTCGAGACTATTCCCAATTATATAACTCGAATCGGAATAAAAATGTATTTCGGGTTTGTTAGTTAATTATTCAGATTATTATTTATTTAATGCAATAAATTTCCTCTGTCGAGAGTTTTCACATAGTTTATTTTCGTTTACATATAAGTACGTTGTTTTCTGGTTGTTGTTCGCACATAACTGTATATGTATATGTATTATTTTTATTTTTTTCTTCGTTAAAATATTTCGTTTCGTATTATGCATTTGCGCTCTATTGTGGCATATATATATTTACAGTTAAGTAGTTGTAACGTTTTTGCTAATGCAGTTTTTTCGTATTGATTTTTGCATTTGCCATGCTTCGATTAGGGCGTCTGGCGATTATTAAGTTAATTAGTTTAATTAAGTAGATGTGACTAAGCTGGCCTCGGGTCACATTTTAATTAATTTTATGAAAAACACTTAAAGACTTAGAAATGTATTTTGATTTCGTTTTATATTTTATTTAAGTACATATATATATATATAGTCGCTATACCATCGACTTGACTTACGGCCTACAATGTGGCTCACGATTTAAATGGATGCTGGATTAAATATTTAGCTATTTAAATTGAGGAAGGAGCTCAATTAAAAGGAATTAAAAACGAGGAAGGGAAAGTTAAAACTTGTTTGTTGCAGCTCAAAGGCGGCTGACCGCAGAGACCGCAAACATTTGATACGTGTTTATTGGCAGAGGCCTTAAAATGAGCGTGAAGTATAAAAATCAAGCAACAACAAAAATGGGAATGGGATGGAACAACGAAAGATTGAGAGTGAGAGTGAGAGTTGCGGGGCCGCACGGGTTGCTGACCACAGTGTCGCTGCCTCATTTAGTTGCAGCTGCTTGTGGTTGGATTTTATTAATGAGCGACAGGTTACTCATACGCCCCGTGACGACAACTGGCGGGCGATGCGTATACGCACTGTATATATTTGTATGTTTATTTGTATTGCATATAATTAATGTACATTCGATTCTTTGGACTTTAAGTTCTTGCACAGCGACTAATTGCAATTAAGCATTTAACTCGTCTTTCCGCATATTAACTTGTTAGCTTTCCTCTTTCGCATGTGCAAGTGGCACGCGCAACATCAAAATAAAAGACAATGCGCAATGCCTGTTATTTATATTAATTTGGGAAATTTTATGGATTTCTGTTGTAAGTGAAAGCGTCATGCATATGTATGTGTTGTCTGCTCTTTTGTTTTCTGTTCTTGCACAATTATAAAATGGCGTAAATAAATTCAATTGATGCAATTCGCCTGCTGCTTACACAATGAACTCTTCACTCAATATAAATTTTACGAGATTTTCTGGCTGTTGTTCCGTAACATTTTAAATGCAATTTATTAGTATTTCGAATACTCTGCGCTCAACTCTTCCGTGCTACATATAAATCTATATATATTTATATAGAATTTGTAATATTTTTTCATGCCACTATAATCAATTAATTTACATACCAGCATAAAGTTGTTTTTTCTTTATATACATTTATCTTAATGCTAACGTACAAATTGATGCGAGTCTCTCAATCAATATATATATATATTTCTATTTTTTTCATAATTTTATCAATTATTTTATGTAAATTTTTGTGTTGTTTCGCACATGTTTTATGCCGCGATAAGAGCTAGCAAAATATTGCTGTAGTTCAAATGTATTTATGACTTAACATAACATAAATTGAGTCTGAGCCATGGAAAAAACGTTTTAAATATTTCATGGCATTTATTGTGGGCGTTACAACAGAGCACAAAGAAAGAAGCTTTTGCATTTTGTTTTTGGACAGCGCATTTTGAATGCAGTTTATTTTGCGAGAAATTTTAAATTATTTTTAACAGCTTTCAATTGATTTGGAAGCTTAGTTGCAAAGGTTTCCACTCTTATTTTTTAATAAATTGATTTGAGCTTGGAAATAAATGAACTATTGGGCAGGCAAGTGCTTCGGTTATTGAGAAATGTTTCAATTGCAATGCACAAAATTCAATCGAAGACAAACAAGGCAAAGGACATTTGATAGCCTTTGAATAATGCAGAATGCAATGCTATACTCTCTCTCTGTCTCGCTCTCTCTCTTTGAACACGCCCGTAAATATTTTCCAATGGAAATGCATATCAGTTGCCCAACTGAATGCGTTTTATTGCAAAATATCAAATATTATTTTTATTTCAATTGGGGCCTGGACTTGCTGTCCTTCCGTTTGTCCAAATAGCTATGCTTCGGCTGATAAGAACATCCTTGAAATTTCATTTGATGTTGCATAAATATTTATGTTTATGCATTTATGCAAACACACACACACAGACAGAGACTACTACCAAATGCCAAATCAGTTAAGTGTATAAATGCATTTATGTATATATATATATATATATATATATATATATATGTATATGCATATATATAAATACATTTATATCTGTATATAAGCACACACATATGTGTATATATTATGCATGTGTGTGTGTATACATACGCTCAGAGTTTAGGACTAGTTGCTTAGAGCTTGTAGTACTTACAATTTAGTTGCATTCTTTTACCATTACTGCCTGTCGATAACTTTTGTTTAGACTTTCTTTTATGGGCATTTTACTTATATAGAGTTAGCAGATAAAATCAACTAGATTACAATATGCACTCGATTACTTTTTATATTTCTGGCATATTTTTTTTCGATTTCGCTTCTGTATTATATTTTCTTATAAACGCTTGTTGGCTTCGTTTGTATTTATGTTTGCTTCGACTGCTAATTAGCATTTGCACATAGTTTTCTTTTTGAATTAATTCAGCTGCTTCTTGCCGGCACCCTCGACCTGTCATGTCCGTTGGGCCACGCCAATCAGGATAACACTCAGTAGCAAAACCAGAATGCACAGTGTGTATGCACGTGTGATGGGTGCCGATGACGTCACAGCAGAGGCCGAAGATTCTCCTAGAAAGTGAAATCAGAATGGAGCATTAGTTATAATATATGACATATATGATTCACATTCCATGTGGATCGTTAAAAATAAGTGCAGAGTCAACAGTCTTAATATCTCCTCTCATATCTTCACTCTTGTCTAATTTTTCAACTCTCTTCGCTTCTAACTGTTCGCCTTCGACTGTCAGTCTAGCTTTAATTCACTTCTCAGCTTGGAAACTATTACCTAAAATCTTGACAATTGTATAATAATATAACAATCGAAAGCTTCACAAGGCTAAGCAAGATTTTAACAACTTGCGACATTTTTCTGATTTTTAATTTACGTTCATTAGCCAACTCTGTATTATTTGGCTTATAGACATTGCAGCTATCACTTGGCTTCATAGAAAATTCCCTAAAAGTTCGCTTTCTGCTAGCATAGAAAAGCTTTGCCTATTTTATAGTTTAAGATATATGTATATATGAAAGTTTTATATTTTATATTATACTTACCATTTATAATGTTGAGCGTTACCGTCGCACTGGGACTGTTTGACGGGCTACAAGTGTAATTGCCAGTGTCGCGCTTCTTGGCCGACT
The DNA here is from genome assembly GCF_003285905.1 of Drosophila hydei. NCBI lineage: Eukaryota > Metazoa > Arthropoda > Insecta > Diptera > Drosophilidae > Drosophila > Drosophila hydei. Next base: position 1,444,700 of record NW_022045657.1, read on the forward strand.
CGATGATTAATGAGCCGATCTGAGGGTGTGCCATTTAAGGACGAGAAATGGAAATGCAAAATTTTATACAATAAATATATTCTTATGCAAAGAAAGAACTCTCTGAAGTAAAAGCAGAAGATAAATCGCAATAGAAATGTCAGGTTTGAGTAACGTTTATGGCAACGTCGGCGACACGTTGGCTAAATATTTAACGAGTCTGCGAGTCACGTTTGCTAAGAGGTCAGCTCTAATTTGCAACAATTCAACGACATTTGCCTTGAAGACGTCGTAGGGGCGTGGCTGGTATATGACATAAATGCGAGCAGTATGAAGTAATATTGTAATTTCGCTGATGTGGAACGCACAAGGACGCGCACGTGGGCAGAACACGGAACACGGCACACGGCATAGCCAACGCAATTTGAAATCAAGTGTAATTAAATTAAAATCAACAAGGGAACAATTGATAGAACTCACCGTGCTCTGTCCCTCGCCGCTGGCCTCTGGCAGATTGGGATCCAATTGCGTGCGATGGCGCCGTGAATCGGCGGCCAGCTGCTCGGTTCCGTGGTACCACATGATGAACGTCGGAGGCTCCAAGGCGCCCCGCACAATGCAGCGCAGGACGACATTGCTGCCAGCTTTGACATAGCGATCCGGTTCGCCGAGTATTTCGGTGCGAGGAACTGTAACAAATACCAAACGGCATCAGGCATACAATGACAATGATGACGAAGTTGATGTTGAAGATGATTACGGTGCTCATTATGAGTGAAACTCAATGGAAAATACGGCGCGTGTCTGTGTGAAATTGTGACATTGGCGCTAATCTATCGAATTAACAGCTGCCAGTCACGTCGCGCACGTAAATCTGAGCACCTTTGCGTTTGAAGGGGCGGCAGCTCGCGCTCTGCCAAATTCACTTTTCAATTTTTCACTTACTGATGCCATCAGCTACCCAAGCACACACACACGGGCGAGAGGCACGCACATGCATAACAAACTATGCCTGTTCTGTCAAAAAGCGAGTTCCAATGCTATAAAAAATACATTGGGCTTGCGTTCAAATTATTGCTACACACACAAAACACACAGACAGAAACACAAACATTTGCACATCACACGAGCTGTTTCTTGTAGACTGCGACCGCCCTGCCACGCCCACAGACTGGCCAACGGCGACGTGCGCTAGCGAATTCGGCAAAATCACGTATACGCCGGGTTTACACTGCTGTTAGACACACAAAACTGCGCAAAATGAATGTGCTGAGAATTCGCACAACATTCTGTCTGCACGCGTGTGTATATGTGTGTGAGTCTCTGGTTTGACACCAAAGTGTGTCAGCTTGTCAAAATCGTCGCGTTGCGCATGTTAGTTTTCCAGTTGCTTGACTGTTGCTGCGCTTCGCAGCTAAAAGGATATGCAATATTATTAGACACCGTCCCTTAGCCCCGAGCCGAGCTTTTTGAGCAAAAAATGTATACCAACTTCTCTGCAGCAGTTGCATATATTGAGTGCAGATTCGCTTTGAAAATTCGAAATATGAATTTGGGAATTGAATAAGAGGTCGAGTATCTAGAGCTACGCAGAAATAAGTCCTATTTATACTCCATTTAAAGTAAAAAACCAGCTAAGTTTTAAATTCAATCAACTCACGATTTAGTCGAAATTCACAATGCGTAATCCACGTTCAGTTGAAAGCATTTTGTTTATAACAATCAATCAGCATAAAGCTTGCGCAGTTAAAAATAAACAAAATTTAAATGAAACATGTTTTTGGAATCTTACCTGTAATATATTAACAAAGAGAAAGAGCCAAAATAAACAAGAAATTAAGAAATTTATTCTTAAATGCCATAAAAATAAATAAAAGCCCGTCGCCGTCTATGTGATAAGCCGCTATCAAAATGTCTTTCATTATAAAAATGGGTTTAGTGTAAAGTTAATTATGGAAGTATTCAAATTGGGGATTAACTAAGCGATAAGAGTCGAGAAAACCATGAAGCCACAGAGAAAGAGGGCGAAAGAAAACTTTCACAATTTGAGCTAATTTTCAGCTGAACAAAAGATAGAAATTGGCAAAGCGGAGTCAGAAGATTCGTGGCATAGTGTGAAACGAATTACAGCAACTTAAATTAATTGGGTTTATTGCCAAATGCTTTTAGGGAAATTAGTTGAGTTTGAAATGTGCAGCTCGGCTGGCTGCAGAGGCTGCGTCTGGCCGTAAACATTACGGCGGAATTGTCACTTTTGATGGCGAGATAAAAACCGAAAGCGTCAAAAGGAAAAACAGTTGACACCCAAACCCGCAGAGAATTGGCTTTGAACATACAAGATTAGCAGCAAATTAAATAAGCGGACGAACAGAGCCAAATTCTGTAAATGAATGGGAAGAGAAGCTGCGAGCTAAGCGAGATGAGCACAAAACAAATCTCATAAAACCAAATCTAGTTTGTCGTTCAATGATGCAGAAAAAAATAAATTCATTCATTTCGAATGACTGTGCGTGAGTGTGTGCGAGTGTCCGTGTGTGTGAATTAACGCACAATGGGCCGAAATTGAATCTTGCGTGTCAAAAGCTTTTCGGTCTCCTAACAAAGATTAAATAGATTCAAGATTTGTGTGTAGAAAAATAAAATTAAATTCAACAGATGTCAAAATTTGAGAAAACTACAAGACTTAATACCTTTCGTAGATACATAAGATTCAATAAATCGTGTCTCTGCGCCTTTTTTTGGCCATTGTGCTGCTGAAACATCAGCCAAATGAGCCGAAACCAAAGAAACTGACATTTTAACCAACAAGAAAAGAAAAAACAAATTCACACGCACACACGGTCACACAGCCACGCATTGGCATAACAAATTGACCGAAAACTACGATCCCATTACCCCAACGAGCCAATGGCCAAGAGGGCTCAGAAATCAAGCATCAGGCGAAAAGCAAACGGAGCCAAGCATAAAATACATTGGCAATTGGGCTAAGGCAGCCAGGACGAAGCAGGCGGCAGGCAGCAGGGAGCTGGGAGCTGGGAGCTGGGAGCTGGGAGCTGGGAGCTGGGATGCGGAAGAGGTTCGCAAATCGACAACATGCAAAGGGAGTTTTAGTCGTTTGCACAGACAAAACGATGCAATAAATACAAATTACATGCCAAGGCACAAAATCAAAAAACAAGCAGAGCCACAAAAAGAAAAACTGGACCAAAAAAAGGAGGAAGCATTGAGCAGCCGGGCAACTAGGCAACTAGGTGCTGCCGATAATGGTTATAGCTGATGAGAGAAAATGAGAGGGCGCCCAAGAGGGCGAGGAACAGAGAAGCCAAGTTAACAGCTAGACAAAGCCAATGCGGACCAAGAACGCTGTGCCAAATGACTGCAAATAATGGACCGCTGCCCAGTTTCTGGCCCCAAACTATAAAAATGGCTAGAAGGCTGCAGCTGTGATCCCTACCCTACTCTCTATCCCTGCTGCCCTACCCCTAGACAGCATCGCAGCTTCTCAGATCCATTGTGTGTGGAACGCATAGAAATCCTTTATGCGTTCAACTTGTCGTTAGATTAACGCAAAATGTGGCCGCGCATACATAATTTACCGCTCCCATGCCCCCACCAGCATCTACTTGCCTCCATTTAACTGCCACGCTCCACCGCGCCGAGGCACAGTTGTCCGTCAAGTCTTTTCGAGCAGTTGGCACGAGCTGCTTAAACGCAGAAATACCTGTTGGACGCTGCTGTTACGTTACACTGTAGCGTCCCGTTATTAGGCACGCTGGCCTATACACACACACATGCATATAGATAAACACACACATAAACACACTTGGGGGCAAGTGCTTAGCATACAAATTAGCTCAACCGGAAATGCGAAAATCACTTTTAGCAGCGCATTATCGAGTCTGCGCTGTGCATCCTGTGTGCACGCCATATCCTTCTATGGCTTCTCAGGTTTGGTTAGTTTTTGCTCGTTATCTTGCTCAACAGAAAAGTTTAAGTGTTTTGCATAAAATTATATTCAATTTGGTTATCAGCATGGAAATTGCATTAAGTTTTTTTTCTAAACAGCTGAAACTATTGTATTTTATTTATGCATATATTATGCATATATACAGCTTACTTATGTATCTATATATAGCAAAAAAATGGCTTTTAGAATTGAAAACTATTTAAAAAATATAAAATATATATATATATATATATATATATATATATATATGAAAATCTAACAGGATGATAACCAAGTTTTTGCATAATTATTTTGTTGGCTTTGTTTAAAAACATAAATACTATTTTTCCGATAATATATAAATAGAAATATATATATATATATATATTATACAAAAATTATACAAAAACTTGGTTATCACCATGTTAGATTTTCAATTTTCTTAATCTTTTTCAGTGAACACAATACGTGTTTAATATATATACTCTAAAACTAATGGCATATGAAACTTTAGTTAAGATAAAATTATATTTTACTAATAATAGTTTTGTATACCTAAATACAATTTCGGTTAAGAAATTATAAAAATGTTCTCGAACTGCTTTTGAGTTCATTCACTCCCTTTTTGGCAAAGGCATTTATTATCAATTACAAGTGAGCAATACACAGGCTCGATTCCAATTTTATTTAACCCCAAAGGCATATACACTGGTCATTTGTGAGTTAGTTTATGTGTGTGGTCTGAGGGTGTGTGCCTGTGTGTTTTGTGTGAGCAAACATGAAATTTAATTAACTTTTTTAGCCTGGGTCTTAAGTGCGCCTTTGTGTATGTGGGTGTGCGTGTTTGTGTGCTTAACAAACCCAAGAAGTGAAGCTCTCACAAAAGTTTTCTCGTTAAAAAACTTGGTCAAAAATTGCTCTGGTCAAAAAAGAGTTTTCAATGGAAATGCAGCGGGCACCGCAATTTGAATGCAATTTTGTGAGCAATTGCGAATGCAGCAGCCGCATGAAAGATGCAAAGATCTCCAAGCATGTGTGTGACCCATTGACCCTCCCGAACCGCTCTGTTGACCCCTCGGTGTGAAACTCTTCTTGGCTGTCTGGCTCTGTTCCTGTTCAGTTGTGCATAACGTGGCCCTGGGCCAAGGTTCAGCCACAAAACTTTTCAGCACAAATAAATATATATATGTTTATTTAAATATATATATATATATATATATATATATATACATTTATATATTTATATACTTCTATATTCTATATGCAGGCTTATATATGTATCTGTGTGTATGTCTTTATGCTTGCTTGACCTTTCATATAATGCCTTAATTGCATGCGCTCAATATGCGCTGGCTCGCAATAGCACAAGGACTAGTTCTAGGCTCTTGCTCATGTCCTTGTCCAAGGACGTCGTCACTTACCAACAACTTGCAGCTGCACGCGCGCGCTCACTTTCGGCTCGGTCGAGACCTGGCACTCGTAGGTGCCCGCATCCCGCGCCTGCACATATTTTATTTGGAGCGTCCAGTATTTATCTGGCTGCTTGAGGGCGAGAAAGCGCTGATCCGCTATGAACACAGCTCTGCAATGAAACCAGTTTTTTTAATTAAGTAATTAATATTTATAAGCAATATTATAGAGTCTATGGTAAATGATAAATTGGGCTGCGCTTAGATCCAACAGTTTGTCAGTCCATCAGAAAGTTAAACGTAACTGCGACATTGTATTAAGATAATATAAAAATATAGTAGAGAGAACTTAAATGAATCTTTCAGCTTCCACACAAATGGCGCACAATCAGAATGCGAAGCACAGCTTTTGCGATGCATGTTGCATGGGCAACACTTTTAAGTGACAGAGAAACAAAAACGACAGCAACAAGAACAACAGCGACAATAAATACAGGCCCACTTACGCGCTAAGCTCCACTGCTAATGGCCACTCAAAAGACACTCAAAGTTATTTAGTTGCGGCATTTAAACAGCGGCCAACTCATACTCCGGCTCCCTCTGTCTCTTCCCCTCTCTCTGTCGCCCGTTGCAACTACAACAATGTTGTGTATGGACTGTGTGCAGCAAACAACAATTGCAAAGCATGCAAATGAGCGGGTGGTTGGGTGGCTGCAGAGGGAAGCGGAGTGGGTCCACTGAAATAAGTTGCATTTAATGTCATTGTTGCAATATTTTTGTGCGGCGCTCGCTTGGAAATTTCCCTTGCCATTTGTGCAAAGTGCAAAAATGCTTCCGTCTCCAGTTGAAAGTGCAGCAACTAAAGCGTTCGTAGCACGCCACGCCCCCTCAGCCAAACCCAAACACACACATGCGTTGACATTGCTTATTAGGCACTCTGCTTCAAACTCTTTGCTCTGGCCTCTTCCTATCCCTCCTCTCGCTCTCTTTCGCTCTCCTGTCTGTTCCAGCCGGTACTTCCCCTTTGCACTAACAAGTTTTGATACTAAACCCAGATTAGACCCTTGCGTTTTGCACTCGTAAAACTCGACATTTTATGACTTTTGCCATTTCCTTTGCGCCCAGTCCCCGTCCAGCCCGCCGCTTCACTACTCTGCTTTCCCACTGTAGCAGTATTTCTTATCCAGATTTTGTAGTTACTTTATAATTTTCATCTCGTTTTTAAGTTTGCCCTGCACCGCTTGCCACTTTCCCCACATTATTTTCCATATTTTTACAACGTTCCATTTCCTCTCACTGCATTTCTTTGACTCTTGTCCGGTCTTTTAGACATTTTCTTAGCCAAGTGTCAGGAAGTGACCTGTAACAACATAAGTTTTTCATTCGCAGTTAATGTTGAGATCCAATAGGAGACAGAAAAAATGTGGCTTTTATAAAAAGTTTCCTCATGAAAAAAGCTTCTTTTTATATATAAACAGGGTTAAAAAAACGATCTACTCAAAGAATATATATATATATAATAAAACACTAAAAATTTACAAGCATATGTTGGTATATGAGATTGGGCTTCGTTTTTCCAAAAGTTTGCCTAGAAATGAAAAACAAAAACGATATGGAAAAGTTGAAGGAGCTTAACGTAACGATATTGTTATTATTTTAGGATAATAGCAAAGTTTTTAATGGTCATTTTTTATGAGCAGAGCAAAGGATTAGCAAGAGGCTGGATGTGAGACACCGGCCATTCAAAGATAATGTCAGCAGCAGACTTTAAAGCTGATATTTCACATAGACCATGGATTGAGTAGTGAATTTAAGATGTCAACTTCAATGAGTTCGACATTTTAATTGTTAACTATGAACATGTAAGTTTATTTATGGAACACTATGGAACATTTATGGAACATTATTATGGAACACCGTCTGACTGTATAGTTGTATCTCTCTCCTTCTCTCTAAAATTTAGCCTCTAAATAATATTATTATATACTACTTTCTAAATAGTATTATCTAAAAGATACTTCAGCATCTTTAGCTATATATTAAGATGCAACTTATGACAAAAATCGATTTTAGTTAGTCTCTAGACCCAAGAGTAAGTAAGAACTTATAACAGTAAGAGATTGCGTGTATAACTTTTGATATTATTATTATTGTAATATTTTTATATGATTAGAAAATACTTCAAGGCATCAAATAAAACACATTAAATATCAATCAAAGCAAATAAAACACCAGCAAAGTACAGTGAACTCTGCCTTGACTTGAGATATAATCCACAGCAGAAATTTCCATTCATCTGTCATATATAAATATTTGCCTTAATTACCAAGCATATGTTGCACAGTCTGTGGGCTGATTGTGTATTAAGTAGTCCCCCAGGTAAATAAATGACATGCATCCCAGGTGCGAAGATAACAGATAACAAGTAGTCAAGCAACACCTGAACATAATTACCCAAAGCCAGGACTGCTACAGAAGACGGGACAGGCCGAGCGTCACGCACTTGTATATATCGTTATATATGTGTATGAATATGTATATATATATATATATATATATATATACATATTTATATATATATATATATATATATATATATATATATATATATATATATATATATATATATATATATATACATACATGTGTATTTGTGTGGACATTGGGCCAAGTGCAAACAGAAGTAATCTATTGTGTGATGGCTATAAATTCAAAGGGGCTGCGTCCAGCGGACAAACAAAAGGCGCCAAGCACGTGACATTTATATGAAAGTGTAAACACATCATTTGAGCTATTATACAATGCACATTCCTGGCTGCAAGACGGAGCAGGACGTTGTTGCAACGTGACAGTGGCTAAAACTTTTTTCTGAAATCTATTTCCATTATGTGTGTGGGCTGTGCGATACTTGCGAAGCTCAGCAGAATAAGAAAACTTTCTAGATAAATGTGACATAAGACACTGGAGCAGGAAAGGACACGCACACAATCGACCCAGGACGGAAGTGGCTGTGCAGCGAAAGCAGACGGCGGTACACAGGAAGCAATCAGTAAGGACACTATCTGGGCTTAATTTCAATGGTCCTGTGTTTGCCTAGCATCAGCTGCAGCTGCAACTACCCTTCAGTCCGTCTAGCTGGCTTGCTCTCTATCTGGCTGCCAGTGTACCCATTCATATATCCTTGCTGTGTGGACACACTCATTCATTTGGGAGCAGCCATTCATCCGTTTGGCAGACAAACAGGCAGCCGCCTTATCTAATGTGAAAGGTTCATTGGTTTTACTTTTCTATCAAAGTAATAAGCTGGAAATGTTTCCACCCCGCACACAGCACACACAAACGTTGACTAAAACAGCAGGCAGTCCGAAAAAGAATAAAAAAGGAGCAAAAGAATCCTACTGGAGACGCAGACACACTTTGAAGTAAAGTTTTGCTGGATTTCGAGAAATGCAATGAAATTGCACACACTTGTGTTTCCGCTTCGCATGTCAGAGCATGAAAGGGCATCTCAAACACACACACACAGAGAGAAAGAGAGATAGATCTGTGCAGGATGCGTACTCGTACCAAACTGGCTTCATTGAGAACTCACCTGACGCAATGGTTGGCTTGTTATTGGACACACAGATTGAAATTGAAATACATGTTGCCACTTGGCACACTTCATTCAATTTACTGCAAATTGTTTTTGCATCACGACAATTTCAGAGCTTCAAATACGACAAGACTCTTATAAAAATACAAGCGGCGTTTCTCACTAATGCGAATGTATTCTCAACTATCACAAAAATAATACAAATGCTTTATCTTTCATCTGCATGAGTAAAGCAACTTTTGTCATGGCGTCTCTGAAGTCTATTTTGCATTTTAAATACACTCCGAGTTTTATATAAAATTTTTATAGATTAGGTCTACTAAACTACTCGATAGTACAATCATACCAAAGAGTTTTCTTCATGAGTAGTAAAGAATCATTTAAGTATTTAAATTTTTCAAGCTGATCAACTTTGCATTTTAAATAATATTAAATGTAACTTAAAAATCAGCTTCCGTTAATAATAATCTGAATTTGAATTTAAGTATAATTGCTATGCTAATCTTTTAAAAATATCTCTAGCTCATCTTATAAAATGTACATGTTATTGAGATAATTTCCGTCAATGTTATTGAGATAATTTCCGTCAAGCACACTTGCCTAATAGGGAGTTTGCGTATATTTTAACACACAGAGGAAAGGCATTGCCAAGGACAGACAGTTTGAACTTAGCAAATGGCTCATATTGCAGATTCATCAGTATTCAGATGCCCAAGCGAATCGCTGTGAACAATGCAGTAATAATTATGAGTGCTGCCAATACCTTGACTTGAACTGACTTAATATATTCATAAGCCGATTGAATTGCAAATGACTTTTTGTAATGAATATCAGAGCTAATGCATATATAAATATCGCCTTTTGGGTGTCAATGTCAGCAAATAATCATTTTGATAGCGCATTTATATGGCACACGCATAAGAAAATTTGGTAATTAAATAGCTGAGACTCAGTGAAAGCATTTCGAATCTTATTGTGGAGTCTGAAACTGACAAACGTTTCTCTACTTGGCCTACCCTTCGTTAATTACCTGTCGACCGTGAGTATGTGGCCATCACGTAGACGAATCCAGGATACTGATTTGTTGCCAAGCTGCTTAACCTGTGTGAAAGAAATAAAAGGCATTCATCAAAAGGCGTCAGAATCAATTGAAGCTGTCAATTATATTTAAAATAATGTAAAAATCTTAATAAACTGAAAATATGAGCTTGAGTTTAAGTGGTTTAAAAATAATTTAGAGTTTTAGCTTTTTCCTGATAATTCATTGCTATTCATTTATTATATTTAATGTGCATTTTATTGAATATTTCATAATTATATAGCATACTTTTAGGAACCAACTGCATGAAAGGGTCAATACATTTGACTTCAAATATTGCCAATTCAAAGAAAGTTCCCGAGGCAGATCTAATTACTTGTCACAGACCCAAAGCACAACTGACAGTAATTAAAGAATCAAACATTAAGTTTGGAGGTTGGGGTTTTGTATAGAATCTGTCTGGGTAGTAATTGATCAAGCCACAGCAGGACACACCGAGAGTAAATTAATGCGCCAAAGTGTATGCGAGGCTTAGCAAACAAAGCACAGCCACTGGAACAACATTGAAATGTAATTAAATACTCAAATGTCCATGAAACTTATCAAGCAGGCAGCACAGACGGAACTAGCACTCTGCCCCTCAGATATTATCGAAATGTGTCGCATTTGGTAAATCTAAAATGCATTTAGAGCACACACACGTAGTCGCACACACATACGCACACATTTGCGACTAAATTTGGATTTGGAATTTACATGGAAATTATTTTGTGCATTCAACACTTTGGCATTGAATATGCGAACAGGCCGAGATGCCATTACAACAATCTGGCCGGTAATTTGACTGTAATGGACTTATTTGGGCACTAGCTACCAGATTTAATTATGGTGCAAATATTGTCTAATTAAATTCATGTTGCATTCGATTCGTACCTCATCTTCTCGAAAGCGTTGTCTCCCAGCTGGGAAGTTCAACGAGTATAAAGCTACACTTTGAGCAAGGGGGTGGCAATACAATAAGCTGATGCTTGGAATACTTTAAATAACCCAATTGCTACCTGAACGTAGTCAAAGCCTGCACTCATCATCCTTCAGCTGACATCGGCAGAAGGGAGCACAAATTTGAAAGGAGCTCGGTCAGCCTGTGCCTTGTTAGCTTGCTGGCTCGTCTTGTTGTGTCGGCAGGAGGCATAAGCTCGCTCAACTGTGCCACTTAATGCGGCAGCTGAACAAAGAGCCGCATGCAACGCACTCCACAACGTGGGACATCGAGTGTGAAGCGAATGCGAGTGCCCATAATTGACAAACATTGAGATACGAGCTTTTCATTCTTCCTTTCAAATTGAAAGGTCTATGGGATTGGGGGCATGTGGCAGCTGCCTTCGGCGTGCTGGCACTTAATTGACCAAGACAACGAATAATTAAAAACTTCTTTTTGTTAAATTCTACAGCACAAGATGCTCTTCAGCCGTACATTAAATATATGCCTCAGTTTGAAGTGCCAGCAGCTGCTTGGCACACGATTAATGGCCAAGGCCACATTTTCTGTGCTAGCCGCACAAGAATTTGAATATCGTTTTGCCTTTGACCTGACGGCCAATTACGCTGGCTACTCCGGAGACAGGACGCACTCCGGACACCAGAATGGCAAAAATTAATGGCCTTGTTCGTGACATAAATGCGACTGGGCGTGATAATTATAATTTGTTAAAAGGGGCACAGCCCGTGGAAGATATTTAGGATATCAAGGCACATTTAGCATCTGAAAAGCATGATGATGTTCGATTCAATGAATCGCTTTACTTAAGGAGAGTGTCAAATAAATATCTATGGCTCTCTTAATATAAATTCAAAGTTTCTATGAGTGGCACACTATAAAGAGTTCCGATTAGACAGCTGAGAAGACTTGCTATAGATTGTGTTTGAGTAGATTGGACTGCTTTATCACATATAGCTAGACTAGAACTATTAGACTATTAGAACTAATACAGTTTGTGCTACTGATACTACAGTTCTTAAGTATTAAAAGAACAAATCTTCAAGTAATCAATTGTTCGCTGAAAGCGGAATTTAGTTTTTAATTAAGGCAAATGTTTTTTCAGTTGACTTCAGTTCGATTGCAGCTCAGATGAATGCTGGCCTCCGGTCCACTGGGACATTATATCATTTGCTGAATTTGGACAAAGCACGTAGTGCCATAAAACTAATTTGTGTAAATTTAATTTGGGCTTACGGTTTCGTCGGCTTGTCGGTGGCCGCAATACAATATTTACAACTTCTAAGCAAACAATTTGCATGTTTGGCTGCCTGTGGGCCAGCGTTGACCTTTAAACACCTGCGCAAACACTGAGAACCCGCCCCTGGCGGCCCTTCACGTGCCCGTCGGCATAAATTGGTGGCATTGTTTTTCAGCTTTGTGTTAAATACACGACGCGGTCACACCTCATGGCCGAATGCCTCGAGTCGTTCGGTAAATATTTACGCAATAAAATTTAATGTGTTTCCTATGGACGAGATGTTAATGGCCAAACTGAGGGCGGCTGTTGGCGGCGGGCCACACTGATAATTACAAATAAAAACATGCACGCAGCACTCCAGCACGCAATCCAAGAAAAAATATACAAAACATAATAAAAATCAAATAAAGCAAACCACAAATTATGGAAATGCGAATGAAACTAAAATAGAAACAGTAAAACCAATTAGGCTGCTCGACTTACCCGACAGGGCAAATAGGCGTGAGTGCCAATCTGCGTGGTCACATTCGATGTGGCATAGCCATCCAGATAGGGCTCCACCAGGACAGCAGTGGCCGACAAGGCGCTCACCTCTGGCAGCAAGGATGACACTTGAGCCGCCGGAAAGGCAAGAGCCGCTGACGAGGATGCCTCCACGACCCGCTCATCGAAGCCGGCTGTGACTGCGGGTGGAGCAGTAGCCGCTGCTTTCGTCTGTGGATGCGATGCTGAAATTGATTTGGGACAGAACCGAGAAAAAATATATTTATAAAAGTTGTATTCTTGTTAATCGAAATGGCAATTTGAGCTACGATTCGGGCGGAGCCTTTGTCACGTACAGAGCACACGTGAGATAAGCGTATCAATAGGTGTGTGATTAACAGCATGTGCGTGGAGCAGGTGAGCCGTGGGTGGAGTTGTATTATTGGATGTTGGTTCGTGCTACATTAAAGTTGCATGAAAATAGCTTAACAACGATTTGCCACAGCTGCTCAATTGCTTTAACGCAGATTTCGGAATATTTGATATTCTATGTGTAATAAATACTGAGAAAGACTTTGCGCCCATAATAGCATAGAAAGATATGGATACTGGAGCCGAAATTCTTGAGGTTCTCTTGAATGGCAAAATAAAGTACTGAAAATTCATCATAAATTTGATAACTACTTATTTTGGCCTCTACAGGAAAGAGTATACCATTTGCAGGGCTCTTTCTATTTGACTATAATTACTAATAAATATACGTTTATCAGCAAACGAACTTCACGTTTAAATCTTAAATAAACTCCATTAACTCATATATATAACTCTGCTATATCCTCAATAAATCAATGCAATTAGTAAAAGATATTGCTTCTATCCTAGTCAATATTTTTGACATAAATGAATACATAATTTTGCGCCCCGTTTTATGCGCCAGTCGAAATTGACAAACTGCGTTCACTGCTTTATTAAAACCTCAATGCCACTGGCAGCAACAGCAACAACAACACTAACAACAATGTCAACAACAACAACAACAAGAAGAAGAACATTAATTGACGATGTGGCAAATATGCGCATGACGCTTATTCACAGAGAGCCCGCAGCGCGTCACCTAGCAAAACCGCCAAGTCAGCAAGGCAGACATGAGGACTTGCCACACCTTCAAAATCACACATACACAGACACTGACGCAAACACATACACAGCTAGCGACTGCAGGTGACGCGAGATGGCGTGCTTGTGCTATTGTTTGGTGGCGACTGTCAGTTTTTGGTTTCGAATTAATCAACGCCGTTTAAGTGGCTTCCACGCGTCGTCACCACTCAGCAGCAGCAGTAGCAGCAGCGGCAACCACCCACTACGCTGGTGATTTTTGTGCTGCAAAGTTTTTTAATGAATGGCGTTCATTAAAATTGATTGTTGTTTGCAGCATCGCCACAGACGATGATTTGGCAATACGCACTCAACCACACTCAGTGGGCCCTGTCCTGATGCTTGGATTGGACTGGGTTCAGGGCTCAGGGTACAGAGCTACGCATGTTATTGGTTGAATCGCCAATTAACTAGCAGTTGCTCCAAATGAAATGTTTAGCTACGTCCACAGTTCGCCTCGTGCTGTATTTGACTTTAGCTTTGACGTACGCAGAGCCACTTTACGGCATAAATTAATTTCTTGGTAATACAACGCGGCCTCCCATTGGGACAATTCCGTTTTGACTTTGACGCTTCTGCCGCCTGCCGCTGACAGTTTCAGTTATTCGCGTTGTTTATAAATTTGCGTATCGCTTAATCGATTCTGCAATTGAAATTGGAATCTGCTTTTGCCCTGACCCCGATGCGCAGCCAGTTGGAAATTTTTGGAAAAATATCGCCAAAAGGGGCAAAAAAAATATGATTTTCTATCAGTTTGGGGTATTTTCTTTTTAGCTTCTTTGATTACATGTTTCGAGCTGTGCACTGAGGCAGGAATTAAACTTAATTGAAAATAAAAATATGTCTAGAAATAGATTTACAAAATAAATATTTATTTCAATGATATAAATATAAATAAGACAATTCTATTCAAATAAAAACGTTAATATAAAAAAGTATAAAAATAGATAGAAATATTTTATTTTGTGTGGGATTAAACTTAAATATGGAAATATGTGTAAATAAAAGATTAAAAATAAATAATATAATAAAAAACTATTTATATATTTTTATTTTAGTATTTAAACTTATCTATTTTTCATATTAAAATTATTTTTATATTTTTTTTTTGAATTAACTTTTTTTTCTTATAGTACTTTTTGCATATATTTTTTTTTATTTTATTTTTTGTAATATCCCTATTCTCTTCTAAACAAAAAAATTGTTCAAAAATGTTCAAGCAAGCAAAACAGAAAATAAAAACAAAAATTGAAAACAATATGCAAAATCGGCTAAGAGGCATACGTTTGGGGCACGCGGACAAATGATTTGATCCGAGTTTGTGCCCCAATTAAAAAGGCGAATGAATTTGAGTTTGACAACTCGTACGTCAATTTAATTGCTGTGTCCCTTTTGATGGGCGACGGTGACGCTTGACGTCAGTCAATTTAAGTGCAGGCATAGGAGCGGATGGCAGGGTGTTCAATGTGGCGGATATGTTTTGCTCATACACGACTCTCAGTCAGCCAGAATGGGAGACCTGCCCGAGGCACTCGTCTGTACCAGAAATCAGCAATCATTCCATTTTTACCTATTTTATGCCTGTCAGTGGCAGAGTGTGCAGCCCTACGTATGCGTGAATGCATGTGTGTATTTGTGTGTGTGTGTCTGTGTGTGTGGCATGTGACTGTGGCACAAAAAGTAGAAGCAGAGTTGGCGTTCGCCGTAATTGACAAAAGGTTTCATGCATCCAATGCCATTGCCAGTGCCAATGCTGTATCGGTGAGTCCCGACTATCGCCTTTGCGGCGTTGACAAATAGACGCACGAGTGCCTGCATGGCACTCACACACACACAAACATACACCCCATGGGAAACACACATACACGTACGCCCACATTTGGGAGTCGCTGCAATCGACACGGCAAAATTGAAGGCGCGTTGAAAAGATCAAAGCCATTCAATTGTCATTGACAAAAGCTGGAGAATTCGCCCATAGAAGTGTAGGGCGAGGTGGGGCTGACTAGAGGCGGATTTAGGTGAACGCGTGGCATCAATACGGGCTGTCGCTATTCGGTTGAGCGACAGGAGCAGCGTGTGATTTGTCAAAGTACAACACAATTTTCGACCTGCCCTTGGGCCAGCTTGCACCCAAACAATTTTCAGAGGCTTTGCTTAGGTTTTCCGGAAAATCAGCTGCTGGTAGTTTCCACAGCACAGCTGTCGATTCTTTAAGGGACGAACAGTCTTGAGATTTGGGAATATATGACAATTGAAATTGAGGATATGTGAACTAAGTAAAACAGAACAAGATAGGAAGACAATAGAAATTTTAGTATTACAAGCAGCTACCCTAAACAATGGGCAGCGCTGATATTCCTTTTAGTCATTCACAGCAAGCAACACATGCATACTCACGCACACGCTCTGCTTACTTCGCAGTTAACGGAGCGACTGCGCTTATGGATTTTACTATGTAGTTTAATAACTTTTGTTTAATAACTATTGTTCTAGACTTCCATTCATTCATAATGACATCTAGATGTGGCGACTTGCTTAAGTGTTTAGTATATGAAATACGTTGTTCGCAAACAAATACACATAAGGAAAGAGGTATCCAAAGTCCAATATGTTCAAAATCTGAGTATTCATCATAGGAATCCAAGTAATAAAATCTCCAGCTGCTGTGGCTATCAAATAATGCGCAATAAAACTAATCAATGTATCGATTTAGATCGATATTAAGGAAAGAGGATGAGCTATCGAAAAAGTTATCGGACGGCGTATAGCATTAGTCTCAAGCTTTTCTGGCTTACGGACGGAGGGAATGAAGGCAGATAGACGGACAGACTGACGAACAGAAGAACAAAGCTTGATCGAGCCAGTTCACCGTCTTGAGGTCTGCCTCGCTTCCTGCTGGCATTTGTAATTCAGTGTTCAGTATGCAAATAGATACTGAAATTCCTTACAAATTAATTGTAAAATTATATATTTTTTCGAAACATAAAACGTTTCTTGATGAAAATAAATATCAAATTAACTTTTTAGTATACGTTAAGGTGACAGTGCTCATTCATAGTGTAGAAATTTGTATACATAAAGACACGAAATTCGAAAACAATATTCAATTCTCTGACGGGTTGAAGGTGAGCATGCAGAATGCATTTAGCAAAGGGTATTCAATGAATCACTTTTGGTTTTAGTTAGCGAATTGAAGATGTGCAGCCCTTGCTGTGGACCTTGCTGCGGACCGTGCTGTTGTGGACCTTGTTGTGGACCCTGTTGTTGCGGACCCTGCTGCGGCCCGTGCTGTGGACCCTGCTGTGGTCCATGCGGAGGCTGCGGCAATAGCTGTGGCAGTTGCTGTGGGTCATGCTGCAGCCCCTGCTGCAGTCCATGCTGTGGACCTTGCTGTGGAAAGTGTGGACCTTGCTGTGGACCATGTTGCGGGCCCTGCTGCTGTCCGTGCTGTGGACCCTGTTGCGGCTCGTGCTGCGGTCCTTGTTGCGGTCCTTGTTGTGGTCCTTGTTGCGGCCCATGTTGCGGCCCCAAATGCTAAAACTGGGCTTGAGTCAGCCATTTAGCCACTTAAATTCAAGTGGATCGCACAATTATTACCATAAGTTCAACATAACCCGTTAGAGAATTGATATTAAACAGCCACACTTCGAATAATAGAAAAAGATAGCCTTTAAGCTAATGTTTGTTATTGCAAAATGTTTGCGAAAGGTAAACTAAGTGCAGCTGCAGAAATTTCCACCTGCACGAGAGAAAATTTGTCAAATAACGAAGAGCATGTAAAGTGGGAAAAGCTAGCCGCATACTCGCACAAATCGTATGTTGTTTTAGTGAGAAAAACACAGAGAAAAAGAGAGAGGGAGAGAGAGAGAGACTGATGTGGACCCTCAATATGCTGCTAATTGTATTCAAGCATCATCTCTTAAGGTTGCCTTCGAAGAGCTGTTTCCTTATTGCTTTAGTTTTCTTCAATCTAGCTCGTAGTGGAATTAGTTTTTGAACTGTAAGCTCCAGTACATATTAGACTATATTCCGTTTGCATAACGTCGCTGAGATAAGACAAACGGCTTCTGGCAGTATATTAATGAACACCAAAAAAAGAAAAAGAGAAAAGAAAAGATGAAACAATTTGTTGCTGCCGTCGTGTGTTTAGCTCAGGTAAAAGTTGGTCATTTAAAAGTTATATGAATTAGTACACAAAACTTTGTGTACGAAAAATTAATTAAAATATCAATTTCGGCAACACGACAGGGCCAGAACACGACAACAAACAACACACACGCAGAGCAAAGATTCGCAGGCGAAGTCGACGATGGCAACTATAAGAAACTGTGAGATGCTCTGACTCTTATTTCAAGTATTCCGCATAACCGGATGTTATTTACAGCTGCTGCAGCTGACACAACTTTCCATACTTAAATTAAACATTTTACACTGCAGATATAGACATACTCAAGCACACACACATACACACACGCAAGGGGCAGGAAAAGTTTAAATAAATGCTTGTTAAATGTCGCAAAATGGCCCGCAGCCTTTTACGGCACTAACTAAGTAACTTTGTTCGACATTCTGCGGCAGTTGCTTAACAATTTCACTGAAAATGCCCCAAAAGCATTTCCCAAGCAATACCACACACACTTTGTATATTTAGCTGCTACAGATACGGCTAGCTATAGACACAGGCCCAGCTACAGATACATTTGCAGCTGGCCGCGTTGTCGACTGGGTCCAGCTACAGCGAACTTAATTAGGGTTAATTAATGTTAGAAAAACACACACAAACCGAGAAAGCAAGAGAGAGACAATGAGATAGAGAGAGTGAGAGTAATGTGTGAGCGAGAGATATTGACTAACGACAAATTGGCATACAATTTACATTCGGCTGCAGCAGCTGAAGCAGCCAAACCGGAAATGAGTTTTCAAAAGGCCGGAAGGCAGCAATTATGCGACTTGCTTTGTGCTTCTCTTCTCTGGCTCGCTTTTGCACTGTGTAATAATTGCTCTGGATGCCGACATTCAGCCGCGCTTGCATCGCATACGCTTTTCCTGCTTGTTATTAGCTAGTTCATGCATGGTTCATATCTTTTTTGGGCCACACACAGCAGTACAGGTCCAGCCTAAAATTTGCTAGCTATGTATTTGCATATCATCATCGTACGAAAACTTTCGAAGAAAAGTAAAAAAAACTCGTGTGTGTGCTTTGTGTATGTTAACGCCTTGTAACGTGGCAGATCCAATTTGAAGGCACGCCTCCTCCCTTTCCTATCTCCCCTATCCTTTGGCCTTGCCTGTCAGCTAGGCTTTGGCCTTGTGCGTCGTGTCATTGGGCTGGCTCGTTATGAATGGCAGGCACCGTAGCTCACTTAATCTCTGCTTATACACGTTGTTTGTATTTTATTTTAGCTGCAGTGCAACTTGGGCCCAAAATTCTACAAGACACAGGCCCAGATAAAAGCTATTGATTGAGTGCAGAGCCGAAAATTGGTCTGTGAAATGCAGATCAAACACATTGAGAGTTGGGTGTAGTCAACAAGAAGACGCTCTGATGTGAGCCTTAAATCGTTATGCCTCTTAAAGTGAAATATATGTATATGAATACTTTAATATATCAGACAGAAAGAAGGTATATTTGATGTGAGCAGCTTATTTAGGCAATAAATAGCACATTATTTAGTCGTTTCTTAAGTCTCTATAAAATATGTCTAATATGACTAGAACTACAGAAGTTTATGCTCAGCTAGTATGTGTATACACATATATATTTTATGCTATCAGATATTGTCTCGGTTGCCGTGCGACATATATTGACCGTAAGGAATGCTCAATTTTTACCCATATTAGGTGAGCCTATTGCAGTATTTAAAGACCTGTCAGAAACAGTTTTTACTTACTTTTTGATACATAATATATTGGATGTATTTTTCCACAAATTAACTCAATTTACACGATTAGCACGTGAAGTGGCCTATTTTGACATATTTTTTTTAAATATGACAAAAATCGGAAAGGATAGATAGAGAGAGGGAAAAAATGTTGTTATGACAGCCATAAATATTTGATATGTGGACCAAGTACACGTACATAGATAGTGCGTTTTTTATGCATTAGCCGCTTTTAATTATGCCTTAAATAAACGCAATGACCAATGTTTGGGTTTGTATTGCAAACAACATGGCCAGCTGCAGTTGACGCGCTCTGACAAATTTTATGCATAAATAAATAAATAAATATTTGCGAAAAGCCACAGAGATATGCACACTATGTGCGCCATGTCGTCAACTAAATATATAATAAATAAAAAATAGATAGTGAAAACAAATATGCATTAAAATTTCTGTCAGCCATTAGATCACGCTTAATAGACCCTAATAGTCTGCGGCCTACAATTATGCGCCTCGCTGCTCGCCCTTGGAACTTCGAATCGTACATGTATTTTACGTTTGACGCGCTCTGGTTAAGTTTATTTATTATTCCATTTATTCCATTTAGTTATTAATTATGCAGCAATTTATGTGCTTATCAGTTTTCACCCAAAATTTGTCAGCCTTTACCACACGTGCAAAACGTTTACCTCACTCCCACACAGAGAATATGCATTTAGCTCTTGGTTTCGTTTCTCACAGCGGTTTCTGTTGCATTCGCCGGTTTGACATTTGACGGGGAATGCGGTTTTCTGTGTTTATATTGATTAAACACTAATACACTAAAAGCATTTCAGCTTCCGCTGCTCGATCATTTATTAAACATATACCACACAACAAATGGACAATTGGTTTGAATGCTTATCTTTAACATAAGCTTTAAATTCTATTATTTAATTTTTTATAGCTTGAATCGATAATTTTTCAGCTAAGCAAGCCTTAAGTGCTTAGCTGAAAAATTACCGATAAATGTATAAAATAATATTATTATTTAATATTATTAATGATGAAAAAATTAAAAATCATAACTTAAAATCTTTTATATAGTTACAGTTAATTTCTCGGTTATTAATAAAAATGAAATTGAAAGCAAAATACAAAAAAAAAAAAAAAATAATTTGAAGACCGTAAAATAATATATGAATTATTATTAAAAAAAAAACTATATCATATCAACATAATAATATTAATGATAAAATTAATAGAATAGAAAATAGTTTAAAATTGTATATAAATGTATATTATTTCATGACATTTAAACCCATAAAATAATATTTCAATTATTATTAAAAATAACATTAAAAGAAAAATACAAGATAGGATAAGCTAAATATAAATTAAATACAATAATAATATTATTTGGAATTGATATTTACTTAGCACACATTCCATTGACCAGATGCCGTTGGCAGACATACTCAAATTCAAACTGTAATTAGCTAATTAAAATGCATGTACAAATCCTGGGAAAGTTGTTGTAATGGCTATTTATGTAGCTGTTGGTTGTATCTTGTCTGTTGCATAATGAATGCAGCGAAATGTTAATTTCGCGGCTGTGTCACAAAAACATATTGGAAGAGAACATTAGTTTTCAATTTGCGAGCACAAAAGTTTTGTGTAACATTTGCTGAAAATTAACAAACTATAAAATTCTGTATAAAGCTTATGATAATGTTTGGCAGATTTAACAATTGAACAAAAGGCTTTGTTTCCCGGCGAATTAGCCGAGCGTTATGCAATTTCATAATTGACATTGACTTCAGTGCGGCAGATACAGACGCATTACTATCTATCTAACTTGCTCTCACTGTTGCTATCCCCCTACAAGCTAGTACGTGCTAAGCCCCACCTGTGGCTATATTCATCCATCATTAGCTGAACACAAAAAGGATTTTATGATGCGGTAATGGGGACATAAAAGCACGCACCTCCATTCACCGACCGCTCATATGGAGGCGTCATTCATACTTTTTTCACTGTTTTATGCCTTTTGAGCAAACAAGTTGACGTATTTTGAAGCTAAGCTCAGGCACATATACGCAAACGGACATAAACTGTCGCCCGCTGCCTTTCACACACATTTTAACTAAGCCACAACTTCTGCAACGTGTCATTCAAGCGACTCGTATAGTCGAAACTCCCCGACCGCCCAACCACAAGTTCCTCATAATGTGCATGGAACCACTTTCAGATCCTTTGCGATTGCTCTCCAGCTACTGACTTTTATGTACCCTACACCATTTAAGAGAGTTGACTGTTGCACACGGTACAAAAATACTGAAAGTCTTCAATGCTCATCTTTGCTGCTGTATTAATAATCAAATATCTCTGAGAATACTTGATACTTTGATTCCAATAACACGTTTTTAAGCTCGAATAGTTTACAATCGAAAGGTTGATTAGTGAAGCACAAAATGTGCATAAGAATCTCGTAAGGGATTATTAAATTTTTTTCTTTAGAATTCCTTAGAATTCACTACAGAGCATCACAGAGTTGTTCACACTTTTGCGCACTTTCTTTTTTATGAGCTTCTAGATAGGTGATATTCACACGTAGCCGCCTGGCTTTGGCCATAACTCAACGCTACGTTGCATAATTTAGTTTTCTACGCTTAATACAGTTTTACGGGTATTGCGCTGTAGCATGGGCAACCCTGCCCCGCTATGCTTCCAATCGAGCGCTAGGAGCCAGGAGTAGCGACAACATCGTCGGATGCTTGGCAAATACTTTAAAACGCATAAAAATTCCAACACGTCGTAAACTCGGTGCTTTTAACAACAGACGCCCCCGACCGCCTCATTCTCCCCTTGCCTTCTTGTTGCTCAGTACAGTTAACAGCACAACAGTCGGCAATCAACTATATACACACTCACAACAGACACACACACCTACACACACACACACGCAACGCAAGCGTGGCAGCTCGCTTTGTTGCAAGTCATGCACATCAGGTGAAGTTGTTGTTGCTTGTTGCTGATTGTTGTTGTTAACTGTTGGTTGTTGGTTGCTGGTTGCTGGTTGCTGGTGCTGGCCTCTCGTCTCACCGCGTCAGGGGCACCTTGTCTGTTCCGCTGCAGTTAACCTGCAAAGTAGCGCAATTTGTTGATAGCAGCTGAAATTTCATTTGCGAACAGTTTATATTTTTTATGCCATCTAATGATGGAGCCGCCGACAAGTGAACTCGATGTGCGAAAGTGTAACGTGTTCTAAACACGTTTTGCGCCATGTTAAAAAAATAGTAATAATAAAATTCTTTTTTATGTGTCAATTATGCGCAGTGCATATTTTTTAAAGACACGCGCCGCATGCAACTATCCTGCGAATAACTCTGAAATAATTGCGAGACGTGTGCAGCAAGCAGACACTCAGAGTT
Source organism: Drosophila hydei (assembly GCF_003285905.1). Taxonomy (NCBI): domain Eukaryota; kingdom Metazoa; phylum Arthropoda; class Insecta; order Diptera; family Drosophilidae; genus Drosophila; species Drosophila hydei. Next base: position 1,467,838 of record NW_022045657.1, read on the forward strand.
GAGTGTTGAAAAAGAGCTGCGACATACTTTAAGCAAGTGTGTCTTTTACTATATGCTATAGCATCAATTATAAAGCCCTTGCTCGAATAAGTAAGAGTGTATTCGACACAGGGCTATTACTTCACAGTTGTAGACCTTTAAACCCGTGTACCTTGCTGCACATTTAGATCTAGAACGCTTAATAGAAATTCGCTTTTAACAAATACCAATCAGTACTGCCTTACGGTCCGATAAGTCTCGCTTCTTCTTATGTTTGCAGCACTTGTCGGGGCGCACCTGAGTTTAGTTTTGGGCAGGGCCACACATTAATATCACTTTACCTCAATCTGTCCAATTTTCCAATAAAACTCCAGAAATCTGAAAGTTGCAAGCGCTTTAAACAGCAATGACAAGCCGTAAGCCAGGCAACAGCTTCATGTTGTGCGGCCTGTGTGTGTGTCGGTGCTGGTGTGTGGCAACAAAACTGCCTTTTAACTTTTACATAAAAACAACGCAGCCGGCAGCAGTTAGTGCAGCTGAGCGCCAGGACCCAGTAAAGGATGCAACTTTCAGCTGCTAAACGAAAATATAAAACACTTAACTCGTCTATGCTGATGCTGGCGTAGACTCACTCAAACTGTGGAACGCTACGTGCCAGAATTGCCTCAAACCAAACTTAAGCACACACAACAGATACACACACATCCACACACACCACATGGCTCAAGCTGAGTCTGGTGACGCCCTACAGCGGCAACAATTTGATGGCACTCTGCGACGACACTCTGGCTGCGGGGAACAGCCCTACGATGAGGCTATAGCAGGGGTGGGTGGGCAAACAAACAAGAACAAGAACGACCGGGCAGTTACACTCCAGACACTGGCCCCACCCGTTGGACTGGCTGTAAATTTGGGTCAGTTTTTGGCAGCAGACAACAGGCAGCAGCCAAAATGCTGCTTCATCCGGCTGCCAATAACAAACAGTGGCAATAGGTCAATCAAATAGACCCGAAAACTACAATTTCTACTTTTATTCTATTTACAGATCGGCTGGCGATAATACAGAAACTTAATTGAACCAATTACAAGACAAGCCTGGAGCACAATCACTGTCTATGCAAAATATAAAAAAATATATTCATAAAATTTATTTCTCCTCATAAGATATTTTACTCTTATTTAAGGAACTACAAAAATTCTTAAACTTGAAAATTCAGTTGAAATATAGATTTATAAAACGAAGCTAAAGACATTACTAGCCAGAGCAGATCATTTCATCTTTTGCATTACCATAAAGCCAAATAAAAGAGATCTAAGTACTTTTTATGCACAAATTAGCGCGACACACCCACTGTAACACTTACAGTCGCATTCAATAAAAAGCGCGGCTTACACTGGCCAAACTATAAGATATGCGTGGAGGCGGGGTGTTGGAGGATCTTTTGCTTGGCTTTAATAAATAACAGGCAAAGTTTAAATTGCCGTTAGCATAAATTATGAGCAGTTAGAGCCTTTGGCTGCTGCATTCAGTCAAAGTCGACGCCATTTTGGCTGCGCCTTTGGCGCATACAGAAAAAAGTTGCCAACGCAACGGGGCGTCGATAGTAGGGGATCGCGAAGGGATGCGGCTGGCGCAAAGGAAGCTATGAATTCTGGCCAGCTTTGTGTGGCTAGAGAGAACGGAAGGTAACAGCAGTAAGATTTCAATTTGCCTGCTCGCTGTTTATGGGCCAGAGGAAACGTCGACCGAGTCATAAAGCATTTCCTGCACTCATGAATCGACTGCAGCAGTTGCACTTGTTTGTGTTGTTGCAGCTGCTAAAGTTCTTGGTTTTCTTTTTTTTTTATTTCGTCAGGATCCTTAGAAAATGGAACACAGGAGTCAGCTAGCCAGCCTGGCTGCCTTGGTGAGTATTTCCTGCAGCCTTGGGCGAGTATTATTCGCCGCGGGTTGCCATTACATTTAGCTAGCGGCTCCTCTCGCTCACCTGCTACAACTACAGAAGACTCACATTGGCGTCGCCCATTCCCATTCGAAGCGCTCTGGCTGGCATGTTGCGTCTCACATTCAGACCGCAAGTATTTCGCATTGTTTGCCGTCGAATAAACCAAATAAAAAAAGAAAATGTTGCCCGCACACAGTTCGTGTTTATTTGTTATGCGTGGGTGTAGGGAATTCCATTATCCTGGCCTGCAGCCTGGCTAGGCAGGATCTGCGAACGCCTCCGGTATTTGCGGCATGCATTCCATACGACCCACACAGCTCGCACTGCAAATGCCTTGCTTTAAGTATATTATTTAATTGAGAAAATGTCAGCAATTCTGACTATTTTTAATTTTCTCTATTTTTTCTGATATTATTAAAGACGCTTTAATAATCTCGCATGGTGGGTAAAAGTTTTCAATTTAAGTATATATTACTTTTAAATTGGTTCCTGACATAAAGAAATTTTTCCTTCATTGGAGCATATAATCCTTTTTAGTTCCTTTATGGAATTTCTGTCAGCTTTAAATAATTGATTTCTGTTTGGCATCATTAAATTTTACATTCTGCATTTTAAATTTGAATTTGACAACTTAAGCGTTCGTTTCATGTTTGATTTAGAAGCCAAATTCCCATGAGCTTGTCAGCATTTTATCAACAATTCGTTAAAACTCGTAGAGCTTAGAATGTCTTTTTAAAGTGCTGTCAGATTCGATCGATGTTACTCGTTTGGTTTTTTTTTTTCACAAAAGCAAAATATGCGGCTCGAACTAACTGTTTTTACCGGGCTGCATTGGCTTATTAATAGAAAACTAATTTTGTTTTTAATCTAGACAGCTCCAACCACAATTTGTATGCTTGACTTTGTCAACGTTTGCGCCACACCTCCTTTTTCAAAGTGTCATTTGCATTTAAAATTTCGAACAATTTTTTTTTTTGGCTTGCACCAAAAATGCACTGAAATGAATTTTAGCATAATGTGGCAGTGTGCGTGTATGTGTGTGTACTTGTGTGTGCCTGTGCCAAAGCTGCGAACAAAATTCACTGGAGAATTTGACAGAGAGGCGACAAAAAGCGCAGACCGGGATCCCAGGACGAGCACAGCGAGTCGGCGAATGGCCCAATGGTTCGACTCTATATGCAAATTACGCGCATTGCACTGTCATGAATTGTCACCCATTTTCCGACTGAGATGCTTCGACACGCGTCCAGGCCGCATTCACTGGCGTTTGAGGGAGACATGGGCTGAATGAGGGGCTACAGAAACAACCGCATGAACATTGACAGGGCCGATACGAGGCGAGTCGTTTCGAGTTGCGATGGGACGAAGCCAAACCGCAAACGTTCAGCCCGCATTTGACACAGCGCTGTAGCGTCACGCTTTTGCAGTACTCATACGCCCCGTGCGCCGGTAGACGGCATGAATATATTTGCAGCTAATATGGCCGACCAAATGGCATGGAATTGCTAATTTTATCAGCGTGTGCTCGTGTGTAATGGCGAATCCCTTTGCCTTTATACGTCATTCCGGCATTCGGCTAAGAGACAATTGTGCACCACATTGCGCATACGCAACGTGGGCAGACTGACGTTGGCGCCGTATCTATGCGCTAGGCCATGATACATTTAATGCTAGCCATTTCGTTCGGCCGTAAAGATTGATAATTATGTTGGGCTAATATTATGCGCCATAAAAATATACATCAAAAGCAAAAATGTATGTATTTTATGACAATCATTTTGCCTGCTCTCGGCAGCAGTATCCAATGAATATAAACAATAACAATTGAAATAATAGCAAAAGCGTATCCTATCGGCGACTCGCACTCGGCCGCGTTGATGTGGAAGGACAACAGACCAAAATCCTGCATGTTGCCAAACGCCTCCACGCCCCGACTCCCAATCTAGCCACCTTTCCCGCTTCCTCTCTGTAGCTGGCCATGTGCTTCTATTCAGAGTCTCTGTCTTTTTGTCTACCCAACGATTTAATCGCAGTAATGGAAATGTCTTTTTTCGTTTTATTAGAGGTTTCCATTTCAGCGTATTTCTATTCGAGCATTTGCCATTTCAATTTGTAATATTTTTTGCGGCCCTAGATCTGGTTGGTTTTTCCAAAGAGTCAACACAAAAAAAATGTATTGTAAAGGAAAACAATCCAATGATTTGCATTATTTACGAACGCCCACTGCCAATCGCACAGCTGACACAGTGAACTTTTCGCACAAATATTTGCATATATAGGTCAATCTGGAGATTTCGAAATGTCACTTGCATATTATTAAGGAATATACTCATATATATAGAGCGTATATTAAAGGTTTAAGGAGGACTTTTAACATACCGATCAAATATCTTCAGTAAGTTATATGCCATATAATAATAAGTAGTATAATGCTTCGAATAAAATATCTATAATTAACATATTCCTTATTTTAAAACTCATCTATTTATTAATTTATTTTAAAACTCTCTTTAATATTCTAAGCTGTACAACCTGCTCTGAGAGTGCCTTCTCAAGAAAAATTCATATACTTAACAAACAATAAAGATTATGGTAGTTCATTACAGTAGTTTATAGCCCCAGATGCAACTGGCTGCACGAGCTGCTGCCCCTGCAGATCCCTGCATTCGATAATATAGATTTATGGCTGACGCAATATATGTACACGCAGATAGTGAGTACACATGTAACTGTTACTGTTGCTGTAACACTAACTATAACTGTAACTCGTCTCAGTAGTGGGGGCACTTGACTAGGTCCAAAGTTGATATTAAACCCGCGCGGAATGAACAACTTTCTAAACAAATGCCGGAATTTGTGAGTACAAATGCAGCGCTCGATGCTGTTTGCTCTCTCGGGTTAATATTTTCCCTCTCTCTCTCTCGGTCCCTCTATCTCTCTTTTTCGCTGTGCGTGTCGCCGAATTTATGGCTAACAATATTTTTGAAAACTATGTGAGAGCTGAAGACTCTAGAAGCAAGTCGTGAAGCTAGTCAGGGGGGTCGGGACACAACGCACAACAAATGGCAAACAACGTAAATAAACAACGCGCTGATGCCGACTGTCGGGCGTGAGGGTTAGAATATCGGGTATTGAGGGATCGGGGAATTTGGGGGATATGGCTATGAGGATGCGAGTTGGCTGAAACGGAAGGAACAGGAACAATGCGGCAGCGTAATTTGAATACACAATAGGAGCAGTGCTCCGGCTTTCAGTTCTCTATGGAGCAGGCATCAGGCGGGATGCAGCCGGCAGCAGGCAGCGGGCTGGAGGCAGAAGGCAGGATGAAGCAGTGCACCCACTCGTTTGGTTTTATCTTTATGCGTCGTATGCTTCTTGCTTTTATGTTAGTTTTTTGCATGTTTTTTGTGTTTTTTGTGCGCTTATTGCATTTGTCTCGATTCGTTTGGTTCGCACAAAAACAAATTGCCGGAAGTATGCAAATGCATGATGCAGCTTATCAGATATTGTTGGAGAGCTTTCGGTTCTGATCCCGGCCTCCCAGCTAGCTGGTTGGCTGACTGGCTGACTGGCTGGCTGGGCGTGGCACTCTTCGCACTCATTTGCCTTGCAAAAGGCGCTCCACACTATGGAGATCTTCGCTGTAAACAAAAGTAAGGCGACAGCAAATAACTCTCAGGGACACTTGTACCGAATTGAACTGTCAGCTGCAGCGGATACTTTCTCCTGCTCGCCGCCATCTCCCGCATTCAACTACCAGCTTCCTACCACATTTCCCTTCTGCCCACCTCTGGGCCATCTCTCGCCAAAATTGAATTACATTTTCACTTCACTTTATGCTAAAAAGCCGTCAGAAGGCAAAAGCCAGATAGCAGCAGCGCAGATAAAAATTAATTAAAATCTTGACAGTTTTTTATTTTTTCTGTCTGCCGCAGAACTTTCATTTTTGCCAGTTTTTCAATTTGTAGAGCCCCTCTATTTGACTCTATAGGGATACAAAAAGTCAGACTCCATCTATACAAAGGCAATCTGCGATAAATAATTAAAATGTTTTATAAAAATAATATTGCCATAACAGCTACGAGTCTTATGTGGCAATGCATTAAATTAGAAAAGCCACTTTGTGGAAAATTTACTTTATTTCATGGTTTTGCTAGCAGATTCCTCTAGTTCATTTTGACCGCTCCACTCCGTTGTCAATTCTTATTGTCAGCTTCAAAAAATATATAATTCACTGTCAAGCGACATCCGATGTCATTTATAATAGCTCGAACTTTGTGACATTTACACAGAGTCCGATAAAGTCCAGTGTTGTCCGGACTTTGTCGAGCCGTGGCTTGATGTTAATGTTTTTCCTTTTGTTTTCTGTCCCCTCAGCAAGTACTTGGAATGTTTTCTGCATCACTTATACATGATTATTTCATATTTCCATACTTTTTACACGCTATCATGTAATGCAATGTCCGGCTCCAACTTTAGCTTGCAAGCCCCAGGGGGATGTGAAGAAATTCTATCGTTCAGCTCTGAAACTTATTGATAAATGATTGTGAGGGATTTTTATTGGCTGTGCTGTCACAACGCTTGTGTCTGGCCCCCTGTTGATTGCCTCGACAGCCGCAACACCCAACATTTTCCCAGATTGTTGTTAAATGGGGGATACCCGGATGCATAGCTGCCGGAGCTGGACCGTACGCTCTGACACCCAGCTGCCTGTCCTGTCTTCAGTCTTCTTATCAACAGTTTAGCGGCTTCTGTGTCTGACAGGTGAATAAAAGCAGCTGTCAACACTTTTTCCCTGCTGCTGTTCATATGTGTGTCAGAATGTTTGTGTGTATGTGTGTGTGCTACTTGTGAAATTCCAACTCCATTAATTTTGATATAGAGCATATTGATTTTGTTTATGATCGCTTTGTTTTGCCCATGTGCTATAAATTGTGTAGATAAGCTTAGACATTATGGTTATTTTATGACCTTTTCCAACACTGGCAAGAAATATTAAAAGCTTTTGGCATCTTTTAAAGCAGCACAATATATTCATATAAAGACCTTGACCTAACAATATAAAACCCTTTAATTAAGATGAGTGCACTCATGGAATTCCTGTAAAACTATTTTACATAAAAGCTTTGCAGGGCCAACAATGGAGTATTTTAAAGGGAATTGAGAAACCAATTATGAAACCAAATACTTTCCCATATCGACAGCATTCAATGGCAAGTTTGTACAAAAATATTTCAGAACAAATAACATATGTGTGTGTGTGCACAGTCGTGAGAAGTGCGCTTAATATCTAAACCGATTTCCATCATTGAAATATAAAATTTTTATTAGCCAATTACGACTAATTGGTGCATGTGGTAAACCTCTTAAAGAACCGAATGACAATCAGAGACAAAGTCGTCATTATTGAAGGCAAATTGAGCCGCAATCCGAAAGAACATTTTATGCCCAACTTCGAATGTCATAAAGTAATACCATACCATAAGGTGCTGACAGGAGCTCGGCTAGAGCTTGTTTGCGAGTGGGAGCGCAGAGTGGAGAGTGGCAAGTGGACAGTATGTGAAGGAAAAAGCCAATGCAGTTTTGCTTTTAAATCCGCACATTGCTGTACAATTTATTGATACACTCTGCTTGCAATAAAAATTGATGGCAAAAACACATTTACACTGACAAAGCAAGAGGCGGCTGCGAGCGGAGGTAGCAGTGTAGTGGGTTGACAGCTATAATTTTTCATTTCATTGTTTTGTTATTGTATTTTGCTTTTTTTTTCTTTTTTTTTTTGGAGTGGGGGGACCGTGGGAAAATTGCGCGCGAACGCGAATGGATAAAGTGCGCCGACAAAAGCTAAAGTAGCAAAAGGCAGCGGCACAAAATTCTTTCTATGCTGCAGAAGAAAAATTCGTGAAAATGGCAGACGGAACTGGAAGCGAATTTTTTATATTTATTTCGGCGGGAAAAAACAAACAAGCAAAATGCGCAAATGGCATCGGAAAGTGGAACAGCACGCGGGGCAGAGCACAGCACTGGAATGCGAGAGACAGCCACTGCGACAGCTGAAAACTGCAATAAAACCAAAACGGACGGAAATGAAAGCACAAAAATAATGTCCCTAGCTAAAAAGGAAAGTGAAAAGTTTTCCCACAACCAAACGAAAATAAAAGCAAAAATAAAGCAATGCTCATAAGTAAAATACGCCCAACACCCAACGAAATAAATGAAGCAATGGAAAATGAAATAAAAACAATGTAAAGCTGGCCAAGAACCAAAGCGAAGCGCTGTTGATTTTATTTTTATAGCCATAATTTATAGACGGACTGCATGGCGTATACGCAACGCTCATGGTTGCTCACGCACATTATAGTGCTTAAGTGTGCCGGAATGTCTTAGTTTTTCTTTTGCCCCAGCCCAGCTTCAACTGCCCAGGGAACAGTCAAATTGGAAGCCAATCGGCGGGTGGACAGCCCCGTCAGAAGGGGCTGCCTGGCTGGCATGCAAATCATTTTTAAATGCTAACAAATTTCGGTCAATTTATTTGAAGCTGCTTCAGAAATAAATTACAACAAAGCCGCAACCGCATGGAAAAAGTTATGAATAATGTTTAAAAATAGAGACCCTTATCCCTTCCATCCGCTCCCTCTACGCAACGCAGTGGCAAATAAATCAATCTTACGCCCAATGCCAAGCCAAGAGGTAAAAGTCAATGAGGCTGCGGGCCTGGGCGCCCAGTAACTTTGCTGTAAAAGTCGAGAAAAGCACAGAGCGAAAAATCAATAAAGATATTTTATAAGCACGATATAAGTTGAGGTAATAGTTATTGGGGCTGTGTGGAGGGAGCCAACTGTAAAGTTTTTGCCCTGAGCCCAGTTATGGCATATAAATCCAACAGAATTCTTTATGGCCACCCATCATTCGGCTCCACTTCTGGCAGGCTTCTCTGGTCTGTTTCTCTCTGTTCTTTCTCTCTCACTTTCTCCTTCTCTCTCTCTCTCTCTCTCTCTCTGGCATATTTGTCTGCTCATTTGCGTTGCCTTTTGCCTTGCCTTTTTTTCATCCGGCTTCTGTCTCTCGCTTGATCATTTACAATTCAACATTTTGCTGGAGCTCATGAATTATGTTTTCATGTTTTCCTTTTTTCACTTCTGCTTTTTTTCAGGTCTGTGGCGACAGCGAAAAGTACGCTAATAGCTTCTTATAACAGCAATGGGGCGAAAGCAAACGTAGATTTCTTTCTTTTTGTGTTTTTTTTTTTTGCAATCCAGATTTTCACTCAACACTTTTCCAGCGAAAAGCTCTAAGTAAAACCAATTAAAGGGCAAAGTTAAAGCAATTTTTGGCTGAATGGAGCTGTGATTAAGCCGCCGGCTGCACGGCCCGCCAGCCTCTTGGCTAAGTGAGTTAACCGTTTCAACATGAAGTGCACGTACGATTGAATGTGACTATTTGCATACGAGCACGTGGCAAATGCAGGCGCTGAATAAAAAAAATAACGAAAGCATAAAAGCCGTGTCAGCCCACAGGACGTATGCGTGTTAAACAAAAAACCCAATTTATGCAACCAGCTGCGGCAACACTTGCCCTGGCCAAAGAGTTAAGCCAATTTACCCGCGTGAATGCGATATTGGATTAGAGTCTGAATATATCACATATTAGTTAGTTAGTTAAATGAAATCTATCTCTGTTGTAACTGGCAGAGAAAATCTGAGTAATAAATATTCTGCGCCTTTGATACCTTTTACATGACATTTATTTATTCAATTATGCCAGGGTATCTAATTGGCGACTTTTCGCACTTAATTGCTTTTTCATTTAATTCAATATTTTTATTCATCGCTGTGCAGCAGTTTAAAATCGTAAATTTGCAAATTTCGTCGAACACAGTTGCGGCCCCTCCGGACTGAACTCGATATTACAATATCGGACAGACAGCCACTCAGTCATTTAAAATGTTAATCACATATACTCGGCCAGAGTTCTGTTCTTTTATATCTGCAATTCAGCTGCAGCTACAGCGAGGATGAATATTTCCACAGCATACCAACATGAATGTTTGTTCGAAAGAAATAACTTTCAGAAACTCGCTAAACCCACGCAAATCCTGGGTTTCTTAACACATATTAGAGTATTATATTATTAGAGTACTCTAATAAAAGTATACCCTGTTTCAAAATTATCAGGCCAACTATTTCGAGGAATCACACAGAATTGCTTGAAATGGAATTACCTAAATGACACATAGCTCATCTGCCGAGCGCATCTAAATCGGTAGGCATATACATGACTCTTAAATATATAAACCAATTACTTATTTGCTTTTCATCAGTTGGCCAAGTTTCAGCAATAATGCTTAATCATAAATACATAAGCTGAGGTCAGGAAAACTTTTGGGTTATCTGAGTGCAATAAAAGCTTTTAATTTGATTAATTAACCCAAAAGCAATTTGGCCACTTTGTTAATTGGCTCGAGGAGTGGAACTCGCTAATTAAGCAAACTCAAATTAAGTAATTGAAATTTTATTTGCAATCAGAACAGACATAATGGAAATACTTTCAAATGATTTTTAAGAAAACTCACCAATTGTCATGCAGAGAATGCTGCCAATAAGTAACTGCGTCAGCTGCTTGGTGCGATGTGGTTGTCTGCTGCTGCTGTTGGTGGTGGTAGTGGTGGTGGTGGTGGTGGTGATTGTGGTGGTGCTGCTGCTGTGGCTGCGGCTGTGGGCCATGCTAACGGCGTCTATTCGCATTTTGGATCGATTTTTCCACAAGCGCAGCATAATGCGCCCTTCCTCTCGCAGGGCTAGAGATTAATGTTCACCTACGCAGAAATAATGCGAATCTTGGCACTTTCACTTCAATTTGGCTGCACTGGTGGAGACGGAGGCGGCAATTGCCGCGCCAGAGATATGTAAACGCATTTAGCACCTAGCCAAAAGTAAAATAAAACTTTATTTTTCCCTTTGTATTTTATGCTGACTGCGGAAACTCGTGGCGTATTCGCAATGTGCAAGATCCTGATTTGTGCACACGTTGACGGAATTCGCCAAATAAAACTTATTTGTCATTTATATATATCGTATATATTGTTTATCGGAGTCGAAGAATCGGCGTTTTTTATGGGACGGCTCGTTCGCTTTGATTTTATGGCCAATTTTATTGAGCCAAAGTTTTTACGCTTCCGATGATAATTTTTGCATACGATTATTTATTTGTTTATTGTTTTAGCTTATCAATAGTTGCTGTTGTTGTTCGAGCTTGCTCTATTTGTATACACACTCCACTTGCTGCTGAGTAAATAGACCTTGGCCCATTGCCATTGGCGGGTGGGTTCTACTTGAACAACTTGGCTGAGCTGTTATTCTTGTTGGAAAAACAACATCTGTCAGGTTTGGGAGCCAATTTCGTATCCTTTGGACTTGTATACGTTCTCTGTGTCTGTCCGCTTGTGTGCGGACGCATTTATCTGGAATGAAACAAAGGGCAATCAGGGTTTTTAATGTAGCGTTAATAGTAGTCGAGAATCGATTTATTTTTGGACTGCTAAATGCCAAGTGATTTACTCTACTTAGCTCTATTGATAGGCGTGTGCAAGTTAGTGTGTGTGTGTTGGGCGTGGTCAGCACAATCTCGTATGGAGTGTGTGAGTATTATTGTAGATAATTGCTTTTGCTGCTTTCGTGTTTAGTTTTGCGCTCAATTAATTATCTCAAGTTACGCCATTTGCGGACTTAGTGAACCCAATTGGCCCTGCCACTTGCCGCAGCTAATGCAATTTGTATTGAATGCCACAACACATATCACTAAAATGCATCATTCCATTTATATTGTCTCTTATCTAATTAACCATGAAAACTGTTTAAGAAACTTGGGTAGAGAAATTAACATTAAGTAAATTGTTTAATTTGATTTTAATGTCTTAAAACTATGATGAACATTTAATCGCCTTCAGAAGAACTTTTCTTGACTAACAATATAATTTAATTTAAATTTTATTTTTGTTTAAAATGTATTCTCATCTCGTTGCCTGGTTTTTGGAGAAGTTTTAGTTGAGATGTCGAATGGCTCATGCAACTTCCGTCTCTTTGTCTGGCGTTCTTTGAGCTACTCTTAGGTTTGCCAGTTTTCTTCACATTTTCTGTAGCCGAAAAGTGAAAAAACTGACAAACAGAAATTCATCTTCATAATTTTGCACACGTTACTGCCAAGTCATCTACATAAAAAAACACACGCACACAAATACACGCATGACACAAGTAGTTGTGTGTGTGTGTAGTTACAAGTCAGCGAAAGTGAAAGGCGGAGGCAGTAATGCTAAAAGGACATTCCCAGATGCAGGAGCTGTACCATTTTCCAGTATCAGTACCCAAGCCAGAACAGAGCGCTCATTCCCCTAACAACGGACCCCCGCTCGAGCCCTGTGGCCCCTCTCACGAATGTAGGCCACTGGCAAAATGTTGACTTTAATGTTGCTGTCGCTTAAAATTTATGCAGCTGACGGTCACAGCTCTCGTCCCGGCTGTCAGCTGGCACAGAGAGCCAAAAGGGCCGAATGAAGAGGCGGGCGTGGCACGGCGTGGCCTGGCGTGGTAGCGTGCATCCCGTTTTATGGGCGGCACAGACAAGTGGGCGTTGCACGAGAGGGCCAGTCGAGCGTGCATTTTTCACGAAAATTTGAAGCACCAGACACATCTGAAGATTTATGCGGGTCGCTTAATAACTCACACACACACACTCACACACAAATACACACAACGATGAACGTAATTAAAAAGTTTGTCTAAACAATTCTCTAATTAAATATTATTTGCCAGTCGAGGCCACATTGAGCTGTCGTAGTTTAAACAGAGTTTTAGAATTCCAGGAATAAGTGTATCTGGGTGTGGGTGTGTCTGTGCCTGTATGTGTATGTGAATGGGTGTGGAGAGGGTTTTATAGCTTGAATATTAATGACTTGACATTTAGCTCGATGAAATTTGTGCAAAAGTTTCGCAACAGCTATGCCACAAATGTTGCTCAATTCGGTTGTGTAGGGTTTTCTATTCGTCTGTTCGTCCGTCTCGTCTCATCTCTTCTTGTCTGGCACGTGTCGTTAGATTTGGCGGGAAGTATAAAATTCCATCAGAACACCCAGCAAAATAGCATGGAAAAGTCAACCACATGGACCACTCTACTTCACCAACCACCAGCCACCACCCATAATAGCTTAATGGCAAAACCACCAAGTACATAGTTGAGCAACCAAATTGAGCAGCTCTTACTTATTCTAGGTGAACAAAGTCAAACACTTCCAACCATTTGCAACCTACAACTATTGATAAGTGCAGCGGGGCCAGAGGAGATCAGGTAGCAGATGGCACAGGAGTGAGGACATATGCAATTAAAGCACACAACATATAGACAACAAAATATTCTCACTCTGACTGCGAGAGTGTAAAGTGAGTGTGGACATTAGATTGGCATTTAAAAAGTTTTCAAAATAGAACATATAAACAGAGATACATTAATGAGATCTTTCTTGAGCTTATTTAGCTGAGATACTTTGATTCAACGAAACTTCTCACTGACAGCTCAATCCACTGGCTGACCGCTCCCGAGGTAAATAGAAGCTCGACTTAGCATATCATGGCACGACAGTTAGTCTAAGGTCCTAGATTCTGCGTCCTATCATAATAATAATATATAATAATAATAATGTTATCTAATTCTATTTATAGCAGTTACAATAATAAGCTCCATTTGGCTGTATTTGTCTACAATTTAAGGCAACTAAAAATAATACATATTTGCATATATATATATATATATATATGTATGTATATATATATATATATATATATATATATATATATATATATATATATGTATGTATATATATATATATATATTTATATATATATATATATATATATATAATGTTGAAAATTAATTAATCAAGAAATTCATGCTCTTGATAATTGCTTTATTATGTTGAAGCTTTCACACTTCAGCTAAGTTAATTAAAGTTCATCAGAGTCCTATTCATGTTGCAGCTTAGCTGAATTAATAATTAATTTGAGTTGCTTTTGTGACTAGCGTTGTTCACAGTGTATTTATGTTGATTAAAATGTGGGCGCATCCAAAAAGTTGCAATTCAAATCCTATGAATGAATTCTGCTTTAGTTAAAGTTTGTTTTCCATTTCGGAAACAATATACTCAGTTCAGATAGTTGCTCTATACATTTGCTGCTGCATTGTTGTTGTTGTACTTGTTACAACTACATGTTTCTTTGAGCAATGTATTTCTTTTTTTCTGTTTTGTTGTGACGCAACGCTTTGCGCTACTCTCGGGGGAAATTTATCTAAATGTTGTTTCAAAACTTCAACTTGGTTGAGAAAGACCGTGGCGTACTCTACATGTTGCCATTTTTCGCACTCACTCTGAATCTGTTTCTGCCTCTGCAGACAGCGTACATTGGACAATGCCTCGTCCCCGTCCGCTCTGTCGCCTGCTCTGCCATCACTTGGCTGTTGCTGGGGCACAACATGTAGCACAGTTGACACAACTAAAGACATTACACAACAGATTACGTATACGCCGCTGTATTTTAGTGTGTGCGTCTGTGTTATGTATGTGTGTGTGGGTGTGTTTTGCTATTAAACTGTGCTACTCTCACGCACAAAGTGCTGAGCAGATTTACAACAACAAATTTTTATGTTATTGGTGTGAGAGAGCGTTGACGACCCAAAGCCCCATCTAACTCCCCTCTTTGACAAGCCTCGACCCCGCACTGGCTTATAACGAGCTACATGCTGTGTGTGTGAGTGTGAGTGTGTGAATGTAGTAGTTGTTCGACCTTCAACAGAATTAATGTTTTTGCACCCCAAACCCCATAGGCTAACAAACTCCATCTCCTCTAGCTGCTGCTGCTGCTGCTGCTACTGCGAGATGCGTATCTTGGTCAACTATAAAGGCACATCTACATACAGGAACATATGTAGGCCGAGTGGGAGCAAGGGGAGCTGGCCCACTCTTACTGTACGCTATATGGCACACAAACATTTTGCACAAACTTTATTCTCTGACATGGGCCATGTCTGTGTCTATGTCTATGTCCATTCGACTGGCACGTGCAACTGTCCACATTTGAAGTCGAGACATTGAGTTCTGGCAAAAGAGTCGACCACACACACACACATACACAAACACATTCACTGGCCATCTTGTTGGCCGTCTGTCTGCTTGTCAATCTGTCATCGTGTCGGGAATTTGTTGTTCTGCTTATAAAGGCTTCGCTCCATATATGTATATAGCTATATATATATATATATATGCATATACATATACATATATATATATATATATATATATATATATATATATATATATATATATACATATATATATACATATATATATATATCTGTCTGACTTTCATTGTGTTGCTTAAAAATACAGTTTGCCAATATTTACAAAGTTCTTTTCAATTGAAAAAGAAATTGCGGCTGAAGTATATTGTTGTTCCTACAGGTCAGTCGATCTATAGAAACCATTAAGAGTATTATATTGATAAAAATCCATTTCAATTGAATAAACTAGTTTATCAGCTTCCATTTTTTTTTTTTCAGTTGACTAGCCCACTTTAGTGAGAGCTCTCTTCCTTAAGACTTCCTTGCGCATAGCTAATGTGCGTCAAGCAATCAGGAAATGGCATAGTAGAGCAGCTTTGGGGCAGCTCTGCACAAAAATAAGTCATGCTCTTTATGAGAGGCAAAGGAATAACTGTGTATATATCTTTCATAATCCATAAGAGCTGACCAAAGCCGAGCCACAGATAGCTGAGCGGCGGGCACGTTTTCCAAAAACTTTCACAGCCAGAGCAAACACTAACTCACCCCCACACTCACACACACACACGCACCGCCGGACCAATATTCGCACATAAAAGTCAATTTTTTTCTTTTGTCTTCTAAGCGAAAATATGTCTGAAGAGGATTGCGTGGGCTGTGCGGGAAACGGGAGTGGCATGGGTCAGTTCGGCCTCTGCCAGTGGGATACAAAACGTAAAGTCTATAAAAGAAAATATTGCTCCAACGAGTCGAAGAGCAGCTGCCACAAACTGATGCTCAACTCTCTGCAGCTAACGACCAACAACAACAACAACAATACCAACAAAAACAGCACCAAATAAAGCAAAAATAAAGTCTACTATAAAAATCTCAGGTTTATATTTCTTCTTTGGGATCAGTTCTAGTAACTGAACACAGTTTGCTGCTGAAGTTGTTGTTGTTTTTATCGAAGCTAAAAAATGCTTTGGCAAAAAGCTTAGCCAAGCTTAAAGCACCTTTAAGCAAACCAGTTCTTATTGTATACAAATAAAACTTAATAAACAGAATGTGCAGCAATTTTTGATTTCGAAGAAGATAATCTCAAAGTTAAACCCGAATTATAATGATATTGATTTTTATTACAGGGCATCTAATAGCCTACCAGAAGAAAAATAAAATAGAATTTTATTTTAAATAAAATCAAATTTAAAATAGTTAGGAAATAAAATATTTCTTTCATATGTTTTGATCATAACTTGATGTCAGAAGTCTTATATTTATAAATAATCTTAAGGAGTTTTCTTTAGCTTACAGCGTATCTGTTAGTCCATCATCGCCACCTACTCACCATCCCAGCACGTATCTGCTGATAAATCACAACATGGCAAGGTAGCAAATGCTATAAACTTTGATCTCTTAATAAATTGCATGCACTTAATCATCTCGCAAGGCCTAGAAGTTGCTCTGTGTAGTTTATATATATATATATATATATATACATATGTATATATATATAGATATATATACTTATTTGTATGTGTGTATATTAATCTATACTAAATGTGCATGTCATGTATGTATAGAACGGGGGAATTTATTCATTTGCCAAAAACTTGCTCAGCTCCCAGCACAGTAAAGTATTGGCTTATAAACTTAATAAAAATTTAATTTATGGCAAGAGCTTTGAGACACGTTGCGTATACGCAATGTTGGACAGCATAGGCGCATGCTGTTGTTTTTATTTATTCATTTTTTTGCGAGACCAGCGGCCCAAAGGTCCACATGTAATTAAGTTTCCCCCAAACAACTATCACCCGACAAGCCCTGCCGCCTATATAGCTTGTGGAAGGCACTTAGCTGTAGGCCAGGACTATATCGAGTTGAAGCCAATTGCTGAACTATTTGGCTGCGAGCAGGGCATTTATGTTGTCGCCTTCTTAAATGCTGCATAATTGCATTGCACAGCAAACAAGTGGCAGATATATGTGCATGTATGCAGGATGTAGCACTATCTAAACGACCCGGAACTGAAATTTTATATAGCAAATGCACAAAATGTGCGCATATGCAAATTTGCACTAAATTCAAGAAAATTTCTGGCAGTGCAAACACACAAACACATCCGGATACAACTTTACTGTTTGCTTAACTGCAAGCAACTTAAGCTATATTTGTGTGCTTTACACAACAATTGCAGCAATAATGCTGCGATATCATGTTGAAATACATTTAGCAGCACTGTAGTCAAACAGCTTTCGTATCTGCTGACGCAGCAAAGCGTTTGAATTAATAAATCTTTTGTTTGCTAATAAATTTCTAAACATCTTCGCTGGCTGTTTGTTTATGTCTTTTATATGTTGAGCATACCCACTTCCCGTTTAGCCGTTATCGGCCCACAGTATAATGTCTTTTCCACAAGGCTAATTATGCACGAAAGTTTACGTTCAAGTAATTTATAGCAGTGCAACATTTGAAGTCTGTTTGCTCTGTGTGCTTGCAAAAATCATAGCTGATTGTAAAGGCGAGAGTCGCTTGTAGGCAAGCCTTAGCTTAATTCAACTTATATTTTAATGCTTATTCTTAAAAAAAATAGATTTGTGTAAATTTTACATTTCTCTTATGATCTACAGCTTATTTCCTATCAAATTTCGAAGCCCCTATCTCACTGCAAGTTAGTAGCGATTGTGTGACAGACTTGATTAGAATTTGCTGTGTATGAATGTCTCGTGCATAGCCCTTGAACAGCATTCGCATCTTGTGATCGCTTATGTTGCGGACCACCAATTGGCCCAGGGCAAAGGCAACGACGGCGCCCAAGCCGCGATCCAAAGCAATAGCAGGCACCAGGCGAAAGACAACGGGATCGACATCAGCTGTATCCTGTGGCAGGACAACGCCACGTCTTAGCTCGTTGGCTATATGATGGATCAGTTGCTCGTCGACTCTGAAGATGCGATCGCAATTATCGACTGCGCTGTCGAACAGGCGCCTTGTTATAATCCCCATATCCACGGCGCAGGCCCTGTGCATTGGCACGCCTCCATCCAGTTGACTAACTTGACTCGAGATCGAATTGGGCACATCCATCTCGAAAAGAAACTCCTCGTTGGCAAAGTTCTTAATTGTGGTTACCACAGTTTCTACGTGGACATAAGGACTGTTGATGGCCGCCATCTCTAGACTGGCTTCAAGGGGTCTCAGCATGGGCAGACTTAGCATAATGCCACTTGGCTTGAGGTCTTCTGAATCATCCGTTTCCAGATTTGTCTCCTTCAGTTTGTTCCATGATTTCATTTTAATAACTTTTGGATTTATCTTGTTATTTCAGTTGAAAATGAAATTTAAACTTCCTATGCACGCGGCTTCAGTCGACTATATTTGAATATATTAGAGATGTGAGGAATCTCAACCCAATGTGACTTACAAATATCGTCTTGCACTCATATATGTTTACCCAGCACTATTTGTAACTGTAATACACCGGCCGTGACAGTCACACTCACAGTCACTTCAAGTATTCAATAATATCGATGAACATATGAAGGAAAATAGTCGATAAGAAATATGTAATCGAAGTGGCCAGACCAAAAAGCACGCATTAAGGCGACTGAAGAAGCTCATCGAAGGAAGATGCTCTTCCAGAAGGAGCTTCATAAGATCATAAAATTTACTTTCAGAGTACTTCGACGATGGAAAAATTTTTGGCACAAGTGAAGTTATTTATGAATAAAAAACTAATTTTTCCCTAAACAAATCAGCTGCAATTGCACTTGACATATCGAAAAAAGAGACGATACTGTGCTTAGTTGCAAGCTTATAGCTAATATATAAAATACATAAATAGCTGCGTTTATAGCACACTTTAACGGAAAGTTCTAAAGAAAAGCTTCCTCTCTCAGCACACTCAAATATTGTTACAGAGTCCATTCAAAAAGCTGATGAATGTATTAAGATACGCAGCGACAATCATGTCACTCACTGTTTAGTCTGGGTTTGTGTATCTAAATGTATTTTTCATATTTTATAATAGGCAGAATTTCCCCGGCGAAACCATTGAAATCAAAAGTTTGGGTTTTCACACGTTGTGTTGCTTCCATTTATTTTTATATTTTCGGGCCAAGCTGTCAACTCTTTACACAAATTATTAAAACATTTCCCACGAGTGTCAACACTATGAGACGCTCGACACCTAAATCGTTGGCCGCGCCCTCCGTCCCGCCCATCCAAAGTTCGCGAGACGACGACGCTGAACCGCAAACATCGCTTTAATATTTAAGTTGGCTTGAAAAATGCAGAAGCCAAAAGACAAAAGGCCCAGCCAAAGACAAAAGTCCCAGCAGTTAACGGGCGGTATGCAAAATACGATGAGGGATTAGGCCACGTTTTGGGTCTATATAGACACATATAAGGCTTGGCAGGGAAAATAGGGTGGCGCTGCCGCGCCTAATGTAGCAAAGCGATGCCAAACGGATTTGAGCGCGTCATAAAAGTTAAAGACAAGCCAAACAGGTCGCAAGGTCGTGCAACTGTGCGGGACTCAGAGCATGTGTGTGTGTGTGTGTGTGTATTTAGGCCATTAACTGGGCTGCGTGGCAGACAGCTTCATTAAGATAAACCAATAGCTGCTAAATTGTTAACATTAGGCATACATAATGAATTAAAGGCAGTCAAACTTTAAGTTACTTTCAACATACACGCAGACACTCACACACTCACCCATTCATTCGCCCCAAACACACTTGCCACATTTTACTTTAACCTCAACAACAGCTAACAGCCATCAGATTATGCACTGTAAGTTACTAGCTCAACCTCCCTCAACTAAAAACCTAGCAAGTCCCACTTGGCTCATATATTGCAAGCCTTGTTATGTATATATGTATGGGTGAGTTTGTGTGCGTGTGTGTGTGTGTGTGTATCTCCTGTTTGCCTAGGTGTTGTAGGTAGCAGACTTTGAACCCCCACTTAGTCATTCGTTGCGCTTGTTAGCTGAAACGGAAGGCATTTTCACTTCTCTCCCCCTCTCTGCCTTTCACCTTCGCGTCAAGGTTGAATTGCTGCCACCCCTGCTTCACAGCCCGCCTTCTAATAACGCCTCAGCTGACTGGCGTATTTGAGACGCTCGTCGTGTCTTATTGTTCCCACAGATGTTCAGCGTTTGTTTGGCTTATGTATTAATAATTTAGCGCCAAGTTGCGTTTACCCGACATTCGCCGGCATTCCACATAATTCACTTCCATTTGTTGGTCCTGTTGTTCTTGTCTTGTGGTTGAAACACCTCTATAAAATACATAATTTCACAATTAATTTTGAATGGTCTTTGTTGTGCGCCGCGCTTTTGTGCCTTCCTCGTGGATGCTGCTGCCTGTTCTCTTAGATTTATTTGGTGGTTAACTAGCGATTGTAGCTTTTGCTTAAACAATGATATCCCTGCTTGGCTGATAGAGATGTTTATCCAACAGGAATTTATATCGAAAGCAAAGCAGGGCATCAAGCTAGTCCGGGCTCGATGTCTTAGCTGTCATGTTATAGAAGAAGTACCAAATTTGTATAGCAAAAGTTCATATTGATTTCATATTGCATGAAAAAAGAGTTCAATCAGTGAACTTCAGTATAAGCAGTTGAACAACTGAAACTATAGATATGTCAGTAAAGTAACTTGACTGAACGAAAAGCCCTAGCTAAATACCCGTTATGGTATTTCAAGTCTCTCCACTAAGTTCTACAAGCTACTGAGCATAACACAAGTTATTCTATGCTATGCATAGAAGTCATATAATATTTTGCTCCAGCTCACACTTTTAAGCTTTCGGAAACAAACAACAGCAGAATTCTGTTTAAACTTTAGCATTTTTTCTGTTTCTGCTGCCGCTGCTTTTGTTGTTGCTGTTGTGTTTGACGTTCATTTTCAGTTTGTTACCATTTTCGTTGACTTCCTCTGCGTCTTTTCCTTTGGCTGGCTGGCAACCCTGGAGGTCATGTAGTTGTGCTTTCACTTTCGCTTTCAGCTTGACGCCGCTTAGACAATTCGAGTGACCTAGCATGCCCAAGCTTCAGAGCTCGTCCCAGCCACGCCCCACCTCGTGCAATGGCTTGCTGTTCACTTTTTACATAATTTTGCCGCATGGCTGACAAGGACAAGACGACATTACGCTTGCCCCTTCGCAGCTGGCTAGCTTTGCAACATCAGACATTCCTGTTGTGCTTCGGTGTGTCTATGAGCGTGTGTTGTGGCTATTGCTGTTTGTAATTTACTTAAAACCAGTCAAAGGGACAGATTTTCGCCTTCTCACTTTTGTGGCCAACAAGGAGCTTTAACTGATGCTATCAAAACATTTAGCCAGACTCTGGTGCTTTCCTTTTAAATAGTATTTACTGTAGTTGGTGTTGTCAACTGCTCTCCTGTGGCCAATGTGCACATAAATCTGTTAGACATTCCAAGCCTTCAGCCACTTGTATTGCGTTTCAATTAAAAATACAAGTTGAAAATATTTTCTGGCATCTTTTTTGCTATTATTTT
The DNA here is from genome assembly GCF_003285905.1 of Drosophila hydei. Taxonomy (NCBI): domain Eukaryota; kingdom Metazoa; phylum Arthropoda; class Insecta; order Diptera; family Drosophilidae; genus Drosophila; species Drosophila hydei. The sequence continues at coordinate 1,489,585 of NW_022045657.1, forward strand.
CTCTCATCTCTGTCAGGATTTATTTGGCTCTTCTCGCAGCTACTTAATCAAATTGAAAAGTTGAGAAGCTGCACGCACTGCCCATACGCCACGTTTGCCAAAACTTTTTGTTTGGCTTACTGGCTGACACGCCCACACATTCGTGCAGCGCCCACGTCCACATCTACTTAAGACTTTAATACACAGGAAATCCCGTGCACGCGTTTCGCTGGCTGCCAATGATTTCGCCTGATTGCTTCGATTGTTTTCGATTTGCCCTCAGGGTTTCGCACTCACGCCTTGGACAAAGTGCTGCTAATTTATATTAATTGGAAGTACTTTAAACATTTTTATTAGTTTGTGTCCTCATTGAAAGGCATTTCAAATATTTATCGATATTATTTTTGCAGCAAATAGGTTGAATAAGAATTTCTCTAGCTGCCGGCCACAGTACACAGACAAACAGACAATAGACTCGATCTGGCGGCCCCAGGGCCGACAGCACGAGTCGTCATTAAATATTGACGTGGCCAAAAGAGGTCTAAAATGCCACAAAAGAACTCATAATGGCGACTTTGTGGCCCGTTGTCGTCGCCTTTGCTACAGCTAATGCCGCTTTATGTGCTTTATTAAGGCCAAAGTTTGAAGGCATAAAACGGACGAGATTGAGGGCGGACAAACTTCAAACACGCTTTGGTGCCAGGTGAAGCATTAAAATGCCGCAATTACGTACTTAACAAAGCAAAAACTTGGATTTGATACTTAAAATGTATTGTTAATGTTAATAAATTTATTTGGAAAGTTTAAAGGCATCCGTAGACTGAGCTGAATGACACGAAGCGCAAAAAAGTGCTTAATTTTGCTTACATTTTATCCAAGCACTCATCTAGGCAAAGTAATTGATAGATATATATTTTTATTAAGACTTGCTTCATATATTTTAAATAGATTAGAGAAGGTTATCCTTAGGCTGTTTTAATGGCTTATATTTTTGAGGTTCATATGTTAACTGCCGCACAATTGTTAGGCTTGGGCATCATAGGATTTGAACTGTCATCATTTATATTCGACCTCGACGACATAAATCTGTCATTTGCAGCCCGAAGAATGCAAGTTCATTAGAGTTCATTTCCCCGGCATGATTCAATGGAAAGTTTTGTTAGGGCACCCCCGCTCCACGTCAGACCGGCTGTGCCGGAATTGGGCATTATGGGGCATACGGTCAATTTATTACTTTGGCGCTTGGGCTCATGCATGGCTGCACATTAAAAAGCAAATTTAATTAACTTGGCCCAAAAACTTTTATTAATATTGAACATTATTGCGGCGCTCAAACAGCTGCCGGTGCAGAATCCCATACGGGCAGGACAGGATCCAACAATATCTGTTTAGCGCTTGGCCTGCTATAATAAAAAGTAGCGCATAAGAAAACAAAACAAATAAAAGACACCATCAGCTCGCATTACGTACACAATTTACTTTATTACATAAACTGATTATAGTTTTAATGCCGCACAGTCGACCCACGAAGCACCCAACCTTCTAACCGCCCAGGTCGTGTGGTGGTGTCAGGGGCAGGGGCAGGGGCAGAGGCAGCGGCGGGGGCGGTGGCGGAGGTGGTGTCGGCAGTGTCGACAGTGCTTACCAGACCAGGCAGGAAAAGCTTAATATCCTGCCGTTATTATCATTATTAAACTGCGAATGGCATAATAAACGCACTGGGTAACCGCAGAATTGTCGGGCTGCACGGGCAGAAACATGAAGATGCTCCCTGCACACTGGAGCGATGCATTTAGAAAAGTGCATAAAAATGTTTGTGGACTTCAGCTTTGATTTATGATAATGTGAAATTGGTAAGCAATGCTAGAAGTAAATATTTCACATTATCATACAGAAGTTAAAATTAAGTTTAAATATAAGTTACAAACATTGCCGTACAACTTCCTTGAGTTAGTGCTAGAGCTCTAAGCAAACCTATTTATAAAAGTAAAAGCTTTGCTTAAAGCGTTTCCATTAATCAAAGATCTTTAATTTTATATTGAAAATTAATTTTCAAGTGAAGTGTTCACGACTTTGCCTCACTGTGCTGCGAGGCAGTGACGTTGAAAATGTGCTGTTTACTGCCGACTTAATGCGCGTGCTGCGCATTCCGTGGCTTAAATGCAACTTGAAGGCAGTCGCAAGACAGTCGCCCGAGACCCTTAATCGATGTACGGTTTGAAGCTACGGGCAAGTTATAATCTATTGAAATGCATTTTATGGCGTACGCCATGTGAGCCATGTCACCGCGAGCAACAATAACTCGTTAAAGGGCAGCGACTGCTGCCAGAGGGCTGCACTTAACGTACAGCACGCGTCGCATAAATACTTTAAGTGCCCTTTTGGCTCAACAGCCAAAATGGACGCGCCTGGCCAGGGCCTGGCCAGCTACAAACAACGAAGGTCTAGCATCTAGAAGCCACACGCCACACGCTACATACAAGCTGCGCCACAGTGGCTAGCGCAGACGTGGAGCACTTATGGCTGCATAGCTTAACGGTGCACTCAAGTGCCATTGGTAGCACGCTAATTTCCAAATGCTTGACTGGCTAATGCACTACGCTGCAGGATTATGTAGTGCCAGACGCAACAGCATTTCATTTAGCAGCTGCTGCTATATGCCAGCCACGTCTGTGGCAGTGCCAGTTGCAGTTGGCCAACATGTTGTAAGTGTGCACTAATTAATCGTTACTGATGCATTTCTAGAGATTTCATGTCGAGCTTAGGTTGCTACCATACCCACACAAGCATATCGCGCACGCGAGCATTCGGCCAGCCGATCGGGCACGCAACATCGAAGCCCCGCAAAAGTCAAGAAGGGAAACTAACACGATATGCGATTGCAGTTTCACGGTTTCATTTTCATTTTGCAGACGGCCAAAAAGCGAAAAAGTTTCCATTGGAAATCCTATTTCATCTCTATGCCGCATGACTTGTATTACAAATGTAGGCATTATTATGCTTATTGCGCATACGCCCCGCAGGCAGAGCATTAAGAACAACAAACAAGAGCCATTAGTCTGGCAGCAAATTGCAAAATTTTGCACCGAAATTGAGAGCATTTGTGTAGTATAGAAAATTTACATAAATCCATGAGAAAATATTTACATTCTGCTTAAGCCGTTGCCAATTGGATTTGTGTATGTAAATACTCGCAGACACATATTTTATGTGAAGTATTTGCATTCGCTTGTCGTAGGGATATTTTCCAAGACGAGTTTATCTCAGAATTATATATATTTTAATTTAGCTGAGTTGAGGCTAGACTTATGAATATATGAGAGGTTTTCCTTTGAAGAGTAGAGCCATTAGCACGCAGTGCAGTTGAAAAAATGTATTCATATTTAATTAGCTTTCTTCAAAGCCGAAGCTAAGAACCTTCATTTTAACTTTTTGTATTTGAAAATCAATTTTCGATTGAAATTTAAGTTTCTCCGAAGATATATGACTTTTCCACATGCACACACTTACCAGCATCAATTGGGATACATGCGTGTGATAAAATCAACATTTTAATTTAATTAAACATGAATTGATTTTGCTGTAGTTGTCTATATGAAAGAGAGCTCGCTGTGGTAATCAATTAATATTATGTTCACTGAGCACGAAAGGAAATGCAGCCAGCCAAGGCAACAGTCTAAGCAACCGACCACACGAACATGATTCGTATCTTGCAGAGGAAAGTGAATGAACTACGCGTCAAAGCGTAAAGCCAGCAAGTGAATGCTTATCTCATTTAAATATTATTTAATTCTTAGCACAAAAGCTAAAAATTACAAGTGAATTTCGAGTCAATAATTGAATGGAATTCAATCGATCTAAGATTGAATTCAAGCAAGATTAAACACGCTCAAGAATAACAAATTGAGCATAGTTAATACGAGGACAATGAGGCAATATTTAATATTTTATATATAGTATACATAATAAATTATTCATATTTTGTCTCGTATTAATTAGCTGAGAATTTTATTTGCTGTTGCCATTGGCAGTACAAACAGTTTTAATGAGCTGTTTGTCCTTTTAAGCCCCTCAGCATTATTTCACATAATTATGTAACAACAAATTGCAGATGCAATCATTAAAAGCAACTGCAACACACACGTTAGCATTGCACAATTAAAAACAATGTATCTCTGCGTTAATAAAAACTATAAAACATTGTGGCCTTGATCTGCCTGGCAACTATTTAATTAAGCTGAGCGGAAAGAGAAAATATAAACTTTAAATGACAATATTTATAAAAATCTTAAAAGAAATAACAAGTTTTATAAATCATTAAATTATTAACTCAATATAACTTTAACTAAGATCATTTTAATCACGATGAGATGGAATATATAGTAGTATAGAACAAAATATAAATATATAATGAAAATAAAAATAATAGAAATTAAAAACTTTATTTAGTTGACTTGAATTTTCATTACCAATCACAATTTTATTGGAGCAAAATCAATTTGTTTATTTTTATATATTCTAAAAATAAATATAGGCCATCATAAAAGCCAACTAACGAAGGTTAATTAATTACATAACGTTAAATAACACACAAAAAGGTCACAACTTTTGCCCTAATCAATTCAGGTAAACTTGTTCTAGCTACTATATTTAGGAAGCATGATTTTCATTGAAAAAAGCTAATACAAATTATACTGCTTGAATGTTTTCTATTTCTGGGTAGGGGTCAAAAGGACGCTTTCAAATTTGGAATATATATATATATGCTGAGTTGAGCTCTTGAGTTCCATTTCACTGACAACATAGACACGGAAGATAATCTACGCTCACAAATTGCATTTGCGTGTCACTGCGCGACTTGATGTGGAGCCAGGGGGATGGGGGGGTGAGTGACACGCATGAGCAAGTTGGTGACATGCAAACGCGTATTAATTAAAACCCGAAACAAAAGCAAAGTGCGATCTTGTTGTGGGCTGGAAGGGCTTAAGCAGCAAATGCGTGACTGCTGCCACTTTAATTGACACAAAAAGCGGCCCCCTCCCCCCTCCCAAACAGTCTTCAACTGTGCCCTAAAGCAAATGGAAGTATACTAATAATATGTGACACGTGATACGCTTAATTCCATTTTATCAGATTATCCCACTGTCAAGGAACTGATACGCGTAAATCCATTCAAGGCAAATGATGAATTTATAATTGTGAAATCTGAATGCAATCAATAAACGAGCGAAGCGAAATAATCAGCACCTGTTTCTGAAGACCTGCTGCTAACCAGCTAACAAGCTGTGACTACGCTGCCAGGGACAGTTGTCAAACGTCACCGAACTCCCAGAAGTGAAAATAACAATGGCAGGAGAATTGGGCCGTCAAAGGACATTTGCATAACGAGTCGCAAGGAGCTGAATACTCCAGTTTAATGGGTCTTTGTGGCTGTAATTAGAATGCGATTAGAAGGGCTCAATTCAAAGGAAACGCGATTGAAATTACGTGGCTTCGGCGACGGGACCTTGTACCTTCTGCTCGTGAATATCGTGCGAATTGGAATTGCAATTCATGTTAATTTGGGCACAAAACTTTTGGCCAATAAACGAGCGCGTCGAGCACCACTTTATCGGTCATTATGGTCAGCCATAAACAAATCATGGCCAACTGCCAATTTAGCAAAAGGCAAAGGGCAACGGGCCAACTGGCAGTCAACACCAGCCGGAACCCGCTTCAAAAATTGCATGTTTCGACTGCTTCGAATGCTGCCCGGAAAAGTAGGCAACAACAACGGGAACTTGGCATCAAACGAAACGAAACGAAACGTGGTCGAATATCATTCATTATCATGTCACGTCAATCGAAAGCAATCTAATGACTGCACATGATGTCTATCTTAAATTGAAAGCCAACCAGAAAAAATAACCAGCACAGAAATTGCCCGAAAAACACACACGTGTCGCTAAGAGTGTGAGTGTGTGTATGTGAGTGTGTGTGTTGTTTTTGTGTTTTAGGCGTAGGAAGTGGCGTAAAAGTTTGCGGCAAAAACGTTTATTATGCATTAGCCACGGCTCTGGCGGCTAAATCAACTGTAAATCTCACTCTCTCTCTCTCCCACTCTATCGCTCACTTCGCAAACAATAAGGTCAGAGTGAAGGTTAAGGTTGCCCACGAAGGGTTCAATGTGCGGCCAAGCGTTACAAAATACCAACAACAACAGCAACTAACACTTGTTTGCCCAAGTGTTGAAGTGTCATCGAACATTCGAAAAATATTGGCCGAGATATCGGAAGCCTCGAAATGTCTTTAAGTCATGTGCTTCTCATACTTTTCAGCAATTGATTATAAGTTGCGCGCTTCAAAAACTAGAGCAATCAATCAGATCTTTGCGATATCTCTTAGTTGGCGTTCTCGACCAGACCAGTTACCAGTTGCTAGCGCTTAACAGAGGCCTTAATTAACTCATTGTACTAGACAAATATCTTTAAATTATTTTGCGTCTATTTCTCATAATTGTGAGCCAGTGCGCAATTGCGTGTTGGCTCAGCTTTCCCAATTTATAAACATAATAAATTCTTAATATTTATAATTGTAACTATTTTCAGCATTGCTCCCTAGACCGAAAGCCAACCCGTAGATAAGTGCCTTGGTTAATTGGTCTTTCAGAGTCAGTAGCTTCATTAGCTACGCCCTAAGGGAACGGGTGACTACAATTCCTCGAATTCGTAAATTCAACAAGTTTGGCTCGAGCATTAAATATTTAATGAGCATTCGAGACAGTTTCCAAATTAAAAATTTTTACCGCGAAGTAATTTAACTAACGTGGCAATAATCTCAACAATTTACTTTCCTTCTCTTTTTTTGCATGCGCAAAAGGCCAAATGCCAGATATTGTGTTGGTAGCAAAGCAGCCTGAAAACAACAGCAACAAGGTAGTTATTCCAAAAATGCCATAATTACTGTTGTTGTTAGTGGAAAAGCTGGCACAGTGGGTGTTGACTCGAGCCTGGATATTAGGGCATATTTCGGTTTGTTGGTTGGCCAAATAACACGGACTGGTGGGTTAAGTGTGGTGTGTGTGTGTGGGTGTGTGTGTTGCTGTCGGCGCGGAGAAACTTTATAATGTACTTCCGGTAACTTTCGTTCACATGGCAGCGGCATTTCAAAATATTTGACATTTGCATAAATAACACACGAGAGCAGGCAGCAGGCAGCAGGCAGCAGGCAGCAGTCGACAGCAGGTGGAAGTCAAATATATAATCGCATACTCGCATCAGGCCTGACCCCCGATTTGGGCAAATAACAAAAATGAACGCGCAAATATGCAACGCAGGCAGAAGCCACCAAGCCCACGGCATGTGGCATGTAACTGAAACCAAAGAGCCTTAAATATCAGCTCTCGACTGGGCACTCGACTGCCCAATACACTGTTTGCAACAACAAATTGCTATGAATTACATGCATATGAATTTCACCCAATGCCAATATACCTACGTTCAAATTGTTAACAGCGTATCGGAACAGCAAGGGCAGCAGGGAACTCGGCTGTGTAAATAAGATTTGCGTGAAACTGAAACAGTGGCAAGAGTAGCCGACTGGTGCGAGTAGTAGACTGGTGCAAGCACAGCCCATTCACAAAATAAACAAATTTATAAACACACAAAAAAAGGCAATAAAAGCAGCAAACAGCAACAAACGAAGTTTATTTTGCCGACGAATAGGCAAAAATTAGATACGACTGCATGCAAATTGGCAATTAGGAAATCCTTTATTTTATTTCATTTCATTCATTTGCGTTTCAGTCTCAGTTACTTTCATGGTGGTATTTGGTGTTCGTGTAGAGTTGGACTTGTCTTCCAATGCACATTCACAAATGGCGTTGGCAATCCTGGCAGTCTGGCGTTTTAGGGTTGCTTCTTAACTTCAAGTGGCATTCGCTTTAAGGCACCCCCTTGTCCATTTCTCACGCTCTAATTTGACGTGTATTCGGCAAACGTATTTAATTTCAGTGCTCGTTTAATTCCAGCGTGCATTTTGGTTTATTTTAACGCTTTTCGGGTGGGTGTGAGAGTAAATATAGACACGCACACACGTGTATATACAGACTGTATATTGTTTACCGAACACTCGACCTACATTTTAAATTGGATAAGCGATGTAAAAAAATATACATATATAGAATATCCCAACTGATGCAAATATTGCGCAGTTAAAAAAGTAAAGCGAACTTTAATTGTTTGGAAAAATATAAATATCAAATATTAAATCGGTACGTCAATCTACCCTAATAGTGGTCCTCAAAAAAAATAGTATATTTTTACGGTAATCTTTCTCAACAGGAATCAGATATTAATAGCTTATTGTTTGCCTTTCGACAATGAGAGAATTTAACAAATTTATAATATTTTTTTGAGCTCAGAGACTTGCAATTTGGTATGTCATGCAGACCCCCATAATTGATGCCTTTGTAACTCTAATAAATACAATTGCTATATTATTGTTATTCTCATGATTATTACTATTGTTATTATTATAAGTAACTCGGTAAGTTCTTAAAACAACTTTAATGTTGCTAGTTCTTCAGTAATGCCAACTAAACCATTTCAAGATCGAAACTCAGAAATACATTATTCAGTATAAAATTTATCTACGAGCAACTGTGCGATGGAAATAGTAACATATGAAACTTCGATGCTGCACGAAATATAACAATAAAATGCCATAAATTTTGATGCTGCGAGTTCAACAAGCGAAGAGCTGTAGCCGACATGGAATACCAGCTGAATTTTGTGCTGCAATTGCCAAGGTAAAAGGAAAACAAGCACAAAAAGACAAAAAAAGGGAAATAAAACACTCGAATCAGAGGCAGAACGGAAAAACAGCGAGTGCCCAGCGAACATGGGCAAAGAAATCTCAGTTAAGATGAAAGATTACATCCTGTCAGACTTACAGCTGCAGGGGGAGATCCAGTGGGAAACGCTCGCTATTTGGCTGCGAGGGGCCAGCCTTAAGCAAAAGTCAATTCCCAAATCAACAGAAAGAACTGCAATCGAACGAGCCGGGTTAAAAAGCAAGTAGCTTATTTCAATCGAAATCGTTAAGTTGCGCTGTTTAAATTGTGTAAATCCTTTTAGATCAACGTTTAACTGAAAGTTTCGACTTATTTGTCGTTTATGGCTGTTGTCAACTGCTCTTTGGTCCTTGGTCTTTAAGTCTTATCTATGTCTTTCCGGATTGCCTGACATTGTTTCATGCAACTTTGATTTGGCAAATCAACTGCAAGACTCAACTGCCCTTTTCCCCATCAAATTGTTGGCCTTAACGGTTTTTATTTGGGATTCGTTATTGGCTAACAAAACGGACGGAAGGGCCAGATGGTTGTCAAGAACGAAAAACTTGGTAACCTGTTGCTAGGGGATTACCAATGGCCAACTTACAAAAGAAAAAACAAAACATACTTACCTATACACACACACATGCGCCTTGCTCTTACAAAAGTTTGCCTTTGATATTTGATTTCTAAGCTGACTGGCACGCCCCGCACTAGTAAAGCTCGCACTACTCAGGGCCCACAGCTGAGATCACTCAAATGGAAAAAGGTTCAAATTACCGCGACTTTTTCTTTTTTATTTATATTTTTTATCTACTTTTTGCCTTTTTTGGCTGGCCATGCCGGCGAGTTTATTTTTCAGCTTTTGCTGGCTTCATCTATGTTGCCTTTTAGGCCATGTTGGCCAAATACCCAGCCATTGTTTGCTGTCGGAGGTATCTGCGAATAAGCGAGTCACAGCGAGTAACGACAAATTCAAATACACACAGCTCCAGCCGGCTCCAGCGCCAGCCAGCTCCACAGTTTATTGCGAATTTAAGCGACATGTGGGTCATACAGTTGGCGAGCCACAAAAAGTTTTAGCGCCTGTTTGGGGCGCTCGTAAATTGTCTCCGACAAATGCTTATGTCTCCATATTGACGCACTTTGATATCTTCATGGCGGTTGAGAGCTTTACACTTTGCTGAGCACGCTGATAAAAGGCAAATGAGATGCATTCCCAAATTATTTACATACATTTCTCATGTCAGATTTGTGGACTTTAAACAGCAGTTTGACAAAAAAGAATATGGATTTGGTGTATCTGAGGTGAGATCGAGCTGAAAACGGAAACGATTTCGTTCTACTGATTACTTCTAATGAAATCATATATATTATTAAGGACTCATTTATAGTTATATAAAACATTCTCTTTTGACTTCTACAGCGGAACAGCAGCCTTCTATGCAACAAGGCCCACGTGCCTTGACAATTTGAAAGCCCATATTTATGTGCTCTCATTTATCGATAACGATTTCATTATTTGGATAATATTTCATGGCAATTGAATGTCATACACAAGTGTAAAGTGAGGGCAATATAGCAGCTATGTAAATGGATGTATAGGGTGTGATATATGTAGGTGTGTGGGCTGTTTGTGTGTCAACTGACAGCCATTAGGAATATTGATTTCCATATCGCAATATTGCGAAAGTCAGAAGGCGCACTTCAGATTCTAGTCAAGACCCGGGGCAGGGCGTTGAACAACTCGAAGCAATCGCAGAGTATGCACACACCCAATCATATAGACACGCGCACACACACACTCGAACGCGCTGACGTAATGTGAAAATTATGCGTTGTAATTTGCGCCAAAGCAAAACCGGAAGACGACGCACTTCGAAGTCCGGATGTGCCAATGCCAACAAAAAGCAACACAGGCAAAAGATACAGTCGTATTTAGAAAAAGATACCTTCTCTTTCTTTCACACTTTCTCTCTCTCTTTCTCTTACTTGGTCACACACACACGCTTACATATGCAGATGAACAAGAAAAAATTGAAACACTTTAACATGCCAGCAGCAAAAAACTGTTTTGTTCCTTTTTTCTGCTTTCTCTGTGTTGTTTTTGTTTTTCGGCACTTTTTCACGTTTCGGCCAGGGGTTTGACGGGGCGTGGCATAAGGAAGTTGTAAAAATAAAACATAACACATTTGCAACTAAGCCAAACAGCAAAAAACAGCGAAACAACCAGGAAAACTGAAAAAACAGGCAAAGAAGAATAACTACACGAAAATTTGTGGTCGCAGAAGAATGCGCCCGCTGCGAGGGCGGCACGGAAAAGGGGGAGGCAGCTCTGATGTGCTGTAAGTGCTCCCCCGTTGCTATGGGTTGCCCAAATTTGTGAGATACTAAATGTGGCATGTGGCCACATGCAAAGCAACTAAAGAGAAAGGAAGAACAACAACTAAACGCAAAGAAAAACACAAAATGTGAATAAAAAAACGAGAAACTGAAAGTTGGCGCTGTAAATGCTTAGAAATAAATTTGTGTCGCCGGCAACACATAGACACACACGCACACATACACACACATGCACACATACACACACAAGGAGCCTCATAAATGTTTACACCTTATCGAGGTAAATGCGTGCGAGTAGCTCAGGAGCTGCGCCCCAAGCTGAGCAACTGTTTTAGGCAGAAGCAAAGCGGAAACGTGTCAATGATGCCACACAGAGGACGACTGATAACTGAGAATGTTGGCACAGCCATAATGGACAAACGCAGCAAGCGCTGCACATTGGGACAAACGCAAATATTTTACAAAAATTAACGCTTAAATCAAAAAACTAATTATTCTATATATAAACATTTTTAAATTTTTACAATTTCTCAAATTTGGAAATAACACATTTGGACTAGCAACTGAACATATTATATATCCATTAGCTTACATAATATTTACACATAACTAAAATTGAATCATTGTGAAATTAAGCAGAAATGGACTCTTAAAAGAGTATTTAAATATATGTTCGCAAAAGTAAAACTCAACTTAGACTGACTGCTCCTCTCGTTCTATCTCGCTCTCCCCCTCTCTCTGTCACCCTCTCTATGTCTCACTATCTCTCTATGCCCCTCTCTCTCTTCTATATATGTATATATATATATAACATAATCCCGTGTCTCGCTCTCCCTCTCTCTCTATCTATATTGCAATAACTTACTTCATTTTAATCGTTATACAAGATCCCAAATCAGGATATCAAGCACTCAAATGCTTCACCTAAAGACTATTGACCCTCTCTTCAATCCATACAAAACTTATATACATATATAATATAAATATATTTAATAAATTTCTAAAATATTTAATCTTAGGTGCAATTCATCCGTTCTCCATCGCACGTTTACCTACTGTGGCACAGTTTTCTAGCATTTTCTGTATATCTAGCTCACGTCGCATTGTATTACTTTCGTTGTCTCGTGCGGATATGTATTTGTTCTTGAATAACTGAGCGCAACTACAATGGCCAGCAGAGCCATTTAAAATGGTTGAGTTGAGTACATAATTTGTTTAATGGTGATATATTGTTGGTTAGCAGCAGCCGCGGCCGTGGCTACAGCTGCCAGACGGCGCCTCGCCTAACAAATGGCCAAAACTTGCAAATTTTGTACTCGGCGGAGAAATAAATGCTAACAATTCTTTATGTCCCATATTTAGTCGAATTTTTCTCTACTTTTTTGTGCAGTTTTCGTATAACCTTTTCAGTTTGCAACGCGTTCCGTTTAAGTTCTTTTCCCAATTCCATTGAAATGTTTTTTTGTTAGTTTTTTTTTTGTAAATTCCCAAATGTTCTTTTGTTTACTATTTAATTGAAATACTTTCTTTTCGCTGCTTAATGAGCTTAACTAATTTCTGTTTGTGCGACAGACTGAATGTGTTGCGCGTTAGCTTATTGGTATTGTTGGAAAGTAGGCGTGGCAGCTTTGAGAGGGTTGCTGGTTGCTGCCAGTGCGGCAAGCAATAAATTGAAACGAGTTTTCGGCCATTTGGGCCCTCAACATCAATTAAATGCATTAATGTGGAAAATTAAATTATGCATCAGCTTGCGTCCATGTGTAAATATTGTAAAATAATGCGGAAAACTAATTATAGTCGCAAATTTAGCAACTATCTGAGTTGTGCCATGTGGCAAATTGCAATTTAAGTTCAACAACCTTTCCTACATATGTCGAATTATTTAAAATTTCTAAAGAATTGTTTACACGAAGTAAAACCAATTTAATTTAAGCCTTTTTTTTGGCTTCTAATTTTTTAATTTTCTATACATTTTAAAGTGAAGAAATGCAGTTCATTTTTTGCGCAATGGCAAATAAGAAAACAAAGCGAAAAGCCAGCAAAAAGGCAAGCAGAGAAAAGCACAAACAGGCGACCGCACCTCGTTAAAATTTTATATCAATTGCTGTATGCATACAAAACATGCAGCAACAACAACAACGACAAAGAATAGCAGAAGGTAAAAAAAACACCAACAAAAGCGGGCCATTTTGAAAAAGTTTAAACAGAACAAGAAATAAAAGCTAAAAAAAACAAAAACAGAGAAAAAAATGAAAGAATTAAAATTACGGACGCAGCCAAAACCAGAGAAGCAAAGAAAATATAAACAAAAGTGAGAAGTGAACAGAAATAAAGCGGAAAGCAACCTCCCGGCGAAAAAGTTGCTCATGTGTGCGTGGAAGGCGAATTTATACAAATATTACATATACGCAGCGCTTATTACGTGTACGCAAACTAATTTTTACCGAGCTCCCGTGTCGTTGTCGTCGTCGTGAGCGTGCGACAAATGAAATATTTAAATATGTCGGGCACACAAACATTTTGACAACACGCCGACAAAATGCCACAAAAAGTTGCAAATTGCGGTTATTGTGGCAAACACACAATAAATAATTTTATGCCCCAAATGAAAAAAAATTATATAAAACTCGATGACTTGCAGCAAAAAGTGGCATGCGTTAAAGTTTTCCACCAAAATAAAAAAAAAAAACTAAAATAACGTAGTCATCATGATGATGATGATGATGCTGACGATGGTGATAATGACGCGTGGCCGAGGAGGCGTACAACTTTTTTGCATTTGAAGCGGAAGTGATTTCATCAAAAATTCATATTAACTAATTGGATTTGATGCCGTTGCACAGTTATATCATATTTTCAAGGAGGATATTGCCAGCAACTGGACACACATATACACTCACACGGCAGGCCGACCCCTAACTTAATAACGATGTTTATTTTAAATTAAAAATGTATTTATATACGCTCAAATGCCAAATGAACGTATGCCACACTGAAGGCCAGCAACTTGTGTTTGTATTCCTATTTGTATTTGCATTCGTATTTGTATTTGTATTTGTATTTGTGTGCCACAAGTTGCCAAGTTTCACATTTCCCTGCAGCGCTCACCTGAAAAAGTATGAGAAAAAGAGCACAATTTATTACCTTTTGTAACAATGTATAAAAAGCAATTGTATTATGAGTCCATCCACTCCACTCCTCTCTTTCTATATAGAGCATGCCCTAACACAATTTACTGTTTATGAGAGTTATGGGAAATGCTTATGGAAATACAACTCAGTAGCTTAATTAATTGGCAAAACTTACATACATATTCTCGACTTACATATTATTGGAAATAAATATATATGGTATATATATAGTATATATATATATATATATATATATATATATATATATATATATATATATATATATATATATATATATATATATGTAGACATAAATATTTATTAATTACTTGACAAATTGGCAGAATCCTAACTTCCACTATTTTACTTGGTTTCCGATATTTTTTGTAATAAAATACATCGGTTACATGACATTTTTGCATATTGTTCCAATTTTCAAAATAAATTATACCCATCAGCATAGAGACCTCGTTGAGAGCTCCAGATATTCTGAATATGATCAGCAACAAGCACATCTCTTAAGCTCAAAACTTGAGCAAAATATAGATATATTATTCTACTCCTGAATTAATAAATGCTGAAAATAATAGTCATTATTATGCATATATTAAAAAGACAGCTCAATAGTCATAAGGAAGATAATTAAAAATAAATTACAACAAATTTGTATTTCTTTGTTGCTCAATTTTTTCCTTTGCAGACATGATTTACAAGCGGAAGCAACATTTTTATTAATTGATGACTGCGGAAAATGAAATAAGCAACTTTAAAACACGCGAGAGTGCGTCATATACAGAGAAGGCAGTACTTAAAGCACACGCCTGTCTGTGTGTGTGTGAGCGTGTAGGTAAGAGTATCCAGAATGTGGAGCCTGAGCAATGCCTTGTAAATGAACGCGAAGAAAAATCATCCAACTTCACAGCTGTTGTCGAGAGCTCGCAACATTCGCGTCCTGGCTCAGTGCCCGCCAGACGGAAAGACGCAGCAGGCACAAAAAATTGTAACGAAAAGAAGAAGAGTATTGCAAAATATTAAAAATGTTGCTGCCAAAGGCAGCAAAAATGGACGCAGAAAACGCGGCCAAACGACGGCGGCAAGCGAAATAAAACGAAGTGTCGGCAGCGTCTGACTCTGGCGCTGGCTCTGGCAAAGGAGCCGCCCAGGATGTGCCACTACTGCAGTAGACTGGCACGAAGCACTGCTACAAAATAGCATAGAAAATTAATAATCGCGCAATTTTTGCGCCAGTAAACAATGGAAAAGTCTTGGCTCGTTAGTTTCCTCATTATTCTGCATTTTCCAAGACGCGCTCCCGCAGTGAAATGTGCTGCGAAACTAAAAAAAAGTATTAGAGGATAGACTAGGGCAACTGTCAAGCAGAATGAGCCGAAAGCACATCAGAAAACGAGAACAGAAACCTACGCAAATAATGAAAAATGCGATTGAATGTCATTTTTCATGAAATTTGTTAGCCCTTTGTCTGCCGCGCCATTGTTCCGAGTCCTGGACAACTCTACAAATGATATACAATGCTTAAAAGGAAAACTTGAAACTCGACCGCTTACAAGTAGAGTATTGAGATATATATGACAACTGTTTAAGATTAAGAGATCTACTGTACATTTTTCACATTATTTTAATCAACTAAACTCTAACTAATAGAAAAGATATAAAGATACCTTGATAATAAAAAATTTAGCTGCAAATTTACTATCAATAGAAAAATGTCTTTAAGTGTTCCATGTGCATGAAAAGATTCTCTTATTAAAGAATATATTTCAAATATAAGCAGGTCAAAGCACTGTCTGTGACAGCCCTGGCATGGGTGTATATGACAAAATAGCAAACCCTAGTTATGCGAGAACAATTAATTGAATCAAGGACGCAATTGTTTTAACCAATAAAGTGAAGCGTTGCGGTTGACACAGACTCGACTGTGAAAGTGAAAAAAACACTAAATAAAATAAAAATACAAACACAAAAAGTGCAGCCATGCATATGACACACTCGCAGCCGCAATTCCCATGTTGTTGGCCAACAGTTAACGAACAGTTGGGCTCCAAAAGTGGACGACAGACTGTGTCAAACAAAAACTGAATCAAATTATGTGCGATAAAAGGACAGCTGAGCTGTGCGTGTGTGCGATTGTGTATGATTGTGTGTGTGTGCGACAACTACATTATTAATGCACAATGAACTTGAAGTAAAGTCGAGCAACGGACGCGACAAACCAGAAAACATGGCCAATTGAAAAATGTGCGAGCGTAAATTACATTAGCCTGGCCCACAGCCAAAAAGCCAACAATATAAAATTCATAACATTAAAGTTAAATGACCAAAAAGTAAAAAGATCCTCTTTCACTTGTCATTTTATTTAGCATACAAAACATTTTGTTTTTAGTTTAGTTTGTGGACTACAAAGTTTCCTATTCAATGGAAACTTCACCTTTGAAGTTGTGTTAAAAATTCCTAATGATTTTTTCATGGCTGTTAAATAAAAAATTGGGGGAAAAAGTTGAGCAGTTTAGCTGTCTAGAAGCACCTGTTCGCCCGCTTCCTTTGTGAGTCGTATGGTAATGAGCTCGGGGCTCTTAGTTAACGTGTGCGAGGGGCTGAGCGTGGCACACGAAGTGCGTTGCTTGCGTGCATTAAAATAATCAAATTTTGTCATTGAACTAGGCTCCGACAGATGCAAACGAAAGTTAAGCGTTGTTAATGGGAAGAGCTAAGCCAGATCGATTAGAATATGCTTATTGAGTGAACTAGTTCGAAGAGTCCAGCTCTAGCTCCAGCTAACATATTTTGATCATTGAATTATATCAATGAGAAGTGAGAACTAGGAAAATAGATTTTATTCAGATAAGCTTATAATAATAATTTAATAAATTGTTATATAATATAATATAATGATGATATATTTTAATATTTATTCACATTTAATTAAAGGTATTTGTATGTATCAATATATATGCGTTATCTTTTACCTTTTGATCTACTTATTTTTTTATCTACATATTAGCATGATAAATGGATGTATATATATGAATAAAAAAAGACAATAACAATTTTTTAAACAAATAAGCATATAATTCAAATAAAAACGATGTTGAGTAAATATCTCCCGTGCTAAACTGTAATTCAAATTATTAAAAAGCCCCAAAGAATGAGACAAGTCTTAGCAGTCCCTAAAGCTTAAAATCAATTAGTTAATCTAGCTTAGCGTTTGTCTTAAACTAATGTTTCTATAGTTTTTTTTGAGTATTTCATTATTATGATTGTCTTTAGCTATTCAATTATTGAATTGCTATACAGACAGAAAAAATGTGTCTGCTTTATTTACATGTCACGTTCTGCTAAGCTGAATATTTAACGTGTGCTTGTTTCACATATATATATTTATATATATAGCTCATACGCCTAGTAATCCGAGCTGTCGCTTCTGCTGCTGCTCACCTTTTATTTTATTCAATAAATACGCTGCGTGTGGAGTAGCACACAGGGATATCCAAAGCACGTGACAGATTTTCTTGGATTACACACGCTGACACACGCACGAATACGCATATTCACACACACGCAAGCTGATTACGACATTGTTGTTGCTGTTGCTGTTGTTATTTTTGAAATTCACTTTGGGCGGCAAAAATTTGAGGCTGTCAAACAGACGCCTGAGGCAATACCCGTTGCCTGTCAACTCGTCAAACTATCAGCCCTTTAGGCGTCACTCCAGTGTGTATTCATATGGCACTTAATACATTGGGCGATGACTCGGCGAACGGCATTCACTCGGCTCGTTCGATTAGCGGCAGATGCAGCATCTTAATCACCGATCAAATTGAGCATACGCCGCGTCAACTCAGCGACGGCAAACACCGAAAACAACGACGTCAACGACAGCGGCAATTTCGAGTCAATAAAACAGGACGCACACGCGGCAGCTGCGAACACAACTGAAGTCAACGACGACGGCATGCGAAGTGGCGACATGTCGATAACGAGCCACAGCCACAGCCGT
Organism: Drosophila hydei; assembly: GCF_003285905.1. Taxonomy (NCBI): domain Eukaryota; kingdom Metazoa; phylum Arthropoda; class Insecta; order Diptera; family Drosophilidae; genus Drosophila; species Drosophila hydei. Next base: position 1,507,865 of record NW_022045657.1, read on the forward strand.
GGCCGTAGCCGCAGCCGAAGTGGCTGCCGAGGCACGAGTCGAGTTTAGCAAGAGCACGATTTATGGCAAAATGTGTTGCATACTTTTAAGAGCGCGCTCGCATTTTGGGTGTGTTTTTTAAGTTTTTGGGACGCGGCGCATGCGTTGTGGCAGCTACAACAGCGACACACCAACAGGCTGCCTAAGAGAAAAAGGCAAGAGAGCAAGAGACAAAGAGAAAGGGAGAGAGTGTGTGTGGTATGCTTCCAATGCCACAGTTAGCTGCTGCTCATTTGCATGCCACGGTCCCAAAACAAAAAGTGTTTGTCCCAAGCCAAACAGCTGTTGAGCTACTGAAATGAAGCCAATGGAGCAATGGGGCTAAACGTTAATACACGCCAGTCAGCCACGTCCTCGTCCTTGTCATCGTACTCGTGACGCACTCGTTGTGGCATGTCTTAGGTCAGAAATGTCGTCGTGGATGCCACTGCCACTGCCACAGCGACTACGGCTGCGACTGCGACTGTGACTGCGACTGAGGCTGCGGCAATCGCTGTTTGCCGGCAAAAGGCAGCATTTTTAATTATGATAAATGCCCATTCATAAAACGGAATGGCATTGCAGTTGCGTGTCACGGCTGTTCCTGCCTCTTCTTCTGCTTCGTCTTCTATACATGAAAATATATTTACAGAATGGGACTCTGATATAATATATACTGCATAATTATTTGTTTTATCTATGTCTGGCAGAACGTTCTCGCTGGCTTCTTGTATGTCTAAAGCTCTGTTTCTATTTGGGCTGCTGTGCACTTGACAGGCAAGATTTATGTGGCCTGCAGCCCGTGTCGTCTGGTGTGCTAGTGTACCAGCGCTGGTTCCTCCACCTGTACCAGTGCCAGGTGTTAATGTGCCAGCTGTGCTTCAATCACCATCAGCGTTACTTAATAAAATCACATACAGCACGACGTGTGATGAATTGTTGCCAGTTTTGCAACTGACGTCGACGCTTTTAAGTGCAAAGGCATTTAACAAGCGCTCGACAGCAATTAAAACCCATCCAAGCCAATTGACAGGGAATGAAATAAAATAAACAAATAAACAAACACACAAATCATTCTTAATTGTCCAATTTAATAATTAAGTGGCCAATTAAGTGCTAATTATCTGTCTTTAATTGGCTTAAGATTTCAGCCATGCTGTGTGCCGTCAGTCCTTTTAGTTACATGATTAAGGGCTGACTTTTCAGATAGTTACAAAGTAAGATCTTTAGAAAATAAATGTTTCTTTAAAATAATATTTAAGTGTTAATTGTGAGATTACGTTTCTAATTCAGGAATAAATTATTATTATAAATATAATTATTTAAATATTAATTGGGAGCTTTATCGTTCTCAAGAAATCAAGAAATTAATTAGTTTTCCAAAATTCAAAATATTTATTAGAACTATCTAAATACAACCAGTAAATATATATAGATTCCTTATTAAATTACGTGTAATCTACCTCTTTTTTCAATAACTCGTTACAATGCCCCCGAGCCCAGCAATCATTCCTTTGTTTTATTCAATGCAATTGTCCCGAAAGGAAGCCGAAGCAGTGGTAAAACCTGGCTCAATGCAATGTTCAACCAGTCGAAACCAAATTGACCAAAGTTAATTTAACCAATGTAAACTGGACAAAGGCGCAAGCAAAAGAGGGCAACTCGAGGCAACTTGAGTCGAGGTAGAAATTTTAGGTTGTAAATGCGGGCAAATGCCTTAGTGAAAATCAATTGGCACGCCAACAAACGCTTCAATCAATTTTACTTTGGCAAACAGTGAGTGCAAAATAAATCACATCAGTCGAGACCGACTTGCAAGATGCTTCTGCTGGGCGACGCAAGGGAAGCGAGATGCAATGGCTGAATGTGTGAGTGTGTGTGTGTGTTGTGCATATTTGTGTTTATCTTATTTATGCAAAGCTGTGGCAAGCAGCAGCAGCAACACCAGCAAGAACAACAATTTCTGAGAAAAGAAAGAGAGAGAATGCCAAGTGGCTTGGTAGCCGCCGTCGCTCGAGGCTCCTGCTAAAAAATGAATGAATTCAATGAAATGCGGGTAAAGGTGCCCGTTTGCACCCAACTCAAGCCGTGGTTCACAGCGGTCGACGCCAGGATGTGTGCCGCATCCTTAAAGCAGTCCCAGGCAATGCCACATCAAACATCTCAAACGAAATGAATAATTTATAGACGCATTTGCGGAGTGCGGCTCCAGGAGGAAAAGAATAAGATGGGCACGAATGCTAGGTATGGTAAGGGTAGGGTACATGTCGCCTAAGCCGACTGCAGCCACTAGCTCTAAATTGAATGACAAAAATGCCTTCTAAGCCACGCATACACACATGCACACATGCACAGCATATGCAGGCATGCATGAACGAGTCAGCGCCCAACTGGCTTTAGACCCAGCGAGTGTGTGCAGTTGCGTGTGCATGTGCGTCTGTGTCCATGTGTGTGTGCTTGTATATGTAATGGCAAAATAAAATACCAAAATGCATGGACTCTTCAGTATTTATTTATATTTTTTTATCAGAATTCCGCCCCTCCGGCCCCACTCCACTGATGCCGGGTTGTTCAGGTACAAGGTATGTACAATATAGTTAATTCGAGCAATACAGAAGCGCATGCATATACATATACATATATACATACATCCGAGATGCACAAATACTATAAATTTATTCGAATTCACTGACTCACTGCGTTCATAATGGATGCTTCTGCTTTTTTTCAGCTTTTTTTACTGACTAAAAAGAACAGAGTCTAGACATTTTAATGCACATATTCATGCAAGATAAATAAACTTCCATGACCTAGACAAGAGCTAACCAAAAATTTAATTTTAGTTGGTATCAAAAACTTGGACTGAAAGAACAAACAAAGTTAATACAAAATCGAGCCACCAACATTTGCTTATCGCTTTGTTAATAACATATAAAAAGCATACGGCTTAATTTTCTAATCTCTTAACCGCCAAGCTCTCAACTTTATCTCTCTTAAAAAATAATTTTCATTCATAAAACAAAAACAGCCTAAAAAGTTGGGTCAACATACACAATGTAAGACATCAACGACATGTCAAGTTTCTCAAATGCATATCATACTAGTCAAAGATACAACGAGCTACTAACTATATAAAGAAAGCTCATGCCTTCCCAGCAAAACTTTAAATTCGCTTTTTCCATGGCATCTGCAAAGTTTGCTCAGCTTAGCCTTGACTTCTGATGGCAAACAATTTTCAAGTGTTGTCAATTAAAACGATTTTCCAATGAACATTTTGAAAGAGGATGCTTTCTTCTTTAACTAGTCGTTAAGTTGGGGCAAAAGTTATAGAGACTTATTTATTTTTGTATGGTTTTTATACGACATTAACTTGCTCCTGAAATTTCTTGTATCTGGCAAAATATTCGTAGCTCATCTTTGTGGATAATTCAAAGACTTGTTTGATTATTTTGATATCAAAAATATTTTGATACAAGAGCCACCCCCAGGCATACATACACACACTTCGTAATCTTCGTGTTAGTGGAGTTTGTGGTGTCGTCAAAGGAAAGTTTAAATAAATGACTGCAGAAAACTTTGCTAATCTGCTTTAAAAATCCCAGCAACAAGCAGCAATATGAAATATGAAATGCCAGATGAAAGTGGGATAAGCTGGCGGAAAAGCGGGGGGAAGCGGAGGAAGCGCACGGAAAATGTGACAACAGTTGACTTTGACGCGGTGGTTAAAACCCGCAAAATTCGTCAATTTAAATGGAAAAATATCAGCGCAAAGTTTGCGCCAGTGTGAAAAATATTAATTTAACTTTTTGCGTTAAGAGAGCAATGACATTTGGCCCAGACCGCCACGCAATCCACGCTTCCGTCCCTCTCAAGCATTGTTTTTGTGTCTCGATTGTTGTTGTCCTTTTCGATGGCAAATACGTGTCTATTTGGGGATGCGGGTAGGGGACAGGGGCAGGGGGCTTATGAGGTTGTTGCCAATGTTTTTGCCATCATTATCGTAAATTTTTATGCTAAATACATTTTGCTGGCCCGAAAAGCAGAAACAGAAACAGAAACACAAACCCAAAACAGCAAGAAATACAAAAAATAGCGCCATTTGGAGCAGCTGGCGTCACGTGGATGCAAATGGTCAAGCACACGCCCCTGGCTCAACGAATAACATAATCAAGGCGTGCCCCGACCAACCGCCCTGTCTTCGCTCAGCGACAAATGCAAATGAACTGTCGCTTAACGCCAGATCGTTTCTATTTTAGCCTTATGGCACATGCTTCACACCGGACACTCCCGCCGAACCCTGTTTGACAAATTGAACTATTTCGCACAGATTTCGGTTTAATGCAGCCTGTTGGCAAGGAGGTACTCGGAGCGCTGCTTAAATATAGATAAGCTCGAGGCAACGCGCCGGATACTACTCATCTCGAACAAAGTAGTCTGCTGGCCCACCCGCTGGCTTAGACTGAGCATTTTGCTGGCCAGATGGCTTTGCACATCCAAGGCCTTGCGCTTAACTTGCTTGAGCAACCTGACGGCATCTTGCTTGGGCTGTATATAGTGCAGTCTCTGCACGAGCTTCGTCAACTCCTGCTGGTCACCGGCAGCAGTCTTCCTCACGTAGCCTTGAAAATCAACCCATTCATACTTGTCATTTTGCAGATGACGATATCGCTGCCGGCACAATGCCTGCTCGTGTTCCAGATTGATCTTGAATGAGTTCAGCTCGTCCAGACGGCGCTGCAAAATCGCTCCTGCGTTCAGGTCCCGACAGAGGCTATTGCGCAGATACTGCAGCGACAAGTCGATGGCCTTGCAGCTGGCCTTCGCCTGGCTTAGCTGCTGGCGTAACTGATGATTTTCCCTCTGCAGTTCATATATATAGGGATGGAGTTCGCTTTTTTGCAGCTCCAACTGCAGGTTCACGCAGGGATCCTCCGAAGGACATTCGGGTATGTCCACCGAGATCTTTTCACCGATACGATCAACAAGGTTCTTTTTCTCTAACAACTCTGCTTCGATCTCTTTGAGTTGCATCAGCTCCTCGTTTGTCGCCGACTGGCTAACGCTTACCTCCTCCTCCTCGCCCTCCTGGGCCTCTTCCGCCTTTACTTCATCAGCTTTCTCAACACACTCGCAAAGTATGGTCTTAGCCGGCGGAGCCAGCTCAATATTCGGAGTTATCAATTTGTTTAGGGAAATATGCAGCTCCTCCGGTTCACAGAGAGGTAGTCCTGGCGCCTTGCACATGTTCACTGACTTCACGGTCTCTCCCATTTTGAATAAACTATTGATTGCAAATTTAATACAAATATTACGAACTCGAGCAATGCTAAATAAGAGACTCAAAAATATACTAACCCTTTTCCAAATGAAAACTACGTAGGTCGATTCAAGCAAACTATGCTAACATTATTTTAGAAGCTCAAAAGCGATTACTCTGACTTTGACTTTGACTCTTCTACTGGAAACTTACTACGCGGGTCTATGGTAAGATATTCACGAAGAATAAGAAGGCTTCAAAGAGTGAGAAGATTGATAATGATATTTCATATTAGGATACTTATTTGGGAACCATACGCTGATTTGCTGCTGAGTCCTACAATTTAAAGTACAGCACTTCAAATGAAATAGCGGCCTATGAAGCAGTTCGTCTCATTAATTTTGAACAGATTATGCGCAATGTATTGAAGAGATGTCTGACAGCTGGTGCTGCTGGGCCTGATGAGGCCTGTGCCCTATGCAATGTGTGTGTTCTATGCACAATGGATGGCATTTACAAAAGCGCTTAAGGAGCACTTAACCCAGACGTAACTAACCAATGCAAACACACACGAGCCAAGCACCTGAGCAGGCAGCACAATGCAGGACAGGTAGGATAGAGGGCAGCATGGAAGGGCAGCTGGTTATAGCAAACACTTGGGCATGTGTGCTAAGCGTAGCCCCATACACAGTTCCAGTTTTATTTCCAGTTCCAGATGACGACCCAGTTGCACTGGCAACAATTCATCTTCATAATGGAAGCCAATGCGAACAGCAAACAAACTTAATGCAAAGTCAAAAGGACCTAACTAAAGCGACTTGAAAAGTGCATGGGCCGGACAACAAATGCTGATGGGGGCTTATGCTAATTAATTAAATGAGTAAAAACCTAGACAGCTTAGAAATCGTTTGACCTACAGGTGTTTTGCACTTGAAGCAATCAGAACTCTGTGCCATGTAAATGGAATATAAAATAGTGTCATAAAAATGCTTCGAAACTGTACACATGGATAAACAGCAGCCTACGCATTAAAGAACATCGAAAGGAATTGAAATCGAAGGAAAATCTAATTAAAAGCTGTGATAATCGACCTACTCGCATAACCACACCAAAATCACAATTGTCAGCGTTTAATTCACGCTCACCTGCGCACACCAACACAAACACTTGCACACACCAACGCACAAACACAAATAAACACAATTTCGCTAGAGGCAATAATACGCAAACAAACAACAACTACAACACAAACAAGCTGGTGAAACAGACGTGGTCTGTCGATTCGCAGAAAAACTACCAAAAGCGAAAAACGAACAACTTTCAAAGGCAACTCAAACCCGATCCTACCTAACCTGACCTTACCTGGCCCCCTGTCCCGGCCCCTCTCTGGGCAGCAAATGAAACGCGCTGTTGCACACAAAAATAACAAGTTGCATTGGTCAATTCATCGAATGTCGGTCAGGGCTGCCTCTTGGACACCGACTCTCTATGGCTTTGACTGTAGCAGTGGCAGTGGCAACACGTGCAGTGGGGCTGCTGCCTCCGTAGCACATAGGTGCTACGGCTCTGTGCTCGGTGTAAAGTTTTAGACGCCCAGGATGCCCAGGATGGAAAGCGCAGTGTATGCGAAAAATATTCCCAGCATGTTGTCACTCTGAGTCGAAGTGTGTGTGTGTGTGCATGAGGCTGTGTTGGGTGTCGGGCTGAGTCGATTCGAATGAAATTAGTTTAGTTTCTAGTACAAGTCCCTTGCTACATTAGCCCCTTCGAAATTATATTCAATTGCCGCATTCAATATTATTTTTCGATAAAGAAATTTATGAATTACACATGAATATTTATACAGCGTCCATTGCATTGCAGTGCCCAGAAAATTGAATTTCAATTAGGAACAATTTGTACTTGTATGTTCGTCTTTATTTGCTTTGGCATCCAGTGAATTCTGCTCTACAATACAGTCAGAAATATTTATATGCCATAAAATTATGTAAAGGATAGATCCAGATTCATTTTGGAAAACTTCAAGCTTAATCTCTTCACTATCTTCACAACTAACATTTGTTCAAATGTTATGTTATTTATGTGCGATTTAATGATTAAGTAATATGGAGCTGGGAGAATGTTTTAAAGCTTTTATTGATCGAAAGTTCGGTGAGAGCATGGCAAAAAGCTGAAAGGACAACATGAAGCTGGTTGATCTTCTGTCTTTCGGCTTTGGCAATCATTAGTATATCTGAGAAGAAAGTGACTAAGTATAGCCACAATTGCATTATGCTCGAAGAGTCTTTATTTTTGTCAAACCTTGGAGACCTATATAGTTCGAGTAATAAAATTTCATCAGCTACGCTATGAATGTCAACGGGACCAGTTGACAGCTCACGGATAATCTATAAAATTCAATATATCTTTATTTTCAGACGGAAAACTGAAGTTAAACGGCTTATATAAATAATCCCTATACTGTAAATGATAACTAAAATATCGGGAATCCCATTTGGGTGCTTTGCCCAATGAGGAAACCGAAACATACAAATTCTGAATGTCGAGTAAGGCATGTAAATATATGTATAAAATAAATATATATATCTTATATAAATATGTGTGCTTATATAAATACATATGCTGGAAATACATAAACATGCTCATCAAAATGAGGCGCAGCATACAATAAATCTTCGTCACAGTCCCCAAATTGACATTTTACAGCACAGACCAATAGAGGACAGAGTAAGTGACAATCGCGTTTTAGCCAACTGGTGTCATTGTTGTTGTTGTTGCAGTTGCTGTCGCTGATATTGTTGTCAACAATGATGGCCCAAAGCATCAGCCACATGCGTTGCGGCAACAACTCATCCATCGTTCGACGCTCACACACGCAAGTGCACATTGAGACTGTCAATCCCAGGACACTGGATATGTAGCACTGGAGCTCGTTGGCTGCTCGCCATCTTTTATTGGCAAAACTGCTCAACACTAGCAAAAAATTTAATATCTTGCAGCATGTGCGTATGTGCATCTCTTTGTATATATATATATACATATGTGTGTGTGTGTGTGTGTGTGTGTATGACAGTAATAGAGTTATCCTGCTGTCGTTGACTATAGGAACGCATCGCATTATCCTCTGTTCTGGCCGTAATAATTGAAGTCCTACAACAAACTACTGGGTGCCAGCTTAACGACCCTTTGTCACGCTCCACTGATAGTGTTTTGGGGTAATCCGTCAGCCAGTCAAGCGCCGCATGGCAGCGCGATGAGCTTTTAAAGACCTTAATGCAAAAATGCATTACTCGCAAAGCATCAACGGAAGGAACACAAATTTTCGTGGCCCATTTGCGGCAGATAATTTAAATAAATATTCAGAAAGATGTTTAAGTAAGGAAAATTATGCCATAATAATTTTATTGTTAGCAAACGAATAGCCTAGCCATTTATACAAATATTGTATGTTATGTTGTTATGTTGTTTATCATTCTGGTCGGCAGACCATGAAATTCTTCAGTTAAGTGGGAAACTTAAATCGGACTTATTGCCTTTAATTAGTATCTTGTCAAAATTTCAAATGTCGAAACTGAACAACATCAAAGCGCATCAAGTGTGAATTTTAGAGAGAGCAGTTCGGAGGGATTTTAGGGTAATTCGACATCGAGAACTCCCAGCTTGCTGGATAATGAATTAATTGCCAGTAGATAAAAATATGTTTACTCTATGCAAGAGTATCTTAAAACCCCACATCAAAGTAATCACTTTTAATTTTTTAATACACGACTATCAAATATTGCTGTCAAATCTAAAAACAAAATACAAAAAAAATGAATTCTTGTCGGGTTGTTGTGATCGGGGATCTCTTACTATTTGCTGTGGTATGGTAACATTCTACTTTCGGTGTAAGATAACTGCTATATATCTACAGATCAGTGTTGTCTCCCCTGAAGAATTTCAGATCGCATTCGTCCAGATAATGAATTCGTACCGTGCCTTACACGGCAGTGGGAAACTACTCATACACAAAAATATTTCCCAAGAAGCTCAAGAACACGCTAATGTACGTTGTTATTTTTGTATTTAACTCACTTGATAGACAAACGGTATATTTGCAGAAATTATGTCGGGGAATCTCCGAACGTTATATACCTTTTGATGTTCCTGATATGCTTTCAAATCTCACATGCCATTCAAGCAGACCTTTAGAATGTGTACATATGTGGTACGAAGAGCGAAAGTACTACAACTACGAAAATGGGCAATATGTGCCAAAGGCTGCCCATTTCACTCTGTTGATTTGGAAGAGTTCTAAGTACGTTGGTGTTGGAATTTGCTCAAAGTATGTATAAAACATAACCATCAGTATATGAAACATTTAGAGAACTCTGATTTTTAGACCAATGGAAAAATACTTTGTAGTTGCAAAACTGTATCCTCGCGGCAATGAGAAAAACAAATTTTCGGAAAATGTTTTACCCCAAAGAAAGTATGTTCGATGCAACAAAAACATTCTTTATTTAACCTTATTTTTAATCATCAGCCATTGTTCCAACCTGCCCACCAATTGTATATTTTCAGCTGTTGCAGTTATAATTCCACTATTTGCTTAAATGTACACATATATTATTTAATAAATAACTAGTAAGAATGTTCATGGATCCTTATCAAGACTATTTCTACTTCATGGTGTCTGTCACGCCGTCTTCTGCCTGTTACAAACATTTTAACAAAACCGTTTGACCTGATTTCCCATTTTAAATGGGTTCAGCATACAACAAGTAAACAAACTCTAGTCGGGGTGCCCGACTAGGAGTTACCCTGATCCCAGTCTTATCTGGTTTTTAATATTTTCCGTAGTTTGTATCGAGTATTTAAAAAAATACAAATAAAAACTGACATTACCATACCAAGACTCGAACCCCCACTCTTTACGCATCGCGCATCAGCTCTACCAACACCGCCACTTCATAATTAAAAAAAAATCAATAAAATATACCCGTCGCCTCGAGGATTGAACCGAGATAGTACGCTGACGAGCGCCGCCTCTGCCAACGCAGCCACTGCCTTCAGCCCTATTTCCAACTGAACTTATATTCTAAGAATTTGGGGAATTTAGAGCCGGTATCCAAAATCCAACAAAAAATATACATAAAACTAAATACAAAGGTTGGAGACTCTAGCTCTTAAGACGTCCGAGATATAATTTATTCGATAACAATTATTCGATAACAGTTAAATGCGAATAGTTATCGAATATTCGAAACAAATTCGACCTACAAAAAAAATTTCAAGTCTAGCTCTTATAGATGCCTAGATCCACGCGTTCACACGTACGGACAGACGAACAGACAGACAGACGGACAGGGCTCAATCGACTCGGCTTGTCGTCCTGATCAAGAATATATATACTTTATGTCTGCCACGCCTCCTTCTGCCTGTTACATACATTTGCACAAAACCATTACACCCTGATTTCCCATTTTCAATGGGTTCAGGGTATAAAAATAAATGAGAAAACGAAAACGAGCGAGGGTATAGCCCGAGAGAGCCTTCAACTCGGCTGTAGCTGATTGCACATTAGTTTCTTCTGAATTGAAGACATTTCCCTAGCTTGAGGACTCTATCTTCTGTGGTCGTCCTGTCGTTAATGTCTGTGGTCAATGTACAGTGAAACAATTGATGAAATTTATACTTGTCACGATGTGTGTCCAAGGTACCAGTAGAAGCTCGATTTCTACAATATAATTTGAATACCATAAATGTTGAAGACTTCAGATTTACTGTGTAGATTGCTGTAAGATATACCAAAATTTTGTATATTTGGAATTTTGTCACATACTAGAGACTTGTGCCAGCTCAGCCGCTGCATTAACTATGCAGCATAGTGCTTGCTCATGTGTGTGTGTGTGTGTGCATGTTATTTTATTTTGTTATGTATAAAGGAGTCGCAGAATGATTGAAATAGCAGCGCTTCGCAGTGCTCAGGTTCTGGGTATCTCCTAGTTGAGCCGTCTCGACTCGACTCTCGTTCACTTTGGCCCTCGGAAAGATCTCACATGTAGGTATCGTATCTAAATGTGCTGCTAATGATGATAGCTAGCAAAGTGCAAAGGGTGCGAAGGATGCAAAGGGGTGCACAACGGGGGCTGTTGGGACAGAGCAAATTTAAATAAGCTTGCCACACAACCCTGTGGGGCTGATGCTTTGGGTTAATTTGAAAACGTGCGATAAGAAAATTCAATTTTTTTCCTTTACCTGCTTTTGCTGTTGAATGTGTGCTGTCAATGTATTGTAATGAATGCGTGTGCGTGTGTGTGGGTATGTGTGTGCTTATTTACAAGTAGTTCTCTTGTGCTGGCTTTAATATGCCTTTCCTTACTTTTTGGCAATCAGCGTCAGGCAAACAGCAAATTCCCCATTGGGCGCAGAGCCTTAACCTTTCAATGTTGTTTGTTTGTTTGTTGTCACTGCTGTTGTTGTAATTTTGCATTTCCCCAAAACAAGTGATATTTACTGCAAAGACAGGGAAGTTAGAGAACAAAAAAAGAATATTACGAAAGTCTGGGCTGTTCTGGATGAGCTTGTCGCTTGAGACCTGGAGGCAGCTGCTGGCAACAGCACATTAAGTCCTTAAGCACACATTATTATTCAATCAGATATGAAGTTTTATTTATTTTTTGCCTTTTTCGCCTCGGGCAGACTGTTTTTTGTTTACCATTTGCATTTGCTGCTGCAAGCATATACATACATCTCTATATATTTATGTTTGTATGTATAAGGGAGTGATATGTGAATCGGGTTAGTCGTTTGTGCCTAATGGCATTCAAATTGCTTAAGCTTAAGGCGAAATGTAATTTGGGATTAAAGCAAAGGTCTATCACAGCAGTAACAATACCTTGGAGGAATCTATTTAAATTCGAACTGCTTCCGATGGACCTCATAACACAAGTATCCATTAAATATATACAATAATATAAGATTAGCTGCCTGTTATCCGCTACTATAAAATATTCGTATATTCGTATATTCGTATGACTGCTGAACAGCATGGTTGATCATATTGATCAAGTCCAACTAACTTGTCTACCAAATTCACTTCGTTGTCCGCATTCAATAGATCTCCATCTCCATCGCTATTCCCGCTGTCAGCTACATGCTGATCAGATTTAGCAGTGTCAGCATCGTTGGTTCATCTAGACTGGTGGAACACAGTTGTGCTCCAGTTCGTCAACTATTTATAAGTTCAGTCTGGCCATAAAATTTATGTGCATCGTAAAGACGACGAATCGAGGCGAAGCGCTGACAAAATGTTATGAAATCTAATTTGCACACAAAGCGTCCCAAATGACGCGACTGGCGGCAAAAACAGCGACCAAGCAAAACACCAACTGGAGCGTCTTCTCCAATAGCTGCCAAGCACCAACGTTACCCATGGTCCTAAGGTCTGTCTGTGGCCTGTGAAAATTGTTTAATTACATGCGCTTCCAATTACGAGCTTCGTTGGCACTGCTCGGTGCTTATATTGTAACGGCTTTGACCTAATTGACTAATAATTAAAATTAAGTACATGCTAAATTATTATTAATTATTCAAATGGACAACGAGAAAGACATCGATAGGGAGAGAGATAGAAGTTTAATCACAGCCAAATGCATTTTGAAGTCAATTTGCTGCAAGTGCCGCCAATTGCCAAGAGTTATGCAGCATTTAACTGGGAGTTCATCGCGACATAAACAAACTGTTGAACAATTGGAAAACAGAAAAAATATTTGAACAGATTCCTTCAATAGTTTATTTCATTTATTTATGACTTATAAATACTTAAGTTATTCCAGTGTAATGCGGCTGTGAACGATGCTTAAATATTTCATAAAATGGCACACGCATATAAATACACATACACAAGCATGACTAGATGGACAGTGATGCACGTCAGTAGATATACAAACATATTTCACAATAAATTATTGTCAGTTGTAGTGCATAAAATGTCGCATAAAGTTGGCAGTTGCCATAAAAAAAAACACAAGCGCGTTATTCATCGTTAAAGCAACTGCACAAGCGCGGGATAAGGCAGCATTGCAGACATTGCATCAACAACAATAGCAGGAGAAGAAGCAGCAGCAATAGCAATGACTACGAGAGACGTGACTGCGTGTAGATGAATGCATGGGGCGTATGCGCAGTACGATATCCAACAAATTGCTAAACAAATCAAATTTATTGCTAGAGTTGCGCACGCGAACGAGCAGCAGCAGCTGCAACAGCAACAGCAACAACAATGAATATCTACATTCATATGTATTAAAGCAACAACAACAATAAAACGCATGTAAAACGTCACTGAGATAGCACAAATTAATATAAGCCGACGTTTTTTCGAGCCTCAGGACTAGCTGCGTTGCTTATTTGTTGTTGTTGCTGCTGCCGCTATCAGAGTTTGTATAACTTCATTTGGTTTGTTTGTTTGCCGGCACTGTTGTGGGCCCTGGGCCCACTTACTTTTTGTTAAACTGTATTCGTACACACGCACAGGCAAACACACTGTGAGAGACAGAGACAACGTTGTGGCCCAGCAACGTCCGCACAGTCTGCATAACAACATGGCGCTCGGTCAGAGCGGAAGTCCGAGTTGTTCGGCGTTAAATTTATGCCCAACTGCGATTCTCTGGCAATGCCACCCGAGCGCTACAATGGGTTTTACGCTCTTATTTTGAATAAAAAATATTATAAGCAATATAAAATTAAGTCCACAAATATTTTCACCTTTGAGCTGCCCACTATAAATTAACAGAAAATTTGCTATAAACACAATGTGATCGAGTCAGATTCAACAACGCCAAACTGAGTAAAATTGTGATCTGGCAACGCTGCACGCCATGGAGGGCAAAAGCCTTAACGTCTCTGTTAAATGACTCTGTATATCTTCTGTAAGTTACCAGAGGCAAGCTAAGTTGTTTTACTGAAGTGGCTGAATGACAAAATGGCTGCCACGTACACACATGTACGTTCACTAACGTTAAGGCTGCAGACAGACGTTTTGATTGGAAGTTTTCAGTCTTATGAGCAATTGCACGTGCCTCGATTGTTGCCCATTGTTCACACTTAATTGTTGTTGCTGTTGTTGTTATTGTAGCTGCTGGTGTTGCGACTGTTGCGGCAGTTGTTGATTTTTATTTTCGCAATTAGGAAGTTGTTTTTTATTATTATTTTCTTTTTTTTACAGTCAAACAAACTAAACACGCATACACAGCAAACAAGCAGCTATGGCAATAGTTACGCCCCACGGCCACTCCCCCTCGCAGTCACATGACCACGCAGACACTTATTCATCAGCCGGAAGTTTGCTTGCCACTCCCATTGTTGTTGTTGTTGTTGTTGGTGTTGTTGCTGCTGCTGCTGCCGTCAAGCAGGACTTGTTAGTTGTTCGTGGGTGTTTGCCGCTCATGCAAATTGCACGAGTAAGAAAATAAAATAAAGAAAAAAAACTAGAAAAAGAGGAAAATATAAGCAGCGGGGCAAGTGCGGAATAGCGTGAAAAGTTGCACAAACTCTATATATTTTTTGAATTTATATTTAACTGTATTACATGGCGCACCCGCAACAGTAACTCTCGCTACATTCCTTCCATTGGCCCCTTTGCTCCTGCTGGCTGGCAACGGAATCGGAAGTTATAGTTATGCCGCTCGCGCGGGCGCACTCTGAATTATTTTGCTGGCAACAACAGCACGACGAGCAACAAAAGTTTATTTAAAAGTTTTGCGGTTAAGCTTGTTACTTGCCAGCTACTTTTAGCGCGTGGAAACCCGCTTGGCTGGGCTTCAGCTTGCGCAAAATATTTAAGCTGTAGTTTCGGTTAAGGAGCAAGCGCTCATAAACATTGAAACCGGAGCAGCGCGTGTCGCCCATTGGAGACTATTAAAATGATACGGGCCTGGCCCTCAATGCCGTAAATGCCAAGAAGTTGAGGGCATCTTAATCAGCAGCAGATTAACTAACTTTATACAGCTGCTTAAATTTTCAAAATTCCTACGGCACCATCAGCCTGGCCACTGTATTGCACCTCTCTTAGAGGCGCGCCCCTTGCTGCCTGCTCCGGCTACGTTGGCATCATAAAAATTTTCAATTTCATTTGCGTTGCACAAAGACGTGCGTTGCGTTGTCCAACAAAGCGATAGACTTGGGCGCGCAGGCGGTGCTCAGCAGAGAGCAGCTGCAGGATGCTGCTGGCATATCGCTGCTGAGCACCTTTCAGCGACACAAGAGCCAATAAAAGTGTCAGAGCAGGCCAGCTGACAAAGCGCTGCCTGCTTTGTATTTATGATGAGCGGTGGCTCTTGACCAGGCCAGGCGGGTTAGCACTAGCCATGGCGAGAGCATGGTGCGGGTGACGTGGCCAACAGCAACAAAGCGCTGCCCGCAGTCCGCTGTCCGCTGTCTATTGCCATGCGGTACGGGTCAAACAGCACAGTTGGATGCCTTCGATTTGAAATTGGAACAGAGCATGGTTTCAGAATTGATGGAATTCCTATAAATTGCACCTTCCTGCTGCAAAGAGCAGCAGCAGCTGACGCTACAACAACCATGCCACAATTTGAAAGGCGGCCATTTGAATTTTGAACCGGATAGAGGAGCATCGCTGTATATCTGCTTCTTTTACTTCTTGGCTCTGGCATTGTGAATATAAATTATGGCTTAATGCGAACTATGCTCTAAGCCAATGTCGACGGTTTTTCTTGGCACAAGCATTTGCGGTCACAAGATTTACAATCTTTTGCTTGATTTTGTTTGCTGACACAAATTTTGGGTTCCTTCAAACGACAAAAGATTAATGACACGAATTAAATACAAATTGAATACAATTTTTAATTGAAAAGCGAAGTTTGTTCATCAGAATTTTACTCATAACTTGTTTGCAAAGTATTGTCTAGTTAGTTGAAAAAGAAAACGGTATACAGTCGTCTCGACAAATCCAATTAGAGTTATTTTCCATCTATATTTTCTATCTACATTAAATATTATGCTGAAAATTTACCTATAATATTTTGCGCCAGCCATAAACACTTTATAAGTGCATTTAATTTTAAGATCTGCATGAAAGTAAACATAAAGTTAATGTCGAATTGGCGAACAGCGACGGAAAATAAGCTAACTTTGCGATATTCACATTGCGCTGAATCAAGAAGAAGAGGCAGACAGAGGGCGAGAGAGACAGAGAGTGAGTAAAGGAGCAAGGCAGACAGAGAGGGGGAAACTGATGCTTGCAAAGTTAGGCTACAGCCAACCGGAAATGCATCAGTGTCAGATTTTGCCGACTTGCGCCCAATGCAATTTCGTTAAGAACTGCGCAAAGTTGTTAAATTTTACGATTTAATTGCGAAAACTATTAAAAATTACGTCTCTTTCAAGGGAAGGTTTGTTGCTGTTACTGTTACTGTTGTTGTTGTTTCAGCTGTTGTTACAGCGCAGCGCTGCTGAAGTTTTAAGTACCAAAAATGATGCGCTTAATGATGCCGCATGCCACATGCCGCATGCCGCAATCGCACCAATACACAGCACACACCGGCAGCTCGCGACTCGGCACTCTGCTTTGTGGCACAGGCAGCTGCAACCAGCACCTCATATGCAGCGCCACAAATTTGTTGGTGCGCCTTGGCTTCTTGGCATATCTGTCTGGCACATTTCGTGAATGTTGCATACAGCATACAGCATGCAGCATCCAGCATCCAGTGCCTTGCGCCTTGTCAATTTTTCTGTGGTCTCTCGTAAATATAATTTGAGTTGAAACAGTTTATAAAAGTTGTTGCAATTGATGTGGAGCATGTGGAGCGAGGAACTCACAAATTGTTGCAATTTCTGCAGAGCAGCTTTGCTCCCCTTCGCAAACCTGTTTAATGATCTTTTAACAGCCCCAACTTATGCCCAACCCAAGCACATATAAACAAGCCCTTTTACACACACCCACATACTCGCTCAGACACTTATCAAACTGAATAAATGAAAAACTGAATAAAAAAAAATTAGTTCCAAACTTAAACATATAAAGAATATATAAGAAAAACTATATGCTTAACATTTC
Organism: Drosophila hydei; assembly: GCF_003285905.1. NCBI lineage: Eukaryota > Metazoa > Arthropoda > Insecta > Diptera > Drosophilidae > Drosophila > Drosophila hydei. Next base: position 1,525,204 of record NW_022045657.1, read on the forward strand.
CATCTATATATTTGCAATCTGTGTATATAATGTGTTAAGTGAATATGAAATGTGGTTTATCTCATAGGTAATTGCAATATGATTAGGAGCCCAGACCACAGACACTTTATCATGGAGATTGAATTTTGGCTAACAAGCTGCTGGGCACAGCCTGTGACGCATTTCCGCATGGCAGGTGGTGCTGGGCTTGGGCTGCGGCTTGGTGGTGCCGCATGAAACTGTTATCAACAATTAATTAAATGAAAGCTGATCATTAGGCCACGATTTGTGGGGCGTTTCCGTTTCCGCTTGAAGCTGACCACACATTAAGTGATACGCTACATTCATGCAGCACGTGGTGCAGGCGGCAGAGTGGAGTTGGCAGAGTGGCTGTGGGAATTGGAGCAGTCAGAGGCCTGGCTGCCCTTTGGGGCTGCCGCACATTATGGTCGGGCAATCAGCAAACACACAGACGCACCCGTTGAGTCCCTGTTCGACATTGTTGCCATTGCCAGTGGCCAACAGTTGTTGTTGTTGCTGTTGTTGTTGTCGTTGTTGCTGATGCTGTTGCGCTTCTTGATGGCAATGCCATATAATCTTCATTGTTGTTGTTTTGTGCAGTGATTTGTTGGCATCGTTACTGTTGTCGCTCTCAGCAAACTGTGCATAAATCGTGTGCACCTACATTTCGTTGCGATAAATCTGTAACGACCCCCACCCAGTCTACATGCCCACACCAGCTATGATATGAGCACACGCATTCAAATGCTGCTGATGCTTCCATGGACACCACACCACACCACACTCACCCATATCAAAGTTAATTTACGTATGCTTAAATGTGCGTAATTATTGTTTATCTACAATGCGTAATATGAGACACACGAGTACATTATAACAATAACATATAAAACACCACAGAAGAGGGCTTTGTTTTCGCTCTTGTTTTGTGAAAACATTTCATGCAATATGCACATAAGTGACTGCATATAAGTAGAATATACATATTTTAATGGCACTTGTCGCATGGTGTGGCCCAACAGGCTCTGCGGGAAACTAGTCAGCTTTTGTTTATGAATAACAGAAAGGACTTAAAGTTCTCCATTAAACTCCCTCAATTTATTGTCATATATTCGGTCATTTATATTTTTAAAGTTCTTTTTAAAGTTTATGAAATTAGTATTGCAACGGATTTTCCTATTCAATTTTAATATGAAAGCGTTTTTCAGACTTGTCATTTATAATTTTTATATGAAACCTAAGGGTAAATGAGCTCAGCTGCTATAGCTTCCATTGTGTACTCTTCAACCACCTTTGCCTGATTCCATATAAACGTTCATTATTTCTTAACACACATACATTAAAGAAAAACATACGTAATTTGAACAATTGGTTTTCATCATTTGCATATACTTCGATTAAGCTTAACTTTTCATTTTCCTTTGAGGTCTTGCAGTTTCTTTAATGACTCAGAGATTTGTTTGCAATATCGCGACGAATACAATTCAATATGCCAATGCGACGCTCAATGGGATAATTAAAATGCGTAACGTATACGGAAGAGTGAAAAGCGTAGTCATGCGGCCAGCTGGCGGGGAAGACAACAGAACTGAACCGAACCGCACCGAACTGCACCATTGAGAACCTGCAAAGCGGCCAATCGATATGGCCAATGTCATTACATAGCAATTATCATCTGCAATAAAACCGGCCACAACTCAGAATTTAATTCAGGCCTTGCAGCATGTAATTGTTAAGTTTCATTATGGTTGCGCCGCGCAGCGGGCAGGCGACTCGGGGGCTCTTTGGTCAACAGCAAAAGCTGAAAAATTTCAGAAATTGTGTATAACCGTACACGGCACATTTGTCCGGTCCGGCAATTACGCTCTGCACGCACACATACACACATCAATTAATTACTTTTATGATTTCATAAAGCCCACAAAAACCCCCACTCGCAATTCGCGACCATCGGCCATTGGACCTTGTAATGACAGATGCAAATATTTGTTTCAACTTCGATCGCAAGTCAAGCATTATTTCAGTCCGTATATATATTCCAACAGCTGGCACTGTTATACACGGTGAACTATTGGCCTCAACATCACTCGAGCTCCTGTTGTCGGACTTTTATTTTCATATGCTTGACTTTCAATGAATTGCGAAGCGCGAACTCTGACTGTAAATAAACATTTTAATACTAATGTTTTTTTGCTTTTATTATTATTTTTTTTGTATATATTTCTTAACTAGTTAAATTTAGCAGCGGCGTAATAAAAACTATGTGTATCACACCTGAAATAAATTCTTTACCAAGTTTGTGTTCAATTATGACTATTTTAGCAGTCAAGGTCTGTTTATATAGAAGTTGATACTTTGATTTGTTGTCTATAGATAAATAAATAGTTGAAAGTTTTTCCTAATTCAATCTCGCTTAACATCACTTGTTCTAAGCACAATCGAAGACTTAATTTCTCTAATTGTTGTGCCACGTCCCATGGCAATTGCAATAAGTGGAAGCACATTAAGTAATTACGAATGTATAAAAGCCACGCAATGACTCCCAAATCTTGCTGTATTTTGGTTTGCCGAGGCGCACTTTATGATAGTGTCAACTTTCCCTGGCTACACAGCTATGTCCTCTACAGACACACGAGCACACGCATACGCTGGCACACTACAAAGGACGACAGCTTTATCTGCGGCTAAAGTGGCTGATATTTTGGTGGAAGCTGCACAGCTGACACACAGCTTCCGCGCTGCCTGGCTTTACCGTACACCCACTCCTCTTCAACTCCCCTTCAGCTGCTCTCCACCAGCAAGCCTGGCAAGCTTCGCCGCTGATCGGAACGCTTTTCGTCGTCATCAGCGGTCGCAGACCTCCGACGCATCGCCTCCATTGTCGTTAGTCCTGCGCTCTTATCGCTGAGACGCTTGCAAGCCGCTGCTGACGCTAAATAATCCTTTCCATACGACACTGACAGCTCTACTGCAAACGCCGGCGAGCAGCTGAACTCCAAAAATAGGAGGGAAAAAATAACAAAATCATGGCAGACGAGCATAAGAGACGGCGTGGTTGCTGGAGCCAAAGCCGGAGCCAGATGAAACGAGTGCCGGGCGCGCTGTAAAATCCAAGTTAGTGCGCATAAATCAAGCCTTTAAAACGTGCCTCGCAACCGAAATGTCCTCGAAGGCTGCACATGGTAGCGCCTCCGCACAGAGCCACCATCGACATCGATGCTGTTGTCCCAGAAATTGTGGTCCCACAGTTTTCCGTATGCAATTTTATGCACATCCCAGCCACCGGCTCCCAACTTTCCGCTGCCAGCTGCCCAGCTTGTCTCTCTGTTTGCCCTCTTCCCTCTCTCAATTTCCCGCTACAGCTGCTTTTCCTTGTCTGCAAACTGTTTACAACTGCATACGATTTATAATCTTGAAAAATTTACATTTATTTATTCAGCACTTAACAATAACCGCGCCAGAAATCACAACAATTTCAGCTCAACGGCTCCCCAGCGCCGAGACCAGAATCTTGTGCTGGCAAGCACATTGCGGCCTGACAATCATTATAAAGATAAACAGTTATTTAGGTCATGCTTACGTACAGATGACACCAACTGAAATTGAAAGTTAAATGTGAAAGCAGCTCTCGACCCGACTGAAACGGAACTCCTAGTTGAGTTATAAATTTTATTTATAATATATAAGCTGAAAGCTTACGTAATACATGGAAAAAGCAGATCAACTCTGATAAAAAAGGACATTTATTTGTTGCGACGAATTAGGCTTAAATTAGATAAAATTAAACTTCGATTATTTTCAAAGAGGGATTATAAATATGTGAGCAAGTTCTGAATTTATGATGCAGCTATCAATTAGTAAAAAGCAATACATCTGCATGACAATCTATAAGCTGTTAACAAATACAAGTCAATGTTTACAACAGCTCTTAAGCTCTCAACGCAGCATTTGAAATTGAATTTTAAGACCCAAATGTTCTTAAACAATATTTAATTAAATTAAAAACACACAAACCGAAACGTACAATTCTTTATTGGGAATTAAATTTTAATTAAATTGTGAGTTGGGAATTGTGAAGTCCACAAATTGATACAAGAACAGCTCGTTTAAACTAAATCATATAACATAAAGAACAAAACAGAGAGAGAAAATATAAGAACATTTGTATATATCTATATATATATATTTACGAGCATAGATTTTAATCCCTTTTAATTGCATTCTAGGAAAATACAAATAGAAATCAAAAAAATTTCTATTGACGAGGCAAAAAGGAAATAATCGCTGAGTGAGATTCCAGATTTAATATTTTTATTGACAATGGAACTTAATTAAGCTAAGCGTCGTTTTATGCACTTTAAGTAAATGTAAATGTGAATGTAAAGAAATCTGCATATCAAACGAAGCAAAATAAAATATTTCCTTAAATTAATTCGAGCCAAGTGATTCGATTGCAAATTTGTTGCATACTTTTTGGAGCAGCAACAGCTGCCAATCGGTGCTCACAGCTACTCACACACACGCAATTACGAACGAACGACAAACATGCACGAAAGAGCAAATGTGCTGCTGCTCATAATAACTGAGGAAAGCTCTTCACATATCAAACTTGAAATGCAAAAGGAAAATGGAAAATGGAAAATGGCAAATGGCAAATGGAAAAGCGAAAAAATTGAAATATAGCTGTTGGAAAATTCTTGAAAAATCTTGACTAAGCTTCAGTTTTCTGAACATGTCAACTGCCGTTGTCTGTCTTTTTGGCAAATGCCCAAAATTATTGAAGTAGTAATATTGTGTTGTTTCCACTCTGTTTCCTCGTTTCCTTGTCTCCTTGCCAGTTGATTGTTGTGCCAACGCGAGTGTGCGTGTGAGTGTGTGAGGGTGTATGGATGTATGTAAGAGCGCTCTAACAATAGTGTGTATATGTCTTTGAATGTCGACTCCCTGCAAATTTTCTACGCTTAAAAATTCCATGCTGAAAGTGAAACAAATGAAAGTCGTGCGAACGAATAAATTAAACCGAGTTCCTTTGACCGGAGTGAGGAACTGGAGCGCTTTCTAGCGAAGTGCGGCACTACATTATAAATATTCATTAGTGTACCAGTTGCATTTGCAGCACAAATGGATACATACATATCTATGTATAAATAGGTGTCAGCGGAGTACTTATCGCAAATTCCCAAATACATTCTTTACTGCATAAAAGCTGTAGATATGAATGAAAATTTTCTTTAAGGCCCTACAAAAGTCTTCGTTAAAATGAGCTGGTTGAGCTGCTTTCTAATTGCGCTCGTAAATTATTAATTTCTTAGCAAAGTGTCTGCAAGAAAAGATGTGATATTTCACGCAATAAAAAAGAAAGTCGAACACAAACATTGCATATTATTTTCCTCTATATATTTAAAATACTTAAATAAAGGCGTCCCACATATAGTTCTCTCATAAACGTTATATAAAGCCAACACAATCTCTTCAAATTAGCTGCACATTATGAAGTTTTGCAATACTGGAAGCGTGCAGCTGCGCTGCTGGCCCTAACCACAGCAAAGGTGACCCAGGACAGGTGAACTGCTGCATAAAATATGAAAAATTAATTAAAAGTTCTTCCAGAGCGCAAAACAAAGACGAACAGAGACACCAAAAATAAGCAGAAAAAGTTGATAATAATAATGACGCGGGTGAGAGGGTGAGAGGATGGAGAATGTGCCAAAGCTAAATTGAGACAGTTGCCAGCTGATTTTGCGGGTTGCGGGCCAAAAGTGTGTTACAGACGTTGCTGTCATTAATCCATCTGCGTCCACTAACAGCTCTGGCTGTAGCCGCCTCGCACAGATGGAAGAGGGAGCGACCGGGAGTTCATAACGCGACTGTAAAACGCAGCAGGATATCGCCACAACAGACAATTTCCGCCAACTTTAACTTGAAGGCATCTACTTAGAGCAGAAGACTCAGCTGCAGCCTGTGAGGCTGCCTGTTCCTTGGGGGCACGGCCCGGCTACCCACGTATCCGGCTGCTTTGCCAAGTTTCTGCTTCGCTGGATTTCAATGCTGACACCAGCCACTGAGCTGTACCACCCAGCCAAAAAGGACACCGGCGACGCACTATCCCCAGTCGCGTGCGTTTGACCAAACAGTCGGGCTAAGGCTGACGCGGATGTCACAGTCCAAGCCAACCAAGCGCCCAGCTCCGAGCGCCCAGCACCGAGCACCAAAAACTGAGAAGAGAGCTAAGAATTAAATTATTAAATCATCACCGGATGTCCATTGAGTAAAGAAGCTGAAGCCTCAGAGGAATCTGTCGCCGGCATTTGAGCTGACCAGTGTACACTAAGCTACAAATTCTGAAAGCTATGTCAAAGCCGAAATCAAAAAAGAAAAAAACCTTGAAGACCTATGTAATTTCCGGTCTGTTCACGTGCAGAACTTGCAACATGATGCTGCAGAACCCAATGGTATTGAAGCCTGCAGTTGACTTAATTAAAATGCTAATTTAAGGTTCGAACTTAAAACCTGACCAGAAAATGTAATAAAGACACAGAAGTTTTGATTCCACAGAAATGTGTGACGAAGAAAATGTCAAAAGCTATTGGAGACTGACTCGTTTCCATTATTTCGCTGGAAGTAATAAAAGTAGTGTAATACATTATGTAATTGCTTTTATATGGTCATCTCCTTTACTTATGCTTAAGAAGAATAATAACTTCTCATTGGGTATAATTTGATTATCAAAAACTTATCTTCATCAGCTATTCACATCAACTGCCTTAAACACTCTCTCTCTCTCCCTCTCTCTCTTTTTTCATATAAGTTATAATGCCGCACAGCGAAAGGACTTTTAAGGCACTGACAGCAACTTAACAAATAATATCTTTTTGCATGCAAATTCCGGCTCGAGTTGTAGCCACTCGCTAATAGGCTGCCACTTGCCACTTGCCACGTGCCCCTTTTGCAGGTTCCATTTTCTTTTTGATTCTTATTTTCCATTCTTTTTTTTACGCCTCTTTTGCACTCGAAATGCGAGGCAGACTACTTCATGTGGATGACCACGGAAATTAAATGAAATCTTTTTTTCCTTCTTTTTTTGCCATACAGAATCCTGAAGGGCTTTCAAGCCAATGAAGTCCAATAAGGGTTCTACCCTATGAATTGAAGCTGGGTCTTATCAAAGTGAAGTAAGCCGCGTCATATAGACTCCAAAAATAAATATTAAGGGCTTGAATAATTGGGTAAATAAATTGCTAAGACCAATTTATATAGATATATATAAATTCACTTTTAACATAGTCAACATGTTGGTATTATTAGAAAAACTTTTAACGAGACTATCTCTCTACATACAAGACGTATACTTAATATAAGTCCGTTTTATCTGTTACAGATCACATGCTTAAATCAAGCCTTGGTCTACAGGGTATCTGAGCTGCGATGCAATCTTTTTTTTACAATCAGAAAACGTTTAAAAGCCAATGCCGTGTGAAAAATATAATAAAATATAAACAAACTTTGCTGCAGAATAAAACTTTATGCGCGCCAAGCAGGCTGCAACAGAGGCAGGGAGAGGAGAGCAGGGCATATAGCAAGGTTCACAATACTTGCAATTGTTGCAGCAAGTAATATGGGCCATTTTTTGTTGTTGTTGTGGTGGTGTTGCTATGGCTTTACCTTCTGCTGATTTTAAAACGAAACACGCACACACGTTAGTCGCTGTATGCCGAGTATGTTTGTGTAAAGAATGTGTGTGTGCTAGGAGGTTTAGTTTTGGCATTTGGCGCTGCTCATGGCTGATTTATGCCTTAAAAGTGCAACAACAACAATTGAGGGCAAACCAAATAGAAAATAATAAAAAAAATATATGGAAAAGTGCAGCCAAGACAAAATACGCAAGTGTTTGCCATGGCCACGCCCCTGCTGCTGGCCGCCCCGAGGCGTTGCACCTAAGTGGTTTATACTTTGCGAGATTTTAGCCGAAATACCAATAAATTTTAACTCCTTCCCTGTCTAAGTGGGCAAATACAGGTTACCGCTTCTGCAGCCAGCCTCATCTCACGGCTCCATCGACATTCGCCTTTGCAGCCCAATCCCCTATACAGCTCTGCAGCTCACCACAACGCTTTGCTTGCATTCTGTGTTTTTCTGCACCACTTGTAAAACTTTGAAAACTGTTGTCTAAAAACTTTTTGTGTGGCTGAGTTTCGGTTTTCCGCTTAGTTCAACGCACAAATTATTTGCAAACGTAAGTCTAAGAGTCTGGCTCTCTCCTGGCTAAAGGTAACATATTAAAGGCACCTGAGCTCCAACTGAACATTAATATTAATATAAAAAGCAAAAACTATCGAAAATTTATTCTCGCAGACGCAAACTTCATGCAGCTTACTTAAAATTCTAAATTAATTGGAGGCTAATTGCCGGCACACATACAGCCGCTGTTAATATTTTCTAATTTTGAAAACTTGTCTCAACTTTAAATTGAAAGTTCGCTCTGCCAGCGAGAGTGTTCCTTTGAAGTAGGCTAATAGGAAAGCGGCCATTAAATGTGCTATAAATGTTTTACAATCAAGCCGACAAGACAATGCAATCCATTTCTTATCATAAGCAGCATTTTGAGTTTGTAGCTGCTAAAGAAACCAAATCAAAGAATTTTAGATCAAATCGTAGGACAAACTAGGGAACTTGTTGGCAAATCTAAATAACTTTCCGAGCTGCAAATTTGCAATTAAGTAGCATCATTATTTAATTAAGTAGGCAACATTAACAAACACTCTAAGCAAGTATATTTCAAAATGCCACAAAATTATGTTCAAATAATAAAAGACTAAGGGCTACTGAATATTATGTGAACCCAAACTCATCAAAAGCTGTCATTTTCGAGTTCCTTTAAAGATGGGGAAAACGTTTTAAAAAGCATTAATTCTCCACTTACTTTGCCTTAAGCACCACTTGGTGTACTTATTCTGGAATCTGATTTGTTAACCGCAACCTGCCAATTGCTGCAGCGGTCCGCGCGAAAATAAGACACAAAGAGGAAACCCCAATAAAAAAAGGAAAAAGAGCTCGGTTGAGTAGAGTAATCCCTGGTAATTAAACCCAAATCGCTTAATTTTGCAAATCCACCGCGATAATTAACTAAAAGTGTCATTAAGTTTTAAGCAGATACAGAAATGAGCAACAACTTGGACTCCGTCAACAATAACAGGCTACGTAATTGCGTTGCCGCACCCAGACCCGGAATCGGGGCCACAAAAGCCGGCTAAAGCAAAGAGGATGTGAGAAAATGAGAATACAGCAGCCGAGCAGCAGCGATGTCCACACCAAAGGAGAACCAGGACTCAGAGGAGCGACAATGACGACGACTTACACTAAACATCCATTTGGGTATTAACTGACGAGGCGGAAGCCGCACAAAGCGCGCTACCGTTTGCGCCCCAGAGTATTTCAGCTAGTGGTACACATCTGGCCCTCCCATCCGCCCACGCCCTGTCCCTCGCTGACTGCTGGATGTGCCGTGCATGAAGGCGTGCCACTCGCGGCTACTGTTCGCCTTCTCTTCTACTCTTGGGGGCCGACTGCAAGCGAAATGACCACACTAAGTGCAGGTTTACACTGGCCAATGATTATGGGGGCGATGACGATCCTTATTACAGACCGCGCTAATTCCCAATGGAAACTGTCACCAACAATGTTGGCTCGCTGCAGTGGACAAAGGAACATTGGGTTAACTGCAAAAGCGCATGTTAAAAAAAAATGTGAACAAGCAAAATGAAAAATGAGAAAATGAGAAAATAAGAAATGCCAGCAGCACGGACGGAAGCTAGAACAGCTAAACAAGGAAGCCAAGGAAAGTGAATAAAAGAAAACTGTCTAAAATTTGTTGCTTGTTGTCCTCAACTGTCTCAATTTTAGCTCTCTTTCCCACTCATTCTGCCTCTGCTTTTTCTCCTTTCTCTCTCGAGGATATGCTTAGTGCACTAAAACTGGTCAGTTAGAGGGCTATACAAACAGCAATCAGCAAGTTTTAAACTATTTTGTTTTACCTACCCTAAGCTATACATCAATCGGAACTGATTGACTAGTTGATTGAATTGTCACTGATATTGATGTCATTTATAATAAAATATAGATTAAAATTTTAAACAATTTTATATTATTTTGATATACTATTATTTTATTATATATTACATTATATGTTATATTAAAATAATATATTTTTTGTTCATCAAAGGAAAGTTATTCTCCCCAAATGTAGCTAAAAAAAAACCAATAAAAACAACCAGAGTGAATCAAGCCACTTTGCTTATATAAATCACAATATTTGTGCGATAAAAACAATTATATAATATACTTATGAAAAGGGAAACGTTACCTTTTTTGGATGCAGCAGTCATATTGATTAATTATTAAGAGTGCGTTCGTTTGTTTATTTTTGTGTTCTTTGTTTATTTGCACTTCTTGTTGCGCCCGACACATTGCAGCTTTCTTTGTAGTTGCTGCAAAAGGCAGCTTAGCAAGCCATTAAACGTACTTAAAGCATTTTGAAAAGCTAACAACATCAACATCAACATCAACGTCATCGTCAGCAGCCGGACCCGCAGCCGGTGCTGTCGGGGCTGCTTCCGAGAATCGAGCAACAGCAGCAGTTACAAAAATAAGTAACAAGAATATCCAATTATTCCATTTCCAGGGCTTAAGGATGTTGGGCACTGATGCCAGCATAGCAACAGAAGCAACAGTAGCAACACAACAAACAACACTCAACGTTCAGCCCTTCACAACAACGAAACTGGCAATGGGCATAAGTGGCGTTAGCAAAACGCAAAGCGATTAAAATCCCTCGTCCTGGCCCAAAGGCTTTAATAAATTTCCACATAATAAAACGAAATCTTTGCCTAAACTTTTGGCTATTAACGTTGGTCGCCAGCACACACACACACGCACACACATATATGTGTATAGATAAACACCAATAAAAGCACACACATAGTCCTCGCAGAAGACAAAAGGGACACACACACCGACACACACTTTATATTCAATTTCCCGAGCAAATGCGAAAATGCCTAGAAATCCATTTACCTAAATCCTCTATTTAGCATGCATTCGGGGCATTTTCATTGTTTTTTATTTGCCTTTTTTGCGCAATTTTCTTTTAGATATATACATATATATATGTATATATATGATTGTGCCTTGTCCCATCTAGTCTGTCATCGAATTTCAAAAGCTGAAAGCACTCCGAGTTGATTTCGCCGGGTTTTGTGTGACTTTTTTGTTGACCCAATCCTTCGTTGCCAGCGGCCTGGCATTTCGCTCCTCTCGTTCAATATTATCGAATTTCGATTGTCTTATTTGCCCCAAAGGGTGTGGCATTTCACGCGTGTGCTTCGACCACTGAACAACAAACAGCATTACATTCGCCGGGGCAGTGGAAAGGCCTATAATGGAATTCCTCGCAATTACATAGAAAATTTCACTTAACGATTTCTTTAGTTTTTTATGGAAGAAAACTTAAACTGATTTGCATGCTAATGGAGAGGAACGTTTGAGATTGAACTTCCTTAAAGAAACGTAGTCATGAACTGTATTATTTCAAACACTGTAACTCCACCGAATAAATAGTTATTTAGATTTGCTTAAATATACAAATATAATGTTTAATAGACGTTGTTCTTTATCCCTAACAATTAAAAAAAAAATTAAACATAGATAATTAACTGTAGGTGGACGAAGCTAGCTGAAAAATCTGAAATTCTCTTAGCGAGTCGCTGGGACTGGAGCCTGGGTAGAGCTGCGAAGATCCAGATCGGGCGTATAGTTAATTGGCTTGCCAAATGTCATGCTAATCGTGCCGATCGGCTGCTTCCAGGTGGGCACATCGTCGTCCACCTCCATCACCTTCAGCCAGGCTTCGTTGTGCTGTCGCCTGCTGGCCGGCCAGCTAGTTAGCTCCGCGCGCAGTGGTGTCGAGTTGCTAAAGCGCAGCTGGAGCGGCATTACGGCAGGCAGGCATTGGCGTTGCTTGAGCAGGTGCTGTAACAGTTGATATCCACCAGCAGCAAGCTGGCAGTCAAAGAAGTCGAGCAACTGCAGCTGCGCATTGCTTTTGAGGTAGCGCAGCGGCCAGCTTAGCTTGCAACCGCGCAGGCCGAATCGATGACAGCTGAGTGGCAGCTCCGGCTGCGTCGTGTGTTCCGCCAGCTTGCAGTTGCTCAGCAGCACCTCCTGCAGCGCCCAACAATGTTTCAGCTGCAACAGCGACAGATCCAGCGGTGTAACCAGCCAGCTGCCATCGAATCTTAGAGAGCGCAGCTCGTAGCGCTTGGCAGTGATAATCTCCCGGACAATCGGCAGCCAGTCCAGACCCGGCCAGAGCTGCAGACGCTGCAGCGACAAATGCTCGAGGTGTGTCAAGTGGCACACGGCCAGTGGCGAGCGCAGCATCAGTGGCAGCTGGAGCTCCTTCAACTGGGAACATTTCAAAATATTACTTGCATCCAGCAGCTCGGACGACTCGTTCCGCAGAAACAGCCGCTGGAGCTGCGGACAATGAGCGCAGATTTCATCCAGCACCAGCTGTGATGTTCCCTGGCGCAACAGCAGCGCTCGCAGATTTCGGAAATTGTTTGGAAAGGATGCCACAACAGCCGCATGAACATTGAGCATGTCCAGACGCGGCAGCAGCTGGCCTAAAAGGTGCAAATGACACATGGAGGTGCTGCCATTTAGCTTCATCTTGCTTTGCGCTACATCGCAGATGCGTACCTGCTGTAGCTCCGCCACGCCCATCTTACGACTGATGCTGTACAGTAACGGTATCTCAGCCATCTCCAAACGCAGACGAGTCAAACGCTGCGCCAACATGGGCATCAAACGCTCCAGTTCCTCGTCGGGCATCATACTCAGAATGTGTATGAAATCCGTTGTCTCCAGCACTTTGATCAATCGATTGAAGATGTTCGCACTGCTCTCTCCATATCTCAGACAGATGCGCAATGTGGCATAAGTCTGGCTAAGAGTTGGCTTCTCCAACTCAGTCGCATCAACGACAACAGCTTTCGCAGAGCTGACGAACGTTTCTGTTGATTCGATTGAGAGCAATGAGTTATGATAACTAAATCTACTTTCCCTCACTTACTAGACATTCTTAGAGAACTCAATTGCAATATCCTTGATTGAAAATTCCTCCACTTATGTTGCTTTCCAACAGAGCTGCCAACTCGTGCCAAAAAAGCTCTGCCACGAGAAGTTGCTATCGTTTATCGAAGCGATTTATTGAAGAATGTTTTATACATTCATACCTATGTATATGTATGAGTATTAGTAGTATTGTAAATAGTCTTCAATAGATTTTCTTTATGTTAAATGTGTTAGCAGTTTATTAGTAAATATTAATAAATTATTAACACACTCAAATATGATTGAACAACTTTATCTTGTTAATATATAAATAAATACATGAAACTAATGTTTACAGAAGCTCAAATACATTATGCTATTATTATTGGCTCTCTTTGGGTCAAAGCTAAAATTAATAAATGGGTTTGTGCCTTAAGGGAGTCTTCTGTTAACTCTTATAACTTTGCATTTGCTCATTCTCAATTGTCGAAATAATTGAGAAAATTGTTAAATTGTAGCAAATTAGTCCTAAAAACTATTGTCTACATCTAAAGCATATCCATTTAGTTAAAAGCAGCTGCCTCTCAGCTAGTTAGCTAATTATTTCCCCACATATGAAAGGCACTTCTATACAAGCATAAAGAACCTTCTGACTGTGCAAGTTTGTTGTAAAGGTCAGCAATTGACTTTATTGGCGCCCAGTCTTGACCTACAAGTTCCAGGCCAGTTTCAAAGTTTTTACTTAGAGAATGATCCAAAAAAGGAATACACACACAACTATCTGTGTAAATGTATGTCTGCACTTTATGTGGCCCAAATTTTATTCTGGCCAAGAGTCTGCCTTTTGTGCTGCGATGTTATGGCCAAGAGCAAGTCGTTCAACCAACCAACCAACCAACCAGACATAAACGCATATGTACATGAATGTAAATATATATATATATATATATATACATATTTGTATGTGTGTCTGGATGGCGTTTTATGCCACTGTAACTATGTCATTGCGGTTGCCTTAATTCATTTTGTTTGCAGCGCCTCGTCAGAGTCATTGTCCGCATCCACGATTCAGTTGAATATCATGGCAGCTAACCGCAGCAGCAGGACCTCTGCTTTAGTTTCAGCTTCAGCGCGAGCTTCGACATTGTTGTTGTTGTTGTTTTAGTCAATGGCGGCGCTAAGCGGATTAACGCTGTTATTTTAAGTTCAACAAACGAACGAGAAGAATAAATTAATGAGTTTTCACTGTGGTCGCGCCGTCCAACAGGGCTTAACCGCACAAAGCCAAAAGTACAAACACAAATACAAAAGACGCACCAACGCGCCCTCACAGCAGTTGCTATAGTTGTTGTTCTGGCAATTGGCCCGGCCATGACCACAAAATGGCCATATAGAGCATGTTCAGGCCAGCACACTCTTAGCCCTACACTCACGTCCAGCCATTAAGCGCGCTGGCCATAACCGTCATCTGTGCCCGCTCTGCATATGTGTGTGTGTGCCTTGGTATTCCCTCCTTTTTTTTTGGGTTCAGATTTCCTTTTATTTGTATTTGTAATTGTTATGGGTTTTCCATTGATTGTGTGCACCGGACACTGAAATTGTAATTAGTTGAAATTTATGCGAATTGGGCCCGGATTGGAATTGAGGTTGGGCTTTTTGGCCTGCTTCGATCACGTTCGCGCTTTTGGGCCATTATTATTTGTGCCCGCTTTCGCTTCTTTTTTTCTACAACAAAAATTAATTCTATGAATTTTCAATCGCAAAGCCGATTATGGCATTAGCCAGCAACAGCTTTTGCCGAGTTCGCATTGGCCCAAATTGTTCACTCAAGATTAAAAGTTTGAAGGCGGTCGACAAATAATTTGCTAACGCCGCATTATAAATTTCTATCGCAGTCAGTGTTAGCATAGCGATAAATGATATGCAAACCAATGTTGCAGCCAAAAAGAAGTGGCGCTTTGGCAGCTGTAGCAGCCGTTGGACACAAGCGCAGCAGCATCAGCTCTGAGTTATTTATGACGTCGTAAGAAACTTTGCTAATTAGAGGGATATGCAATTAAGTAGTTTACCGACAGCGTGTCATTCGATATTTTGTACTCGGCTGGCCATGACAACTCTGTCACGGCGACAACGCCTTGATGCATCCAAGCAACCGGAAAATTGTACCGCCTTTTTGTCAGCGTCTTGCATCATTCAATGTGACGACCGTATAAAATTACGCGCTTGGCTAAATTACTTATAAAACATTTATAATTAGCCAATGTTTTTGACATGCTTCGAGAGCTGAACAGGTGATTGGCAGAAACAGCAGAAGCTTGAGACTCAGCTAGCCCACAGATAATTTCAGCAGAAGCCATAAGAACTGATTTCGCAACTACTAGCAAAATGCATAAAGTTGTGCAATAGTTTATCTGAAATATTAGCACACTTTTGCAAGAGCAGCATCAATGTTTTATTGGCTGCTTGAGAATTTATTAAAAGAGATGTAGAAGCAATAGCAAGCGAATTGCTTAACAAAAAGGCTACGCGGCTTGAGCATTTCCTCTGCTTGGATTAATTTTAAAGCTTAAAGAGTTCCCTTAAAAAAATGTTATATATGTGCTGTCGCTTCAACTAAATTAAAGCACAAACTTAATTAACTTGTCGACGAAACTAAGCACTCCTTTTACAACGTTTCACTTTACTAAATTTGCCTTTACTTTGTTCTTGTTTAGATTTCCATTTAAGCGAATGATTCAGATGCCGCTATACCATTTACTTTGAACGTGATAAACGTGGTGAAAGAAAAGCTTCACCGGGTGCAAAAAAATTATCCCGTTCGCAGTAGCAGCGGAAAAAAAGCGACGCATGAGTTGCAAAGGCAAGCAAAATGCAGCAAAAACTTTGCCTTTGATTTTGCTCCTTCTTTTTCTCTTAACTTCCTTTATGACATTCATTGCGTCATAGCTGGTGCCAACCCACACCCACATCTATCACTGATGCTTCACATTTGTCGACTGCCTTATCCTGTTGGCAGTCTTTGCAGAGCACAGAGTCCTTTGCCAGGCTGACAGCTCAGCTGTCCAATAGTCAACGAGTGCTGAGCAGTGCGAAGTGCGAGCTGCGAACTGCGAATTGCGAACTGGCAACTGAGCTCTGAGACTGGTTAAGGGGACATATCAAAAGGCTGTTAGCTGTGCCAGCTGCGAGCGGTGGAAAAATGTCTTTTAATTAGTGTTTAATTGAATCGCCATCTGGAATTTTAATCGAAAATTGCTGTTCACCAAAGTTGAGTTTGACTTTTCCGCACAGTTTGCATTGTATCTCGAGCCAAATTGCTTGTTTGCTTTTCAAACTCAACTGGCCATTGATAGTCGCTACCAAACTACTTCCTAGGGGCTTGTGTCATACTCAAGGGGATTAATTAAACATTGTCCATTTAAGTGCGGCAATCGTTCAACGAACCCAGATCTCTATACACACTTCAATTAAAACAATTTTAAGGCACACGCAGCTTAAAGCATATTTATTGAGTGTTGACCTTAACAGCAATAACATGAAGAGTGTGAGCAATAAGCGGATAATTTTCCAATTAAGTACTATTTTAAAAGCTGGCTTGAAATCATAATATTTAAGCATGAGACGCTTTCAATTATAATAAGTAAAATACATGTTTATATAAATATATATATAAGACAGTCTTGTTGGAATTGCATTAACTAGTAAAAGTCAAACTCCTAAGTTTATTTTTTATGACGATGTTCCACATGATTTAGTTCCGATACAAATTTTTTTATAAGTCGTTTCGCTCGTGTCAGAAACGATGCCAATGAAATTTTTGTTGTGAAATTGATATATTACGTAAACGCGTAGCAAATCCAATTCGTTGCAGTTATGCTCTCAAAATGGTCTAAGATTAAATACCTTAAACCAAATTTTATCCCCTCATTCGGAAGCTGCAATCAATAAAAAGTTATAATCATAGAAGTACGTTTTCTCTCTTCTGAAGTGCATACACTTCCATGTGCGTGTACATTATATTCCATTATATACAGTGTGAGTTCAGGGTATCTGCTAGGCGGCCACTCCGAAGTAAGGCTTCCTCACTTATTTTTTATTTGTCCGGCTCTTTGCTAATGCTCGGTCATTCTGTAACTCTAGCTTAAAAATCGATTAATGCTTACATATTATTTAAAATACACAACAGCCTTGGCACGAATATGAGCTTCACCTTTTGTATTGATGCATTTGAATCGAGTGATTGAATGAATTGACGTTAATGAGCCACTTAACCGACTTTACCGCAAGCCAGGTGCCAGCCATGTATATTCGCATATATAAATGTAAATCAAGCAGCTATATAATATGGCATACACATGTCGATGAGCAGTTTGAATAATTAGGTTGAGTGCAATATGCTGGCCACCAACGGTATAATTACCCGAGTTGCTCGGCTTTTGTGGTAAGCCCAAAGCATCGAATGAAGTCAGAATCAATTTGGGATCAAGTCAATTAGATGGATATCTAAATAAAATAGCAGTTTCTTAAATTATTAAAGCAACAAATCTAAACAATTTGTCATGCTTAAGAAATAGCGATGTAAGCCCTTTAAAAGACCAAATGCAAAATGTATCAATCAAAACCGTTCGAAAAGCACAATAAAAATCCTTTGGCTTTAATACAAATGTATATCTACCTCTCTGTATGCGTATATGCGTGACTGTGCCTGTGTCTGTCCTTGTGCTTCTGGGCTGTGTGAAGTGTGTTATGTGTTATGTGTGTGTTGTGGTTGTGTTGTAAATCCGCTAACACTCCGTGTTGTCAACTTGCCGACATTAAGGCGCGGGAATCTTTTTTTTTATTGTTATGCCGCCGTGTCGTAGAGGGGGTTGGGGTGCAAGGAAGGCAGGAGCGAGGCAGGGGCATGTGTTGTAAAGCCGCATGTATGACAGCATGTGTGGCATACAATTACAACAGTCGGGCCCCAAAAGGCTGGTAATATTTGTTACTCCAAAAAACAAAATGGCTGCACAACCATTTCCGCCAATTTCCAGTTGAAGTCTTTCGCAGCCTTCGCATGCTTCTGGCTGATGCGTGGCATGGATTATTATATTCGCATTTCTCATGCGCACGGCTTTAAACATTTTTCCATTGAAATATTTATTTCAAAAACAAAAATGGCCCCACACACAGCCATAGAGCAGTGCATGAGGACTCTGATGTATTTTTTATGTCTTTGCTTCGTTTTTATTGCGTTTAAATTGTGCTCGTTACATTTTCTTTCTGTTTTAGGGTGACAGCCACGCCTTTACTACCCAGTCCCCACAAAATACTTGTAAGCTGACAACAAAACCCTAGCAGAATGTGGATTACTCCACCTCATTTATAGAATTGCGTATTCGCGGCCTCAAGATGAACATAAAATCTGGCTTTAAGTCAAATTTCATCAAGTGAATATTTTAAGTATCTGAAATATGTAATTGTTTCAATCTATCTCTTGTAATGCAAGTTGTAAATAATATTGTATTAATATTGTTATTCCACATCATGATTTATTATTAATATAATATATAAATGTTCATATAAATTATAAGTTATTCGTATAAAGCTTATAGGCAGGAAAAATTTACATTAATAATATCTAAATATATTTCTTATATATTTACCTACATGTTCTCCGTATGACTTAACACGTCGATCACAGAACCTAATAGAACCACACTTGAAACTATTCCTAGGAAGATTAAATGAAAAAATTTCGTAATACTGATGTTCCACCCAATAAAGATGTTAAACTTCATCTAGTTCGCGTCCAAATAGCTCTTAAAAATTTGTTTTGCTCGTGTCAGAAACGGAGTCAAGGAAATTTATTTTGTGAAATCGATGCATTCCGTAGACGCGTAGCTAATACGATTCGTTGCCGTCATGCTTTCAAAAAGGTATAAAATGGAAAACCTAAAACCAATTTTTATCCATCTCGACGGAAACTGCAATCAATATGAAACTGGTGATCATTCAAATTCGCTTGCTCTCTCGCAAGTTAAAATCTTAATTTGGAATCTTCTACTTACAGATCCTATTCACTGCTGTGCTCGCTCTCTTGGCATCTTGCAGCATGAGCGCTGCTTTGCCTGGTCCTGACGGTGCAGCCGATCAGGATCAGTCTGATGCAGACAACCCAGAGATAATTGTTCTGAAGTCAACGTTTGGCTAAAACATGCCTTTTAAAAATATATAAATAGTATATTTAAATATACAATTCATAACGTCGACATAGTTCGAGTTGGTCAAATTGTTTATAGTCTAAGTCTGGAACTCCAAATGGGGGATTCGGCCGATTTCGCTAAATCCCAGAGCCAATGCCGAGTACGCGTTTCTAGAACCTAACCTTCAGTTATACATATATATTAATTGATATAGGTTTTAAGATATAAAGCTCTGTTGAAACAAAAAGTAGGCCTATGTTTCTCTCATAGTAAACACACACAACAACCTAGGATAACCCATTTATAATATATTTTTGGAAAAATTAAATATCACAAAAGACGCCAAGATGAATCGTATCGATAGTACCATGGATGACATGGCCAATACCAAATTCCTGACACTCTACAGTACTTTAATTAAACAGTTTACCACGACAACACAGTTTACTAACACTGAAGTTGTGTGTCTTCTAATTATTTATTACAAATTCGTGCAGATCAACGGACCAAATGCCAAGCAGATGAAGAAGAAGCAGATGTACAATTTATTTCTCGTGCTCTTTCGCATCTATGATATGACCATTATAGAGCGCATTTTATTGAATATTACGGCTGATGTTGTCTATATTAGCCCAGAAGCCTGGATGAAGTTATTTACCGTGTTTCTGAGCAAGAAGTTGGACGAACGCATTCAGTTTGCTTATAAGGTGCCATACATACATTTTTTCAATGCATTGTATATATTTTGTATATCTGAAAAATCAGGTCTACACTACGTCCACGTCTGGCGTACTGAATCGTGAAACTGTTGGCATGGCAATCGAAAAATTCTTTGTAGGTGAAGATGACGATGAGATCAAGGAGCTGCAGGCGGTACGTAGGAAACTATAGTAAGCCAGTAGAATATACTATATGAGCAGATATCTTACAGGATATGCTAGAGTTTATATTCGGCAAATTTGACTTGGACAAGGATGGTGTTATCTCATATGAGGAATATTACGAAATTGTTACTAATCAGCCGGTTTTGTTAGAATTTCTCGGACAGATATTTCCAGATTTGTCGGACATAACTGTAATCGCATATTGCACAAATATTGCAACTCTCTTTCCCGATGGAGATTAGCATTCAATAAGTTTATTTTCTCAAGTTTCAATGTGCTCCCATACATGTGAGGCTGCTGTGCACTGTCTAACAGTACCATCATCCTGTTCGCAGCATGTACATGGGGTCATAAATGTAGGCAGAGTTGAAAGGAATTGCAGGTAGGCTAACTTTGAGCGAATCACACGTATTACAGTTGTCCCAAGCAGGATATTGTATGGTAGGCAAAAAAAAGGCTATAGTGTATGAGGATCATTAACAATTTTAAATTTGAAATATTGTAATTAAAGAATGTCAAAAAAAAATTAAATTGTATTCCTGAATAAGATTTTAATAATATTGAAATAATATTGTTTTCCTTATACCCAGACACCATTGAAAATGGAAAATCAAGGTGTAATGGTTTTTTTGCAAATATAGGTAACAGGCAGAAGGAGCCGTGGCAGACCCCATAAAGTATATATATTCTTGATCAGGATCCTATACACCGACGCGCATAGGGAGTTTATTTCAAATTTATTCAAATTCGATAACTATTCGCATTTAATTGTTATCGAATAAAAACATGATTGAAATGCAGTTAATAAATAATGTCTCGGACGTCTTAAAAGCTAGAGCCTCCAAATTAGTTTTATGTATATTTTATACAATTTTGGTTTTGCTGGATTTTGGATACCGGCTCTAAATTCTAAATTCTTAAAATATAAGTTCAGTTGGAAATAGGGCTATTATGTGAAGGCATTTGCATCTGAACAAAGCCAATAGGATATGTAGATCATTGAAATCCATTAAGTAGAACAGAAGTTATTAAAGAAAACGTTTGACCAATTTGCAAAAGCACATGTCAGCAGCGCCACGCGCACGCATTTTTCCTATGCATGTGCACATATACATCCAAATGGGAGTATACTTTTCTATTCGAAGAATCGAAATTGCGATTGAATACTGCTTGAATTATCAGTTGCTACTCAAATTCAAACTAGCAACTCATTTAGGAAGCAGTGGAGTGGTAGTGTTGGTAGAGACGACGCTCGTAAGCAATGGTTCGAGCTCCGCAGGGAGGAGACATTTTTATTGTGTTTTAATTGAGGTGGCGGTGTTGGTAGAGTTAATGCACGTTGCGTAAACAATTTGGGTTCGAATCTTGGTGTCGTAATGTAAGTTTTTATTTTTTTTTTTTTAATTGGTACAAACTACGGAAAATATTAAAAAACGCAGATAGGACTGGGATCATTGTATCTCCTAGTCGGGACAGGAGCGAGGCAGGGGCATGTGTTGTTGCGACCTCAAGATGAACATAAAATCTGGCTGAATGTCAAATTTCATTAAGTGAATATTTTAATTCGATTTGGTGGCTTTTGTAAGTATCTGAAAAATGTATTGTTTCAATCTATCACATGTAATGCAAGTTGTAAATAGTATTATTATACTCAACCAATCCTGATTTATTATTAATATATATAAATGTTCATATAAATTATAAGTTATTCGTATAAAGCTTATAAGAAAAATTTACATTAATAATATTTAAATATATTTGTTATATATTTACCCGCTGCATGTTCTCCGCGTTGCGGAGGCACAAGATGGGCCTCTAAATGCCGATCCGGACAAGGGAAATATTAAAGACTTTGCGCCTTACGGATGGCTCTCACAACTGCTTCAATAGAGTTTTCTATACTTGGAGAAAGCCCTGCGCCGAATAGCCTTGTCAATCAATCTAGCTAATCTCTATACATATATTATCAATAATAACACACTCAAATGACATTTTCTTGTGTATGAGTTTCTACTCCCCACATTCAATTAAAAATACTTATTCACTAAATACTAGAATGATAATTTTCAATAATTATGGAATTGTATAGTCGTTTAGTACGTAAAACGATAGATATAGCTTTGGTGCACAGCTATTAGCTTGGATGCTGTAATCATAACGCCATAAAGAGTATATATGCATGTTCAGGACAATGAGCTGAGATGTCCTTCGCTTCTTCTGTCTATATGACTGAACACGTCGATCGCAGATCCTAATAGAACCATACTGGAAACTATTCCTAGAAAGATTAAATGAAAAAATTTCGTAATACTGATGTTCCACCCAATAAAGATGTTAAACTTCATCTATTTGTTTTGCTCGTGTCAGAAACGGAGTCAAGGAAATTTATTTTGTGAAATCGATGCATTCCGTAGACGCGTAGCTACTACGATTCGTTGCCGTCATGCTTTCAAAAAGGTATAAAATGGAAAACCTAAACCCAATTCTTATCCATCTCGACGGAAACTGCAATCAATATGAAACTGGTGATCATTCAAATTCGCTTGCTCTCTCGCAAGTTAAAATCTTAATTTGGAATCTTCTACTTACAGATCCTATTCACTGCTGTGCTTGCTATCTTGGCATCTTGCTGCATGAGCGCTGCTTTGCCTGGTCCTGACGATGCAGCCGATCAAGATCAGGCTCAGGCTGATGCAGAAAACAAATCATTGTACTGAAGTCAACGTTTGGCTAAAACATGCCTTTTAAATATATATAAATAGTGTATTTAAATATACAATTCATAACGTCGACATAGTTCGAGTTGGTCAAATTGTTTATAGTCTAAGTCTGGAACGGATGCTGTTCTTGCCTGGTACTCCTCAGTTTTTAGTATAAGCCAATCCAAATGGGGAGTTTGGCCGAATTCGCTAAATCCCAGAGCCAATGCCGAGTACGCGTTTCTAAGAATCTAACCTTCAATTATACATATATATTTATTTGTATAGGTTTTAAAATATAAAGCTCTGTTGAAACAAGAGCCCATTTATAATATATTTTTGGAAAAATTAAATATCACAAAAGACGCCAAGATGAATCGTATCGATAGTACCATGGATGACATGGCCAATACCAAATTCCTGACACTCTACAGTACTTTAATTAAACAGTTTACCACGACAACACAGTTTACTAACACTGAAGTTGTGTGTCTTCTAATTATTTATTACAAATTCGTGCAGATCAACGGACCAAATGCCAAGCAGATGAAGAAGAAGCAGATGTACAATTTATTTCTCGTGCTCTTTCGCATCTATGATATGACCATTATAGAGCGCATTTTATTGAATATTACGGCTGATGTTGTCTATATTAGCCCAGAAGCCTGGATGAAGTTATTTACCGTGTTTCTGAGCAAGAAGTTGGACGAACGCATTCAGTTTGCTTATAAGGTGCCATACATATATTTTTTCAATGCAAGTAGAATATAAAAATTAAATTGAATTCCTGAATAAGTTTTTAATAATATTGAAATGTTTAACCGTTATTGTTTTTTTGTTGCTGTTTTTTTTTTGTTGCTAATGAGGGAACCGCAACGCAGCATATGCGCAGTCTATTCGTAATCTACTGCAGAAAGGACACAAGTGTTTTAAATGAGCTTCGCAGAGAATTTCTATGGCACAGCAACAATGTAAAGTACTTTTCCATGAGGTATACACAAAAGTTAAAATTGCCTTTCGCGCTGTTGTCTTCATCTTTGTCTCTGTGTGTGCGGGTGTAATGTGTATGCGTATGTATCCGTTTTTGTGTAGCCTTGTTGCCGCGCTCATGTTCAGCTAAATACCATAATGAGAGTGTGGGCTTATTTCTTTGTCTGTGTTTATCTCTTGGCAATGCTCGGGTAGCATTTGCTTTGCGGCTTTATAAAGCAATTAAACATGGCAACATATGTGGGCATTACGCATAAAAAAGCATGACCAAAAACTTACTGCAACCGTAACATAAGCAAGCAAAACAAATGCCAATTAAATGCAAGCACCCAAAGGCAAAAATATCAATTTATTTGTAACAAATGTTCAGATACAATAGCCAGAAGTATCTAGTGAAATGTTAAAAGTATTTTATGACTGTTACAAATACCAATTGAATAGAATTACATTTAAAACATATTATTAAAGGGCACAAGAAGGGTACACGGTTAAGCTAAACGTATATGAAAAAGTTTCAAAACCTTCCTCTACAGTCACTTAACAAAGTTCACCTTCGAGTTGTCCCTCACGTCTTTTTGTATGTTTATCTGTGAACTAGCCAGCTTGGCACTTATCAAAGCGAGTACCACTTGACTCGCTTTAAAATGATGGTCAAGCAAGCAAAAGCAAAAAAAAAGGCGCTAGTAGCGCCCATAGAGTGGGGGGCGTGGCAGGGCGCAACCAACGACTTGCCTCATTAGGGCAATGCCTGACGTTAAAAGTGACGTTAAAAGAAAAAGCACAGGGCGTTCTCCTTGTTCCCTCCTTGTTGTTGGGCCATAAAAGACCAAAGGCAAAAGGCTCAAAGGAGAACATGAAATGCGCCCGCGACGTGCGGCCGTCTGTAAATCTTGACGTGATGAATGCGAGCCCACCACTTCGAGGACCACTGACCGGCCCCAGCTTCAGCTTCAGTTCATCACGAGTTTGGCACTTGCCGTCGAGGGTCATTGTTATTGTTGTTGTAGTTGTTGCCCCTTCTGCATTAACACGCCGCCTGCTGTTGCACTGCAGCTGAACAACGCGTGGAGCATGTTTCTGCAGTTTCATCAACAGTTTTTTCGGTCTTCTGCCTCGCTTATGTGTGGGTGTTGCTTTTTTTATAAAAAAGAAGGAAAAAACAGTTTTTCTCACATTTGTATTCTTAACACACGCACACACACTCACGTTCCAAGCTGTTCATTTTTTATGAACAACTTTTCTTGTTGCAGCAGTTTATCACTTCATGAAGTGAGTTGATAAATGTGAGCAAGATTAACATGAGTGAGAATAAAAGTATTTAGCCACACACGAGCTGGATTCGGCTTACGAATTGGTTTAAAGAGAGCTGCTGTGACATTTATAGCTTATAAGTCTATATAAGATCTTTGAATTCAATTAATCTGTTAATCTGCGAAAGCTATCCAATTATGAGAACGAAGCTAAAGCAATTGTTAATTATATCTCACTGGATATTCCGCCTTCTTTAGAGCTCGAAATATTGCATAAGCACACAATACATATCATAAAAATAAAAACAAATTGCCTTTTTAGAATTCAAAGTGCTTTGAGGGAGTGGCCTAATGTGTTGATGCCTGTAGGAAATCAGCGCAGGGAAATCCGATTTGCATGCGCGGAGTAGAAGCATTACTTCTAACGATGATAATAATAATCAGATTGCCATAACGTCATCCTCCACGAATACACAGAGAGATCAGGACAGACCGAGACGCAGACAGAGAGAAAGCAAAAGTGTCTAGCAGACGGGGTTAGGTAAGCGACCTGGAACCATTTTGATTGTCACATTGTCATCATCTGCATATTAAGTACAAGTGATTACACTTTCACGTATGCCCGCATGTGAGTCGACTACACACACACGTGCACATATAGATTTAGATATACCCCTGGCAGAGAGGTGTAGGATACTGTGCATATGTCTTCAAAGGCGGGGCAGACGACGTGCCGGTGTCGTGATGTGTGCAGCATTGAAATTTCGGCATTTAAATCTAACCAAGCAAAAGAAGAATAAAAGAAAACGTGGCACAAGCCCCACCAAACACAGAGGCAACTGCCAGCAAGTATCTGCAAGATACAATGCATACATATGTAAGTATCTTTTGTTAACGAGCACACACATAGCCGTAGAGCTGTGCGGGCAAATGTAAATGCTTTGCAAGCTTTGAAATCAAATCAATGCGTCTGATAACAAAAACAACATCGGGGCTGTCGCTGGAAGTCGATGTACAACAAAGGAGTATATGTATGCGAGGATATGTGTAAGAGATGAGTGGGAAACGGAATTCATTTGTGGCACGTGAAACCATTTGATTTTCCGCTACTTTTTGCTAACATGTGACCAGAACTTGTTTAGCTACAACTGCTGCAAATATCAATAGAGCTTTGCTGATATCCCTGACTACATATGTAGAGCTCGGGAGATAGGCAGAATCTAGGGGGTTGGCTAACTCTCGAGAATTAGATACATGCAGCTGATGTTGTTGATTAAATATTTGTATTCCATTAAAGAATCGATATGAATAAATATGTATATGTATATATGAATAGAAAGCGAATATACAATATTTTTAGACAAATTGATAGAAGTAGGTAGACAATAGAGAGGCAGTGAGGTCTTTTGAAGCCTTAACATCAAAAACGTCTGTACATATTGTAGATACATTTCAATCGAGTGTAGCAAAAACTTGGCATTTCTATCTGAAAAATAATTACTTGCTCGCTTTAAATGAAAATTGCATGGAGTATACACTTCTGGCTATTACCTGAGCGCTTAAAGTCAACTTTAATGAAACGCTTCATTTGGGAAGAGCATCCTTATGCAAACGCCTTGGCAATTGGCCTAGGCTAATCAGAGCTGTGGCACAGTTACTGCAACAACAACAACAACACATACATTGTTCAGCAGCTACGTCTTTCTAGTTTCAGAATTCCATTTCGATAGCATCGACATTAAACTGCAAATCCGCAGCAGCAATTGCCGGTTGTAATGCTGATGTTGGCATTTTACGGCTACTTCGAATGCTGCTCTTGCTGCTGCTGCTGTTGTCATGGGCTCATGTTCTGCATGCTGCAGCGACACCTTATGTGGCAACAACGCAGTGTCCTCCGTATATACACCAGCTGCCCCTATCACGGCTTGTGTGCCAACCGACTGCACTTAAGAGCGTTGCATCAGCTGCCCCTTTTGCCTACTGCGATCGGTCGCTGTTGTGGTTGTTGTTGTTGTGTATTTTTGCATTGTCGTCATCGTCAGCGACAGCAACAGCAGTAGCACTACTAGCAGCAGCAGCAGCACCAACAACAATACCATTGGCAACCATAAAATCCTTTGCAATCAGCTGCATACAACAAACACGTTTGCTGCAGCTTCCTCTAAACCACAGAGAAAATGTGTGTCTGTGTCTGAGTGCGTGTGTGTGTCTGTGTGTGGGCGCGTGTGTGTGTGTAAAAGACACACACACCCAAGTAATCGAAATCCGTTGCTGTTGTCATGTCTCTCTGCAACTGCTGCTTGCATAAGAAGCGACTTGTGCCCGTGCAATGAGGGGGCAACATCCTAAGTATATTTTACTGTCTCTGTATCCGCCTGTTCTCTTTATGTCCCGATTGCCCCTTTACTCTGTGCATTGCAATATTCCAATCTTGTCTGCTGTTGCGTACACAAAACAATTTTCAAACATACCCAATTGGCTTTGCTGCAATTTACAGCTACCTCGTGCTTAAAAATAATTTCACATACGCAATTATCTGGCAAGGAAGAGGCAAAGAAACAGCCAGAGTAAGAGAGAACGAGAGAGAAAGACAGGGAGAAGGATATAATGAAGGCAACAAGAAGTCCTGAAGGTGATAAAGAAACCTGACAATTTGACAGATTTACTTTAATTCCTTTAGTTTCAAGTCTAAATTAACTTTATTTTGTCACATGTTAATTACAAATAACTGATTGCTATGAAACTTCAAGGAATATTACTAGGACTTCCTTCCAAATAATACTAGGATATCTAGGAAAATAAAGAAGAGTAAACGACTTATTCGTTGCTAAGTTATAAATGAGTTTCTCAAACCATAGGTTAGAATCAGCACAGTTGCCTCACTCAAAGCACAATAAAAAAAGGAGTTAAATCTCTCTCTATCCAAAACAGCTAGACTCGATTTCAGTATCAGGTATATCAATTCTCAAATAAAAAATTATTATTTTAGAAACAAAACAGACTTTATGAAATCGAAACTGACATTTCAATTAATTTAAAACAAAGTATTTAAGCTGCTACCGAAAATAATTTATAATACATTCAGGATTGTATATTCAAAAAATCAGCAAAATAAACTAACCATCACGTTCGATATATGTATATTTATATATATATATATATATATATATATAGATCGATTACTGGGCAAAGCCAGCATGAAGTCCAAATAAACGTTTGGCCATAGACTGTCAAATTCAATGGCATAAAAGAACTGACAACGAGCAAACTCTTTGAATATTTAGCAAAAATATATGGCACAAAATATAGAAAAGCGTAGAAAAGAAATAAGAAGAGCCACAACAAATATGGGACGCACACACAAAGTGCTAACGGCGCGCATTCCCGATGTTCGCTTTTGTGAAAATGTCGAAATTTTTGTGCGCTTACCAAAATGTCACCACATCCGGCATGCCACATGCACTTGGCAAGGATTCAGGCTTAAGGACACGCAGAGAGGAAGAGAGAGAAAAAGCGAGAACCTGCTGTGGCGTCACTGTTCGTGCTCAGTGCGGATGTTAATCGGAACATGAACTGAGTGCCCAGAAATATTCAGCTAACAGCGCTTGCTAGCTGGGCTAACAAGAACATCTGCAATTTAAATAGAGCAAAAAAATATAAAGAAAACACATTTCGAGGCGTATTTCATTTTCATAACTGGCAAACGCTTTCCGAGTAATTATTATTTGACAAGCATTTTAAGTATGCAGCAAGTTAAGACCATAATTAGAACAATCTTTTTTGGCAGACAACAGAGAACAGAGTGCAGGAATCAGGGTAGACGTGGAGCGTCGATTTCAGACGTTGGCCTAGCCAACGTGAAAGTAACAGCCACTTATATTTGAACTCCCCTATTGCCACGCCCACTGCATCTCCGCAGCCCCTGCTGGCAACAATGGTGGAAGAACAAAAAGCGTTTCGAATCAGTTGCAGTTGCAATTATAATTTCAATTTTACGATTTTTGAAGTACATTTCTGGTTTGGCCAAAACAACACCAAGCTATGTAGCTTTTGTTTCCCCTTTCTCCCTCAGTCTATCACTCTTTCACTCTCTGTTGTCCTTCCTCTGTCTGCTCCTTATGCGCGTTGTGTGCTGTGAAGTGCTTAGTTTTAATTCCAGTTACACAAAACAAAGGCAACTGAAAACATAAGGAGCTGCTGGTTGCTGGTTGCTAGTTTCTCGTTGCAGCTTGCTGCTCGCAACGAGCCTGAACTATCATGAATAGCCCAGCATTGTTGAGCCATTCGTACAAAGTTTTTCTTATTTATTTTTCATTGCTCTACTTTCCCCTTTTTTCTACTTAATTAGTGTAAAGAGCTGGCTGGTTGCATTCCAAGTCTGGCAATGTGAGAGATTATTAAGAAAGTGCAATCAAAGTTATTTGTGAGTCTGCTGTTTGTTAAGTATTTTTCAATCAAGCTTGAACTACATATGGAAAGCCAGTCAAACACTTTGTTATTGAAAGCCTACATTAACCATAGCTGATAAGAAATATATGTAATGTAGATGCTTATTAATTGCTTGCTTACTAGCTGATTATTATTGTCCGCTAAGTTCGACTTTTTTACGTGCGCCTGAAAGTATGCTTATAAATATTTATTTATTTAGTTACACTTGAAAACCTGGAAGCTTTCCGCTTGGAAGTTAAGCCTGATTGCTTAACCAAAAATCGGATCTGATTAATATTTTAATATTAATTCTGATTCAGTTTTACCTAAGCAAATCTAACATATTTATATATTATATTATTTATATAATTTATATATTCCATCAATTGTTTAAGTTTCTAGCTTGTAATTCCACTTGAAACAAGAACACCACTTCAAAGTTTTCGCTAACTCTCAGAGCAGCCATGTGCGTTATATAAAGGCTGCGAAACGTTGGCCGCCAATTGATACGCCCTGTTGCCCATTGGCGGCAGCTAGGTGCCATGTCCAGTCGAAGGACCTGGGGAGTGGCCGCAAGCTTACCAATAAAATTAAAAGTTTGGCTGCATGCGCAGATTTCGCTTTTTATTGAAACTAGAAAATCCGATAACATTGTGGAAGGCAGGCCACGATGACGCCAACGACGGTTCCTGTTCGCCGCGCTCAGGACGTGCTGCATGCGACAAAGTTTTGATTGCCAATAAGGAATTACAGGTGATAATACAGCATAATCTACCACGTTCCACAGTTGCCTCAGCAACAGCAACAGCAACAGCTAGAGGCTGTGGCCAGCTGCCCGCCGCGCTAGAAAATTGTGTTGTGAAATTTATTTATCCATTTTATAATTCATATTTTTATTTTATTTTGAAATGCTGCAAGTGCACGGAAAGTTCGTGCCAAGCCAAAAATTTCCATGTATTTCTTTATAGATCATTTGGCTAATAAAAATACTCAAAACTATGTTAATTGGAAAACTGGAGCCAAAGTTAAGAGATCAAATGCATACTTTAATACATGTCAAGCATCAATGAAACAATTTTTTAAGAGCTAAAATAGCTTCATCGACTTTTCAAAGTATTCGCCTTGTTTACTCTGAGCTTATATGCAATCGACTGATTAATATGACTACCACTTTCAGCTACTTTTTGGGTATTTAAAACATAAACTCTAGCAAATTAGTTATTTATATATATAGAAATGTATTTTAAAGGGTTATAATCGGGAGCATTTTACTCTAGCTGCGTGGCATTTCTTAAGGCGGATAAATTGCTCCATTGTTTGGCAAGAATTGCCCACCTTTGGTCCATTTTTTACTTTCAGAGTTGACAAATTAATTAAAATTGGGCAAGAGGACCAATCAATGCCAGCAACTGGAACACTTGGCAACTAGCGTTAGTTGCAGCTGCGAACAAGCCAAAATTTTCCAGGCAGTCAGTATAATAATTTTAAAAGCTATTTATAAAAATTAATTTGAAAGTTCAGCTTGTTGCAAGAGGCAGAAGAGCGGGGCGTATGAGTGACCTGATTTCAACTTTCATCTGCATTTAATTACAAAAAGGGATGCGCTGCCAAAAGCAGCGCCAACTACAAAGTCAACACAAACAAATTTCAATAATAAAACTCAGTCATGCAGCCAGCTTTCTCTCATCACCTCTCAACTTCCCAATCTGAAGTTCTCGTTGAGCTTTGACGCCAGAAAACTAGCGATAAGCCAACGCAAAATGTCAACGAAACTATCTTCAGAGCTCGATGGCTGCAGCTGGGACTGCGTTGTCTATATAATTACAAATGCTCTTAGCAAAGAAGCCCGTGAGAATCGTCAAGTTGAGCGAACGACTCGGTTAAAAGATTGCAAATGCTCAAAGTTCTTTAGTATGAGCATAATTTCAGTTATTTCTTATGCCTACATATATTGTATTCATCTAAGAATAGTCAGTTAATCCAGCTGGAATTCAGAAGGACTCATCACATCTTCCACGTGGGCAAAGGGTACATAATGTATCTATGGCAATTATATATTCGAATTACACAAATCAAGAATTCCTAAAGATATTTGACACCACGCCTATCTCAGTTTAACTTAAGTTATATTATATCTTAGCTTTCATATTCGATCATTCGAATACTACAGGATTTCAATTTGAACAATCGTCTAATCCAATCATAATCCGGTGCTCCGGCCAAACCACCGAAAACAAAATTGAAGTCAGTTGCAGCTAACCGGATCTTCAGAAGGAGCTGCCTCAGCAAAACTGTAGCACGGACGAGCTCTTGGGGAAAAAGACAAAAGAATAATTGTTTTTGCGACTAGGTCAGCAGTGGAGCCCACGCCGATTCGTTGCCACCTCAAAGCTCGAGTTGTCAGCGCATCAGAAGAGAACATGGGGACCGTTTTGGAGCGCCAAATCTAAATGAACGAGCGCTCGGGTCGCGCTGAGGTCACGATGCGGCAGTTGTTGTTTTTTTTTGCTGCAGGCGTTGGCAAAATAGTGCCACATGCAGCAGGGGAGAAAGAGCTGAGAGCGAACAACACGCGTTGCTAACAAAACAATGAAGAATAATTAAAATTCGCCCTCAAACAATTTGTAAGCGCGGCGGAAGTAGCTACGAGACGACCAGCAGCCGGGGCCACCAGCCAGACTCAAACGGCATACGCGAGCAAGAGTGTGGGAGTGGGCCGTAGGAGCTTGAGGGCGTGACACAGCCACATGCTCATAAATAAATTTATGTTTACTGAAGTATCGGGCGTTGCAGCTGCTCGATTTTGGTGCAGCTCCAGCTGAGCATAAATTGTTGCCAGTTGCCAGTTGCCAGCGAGTCTGACATCCTGGTGCGTTACCAAAGGCAGCAAATAACACGTTTTTGCAATTACCCCAAAATGCCAAAAACGCTATCATTCCAAGTTCTCTATGCGCCGGAAATTGCAAAATTGTTATCCAATGCCCTGTTAAGAACTCGGATCTCTTGGTATTTCCTGTTTGAAAATTTGATAAAGCATTGCTCGATAATCCGAGGAACCCCTCAAATTAAATTAATCGAATTGCAATACCCAACTTTCTCACTTCATATATGAATAAGCAGCAGAAGATGCAACCCAAGTAACACAATTAATACTACGTCCGTTTTAGATGTAAGTAATTTCGTCAGCTATCCACAAAATCTACTTACTCGTCACAGTTTTCTGCAGTAATGCGCCATAATTAGACAACACTTTGATGGGGTTACCCTTTTATTCAATTTCGCAAATTCAATAAAAGTTGAGCTTGCATATAAAAGAGCTCCGCAGCCATAAAGGAAAAGAATCAGAAAAAACGAGTATTAATATGTAGGGGGAGGGGTAGATAGGGAGAGAGACAGAAAGAGAGAGAGAGAACTAAAAAGTCGTGCAGGACCAAAGTGTGGCGACATCCTTTGAAGCACGCAAATAATCCCGCAAAACCGAGCGCTTAACTTTTTCCCCAACATTTATGCGGGCCAACAGCATTGCTTTTTGCCCCACACCCAACTCACTTGGCCCCTCCCCACGCACCCTCACGTTTATTTGTATCAAAAAGACATTTTTTTCCGCACAATGTTTTTGCCATTTAACACAAAGTTAAAATGTCAACGATGTCTGATCGTGTGCCTCACCCGAAACAGCAGCAGCAACAACAAGTTGTAGATGCTGTCATGAAAGTGATGGATAGATAGATGAACGAACGGCTTGATGGAGGGCTGGATGGATGGATGGATGAATGGGTGAATGGATGCCGGTTTGGTCGAGTATGCAAACAGTTTGTATTGGCTCTTTCTGCCAACTGAGATAGTCGCTGAGCTTGGGCTTTTGACTGCAACTAAAACTAAAACTGAAACTTTGTATGCAAACACCTGCACACCTGCACACCTGCACACCTACACACACACACACAGACAAACACACATGCATGAAAAGTATGTTAACAACTTTGAAAGGCTGTCTGCCAACATTTTGCATACAAACAAGTCAAAGGGGCTCTAAACGAGCTTCAACAATTAGTTTAGAACACAATATTGACAAGTCGTTGGAATAAAGATTAGGGCTATTAATTAAAACAGGCAATGAAAATATATAGCGCAATATATGAGTATAAGAAAATATTTTATTGTTTCTTTACTAATAACTTAAGCATTAAGCACTAAGACATTTAATTCAATTTCGAAGATAATCTCAGTTCCCTCTTCTCTTACTGACCATGCCAGTGTAGTTGGAAATAAATATGTAATATTTATTTGAACACGCATAAGATTCAGAGCTGACATAGAATATATTGAAATATTTGCTTAATATGCCTCCAAGGACAAGCAAACGTTCGTCGAGGCATTCACACTTGACTAAAATAGTTCGCGAATACCCCACAACCGTATACCCTGCAGTCAGGTGTATCCCTGCCCATCACATGCACGCGTATAGCTGTAGTATACCCTTTGTTTCAGGCATATGCAATGGGTATACATAACTAGCTTGTTTGCCATTCAGCTTTTATCATTCATCTGGCTTGCAAACTGCCTGCACAGCAATTGTTGTTAAGCAAACGTACGTATCTAGATACATACTACATACACACGCGTACATATAGTGTCATGTATATATATGTACGTTTGCATGGCTGTGTGTGCGTCCGTTTCTTTTGGCTCTATTTGCAGTCATAATATTAGTTTATGCTTTTATTTGCCAGTGCAAATAAGCAATATGCCACGCCCCACAACGCCCCCAACAGAACAAGTCTTTTGTTGACTGTGTGCAATAAGCCGGTCTGAGGCCTGGCTCCAGCATCCTGCCCAGACTGTACGCTTGTCAGTTGCGGAAACAAGATTAATACAATTGGGAAAACCGAACGTAATACACACACACATGGAGATAGCTGTGTGTGCGTCTGCTAATTTGTATTGGATTGTCTTTGATTTGCGTCGAAAATATATAATAAATCAACAATGGAATGATTGCCCAAATCTATTTAGATATTCACGTATTTAGAATAAATAACTGCAAAGTGTGATTTTTGTATAATAAATTTGATTCGCACCAGATTGCTGAATAATCAAATTCTCCATTCAAAAAATAAAAATATATTCCACTGTGGGCGTGAGACGGTTAGTGCTATCGATAGTTCTATTGCCTTACATAAATCTAATTTCAAAAAACACAATTTTAACTTCTTAGCATTTATTTCATATATGAAATAAATAAATAATTTCATTATTTAATTAAACTTATGCGAAACGAATTTATTTTTTTTAGAAATATGCGAAACACACAGAGCGAAAACTCTGCCAGATAAGCAACGACTCTCCCAGAGAGCCTCTCTATTTGAGTTTTAGAAATAAAGCTTTTCGATTTGTTTACATCGGTTGTTGTGTGAAGTCAGCAGTCGCTGCATTTTATTCAGCTATTGAGGGCAGTGACTGACACATCAGTTGCTTTGAGTTGATAAGCTCTTATAGCATTTAGAGGCAAGCTCAAGAGATAAATATATTATACAAGATTTTCAAGTGGGTCATTAATTTTTTGAACTAGTTGCCAAGTGCACAATGAGCTGATTGGCTTCCGGCAATGTCTTGGCACCTAACTTGAAACTTAAAATACGTATATACGTATGCATATATGTAAGTGTATATATACGCAAGTTAAAGTAAATAGCTGGAATGCTGTTAGTTGACTAAAAGAACTTTTTATCTAAGACTTAAGCTAACTGATGACATCTTTCGGAATCCAGTTGAAAGGTTAAAAAGTGCAAAAGGTAAGTCAAAAAAGTAGAGCCGAGATTTTCTCATTATTGTATTTATTATATTATCTCAT
This sequence comes from Drosophila hydei, assembly GCF_003285905.1. Lineage (NCBI taxonomy): Eukaryota > Metazoa > Arthropoda > Insecta > Diptera > Drosophilidae > Drosophila > Drosophila hydei. The sequence goes on from NW_022045657.1 coordinate 1,560,604, forward strand.
TTACTTGACAGCTGTACTTCTTTCATGTTTTTGAAAGGTCAGCTAGTTCTTATCAGTCCGGTAGGGACCGAAGGCTCGTACGTGCTCACGTAAGCGCACCGCATTGATCGCAATGAAACCGCCCGCATCTTGTGGCACATAGCCGCCATGGACATCCATTGAGACGAGTTGCTGATTGTAGAGTGCACCAACTTTGTCCGCCGCCTTGCGGGCTATGGCACGACAATAGCCTGGCGCTAGCTCCATTGTCACCTGCCCAGTGACCTGCTCCTGGGCCAGCTGAATGCAGCGTCGCACATAGAGTGCCTCGGGACTGAACCAATAGCCATTGTACACGTAGTCGGACATTCGATCGCGCAATAGTTGCTTGGTGCGCAGCACTTCGCGATCCAATGCGAACACCTCCAAGTCCTGATGCGCTGCATAGAGTATGGTGCCGGCTGGAGTCTCGTACACGCCCCGGGACTTGAGCCCCACATAACGGTTCTCTACAATGTCAATGCGTCCAATGCCATAGCTGCCGCCCAGTTCATTTAGATACTTGAGCATATCCATGGGCGTGCTGTACACTCGACTATTGGCCAAGTCCTCAACTCCCGTAGGCAGTCCATGCTCAAAGTGGACACAGAGGCGATGCGGCTTCTTCGGTGCCTGCGTGAATGGGTCGAGAGTTAGCTCGTAGAGGCTGCTAGGCGCCACAGTGTTCGGATCCTCAAGCACGCCCGACTCGTAGCTAATGTGCAGCATGTTTGCATCCGTGCTCCAGGGTGTCGCTGGCTTAGCTGTCACCTCAATTCCATGTAGCTGGGCATAGGCAATAAGATCCTGCCTGCCCTGAAATTGACGACAGAATTCCAAATCGCGCCACGGAGCAATAATCTATATCAAAGAAATAGGAATCAACTAGTTGCTAACCACCCACACACTCCATCCATCCATAATCACCTTCAAGTCCGGCTGCAATGCATAGGCGCATAGCTCGAAGCGAACCTGATCGTTCCCCTTGCCGGTGGCGCCGTGAGCCAAGTACTTGGCGCTATGCCGCCTGGCGGCCTCTATCAAGGCGACACTTATACAAGGGCGCGCCAGTGATGTGCCCAGTAGATAACGCTCTTCGTAGATAAGCCCCATTTGGATGGCTGGCCAAATGTATTGCTCGGCAAATTGCTGCTTGATATCAGCAACAATTACCTACAACGATGTATATTGTCTTACGATTAGAAGTAATTGACACTGATTAGCAACGGACGTCTCGTTAGCCCACCTCCTTGGCTCCAATCTTGAGCGCCTTTTGACGAGCTGCCTCAAAGTTCTCCTGCTGGCCAACATCGGCCAGCACACAGATGACCTCATAGCGTTGCTCCAGCAGCCATTTGAGTATGCAGCTCGTATCCAGTCCACCCGAATAGGCCAAAATAACTTTCTCGGCAACCATTTGGAAAGAGTCCACTCCGCTCAGCGTGCGTTTGCCAATTGGAAAACCAAAAAAAACCAAACACTAAGCTACTTAGCTTGTATTCCCTATCAGCGCTACACCGCCAACCTCTCGCACCGGCTGATAACCATAGCAGATTACTACTAAGTACGTTAGCATATTATGACAGATTAGTCCCACTCTCCCACAATAAAAATTAATAAGCTGCAGGTAAACAACATTTGATTATTTGATAATTCTCTTTGAAATACTCCGAAATTGTCCGAAGATCTCTGTTCACATTCTAATCAATTCAGTCTGATTTTTCGGTTGAAATTTCCATATACCTTCACATATATTTTATATATTCATATTTAAAGATGTATTGCAAATAAGTATTTCAATCATTTTTTTCTGTTCCATTCCATTTATAAATCTATTTCTATGCATCAAGCTATTTGTTATTTCTGAAGAGCTATTTACTTGGTCACACTTTAATACAGATTACTCAGAAGTGTAAGATTCTAGGCAAGTTTGGGTGCGTTTGGTAACATAGGCAGTCAGTTAATATTGGGGAACCACCGCAAGAAGCTTGAAGTACTTGGATCTTGACTACCAAAATGTCTTTGAGTAAGCTTAAAAAAGATTTTTGTATATGTTATTTATTTCATATTTTTATTTAGCGTCTTCTACATTTTGGTCGGAGCTTTTGAAAAAAGTTCTAATTGCTAATAAAATGCAAACTAATTTAGCTGACATCGAAGCAGAATTGCAGACATTGCTGAAAGCAAAATTGAGTACCAAAATTCAAATTTATCTCTTCGGATCACGCGTTTTGGGCATTGCTCAGGAAACATCCGACTTGGACATTTTCGTTAAATTTGGTAAATATTTCAGTTCTATAGCCTTCATTGAATCTGCGTAAGCGCGCTTCTCACATACATACATAAATAAATTCTTATGTATGGATAAATAAATACTTATGTATGCATTGGCATACAAAGATAACAAAAGCTTAAATTTTCAATAAAATATAATAAGAACGTTCCAAACAGCAATTTGACATCAACATCAGAATACCGTATATCGTATATCGTATATCGTATACCCAGCGAAGCCGTTCAGCGCATATCGTTTTTGTCCGAGTGCATGTGACAGCCAACTGTATGAAGACTTGAAGCCAAAAGCGTGTCTATTGCTGACTTTTCAGTTCAAATCTATATTATTATTTTTAAATAAAGCTAATTATTAATGTTAATGCTAATGAACATTTACTGAGACATTCGTTCCAAAGAGAAAACTTGCAACTGCACGAAGACATTATTGGTAAATTCTATCTGTAAATTCTCGATCAGGACCCCGCGCTAACTTGATCTTGATCAATTGGAATAATTTACCTATAGCTCACACACCTGGAAAGATCGATTGTAATAAATTTTGTATGATCATAAATTATAAGAAACAAAAGAAACTTAACTTTTCGAACAGTGCACACCATTTAAGATCATTAGGATTATTAGTCTGTAGTGCCGGAGGCATTCGATAACTAATCCAGCCCAGTGCAGCACATAGATGAGTGCCAAAGCACTCCTAACCAGAGCTGTCTTACTTATTTCTTAATCTTGTGTACTTAGAGGACAGCTTTTACGAATACACCGACAATCCACCGACTAGGAAGACCATTGTGAGACAGGCAATGATTGCGAAAGTTTTCAATTCACGTTGCAACTGGAAACGTATTGAACAGCGCCGCGGCAGATGTCCCATAGTCATCATTCAAAATAGATTCACTGGCTTGCAGTGCGACATAAATTGCAGTGATGCTTACGCCTACTTCCAGAATAAGATAGTCCTCTATCTCTTCGAGTTGCAGCCGATAGGTGAGTTAGCACGTTGCATAAGAGCTGTATATCAATTAGTGTATTTACAGCTCGTTATATGATTATCTATTTGAGAGACTGGATAAGAAAACATGGTCAGCAAGATATGTTCCGCAGCCATCTACTTCTGCTGATGCTCATATTCTTTTTGCAAATTAGGGAACATCTTCCAGGCATTCATGTGTTGCAGGCAGGGCTAAGCCCGCAGATAGGACGTATGTAGATAATATTGCAAGTATTTCTCCAATTAATAGACTATTTGCAGCTGTGATTTGTGACTTCAACAAACTGAAATCATTGAACGAGCCATGCCAAATAGCTCTTACGGAGCAGAATGTACGCGCACAGCTGAAAGAGTTTTTCAAATTCTACGGCAGCTTCGACTTTGACCGATATGCGATTTGCCCCTATTTGGGAACGTATGTGGAGCGCAGATTCCTGAACGCGTCCATGCCGAAAAGGTAAGATGAGCGTTAAAAACTCCTCCATTCTTGCCTAAAATTCTTACTCTACTTTTGACTAGATATCAAATGGTCAACATGGACAGCAAGTTTACAAGATTTACCGTGGCCATTCAAGACTTCATTCATCTTAACTTTAACAAAGGTTGGCTAATAGAACATTACAGATTATTGCTATTTAAACGAAACTGCCAACATGAATTGAATTGATTTGCTATATTTTACTTACGCAAGCATTATAGCGTCTGCTTGCCTCATCATCTACCTTATGCAGCAGCACAGTTTGAGTGTGTTTGCCACTTTTGAATAAGCTTAACGTCTTTATATGGAATAAAAATATTATTTTGCTTTCAAGAACCTCTGCGTTTTGCACTTGAGCTGCCAATTTGCGACGCTGTCACTCCAAACGTGAAGCCTTCTACATAAATAAAATCATCGACTCGTGGCATTGGCATTGAACCATTATGGCTCGCTGCACAGTTTTGTGGAAAATTGATTTTCAATTGAAAATGGGGGCAGTTAATGAACGAATTTCATTAATTAATCAATGCTATTCGCATAGATTTGCATCTAATTAAGAAGTTGGGCGCGTATAAAAGGATTCGCCCTGAAGCCATTGGTCAGCAGTAGCTGTTACCGTGGCCCAGGCTAAGCGTTGATAATGCCCCATTCGCAACTGGTTCACCATGGGCTGGATAGACTCCGTCTGCTCCTCGGTCTGGTCACCATATTTGTGATTTGCCAGCAAAGTGCCACCGTGCCTTCTAGCAGCGGCTACGGCAACTCGGATATGTGCAGGGAATCCGATAGTTGTCCAGACATTTATCATCGCATCATCAAATCTCTGCGCTATCTCAGTGTGAACGACACCTGTTACGAACAGGACCCCGAAGCCAAATGTGCGAAGCCTTTGACGTGCATATGCAACCGATGCATCAACTGCAGCGACCACAAATACAGCTGGAAGTGTCTCAGGAAGGGATGTGAAGACGATAATCTGAAGAAGCGTGTACCAGCTCGTTTCCTGCCTTGGCCCAATCGCGCTCGCTGGCAGAATTTCTCCAATAGACTTATCGAGCCCAACTATGAATACTGAACGTTGACTCCAAGGTTCACCCGACATACTTCAATACTCGACGGCACGGAACGGACATGCACCACATACATACATATAATATATTTAAACATATACGAATATAACAATTGTAGCTAATAAAGAGAAGCCCAATCGAAAGCAGCGAAGCATAGAGGCAAAGCAACCCTCATCTCGTGTTTGTATGCGCTACCTGAGCTGCAGTGTTACCAACGACTTGTAATTCTCAACTAGTGATTCGCCAGCATGGCCATATAAATAGGTCGCCCATTGGCTAAGACTTCGTTCTTGCTTCGGCAGAACATATACTAAAATTGGAACGATACAGAGAAGATTAGCATGGCCCCTGCGCAAGGATGACACGCAAAATCGTGAAGCGTTCCACATTTTTTTGTTGTTTCGAAATTAGTCACTGAAAATGTAAATATATATTTGGTTACAATTTCAATTCAACATAACCTACATTAAACTATAGTCTAAAAATGTAAAACAGATGTAAACCTAACGAACTAGTAGCTTTAATTTAGTAATTTAAGAAACGTACATTGCTATTGCACCACAGATGGCGTAATATACGAATTCTGATTGGAATATATTAACTTAACGAAGCCTCATGATATAGGTGGCGCTGTTTCAGTCAACTTGGAATTCCAGTTTGACAAGACAATTGCAAACCAAGAGTATTTAACAAAGCAGTGCTGAAAATTTCCAACGCCGGTCCACAGATGGCGCTATAAATTAGCGCGCAGTATTTTTAATCCGTTTAAATTCAAATTAACCTTGCTTCGATTCACGTGCAAATAGTGAACAGCCTTCGTTCGCTAAGATGCCAAACGAATCGAATCAAATCGAAATACCTATAGAAATATTTGCTTGTTACAGTTTAGGCTGCGAGGCACGCACAGAGAAACCCTAAGATATTCAACGCCATGAACTTGACTGTGCGTACGCGACAATAAATGAATAAATAAACGATGTTGCCTAATTAAATTCAGCTCGGCCACTGCAAGACGAATGGACACACATGACTTATGAACATAAAGTGGGTTTGTCGCAAAGTAAATAAGGAAATTAAATGGCAATTACCAAAGAGTGTGCGAGCGTGTGTGCGTTTATGAGCTTTGCAGCCCATACAGCCGGGCTCTCCGAGTCGCCCAGTCTTAGCGGCATTTGCACTCACATATTTGGCCGGCCTGCAAAATTTGAAGCCAGTTGCCAGTTGACGCTCGCATGATTCACACGCAAAAGTAAAAAGCAAAATTTTATATAAAGTACAAAGGCGTCGCGTATTCGGCACAGTTAACTGTAAACCTGAGTGCGGGCGCTGCATACGGAACGAGCAGTTAAATTTTGAATTTTCACTCTAACCCAAATATCAGGAAGCACATTTGTGATCAACTAGTTGAGGTGCCAAAAATAGCACCACGAATCAAAATAAACAAGCGATCAACAAAGTAAAGCAAATATCTTCGTGAACTGCAGCGGGTGGGTGAAGCTCAAACTGTGGCTTGCCACACTCAACGAGTTGCGCTATATCGAGTGGCAAGAGAAATTACACAATTTGCAACTAAACAGCAACAATAACAACAACAACAACTAACTGACTAACTTTCAGCTGTTGGTTCGCTCTGGTCAGTTGAAGCCTGGCCAAAGCCGGCAGAAAGCCAAAGCTGCTCACTTTACAATCACAATTTGCCGCTTCTAGTTGTTGTTGTTATCGTCGTTGATGTTGCATGTCAGTAGAGGTGGTCAGGTCTAAAAAGCTTAGCTTACAGCTCCGCAGTTGCATATTGTCCAATCTTTCTTGCACGCCCGCAAGTTTGTGACTTGTACAAGTCTTTTGTTTACGTTTAATGTTTCTCTGCGCTCGAGCGCCCGTTAATAACAACCTAAAATGAATCAAAGCAAAGTCCACAAAACAAAAACTACAACAGTTTCTGTGCACTTCAACAAAAAAGAGGTCAAGTGCAGCGGAAATTACAATAAAGGAAAGAAAAAAACACCAAAACAAAACTCTGATGAGCACCTGAAATAAAAAACTGTATCTTAAATTGCCTTAACAAAATGTTTGTGTAGTTCGACATGGCCCTGAGAAGCGTGATAAGTCCGTCAAGCATTGACAGACGCGACGATAAGAAATCTATACCAGAGCAGCTGAAACTGCAAAACGAGTTCAAACTGTGCATGACTTCAATTGTGCAACACCAAAAGTGCCACAATTCCAGCTTAAATAACACATGGCATACAAGCATTGTCATATAGCAAATTCTAATCGTATTGAGATTAAGTGATAAACCCAGAAAACTGAGTTTTCTAAAGACACGTTATTTAAAGTATAACAATAATAATTTCTATGGCAACAAGCCTTCGCTTTGCGTGACTAGATTTCATTATGCTCTGCAAGGTTTTTTATAATTAAGTTGGGAATTGCCTCTAAAAGACAACTATTAAGACGCGGCATGGCCCTAAAGAGTTAAGCACTAAATAAACTTCAAATTTTCAGACAGCGACAGTTAAAGCAGTTCAAGCCATAGCAGCCATAGCAGTTGAGTACTTTTAAGAATAAAGCAGTCGAACTGTTCTAATAGGGAAACGTAAACGTAGTTTTAAACTGCTTTCAAATTATGGACAGGTTCTGACAAACAGTTATCGGTCAAGTACTCTTATCCAAGCAGTACGAAAGTACCCACAAAGATTACTTAAATACAAGAAATCTCCATTGCTAAGAACTGCAACTTAAACTGTAACTAGGCCCAAACATATTTAAATATTCAATAATAGATATTTTGAATGTCAACTCTGCGCTTCACACCTGCTTAAGACTATAAGCAAAACATACACAAACTTCACAATTATCAATACACATAAATTTTCATTTGTTTTCAACAGAGACGCGGTGGAGAATAAACAAAAATGTCGCAACAGTCGCTTCCAAACTGTAACGGTCACTGTTTACTGTTTACTTTCCTAGTGTTAGTTGTTATTGCTGTATTTGTGGGCAAAACCGATGCTTCCAGTCAAATAGACGTGGACGACGATTTGAAACACTTGATCGGCCGCTGCCACAGAGATGAGGCGAATCTGGATGCATACAACGATTGCATGAAACAGGTGTTCAACGATCTGCGCGCCTATTTCACAACAGGTGAGCTACTACTTAAATGGATCAGGTGGTATGAAGCGAGTTAACAAATATACGCGTCTCCATGCTAAAAGGTGTGCCCGGTTACAATATCCAGCCCTTTGATCCGCATCACTCGTCGTTCGTGGAATTGCGTCGCGGCGATCCACATGGCCCGGGCAGCTTAAAGCTGATCTTGCGCAACGTCTCGGAATACGGTTGGTCGCGCTCGGAGGTGACTAAATTTCATAGCGATGCCAAAGATCAGCGTATCGTCTACGCGCAATACTTTCCCGAGAAGAGCCTAGAGGGTGAATACGAGTTCGCCGCCAAGATACTGGGTACCGAGCTGCAACGACAGGGTCATTGGAATCTAACACTTTATGATTACAGGTGCGATCTCTGAGTATTTGTACTACAATTATATATATCTTTCATAATCTTATGTCGATACAGTCAAACGACGAGCGTGCGACGCGTGGGCGATCCGGGCTCACTGCTGAAGGTGCATGTCGAGGTCGATCACATTGGCGGCATGGAGTTGCATATAGGGAATCTGTTACAGGGACAACCACTGAATCAGCTAGCCGATGGGGTCATCAACAGCATGTGGCAGCTGGGCTTACCCTTTGTTCGACCGATGATCAATGAGCTGGTGAGCACGGCATTCACGGATATATTCAATGAATCCTTCCGTCACTTTCCGCTAGACAAGTTTCTTAGCTAGTTTATCAAAGATTTATATATATGTGTGTGAGCATGTGTAGATTTAATAAATGTTGGGGTTGTACGTGAACTAAACATCCGCCAAGCTGCAGGCTACTGCATCATCCCGTTGCTCCTTCTTGGGCGGCTGCAGTGTCGACAGCGCCAGGCTGCGCGCAAATATGTTGCCAAGCGAGATGACAACGTAGCTGGAGCATTGGAATTGCTGTTCCACAGTGTCATAAAGTAGTTGATAGGCCTGCTCCAGTTCAGGTGTTAAAGTAGCTATACAGAGAGGGAGAGTGTTAACAAGTCAATAAAAAGCGAAGCTAATGGTGCACATACGTTTCTGATGCAGCTGCTGCTTGCTGAGGTCAAATGTGAAACGCAGGTAGCACAGCTGATTGTAGAGATCGCGCTCAGAGTACTGGCGCAGCATGGCACCACTGTTGCATTTGAGGCACAGCGGTCGACGCAGCTCGAGCCGCATGGAACAGGTTCTTGTATTGTAGTTGCAATCAGGATGGTCACACACCAGCCAATTGCGATAGAAACGCTGCACATATCCACGCATGCACAGCTGCAGCTGATTGCGTATGCTAACCAAATATTGCAAAGGTGATGTCTGGCACTCCGGATTGGCGCACTGCTGCAGCACCGGCACATGGCTGCTGTTCGGGCCCGGCCGATAGGCGCTGGCCATAAGCTGTTCCGTTTTACACCTAACGCACTTGAAGCGAAAGGGTTCACACAGGCGATAGAGCTGCAACGTGGTCTTCTGCAGCGATTCTCCTTCGGCTTCTTCCGTACGCTCGCGTTGAATGCTGTGTGAGTGTAAGGGATTCTCATTAGTGAAGTATGTATTAAAACTGAATAGGCTACACGTACCGCTGTGCATTCTGTCTGTATTTGCTGGCATCCATGCCCAGGCACTCAGCAATACGACTCGCATCGGTGCCCTCGAGCACCTCCACCATGCGTGTGACCACCGGATGTATCTGATGGCCCAGATAGTAATTCGTGTCCAGCTTCAGCGATTCGTTGCTCTTCAGCTCGTCCAGATGGTAGGCCCGCTGCATGGCCGCATTTGTGGTGCCATCTAAACAGATCACATAGTCCACCATGTCGCCCTTTTTATAGCGTCGATTCCTTTCTCGATTCATGCGCAACGCCACCTGAACGTGGGGCAGTGAAGAGCTGTTGGCATACTCTTGCGGCGCACGTGTCAATTGCTTGGTGATCACGTACAGCGGCAGCGGCACAACAGACTCTGTTATTTGGTCCTTGATGCGTCCCAGCTGGGCATGCACAGCATCAAGTTTATCCTCCAGTGGCTTATCTGCGAGCACTTCATCCAACACCGCCTTGCCTACCATGACGGCGAGCTGTGACCAATCGCGACGGACTATATCTAAACCCTTGTGCTCCTGTTCACGTCGCAGCACGCCTTTTGCATTCTTGGTCAGCTTGACGGCCGCATATTTCTTCTTTTTGAGTAGCAGCAAACAGGCGAAGACGCCATCAATGTCCAGCTCGAGTTGCTTGTACAGCTTGTTCACGCTCTGCTTAATGGTGTGTCCAATCTTATAGACCTGATCATAGTCCGTTATGTTCGTATTGATCATCAGCGAATCCGTGTCACCATAAACCACATCGTAGTTGAGCTTCTGCACCAGCTGCTGTGTGTTAACCAGAATCTCGCGACCCTTGTGTGTTACCAGCGCTGCCAAATGCTGTGCAAAGAAGCGCGAATGCGCAAATCCGAGACAACCGTACATGGAATTTGCAGTCAGCTTGAGTGCCATCTGTCGTATATGATATTGCATATGAAGTTCCGGCGATAGATCCGGCACAGCCATTAGCTTCTTGACCTGGCGACGCGACTCCACCAAACGGCGCAATTGCATCGGCAAAATGCCTGGCTCTGCATTGGAGTCTGGCAGCACAGGCAGCTGTTCCGCATCGTGTGGCTGCTGCACCGTGGTGAAGCAAATATTATACTCCTGTATGATGCTCGGATACAGCGAATTGAAATCCATGAGCAACACGTACTTTTCATAAAGTCCCCGCAAGGGTTCCAGTACCAAGCCTCCCGCATACGCTGCCTTCTTACGAGCTGGTCCACTGCCTGCAGCTACCGTTGTGTCATTACCCGTGGTGGCATCAGGATCAGCATGAGTGTTGGCAGCAACGCCACGTCTTTGTGGCAGTTTATCGGGTACAATATAGTTCTTTTCATGAAAGGCATGAAGCAGAAGAAATTCATTGCGCTCGGAGCGGCCGCCTTGAAGTGTGCGCGTCATTGTGTTGCCGCAAATGTTGGTTATCTGCAGTGCCAGTGGCATGATATTTAGCTCGCACATGAGGCGCAGCATATATGAGGCGTCCTGCATGGTTAACGAGATGAGCTTGGTAACGTTTTCGCCTATGAAAAAGAAATGCATGTCAACAATTTTAAGTGTGACTGAGATTTACTCACCTTTCTCATACATCTCCAGCAGATCATCCGCATTGACATCCATGCGTTCAGACTCCTGCAACTTGAGTACCTGTTGGCATAGCGTCTGCAGGTCGTAGGATCTGGCTCTTATACACTCCTCCGCCGAGCGTTTCACATCGCACACCATGCGACCCACAAAGTGATCCAGAAGACGCTTTCCAAAAGTTTGTGTGAAACGCAGGCGTCCCATGCGCGACCACTGAGGTATCTTCAGGGCTACAATCTGATCCGTTATGACATTCAACTGGCAATCCATTGCATCGAAAGTAACTATAAGATCTGCATCGATTTGTTGATACTGCGCCAGAAACCAGCTGAGCAGCGCGCGCTCAGAATCGTGTTTGTAGATCTTTGTGGACTTGTACTTCGTTAGCTGCAAATTCAAATCGAAAGGCCAGCTGGAGACAGCCGGTCGTGTGAGGGCGCACATGTGACGATTGAAGGCGGGCTGCGGCGCCGGCTTGTCTATGTTAAAGCGATTGTGGGTGAGCATCGAAATCATGCAGATCTCGTTCTTAAGTGTCTTTGGATTCATAGAGGTGCGCACGTTGAGTGTGAGCAGGGTTATGGCAGGTGGCGGTGTTGGTTTTCCCTGCTCCAGCACAAGCTCCACGTTCTTCGGCTCAGCGATCGTCACATCTGTTTGGCACCAGCTAATAGGCGCAGGATTTTTATTGAAGCCGCTAATCTGCAGCCAACACGGACCCTTGATCTTCCGCTCTAGCAAAAAGCGCTCCAGCGCATTGGTGTTGGCTCCAAATATGTGTGCTATGGAATCGTATTTCTTATTTAACATGTTTGGCGCCGGCTTCTTGCCATCGTAATGGACCTCCAGGTAGTCGCAGGTTTGCGGCACATCTATGCCAATAGCATGGTTGGCAAAGCTCTTGCTCACCTTTCGAGAACGGAACGTATCCAGCTTCAGCTCTGTGGCAATGTGCGTATCGAACTCCTTGTACATATCGGCAGCTGTGACTTTTTGTTTAGTGGGCTCCTTTGTAATGGGGTCTAGCAGCTGAAAGTAGATCAAGTTAATCAGGGTTTGCTATAGCCGATTTCTGTTGCATACTCACATATTGCCTGGGCAGAAGATAGAGCACACGATTGATGTTCTGAACGCGCACACATATGGACTTGCCGTCTGGCGTACGTCCAAAGAGAAAAACTTCACCGGGCAGCTTCAGCGCATCTTCCCAAGCCTCCCAGTACCAAAAACGCAGCTGCTCTACGTCCACTGGATCGCTACCTACGGATGTCTCTGCTTCACTGGCTAACACCGATTTCTCGAAGTCATCATCCATTTGACATATTGACTCCCAGTTGCTAAGCAGCTTGCTCATGTCCTCTGTTTCTGGTTTGGCAGCGGCAGCTGTAACTGCTGAGGGCTTCTCCGTAGTTTCTGGCTTGACAGGGGGCTTGACTTTCGATGCAGCCAACTCGAACTGATTCTCATCGTCATCTAAGCAACTAAAGTCCACGTCATTGTCATCAAGTTCAGGCGTAGCTTCTTTTGTTGTCCTCTTCCTGGGCTGCTCAGCAGTTTCCTCCTGCTTCACTTTCACTGGAGCTGTAGCTGCAATTGGGGTCGCCTTCTTGTTGGGCAGCATTGTTGCTCTTGGCTGCAGTATACGATCGAGCATTTCGTCGTCACTGCTAGCTTCTTTTTTGCGCTGATGCTCTTGCATTTTTATGTTGCTCAAGAAACTATTCATATACTCCTTGGCAGCGAGTGCATCAGATTTGCGTGCAGCTGCAACAGTTTTAGCTGGTGCAATTACTTTTTGTTGTCTTGATGCAGATGAGTCGACAGCAGGCTCTTCTTTAATTTCCCCCAATATGTCAGCCAGAATATCGTCATCCTTGACACTGTTTTTGATGTCCACCTTCTTCGGAACTGCATTGCTGAAGAGATTGCGAATGGACGCCTTCCCCTTGGCTGGACCTGAGTCGTTCTCGCGTGGTCGTTTCTTTGCATTAGCTGATTTCTTTTTCTTGCCATCATTCTGATTCTTTCCTTCCTCATCAGAGTACTCATCCTCATCCTCAAAAAAGTCGCGACCATCCTCTACGTAGCCTGTGCCGTCTATGAACGCAAATTATAGTTGGCTTAATGGTCTTGTTTCTCGCTATATTTGTGCTACTTACCTTCTTCAATCCAATCGCCACCGTATTTTTCATTTGCTCGCTTCGCATACTCACGCTCGTCTATCACTTCGTATACATCGTCCACTTTTTCTTCCACCTGGCATTTGTTTTTCGCACCCTTTAAACCTCTGAGTCGCTCTAAAGCTGCAAAACGACCGGATTTGTCTATGCGTTGTCGTTTGACACGCGGACCAGCTGCTTGGGAAATTTGATTTTTAATATATTCAACAATAATAATTTGGCACAACTTACAAGGTGAATCAGCCATTTGAAACACAACAAATTATTAAATTGTTTTAATTTACGTAGCTCGGAATATTTTCACAAAAGGCGGGAAAGCAGAAGTGTGTACACATTGAGGCGCGTAACTAATCTCTTTTGATGCTGGCGTTGCCACACTACCAGCTAAACTTAACAGAATTGCTCCGCCAGTTAACATTTGCTCCACATATACAGTTTGACTTTCTGTTAATTATAGCTGCGGTCAACAGAAACTTTTAATTTGCTCCTCATGCTCCTCATGCTCCTCATGTTAGTTAACAGAATTAGCTAAGGTTAAATGCTTGGACTATACCATGCCATTCCTCAACTCCTCTCAATATCTTAATTCTTTTCTTCCAGAGCTCACAAATGAAAAAATTATAAAATAACAAATAAATGTATTTATTGCTTACAGTTAAGTCTTTAGCCAACAGAATCTACTGCTGTTAACATATCTGTTAACAAAGCAATTGCTTACATAAATCTTGTTGCTCACAGAGAGCGCAAGATTCGAATTATTTGAGTCATCCCCCATTAGCTTAGTAAAACTAATTGAGTTGTTGTTCTCTCGTTTTTATTTGATCATGCATAATATTAGCTTAAATTACATTCTATAATAATATATTTAAAATACAATATACAGCAATTGTGTTTTTATTTTGTGTTTATAGAAGGCAGTTACAAACATATACATAATTATTTTTAATTTTACTCTCATATCGTGTGTTTTACAATACATATGTAAAGTTCTGGTATATATACATAATACACTCAAGCAGACTTACATATTACACATATAAACGCCACATATACATTTATGACTATGCAAAAATTCATACATATTTACAATTCAATGGAAAATATTAGAATTTTTGTGTGTAGTCTTCAATTTGGGATTGTGATTACAAGTTAATATTGCCAAGAAATGTACTGATGGGAAAAATACTGTTTGAGGATTTAGCAAAATAGATTTGTGAATATTGAAATACGTAGGGAAAGGAACTCTGTGAAATCGAATAAAATGTCAGTCTTCCTGGAAAAGCATTTCAAACAATTGAATAGGGAGAGAAAGTTGGTGCGATTGATGATAATAAGTTTAAAGTTTGTGCTGGATATTCAGATTTTATAACAGATAGTTGTAGGGTCTTTGAGGTATTTTCAGCTATGGAGCATACATATATTGGTACATATTTCATAACAGATTCAAGCCAAAGACATGGCACAAAAATAAATTTAGCTTAAGGAATATTGTTTCCAAGTCTGCCAGATGCCGATCCATAGTAATGCTAAACATTTAACAACAGCAACAAAACAACAATAACGGTTAACAATGCAAGACACGCGCCAACTGCAATTGAAAGATAAGCAAACTATTAGCAAAACATTTACTGTTTATTTAGAGCTCATGTATGTGCTCACCTAGCCATAGAGTGCCTGCGTCTCCAAAATATGACTGCCACGTCCAGTGCTGGAAAGTCACACCACCTGCACCGTGGCAAAGGCGCTGAAAGTGACCTTTTTAGGAAACTCGGGACCCGGCGAGCCTCGTGTCTTAATCACAGGCTTCAGCGGCTGGCGTGGCTTCAGGGATAACAAACCAGCGGAGGCGGCCAACTCTCGCAGTCGCTGCGAGAAGCCGCTGCCACTGGAATTGCTTCCAGTTGCTGTTCCTGTTGATCCATTATGATGCTCCAGGCCGGCGCAGTCGAGGACATCGATGCCGTTGTTGGAGCGGTACACCTGCGCCGTGGCCGTGGGATAAACCGCCAGACTTGTGCCGCCCGTTGAACCGCAATTTGTGCTTATGGCCTGTGTTGTTGTTGTCGCTGCGGCCGCTGGCGTAATGTATCTGCAAGGAGAAAAGGCGTGGAAAATTGGATTAGTCAGCCTGTTGCGCTAATTGATTTATTTTTTATTTGCCAAAAACTTTGAGGGTGTGAACAGCGTTCACAAACAGCCAATAATAATGTCCGGCTAAAAGATGAGTCGCACTCAACTGCGAACTGGCCAGCAAATCGGCCCAAAAACTTGCCTGGCTTACACACCACACACACAACAAATATTGTCCGCCCAGCAACAAGACGAGATCTTGCAGCTGGAAAGCAAGGCTTGTTAATAGATCTCGGCTATTGTGAATATTTGATGTACAACTAATTTGAACAGCATCCAGCAAGCGTGCTGTTTATTTTTGTATACCACTGCAATTTTCAATGTTGTGTCGACCTTATAGATGCTAATTAATTTGTTTATGCGACTCGCGCTCAGGCAATCGATCTTCGACAGCTGCGCTACTTTTGGTCCACTAAACAATATACATATAGACAAATATATATACTTTGTTTGAGACTTTTTCTCTTTTATTAGTATAATTTCATGAGGCTCTTTTATTTTTTTTTAATAAACTCACGCAATACAACAATAAAAGATGCAAATGAGCTCAAGATGCGCAACGGCCGCCAGTCAAAGTTAATTGTTTATTCGCAACTCAAATTGTTTACCCAAAAAAACTCTAAAAATGATGTTGTGATAAGCGTGAAGCGACAACTAGTCTTGTCAGCAAAGCCGATTAGGATTATACGTGCATAGTTATATATATATATATATTTATTAGTAGACAAGTTTGCCATATAATCATTGTTTGAATATGGCAGGAAAAGAAATGAAATCCTAAATTTATTGATTGGTCCACATTACAACGATAAAGCAGAACTTGAGCTGCAGAAAAATGCGCTTAGAAACAACTAAAACTAGCTACCCGCACAAATTTATAATTTCACTTTGATTTCCGCATTGATGAAAAATAATTTTGTAATAGTTGCATTTGCAGTGCAACTTTTGGCAGCCTTGCCTCAAAGCATTATTAGCATAAGCTGCCTCGTGCTGGACTTCCTCGTGATGTCAACATTTTTAATGTCAATTCGTTTCTATATATAACATTGCTGTTGTTGTTGTTGCCGTGGCCAAGCAATTGGCATTCACCAAGCGTTGAGCGACAGGCGCTTAATGCATAAATAAATTAAAAATAAACCGTGTTAAATGAGTTTTTATATTCATTACGAATATTGTTTTTTTTTTTATTTTTTGGAATTGTTGCTGAACTTCAAAATGTGGCACTTGCTTTTGGATTTTTGATTTAATGTATGGCACAACACACCGTTTCGGGGGGAGCTTTAATTAAGTGGAGCTATGACTCTGTGGGTCATCTTTATGGATGTGGAGCTCTATGGTCGGAAGGCAATGCTTTGCTACAATTAAATCGAACTAGTGCGCAGGCCACTTAATCGTAATGTTGTCTATAAGACTCAGCGAGTGCCCAACAAGGCGCATTTGAATTGTTTTCGTTATTATTATTTTTGAATTCTCTCGAATGGCAGCGCCGTGTGAATTCGTTTGTACACTATCAAAGGCATTGTTGCTGGCCTGTTGCATTGTCTCGTTGCGGTTTATGTATATATAATTAAGCATTATCAGCAGAGTATGGAAAACAGCCGGCAGATGGGAGCATACCTTTGAGCTGCATACAATATGAATGCCTTTTACGCTTTTGTATCTCTTTTTTGTTTGTTTGTTTGTTTTTGGCATTGAACTTTGCTTTGACTTTGAGTTTTGTGCTTTTGAAAGTGTTTTTTTTTTTGTTTGTTTTGTAAAAAAAGATCGTAATTAATTATAATATTTTAAACATCTTCATATTGTTTGAACCGATGCGTGTGCATACATATGTGTTGTGAGAAAATCCACTTTGTACGTTTTTTCACACAATTTACGCTCCTCACTTGATATTTAGAGCGATGTCAGCGAAAGTTTGATCTCTATAATCTTTATAGGGTATTTGCCAATTAAAGTGTGTGAAAATTGAAATGGGCTGCGCTTAACTAAGATTAATTGGAATATATTTAAAAACTATATAACTTTTTTTGCCCATTTCCTCTAGTTGAGGTCTTCTCTAAATCACCCATATTCTGGCTTTGGAAATTATAGCACATCATTGTAAGCTTAGTGAAGAGGTCTTGCTAATTTTGACCCAGTTCTCAGAGGCTGTCATAGCATGTTTTCTTAAACGTCTCGTTTAACTTTTCTGGCTATAAATCATAGTCGAGTTTGTTGCCCAAGTTTTTTGTTGTTTGTTGCTGTCGCTTTTCAAGTTCATAAATTTGAAATTGACCTCGCGCGAAATTGACTTATCTAAAAGCTGGGCCAACTCCTTCGCTTCAAAGAAATTAATAAACAAATGTTTGTGTTGTAAATTTTGGTACATGTCGTAAGGCTGTGCATACAAATATTTATGTGGCTGTGTATACAAATATTTATGCATGTATTGTGTCACGAATTTTTGTTTGCTTGGCTTATTAAGTCGTCAACGAAAAATTTGACAAATTGCTTTACAAGTGCCACGTCGTCCACAGCCAGTTTGTTGCCCAAGTCTTTTGTTTGCCCATTTGTCTATTGGCAATTGACAGATGCTAAGCAAATGGCAAGCGCAGCATCGCAATTTGTCAATTCGCGACTGGCATAAATCCATCAGATATAAAATCAATAGCTCAGGCGGCGGAAAAAATAAAAACAGCTTGCATAATAAATACGAGTAAAAAACAAAACATTGCAATAAACAAGTGACAGCTAGGCAACAAGGCAGATGCAGTCGCAGATCAGCCGTTGCACTCGCTTCTAACATAATTACATATTTTGCTTACATGTGGTTGCATTTGCAGTTCTACTGACTGTGTGGCATGTTAAGCAGCTGCGGAGCTGCAAAGCTGTGTTGCTGTGTTGCTGGTTGCCCACAAAGTGGCGAAAAGGCGAAACAAAAGAAGCGCCGCACATGCGCAGTTTCACATCCGCATCGCTGACTGTTGACTGCTGTTGCGGCTTGTTGTTGCATGCCCCATGCTGCTTGCTGCTTGCTACATGCCCCAACAATTGCTTCATTTTGAGCAAATGAAAAGCAATTTTGATGCAGCAATTATGTGAGCCGCGACCAGTGTCGGCTGCATTGCATATTCTGTTCAAGTTCGTTGCTTGAGTCTTTTGTTTTGCATATGACAAAAATGTTGGCAGCTAGTGTCAAAGATAGAAGCAGCAGCTGCTGCTCCTTAAAATGCCTCATAATAACAGTACAGCTCACACTTCAAGCGCATCTACATTTCAGAGCTGCCCAGAATATGCATACCTTCAGCGGACTGATCTATTAATTAACTGTGGGTTAGACAAGCACTGTTCCAGTTTCCCTTAAACTGTTTATTGCCGGCTGTTGCCAAATAAGTTTTTTATTGATAGCTCGCAACAGCTTACCTGTTTTTATTTCGAGAGCTTATGTCTGTTGCTGCCTTATTAGTGACATAAAAATATTTACTTATTAGCATTAGCCACGCTTAACTCTTGACATTTGGCATCCAGAGCATTGAATGCGATACAAATATAAATAAATGCGGCGAGCTTTTTGCAAACGGGTTTTCGATTCAACCGAAATTGATATCACAATCATTTGTTGTGTTTATTTGGCATGGGCGTTCACTGCGTAGTTCTTAGTGCCAGCAAATGTCAAGGCGCTGACAAAGAACCAAGCATCAACAATCAGCCACAGCGGCAGCAGCAGCAAAAGCAATTTGCAACAAAATAAACAGAATTTCTAATTATTATTGAATATAAAGCCTATAGCCAAATAACAGAAAGACTGGCTGGCTATCTGCTTGGTTGGTTGGCTGACTAGCTGCCCGGCTGTCTGCGGCTAGTCATGCACAGATTGACCAAAAGTTCAACTGCCCCAAACACACATACAAACACACACACATACACACACACACACATGCATATGCTACACACAACAACAGTAAATGGCAAATGAAAAACAAATCTTTCACACGTTCAAAATGCGCCAGAGCGCTGGCCAGTCTATTGATAGGAAGATATAGTAAACTGATGTAGAGAAGTAGCAGGGGAGGGAAGAGAAGCTGCGGCACATTCTCCCAATAACATGTAGCAAGTGCCAGCGCCATTGTGCGTCGTCTATCTTTGGCGGTGTCTGCCTGCCCAGCTAGCCATTGAAATTGTTTATTGAAATCGATGATGAATGATTGAAAGTAACTATTAGTTGCCTTCATTGTTGTTGTTGTGTTTGTTTCAGTTCTGGTTGTTGTTGTTGCTGATGTTGTTATTATTGAATTTGCTGTCGGAAGCAATTTACAAATTGTTTTTCTAGACAGTTTGCGTTTTTTGCTTTATTTTTCAGCTTTCTGCGCAATTTCTACTGGAAACGCGTCTCTACTCTTCTCTTCTCGTTTTCTTTCGCTCTTTTGGTATTTCATTGCTTTTTACTTTTCATAGCTCCAATTACTGCAAAACTGCTGCAAATTTATTGCTTCTTGCTTCTTGGTAGCTCAGGCGTACTTAACTGAAAAAGTCTTATGCCATAAAAAGTTCGTTGCCTAAGTCTTTGGTTTTGGCTAACTAAAAATTGCCGCAGCCATTCATGATCTTCATAGGGCATGCCACAGTGTGCGACAACTTAATTTAATTGTAAAGAAAATGTTTCGACTTGGAAAAAGGTGCACAAAATGTGTAACACTAAACAAAAGCGTTCCAATAGACAGAGAAAGCTCTGTTGTTGCTTCCCATGCACAATATGTTCAAGAGCGGGGCGTTGTTTTTGATAAGCGAGTGATTAACACTGCCCACTAATGAATAGCAGCAGCACGAGTAGCTGGCAACCTGCTTAAACAGATGCTCGCGTTTAATGGTGTGAAATGGACGCCCAGAAAAGCCATTGAAGCGTGCCGTATAGCATATAGGATAGTACAGCATAAACTTTACACTCCAGTTACCATCAATGAAAGTCCGCGGCGAAGACGAATGCCAGCATCTCAGAAAGTTGATCGAACCTTGAAAATGCTCAAATAATTGATGACCATAAAAAAGCTCACTAATGGAGAGAGAAAATTAGTAAGAGAGATAAAGAGGGAGAGAGAGACAGCAACAGCGATGTCTTTAGCTCGAAAACAACAATAAGAATATTAAGAGGTAGCAAACAAAAACTTTAAGGTCTATCATTAAGCAACAACAAAAGGTAGCAGCAGCAAGAACAACAACAACAATAAAAGGCTGCACAGCAAAAATGCGCGCAAAAATTGGAGAACAGTTAGGCCAACTTTGTTGGCTAAGGGCCATGGCTGGGCATGTCTTGGCTTTTATGAAGTAATTAAAGCGCATGAATTGGCCAATTGTTGCCCAAGTGTGGCCAAAAGTGCTAGAGCCCAAAGCACTTGGATCTAGCAGTCCATGCACCACTGATGTGAATTAATTACTGACCCAAAGCGCTGCATAAGCAGCCAAAGTTCCAGCTGCTAGCTGCCAACTGGCAACTGCCAACTGCCGTTAAAAGGCTGCAATTTGATTGCACTTTGCAGCTACCGTGCTTACAAGATGCATAGATAGGCCAACCAGATGAACAACAGTGCCCTAAGCAGTGCACCTTTTAAGGAAACGATTTGGCTGGCTAAAAGAAATCGATCTAAGCTGAAAGATGAAAAGAGCTAGCAGATATATAAGTGATCTAAATCTGTTTAAAATATTTCTAGTTTCCAGCTAAATCACATATTTATGGTAAAAATTATAAATGCAAATACTCAAGTAATTTTTATTTGCTTTTAAGTAGCCTTTTCTATTTATAGAGCAGAAGTTTATTTTTAAAATTATCAACAATTTATCAACAGAAGTAGTTATAAATTTAGTTGACAAATTGTGATGTGCTATATATTATATAATTAGCAATTCTTCTATGTACAACCTTAGGGATATTGTATATTGTATATTATATATATATATTTATTTATATTAGAATAATGTTAGCAGCAATATTAGAATTTGTTAAGTGAATTCTATTGCTTAAGCAAGGAATAAACCATAAACCATCTTAAGTAAACAATAATTATCATAATTATTATTGTATAATTTTCTAATGCATAAGAAACTGTTTAAAACCCTGACCAGCTTCAGCTTAACGAATTTCGTTTTTAATACATCCGAAATTTCTTTTTATTTTTGACGATTCAAACAACTTCCGCAGCTGTCACGTGTGGCAGGCACAGCGGACAACGTTTAGCACTTTCAAATTTACAACACAGTGCACTTGCAGTGGTCTGAAATATTGATTCTACCTTAACCACTTATATAGCAGAGGCTCGGCAAGCGGAAGAAGTAAAAGTTGTTAAGCATTTTCCACAATTATAATGGAATATATAATGACAATTGCAGCAGAGAGTGTAAGTGTGCGTGTGTGTGGAGTGAAATTGAAAGTCAATACAAATCAAGCGTTAAGATAGTGACGGTCAAGCGTGGAGCGATGAAGCGATGGATCGATGGATCACTGGATTGCCTCGATTGGAGCTGTCGATTAGTTATTATGGTCGGGCGGAAGCCCCGGCAAGTGTGGTATAAGGAAGCCATGTCTATTTATTTAATGCTTTATCTTTTCCATTTGGCTGTCTAATGTAAATATGACTGTAGGGGGCCTCTAAAATATGCTGATGAAAACTCTGAAAAGTCCATAAAACACAATTAACATTTATGCACCGGGCGACAGTTGCGCTACGCAATCAAGACAATTTCCATAGTTTACGAGTCGGGGGAGCTGCGAGAAAGACCGCGACTAGACTGCAACTCAGTCATGGCAAATGGCAAATAAATATGACATCTTAAATGCGCCATCATTTCCCATAACTAGACTTGTTTTCGATTTCGATTTCTCTCGGATGGACCAATGTCTGTTTTGCTTGATATTGGTAAAGGCGATTAGAAGTAGAGTTAAGTGCTTTGTGTACTTTTGCATAGTGGGTGTGCGATGGGTTAACAGATTAAGATAAGTAGTTAAGAGACTTTATTAAGGGACGTGCTTAAGATCTTTATATTTTTTGCAAAAGTTTAATGCAGAATAAGTTTAATAGAACAGGACAGTGAACAACTGAGATGATTGTGTTGAGTATTCATTCATATACATAATCGAAATAAAATACTTTGAATGACTAGAAATTGAGAGACTTAATAGTCTAATATCATTCATGAATGGCTGCTTAAGCGAACAGGTGAATAGTTGACTTAACTTTAAATTGAAATGATCAACATGAACTAGAATTTTCCAGTCTAAGTCTTAGTAATACCAAAGCAGCATCTGTTGCGTTTGTTATTTAAACGTTATTTTATTAACTAAACTTTTATTTATATGCCTATTAACTTCTTCAGCTTCCTGTATATCATTTATCTTAAATAATTATCAATTCATTTCAATATGATCTCAGCTGCTCACCAGTAAAAATCGATAAATGCGTATATATTATAAGCAAGCTCGTAAGACAATCCTGATTTGAAAATGACTCAGAAAGTGATGTGCACAGCTGATGTCATACATAAGTGAAGGCAATGTAAATGAGCTCAAGAATAGAATGGAAAACGATTGTAGGAAAGGCAAAGCTAAGTTGATAATAAGCCTAGTTAAAAAAATGTATTTAAAATTGATTAAATATTTGTTTAATTGAAGAATTAATTGTGATTTCCGTATTTATATTAATTGCGTTTTCATGTAAGCCCGAATGTTGGCCAAGTTTAGTCGGTAAGAAGAAACATCCGTTAAAGTGCAGGCGATCTTTTGACTCAGCTGCTGCAGCTGTCACGCCCACTTTGTTTGTTGTCTGCTTTGGGCCAGCCAACTTGAACTTCTGCACACAATATCACAGCAAACACAAACAACAAACAGGCAGCTCAAAAAAAACTGTGCAAACTGTCTGACTTACTGACTTTTCTGGCCGACTCTCAGTCTTAAGAGCTTGACTATCTGCTAACCCTGACTTTAGTCTTCAATGCACTTTTGACATTGAGTTGTCGTTCTTGTTGTTGTTGCAGTTGTTGTTGCTGCATCGATGCTGCCGCCTGCAGCAAAGCGGCAATTGCAACATGGTCAAAGTGTCGCCCTGACATGTTTCGATGTCGTCGATGTTGTTGTTATTGCTGCAGCCTTTGCTGCATGTCAAAAGCAATAGCAGCCGATGGACTAAGAGCTAAAATGATTTACTTATGGATACCCTATTAAAGTTTGCGCATAATATGAGTATAAAAAATGACTGGATAAGTTTTTCGAATTTTCAGTAAGCAATAAAAATATAAAGAAAATAAATAATAAACATTAGATTTTATATATTAGGTGTTTAATACAATTTCTTTAATTGTAATATATATATATTAAATGCCTTGACTAAAGATTTCCCCTAAATAAGTTACTTAAGTACAATTTTGAATTTAAGTGAAAGACTCTTAAGTATATTCTACCCATTTAACTTATGCTCTTCTGTTTGCAAAAAAAAGAGAGTCTAAATAAAGAAAAGAAACACTTTCCGTCTTTACGCAAATCAGAAACCGCAAACTCTTTGGGAAAGGCTACAAACAGGCAGAGTCAGCGACATGTTTAGACTTTCTGAGCAGGAAGCCAAGCAACAGCGACAGCAACGACGACGTCAGCGTCAAGTGTCGTCTAACCGACTGTCTCTCTGCCAGTATGTCTGTCTGTCTTACTGTCTGTTGAATCTATAAGCTAGGCAGAGAGGCAACCAACCCGTTTTGAGGGCAGCATCAACTGATGACAACGCAGACCAAACGCTGACCACAAGTGCAGCGTATCTGTCGTCTCAGTTGGTCAAGTAGCAGAGGAAAAATAAGTCAGTGTGACAAACAACATTTCCTTTTAAGGGCCTTCAAGCGACGCTGGCGAAACTGAAACCCTATAAAAAATATATATCTATGTGTATACGCAATAATAAAGCTTTCAGTAAAGGGCATTTTCGGGCCGAAAGCAAGCTATAAAATGCAGCTTCCAAATTTAAATATAATCAACAATACGAAATTAAAAAGTCAGAGTAAGCATCAAGGTCTGCTTGCAGACTGCATCTCACCACGAAACTAATTTTATGCAAATTAGCCAAAGAAAAGTTTGCTTCTACTCACTATGTGTGTTGCCCACTTGCATAATTAGGTGCTGTGCGGAAAGTTCCCAAACAAATGCAGAGCAATTGTAATATAATAGCCACTTCAAAACAGAAAAAAAAAACAGCTCACGAAATGTTTTTATTGTTTGGTTTTAGTTTTGGTTTTTTTTGATTTTTTTTTTCATTACGAAACTCGCAGAAATGATAAACGGCTGACACGCCCCGCTAACAAGACCCGCCAAAGTCTTGAGAGTCCTACAGCAATTGTCTCTCTAATTGATAGTGTCGTGATCCCAAGCCAAACTAAATCTTTGCTAGCTGTCCTCCACACGTCGCCCCGTCCTCTCCAATCACCTCTCACCCGCTGAAATAGTGCGCAACTATAAATAAAGGCGGCTAAGCTGAACAAATATATGTTAAAGTCTAAGTAAGTAAATTAGTTAAGCTAGTCAAAATTAAAAGGCGTCCAAACAATTATGTAAAGCTTAGCAAACAATTGAAAAATGATTCCAGCCACTCGAGAAATTTGAGCTATTCAACGAAATTTGAGCTTTGAATACGTCTCCATTCAGATTTATATAATCAAAAAATAACTATAAATTGTATAAAAAATAAAGGGAATATAGTGTATGATTAAAAATAATTATACAATTTATTTTTTGAAGCACTTTTTAAGTTTTTAAATTTTATACTCCCTTTTAAGATCTTCATGCCATTATTTTTATAAATTTTACCTTCTAGACTCTGGTCTGATGAATTTAAAGATATTTTTTTTTGAAGACCCGCCTCACTCATCATTCATAAAATAACAAAAAAAATTCATTCATCTTTTGCTCTATCATTCAGTATATTAATAATATCATCTAACTTGCTTAATCTGTTTACAAAATTAATTTTTACTTTCAAATTTGCGAACCAAGCTAGATTCTGTGCCCAATTATAACAATAACAATCTATCATGTTGGCCAAGAAAAAAGATTTCAGAATTAGCATGAACTATGCGTGACATGACGTGACTTGTTGCCCAATCGAAGACATCTTTTGCGAGCAGAGAGCATTCGAGCATTCATGCTTAGATGGGGCATCATTAGAGGCACGCAACGCCTCTCAAACTGTAAATGCTTACTTTGGCAATATATAATTACAATAACAGCAACAACAATTTTGAATGAAAAAGCGGGTCAAAAAGCGGCTGCAAAATGTTAAAGTGATTAGCACAAAATGCTGAAGATACACACACACACACACACACACAGATAAACCACAGAGGCACCTGAGCCTGGGCAATTAGACAAACAAAAAGCTGCCAAAAAGCTGAACATCATAATCATTATTGTCGCAATCATTAGCAATATGATCAGACACTGGCGCTTACTTTGTGAAGAATAGCCAATGAATGGATATGCTATATGAATATGTGTGTGTGTCTGCTTTCTAGGCTAATAGCACATATTGCCTGTGGGCCCACACTCTTAGTTCATAGTGTTTATGCAAATCATTGGGCATGGACTCAAAGTCTAGTCCACAACGTAGTGCCCAAGGTGATTTGACAAATTAAGTAAAATACTCACACAAAAAAAACGAAATAATACCCATTCCATTCAGTAGCCCATATATTAAGCCATGACAAAGCGATGCAATCAAATAAACGTCCCAGCAGCGAGAAAAAAAAGCAAAAGAAAAAAACACATCTGTGGAAAAAAATCAAAGCGGAAAACATCACGAACGGAAATTCCATGGAACAATTTTTTGGGCGGCTGCTTAACCTTTTGGCTAAATCAGCTCTAATCGAATGAGCCGCATCTCTCAGTTGGCCAGGCAAAATTTCAACAAGTTTTTTATTCGGCTGCCCAACATTTAATGCAGCGCAATTTCAGTTTCCTGCATGCCGAAAAAAACAATATCAGCAACAACAAAGACAACAACAACATTGAGTTAAATGTACAAGAAAATATTTGTTGTTAAGCAAAAATAGATCTCTGCCAATGCCAAAGGAATGTTTGGTGAGCGGGCACCGGGACCGTTAAAAGAGTAACAAGTGCTGCAAATTTATTGGCAGAGCGTGTTGAAAGCCAACAACAACAACAACAACAACAATGTTGTCGTCGTCAATGAGCGCTGCTTCAGTTGCAGCCGAATGAATGGAATTTGCTGCTGAACTTTGTTAACCTTCGGCTAGCAGGAAGCTAATGCACATTTTATACACTCACACCTAAGGGCATAACGACATTTGATAAATACTTTGCGCCAAAAGGTAACTGTACACTAATGGATATACATATAAATCAGATAAGTATTATTGAAAAAGTGAAGCAGCCAAAATGGATGCATAAAACAAAGAAGAACATTTATGTATATTAATATTTTCTATATAACATTTTCATATGAAATTCCACAAATACTTACACTTAAATATTATAAGTTGAATATAAATATATTCAGCTTATTACGATATTTCGGTTTATTTTTAATAATTTAAATTAATTATTTTGTTAATATATTTTTGTTTAAAACTAAGTATTTTTGAAAGAAAATATGCATATTAGTTTTTTCATATTATTATTTTTTAGAAAAGTTTGAATTATGTATTATTTAATTAATCAATATGATTAGATTAATTATTTTATATTCATTTTAGAAAATAACTTTTCATATGGTTGCCCATAATATTAATTATTTATATATATTATTCCAATATATGTGTATCCAAATATATACAAGTTTTTCTATCAGATTGATATCATCTTTTATGTAACCAACATCTCAGTCTCAGTCTCAGACTTTTAGAAGGGCATCCAAACTTCAATTAAATTCGATGCTCTGCCCATGCCAAAGTTTTTTATTTTTTTTATGGTCTTCGCTGGCTATCAACATTAACATTTATCAACTGCTACAGTTTTGCTGGCTGCTCTCTGGGCGCAAACCTGTGCTAATGATAATGATGATATTGGAGCAGCACGTTGCCAACTGCTAAGAGAACGAAGTAGTGCAGAAGAAAAGCCGGCAACAGACGACGAGGCGGGCAGTTGTTCCTGAAGTTGTTTACCAACTGGCCAAATGGCCAATTCGCTTAGCTAATTCATATTGGCAGGCCGTTTGTCTTTATCGCAGGCACATCGCAGGCGAGCGAAACGAAAATATTTATTGATAGCAGTGAAAGGCAGACTGAGAAGCTGAGAACTGGATGCTGCATGGAGTACTTTGTACTTTGTGCTGTGCCCAAACATAATTTATATCTTTCATAATTTATGCTGACCCACATTTGGCGATCAGCCCATCAAACAACAGCAGCTATAAGAAAGACTATAAAAAAATAAACAACATTGTTGTTGCGGTGGGCAAAGCGTTTAATGAGTTTTCATTAGAGACAGGCAGGCAGCCAGGCACTCGGCAGCTGAAAAATTTGCAATAATTAAAGTTCGCCTGAAAATCGTATTATTTTTTTTTTTTCGGGAAACCGTTTTGTGACTAATTTAACTAATAACGAAGCGTGTTCTACAGTGATTAGAACTTGCCCAAACACCAAAAATGGCTTCAAGAAATGCCAACAAAAGCGGGCCACAAATTTAACGCTCATTACGCGCACGGCTTGACGTGACCAGCGGCGACGATGAAGACGACGACGACGATGACGTTAACTATGAAGACTTCGTGGGCAGCTAGGAAATTGAGCTCCACTTTTTATGGCAATCTGCCCCTCCTATGTGTGCCACCTCAGACGCTGCTCCTTCCCATTGACTATTAGTTAGAATGCTTCTCTTTACCACAAGTTGAAGCTACTGTAGGCATGTCTTCTGGAGCAAAACTTGCCTTGCATTAGCTAAGACCTGCAGCACCCCCAACATATCTGGCACACAACGCCTCTCCCCCTTCGTCCACAGCACTATTGCCCCTAATAGCTGCGTGTGCTGCTAATGAGCCTCAGCTATTGAGCTATGATCGCTTATGAGCAGTTATGTTCAAATCCGTGTGTGTAAGCTATGTGCGCTAGGTACTGAATACTTATGGACCACCCACGGTAAGTTCTAAAGCTATTAAACTGTAAAGCTGCCAAGGAATTTGTGAAGAAACAGAACTTGGATTTTGAGAGCTGAATGACCTTTTTGTTAGCCTGAGTTCTATGATAATTATTCCAGCATTTGAAGCTACCGCTGAAATGTTTTTTTAATTATGATATATATGTGAAATAATGCTGTGTATCTATAGTCTAATAAATCTGGAGATCAGCATTAATGAGCGAATCTCAAAAACATCGGGGTTTGTGGTCAATTGAAGAAAACTTATATGAGAATCTAAGAGATTTACTTATGTATTTAGATTGTCTATACGACCACAAGATCATTAACAACTCTACAATAGTTCTCTCCTAATAAGTCAAGCTCTAGTTTTGCCTACCTTTCAGGCTTCGGGCAAACCCATCAGAGTTCCACCTGTACTCCTCTGGGGCATATTAATATGTGACCCAGGCAGGGAGCAGTTAACGTCTTTCGGCCTTATGGCTGACACACTTTACATTGATTTACCCATGTGCGAGTGTGGCTGAAATGGCCGCGAGGTGTCGCCGCTTAAGACAAGCTACCTGGCCCGGAGCGTGCCGTGGCATAAACATAACATAAATTCTGGGCACAGCGCACAGCGCAATTTGGAGGCTGCAAAAGTCGCAGCTCAACGGAACGCCCCGTCACCGATTGCCCCATACACACACTCGATCTGCATCTGTGTGACTCACTCGGGGCCATGTTTCACCTGTTACTTGCTGCACACGCACTCACACTCGGAATATATGTGTCACACATGAAAATTGCAACGGACTTTATCGACAACTCGCGAGCGTTGCCCAACGCACAAAATTGAGAGCACGATAAATGGTCAAAGTGGCTGCGCCTAAAAACGGGGAGGGTATTATTTTGTTTGGGTGCTTTGGGTCTTTGTGGGTTTGGCGTCTTTATGCAAATGGCCGCAGCTCTTGATGGACCCAGTGCGTACATAGCCATCAATATGGTAAGCTGAAGCAGCGCTCAGAGATGTCGATGCGAGTCTGACTGCTGCTCATCTATGATTACTTGCTGCATGTACAGTGGGACGAGCTATGCTCAAATCTAAGATCTAAAATGAAAAATGCTTTAACCTGTTTTCCTTCGTCAAGGCAATAAATGCTTTACATTTTGTGTCACTCTTCACAGCTATCGTCCCACTGTGCATTTGGTCAGTTTGCGTGTGTTGATGTTTGTTGCGTGTTGCAAAACGCTGGCAAATGAGTCAGTCTATTCAGTTTTTGTGTGCTTTGCTGTTGTGCGTTTTGTTTGCCATTCGTTTTTCGTTTGTTTGCCTTCGACTTTGTTTATGAAAATATATTTTGCTGTACGCCTTTTTGCCCACATGTCGTATGCGCAATATTGACAGCTAATTGTGCACAGATGCTATCAAATTTGCATCATAGCCGCATGCGAACAGCAAGCTGACACACGCCAGGCACGTCATCTTTGGCGGCATCGGCCATGCGGCATTGCCCGCGGAATTTCAATTAGAATGACGGCTCCTCAACCTCCGTTCCCCCACCTATTCCAGAGGATGCCAGGCTGTCTGTTGCCTAACAAGATTTCCATGTTTGAGATTTTGCACGTATCATGTGTATGGGTAAAAGTTAACTATTTTGAGGCAAAGCTCTCCCCCGCTGCTGCTACTGCTGCTGCTGCTGCTGATGCTGATGCTGCGTCTGCTCCTTCTTCTGGTTAGTGCTGTAAATCAGCTTCAAACTGTGCGCCAGGTTAGTTGCTAATTTTGCGCTTGAGTAAATTGCTGCTTCCAATCCGAATCCCAATCGGAATGGCCGGCCGCCCGTTTGCTGATTAGATTTTGTGAAAGGCGCTGCGTCGGCAACGACGATGCTGCCACTGCCACTGCCGCTGCTGTTGCTGTTGCTGTTGCTGTTACTGCTGCACCAAATTTGCCAAAAAGGGAGCGCACCACATGCTGGGCAGTCGGATCAGTCGGCACTGCTTGCTGGCGGTGCAATGGTTTTCGCATTTGGTTTTTGAACTTTTGGGATGCGGCATAGCGCTCCCATGGGGTGCTGCTTGCATGCTGCGTGCGTGCTCTAACGGTAAGCGTGACGCATTTATTTTTCTTTTGCTTTTCAAATCAGCCACCGCCCGTTGTAGCAACCCCTGCCCCCACCCTCCTAAACCCTGGCGCACA
Organism: Drosophila hydei; assembly: GCF_003285905.1. Lineage (NCBI taxonomy): Eukaryota > Metazoa > Arthropoda > Insecta > Diptera > Drosophilidae > Drosophila > Drosophila hydei. The sequence continues at coordinate 1,591,346 of NW_022045657.1, forward strand.
TATGGCTTACATGTCGCATCATTAGCTCTGTTGGCCCGTTATTATTTCGTTCGCTCTGGCTTCTATTTAGCTCAAATTGCAACTTATGCAAGTCGCACAACAATACACAGAGACACACACACACGCACACTCAACTTACATGAAAATCGTTAGCATTTGAAGTTAAAATTGGTTTCGGCTTTGTTAAAATTTCGCTTTAGTTTTGTTTACTTTTTTCGACTGCCCGCTGATTGCCCACCAGGGCGTTGGTCAGGCCCATACCACTAACTGGCCAATTATTTGCATTAGCTTACATAACGCCAGCTTATATAGAGATCGTATTCCGATTGTTCGATGTGAGCAACTTACCTGCAAATACAATAGAAAAAGCATAACAATAGTTAGTTTTAGTGCCGTGACAAGTATAAAAAATAAATAAAATAAAAAAAAAAAAAAAATATAAAAGCTGATAAATAAACAAATTGATCTTAAATTCAAATCAAGCTTACTTCTTAAAATACTGTAAGCCTCGTTTAAGCTAGCTCTCATAGACATATGTTAAATTGTATTCCTCTCAACTTCAAATCGCAATGATTTCTATGATCGCTTTGCGGCGTCTCTAGGCTCTTTCTAACTATATTTTTTGTTAACTGGTTCTATAAACTAGTTGAATCTCATCTCTTATAGTTAATCTGCATTGATTTAGTGCTCCTTTGCATATTGTTGTTTCACAGCGAATATAAAACTGGTATCAAGTTCGTTGCCTAAGTCTTTTGTTTTTGCATTGCCCAAAGCTTTAACTGTGAATGTTTGAACGCCCACCAGTTGCCAAGCCACCCAGCACGCCCCATTTGCAGCATTGTGACAGTTATGAACACACAGCCAACACACAGCCGGCACACACAACACAGGCGTGAAGAACTTAACACTTGCAAAAGGTCAAACGGTCAGCGCATAAAACGGCGCAGTTTATTTGCTGCCAAAACAGTTTACAGTGCATAAATATGCTAGTGGACCGTTCGCTTGATAAGTAACGCCCCCAAAACTGCACCAATGCCTCTGCCTGGTGCTGCTTGTACGAGTTGAATTAAGAGAGAGCAAGCGTCTGTTACGAATCTCGTGTGGAGCGTTAAATTGTTAATAAACAAGCGGCTAACAAGCAAACAGTTAAGCAACTGGCTAACAACAGTTTACAATTAGTTTAGTCGGCACAAGAACTTTCAACTGGCCGCCGCAAAGGCTCAAAAGGTGTGTGGGCGTGCCTGCAGCAGGTCCTGTTGTGGCTGCTGCTGTTGCTGCTGCTGCTGCTGGGGGCATGGCACGTCCCATCGCCGAGAGACAACATCAAATGCTGCCAGTTAGCGAGCGACAAGTGGGCGTGTGCAATGCTTCCGCTTCCCCGAAAAAGGCAAACACAAATGCCAACTCACAGCACTGGGCATTAATTGCACACAGATTCGCACACACATACACACACACACTCATACAGGAACAGCATCTCGTAGATCTGTGAACAGTTAAGCTTGCGATTCTCACAGGCGCCCCAACTGAATCACAACCAGCTGAGCAGAGATAGCGATCCACAGCCTCAGCTCCCTCAGCGAGCAGTGTGTCAAGTCGCGGCGAATGTGGAATTAGAATGTGTGTTTGGAATTTTTCTTCTGTGCTGTTGATGCTGATGCGGCTGCTGCCGCAGCAACACGCTACAATTTTCATGTTCCATGGCTGCGGCTGGCTGCTCGCAGCTGCCACAGCCTCTTGGCTGGGATTCGGTAAACGTGCCCGTGTGCTCGCTGCTCGGCTGTGTCCCGTGTTGGTTCTGCTGGCAATTCTACAATAATTATAGACTTTGAATTGTGTTTAACACGCAACGTCGACAGCGACGGCAACTGCGACTGCAACTGCGACGGCAACGGCGACGGCCTCAGCGACGTCGCCGCTGCCATTGCGCTTTCACGTTTGCCGGGCATTTTTTTCGGTCCTAGCTGTTGCGATTGCATTGAAATTTATTTGCTGCAGAGGTCAAATATTTGATTATCGCAAAAAGAAAAACAAAAAAACCAGCCGCAGACCGAGTGTGAAAAATTTGATGGGAAATTATGGTGCAACAATTGTAGCGCATGCCGCACAGCACACAGCCTCCAAATCCAGCTAAACTCTTCTCAGCCGTCCAAGTCGTTTAGGGGCAATTTATTAGCGCAAAGTAAAAGGTTCGTTCTGGACAGCTCGAAATTATTGGCACTTGGACTACAGCCGCAGTCATTGCAGATTTCGACCGACTGCACTTTTGGGCTGCTGCTCCTGCTGCTGCTGCTGCTGCTCGACTGGCTGCCTGCAATTTCATGTTGCCGTCGATTGGGGCATTCAGTTTGAGCTTGTGTCGATCACAAGACATTAAATAAGACAACAGGGCAGGGATTAAGTGAACCAAAGGGTAGCTATGTTGCCTTAATGCTCTACACGCGAAGTATGTACATAAGTTTAGAAGAAGCTATATCGGAGTAAAAACTTGTGTGATCAGTATTTTAGGGAAGTGCCAAAAATCACTTTTAGTATCAACTTTAACACTGTGAAAAAGCTCTACTATTTATCAAGAGCTTACCAATTTACTAAGCTTAACCTGGCCACAGACAAATGATTCAAATAGGAAAACTTTTTGTAACAACACAGACGTAAAAGTTCAAGTTTTCTATTGATAAAATTCTTGAGTTGCTTGGCACATGTAAAGGACTCTCAATCAGTTACGCTATACTCTACAAAAAAAAGAAAAGCTGTCAATAAAATAAATAATAATGCTGCATAAATATGCTGCATTCGCTATGATTTCTAGCCTGGGCGCATAATAATGATATTTGCCGATGGACGGGAGCGGAGCGTGCGGGGCGAGCTTCACTTGGGCACTTGGTTACCTGGGAAAAGTGTCTAAGCGAATGAAAGGGTGCAACTGCTGCGCCACAAAAGAAATGGCGCAACGTTTGTTCTAAGAGTCAATGCAGTAAATGTTTGTTGTTGTTATTCGTTGCTGCTGCAATGACTCGTCGCAACGTTTTGGCACTATTAACCTACTCCGCAACACCACGAGATGAGACGATGATGACGATGACGATGACGATGACTGAGGCTGGGCCTGGGACAGAGACTGAGACAGCGACAGTGACTGTGACTGTGGCTGGCTTTTTGGTGTGACTTTGACTAAATGCTGTAAGAAAAGAAAGGCAGCGACAGCCACAAATCAGTTGGCATAACTGTAAACGAATCTAATAATATAAATTCAGCGCTGCTCATGAGCTGCGCTAATTGCCAGGCAATTGCTAGTCTAAACCCTAGGTGATGCTGTGACCCAATGTAATATATGCATGCAAAGTGCCCGCCTGATTTATTGGTCAAATGAGCACTTGACACGCAATTATAGTTTCTGTAAACAGAGAGTGACAGAAAGAGAGAGAGGGAGAAAGACTGAGGAGAGTGAGAGAAGCATTGAGAAAGACACAGAGAGAGAGAGAGAGAGAGAGAGAGAGAACGACAACTGAAACACTTCCCGCTTAAGACAGAGGTGCTAAACGAGCTGACCTTCACAAATCTGGTTTAGCCAGACTCCCAAAAAAATAGTAAAAAAAAGTCTCTGCTCGTCTCGCGTGTTTTGTCACACAGCCATCAAAAGACTAAATGATTTTTATAATATTTGTCTCTTTTTTCTCTTTGCATATGAAAGACCACATTTGTGTGATTTACACAGTCTCTTGTGACTCGTGGGTCTCCTGCTGCTTACAATAGACTATTTTATGGCTAACTAAAATATTCTACAATCATATATTGTTATTATTTTTTTTATATGTCCGACTCTTTGTTTATTCTGCACAATAAGCAATCTTTATCTTTGATGTCATAATATATGTAAATGTTTTTATCTAAATCTCTCAGCTAATGGCGCTCATCGGTGATGGACTTTTGCATATGAAGTTTTCAAGGTTGCAACTAGCTGTGATTGATGTTATACAAAATTGTGAAGTGTGCTTCATACAAGTTAAAATAGCTTCCCAATGAGAAACACAATGGAAATGGATATGCAAATTTTGTCTGTTTGGAAATAGAACATTTATTAATAAAATGGTTTCGCTTTCGAGATATGTTTGTAGGTATTCAAAAAAGAAAAGATTGATTCTATAAAAACATTTGAATTTTTATATATTAATATTTTATTTTTTATTATTATTTCTTTCATATTTTTTCTCTCGCCCTGGTTTAATTTATTAATGCCAAATCAGCCCTATCTTTCATCATTTATTTTTCTATTAACACATTATTATATCACATAATCATATGCAATATCTGATTAGACTCAATTCGTTTTCCAATTCTACTTGTACTGCCCTTCCCTAACACTATTTTTCTCCCCTTTTCTGCTTCCAATCTCTTTAGTATAGTGTCTGCATCTGTATTTTCTTCTACCTCTATCCAGTTATCCATCCCAACATTTCCATTCTATCTTATTGTCTCCACTTACAGCTTACCGGTTTTTCCAAGTCTCCCTATCTTTCTTGCTCACGTTATCAGCCATTTTATCATACCATGCCAACTTAAGCTGTCACTGTTAACTAAGTTAACGCCCACACTTTATGAATTCAATTTATAAGTTACGATCACAATATGCCCACCTGTGTGTCCCACTAATCTATAACCGCCTGCGTCGCATTCAGAGCCCTACCCAGAAAAAAATGCAAATAAAACGAAAAAGAAAACATTGGAAAAATTAGGTAACCCTAACGGCGCAGGCGCAGCCAGCACTTCAATCACACGGCCTGCATTGCGCCGATAAACGATGATTGTTATTACTGCAGCAGCAACAAAAACAACCATAAGCTCAAGCAGGGGCCATAAAAAGTAATAACAAACGAAAGATTTAGGCAACAAACTTGTTGCTCATTCGTCTAACAGTTAAACGCAATCTAACTGCAACAATAACAACAACTACTGCAAAGACAAAATCAACACAAAAAGTAATAAAGTGAAATATATATATATATATATATATATATATATATATATATATATATATATATATATATATATATATATATATATATTTATATATAGCAGCGAAGTTGCTAGCACAAGAAATGTGCAAAAGCTAACAACCATTTGTTCTCACAACATTTTTACGCCAATTCACAAAAAGCACACCACATACAACAACAACAACAAGCAGCAAAAGCAGAGAGTAGAAATGAGTTAGAAGCCGCGGCTCCCATTCATGAGGCTGGCGCTCGAGGAGCTCTGTGCAAGCTAAACCAACCGAGGAGCAGGCAGGCAGCAGCCCACACACAAACTGTTGCCAGCCAGGCAGCGACGAAACGAGCCAACGAATGGCAACAACAACAACAACGACAAGCAGCATCAGCGGCAGCAGCAGCAACCGCAACGTAAATGAAATAAAATTGCTTTCCTTGTTGTTGCTGTTGTCGTAGCTGTTGCTGTTCACGATGTTGCTGCCGTCGTCACTGCTGCTGCTGCTGCCGTTGAGGCCAAGTTTAAGGTCTTCCTGTTGCCAGTTGGCAGTTTGCAGTTTTGCAGTTGTTGCTGTTATTGTTTGTTGTAGCTGCTGTTGTTGTTGTTGTTGTTGTTGTTGTTGTCTTAACTGTTTTCACTCGCCTCGTGTGTGCAGCATGTGGGCTGTTTTCTGTTACTCTTCCTCTTGTCAGGTGCCGACCGTCGCGCCCCGCTGCCAGAGCTCAGCCATTGGCTTCCTGCAGCAACAAGTGACCTGCGTTCGTGCTACCTTTTTAATACTCTAACTCAACGGGTATATCAACTAAAATATTGTCACTACGATGGTCAATAGTTACTTGAGCTATAAAAAGTTTCAGATATATTATTTTTCATATTTACGATTTCATCATAGCTAGAGTTGAAAATAAAATCGAAAGAATAGTAGAATACATTAACGTGTTTTGAAAATATATATATTCATTTTATACAAATCTTCTAATATTTAATCATTGCCTTAACTCTTTTGCTCTCTTTGCTATGAGTGTATTTCCACTGTCGGCTTATCTTGCTGCATTCCCACTAATTCTTGTTATCTATTGTTGTTAGTATAGCGATCTGCTATCTAGCCGAAAAAAAAAATAAAAAAAAATAAAAATAAAACAAAAAACTTTAGACCATTCCAGTTAAAGCTCGCGCATGTTCTGCGCATTTCCTGCAGCAAATGCGACTAACCTAGCCCCAGCCACTGTCCCCTCTCTGCCATTGACTGCTGGCAAGTGGAGCCATGCAGCCGTGCTGCAATTCCATTCACCTCAACCTGCGCCTATGGGCTGCCATGTGTAGCAGATTTAGTCAAATGTGCTTAACGGTTAAAATGGGTTTGGTTTTTCGGCTTCGGAGTTAGGCTCAGGGCGCTTCTAGTTGATTTCTTTTGTTGTACGAAAAATATTGGTATTATATTTTTGTTTTCTTATTCTTTTTTTTGTGTTTTTAGTTGTTGTAAGCAACAGCAACAACAGCAAAGAGGAGTTGCTAGAGCTGCCTGACCAGGCCTAGGGCTAGCTGACTGACGTTGTAGGTGGCGTATGCGCAATATTATTATAACTGTGAGGCGTTCTCGTTTGCGGTCAGGGACCAACCCAAAACCGAAGCCTGACCAATTGGTTTAGTTAGTGAAATGTGGGTGTGCAGGCAACTGTTTTTACATGTATGTATCTGTGTGTGTGTGCAGCAACGAGGCGTGCTCTTTAATTAAATATATATTTTCTTTTGTAGGTTAAAGAAAAGTCAACATGAGCTTATATAAGCCGATGCGCTACAGTTTAATTAAGTAATCAACTTGTCGCTATATATAGACGACATATATATATATATCTATATATATGTGTGTTATTTTTAAATATAGTCCCCGCCGAGAGCAAAAAGTGAGAGTGTGGCGCTCATTAAAATGAAAAGTCTCGCTCTGCTGCGCTTGCGCAAAATATTTTTCAACTCAAACTTTTAACTTTAACTCGATTCGTAACGCTTACCAATGACTATAAATTATATATTAAAGCCAAAGTCTTTTAGTTAACATTATTATTGCTGTAACAACTGTAACTGTTTTTTTTTTGTTTTTTTTTTTTTGAGCATTTGTCATTAGCGCAGCTTCCAAGTGGTCGACGCTGCCAGCTGCGGGTTGAAGCATATGGCTGGTATTCGGGGCTTTTGGGGCTCCATTTACGATTACGTGACACGCGGCGTGCCAAATAACATTAACCATACTGTAATGAGCAGCAAATTTATGACTAAAGCCTTAAGTTAACAGTCATCGAAAGATTTTTGTGTGTATTTTTTGTGGCTTAGCTCGATAAAAAAACATATTCCCATCTTTAATTATATAATGGTAATTGCAATTTTTTTGACAGCTCATCAAAAAAAGGCGGCAGCAATTTTTATTAACAGAAAATTATTTATTTAAGGTCCAGCAATGCGGGAAAGTTGTTAAGAAATATATTAATATACACTTGAAAGCCAGAAATGCTTCTCAAAATATCAAGCTTAACTATTAATAAATATAGAATTTATGAACACACACATAAATCAGGCATTATTGCTCAGCTGATTTATGCTACTTCCTGTACTTAAAAGAAATAACAACCTGATCTTATTTGCAGCTTGAACTTTGCTAAAAAGCCATAAAATAGCCAAACTTAGATTTATCTATGCACAAATCATTTGATTAGCACATGAATATATTTTTTTTGTGTATATTAAGAAAAAAACTAAAGCCATAAAAATTGTTTCATAAATATTTATAAATCATCGCATGTGTCGTCTATGCGTCTGGCCGATGTCAAAAATGGCCAAAAACCGGCTGAAGCTTATCAGGCTGTAAATTGCCCAGGGGAGCAGAAAACGCAACAACAACAAAAACAAAATGCGTATAGATCAAATACGAAACTCGTTTTTATTCGATACAAACTTAAAACGTGTTTATATTAATATCATACAAAACAAAAAAATTTAATACTTTTATAGCACGCAAAGCCCAAAACACTAAAAAAACTGTTGTAAAATTAAATATTTGCTATAAATACGTAAATTAAAAACTAAGCAAAATGGCAAAGGTCCAACCTTCACATTTTGAGCTCAGCGATTGCAGATTGTATCTGCAATTTATTTTGGATGTAGATAAAATCGAATATAATCAACGATATATGCATAAGCCAGCACGCATGTTAAGTGTATTTGCTAACTGGGCTAATCAGCTCAATACCAAACTCAAAAGCCTTGACGTTTACACTTTGCACAAAGGAGTAACACAAAGTGCCATCAAGTTTGTTGCCTAAGTCTTTTGATGAGATCAAGGCAACTTTGATTTGCTTGACTTTAACATAGATAGGGCTCGCTGCAAAACTTTCAAAGCAACCTGTCAGCTGCTGCTCGTAACTCTCGTAAAAATAACATTTTCTGGCTGGAGCATAGAAAGTTGACAAAAAAACAAAAACTTTCTTGCAGCGCAATTTGCATGCGTTGCGCATTTAGTTAATCTTCTTTTTGGTGGATGCGCAAAATTTCTGCGAGTGGCTCATGTTTAGAATATCTAAATAGCTGAATCTACGCTTTTGTCCAATGTGTAACAACAAAATGTGGTTCATTTGGTCACTGGGACACAGTTCTCCCTTGCTCTCTGTCTCTGTTGTTGTCTCCGTCTCTCTTTCTCCTTCACCAAGTGCATTTTGTGTAGGGCAGGCCCGACCACAAATTGAAAAGGCAGCGCGTGCGCCTCAAAAGGCAAATAACAAATTGCCTAGGCCAACAACAACAATAGCAAGAACAACGTCTACAACAACAGCAATTCACCTCGCTTCGCTGCTGCTTTTGGCATGCAAATTGCGCGCCAGCCGCCAACGCAACAACAACAGCAACACCAAACAACAACAGCGACAGCAACATCAACTGCTTTGCTCGGAAAGCTGGGCCTCATCTATTGTTGTGCTAGGCTAGATACGCCTGCCCTCCCCTGCTTGCGCACTCGCCTACCACCTTTTTGGCATACAAAAAACATGCAAAACATTTGCCCGGAACTGTCGTTGAGTGGCTCTTGGCATCTGCCTCAACAGTTGCCGCTCTTGCCGCCGTTCCCATCTGTTGGGGTTACCTTGAATGCGGCAAAGGTGAAAGCAAAAGTTTTGTTCTATTTGTTTCACTTGAATACTGGAGTGGAGTATGTAATTTGCCCTGCGTCCTCGTCGCCACATCTTTTGTCTTTGCCTCGATTGGCTTCGGGTTTTTTCTCCATTTTTTGTGAACCAGAAAGGGTCAGAAAAGCAAAAGCTGTGAAATTGTTAAACGACTGCCGAAAGGAAAGTGGAAGCAGCTGTTGCTTAAAAGGATTGACAGTTGCTGTCGTGGGGTGAACACTGCGGATGTCAGCTAGGCAGATAGCAAGCAAATGTGTTAAGTGAACCTAATCTAAACATATTTTAAATAACCAAGTTGAGTAGATCACCGATAATCCACAAGCTTTATAACTTGGCGAACATTAAGTGAACTTAATTGCTTCATCTAAATTGAATTGATCTTTAATTGTACTATCATTTTAGCCATGGTTTTACGGCTAAAGTCTATTGTTTCTATGTGCATTAATGGGAGCTTTGTCAAAAACGATGCATTTGTTTAAGCTAGTCTAATCTAGTCAGCTTGGCAAATGCATTTCAATATATGTGCTAATTATTTTCTTAATTTTCCACATACTTTCTGCACTCTGTAGCTTTCGCAAAACGACAAATCGGATACGATTATCAAGCCGTTTAATTGGCAATTAATTTGCTGACCGTTTCATATCGGAGCGTGGGATTTGCCAGTCTCCAAAAAGAAGACAGATACAGACGGACGTCAGGTCCGTGTCGGGGCGGGCTTTGTGTACTTTCTTCTTTTAAAGAAATATGAAAAATCATGAGCTTTTGTGTGTGGTAATAAAACTTATGAGTGGCACCCGAAAACTCCGCGCCACGTCGCGCCCCTTTTCAGCGCCCAAACGGCAAACACTTTCATTTGCCGTTGACAGACATCGTCGTCAAGTGGCCAAGTGGCAATCGTGTAGAGAAGAGGGGAATAGGTGTATGAGGGGGGACTCACATGTTGGTTGGTTTGTTTGTTTATTCATCAACGTCATCATCAGCGTCAGCGTCAGCGTCAAGCACAGCATCCAGTTGGTTAGTTTGATGCTTGACTGGTTGGCTGGCTTGTTGGCTGGTTGTTGGCTTGGTTCACTGATGCTGGCCCCGCGGCCAGAGAGACGAGAAATTTCACTTTCATAAAATACAAAATACTCTGGCAAGTATTTTAGCCAGAGCCTCGACAGAAATTATGGCATACTGTCGTTGTATTTGTCTTGTTATTGGATGGCCAAAAACCCGTTGCATATTTTACCAGCCAACGGACAGTTTCATTGATTTGAAGAGGGGGCCATGGGGCATAAGGGGCAAGGTGTGCACGGTGCGGGTGCAGCCAGCGGCCTCTAATAAGCCGCAGCCAGGAAATGTAGCCAGACAAATTCGGCATGGAAATACAGTTGAATTGAGATGAGATCAAGATGAGCCGAGCCGAGTTGAGTTGAGTTGATTGAGGCGGCGATTTGCCAAGAGAGTGAAGCTTAATTGGTTGATATATAACTAGATATTTACATTTAAGCAATGCACATGTATAGACCAATCATTATTTGTTGTTAAACAAGCCACAAGTTTGATGGAGATAATTAAATTACGCCTAGGATAGCTATAAAGAAAGCTCAGAAAAATTACCAAGGAAGCCAATCAAATTATATACTTAAATAAATTAAACAAGATATTGGACTGAAAATTAAATTTAAATTTCGCCAAAATAATTTCTGCTTCTTATGAAAGTAATATTCAATTTAATAATTCCAAAACCGAAATAAAAAGACGAAATTAATTTTTAAATTAAAAATAAGGAACTTAATTATAAATAATAAATAAAACAATAAAATATATACAATTTTACATGACAAAAAAATAACTAAATTGTAACGTTTAATATGCAACAACAAAAAATAACAAAAAGTTATTACAAATTAATATGAATACAAATAACATTTAACGTAAAAAAATAAAAACAAGAATATTTAATTAATTTATGCGAATACATGTGACAATTAATTGTTATACCAATGTATAAAAAATCATAAAAAACACATAAGCCAAGGTTAAGCTTTAAATATTCAAAGTGAGCAAAAACGGTTAATTTAATACAAAGCTAAGATATTATTTTAGCCATATTGATTAAATGCCATAATGATAATTAATAATGCTAGATAATTAATTAAAGTGTATGCCACATGTAATTAAATATAATGCCGCTAGATGTAATATATGATAAACTGCCAATAAAAAATAATTATAAAAACATTATAATTAAAAAAAAGATATTCACTTGGCTAATAGAGATTTCGATATAGATATATAATTGTGTTGTCAACACCACGAGAACAAGAGCTACTCTATGATTAGAGAAGTCCATGGTCCATGGACTGTAAGAAACCGCTATAGACCATAGTCGTGCTCCATTTGAAATGGAGAGGGGCAAGAGAAGAGGGCGAATCGCATGCGTTGGTCACACTTGATTGCATGATTGAAGCGACTAATTGAACAATTGATGCATGCGAGTGCTTTTGATTACATGACAAACAAGTCTCGACAAAAACTTAATAACATATCAAGACATATGTGGCGAGCCGGAGTCAGCTGCGAATGACGGCTAGGAGGTGGGCCCAGCAGTTGACAGTGCAACACACGCACACACACACATACACACACATACACACACTTATGAATTTTACTTTCCAAAATTCAAATTACTTGACAATAATTGTGGGCTCTGCGTATAAGTCGAGGTACTCTGTTGAGTGGCTGTGTTGGCAGGAGGGTTATGTATTCATGATCTTGTGGCTACCTTTTGTAATTATTTTAGCGTATCTTTTGTTAAATCGCTTCAATTGATCGATTGCCGAGCACTTGAGAAAGTTTTTAAAGAAACGATACGATTGTTTTGTAATTGATAAAATGCTTCAAATTTATAAAAATAAAAAAAAAATATATATATATATACAAATACGCTTGACCACATTTGCAAACTTTAATTATTGTCGAACAAAAAAGATGTAATTAAAGCCAGCTTCAGCACAATCTTTACCCCTTTACATAGATTTCTTTTGAGCGTAGAATCAACAAGTAAAAGTAAAAACATTTCGCACACCCAAAAAAAAAACAGAAAAAGAAAAGTGAAGGTAATAGAAAAACCAAATGGAAATACTCTGTATTACTCATTTTCATTTTTTTGTTTTGTTTTTCTTGTTTTCGCTTTCGTTTACAAATGAAGTCATGAACTCGGCTAGACCGCAACTGTCAGATGCGATTTTATCTCTCTCTACAGTATTTTGCGAGTGCTCACTAATTGCGCATAATTAAAGTGCCCTTTGTCGTCGATTCTCTTTGACTTATAGACTTTCTTGATGCCGCTTGGCTGATAAGCCCGGAGCGAATCATCAGAACAACAAGAGAGATAGTCGCTGACAGCAGCAACAATAACTGAGCGGGCTCATTTCTTGTAGTATTGTAAAACTGTCTCGAGCTGAATGCTTAGCAGAGATTATGAGTCGGTCGGTCAGTCAAAAGTGAAATTCGTTATTGCCTTGGACTTACACAGATCTCTCAGTTAGGTACAGCTCTTCGCATAACAAATATTTAATGTTCACATATGTTTCAATACATACCTGTAAGTAAAGAAAGAAAGGAAAAGTTAGTACTTATTGTTTTTTAGCGGCAAGGACTTAATTAGTGATAAGAACTGCTAGTTCAGAATCCTTGATGATACTCTATGTAACACTATATAATATGAAATAAAATTCTGTAGTTCTTCATAGCGAAACTCTTAAGCACTTCGATGGTATTTGCCTAATTTTTAGTCTGCTGCATCTTTTAATTTATTTGATTAAGTTTTTAGCAACTAAAGTTGAATAGAAATACCATCAAATATTATTTTAGCTTGAAAGACATACAGAATTATATAAACAAAGTACATAGTCACATTCAACTTTTAGATTAACTAAAATTCAACAGAACGTATACAATTTTCAGCTCTTTGTATCACTAATTAGGCTGCTAACGATCTGAGACAGTTTCAGCATTATCCTAACTCCAACACACTCATAGAGATTCGCTATAGTGACAGTTAGCACAACACAGCATGCATGGCTCATTTAGTTTAGGGTCTATAACCTATATATTTATATATGGCATGCCACTACTATGCTTACATACTATACAGTGAAATATAAACATATATAGAGTAAATATTTATATATTATGTCACCAAGATCCTAAACTTTAGCAATTTCATTGCCAGTGTCGTCTTCAGCCACTACATATTCATTCAAGGCGCATGTCAATGTGTTCGCTAAATGGCCCAAGGCAAGCCAATTTTTGAAGCTCTGCCAAACTTGAAACGTCGTAGTTTGGGTCAGAGTGAAGTGTTGCCCATTAGGCTTGGAGAACAAGTTGACCCAGTTAGGCTGCCAGTGTGACAGTCGACTTGACGCCTTGACAAACAATCAAGTCACAACTTGAGCAAATTAGATATAAAAAGGTGAATAACACCCACAATGTTGACGGAAGTGGCCTTGTCCATGGATTGGCAACTAGCTAAGAGGAAAAAAGCATAGCTGTTAACTGGTTTTGTTTATTTTGGCGTCTTTTAGGCACGCGTTTGGCTCATTTAACGTTTGCTGTTAGACTAGCGGGTGCATTGAACCCATCCCGAAACTTTCAATTGCCAAATGCTGCGGCAGAAGCCGCATAATCAGGCGGAGCTAAAGTAACAACTAAATCTAAATCGTAAACGTTTGCAAATTTGCATTCACGGTGAGGTAATAAATAGCCAGCTGGCCAAAGCCCATCGATCGTTGCAATCTCTTTGGCTACATTTGAAATTGAAAAATACGCGCAGCGAGAAAAATGAAATCAAGGCAAAATTATGCGCATAAGTTGGCTAAGAAAAAGGAGAGAACGAGAGAGAGAGGGATAGCGAGAGGGAGATAGGGGGCCGAGCAGGGGGCGTTGGCAACGGCATATGTGGCCGTTATGGCTGCAGAAATTTATCAACCTGTGGCAAGTGTACGCTGTTTGTAACGAATTGCGGCAGCGGCAACAGGAGAAAGGTGCAACAAGTGGCAGCCAAAAGTGCCGAAGTGCATGCAGATGCGAGCGAAATGCTGCAAGCAGCTGCCTCGCCAGCAAATGCATTTCGATGCTTTATCGATTTCATACCACATTTGCCTGCAATGTGTGTGTCAGTGTGTGTTGGCAATTGGATTTGCAACAAATACAAATTTGTGGCATGCAGCAGGTGCAATGACCTCCACGAGGGCTGCAAATCTAACACAACAAACGAAGGGGCAACTTTTTCAATTGAAGATGTAAGAAAACTAAGAATAAAAGTAAAAATGTTAAAAATGAAAATTATAAATTAAAAAATATTGTTTTTTTCAAATATATTTTAAAATAAAAAAACTTAATTGACTTCAATAACAACAAATAAAATTCGTTTAATTTAATTATAGACTTCAAGCATAAATTTTCTTAAATATGTTTTAGCAAAAATTGAGGCAGCCAGAAAAAATCTTAACAGAACTTATCGCAGCTTTCATATCAGGCCCGAAAATTAGCCAATTTAAATGCATTTATATGTATTGCGTGAGTCTCCTAAAATAAACTGTACACTTAAGTATATATTGTCTTTATATCGGCTCGAATAATCTCGGCGAATTAAAGCTCATTTCATATGTGAATTACCAGTTCTCAGGGGTTGTTAAACGTGTTATTACATACGTACATGGCTATATGAGTACGTCTTAATGCCAGACGCATTCGCATTCGCTTGCCAAACCGCTGGACCCATAACCTCCGTTACAGCTACCTGCCAATGCCAACCCTCTTGCACCACACCGCTGCCCAACCACCCGCCCCTCTTATCGTGCCAATGTTGTTTTTTGTTTGTTACCAAGTTTTTGCCGGCTCGCTGCTTTCTTTGCAACAACATTTCAACATTTGCAGCAAGCCGAAACGTTAACGTTTACTTTCTCCTTCGATGTGTACTTTTTCCTGCATTTTTATTACAAGTCGGCAACTGGTTGGGTGCAGGTCCAGAGCCACCTTCACCGCTCGCTCGCTCGCTTTTGGACTTTGCTTATCTTAAGTATTGGGAAAGCGGCTTCAACTGCATCTTCAACTACACAACTTGCTTAACGGCTGCGGCAAGTGCCATTGCACGAATCGGACCCCAAACAAAACAAAAACCAAAAACCAAAACCAAAAATATAAAAAACTTTGGCGATTGTTATCAACTAAATGGTGTTAAAGTGCGTGAGAAACACGAGAAAACGCTGGAGGATGCTGCGGAAGAGCCGCGTGGGCAACTTTTACTCTATTATACAACGATAAAGGGCCACCGTATCATAAAGAGCGAAAAAACTGAAAAACCGAACAGCTAAAAAACTGAATTACATTTCAAATGTGTCTGCTACAAGAGTTTTATGCATAATATGAGGAAATGCAACTAACTGACGGACGGGCTTAAAACAATACTAGAAAACTAAAGTATTTCAAACATAATGGCTACAACAACTACGAAACGGTTTTCGGACTTGAGCGCGTGCCGCTTACATAACCCACACATACACACAGACAAGCGCAAAATGTTTATCAACATTTGCAGGCGTTTTAATGAGCAACTAAATTGAAACTGTAATTGAAATGCGGCGTCGACTTTGTTTGGTGCTGTCATGCAACAACGCGGCGTATGAGTAATCAACTCGCCTCTGCTATTTGTGAGGCAGCCAAGCGAGCTGTGTGTGTATGTGCGTGTGTGTGTGCGAGTCACAGCATATTTTTCATGGAATTTATTGCATTAGATTTCATGTGCCCGCAGAAGCTCAACTGATGTCTCAATAAGACACTTGATGCGGAATTAGATATCAAATATTTGTAGTTTAAATATAGTATTTTACAAAGCGTCTAACATATATAGACTATTAGATCGATACACTTACAGAATATAGATAGAGATAATATATATTCTATGAGTTACCACCGTATCTGTATTATATCAACATCAGTAATTATAACTCTTTCTATATATATATATATATATATATATGTTTATTTATATTTATATATATATATATATATATATATATATATATATATATATGTTTATTTATATTTATATATATATAAATATATCTAAATTAAAATCTGGCGATATCGTTTCCATGTTCCACTAATGGTCACTTATTTATTCTAGATCAAAACAATTTCTGCTGAAAGCTGATATTCGCAAAGTTTTTAGCACTTGTTCTGTTCTGTTATCTCGCGGCTGAGTGAGAGACACTTTGGCGATCCAAAAAATGGTGTTAATTTAATTAAGATGTAGCTAATAACTAATTTGCATAGCAAAACAATTTGGAGCGCTAAATGAAAATCGCCTAACTGAAAAAAAAGTCATATTCATTGCATCTGATGGATGAGCTTTCATTTCTGTGGCTGCGCTGTGCCCGTGCCCCCTACTAGGTATGTGCTTGCGTAATTAGCGCCCGTTAGGCACACGGCACAGAAAAAAAAGTGTAGCAAAAAGGGGCGGGCAGCACAGAGTCGGAGCCACAGCTGAAGTCCGAGTCGAAGCTGATTTTTAACACTCAGCAGCCGTCGAAATTTTTGAAAAGAAAGCAGACGAAATGTTTTCATACGTGCCGCCATTAGAAACACTTGACAAACATTGAGGCATCCATAGAAACAGAGATAGGGAGAGCAATGGAGAGACTACAGAAAAGCTAACAGATATATTATTATTATTATTACTACCCAGAGACAAGCGCAACGACAACAGACACAATTGATTTGGCATGCAGTCCGGGCGTCAAAAAAACTGGCATTAGCTGCTACTCTATATATATATATATATATATATATATATATGTATATTTATATATACGGAGCACTGATAATAATAGAAATTGAAATGGGTATTACCTGGTGTTTGGTCTTGGGTCTTGGGTCTTGAGTCTGGGTCGGAGCCACAAGGCACAAGTCGGTCGAAACAAACTCAACTGATTTCACTTTGCAACAAAACTTTCCAACACAACAAATTAATCAAATGATGACGGCGACGACGCAGAGTAGCGCAGCGCAGCGCTTACAGCTGATCTTCAAGTTCATCTCGCTGCTGTTGCTGTTGTCGGCAGCATTAACAACAACACAACATGCCGCCAACAACTTCCGCTACAACAAAAACAACAAAATACAACCAGCAAATTGGCAACATTGTTGCAAATCTCAGATCCATATGTGAGGAGCAACAACTATTTCCAGATTGCACAGTGGTTCAAAGTTCCATTAAATGAGTTCAAGAGCTAAATACTTTTGCCAGTGTGCAACAATAAAATAATTGACCAATCTTTTATTACTTAATTAATAATCAAGTGAAGATAAAACTTGCATAAAATAAAAACATAGTCAAATTATTGTATATATTCATACTAAATATATTTAAAAATGTTGAATATATTGTATATTAAAATTACACAAAAAAATAAATAATTTAGAATAAGTTTTATGCTAACCCCGACAAAGAAACTCAAATTAAGCTTTATTAACAAATAACTACAGACATATGTAATATGGATGATTTTTTCAGTATTTCGTAAGCAGTGTTACGTTTTCTTATTTTATTTTTATTTATTTGTTGTTTTTTTTTTTTTGTATTTTCTTGGACCACCAAGAGTCTTCTTCATGAATGTAGCCGTTGTGTGGTGTGCTCTACAACTGTGCCCTGTTTATTTACGATCTCTGGGCTGCTGCAGCGTGCCATTAAATCGTTTAAATGGCTTTCCTGGCACTTCATAATTTGCCGATCACAGCGCCAAATTGCAATTTGCCCAGCAGCAAAAATCTGCGTGTGGGCGTTGCCCAGCGCCCAGTTGCCAACATGTTGGCTAGATGTCCGGCTGCCCGGAGAGCTGCAGATGCGAGACGCCAGCTGCAGATGCGAGACGCCAGATACCAAAGCAGAAACGGAGAGCTTTTTTCCTTTTTTGTTGCATTTAATGCTAGCCAAATGCATTTGACCGCCAAACGACTTTAAATGCAACATTGGCAGCAACAACCACAACGGCGACGACTCCAACTGTGTCTGGCAATTAATTGTATATTATTTGCGCGTCGTTTATTTGCGGCAAATTAGCCAACTTGCAATTTTTCTTTAGCAGGAAATTATTGTTATTGCCAAGGCGATCGGCAATCGGCAATCGGCGACCGGCGATCGGCGATTCACGATCGGCAAAAGTAGCGACACAAATCGAAGCAACAACAGCTCAGCTTAACATATACATTTACTGCAGAGAAAGACGAAGGAAGGAGGGAGTGTGAGAGAGTGAGACTGTAGACTCGCAGTCTGATGAGTTTTGAAAGCGAAGTGACAAGTTGAAGTGCTGCTGATTTATAGTAACTATATAAGTTGCGTGCTTTAAGAAAATTTGATTTAGTTAAGCTGCAGCTCATTAATATACAAGCCTCTGTGCTATCAGTATAAATAATTTAAATGATATAAAAGCATATTGAATTGAATTAATCGTACAGATCATTAATAATAATGCAATTTATAGCTTTCTTAATGTGGTAATCTCTTTTATCTTGAAACATCGTTTGAGATTGTAAAATATCTAAAATCTTGTTGAGCTGAGAATTATTCAATATAATAGATATTATATCGAATGTATCTATAATAAATATTGAGTAAATAACTGACGTAATGATAAAAGATCTGATAGAATACGCTGCTAGACACATCTAAGGTCTTATTTATACTGTTTGCTTTAGCCTATTCTATCGTTTTGCAGAATATAATTAATTTATAAACTTCCAATAAAAAGTAACATAAACATCATAGACCATCAATCTAATGATGTCTTTCTGCATTTTACTATTACCCCCAGTTTTCAGTTTCATTTGCAATTACTTTCCATGTTAATTGAACATGGTCAGCATGAAGTGGACCAGATCAGACTAGACCAAACCTTCGGCTATTGGCAGGCCAAACGCTCCAATGCACACACTCACACATAGACAAGCGATGCGACGATGCGGAAATCAAAAGTGTGGCATGCAAAGCAAATAAACACAAAAAAAGAGGGCCCAAACAAATTGAAGCGAAAAGAGAGCAAAAGAAAGTTTTTCGAAGGGGCGTTTTGTCATTTGATTATCGATTGCGACTGTCTAAACATTTTCATTGCAGCCTTTATTTTCCATTCGGGGTGTTTGCACTTTCATTTTCAATTAACACAGCGCTGCGACAAGTGAGCAAAACAAAAAATAAACGAAAGACTTAGGCAACAAACTTGCCGGACAGTCGTTGCAATCAAATTTGTTGTTGTTGTTGTTGTTGCTGCTGCTGCTGCAGTTGTTGTGGAAATGCAAATGGAAATAAACACATCGACCAGTTGCCTGTTTTGAATGTTAAGGCCGCCATATCGCTGCCGCCTCACACCCTGCTAGAGCTAGAGCTCCTGCCTGTCTGACTGCTTCCGTAGGAAACGACCCAACAAATAGAAGCATGGGCTGAAAGGGGCTCCAAGCAATTACGCATCTCATACCCCAAAGAAACATAAAATCCAACTAGCCCTAGCTATTGCTTCCTTGTTTACATAATTATAATGATGGGCCTTTGGGGCAATGGACTCTGCTCTGGTGTCTTCTTAGCTAAGCGCCAATTAGAAGCAGAAATAGAAAATAGAATTCGTGCAAATTAGCGCAAAATTTTGCGTGACTTAATTAAAAACGATATTACATCATAGGAAAGTCGCGCTGTCATAAGATCACCAGCTTTTCTAACAATCTTCCTCTGCTTGCTCTTCTTCAGCTAGCTGTGCATGCTAGTGGAACTGCGAAATGGATTTATGTGCGCAGATGAATGTGAATGTTGACACGCCCGATGGGCGAGTAAGTGACTGAGTGCCTGAGTATGTGCTAGCTGTCTGGCTGGGTGGCGGGCTGGCGGGATGTCTTTATGATTCCTCAGCTCTTATATAACTTAATTAGCGATCGAAATAAAAATGCGGAAATGCTAAGAGGGAAGTCTTAGATGAACGACAAAAACTACTAGCTGAAGCGATTCTAGTGCACTGAGGCGCATAGCCGAAGCTCTCTGATTTGCAGTTGGTGTAGTCAAGACTTGTGCCACGTATTTACCAGATACTTTGTCTGCCCCAAATGTCTCTCTCGAAACTCAAGTATAACCAAAATATTGACAAATATTTTGTTTTAATTATTGTAATTAATATTTTTTTATTTATTTATTTAGCCTAATTGCATTTACATTTTTGCCATAGCCAAATAATTAATATAATTACATTTCGGCCAATGTCCGAATACAAAAGACTTAGGCAACAAACTTGAGCAGACAACAAATAAACAGCTTGGCAAATATTTGCACACAAATTAAATACAAGCTAGAAATATTTGTCTTTAATTGCATTATGGGCAACAATTAAAAAACAAAGCCAGACGTTGTTAGAGACACTAAAAACTTGGCCAAACCGCTTGGACCAGCCCCAAATAGTTGCTTGATCTTTTTTTTGGGCTTGCGAGTAGCCAATTTGCTGGCAATTGAAACGCATTTGAAATGATTAGAAATATAAAATAGAAATAAAAACCGAATTCGAACAAAAAACAACAGCTACAAACTAGTGAAACCAGTTACAGTTGGCATTTTTGTGTACCGAACTCAAGCTAAGGCTGCGCCTGCGGAGCTGAAGTGGAGTCATCTTGTGTGGCTTGGCTACAACTACTCAAGTTGAAGTTCGCACGGCACTTGCAAATGGCAGAGAAAAATAAAAAGCAGCAGAAAAAATAGAAATAAATAACATATATTGTATGGGTGGAAAATAGCTAAAGAAATGCAGCGACAACAACAACACCAGCAGCTGCCTGACTGAAAGTACTTTCTTTCTTAATAAGATGCGCAGTTCGCGGCTCATGGCTCGCGACTTGCGGCAGGCAAGATGCGTCGGCTGCTGTCACAGGCTGAACCCCAGCCTCTGCCTCAGTCTCTGTGCCAGCCTCAGCATCAGCATCGTGGCAGCCTCTGTTTGTGTCTTGGCCAAGTTAATTTGCTGCCTGCCTCGAACTTGCTCTAATGCATGCAACACAGCCGCATTGTCTGCCTGCCACCTCACGCTGCACCGATCGCAGCGTCAACAATTTTTTGCATTATCTCTCTCGCATGCGCTTCAACTGCTGCTGCTGGTAATGCTGTCTCGCTCACAGCAAATGACACAAAAGTGAGTTTTGGGAACTGGCAAAGTGGCACAAAGGTTGCCTGCCTGGCTGTCTGCCAGCCTGCCTGCCATGGCGACAGCCAAGCAGGTGTTGAAAATATGCCGCCGTCAGCAAAAATTTGTTAGGGTGTCGCTTCAGAGCTGTCGCAGCAACAGCAGCAGCAAAGTGCATCATCAGCAGCTAACGAGGATTTTAGGTTACTGGGCTACTCATAGAAGCAACAAAAGACGCTATGCTAAGTGAAAGAACTAAAGAGTGTTATTTATATGTATTACATTTAAATATATAAAATTGCTTATAACAGATCTTAATATATGAATCGTTACTAAACGTTGACTACCGCATTACAACTATTGAGAAACATTTATTTTCTACTTTTTGTTCTTCTACTTCGATTACTTTTCAAATAAAAAAAATTTCTTTAGCTTACTAATTCTTGAAGTAGTTATATTCCCATCCGTCAGTCTATCTATTTGTTCAACTATACATCCATATCTCAGACCTCATCCACACTCTTTATTTAAATATTTTTCCCAAAAATTCTACTTCAACTAAGTCTTAAAGTGCTTCTTCAACGGGTCTCTATTTGGCAAATTAACAAATATGTTAAATAAGCAGCTCTCAAATGCAACACGCCCACACAATTTGCCGGGGTTTTGCCTGTCACTTTGTCGCTCAGCGCCTCATTTGCATGGCATGGACACACAAGGGGGGGCAAAGACACAGCTAACGCCCACCACTATGTAAAGGTGTGTGTGTGTGTTAAATTGCTACTTAGTGCCAGAGCAAGAGCCCAAATGTATCCATCAGGCCGAGCTGAGCAGGCAGGCGAGTAAACAAAACATGAAAATTAAAATTAAAATTAATCAGCGAGCAAAAGACAAACAAACAACTTTATAGCTAAGCGCGTGGAATAGTTTTTTTCTTCAAGATTTCTGGCGTGGGCTACTAGCCAGTAAAAAATTATTTATTTGGCTGGCAGCGTGTGAAAAACAAATTTGTATTTTTTAATAAAATATGTGTGTAAACAATTAAGCGAATATAATGCTATAGAGAAGCCAAGTAAAGGTAGTTCCCGAGGGTAGCAGAGTCAAAGAACTTTCAGTTACTTTCAAATTAAAAGTCAGTTCTTCTTCTTCTTCGTTTTGGTCATTGTTCTAATGGCATTTCCGTTTTCATTAAAAAAAAAAACAAAAAAACTAGATACCCTTTCCCATTGCGTAATCGGCGCTATAAATGTCAACGTCTGTCCAGCTAAAGCCTCTTCAGCATTCGTTTTGGTTGGTATCTAATTCTGGTTCTGGTTTTGACTTTTTAAGCGCTAATTTGCTTAAGCTTTACGATCATCTTTTGTTTTTATACCAGATACACATTAAAAAGGCTGCATATGGAGATGGGTATATGGCTTTGTGTAAGAGATAGAAGCAGAAGCAGGCATACATGTTTGTTTTCTAAAAGACTTTGAACTATAATTATATATATAAGTATTTATTGTAATATATATAAATATATAAATAAGTAGAAAACTATGAATGCTTTCATAGAGAATATTTAAGTTTGTCAAATAAATTATTTTGATATTTCTATAGGCATTTGTTTAATTATTTTCAATTACTGAATGGCTTGCATTGCAGGGTAGCATCTAGTCAGGCAGCTTATCTTTTCTTGTGTTGGCACGCACGCGAGTCAATAAAATGAATTTGTATAGCAATTTATTTAATTCGCATTGCGTTCTCTTCGGCTTTGTTGTTGTTTTCCCTAATTACTTCGTTTCGTTTTCGGCGCTGTAATTATTTAAAATCGCTTTTAATGGTCACAGGCGTTAGAACCGAATACGAAATTTAACTTATTTAAGTATGGGAACTCCGAATAGATAAGTTAAAAATCATGCGAGATAGCGCAGTAATTGTCTAGCTAATGAAACTATTCGCTAATCGAATCGTTAATTCCTTTAAATGGGTAATCAAATTTTATGTGTACAAAACAAGCTTAAAACTAATTAAAACTTAAAGCTAATTAAAACCTATAATAAAAACAAGTGCCTTAGATTCTGACATTTAAAATAGATTTCGTTTGCTCAAGGTAGTTAACACCTGCTTCGCATGTAAATGAAAACAATTATACAATACGCTATACTCGCCATAACCATTTTACAATGGAGAGTATTACATATTAAATGTATATAAAATAAAAACAATTTCTGAAATATTAATAACATTTTTAATAGTAAACTTTTAACCTTAACCCGCATGCCAGGCTTTACAAAAACTTCATTAAGCTGGCTGCTGGGAAAAATGTTACTCTATAAGCCGCAAAGCCTCAGTTTTAATTAAAACAAATGCAATTTAGCCAGGTTTGCAAGCAATTTTGATAAACCGCTTTGATTTGGGCCAGAAAATAGACCACAGCCAAGGCGAGACGAACTAAAGCCACGAAGCAGAAGAAGAAGAAGCACTTTGAAAACATTTTCAACACCTTTTGTGGGCCTTTTTTGTGTGCCGTTAGGTGATGCGGAACTGTAACTGAAACTGCGCTTCAATTGTTATTATTATTAATTAGAAAAGAAATATTTGCTACCCGAAAACTAAAGGCCGAAAAACCAAACAAACATCGCCTGACGTTTATCTTAGCTGCTGCATCAACGGACCACGTCCAGCCATTTCGCTAGCTCCAGCTGCTGGCTGTGGGATTTTTGATTAGAACCTGGCCATGACATGCGAGTCGAGCCGAAACGGTGTCCGTGTCAGCAAATTAGAGAAAACTTTTGTTTGAACAGTAATTGGCAAAGCAAAATAAATAAATATCGACAAAAAAAACAGTCTAAAGCGTGTTTACAAATCTGTTGTCGAGCACACGCCCCCTCTAAAACAAGTTTCTACTTTTTTATTTCAGAATTTCTATGGCGAATTTACGTTTTAAATTTTAGCATTTGCATGGCAAAAAATAAAATTTTTTTATACTTTAATTCATAAACTGGAATATTTCAAAGCTAAAAATATTTTCGCTTTCATCAAACAAAAAAAAACCAGAAATTAATATTAAAACTAAGAACAGATTAAAATTAATAGCAACGAATTATGCAATCAACTAAAACTGAAATATAAAAATTATACTTAAAAATGAATAAGTAATAACTGAAGTCTAAAGAACTGGTAAGCGCCCCCAAGAGTCATAAATATATATATTTAAATATAGCTAAAAAAATTCCTTAAAATTTAATTAAATATCACTAGCAGCTGTGAGCTCAAAAGACACTTAAAAAAATTCAGATATATATTTACAAAACTTTCATTTCGGTGGCGGCCATTTGATATACGACTCGAAATTCTTGGCGAAAATGCGAAAGATTTGCGCGTTTTTAATTACAAAGACTCACGAAATGCAAAAAATAAAGAAGAAATACTAAAATATTGTATGCAAAATATGTTAATTAGCCAGACAAACACGCGGCAATTTATGGCTAGAGTCCGAAGGGAAATTGGGAAGCTTAGTGATGCTGTGCAAGCAGTAGAAGCGGTGATCGCCGACACTACGTGGGCAGCAAAAGTAAAAGCGGAATATTAACTCAAATTAGAATATCCACGCGAATCATTCAGTTAGTTAATGAACGTGTCATTTGGGGTCACGCAGAGCTGCTGCGAAAGTATTGAGTGATATAGGAATTAAGAGATTCCCTAATAGTCTGTTGGCTACATAAATGGATATCTTAAGTGAAGTCTTTGCTAATGGAGATATTTTTCTACTAGCTGGCTTAAAAGGTATGAGAACTGATATGATATAAAGAGTCACTATAAGTCCAGTTCATATTATTTAACTAAAATAAGCTAAAGCTAAAAATAAAAAGAAAATTAAATATAAATCACAATCTTCAAATACATTCCTAAGCCTGGCACAACTCTTTCGATACTGCTTAGATGTGAAATATAAGACTAGCTCAAGTCCCTGAACTATCAGTCAAGTTACAAAAATTACTTTATTTATTTATTTACAATATATTTACACATCTGTGAATACACAAAAAAAAATCGTATAATTATCAAGCACACACACACAGACTTCTACACATGCAAACAGATAAAGTATTTTAAGTTTGAATATTCAAATTGAAAAACTATTTTTATAATCTTTTGTTTTGATGTCTTTTTCAAGCAATCAAAGGGGCCTCAAGGCTACGCCAACTGGCACAGCAATGCGATTACCATTAAGAATCCCCATAAATTTGTCACTTAAGTTTGTAAACAAAGCCGCTAATTGCTCAAGCCATCCCCCACCCGTCTGGCACAGCTTCTTGTTCGGCTTGTGTCCAGTTTTGTGGCCATAATTGTTGACTATCTGGCCGAGAAAATGTGTTTTAAACAAAAAATAAATAACTATAGACGCAATAGGGGCAACAAAATGTGAGGTTCTTTAAAGATTTCTGAGTGGGGCTTGCGTATTTGCCAATCACTTTAAGCCATTTGATGAAAATGCCAAAAAGCTACGTTATTTTTTCAAGCTTAAGCTTGATGAACATGTTTTGACTCTTTTTTTCAGAGCGCTGATTGCTCATCAGCAACAACAAAGTTCTACTTCTGCGGCTTCTTCATAATTTTAATTAGGCACCTTATTTGCAACAGACAACAACAATAACTACAACAATCGAAGACTGACCAAGAGCAGTCGTCAGCATCAAACACGCTGAATCTTCCGCATTTGCTTTCAAATAAAAATTTATTGTTAATTTGCTTTTATTTTTGGCAAAAGCCAACAAAGAAAAAACGCACAAAATGCTATAGAGTAACCATTATGGCTGTCCAATGAGCAATTTTTGAGTGTCAATATTTGGTCAAAACTGAAACATAAGAGGAAGCTTAGATTGTAAACGCATGACTGAAGCAACGAACTTCTTTTACATAATAGCCGAGGCGAGCGAGCTAAGTATGCCTGCTAAAATTTTCTGTTGACATTACAGTCGCTGTGATTGTTGTTGCTGTTTTTGTCACATGCGCAAACAAATGACTTAAGCAACGAACTCGCGACTGGTCTCTGTGTAAACTGAGTGCAATATTTGGCCAGACACACAAAAATAATGAATCATTTGTTTCGTTTACCTCATTTGTTTGTGCATTGTATTATGACGCACACGCACACATACGCGCACAGAACTATGTGTGTGTGTGTGTATGTGTAACACATGACAATAGCAATTTCAATGTCAAAGTTGTAATTGCTTTTCACACAAAAAATACAAATACTAATTTTTGTCGATTTATTTCTTAAGTCTTCATTGTGTTTTGTTTCTCTTTTTCGCCTGAAGTGCACCCACATTTCAGTTTATAAATCATCGTTTAAACAATCGAAAACATTCAAATTTTTTGGCATAGTTTTATTTTTTGGCGAGGCACACAAACAATAAGACCTCTGCCACTTGAAAGTAATTAAGAGAATTGGCATTAAGCCATTATAATGTATACACTTGCAATGGGTATTATGACATTGAGATGATCTATATACCATATATATATAATGTGTATAAGCTGTGTCTATTTGTCAAACAATTTACAGCTATACTCGTAGTCTCAGTACATAGTCAGAGTCAGGAGTGATAGAATCTGAGCACATTCCATAAGATATTCAGAATTATTATTAAAATGATTCTTATGCACCCCTGTCATCATATCAATGAACACTCTTCCATGCTCAGATATGCGTGTCGTAAAATAATCTACAATCAAAGAGCATTTGAAGTTCATTCGTATGCTTTTGATCCAATTTGTGTTCGACCTCTTCGGCTTGGCGTCTTGTTTGTCTCGTGTGACGTCTGTTTTAACACCTTTTTCGGCAAGTCATGAGGCAAAAGAATAAATGCGGGCTCTACAGCACTTGCTACAGCTCATTCTAAGTGGAGTGGACCCGGCCATAATTGAGCTGTCAATGACATCAGAGGGCAAACGCGGATTCCAGCAAACAAAGAACCAGCCGGAAATGCAATGCAACGAAACAAAAAAAACTCTCACAGTGAAACTCACTCCCCCACTCCTTTCTCTCCCTGCCGCTCATATCGTATACTCTGTCGTTTAGGGTTTCCATGCGTCGGTCTGTCACACCACTTTTGTTACAATTTTCGTCAGGTTTTCGAGTACGTTTTTTCATTGTAATTATGCGAAAATGAAAACAAACACAATGTGGAACTCGTCAGTCCTCCAGCGATTCCCCGCTTACTGTTAGCCTCTGAGTCAGCGTCAGTTGGCTGTCTCGAGTGTCGACACCTGCGCACCCGTTTGGGTCACGGGCCAAAAATGTGAAGTCATATGTGAAGCGGGCTGAGGGGTGAGAAGGTGTTTATTCAGCCCTCGGTTCATAAGCCAAAAGGCCAGCAAATGTAATGAAATTTTTTGTTTTATGTTTGCGGCTTTGTGCGTCTGCATGTCATGGTAATTATGCATGAGCATGTGTGAGTGTGTGTGTGACATGCAAATTTGCTTTGTTTGTGTATGTGAAACGGATCGAATATGGGTTGACTGAATGCGCCAAGCCCAGCATGGGAATGCCAAGAAATTTTAAGGGTAACTTGCAGCCCTAATGGAAGCCTCAATAATATAGCAGAGTGGAAGTCTATAAAGACAACCATAATCTACTATCAGCTACAACCTATTATTCATATATATCTTAACTTTTAAAATATCACCTTTTAAAAAAATCCACAGGCCACGCCAACTGCTAAGCACTTAAATCAATTGCATAATTGAATTGATATCTTGCATAATTTCACCTGTTATGGAAATCAATTACAAATATTTACAAGAAATTTTATTAATTACACGCTCAAATATACACGATAAGCACTTAGTGAGTGCCGCACCCTCACATCAAAGAGCGGCAATAATCAAACACAAAATTAAGTAAGCTTTCGCACAAAACAATTTATGCATCTCGAACATTACAACGTACAACATACAATCGAAAGAGAAAAACAAATGCGAAATACTTTCATAGGTTTTTTGAAGCACCTAGCAATGGTAACGCCTACACCTCTGTCTATCCGCAGCCGCAGCCTCCATATGCAAACAAATTAGTGTCAGGCGCGAAAATAAACTTATGAAAAGCAAAAGTGTCTGAAAAAATATATATATGACACATAAGCGCGTAGCGTGAGAGGAGATGATGCAGGCAAAAAAAAGCCATCTCAATATAAATAAATTTGCGAACAAAATAAAAAACTTTTACTTTTCAAAGAAACATAAAACATTTTTGCGCATCATGCAATTTGATTTGCAGGCAATGCTCGTAACATACCAGATGTATATTTGAGTGCGTTTCTGTCAGCAACACCAGCGAACAGCGGCAACAACAATAGCGCCGCACGAGTGTGTTGAACTAATCAAGTTTGTTGCCTAAGTCATTTGATTGATTTTATTTTTGCGCATCAAAAATGCATTTACAGCGTTTTATGCTTGCATTTTGTGCTCCGTTTGGCTCGCGTGGGTGTTCGAATATAAGTAAAAGGCTTTTAAATAACATTAAAAACAATTTGAACATGAGCTGCTAAGCCTTATGCAATGGCCTAAACGACGCCGCCTACTTGGGCCAATAGATTGACTCAAATTGAAAGTACATTTTTGGCTTATTTGCATGCCGATGGCACAAGTGCGAGGAATTTGAATATGCCTTCAAATGCGAATATGGTGTAATTTACTTAAGTGGTTTAAGAGAAAGGATATTTTCTATAGAAAAAGTGTATTTTCTGAGACAGCCTTGGAACAGTCCAAGTAGTGCAGATCTAAGCTCGATATAAAGTGAGCTATCAATATAATATTTTCGAATTAAAAGTTTTACTAGAAAGCGGAACTTAAAATGTAATAAATGTATTTAAAATATATAGTTTGATGATTTCATCAATATTTATTTAGTTTAGTTTTTTTCTTATTTTCCAATTCCTCAATTGACCTCAATTTATATTAAATTTAAGTCAACCGCTCAGTGCGATATCTAAAATTTATGTTTAGTTTCTTTAAATTTACGGCCTCGATGCCCTTCAGTCTTTGACCACGCCCCCATAGTTTTGCATCACAATAAATGTTGCGCAGCAAATGCGCAGAGTCATAAAAATTATCCAAATGCGAAGCAAATTTCAAATTTCAAACACATTTCGGCAGCTCTTTGCGAATTGTAACAGAAACAACGACGACGAAGAAGCAGAAGAAAAGCCCCAAAACATGACTAAAAGGCAGCTGCAATAGGTAATAAAATGTGCGCAGAAATTGGCAAATTTTATGTGCGCAGCGAAAAAATTGCAATTTGTGCGTTTAATTTGGGGCCGCGCTCTACTGCGAACTGTTATGCAAAGTCAAAGAGCTTAACAGCGCTGTTAAAGGACGCTGTAAAGCGAGCATTGCTGTTACAGTTTTGAAGGCATTTTAATTGCAGCCCCCGCGGCCAAGTTAAATGACACATGCGCTTGGCCAAAACAGCCAGCGCTTAACTTGGCCGCGGTCACTTTGTTGCTGTTGTTGCTGCTGCCGCTGAAGACTTTCACTTTGCCGCACTGAGATGAAATGGCTATTGACTCTTTTTGGCCAAAAATAAAACTGAACCAATTAACCCATTAGCGTACGCTTTGAAATAGCTCGACAAAAAAAATACAACAAAAATCTAATGGAAAACCAGAGCACAACAATTTACCAAAATTTTACTAGAAATTTTTTGGATTACCGAGCAAAAAACTTAAGTTACATATTAAAAATAAATAAAATCATTATTATTAAATCAGAAATTTTAAAAACTAAAGTTGCTTAGGAATTAAATGTAATTTTTAAAAAGTTAAATTCCATATTAAGAGAAACTCTAAAACTTTATTATTTAGCTACTTAAGACTTTAACATTTTACGAAAACCAAAATATATTCGATTTTTTCAAGATTAAATTTTAAAAATACTTTTAAGTGAAATTCGACTAGTTCGTCGTACAAAAGCTTCTTCTTTAAAATAAATATAAATGTTATTTAAAAAAAATAACATAAATTAAAAGAATAGGTTATAAACAAATAAATGCATCTACATACTTGTTGTTAATATTATTGAAAATCCTCAGATCTTTAGTCTCAGACTCAAATATTAGCCTACTTGTCTTTTAAAAATATAAAATATATTCATATTTAATGTAGAAGTTTCAAGCATTATGTTATAAAATACATTTATTAACACACATTCCTTTTTATGTTAGTTTTTTGAAGCCATGAAGACTCTCGAGAAATTTCTAAAACCAATTTAGATTTTTAATAGAGTTTTCCAGAAGGAAAATGTGACTCATAAATCCTTTAATAGATTTTATAAACTAGTCTAAATAAATTTATAAAAGTGTAAGTATAAATTTTAGTTTAAAAAAAAATAAAGTTTGTAAGCTTGCTTAAAATAAGGAACTCAAAGTACTCACCGTCTTGCCTGCCTGGGTATGGACTGCGTCCAGCACACGGGCGCCTTGTGTAATTGATGCATATTCCTTGACGATTTGTAGGTCAGATCCCCGCACTCGGTCTGCCACACCTGCAGATTGCCTTCGGCCGGATAGAAGGTGTAGAGACTGTGCGTAGCTGAAGCGATAACGGGCGATGCACCGCCGCTGCCTTCTACACTGACGCCGTCCACCCCGACACCCACCAGCGGCGATAGCGTGGCGCTCGAGATGGGCTGCACGAGCAACGCTGCCTGCCCAGCGGCGGCTGCTGCGGCAGCTGCTGCCGCTGAGCCTGCGCTCGATGCACTGCTCTTGTAGTTGAGCATGCGACTGTTGGCGCTGCCGCCACCGCCCACGCCCACGCTGCTGCTAGTGCAGCTGCTCACGTTGCCGTTGCCGTCGTGCTTCAGGATGAGGCTGCTCGGATCGTAGCCATGTCGTTGCCTTCCAATCGCGTCCACCGAATGCGAGCGCATGGCATGACGCGCAGGCGGTGTCACATGCATGCGGCGCCCCCGCCGATATCCAGCTGCAGCAGCGGCTGCGCCGCCGGCGCCGACGCTCAGGCCGCTGGTCAAGCGATGATTGTGAATGCTAGCGGCGGCGCTGGCAACCATTGGCTGACGTTGCTTTTGATATTGAAGGCGCTGTTGCTGCTGTTGCTGTTTAACCTGCAACTGCTGCTGCTGTTGCTGTTGCTGTTGTTGTTGCTGTTGTTGGTGTTGCTGCTGCTGCAATTGATCCTTGTAGTAATCGCGGCGCTGCAATTGCGGCGCGGCCAAGCTAAGTGCGCCGCGTTTCTCTGTCAGGTTGCTATTGTTGTTGCTACTGTTGTTGTTGTTGCTGTTGTTGCTGCTGGCACCGCCCGTTGCCGCTGAACTAAGCTGCGCCAGCTTGCTGGCATTGTTATTGCTGTTGCTGTTGTTGCTGTTATTTATTTGATGCTCTGAATCGGTTGAAACCCGATCCGGATCACTTTCAAAACCTTCATCAAGGGATCGAGTTGGACTCAGTATGGGCTTGGAGTGCTGCTCCAGTTTAGTAGACGCAGACATGTCCACTTGCCAAGTTAGTTGTGTGTGTATATATATGTATGTCGTGTGTGTTACACTTGGCAACACTTTGCTATAAAAAACTATGCACAATATTGCACTTGTTGCAGTTGCAGTTGCTTTTAATTTGCCATACACTTTACAAATATTACTTGTTTTTCTTTTCTTTTTTTTTCACTGCGAAAGTCGCGCCAAAGTTCGAAATTCGATATTAAATTTTGTTGTTTTTGTGTTTAAACATGCAGTTAGCTGCCGCTCACGTCTGTCTCGCACGAAAGTCGTTCACAAACTGTTCAGCGACAACGGCGCAAACTGTCGATGGCCAGCGACAGACGAAAGCTTCGCGCTCGGCACTTGTTACGAATCGGCATTATTGTTGCTGCACCTGCTGCGTTCATTCGTAGCGGCTCTCTTCACGCCGCTCGAAAAAACAGAGAGAGAGAGAGTGAGTGAGTGAGTGAGTGAGTGAGAGCACGCGCTGCCAACAGCTGTTGTCTGCTGTTACTGAGGTATTCGCGAAATTTCTGAGTACTGAGCGGCTAGCTGTGAAGGTTGACTACGCAGGCAACGGGACTGGTAGCAGGAACAGTTAACAGGGCATAGCTCACACTTTGACTTTTGGGTGCATTATGTTAATTGTTGCTGGCATTTTATAGCAGTGTGCCCTGTTGTAAAATATGATGAAATTAAAAATAAATATGAATAAGTTACGGAAATGTTAGGTATGTGGCATTTAAAATAGTTATAACAAAAGCAACCTTTTGCATTAATAGTTAAAACAGCTAAGCTTAGGAAATTACATTCACACATTGCACACAGAAAACACGGACATTTTCAACCGAACACCACTCCAACTTTTCGGGACACTACTGTGCTGAGCAGCTCAAGCCACTCTTGAAGCTCTCACTCTCCCACACATACACACGCACGCACACAGACAGTACAGCCCAGCTCATTCGCGCCATAAAATTTTTATCAATGAAAACATACGCTACAGCAACAACGACCGGCACAAAACAACCGCAAACAAACAGTTGAAAGCTCGTGCAATAGCTTAAGCCAAAGCTTTTAACACCTGCTGCATAGCTGCATTTTGACTAAGCCAGAGAGTATGAATGAGAGACTGAGAGAGTGACCAAATTTGGTGGCTGCCTACGCTGGCGCTCGAATTTATTGCTGTTGTTGTTGCTGCTGTCGCTGGGATTGCTGTTGTTTTCGACTTTTTTGTTAGTGCTTTCAGTGAACACTGCGCTTGCGGCCTATAGCAACAATAACAATGCAGTCGGCCATTGCAATTTGATGCCGTCAAGCAATCGATGTTGAAGTGGAATGCCCTTACTTTGATTGATTTCCGGGTGCTGCTACGTTGACGTTGACGGCAGCGTTGACAGCGGCAGCGGTTTCATTTTTCGCCAGCGAAAAAGAAAAAGTGACCGAGACAATGGAGAAATTGCAATTGGCAATAACAGCAGCAACAGCAGCTATCTGGCTGAGCGCGAGTAACGAGATTATGCCAAGGGGTCTGCAAAGAAGACTTGAATTATGAGAGCTTTCAAAACGAAGTTCAATATAAAAAGCTCATTTAATAATTGATAAAACTTGTTTTTAGAAATTTTAATTGAATTAATTTTTATTTTTTATATATGTCAATTCAATTTACGCCGTTTCTTGCAGTGTATCTCCAGCGGCGAACGGTTTTTTATGTTGTTTATGCTTCCTTGCTTGTTGCTCTTGCTTTCTTCTGTGGCGGCTTCCGATAACGATAATCATAACTATTGCTGATGCAGCTTTTGTTGTTGCTGCATGGATTTTCGCTTTTATTTAATGCACTTATTTAAAAGAAAATTTTAATAAAGTTGCCAACCTTTTATTTTTAATTTTGTTTTCTCTCATTCTCTGTTTTGGGATTATCGTTAACAGTTGTTGTTGCTGTTATAACAGCAATTTAATAATATAAATTTTATAGTTTGAACACCATAAAAATGTAGATCTTAATTGTGTTTTGGGGCTGTTGCTTGTTATAGGATTACGTGCCGGTATTTTGATTTTAACAGCATGCCCCACTAAATGCTGCTGCTGACCTGCAACGGGCAATTGGATCTAGCTGGACTTGGACCCTAATGCTTACCGTTATAGTTAGGCAACAATTCCAATTACAAACACCCCATAAAGTTCAGCTCACGCGTAATGCACTCAACACTCCATAAGAGAGCAGCAGATTACATTACCTACAGCCGCAGTGCGAGCAAGAGGCACAGTTCGGGCGAGTGCGCGAGTGAGCGAGCTAGAGACTGGAAGTTAGATGGTCCTATAATGCTTTATGATAGCTGTGGGTGTTTTATTGTTGTTGTTGTTGCCGCTGCTGCTGCTGTTGCTGCGATTCGTTTGCGGTTGGCGGCCCAAGTTCAACCGGGTTCAAGACTCAAGCGCAGCCACAAAACTTGTCTGTTAATGAGCGGGGCACACCACCACCAATAGCAACAACAACAACAACAGCACCAACAGAGAAACAGCAATAAATCAATCAAAGTGCAGTGAGACTAGTTCGGTGTTTTATCAAAGCAAAGTTCTTAAATTTTAAAAGCGCACTTAAATTACGTTTAACAACAGATCAAAGTAATTTAATTTAATATGCTTTCGATTTAAGTAGAAATAAGATTCGCTTCGAAATCATTTGTTTTCTTTAAGAGAGCACAAATGCTATCAGTATAAATTCAGAATAAATTGTTATTTCAATAAAGTATAAACAAATATTATTTTTTAAGATATTAAAGTAAATTGTAAGCTATATATCTTAAGATTTTTCTATTTAAATGAATAGTTATGCTAAAATTTTTAAATAAAAAATGAGAAAATTATAGACAAATTGATTCAACTAAATATTAAATTATAATCTATAAATATATATATAAATAAGTTTTTTTTTCAAATTAAATTAAATTCTTTCTTAGTCCATCCTTATATTATAAATAAATTCCAATTACATTTAGATTAATTTGGCAACTATGCTGAGAAGCATCTACTCAATTACCTTAGTAACCTTTATAGATCTATTATTACATAAGATTATTTTTATCCTTATTTTAGCTTCTCCAGCTCCAACAACTATGATGCAAGTCTGCGTCTATTTGAAATATTTTCCAGTTAGTAGGAGCTGCTGCCTCTGTTGTTGCTGTAACTGTTGCAACTACCATCATCTGTTCTGGTGGCTTGCTATGCATCATCCACAGGCAGCCATGCATCAATTGTTGGCAATAAACAACCGTCAAATGTTTACAGCCAGCGTAAAGCCCACAAAACTGTCTCAGACGTTTGTCAACATGGGCGGCAACAACAACGCCACGAGGCAGCAATTGGTTGCAAGGGGGCCGTGGCAGCACCAGTTTAATTACAACTCTACTAGTTATGACAGACGCGGCCAGCAACAACGAATGTCACATAATTTCCACAATTAAAGCATAAACTGAAGCAATGCAGCAGCTGCCGCTGCTGCCGGGCTGCAGATAAGGCTGAATTCGGGAGGCATGAGCTTGGAGTGACGGGGGAGAGGTTTGGGGCGGCACACACTTTGGCAACAGGTGCAACTGGCTATGGCTGCTTGGACCTGAGTCTCAGCTTTGTGGCACACGCATGCGTAAAACGGTTGTTTGTTGTTCTTGTTGTTGTTGCTGTTGTTGAAACGGCAGCAACATGCATGAAATTGTTTGCCTGGCGCAGACAAGAAACGCGCGACGAAAGACCCACAAGCCGGAGACATGTTCTGCCAGTTGCCCGTTGCACGTCGAACATTGCAACTTGCCCCTCGCCCATAGCATGCGACAACGATAACAGCTACACAACCAGCCAGCAACAAGGCGTGAATGCCGTAAGCCCCACTCAGTTGCACACAGCTCCCAAATGCACTCGCACAGTGCTTTGGTGCGCCATTAAAAGGAAAAGTGTAAAGGCCCAGCCCAAGGATGCGCAGATGCGTTACGCATTTCAATCGCCCTAAAGCAATTTAATTAAAAATCTGTTAAGCGACTTTGAAAATGGCGTTAACTGTGGCGTTCTGTTATTAACAGAGAAATGTTTTTCAAGCTTAGAGAATGACATTAACAGGGACATTCTGCTATTAACAGAGAAGTAAATAAACTGTGTTATGTTAATGTAAACCTTAATGTTGTTATGTTATATTAAGCAATGTTATATACTCATAGTATGAACTGTTAACATTTAATGTTATTTGATAGTGTTGATAGTGCTATAATCTTTTTACATATTTTGTAAAATTTCAATTACTTTTTTTTATATTAACGTTCAGCATATTTTGTATTATTTTTAGGAATTTTTACGAAAATGTTATAAATTTTATTATTAATTTTTAAAAGAAATAACCTAATAAAAACTGTATTTTATTTTGTTTTATATTCATACAGTGCTCATAACTCTCGCAACCAGTGTGCAAACGCATCTTGGAGGCTGTAACATCATTACCGTTTGGCCATGGGCCGCTTGCCATTGTAATTGATGTTGTATTAGAACATCATTTACGCAATTGCCACAGTTTGCAGTTGTTGTTGTTATTGATGTTGCTCTTGCTGTTGGATGCTGTTTGTGCTGTAATCTGGTAGCTGATTGTTGGAAGTTTGAGCTGATTTCCTTGCTGCCGTTTTCAAATTTATATCAACTAACGATCGTTCGATAAAATGGCAGAAAAAGAGCCAACGCAGTTATCAAATTGCCTACAAAGAAGAGCTTGGGTAAATGGCAATAGATTCTCGTGCAGTTATACTGTGGGCTGTTGTTGTCCCAAACAACCTTGCCGCAAGCATTAGACGCGAATGGGTATTGAGAGTAATGGTCCATAACGCCCAGGATGAACATGCATGGATACAGGTTGTGATCGCTTATAATACCCTGTAAAGAACATTGATTAGAGCTCAACTCTTCTAGCAAGCCATGTTTAAGAATAACATAATGTTGAGATAATGTTAAGTACCTGTGTGCCAGATGTGCTTGTACTGCTTAATAGAGTTTCATCTAATATTACTGTACTATATCTACACTTAAGTAAATATTCTAGATGCTTTTCAAATATTGACAAAAAAACTTTGGGAAATGATTGAAGCTGTGTTGGAGCTTTATGAAGTGATATATAGGAATTCAACTAAAGATCTACTTTCTATTAAGTCAGCACGCACCAGCAGCACATACTCTTGGCTAATCCACATAGTTCATTCTTTTCGATTTAGCGCTGCATTGCACACACAATTTGCCCCAGCGAATGTGGCCCAAACTGCAAATGGCTCGCCCAAAAAGGCGGCCCAAAAGACGAAACGCAATGCCGCCGCCGCCCAAGCAAAAGCGAACCAGCTTCCAAAAAGCAAAAACAAAAACAAAGCAAGGCACCGACACCGAATCAAACTGAGGCACAGTCGACACAGTGGGCATAGCGCCATCGCTGGCCATGATTGCCAAATCAAATAGCCCAAAACGCTGCGGCACGAAACGAGGCAACATTTTTTACGCTTAAATGGCAGATTGTTAAAATAACAGAGGCGGCAACGGCACGCAAAATTGAACAACGGCAACGACGGGAACCAGAAGGAACCACCAGCAGCACCACCAAACGGGCACCACCAACAGGTGCAAGCCAAGATTAACGCAAAATCAAAGCGGAAAAACTGACGTTGCAAGCTATGTGGCAGACGGCAGGCAGCAGCAGCAGCAGCGGCGGGCACCATGCCACCAAGTTGCAATATACTTCAAGCTAGAACATTTTCTTAACCCTTATGTGAAACGGGCCACAAAGAACTTGCTTAAATATTTACTAACTTTATGAATACGCAAAAAAATGGATGCTGGGAAAAAGAATTAAGATTAAAAGAAGTCTGAACTTAAGTAGAAAAGTTACTAATATTTTTCTTCTACTGTAATTGAGGTGATCTACACAGCAACAGTTATTTCATGAGCATATTTCTTGAAATTTAATTTAAATGTAATCTAAGAAAACATCATATACGAAGTTATATCTACAATTTCACTTGTTCAAATATATCAAGAACTTATATATAAAGCAAATTCATAAAGATTTGTTAACAGTTGCTTTCATACAAATTAAATCTTTTATATTGCGTAATTTTATTTAGATATTCCAAAGATTTTAAGCTTGAAGAACTCTACATTTGCAGAGCAGTTATTATCCTAACTAAAGTCAGCTAAGCTCATAAATATTCTTATGACTTTCTTCATATATGCCAGATACGAGGACCATTTTTAAGCACTGCCGCTCACTTAAAGGTTAAGCCTTAGCACATGCAAGTTGGGCTGGTCGCTTGGCGCAGTGGGCTTTGGCTGTGGCCGCACTTAGCTCAACTTTCCTCCCAGCTCGCAGTTGCAATTGCTACCGTCGCCTGTCTGAACAGCGCCACGGACTCGGCCAGCGCGCGCGCATCTCTTTTGACTATATCATTAGAAGCATCATTAGAATCACTTGGCAGCGCCAGTTCGGGCAACGCCTCGAGTGGATTTTGCAGCATAATTGTTGAACGACTCCATGCCGTTGGCCATTGCTGGCAGTTTGCGCACTTGTGTCTGCTCTGTCGATATTTGTTTGCTTTTCGCTTTACTTTTGCATGCCACTTGCTCTGCCCTCGCTGCCCCATACCTCCATACCCACGCTCATCTGCTGCATGGCCCTTTTGCTGGGCATTAAACTTTTGATTAGCGCTTCCAAGAAACCAACAAATTAGCCAACAGACTCAAACTCGAAGTGAGAGAGCTCTAACGTGCACAATGTGCTGCTTCTTCTTCTTCATTGTTGCTGACACTTCCGGCTTGAAGAAATTAATTTAATAGCCATTAAACAGATAATAGTTTGCTTTTTAATAACTTTTTTAATGCAAAACATTGAAATTGAAATGTTTGAACTAAATATTTCTAAAAAGCATATATTTATACATAAAAATATGAATACTAATAAACATACTGCTTACAAGAGTTTATTTCATTCAGCCTTCACAGATACAAATCATTCATATTTCTTAATTATGATGCGGTTTTTGTTTCTAATCTAAATCTGTCTTAAAATGCTATGGGAACAACGAGCCCCCAGCTCACGGCCCAAGCAAACATTACAACAACAACAACATCGCACATGGGAAACACAACAGCTGAGAGCGCTGCAGATGGGTGTGGGGCGCAGGCCTTGACTTTTATTTGCGGTATCTCGAGCATGAGCATTGCAACACGTAGCATTCATTTAGCGAAATGAGCTGCGCAATTGACATTCGCAATATGATGGGACGTTCTGTATTTAGTCAAGAGTTCTGTGGCTGTGGCTGTCTCTGCAGCAGAGTTCGTTTAGTGTTGTCTCATAAAAGCTATAGCATCTAAAGATAAGATATCCGTCAGCTTTCACATGGTCGCAAAACAAAAGACTTAGGACCCAAACTTGACAGTTCAGTTTATCAGCTGGGCGATAAGTGTTGCATGTCTGTCGCTTGGGTGCATTGACATCGGCAAGCAGCATTGCGTCTTCGTTTGCGGCTTATCAGCTGCAGTTGCCGCAGCCACAGCCGTAGTCGGCGCCAACGCATTTGGCCACATTTATTTCCTCATTACGAAAGCACGGCGCACAATTTCACCGAGCGCAACAACAAAAGACAGATTTAATGTTAATTACGTGATGCTGCAAGGAAGTCGCGACACACGCTGGCAATTTGCATTTATTTCTGAGTTTTCCTATATTTCCATTTTCTTTTTTCTTCGCTGTGCAGATTTGTGCTTTAACCACGAAAATTTCGTCTGTCATGTGGCGCGTCTCGTCGTGCAGAAGAAAGTGAAAAGCGTGGAAAGTCGACGTCGCCAATAACAACAACGGCAACGGCAACGGCAACAGCGTGGCAAAGGTGAAGATGCCAGCCTAGCGAGGCTAGCCGAGGCCGAGAGTTCAGGGGTTCACAGTGGTCAGCCAATTGTCAATCGCATATTTTATGGTCATCAAGCGACACCTGGAAATATTTGCAACTGTGCAACTAATTGCGCAAGTTTTGATGCGTCTATTGGACACACACAAGCACATGACTTCCTTAAGCCAAGTGATGAGCCACAGACAGACAACAGGTTGCAGTATCTTTTAAACATCGACTGAAATTTAATGTCAAATATAAATGAGGAAGCAAAGGATGAATAAAATGACGTTAAAGCTGAGAGAAATGTCGAATGATATAGGTTTAATTATGAATATTTCAAATTATATTCATCTTTATATAAAAGCTTAATGATTTAATATACTAGTATAAATTAATATAAGACTTAAATAATTTTTAAAATATTTAAATAAAACTACTCTAGACTAGACCTATAAGTCTAAACTTAACTAAATGAGTATACGATAGACTGATTCCATATATTAATAATAATCGCTGCTTAAGTCAAAGCCATTGGTAATGTAAATAAATATATGATTATTATATGATTATTAAGATTAAGACTAGTTTAATATATCAACCCATGATTTACGATATTTAAATACCAAAAAGAAAAGGCTGAGGGATTACCCTGAAAGAAACCATGAAGACACATTAGTAATCAAACTTAGGCATGATTCAAAGATAACATAAAGTTAATGAGAATATTTTGGAATTTATATAAACAAAATATAGTTAAAATAAAGTGAGACCTTGCAGGCTGAGACGATGGATTGATTAAAAGATACATGTGACGAGATGATTTGAAAATATTAATTAGGTACTGAAGCTTATACGAATTACGCATCAGGTGACCATAAAGGATGAGCCATTATTGAGGCGACTAAATATTTATCATGATAAGCCGACCAGGGCCCAACAGCCAGCAGGTCTCTCACCCAATCCCTATCCCTCTACCTCCCGCACTGGCTATTGGAATTTAGTGCTAATGCGTACAAGAAAGAGGCGTGGCAGCCAAAAATAACAAAGTGCTAATAATTTCGGCGCAACATTATGGCCAAGGGGCCTATCAATAAAACTCTGGGGCTAGTCGCGACTACCCAGCCCCCGAGGTAAGCCAAGCTTCGGCTTCGGCTTCAACTTCAGCTTTGGTTTTGGCTTTGGAGCTCTAAGCAATTTGCATTTAAATTTGGTTTTATTTTTCGCTTTTGTTTTTCAATGGTTTTCCTCTTTCGATATCATTTGAGGTTGCTGCACACAATTTGCCAGCCAAGTTGATTAGCTTTGTTCGTGGCATTTTTTGGCCGCTAGCTGTGGCCAAACATTGGCACATGTATCTGACAGATACACGCGCGTAATTAACTACTTTGTAGCTACAAAGATACACACATATCTCTTAGACATATGGGATATTATTGCCGCTGCTCTTATGCTCGAAGGCTGACAAATAAATCACATAAAGTGCGCCGCATTTGATGCCAAAAACTAATGCCAAATGATTTGTAACAATAAACACTCCATGGTGGGCCGAGCACATAAATAGTTATGTATATATAGCTATACATTTCTTATTCATCTATCTTTGGCATATATATGTTGACGTGCCACTTTGATGATGAACATTTGCTTCGATAATTACTCATAAATATCTGCTCGAAATTGTGTCAAGGATGAGCGGAAGTGCTGCCAAATATTTATTGTTGTTTTCGGTAGTTAAACAGGCTGCTTTTTATTTGGATTGATTGACTGATTGATTGATTGAGATTCATCCGATGTTGGCTTAATGGGCGTTTAATTGCAGCCAACACTCAAGAGCGTCTTTCACAATATTTAATCTATCAATTGTTTAAGTAAATGCCCAGAAGCAATTCCTCAATGGCCTGATCATAAAGCAAACAAATATGATAGTAAGATTCTGGGGGAATTGATTTTGATTGGCTTCAGCTCGTTCAGATCTATTCAAAATTGACATAATTACCAAAGTAATCGTTCAACATCTTCACATACTTCGTTTTTCCGCATGAATTTAAGATAATGAAAGTCCCCTATTGAAAATGAAAACGATGCGAAAAGCGACATTTGCACCAGAGCCAATCATTTGGCGCACAGTTTAGCAAGCACTGGTGCGCCCAGCAGGCATTGCTCGCAATTACCAGGTGAGGCAAAACACTATGAGACGAAGAGCTCCTTACCCCTGGAACGGCTTGGCCAGCTACCTTCAGCCAATTGCGGGGTAATTTGCAAACGCACAAAAGCGCAGGCCGCTGACGACCTTAATTAGCGGGCATAGCCAAGAAAGCGACTCGTAATAGGCAAACGCACATAGAATAGCACGTAGATGCCAGAACCAGAACCAGAACGGTATCCAAAGACCAAGGAAAGGGCTAGATGCCAGTTCTTAGAAACCAATTAAGGCGCCAGCACATTGCACACTGAGGCAAGCACTTGATGAAATAATTAATAGAGAAGCTCTGATTAGAAATTCCACAGAAGTTGGATAAGACAGACTTGAGTTTGATATATACAAAATATTTCAATTTGCTTGACAGAACTCAAAGCAAAACTCGTAACATCCAGAGCTCTTCATACTCAATTCTTAGAGAACTTTATAATTTCTTGGCTCTGCCTCTCTATTCATATTCCCGCCATGCCTGTCAGTTGCTCTCATTGATAGGTCATTTCTGATAGCATCTCAAGAATTTGCTACAGTTTTCGCATAGTCTTGCACCACTGTACATGGCACAATGTTTTGATGGGCGATGGCCAATGGAATGGACCGCAGTCCGCTGCAAGCCTCAATTGAGATATTATGAAATCGTTTTGGTCGCTGTCGGTGCGTGCGGTCGTCCGCTAATAGAGACGCGTCCTCCATCCTTCCTGTTGGCCAGCCAGACAGACTCCGACTACGCCGGCCAATCGCCAGCCAAGCCGTTTGCCTTGTTAATGATGTGCCGTGCGCGCATTTAAATAAAGTGCCGCCCATTATAATGAGCCGTGCGCGTTGTTAACGTCTTGTGTTGATATTATTCCAACTCATAAAGGAGCGGCCCCAAAGTCCCTATCACAATCGCTGCGGCCGCATCTAACGAGCGCCCCATAAAATGCGCCAAAGTTTGCACATCCACCAAAAGGAAAAGCAAAGGGTTCGCCAACTGCATAATTAAACTGCGGCAGTAAATATTTTTCGAAACAGGCAGCACACGCTGGGCCGCTGGGCCACTGGTATGCGATAATTATGAAATTCTTTTACTCTTTAAAATAAAAAAAAAAAATTTAAGAAAAAATTTAGTTTCTTTTATGTTGTCTGTTGTATGTTTGCTGCATGTGCGCTGTGGGGAAACTCTAAAATATTCTTTAAAGCAAAAATATACCAAAGTTGTCAAGCATTAAAGTTAATGAAAGAGTTAGAAAATGTTGAATTCATATCTAAGTTTGCTTCCAGTCTATATAAATTACTTTTAAGCATTGTAAAAGTTCGTCTTACTATGAAAATGCATCTGTTAGGCACTAGGAATATCTCTCACTCACTTTATCTCTCTCTCTCTCTCTGTCTCTATCCATCTTTCTACCTTCCCTCTCTCTATTGCTGCTCCAAAACTTTCGCCTTCTGTTCGGATAAACTTTAAATTTCAGGCATTAATTCGCGAACATTTGTCAACGAGTTTGCGCCGGAACTAGGTGCATAACTTACTACAGTGCCCCGGACCCCTATAAAACCTAATACTCCCCTCCTCCCCCCTCGTGCGCCCCTAATCAATTTGTAAAGCATTTTCCGTTGGCGCTGGCAAGCCAATTAATCAAACAACTGCCGACAAGTGGCAAAGGAAAAGCTTAAAAGCAGCAACAGTAACAAAATATAGCTCATGCTGCATGCAACGACGTCGACGTCGGCAACAAGGAGGCAAAAACAAAGCCAAATGCATCGCTGAAATTGTAGCAGGCGG
Organism: Drosophila hydei; assembly: GCF_003285905.1. NCBI lineage: Eukaryota > Metazoa > Arthropoda > Insecta > Diptera > Drosophilidae > Drosophila > Drosophila hydei. The sequence continues at coordinate 1,635,043 of NW_022045657.1, forward strand.
CAGATAGGCAAAATTTTGGAATTTATATCATCAATTGGACGCGAAGCTGTTAAGATAGATACAAAAATATGCGCAGCATGGCGAGCGTGCAACATGTGGCGAATGGGCTTGCAACATTGTTGCATTTGGTGCCCTGCACTAATGACATTTGCCATAGGCCCATGGCCATGCGAAATGATAAGCAATAATTGAAAAGATTGCAGACCATTTCAAATGCGGCAAATGGACCAAATGAGGCGTTGCAGATCATTGTGTATGTGTGTGTGTGTGTGTGAAGTGTGTGAAGTGTCTAGCAAAAGGAAGCAGCCGATCGGAATCACAGCCATAATTAGGCCTTAGCACTCTGGGCTGTGGCCAAGTTTATGCCAATTGCTAGGCATTTGTCAAGCGATTTGAGGCCGATGACCACACAGGCAGACAGGCATTCAGGCCAGTCGCTCTCAAACTGTGGCCAAACTGTAGACTCATCCCCACCGCTCATTAAGGCTAAGGCATGAAAATCTCCCTGTGTATATGTGTGTACAACAGCTTTTCAGCTTTCGTTGCGACAAAACATGGCTTGCAGTTTTTGCCTTAATTGTTTCTATTGCAAAACTTTCTTTCTTACTGAATTTTCACATTGTGAAAATGCGCGGAAAACTGTTTAATAATTGTTTAACCGCGAACGATGAGCATGAAATCCCTTTTTCCAAACGGGGTTTATAGCTTACAGCTTTCACTTGTAAGTGTTTCATAGCAAAAAGCTCTTGTCAGAAGCGCTCAAGCAATATAACAGCTCTGGTATCTACAGATATCCTCTAATTGTATAACAGTTTTTATCAATGGAATTATTTGTAAATACAATTAATGTTGACCAAATGGAAACCCAAATCTGATTAACGACACCCACCAGACACAGTGACAGCTCGTTAATAATTCAATAAATACATTTATCAATCAATAGATTTTCCAGCTATCGCACAATTTTCCCGCTGCCCACTTCCGATCTTTCGTTTTTCACTTGAGCATATTGACTTGGGCACTTAGTTGTCTTAACTTTCGGTTTCAGCGAAGTGTTGCGACTTTCTTCAAAAGTCGATCTCCAGATCTCCCTCGCACAATACCCTCTCGGCTCAACAGTCGCTCTCCGCATCTGCCGCTAATCAAATCAAAGCGTTGACAGAAGAACTTTCCACCTGAGTAAAAGTTGCGTGCAACTGGCCAAATGCATCGGCTTAAGTCCAACAACAACAGAGATCATAAGCCAGTTACATTTAGCTGTTAATGATCATTAAGTGCGTAAGCCAACAAAAAAAGAAGAAGAAGAAATAAATATAAGTCGAAACCAGACGCTGGAGTCGTATTCACTTTTTGGCTTGGTCAACTACTAGACATTTTGTCCTAATTACGCAGACAAACCGAGACAGGCTAAGACATACATAGGCACTGTATATATGTACAAAAGTATATTGAGAGGTGGCCTCACTGAGCGCTTCGTAGTTGCGCAGCGCAGCGCAGCTTCACTTTCCATTTAATCTCGTTTTCTTATTTTTGTTTTGTGTAGCTCCGACGCACAATTTGTCGCACGCTCCGCATGAAAAATCGAAAGCCGATTTTCATGTCAATATTTTGTTTAATAAACTGCGCCGCGTCTGCGCGATGCGGAAAATATGCAAATTACAGAGCCAAAGCTGACGTCGATGCTGGACGTCTGGCCGGGCCCCGGGGCGAACGACTGCCAAGCCGTTGAGACCGTCCAGAAAGTGTGGCCCAGACCATGATGAAAGTTGTTCGCGTAGAATGCATTTCCAAAAGTGCAAGTGGTCCGGCCATCGATCGGACGGAACGCTCAATTGATGTAAGATCGTTATGGAACTGGGCGCTGATATCACAGCGTCTGCGATCGGTTTCACTCTTCATTACCGCCGCCAGCCAGCAAGCACATGCTGATTATCGCGGAATGCAGTCCGTTTAGACGAGAATGACACGTTGCCTGGGTGCACTGACATATGGAGGGGCGAAATATCTCAACGATCTCAAGCGGAAATCTACAATGCAAGTAGCAAAGCCCCCTCCAGAATGGAAATATATCAGTAGAGATGGTGTATAAAGCAGATGTAAGTAAAAACATTCAAATTTTGTGAAATAAAGATAAAGTGTTATGTAAGACTTGATATATACAGGGTAGAAAAAGAGAATGAGATAAGAAAGGAGTATAGAAGTGGATTAGAAGGGAATCTCTAATATTATATAAAGTATGCCTTGAGCAATAGGACTAGCTCACAAGTAACTTTCTTATATAAAATATATACAGTTAGTTAATTAGATTGCTATTATATATACATTCGTCTATCAGGAGCTATCACCTGCTTCATACAGTTTACATTTAAAATTACCTATCAAAATTTAACTATTTCTTTCTTCAAGATGTCTTAGAGGCTGCTTAGGCATAATCAGTTACGACTCAATTCCTTTTATGATTAAAATCATAATGAAGAATGTAATTGGATCGTAATTGAATCTGCATAAGCTGACTGAACTCTTTAAGACTTCATTGTGTGCTTAAACGGCAGCTATATGTAGAGTGCAGCACATAGCCCAGATATGACAGTCTGTTGTTGAGATACGTGCCACAATTTGTGGTTAGTGTGCTGCACTTTCATTTGCATTGTGCGGCATGCCTAGAGGAGCATATCAAGTCCATCAATTGTCACAGGGCTTCCAGCCAAACAAAAGGCCCAATTGGGTTATTGCGGCACCTGTCTGCCAATCTCTCAAACTACTCCCGTTGACAGGCACTGTGTGGCCGAGTGCCAAGTCATATAAGCCTATAGGCTATATATATATATAGTATACAATGGCCAAGTGCCGTTAAGCCCAAGTTGAGCTAACAACTTAATGCCCAGATTGGGAATTTAGTTTGAGATGAGCTGCAGCAGCGCAGCAGGTAGCTAGATATCTACAGCTATTTTCTTTTGAAAAGCAAAATGAATTAACGCTACATTAATTTATTTAATAATATTTCATTGAAATTGAGCAATTTGAAAAGAACCAACCAAGTGCCAAGAGAGTGAGTTGAGAGCCCGCTGCCAGTCGACAGTTGCCAGTTGCCAGTTGCAGCTACCGTCGGTGGCAGCATCACAGCTACTGCAATTATTTCTGCATTAGAAGTTCTTCCGAGTCGGCTGGCTAATGTCAGTTTAAGTGTTGGAATGAATACCAGAAAGATAGTCCGATAGTCGGTAAGTCAGCCAGGCAGTCGGCTGCAATGTGGGAAAATATCTTAAACAGCTCTCAGCTCAATTCAAACTGAACTCACATGGATCGTTGGATTCATGGCTATACGACTTACAGACATTAACAATGCATGAAATGCGCAACAAGTCCTTAACTGCATATAATATATGTATTTTGAGAGCAGGGGCCAGGCGGGGACTATATTAAATCAAATTAAAACAGTTGACTGCCCCAAAACGGGTGCCCACGCAGCTGCCGTTGCTCAATGAAGCCAAAAAAAGAAAACCAAAAATTTGCTGCGCAGTGTAAAGTGCTTCAACAATATTTACTGAGTGCCGGCCCAAAAATTGTTTTCAAATTTCAGACTCGATTGCGCTTCGCATGTATGGCAAATACATATTATATATTAAGCTGAAAAACAGAATCATGAAAATTAAAAAGGAAACATTAAACATTTTAAACGAAACAATTTAATGAATTTATTATAAATTCGTACAATATAAAAAACACTTTAGGCTTAAGTACAGATTTGATAAGTGATTTGAAAATAAATTAAATGACTCAGTGAGCCACAACTCGCTGATGAAGTGTTAGATGAAAGAGTGCAGGGTCTAGAAACTAAATCGAAACTTTACACAATTTAATCATCGTCCAAGATTTCGGTGATTTTGGCACTCTCGGCAAACACGTCCGGTATCTCTGCATCATCGGAACGTTCGATGATGCGATGTCGTTCTGCAGCTGACAAGCATTGGGTGGCCACCTCACGAGCCTTGGCACGCTCCTCGCCGGGCAGCTGGCTAAGGCCACTCAGCAGCTCCATAATATCGGTGTCGAATAATTTCTTAGCAATCTCAGAGCCCGCATTAATCATATTAAGTATGACAACAACGCCGCGATGCTGAACGGCTGGACTTGGATTAGCAATAAGAGTGTGCAATATATTCAACCAGCTGGAAATGTCCAGAATTTTGGAGCAGCACTTGTTGGAGACGGAGGTGAGCATGGCCAAAGCACCAGAGCACGCCATGGCCGTTTCCTCGTCCTCGTCCTCGCAGAGTAGTGCCAAAAACTTCACACGATCGTTCTCGCCCTCAAACATTTTCACCACATCCTCCGACATGATCAGATTGCAAAGACACTGAGCCGCCGCACGTGTGAGGTACAAGTGATCCTCCATCAAATAGAACTCAATCTTGGAGACGCCCTGCTCCTTGATGATGCGCTGACGCACACTCTCATTCATGCTGGCCAAATTGGTAAGCGCCATCAGTGACTCAAAGTTCTCTAGAGCCGTACAGTCCTGCGCCAATAGATTCAACAACGGCCGTATGACATCGAGCGAACGCTGACCGCTGAATGCCACCTCCGGGTTAATGGTAATGCCGATACGAGCAAGCGCTTGGCTAGCATGCCGTTTTCCCTTTTCGGTACCCTCCAAAGCCATTCGAAGCAGCGCCTTAACACCACCATCCTGAACCACCTTGCCGCGTAGCTCCTGCAAACCGCAGACGGCATTAAGCACACGTGCAATAAGTTCCTGGGAGTTGTGACTCTCCGTCTTGGACAAAGCGCAAAGCGCCGTGGTAATGCCCTCATTGGCCAGGACAGTTATACGTTTGTTCACGAAATCCACATCGTCCAACTCGTGCTCCTCCGGTATATGATGTTTGGCAAACTTGGCCAGCTCAATCATTTCGGGGACCAGCTCCTGTTTTTCATATGCATTGCACAGATTCACAAAGGTAGTGACGACACCGTATAAACACGACTGATCGCCAGCACGCGCTAAATCCATGAGCGCATGTATGGAAGCATTGTCCTCGATAAGCTTCTCTTTGCACTCTGCATCAAGCGTCAGATAGGCTAAGCCATCGGCTGCCCAGCGGCGTATGTCCTTATCCTTGCCCGGCTTGATCAAAAACCGACGACAAGCCTCGGCAAGTTTTAGAGCGGCGCCATCGCCAAATGGTCTTATAGCTGCATCCTGACCACCATAGCTACCCAACTTGCACAAACCCACCAAGGCGCGCACACGTATTCCATCATTCTTGGAGTGATATAGACCTTTCAGGATTTCGACGCCCTGTTCACACAGAGCCTTGGCCTTGTCCTTCTTTGAGGAAGCCGCTATAAGACACTCGCAGGCCACGCGCTGCTGCAGCAAATCATCTGTCGTGGCCATGGCCAAGATCATTTGCAGAATGCCTACAAAACGGAATTTACCGGTAAATATATGAAAGAAAATCGTAAAAGTATTAATATACGTACCATCTCTGGCTACCACTTGATTACCCACGTCGAGTGGACCATTAAGAAGTGCTGTGATGGCCACAGTTACGCGCACCTTGGACTCCATGTCAGGCGAGAGCAGCTTATCCTTGACAAACTCATCAATTTGCTCCGTAAAACGTTGCTTGGCCTCATCGTAGTACATGTTCTCATAAATGCGGGCCAGACATACCGAAGCAATAGTACTCGAAGAGCCTGTTATATCCATAGCACTTTCATATTTGTAGTCCTGGAGCTCTGAGCACACCTCTAGCAGGCGGCACAGGCCACGTATCTCTACTAAACGCTCCGCCCATTGCAGCGCCGTGTAGTGGACATTGCGTGTGAGCAGCTCAATAACAGCATCACGCGCCTTGCCCGATATCGTGCGATCCGTGATGCTATAAACCAGGCACGTGAGCAGCGTATCAATTTCACGACTATGCTTTTCGCATAGTTCCTTGTTCGGCTTCGCATCGGGCTTGTTCTTCAGGCCAGACAGCGCATTAATGATGGTCTGTAGGCAAAACTGTGCAGTGCTCACGCAATCCTCATGCTTCTGGTCGAGCACGCGCATAAACCATGGTATACCTAGTTCGGTTAGAACGCCTTTAGTGCGCTCCACACTGTTCTCGCACAACGAGGCCACCACACGCACCATATTCAAATAGATCTGCTCGTCCTTCTCGACCTTTGCAAGAGTGGCTATCTTTGGCACACACTGCTCCTTATACAACAAATCGGCGCCTGCGGGCTCTTTGGCCAAGACCACCAGATTATTCGCGCCCGAGCGTCGCTTTTCAATGGGTACTGTAATGTCAAAAGCAAGCTCCATCATTTGCTTCACCTTAGTTGAAGTTTTGGCATTGCGCGCCATATTCTCTTGTACAATCAGATGCAAGCGCTGCAACATGGGCTGCACAGATTTGTTGCCTGGATCAGCTTTGAATAGCGCCGTAGCATCCTTATAGGCTTCCTCGGATTTGTTCAATGCTTCATAGGCCTGAGCGCGACGAAATAAGGCTTTGGGATCGTTGGGTGCCAGGCGTAGCGACTCTGTGCAATCTTCTATGGCCTCTGTGTATTTCTCTAGCTTTAAATAGGCAGCAGCACGGTTCTTATAGAATACGGACAACTCCTTGTGTTTATCGCCAAGCTTAATGGCAGCGCTGTATTCTTGCACTGCATCCGACCATTTGGACGCCTTGAAGGCTTCATTACCTTTATCCTTATGACTAATAGCGTCAGCGCCAGCGCTATTGGCGGCGTTGGCAGCAACGGTGTCTTCAGTGGTCATGATTATACAATTGTTCTAAATGAAAAACCTTTATTTTAGTTGCGAGTAGTACAAATGCTTCACTTGCGATGCGAGTGACTCACGATTTTTGGCTGTTTTGTGCTTCTTTTCTACCGTTTGGCTTTAAATCAATTGCTGCAGAAACTTCTCGATCGCACACACACACACAATCACACACATGCAAACGTGAAAAACAAGCACGCTGTGCTCAAATTTTCAAGCAATCGCTGGTATGTTCTATATATAAATAACGTCAAAAAAGAAAAACCAAAAAAAAAAAAAACGAACTTGCGGTCACAACAATTTTCAAATTGCCATTCAGCTGTTGTCGGAGTCAAAACAGCTGATCGCATCACTTTATCGTTAATCGATTGGTGTGTTTTCAAGTTCAGGTGCAGCTGTTTATTTGTTTGGCTCGCCAACAGAATGTGATATAACAAATAACAAGCTTTATTGTGCACTTAGGAAATTCTACGAGCAATGTTGCAGAATGGTCAGCTACTCAGCCGACTTCTAGCTCGATGTCTACATACAACAAACGCCCAATGGCAACTGAGCCACTACGAGGCATTGGGCATCGGTAAAAGCTCTACACAGACCGAAATAAAAGCAGCATATTATAAGCTGTCCATGCTCTACCATCCGGATCGCAACAAGGGCAGCGAAAGTGCTGCTAAGAAGTTTCGTGAGATCACCCAGGCCTACGAAGTGCTTGGCAATTATCGGTTGCGTCGTCTATATGACAAAGGAATTGTACATACAGCTGGTCCCCAGCACGCGCAGGATGTACGCGATGTGGGACAGGATTTAGAGTTCGAGGAGGATGATGCGCAAACTAAGTTCTATAAGTCACGCTTCAAGAAGTCGAAAGTTACTGATGCTGCGGGGCGCACGCCCATCTACGATTTTGATGAATGGAGTCGGGCTCACTATGGAAAAAACTTTGATAGACGTCAGGTGGCGCAGGCGAAACACGAACGTTTTGTCAAACAGAAGGAAACCAAAAGAATTTCTGTTGAAAACGATCTAGTTATGTTTGCATTTCTATTTGCAAGTATAGCTGTGTACCTGGTGTTTGTGGCAGAGAGCTCCTATGATAACCCAAAGAGTAGAGCAGAAGAACGTCACAAGCAAGATCAGAAAATGAGGTCAACTCCAATAGCAAAAACAACAGACAGTGAATAAAATAGTTAATAACGGTGTCTAGAATAATTTAAGAATGATTTAAATCTGTGTGAAATAAAAACACAAAGTTTATATTAAGACGTGTATTTAACAATACTCAGAAGCGCCCGCTGCGCTTACGTGCTGTGTACTTGGTGTCTGGACGCGTCTCGAGGCCTTGGCGACGTCGCCGCTCTTTCTTAGCCAGTATCCAGTCACGTGACTTTTTCGGCGCCTTGCCACGCGCATCACGACATGCATCGCGCTTCTTGATGTAGTTAATACGGCGCTCCTCCTCAGCCGATCCTGACAAAAAGATACAAATTAAAAAATAATTATTTAGTTTGAAGTTCAGACTTACCCAAGGCCTTCGGCAGTTCTGCTGCGCCTCCCGTCATCAGCACCAAATAGTATTTCTTGGCTTTGGCCGAGTTGGGATAGTCGACCACGAGGCCGCCATAGAAGCCCGCCTTCATCGCCTGCGCGGTGATCATTTCAATTTGGTCTGAATTCTCAGGATAAAACTGAAAGACAGCACGCGCTGTCCGCGTCAAGCAAGAGAACAATGTGGTAAAGAATTTTAACAGGCGCTTGTGTGGATTGTGATAGGATTTGTCCGCGTTGCAGAGCCATTGTAGCGCCGATATGGATATCGCTCCATCAAAAGTACCAGGTTTAAAAGGCATGCCCTCGCCCATATCACCCAAAATAACATCTCCGGCTACTTCACGCTCAACAGCAATATCCAGCATTGATTTTGATATGTCAATGCCGACCCATATATGATCGCAGTCCTCAAGCACGCTGCCTGAGAGGCCAGAGCCGCAACCAATATCCAAAATAAGCCGTGGTTCATCATCATCCGGTATTGCCAGTAGTTCAAGTGCACGCTCCGCCATTTCCACTTGGATTTCGATAATACGGGTACTAGTAAATATAAAAATAAACAAAGGGAATATTTATAAAGAAAGCATTGAAAACTTACTTTGTAGAATATTTTTTGGCCTCATCGTCGTTGTAGAACTGCACAACATAATAAATGGATATAAATATGATTTTTGATAATCGACTCACTTACGATCTCTGGCGGGGCCGAATGCTCTGGTCTGCGCGCCATCTTTTTTTCTGTGAAATAATTTAAGTGCAATAAAAATTAGAAATTATAAGTATTAAACAAATCCAAACATTACAACACGTGCAATCATTTGTTATCGATATCTATGCAATGAAACAGCTGTCCAAATGGAATAGGTCGTGTTTACTATCGCTTAGCTTACCAACGATTTTTGGGCTAGTTATCGATTTGACGCATACACAAACACAAATCAACGCGTAGTGGTATCTGCTTAAAATTCAGTGAAAATTGTATTTATTTATATAAATTAAAAGCATTAAACATGTGATAGTGGCAATTTAACTATACCAAAGATTCAGAATACTGTGAAACGGTAAGTGCCTTACGATTTACAAATTAATTGAGTGTTAAACAAACATTTGTGCATGCACTCAACGTGTGTGTTATTGAATGCGTGTGTGTATATGACAATGGGTGCTCCGCTGACAACACGACACGGCAGCGTTAATTATAGTTTTTTTTTTTTTGTCACTGCACTAATGTTAAGAAACGTTAAGCCGTTGAAAATTATCTGTGCTAATATTCCCTGCATAATTATATATAATTTGGTGTCAGCACGCCTAACCGTTATGTTTCGCCGGTTTATTGACTGCTATTGGCCTGTTTACCTTGTCCCAATATAAGTTGTTGTTTGTTGAGAAAGCGAAAACACAGCCTAGAACACAAAAGCAGCAACAAAAAAGGCGTGGGCCTCAACAGGTTTGTGTCGTGTTGCTCTCACCTGATGCTCTCTCGTTACCATACAACAGCTGCGATTGCTGTTGGCTCTGCTCTCGATTAACCTGATCGATAACCAATGCATATAAATTTATCAATTGCTCCTCAACCATGCAGTTCTACTCAAACTGCATTTTGATGTAATGCGTTCTTGCTGACTCGATTTGATTTGCCAAAAAATAAAAAATAAAAATAAAGAACACATATTCAGGTTTATATTTTTGCGGCTTATGAATATTTAAGTGCTGCCTTCGCCCATGTCCAAACTGGTTATGGTACACACTCCAAAATCTTTCACTCTTTCCAAGAACAAAGCGTGAGGACAACGGCGATTACCAAAAAAAAACACAATTTTGACGCAACACAAATGCGGTCGCTGGCCTCTGTTTAACAAGTTTGCCCAATAAAAAAGCTCAATAAAGTTCGCTATGAACGACTTAAAAATACCCTGCACGCGGTTAACATCCGCTACAAGAGTATTTAACAGCTGTCGCAGAAGGTTATGTAAGATAGTAAAAACATTTTTAATTTATCAAAATACATACTGAAATTGTCGAATCATGATTTTTAGTTTTCTAAAATTTTGAATACATTTTTCAAATATTGTTGAGTCATATTTCCCTGGTATGATTTTAATAGATATATTTCTATTTTAAATTGCTGAATAAATATTAAAAACCAAAGCTTTAAAATTCTTACAAATTTATGTGCTTTATTTATATACCAAATATACCATAATTTCAGAATTGTACTGAAAGTTAGCAAGCTTGTTTTGTTATTGCTTTTAATACAGGGTATTAGCAAAGTTTCAACTGAGCATCCAATTCGTAAAACCAGCTTGTCTCATGAAGATTCTTGCTGGCTGTCGTCTGCAAACTTTCAGTTACCAAACTGTCTCTCTGCCGCGCAAATCGCTCGAAAAACCCCGACTACAAATCCGAAAAACTAACAAAAAAAACTTTCGTAAAAATGCGCAGTTGCTTAAAGCGGATACATTTGTGGATGCTGCTGCTGTTTGGGCTGCTTTCGCCCGGCCAGCCTGCCAATCTGCTGAACAGCTATTTGCCCGCCTCCATGCAGGCCCTGGCCTACTACATTGATCTGCTCCAATACGAGCCGTTGTCCAGCACCACAGCGGAGCCACCATTCAGTGCCGATGGTCAACAGGAGTCGAGCACCTCGCCGCTGACTCCACCAGCGAGCTCCAGCTCTGGCTCAAAGCCAACAGTTGCACCTCCTAATGTTAATAGACCCAGCAGTACAACGCGTCGACCGACAGGTAGCACGGGCAGCACCACCGGCTGGTGGCAACCCCCAAGTTGGTGGGAGACACCACAGCGTACGACAACCACCGCACGACCGACAGCAACGCCAACCCCACCACATGGTCCGGCGCTCTATGCACCAAATGCAATGAAGCGTGTCTTGCCCACACCACTGGAAGGTCAAGCGCTGTTCGACGAGATCAATGATGATTCAGACTTTGATAGGTTGCCGCTGTCGTTGATCCGTGATATACAGACGGAGGCGCTACACGATGACTTTACCAACGATGTGGAATCGTTGGATAACTTTCTACGCCTCTATGATGATAATTATGGGCGTGCCGCTTTTGATTTTGAGTCGGCCATGGATCGGTGGAGCAGCACATCAACAGCGGGCAAAAAACGTGTGCCGCCCACTAAGCCCTATGTGGACTTTCTGCTCGTCTACGATTTGCTGAAACGAGACGCGAAGGCGGCGAATCTAAGCAAATATGAGGGCTACTCCGAGGAGTTGCTGCAGCAGCTATTCGAGCTCTCGAATGCATCGTCGTCACGGCAGTTGCACACACTGTTCCAACGTATGCTAGACCGTGGCGATATACAGCGCAGTGATGTGGTGGCTCGTGTACAGGGCATTCTAAAGGATCTGGGCAATCCGAATAGCGCCACGTCCAAGGCGCTCATCTATATACCCAGCATGCAGTTTTTGCCCTAGATCTAAAGTGTTTTGTCCATTTATCGAGCACTTAATAAATCGTAATTCATAAAATATTCATTTTAAATCGGGCATTTGACACATTGACACAGTTTTAGTAGCCCGCCCACTGTTTTCGATATGTTTGTTTGTGTGAGTTATCGATAACGAGTGGCCAATTTGTTGCACATATGGCGGCTATCAACAGCTGTGACATCAATAAAATCTACAAGCGCAAGAGAGCCACATATACGCTCTCTCTTATTTCTCTCTCCCTCTCTTTGTTTTCTTTTAATTTAGCATGCAGTCCACGACACGTCGTTGCCATGCTTAACGTGATTGAGAGGTAACGCATGAAATCTGATCTCATGACGTCACAAATGTTTAATGTTATGCCATAAAATGAAATGTTGGAACTATACAATTGAAAATATAATATATTTATACTGCAAATTCCATACAGGGCATACAATTAAAAAGCATCAAAACACTTCTCGCAATAACGCTCAAAATATCGCAACTCTCTCTTTAAATGTCTCTTTCCCTGAGTTGTAACGCTTAGGCGGTGTTGTGGTTGACGTTGACTTTGCGGCTCTCTGCTGCTGCTGCCTGCTTCCAGTTGCCGTTTGTATTTGGAGCGTGTAGCAAGTGCTGTTTCTCGCGTTGTTGGTTCCAATTAACTCACAGCGTATAGTGTAACATTTCTTTAATTATTGAGCAGCCAATTAGAAAGAACAAACTAACATTAAACTTAGTTAATAACTTTATAAAGGAAAATCAAATTAATATAATTGAATATAGCAGTTCTGTGTTAAATTATATTTGTGGCATGGAAAAAACTTATCGATTTGTGTGAAAGTTGCAAGCGGTGGCGGCACCGCTGCTCACAATAATTGGCAAAAAGAAAGTTTTTCCTTTGTAAATCAAAGTTGTAAATTGCACAATGGAAAACTTAAACTTTGCACGCACGCCGCAATTTCTGCGCAAAGTCATCAACGAGGCGCGCAGGTAAATAAAATTGCTCACAACACACAACAACAAAGAAAACCCACCACTACCAACAACAACAACAACAACCGTATCAGAGACAAAGCGACTGCCGCTTGTGGGCAACGAGTAACGGGATAAAATGGGGTGGCTGTGTCTGTGTGTGAGTGGGAAGATTGGCAATTGTCTGTGATGCAGTTCTATGTGGTTTTTGTTTTCCTTCTTAGTGTTTGCATTCTCCTGCTGCACCTTACAGGCTTTACTTGGTTACTTTTACGCTCGACGGACGCCAGCCACACGACCCCCAAACCATATTACAGTTGCAAGGCGTCTTATGTAACCCGAGCCTGGCGACGTCAATTGCTTTGATTTTTTCTTCTCATTATTTGGTATATGCAACATACTGGAACAAAAGCAGTCCTTAAACCATTAGCCCCATTGTATTGCAAGTTGCCATTGCCATAACCATTGCCCCACAACCGGTGCGCTCATAATTTTGTGCAGAACAAGACAAAGGGGTTACCGTTCTATGTCTTTGTTTTGGGCCGACACCCTCTTTATGTAGGATTTGGCTCCTCTTGACTTTTACTTTGTATGCGTGTGTGTGCGCCTATGTTGGATGTGGGCTACATACATGAACACATATTGTATGTATGTCAACAGTTGCTTTTTATCGCGCCCAAGGCGACAGAGCGCACTTATCATTGTATACATATACAGCTTCCCTTTATGGTTTTTGTATAATATAATGTTAGGCGAGACTCATCGCATTTATTTAGCTCTGGTGATGCATAAATTTATTCAATTGGACATAGTGCGAACAGTGTGACCTTCCTGCAAGATTTTACCTAACATAACAAATGGCAAACCCAAGGTCAATAACAGTAACTGCAATTTATCGATAAGTATCAAATGAGAATTGATCGCACATATGTCGAAATTTTTGAGTGGCTAATTGAATGAGAGTGGGCTGTGTATTTTAAATTTATCAAAGTTTTTATAGTTGATAGGAATGGAAATGTTTAAGGCAATAAGTTGGTTAAAAAACAAATATTAGCCTAACTGTGGCTGCTATGTTCAGCCTTAAATCACCATGATCTGTCAATCACAGTGACTCAGTCACAGTCACTAGTTTATTGATCAGCTCTTGTCGACAATTAGAAGAACCTACTTGAAATGAGATCAACGGCTGTTTATCATCATTCCCACGCCATATGTACACACTCATAATCACACATATGTATATGTATACTTTAATTAATTCGAAAAATTCCATTCGCATTGCAGATCATTTATAAACAGTGACGACACCACAGCTGGTAAGGCAACTGAGGACACAACGACGCCACGCGACGAAATGGAACTCGCCCACAGCTTGACTCTCAACGAGGAGGCAGTGAAACTGCTTCCGGAACATAAGCGTGCAGTTTTCGAGCTGGAATGGCTGCGTTATCTGGAGAAGTCGCTGCCGCATATGCCCAAACATGAGATCAAGGCGGGACAAAAGAAACTTGTGCAGCAGCTCTCGGAGCGCATTCAAGGGGCACCGGGTCCGCCTATGCGCAAGCTTATAGCCAGTGCATTGGCCACGCTCTTTTCCGTGGGCGACACCTTCATGCTCTTCGATACGGTCAATGCCTGCAATGATATACTGAAGAACAAGGATGACTCGCCCAGCTATTTACCCACAAAACTGTAAGTAATGCGTTCCGATCCAAATTCCAATCAGCTCACATTTTTTCCTCTTCTGCAGCGCCGCAATTTGCGTGCTGGGCTCCATGTATGAAAAACTGGGTCGCATGATGGGGCGAACGTACGAGGACACTGTCCAGATCCTCATACGAACGCTACGCAACGCTGAGTCGCAGGCACGCATCGAAATAATGCACACGCTTGAGAAGGTGAGTGCTGGCATGGGTACCGCCATTGCCAACGTGCACAAGGACATCTACAAAGCCGCCAAACATTGCCTGTTGGATCGCGTTATGGCCGTGCGCGTAGCAGCCTCTCGCTGTATACTCAAGATGATCTACAGCGCGCCGTTCCTGTACCAAACGGAACTGGAGAATCTTGGCACGTTGTGCTTTCGCGCATTTGATGGCAGCAACTATGAGGTACGCTGCGCCGTTGCCCAGTTGTTGGGCACACTGCTCGCCTACACGCAACAGCTGGCCGAGGCGGCGGGTAACAAGAAATCCGCTCAAGCTCAGGTGGTCATCGCATTGCAAGCGGCAAAAGGTGGCGCCTTACGATTGGTCTCATTGGACGAAGCGCTGGGCATACTCATGTCCGGATTTTTGCGTGGTGGCGCTTCATTCCTTAAAGGAACTGGTGAAATCATCAAGGGCAGCTCGGGCGTCAATCGTGAGGTGCGCGTTGGAGTAACCCATGCCTATGTGGTGTTCGTGCAGTTCATGGGCAGTGTTTGGCTGGAGCGCCAGTTGAGCACATTTCTAGCTCATGTGCTGGATCTGGTGGCAAATCCGAAGGCAGCTTGTTCGCATGTGGATGCAGTCTATTCCCGCAAGTGCATCAACTTCATATTGCGCTCTACCATTGGCAAGATGCTGGGCGAGAAGGCGCAAAGCGCCGCCTGCAAGGAGCTCATTCATCTGGTGGCCAAGCAAATGAACTCAATTGATTTTAATCCAGAGAATGCCAAGGACTCAAACCAGGAGACACTCTTCAGTCAGCATTTGCTAGTGTGTGCCCTGCAGGAGCTAAGCTCCCTGTTTATTGGACTAGGCACAACAGCACAGAATCTCCTGACAGATCAATCTCTGAATGCTATCGATGCAACGTGTGCGGTGCTTGTGCATCCATGTGCCGCGGCACGTTTGGCTGCTGCATGGTGCCTGCGCAGCTGTTGCATTGCAGTGCCCAGCCAGATTACGCCGCTTATCGATCGTTTCATTGACGCCATTGAACAGATGCGATCCTCGCCAGAGGCCATTGCCGGCTACAGCTGCGCCTTGGCGGCCATTTTGGGTAGCGCACGCCACTCCCCCTTGGGCATACCACACACCAAGGGCAAGGTGGTGTTCAATTGTGCCGAGGAGCTGCTGCGCTCCGCTTCCCAGAATAGCCGCATGTCGCTGCATCGCACCCAAGCTGGCTGGCTACTAATTGGCGCCATCATGACGCTCGGCTCGCCGGTGGTCAAAGGTCTTTTACCACGCATGCTGTTGCTTTGGCGCAACTCCTTTCCGCGCTCGAACAAGGAACTCGAATCGGAGAAGGCACGCGGTGATGCGTTCACCTGGCAGGTGACACTTGAGGGACGCGCCGGCGCCCTGTCAGTCATGCACAGTTTTCTGCTAAATTGCCCAGATCTGGTCAGTGAGGACATTACGCGGCGTTTGCTCACGCCCATCGAGAGCGCCCTCGCCATGCTGGTCAAGTAAGTCAAGGTGGTCTACCGTTTGCGTCAATTCTCATTGTTTTATTCGTCCTTCAGCCTGGCCACTGTCTTGAAGAGCTATGGAACCCAGCTGAAGGCGCCCGCTGCTATGGTACGTCTACGTCTCTTTGAAGCCTTGACACTTCTGCCGCCCACAGCTCTGGAAGCTTCCTATACGCATCTGCTACGCATGCTCGTGTCGGAGTTTACTTTGTCGGATAATGCTGCCAATACGACGAACTCTCTGCTGCGCACACTTTGCCATGGCGATGATTCCATCATTTTGGGCACTTGGCTACAGGAAACAAATCATCGCACCATCGAGGATCAGGTATGTGCCAAACTTGAGCGTTCCATTGAGCTGTGCCCTGGGTGGTTTCTCTTAGATCTGTAAGCGTATAACCGATACTATCTTCTACCTCTTTAACTATTCCCTCAATCTATATATGCATTATTGATAACGATTCAATTCGTTTAACCAGATGGAGCCCAATCGCAAAGTCGATGGCGAGCATGTAAGTGTTGTCCTCTGTGAACTCATATGAAAAGATTCAATTTCGTTGATGATTTTGGTTTGCATGATCAATAATTTGGTTCATTACATACGAGCGAATGGCTCTAACTTTCGATATTTGTTGCAAAAAATTAAGAGCTTAATGTTTTCTTATTTGTGATTCGCTATTGGTTCATTGTTGCACTTGTTAGGAATAAACTTATTCTTTGAGTTCAACGCAGTTAGCTGAGTTACTGCTGATAATTTCTACCTTTGACTCATTATAAAAAAAATCTATTTTACGATAAATCTCTCTCTCTCTTGCTTCTTACTCGTTACTTTTAAACATATTAGTTTCTTAGATTTCGATACAGAATTGAACAACAATTGAATTTACTAAGTATTTTCCTACTCTCGTCACGCAGCTTCAGCCGAATAGCGCCGCTGGGTCCGGTGCTTTGGAGCACGATCCTTGCTGTCTGTATCGTCCCAATTGGTCCGCCCAGCACAGCAGCAATGCCAGCTCCAATACGAGCTCTGCAAGCAATAACAACAACAGCAATATACAGTTGATCAACAAGGCGCAGCAATGTCCTGGTCCTTTGCCTCTGGGTGTGGCCGTCATTGATATGTCCGTCACCTTGTATGGCACTATATTCCCTAAGGTAGCGAACAAGCACCGCTTACAAATGCTCGACCATTTCGCCGAGTGTATCAAGCAGGCGAAGAGCAATCGTCAGGAGGCGGTTCAGATGAACATCTTCACGGCTCTGCTGTATGCGCTAAAACAACTGACTGACAGCAAGACGAGCCTTGGCCAAGAGGATGTCAAGAAAAGCGCCACCAGTCTGATTGTAGCTTCGTTGACCAGTTCCAATTCAACCATACGTTGCGCAGCTGGAGAAGCTCTGGGTCGCTTGGCCCAGGTTGTGGCCGATTCTCATTTCACCGCTGAGCTGGCACAGAACAGCTTCGACAAACTGAAGTCGGCGCGAGATGTGGTCACTCGCACAGGACACTCGCATGCCCTGGGCTGCCTGCATCGCTATGTTGGCGGCATGGGCAGCTCACAACATCTGAGCACCAGTGTCTCCATATTGCTCGCCTTGGGTCAGGACAGCGCGTCGCCTGTGGTACAAGTCTGGTCGCTCTATGCACTGGCACAGATTGCCGACTCCGGCGGTCCCATGTTTCGTGGCTATGTGGAGCCCACATTGACGCTCTCGCTGAAGCTGCTACTCAGCGTGCCGCATGCTCATGTGGATGTGCACCAGTGTGTAGGCCGAGTGGTCAACGCATTAATCACCACTGTGGGACCGGAACTCCAAGGCAACAACACGGCCGTGGTCGCAATGCGCAGTTCCTTCCTGTGCGCTGCAGCACTGCTGCAATCGCATGCAGATCCCTTGGTGCAAGCCGAAGCAATTGGCTGCCTGCAGCAACTGCATCTGTTTGCCTGCAAATCTTTGCAGCTGGATACGCTCGTACCGACCCTGGTCAAGATGCTGGCCAGTAATTATTTCATACTCCGAAAAGCCGCTGTCGCCTGTCTGCGTCAGCTGGCGCATCGCGAGGCGCGTGAGGTGTGCGAGCTGGCCCTAACCATTACACCGGAACAATGCCCGGATTTAGTTATTACGGAATATGGTCTGCCCGGACTACTCTTCTCGATGCTTGACACGGAAACGGATGCGGAAATGCTTAAGAACATACACGACACGTTGACTTCAATGCTACAAATGCTGGCTGCGGACAATCTAAGCAACTGGCTTAGTCTTTGCAAGAAGGTTCTCACTGTGGCCGTTGAGAGTGGTAGCTCTAATGAAGAACAAGCGGCGCTGACCGGCTCCACTGATGCCGGCAGCAAATCCGGCACAGGCGAGGCACAGCAAACGGACGACGACGATGACGAAGAGGAGGAGTATGCCGACGATGTTACCGAATATCGTGCCGAGGAAAATACCTCCACGCATCCAGCTGTGCAGCCACGTTGGCCCACTCGAGTCTTTGCCGCTCAATGTGTCCGTCGCATCATTGCCAGTTGTGAGGCAGCAAATGCCCTGCATTTTGATCTGCTGCAGGCCAAGGAACAACAGCTGATCAAGTCGCGTAGCGGCGATTATCTCATACTCCATTTGGCGGAGCTCATACGCATGTCCTTTATGGCCGCCACCTCAGATTCGGATCAACTGCGGCTAGAGGGCCTGCGCACTTTGCAGGAAATCATAGATCGATTTGCAAATGTGCCCGAGCCAGAATTTCCGGGCCATTTGCTGTTGGAGCAGTACCAAGCACAGGTGGGCGCTGCCCTACGTCCGGCTTTTGCGCCCGATACGCCATCCCATGTGACTGCTGCTGCATGTGAGGTTTGCTCCGCCTGGATTGGATCGGGTGTTGCACGCGACATTAGCGATTTGCGACGTGTGCATCAGCTGTTAGTCAGCTCGCTGAACAAGCTCTACACGAAGACAAACAGCACGCAGCTATACAACGAGTCGATGGCAACGCTGGAGAAGCTCAGTATACTCAAGGCCTGGGCGGAGGTGTACATTGTGGCCATGCTGGGCAATGGTAAAGCCCCCGCCTCGCTGCTAACCATCTCGCCAGCAGGCACAACCACAGAACTTGTCACGGGACTTGAACTGGATACGGATAACCGTGGTGAGAGTTTGCTTGGTCTGGTGCAACCGGAGCTGCATAATCTGTCCAATCATTGGCTGGCCGCCATGAAGGATCATGCGCTTTTGCTACTGCCCGTCGAGTTTCAATCGCAATTGCCGCGAGACGGTGGTTCCTTCTACACCACAGACACCATCAACTCGTCCAAGCCACACTACATGACCAGTTGGCCGCCCATTTTGTATGCAGCTGCGCTCTGGCTGCGTGACGAAGGCTTTGCCCGTCATCAGGATACACAAAGCCAGTCGGAGGCTACCGACGCAGCTGCGCCAGAGTCTAACAATAATCACATTACACACGGCTCTCTCTCAGCGGACCGCTTCCACATGATCTTTGGCATCTGCATGGAGGCACTGTGCAGCATGCGCAGCTCGGATAAGCCACGGAACATTGTCAGCTGCTTGCGTGCGCTGCATAGCATCTTCGATTCGGACTGGGCGCGCCGGCAGCTGATCAAGGATCGTGCCTTAACCATTGAACTATGCCATGTGCTGCATCGCCAGATACTCACACGCGACGAACTGCTCGTTCAGCTGCTGTGCGTAGAAATATTGAAGCAAACAATACAAGCAGCACGCGAGGATCTGCAACGAAGGCGCGACACTCAACAGCAGCAGCCCGCAGACAATGCCAATGAGAATCAGAATGAAAATGAGGATCTGCAGCTGGGCGAGGGCACCGTCATGCAGCCGGGCAGTTCACATGTCTATGCCGTCCTAGAGGTCTGTCTGTGTTTGTTCGTACGCCAAATACCTAGCCTCAATCCTAGCAAGCAAATCAATCTTCAGCTGGACTATGCGTATGCCAAGAATGCCTCCTTCTTCTCAGTGCTCGGCGACGACAATGGTCGCCTCGTGGCTAGCGGTCTGCAGTGCGTCGAGCAACTGCTAGAGCTGTGCACACCCAGTGGCGCTCTAACTGTACTGCCTACCATACTCTACATGACCACGAGCATCATGCGAGAGATAGCCAACAAGTCAGCCATCGATAGCAGCATTCTGGCTAACACCTGTGCCGTGCAGGCAGCACTGCAGTGTCTGCGCTCCGTCTGTGTCCATCGCTGGGCACATCAGGCAAGCACCCAAGAGGATTGGCAGCAGCTGTTGCAAAGCGCACTGGCCACCATTATAGATATGACCAAGACGGCGGGTGATAATGAAGAACGTAAAGTAGATGAGGTCACCATGTTGTTGGCCATTGCTGTATTCATACTGCACACGCCCGCCTCTGTGGTGGCTGCGCCCTCGCTGCAATATCCTTGCATTAATCATTTCCGGCAGTGTTTGCAGTCGGAGCATTTGTCTGTAAAATTGAAATGCATCGAGACGACGCGTTCCATTTTCACAAAAGCGGACCTAAAGACGGCCACGCCGTACATCCATGCGCTGGCACCTCGCATCATTGAATCGCTGTACTCCGAGTCCAGCAAGACGCCAGCCAGTGAACTGGAACTACAGGTGACCCTCGAAAGCATTGTGACCGTGGAGCAGCTCATAGAGCTTGCCGAGCCGCAGAATCGTAAGTAGAAGTCATTATATGGGTAAATAAAAGCTCAGGTCTGTTCCGAACTGATAGTAAGGTATATTTCTGTTAGGTTAAATGTTACTTTGACCAGCAGCTGTTAATAGTTAAACTAAAATACAGAAGGTTTTCTATACAAAATTAAATTAAACCTGAAGTTGATATAGGTTAGGTTGAATATTTCAGTATAACATTTTCAAAGGATAGCTGAAAATCAATATAGTATTAAAATCGTGTCACTCTAGAAATAAATAGCAAAAGAAAAATATATCATTATCGAAAGAGAAGCTCCCAACATTCGGAACAGACCTGTAGAAAGTGCAACTAGTGCGCTCCTCTACCCAATTACAGTACATTTGCAAATATTGTATAGCGCTGCCAATTGGCGCAGAGTTTGTAAGCGTCCTCAAATAGTACCGTTCGTTTATTATTATATTCTGCTCTTTCTCTACGTCTCTTCTCTTTTAATTGCTTCACTCATTATTCACACATAAACTAAAAAAAAAATCGTTAGGAAACTTGCTACAAGGTAAATAGCTGCGCCCATTCACTCGTTTCTTGTTTGCACTCTTAATGTTAAAGCACATCAATATGTATTCATTATAAATATATCTATGAACAGTTACAATTATATGTTAAATTTAAATATATGTATTAAAGTGTTGTAGTTATTAGCTGTAGCAGCAAATTTCCGTAATTGCGCTTTAAATGTCGTTACACACTGCATGCGATTACTGTTGTCGATATCGTTATCGATAGCACGCACAGATAACCGTTTACTCAACCCAAAAGCATTGTTAATTGTCCTTTGTGATTTTCACGAATGTTTCTTTAGACAAATAGTTTTTTGTACACTTCACAGACATACAAATGCTCACGCTGCTGGTGCCGGTGCTCATTGGCTACTTGGCCGAGGCAAGCAAGCTGCGTACGATGCCCAAATATCAGCGTCAACTGCATGAACAATCCCTCAACTGGCTGCTGAAGATCGGGCCCAAATATCCGCAAGAGTTCAAGGCGCTGATGGGTCAAAAGGCCGACCTACGACAAAAACTGGAGGCAGCCATACGTAACCAACAGCAGTCAATTAATCTCGCCCAGAAAGCCAATGAGGCGCAGCGCAACGGTTTGCTGGCCAAGCCGCAAAAGCCGACTATCAAGCTGAAAACGGACTTTAGCAACTTCCAATAACTAAAATGATCCCTCAAATGTTTACGTATATATATATATATATATATATGCCTATAATAGCGTGCGTTATTAGAACTTGCTTTTATTGCTATAAACGTAATAAGTACCTAAAGAACCTAAACTGCATAAATACGACGTATGTATCACATTTTTAAGGGCTACTCCCACATATGATAATCAGTTTTGTTGGGAATGCAACATATTGTTAGTTATTATATATATACAAATAAACACGATATAAGTTATATAACCTATTTAAATCCAAAATGAAATGAGTTAACTTTATTCGTAAGACAGTTCCTGCTTAACATTTGGCTCATCCTTAAACTCAGATTTAAAACTCTTCTGCGATTGTGCCATGCGGTCCAGTTCTTCGATTTGTCGGCGGGCTATTTTTTGAGCGTTCAGACTACTTACGTCTCTGGATGAGTCGTGCTTCTGACGGGATTGCTTCTGAAGCTGTGTGGATGTCGGCGGATCAGATTTCTTAGTCGCACCATAGCTTACAGCTGGTCGCGGCAGTGCCATTAAAGCCGAGGGAAGCTGTTCAAATGAAGGCGGTTCCAGCCGACTCAGCAGTGTGGTGGTATAGAAAAGAGTGCGTAATCGTTGCCGGAATAGCTGTACTGCTGCCTGCGATTCATCATAGCTTACGGCAGGTTTCAGTTCACTCGATATTTTCGCATGATTTCGACAATGCACTGACAAGATGCATATGGCACGAAAGCCCATCATTGTGGACCAATTGGGCGGCAGCAGCAATGGGGCCGCAGCTGATTCACTTGCCTCCATGGCGGGCAATTGACGCATCATCTTGCTGTAGCATCGATTTAACTGCTTGTTCAGTGCGATGCTCTGCACCAGTTGGGTAGCATTGGCTTGTGGCTTGTAGCGTAGCGCATTGGCCACCACATATAGATTACGTTCGTTGCATGGGAGCGGAATTGGTGCTGGCGGAGCATGAAGTTTCAGATTATAGGAATACTTGAAGTACTCGTAGATGTGCGAGTCAATGCCGCGCAATGGCATCAAACAATTGCCATTGATGGCCGTTTCAAACTTGGGTCTTTTTGGTTTCGGCTTGTGGGCGAGATCGATGACCAGTGAATCCGGGTCAGCTTGCCATTCCTGCAAGCGCTGAGCCCAATTCTCGGCGGTTACTGGAGCATTTTTAGTGATCTTCCGACGTGGAATGTCACTCACTGTCGCATCCGGATGCTGCTCAAGAAAACGCTTGATGACCAGGAAGCGTGTACGACAGCTGGTACGTGTGTGATTGCCCAAATGATTGGCACACCTCACCCACTGGGAGGTACCATGCTCGGTAACAAAACTCATTAGCTTTGTGTCATCATCCATGGACCAGGGATCGGTTTTATTCCGCTGTGCCAGCACATTGTTATATCGTGTGCGAAGCTGGGCCAGCGACCGATTGGGAAACAAATTACGCGGGAAACAATTGAATTTGCCATTGTACTCCTCAACGGCAGCGAACAGCATAAGATCCTCGCTGGGTGTAAAAGGAGCTGGAAATAATATGTATTAATACGTGAGAAGTCAAATAATCATGTTTGATATACCGTGACTGATGCTGGGATGTAGCACATACATATAGCGTCCAATTAATGTAGATCGTGATCTTCCCGGGAAATGTTCGACCACTTGCGACCAGTTGGTCAACCCATTCACCGTATTTCGCTGGACAATGGCGCATAAACGTTCATTATCCTCATGACTCCATCGCATCGTACTTGTCGGCTCCAAGTGAAAGCGCAATGTTGTCTGCATGCGCACAAAGCACTGATAGTCGGATCGCTGACTCACTGCTCCAGCTATGGCTTGCCAGTTTTGTAGCTTGTTGGCTTTAGCTGCGGCCAGCAAAGCTTTATCCTCCTCAGCTGTCCAGTCGTCGCGCCTTAACTGAGGCTGCAGGTACACCAGCCACATTGCCTCGCAGCTGTAGGACGAGTGACGATGCTCGAGATCCAGTGTGCTAATCTGATTCCAGTCAATGCTGAAATTATTGTCGGCATTAGCTAATAAACTGGCCACAGTTTGAACATGCAGATCGATGCCCTTGCGTTTGCGCTCATTGATATTGTTGGATGATTTATTCGCTGCTGCGGCCTGATACCTGGCATGATCCAACAACTGTTACCAGAAAGATAGGTCTTTAGTAACTTTTTCACCTGCTTTTATACGAACATACCTGCTGCTTAATTCCCATGACGACGTTCTTTTTGTCTAGCACTGTCCAGACGTGCTTAGAGCGCATATCGAAATCGGTGGGAAACATTTCGGTGCTGCAACGTCGTTCGTAGTCGTCATTGTTAGGACAGCTACGTCCGTCGACATCGCGAAAGTATAGATTGCCCTTAAAACGAAATGTTCCGCCGCGAAGTACTGCTCCGCTCTTGCTTACGCTTTCAGCGCCATCTTCTGTGACGATGTGAGAGCGTGGTTTCTGGCGGCGTACGAGTGTCTGCTCGTTGCGCTTGTAACGGCCGCGCACTGTCTCCAACAACTTTAATATACGTCTGCGCACCTGTTCCAGGCGCCGCTGAAGTTCTTGGTTCAATTGCAAGGCATTAGCATCGCTTGTCTCTGTGTTAGCTGCCAACAACGTAGTAATTTCCTGCAGCAGCTGTTGATGATCCAACTTAATGTTGTCCACATCACACATCGCACAAAACTAATATTCAATGCATGCATAAGCACAATTTCGTGAAAAAAAACCTCAGCAAGTTCGTATTCCATAAAGTAACGAAACGCATTGCGTTTGTCATCATTTAGGCACAAATCAAACGATTTATTTACTTATCGAACCTTGATACCTAGTAATTAAAAATTACGATTTCATATATCGACAAAATTCATTTGGTCTAACTAAGCTGAATTTAATTCAATTAAATTGAATCTTAAATTATATGATAATTAAACATTTAAAGCCATTTCATTTAAAAACCATTTCATTTAATTCGTTCCACATCCCACAAACGGTCTTCATCGATAGACGTAATCAGTGTGCACATATAATTTAGATGCGTTATATGAGTCAACACATAAGGTCTTATCGATTGCTGTTTGCATATAATCGGTATCGTTTGCAATAACAAAAGAGAACTAAGAGAAGGAAAAAACAACAAAAACACGGAAAGACACAAAAAAAGTGCGTCGCTATTAATTAATAGATAATTAATAAAATTCGCCGTGTATGCGCCTATGACGAATGTTGGCCAAATAATATGGATGATGTCCCCGTCAAAATAGTCGAACGCTATAAACCACCACCCCCAGTATACCAATTGCCCCCTACTATTGCGAACCGTTTGTCCCAATACAGGGTCAACTACTATGCGGAAGAGCAGGCATTCCACTATGACTACCAGCTGGAGCGAAGTGTACTCGGCAAGTGCCAGCAGTGGCGTCGCGTGCGTCACCAACAGCAACAGGCGCGTCACATGCGCCTGGAGCAACGAAAACAGGAGCGTCAGCGTGCGCTTGAGGCAAAACAAAAGGAAATGCTTGGGGCTGTTGAATATCCGAGTGCAGCTGAGTTGTCTTCCGATAGCGATGATGACGAGTTAGCTGTGGAGTCGCCAACAGCAACGACCTCAGCAGCAGCGGGAACAATAACAACGACTACGACGTCAATTAGCGCTGCTGAGTCACGTGAAAAACTCAAACCAAAGTCAATGAGCTCGTGCAATTTCAATAATATTCTGCAACCCACCATTCTGAGTGGCGCTGCAGCAGCAACACCCATTGTCACACACCATAAACGGAACAGTTCACTAAACTATGCAGATTTTGAATACAATATGAACTCGACACCATTCGATAATATAGAGATGAAGACGATTAACGATTTGGATATACTGGCACAGGTGCTGCACCAGACCCAATTGACGCAAAAACCACATCCATTAAACGAAGCAGAACATATAAGTGAGCCAGAGCCAGAGCCAGAGAATAAAAATGAACAGCAACAGACGCAGCCGGAACTGGAGCTGGCTGTCACAACTCTGGCGGAAACCAAAGCCACGCTAGATAGCGTTAATTTTCAAGTACACTGTGATGATGCCCAAGGCATTCCAGCCATGTACCCAACTCCCTTGTATAACACTCCTACACAGCAATCGCAACAGCAGCTCGTATATCCACACATGGTCTATAATCAGCATTATTACCCTCAGCAACAGCAGCAACAACTGTATCCCAATCAAAATTACTTGCAGCACAGCTATGTCAATGGATATGGCACACCTACTCAATTACCCCCACCGCTGCCACCACATAGTACGAATATGAGCGTGCTGTCACCGAACACCTCGGAAGCAGATATAAAATCGAGGAGCGTGCCTGATATATTACGAGAACTGACAACGGAGCTGCAGCAGGCAGAAAAACGTCGCGTCCGTCTGCACAGCCAAAATGAAAATGAACAGCAGGCATTGGCATTGACCCAGCCACAGCAGCAGCAACATCAACAGCAACTGTCCAGCAGCCAGCCGAACAATGCCAACATATTCCAGGAGCTGACTGTGCCGGCACAGAAACTAGCGCAGCGTATCAGCACCATGGGCTTTCCACTAGAGCGAGTGGCCAAGGTGGTCAGCTTGTGCGGCATCGATGACAAAAAGGTACGTTAGTATGTCCTATACAGTATATATCATGCTTTGTTGATTGATTGATTTACTGACTGAATATATTATTGTTTTCATCATGCCATACAGATAATCGAGCACCTCATTCCACTGGGCGAGCTAATAGATCTCGGATTTGAAGAAACAAAAATCTCGGCGGCTCTTTTGAAATTTAATAACAATAAGGACAAAGCATTAGACTATTTAATTAAGTAGTTCAATTCAATTAATTTGATGGTTGCCGCCCCGGTGCTCCAAGCAGCTTGATTTGCGGATACTAATACAAGCGCCCCACTATATACAAACGCAGTTTTCTGTTTATTTCTATGAGTAATTGAAGCTACCACAAAACATAATGCTAAATCGCTTAAGTGTACATAAATATATATATTATATATATACATATATATATATATATATATTATATATGTATGTATATATATATATATATATAATATATATAAATATATATATTATATATATGCTTTTACATATGCATATACTTTAGAGAACAGCAGAATAAATACAGCTGGTTAGCGCCACAGTTCAGTTCATACCCAACATTAGCAAATTTATGGCGTGCTCGACATTGCCGTCGGCCAGTGTCAAGTAATTAACATTTTGGGTGTGATTTATAAAACCCATGGCTGCCATGGTACGCAACTGATCGGTAAAGCGATGCCGGCGATAGCAGCGAGGCAGCACATCGCTGTCATCGCCAGCTACAGCATCATCCTCATCATCCTCTGGTTCGTCAACAACAGCGGCCGATTCACTAGCATCTGTTGCTACTGACTCAACGTCCATGTTTTCCACAGCTGGCGTCGGTTGCTGGTGCTGCAGCGATTGAAAAGCCCGTGCCAGCTCATTGCGCAACAGTTCTGATGAGATGGCAGCAGCACTACCAGCTGTAGTGCCAGCAGCAGCTGCGACCGTGCCGCTGGCAGCAGCCGATGTGCTGGTACGAGGTCGCTCATCGTTTAGAGCCTCATCTACATTGCGTTGAGCTATATTTGATAGCGAGTTAAAGGAGCTCATGTCGACGCGGGCCAAAGCATTAGCCAGCTGTTGGCGACTGATCTGTCGTATGTTAGCCAATTCGTCCCTCCGATTGGCTGCCAAATTGGCAGCTGCTGTACTGCTGCTACCGCCACTGCTGCTGCTGCCTGCACCCAAAGAATTCTCTTCTTCCGATGATGTTGTGGACTCTGAGGCAGCTTGCTCTTGAACTACGAAGTGAAAAGTCATAATCAGATACGAAGAAAGACAAAGAGCTGAAAGCAATTACACTGCGTGGCAGAACTATTACGCGCCAATTCCTTGCGTATGGTATCGACTATAAATGAAGCTGCGTCACAAATTAAAGGATAATCCCGCACCAGATTCTGCACCACCTCCGGCTCATGCAGCATATTGAATAGCACCGAGTCGCGAATCAGTGCCTGAGCACCCAAATTGCGGCGAAACTCAGGATACTCAGCCAGAATCTTTTGTAGTATGTTAAAACGAGATGTGACACTGATTTGCAAGTGCGAAGTCAGTGAAAATAGCTCCTGTATGTGCTTAGTATTGATCTCACTCGCAGCAGGCGGCTCGTATGGTGTATAACACTTCATTTTGCGAAAACAATGAACAATTGCGTTTGGTTTCATTGTGCTTGATAGTTTGGAATTGTCGCTGAGCACCTTGCCCAAGTAGCATATATCTGCATTGAAAAGCACACAATGAATTGGCATTATTGCTTATACTGAACGTACATATTATATTTAACTATATACACACCAAGTTCGTTGGCATCGAACTGCAGCTCCAGCTGTTCAGCAATGATCTTCTTCAAGTATGCCACATCCCTTTCCATATCAATATTGTGAACGGGATAAAAATCACTTAGTTTATTTTTAACATGGACACCAGCATATACTGTACTCGTAGTCATTTTGTTTTTTTTTTTTTTTAAGTTATTTGTATTCTGTATATTTCGTTTTTAAATTAATTTGCAACTGCGTCTCGTCGACTCGCAAAGTGCGTAGCGATTAACGATAACTGTATGCACTTAAATACATGCGAGGCAGTGTTGCTCTACTTGTTAATCATAATGATCGCCCAACTCGTAATCAACTGATTTCGAAAAAGATTTCAAATTTGGCTGAACATTTTTATTTTTTTTTTTTTTTTGAAATGGAAACTGTTGAAACGCAAACAGAAAAATCGCGATTGAGAAAGATCCACAAGAAAGCCGAAATACCTCAACAAATGCCTACCAAAATAATTGAAAGCGATGAATTAATACAGTCCTGTGAGTTTGAAATATTTGGTATTGTGCACGGTATGTATTGACAACGGACAAGAATGAAAAAAATCTATAAAATTAATCGTTCAATTGCAGATGTTTCTTTTCGGCATGTAAGAACTTGCTTAAATTTATTGTACTTGATATCACGTTTTAATCACGTTTAAGTAGTATACTTTAAGACGGGCTCAAAAGCTTAGCGTTCGAGGATGGTGCATGTACACCCAGAATAAAACAATCAAAGGGCTCATACAGGGGTATCCAAAAAACTTCGAGGCTATGTAAGTTGTCAGATATTAAATAAAAATATAAAAGTACGAGACACATCAAAATTAAATTTTAGGCGTATTTGGTTAATGTATACTGGTAGCCCGACTAGCCGTATTGACAAATGTGTGTTTGGTGAAATTGAGGAGCTGAAAAGCTTTTCCTACAACTCTTTTAGCATTCTTAACTATTCTCACTTCACTTAGCTAATTTTTGACATTAAAAATAAAGCCGGCTTTTCACATTGAACTGTGCTGTGTGACCGTTTCTTAATACTGGCAAAGAAGAAATTGTATGGTGACACTGATTCACCAAAGTGCAACGCTGCGTGGTATACAATCAAGTAAAACAAACGGCATTGCAGTTGAAATCGTTTCGCTCACCGTAGCCCGTGACCAAAAAATAAAAACAACTAATATATTGTAGAATATTCGGTATAGCTAACTGAAAATACGGTTAAATAAAGTGCGCATTGAAATAATGACTGCAGCACATGCGTGACCTGGTTGCCACTTTCAACACGCGTAAGACTTTCACTTTTTTGCAAAGAGACGATAAATGAAAAAAAACAACAACAATTACCAATTTACACACCATTTCTCGAAAAGAGCGCAACACCTTGGAGGAAAAAATGAAAAGCCAGGCGGGTAGACAACGGCATTGCGAGATACCTAACTGAAAACGTGACGATATAGATATTTTGTTAAAAATAGTACACAATAATAAACAAAAGAAATGCAACTGCAGTAGCAAGAGCGATAACAACAATAACACAACCATTGCATGGCTGTGTGAATAAGTAATTTGGCATGTATGTACATGCGTGCGTACGTGTGTGTAAGTCTGTACTTGTGTGCAAAGGGATAACAAATTAACCAAAAAGCAGACTGTCTATTTGTCTCTCTGTCTGTCTGCTTGTCCGAACGTGTGTGTGTTTGTATGTGTACGTACGTGGAGTACAGATTTAGGTCAATTTAAAATTGTCAGTGAAAACGAAAACTGCGTTGCATTTGTGCTATAAAAAAAAAAACAAGTATCGCAACATGGACAACAGAATACAAGCGACACAGCAGCAACAACAACAAGCATCGCGTAGCTCACAGCTCGTCGTTAATCTGGGAGGTCCAAATGCCACTAGCTCCACGGAAGCTAGCGCCCCACCTAGCACAGACATCGGTACGACTGGCGTCAGTAGTATCAACAGCAACATAACGAATATCAAACGCAACAGCAACAAAAATAAGAGCAACAATGGGCATCAACGCAGCCATAGTATCACAAACGCAGCGGCCACATCGTTTGTAAATCTCTTCGATGGATTCACTTCACGTGTGTCGACGGCTGTAAGTGTTGCCGGCAGCAGCACCACTAACAGCGCCATGGAACGGAGTCATAGTGCAGCCAGCACGCCCAGCTCAACGCACTCCGGAATCGGCGTGGGTGTGGGTGGCATTGGTGCCGGTTCGATAGCTAGTCTTACGAGCATGGGCTCGTTGGGTACCACAGCTAATGCATTTTACTCCTCAATAGGCAGCGCCCTCAATTCGCTCACATCACCAATAACAGCAGCCGCGGCGGCGGCGACAGCAACAACAACGGAGGTAGTGGTAGCCGCTGCATCGGCTATCACAAATCACTTAAGTTCACCTACCAGCGGCACACCGCCGCATGGTCTGGGCGTCAATGACGAGGACTGTGATGATAACGATGAGGAGGAGGATGAGGATGATGCTGTTGATAATGATGGACATATAGCCGCGCCGACGCCATCCAAATCATGGGCTGAGATCAGATGTGTTGTCCAAGACATTCGCAAGGATCTGTCCAATCTGTCAACGATGGTGCCCACCAATGTTCAGTTCCGTCATCTATCCGATGGCCGTGCCCGGTGCTATTTTCTCAGCACACCACCACATAACTGGGAAACGACG
The DNA here is from genome assembly GCF_003285905.1 of Drosophila hydei. Lineage (NCBI taxonomy): Eukaryota > Metazoa > Arthropoda > Insecta > Diptera > Drosophilidae > Drosophila > Drosophila hydei. Next base: position 1,666,207 of record NW_022045657.1, read on the forward strand.
CTGCTATTCACTGATATTAACCTGAGACAGCATGACGAACAGCAACTGCAGCAGATCGGGGGCGTTGACATTGAAACGGCCACTGCTGGTAGTCTAAGCGGCGCAACATCACCAACAATAAACCTGCCAACGTTTCATTTTGGTGCACATCCAAAACCCAGGTTTGAAATGATGTTTTCTTAACTGCTCGCAAATTTATAATGTTATGTTTTTCTTTAATAGATTGATTTGGCAGTCGCTGCTCCAACAGCCCATACCCAACAGCCACGTGGGAACCGGCATTGGTGGAAGTAGTGGCGCCTATCCATGTGCCAGAGAATTTCAATTGATGCAGGAGCGCAAGCGTTTGTCTACGTGGGGTATTACCTCGTATGAACTGCACAAACCTAGCGGCAAACTGGTCTTTCCTTGCTTGAATGATCTGTATCAATGTCTGGACACGGGATACAATGTGAGCCATGAATGTGCAACGTCTCTTTATTTAAATTGTAATTATTATTTTTTTTTTTTTGTTTTTTCATTTATTTTGGCAGTCTGGTTTACTGTTTCCCTCACAGCTGCGAACATGCCCGGAGTGGACCGCGTTGGATCCACAGATCTGTCCACAGAACTCCGATTTGATTGCTCATATCAGTGACTGTGATATTTGGGTAACGCACACACTAAGCGGCCATGAGAAGCGTTTAACGTACACAAGAAGTGGACGACACACGTTTGCGGATGATGCATTAAGTGCTGGAGTGCCATCATATGTGATGCAGGAGGAGTTTAGTCGCTATCAGGGCTATTGGTGGCAACCGCACTCGGACGATGGCATCTATCGCATTGTCTACGAGGAGGTAGATGAAACGGATGTGTCCGTTTACACATTCCCATCGTCGACGGCCGTGCCTGGCGAGGTGGATGAATATCGATTTCCACGTAGTGGCACACAAAATGCCAAATCTAAATTGAAGCTTGTACAATTTGTGCTCAATGAGGCGCTGCTAATTAGCGAGATTACCATCAAGGACTTGCCCTATTCAATGTCGGTGGTATTTCCCTGGCTGGAATACATTGTGCGTGTCGGCTGGACACCGGATGCCAATTAGTAAGCCATAGACCCTTTTAAATATCGGAAATTCAGTACTCATATTCTACTTTGAATTCACAGTGTTTGGATGCAGGGACTTAATCGCAAACAGCAGCGTTTAGACGTTATGTTAATACCGCTCGACAATTTCTGTGAATCGTACAGCAGTCAGGTGTCCACGCCGACAGATTCCATTGGAGATCATAGTTGGCGTAGTCCATATAATCGCACAATAACACCGCTGCAGGTCATATATACGGAACAATCAGAGAGCTGGATCAATGTGCATGATATGCTCTACTTTCTGGAAGTAGGTGATATGAGCGTCACCTACCTGTGGGCCTCTGAGGAGACGGGATTTAGACATTTGTATCTGGTCACCTCCAGTTTACTATTGAGTCATGCCAATGGCTGCCAAACGGATCCGTCTGCCGCCGCAGCTGCTGCTCAACATCCCAGTTTTGTTGAGGCAGCCGCTCTGCAACCACGCATCGTTAATAAGGTGGCCCTGACGAGCGGAGAATGGGAGGTGCTGGCACGTAATCTCTGGGTGGACAAAGCAAATCAATTGGTTTATTTTGTTGGACTGCGCGATACTCCATTGGAAAAACATCTATATGTAGTAAGTTTGCAGCGTCCAGAGCACATACGTCTGCTAACCGAGCCGGGCTATTCGTATCTGGTGGAGTTTGATGATGTAAGTAGTAGCCTCCTTTTAATGATTGACTGACTGACTTGGTCATTGTGCATATCCATGACAGCTATGTCAGTTGATGCTGCTCGTCTATTGTAACATCCAACGACTGCCCAGCTGCAAGGTTATGCGAGTGATGCAAACCTGCCAGAATGGCGGAGTCAATGGCATACAGATCTCGTTGGTTGGATTTTTGCATGAGGGCGGCAAACCGGAGCCACAATATTGCCCGCAAATATTTCGTCCGCAACTGCCGTCAGGCGATATCGTCTATGCCATGGTCTTTAAGCCGCACAGCTTTCAGCTGGGTGTTAAATATCCCACGGTGTTGAATGTCTACGGCGGACCTGAGGTGCAAACTGTTAACAATACATTTAAGGTAAGCAGCAATTATTAAACCAACTCCTCAAATAATCGGTATTATCGCAAACAGGGAAAACATCAGTTGCGCATGCATATGCTGGCCGCCCAAGGCTATTGTGTGATCTGCATTGATTCACGCGGTTCAAGGCATCGTGGCATACGCTTTGAGAGTCATATTCGGGGTCGTATGGGTCAGGTGGAGTTGACAGATCAGGTGGATGCGCTGCGCATACTCTCCGATCAATTGGGATACATTGATATGGAACGAGTTGCTATACATGGCTGGTCCTACGGTAGGGCTTTATCATAACTGCCAATATATACAGATATATGTATAAATTTTTTGTGCTTTCAGGTGGCTATTTGAGCTTGATGGGTCTAGTTCAGTATCCGGAAATATTCAAGGTGGCTATTGCGGGCGCCCCAGTTACGAATTGGGAATACTATGATACGGGCTATACGGAACGTTATATGGATATGCCAAAGTGCAATGAAGCGGGCTATACGGCGGGTTCGGTGCTCAACTACGTACATGCATTTCCCGATGAGTGAGTGTGGCGAATTGGTGCTGCTTCATGATGATATTTATGTACTCTCTCCCTTTACTTTCTTCAGGGAAAATCGACTGTTGCTCATTCATGGTTTGATCGATGAGAATGTGCATTTTAATCACACGTCACGACTGATCAGCGCTTTGAATAAGGCCAACAAGCCGTATGCATTGCATTTGTTTCCCGAGGAGCGGCATTCGTTACGCAATTTAGAATCGAATAAGAACTACGAAACGAAATTATTATCATTCTTACAAAACTTATGAGATTCGTAAAACGCATACACCCCATAAACCATCCTATACCAATCCAATTACATGCAATATCGTAATTGTTGTTGACTTTTATTATTTTTTTTGTTTAATCAAATTAAATATTTAAACATATTTGCAATATATTTCATTTACTGTTGCCCTGCCTCTGTTCAATACTTCTCTACTCTCATTCATTGTAAGTAATTTTAATGAACTATTTCTATAAATATTTGCATTATTATTTTTCTCATACTTTTACACACATACATTTTATATACTCTTAATTTACCATTAAATTGTGTTCTGTTGCAGCACAACTGTACATTTAAAAAGAAAAAAATCTAAGTCGTAAGTTTCTTGTTTTTGTTTTTTAATGCTCCACTACCCAATTATCCCATGCCGCACAAAACTATCCACAACTTGTAATGCTGATCCCCTCAAGCCATCAATTATTGATAGTTTCTATTTTAAAAATATATATCTAGAATTATATATCTCCTAATATTCGATAAACAACTTGCAATATATGTATATTTTAAATGAGTTCAGACAGAATGAAAACTAAAAAAAAAATTGAATATAATAAATCCTACATGTTTGGCCGAAACAAATCGCTTCAAACTTTTATTTATGCTTTTCATGTGAAGTATAATAATGTAAAACCATATTTAATATAATTCTATCTATAATTTGTTAAACAAATAAAAAATTCTTCATGAAAAACGAAATATTAAAGCGCAATCAATTTACGCTGACCCCAGGCAATTCAAAGAGAATTTGATTTTGGTTCTCAAAATAATAAATTATTGGTTTATTCTAAAATTTGTTGCTAACTTAAGAATACTTTAACAATTAGCTTTACTTATTGATGATACATCAACCAAAAATCTTAATCAGTCTGTTAAACTAAAAACTAATATCGAGTAGTGGAGCAATATAGCTATAGTTGGGAATGACTTTAGTCGACTTCCTCCACGGTGGGTCCTTTGTAGCCGGCACCACCAAAGCCGCCCGCCTGTTGGCCACAGTTGGCGTTGCTCTGTGGCTGGCCCTGCTGGTGCATCTTAGTCATAATGGGGGAACAGTGCTGTGTGAGCTCCTTCAGCTTGTACTCGAACTCCTCCTTGTCGGCTGTGGTGTTGGCGTCCAGCCACTTGACCGTCTCGTTGCACTTCTCGAGTACAGAGGATTTCTCGCTCTCGCTGAGCTTGTCAGGAGTGGCCTGTTCCACGGCCTGCTTGACGCCGAAGACGTAGCCCTCGAGGCTGTTGCGAGCCGAGATGCGTTGGCGCTGCTTCTCATCCTCGTCGGCGTACCGCTCGGCCTCGTTCACCATGCGATCGATCTCTGCCTGCGAGAGGCGGCCCTTGTCGTTATTGATGGTAATGTTCTTGGCTTTGCCGGTGCTCATCTCCTTGGCCGTCACATTCAGGATTCCATTGGCGTCCATGTCGAAGGTGACCTCGATCTGGGGCACGCCGCGCGGTGCTGGCGGAATGCCAGACAAATCGAAGGTGCCCAACGCATTGTTGTCCCGCGTAAGGGCGCGCTCGCCCTCGAACACCTGAATAGAGACGCCCGGCTGGTTGTCCGAGTACGTGGAAAAGGTCTTCGTCTGCTTGCACGGGATGCGCGAGTTGCGCTCAATCAGCTTGGTCATGACGCCGCCTGCAGTCTCGATGCCCAGCGAAAGGGGAGCCACGTCCACTAGGAGCACGTCCTGGATCTTGCCGCTCTGGTCGCCGCTGAGTATGGCTGCTTGGACGGCTGCACCGTAGGCCACCGCCTCGTCGGGGTTGATGGAAAGATTAAGGCTCTTGCCGCAGAAGAACTGTTGCAACAAGTTCTGCACCTTTGGAATGCGAGTAGAGCCGCCCACGAGCACAATGTCGTGGATCTGCTGTTTGTCCATTTTGGCATCGTTCAGGGCCTTCTCCACTGGCGCCAGTGTGTTGCGGAACAGATCGGCGCACAGCTCCTCAAATCTCGCTCGGCTCACCTTTGTGTAGAAGTCGTGGCCCTCAAACAGCGCGTCCACCTCAATTGTCGCCTCTGTGCTAGACGAGAGCGTGCGCTTGGCTCGCTCTGCCGCAGTGCGCAGGCGACGAAGAGCGCGAGGATTAGACCGCAAATCCTTTTTGTACTTGCGCTTGAACTCCTCCGCCAGATGGGTGACCAGTCGGTTGTCAAAGTCCTCGCCGCCCAAGTGTGTGTCACCGGCCGTGGCTCGCACCTCAAACAGCGAACCCTCGTCGATGGTTAAAATGGACACATCAAAGGTGCCGCCGCCCAGATCGAAGATGAGCACATTGCGCTCTCCCTTCAGATTCTTGTCTAGGCCATAGGCCAGTGCCGCCGCCGTTGGCTCGTTGATTATCCTCAGCACGTTGAGGCCGGCTATATGGCCGGCGTCTTTGGTGGCTTGGCGCTGCGAGTCGTTGAAGTAGGCGGGTACTGTGATGACCGCGTCTGTGATGCTCTGGCCCAGGTACGCCTCGGCCGTCTCCTTCATCTTCACCAGCACCATAGAGCTGATCTCCTCGGGCGCAAAGCGCTTCTGCTCTCCCTTGAACTCGACGCCAATCTTGGGCTTGCCACCATCGCTGACCACCTTGAAGGGCCAGTGCTTAATGTCCTCCGCTATCTTCGGATCGTCGTACTTGCGACCAATCAGTCGCTTCGCATCGAACACCGTGTTCTTGGGGTTCATCGCCACCTGGTTCTTGGCCGCGTCGCCAATCAGACGCTCCGAATCTGTGAAAGCCACATAGCTGGGCGTCGTCCTGTTGCCTTGGTCATTTGCAATGATCTCCACCTTGCCATGCTGGTAGACACCCACGCAGGAGTACGTGGTGCCCAGATCTATTCCAATAGCTGGCATTCTGTTTGTTCTGTGATCTGTGTTTTCTTCTGCTTCTGTTCTTCTATTCTTCTCTAAGATTAGTCTCGTCTACTTCTTGTTGTTGTGGAAATGGTTTTCCTCTTCTTGTTGTTATTATATATTACTTTGATTTTTGACTTTTTTTTTAACTTTACTTTTTACTTTGATTCAACTTTACTTAGTTTAAAATTGTTTGGTTTCTGTAGTTTAGCTTGTTCAGCTAGTTGCTTGCTTGTATTTAGCTTTTGTCTTTCGACGTTGTCAGTTCACTTGATTGAATTGAATTGAAGCGAGCAGCAAATTTCTGCCGTATTTATACTCGCGCGCTCTCTTTTCGAAATTTCTCGACGCTCTCTTCTCGAATCGACTCGAATGTCATTCCCACTCGAGGCGGTTGCTTATGAGTGCAAGAGAGGGAGAGTCGACGTACAATGGGAATGATTGGAATATTCTCGAAGGTCTTGCTTGTTTTTTATAATGGGCGAGCTACGGAGAGAAAATAATGGTTGGTTGTGTAGCTTGACCTACCGCAACAATTGGCTTTTCTAGAAAATTCATTTCGGCTAATAAATTGTTAGCGCACAAATATATTTTTAAACCAAATAAATTATTTTAAACTTTCCCTATTATTAGAATGTTTTCTTTATAATACAAAATTGCGAATGCTGACTTAATAGGCTATTTTTGGACATCACGTTTACATCAATATATACAAACTCGTGTACACGTGAATGGTAATCCAACCTGTTAAATAGTTTCTTCAGTAAAGCTTATCAATTGATGAAGTTCACTGACCAATTAAAAACGAATGCCTATGTATGTACATACATACATACATACATACATACATACAGACATACATACATACACATGCAACATACAATGACACTGCAAAATGTTCCACATAAGCACATAGACATATTTTATTTGCACTGAGATTGAAATGATTAAAACTATAACAATGCTCTCTGTATACCTTGAACCCATTGAAAACGCGAATTCATAATGTAAAAGGTCTTGTACTATGTATCTATCTATGTAACGATCGACCCAATTTGATCTAGTCACGTTGATCTAGCTGGCAAGCTGGAAATCTTAACCTACTTGTAGGGGATGCATTGCAGATCACGATTGATCATGTATACAAGAAGCATACAATGCACACAACAAGCTCCATTGTTGGTCAATCTCAAGAGGAGGTCTGCTGTAACTTAACTGTTCAATTTTGGAGCTCGAGCTACCTTTACTATGCCTTTACTGTAGAACTATTTATTTTTTATATGAGGATTGGTCTACATGAGCATATACATATGTACATGCTTGATATAGCAAGTCTCAAGCAACTATAGTGTTCTAAATAAAACAGAATATAATATGTAATAATCCCCTATTTTATTTGTAGAGAATCTCCACGCCAAAATGGACCTAGATACATCTACTATATATTTAATAGAGCAAATCATATAGTAATCATATATCGCTAAGCTGAAAATGATGTTAATCCCTTTCCAGGCAATTCAAAGACAATTTGATTTTGGTTCTCAAAATAATAAATTATTGGTTTATTCTAAAATTTGTTGCTAACTTAAGAATACTTTAACAATTAGCTTTACTTATTGATGATACATCAACCAAAAATCTTAATCAGTCTGTTAAACTAAAAACTAATATCGAGTAGTGGAGCAATATAGCTATAGTTGGGAATGACTTTAGTCGACTTCCTCCACGGTGGGTCCTTTGTAGCCGGCACCACCAAAGCCGCCCGCCTGTTGGCCACAGTTGGCGTTGCTCTGTGGCTGGCCCTGCTGGTGCATCTTAGTCATAATGGGGGAACAGTGCTGTGTGAGCTCCTTCAGCTTGTACTCGAACTCCTCCTTGTCGGCTGTGGTGTTGGCGTCCAGCCACTTGACCGTCTCGTTGCACTTCTCGAGTACAGAGGATTTCTCGCTCTCGCTGAGCTTGTCAGGAGTGGCCTGTTCCACGGCCTGCTTGACGCCGAAGACGTAGCCCTCGAGGCTGTTGCGAGCCGAGATGCGTTGGCGCTGCTTCTCATCCTCGTCGGCGTACCGCTCGGCCTCGTTCACCATGCGATCGATCTCTGCCTGCGAGAGGCGGCCCTTGTCGTTATTGATGGTAATGTTCTTGGCTTTGCCGGTGCTCATCTCCTTGGCCGTCACATTCAGGATTCCATTGGCGTCCATGTCGAAGGTGACCTCGATCTGGGGCACGCCGCGCGGTGCTGGCGGAATGCCAGACAAATCGAAGGTGCCCAACGCATTGTTGTCCCGCGTAAGGGCGCGCTCGCCCTCGAACACCTGAATAGAGACGCCCGGTTGGTTGTCCGAGTACGTGGAAAAGGTCTTCGTCTGCTTGCACGGGATGCGTGAGTTGCGCTCAATCAGCTTGGTCATGACGCCGCCTGCAGTCTCGATGCCCAGCGAAAGGGGAGCCACGTCCACTAGGAGCACGTCCTGGATCTTGCCGCTCTGGTCGCCGCTGAGTATGGCTGCTTGGACGGCTGCACCGTAGGCCACCGCCTCGTCGGGGTTGATGGAAAGATTAAGGCTCTTGCCGCAGAAGAACTGTTGCAACAAGTTCTGCACCTTTGGAATGCGAGTAGAGCCGCCCACGAGCACAATGTCGTGGATCTGCTGTTTGTCCATTTTGGCATCGTTCAGGGCCTTCTCCACTGGCGCCAGTGTGTTGCGGAACAGATCGGCGCACAGCTCCTCAAATCTCGCTCGGCTCACCTTTGTGTAGAAGTCGTGGCCCTCAAACAGCGCGTCCACCTCAATTGTCGCCTCTGTGCTAGACGAGAGCGTGCGCTTGGCTCGCTCTGCCGCAGTGCGCAGGCGACGAAGAGCGCGAGGATTAGACCGCAAATCCTTTTTGTACTTGCGCTTGAACTCCTCCGCCAGATGGGTGACCAGTCGGTTGTCAAAGTCCTCGCCGCCCAAGTGTGTGTCACCGGCCGTGGCTCGCACCTCAAACAGCGAACCCTCGTCGATGGTTAAAATGGACACATCAAAGGTGCCGCCGCCCAGATCGAAGATGAGCACATTGCGCTCTCCCTTCAGATTCTTGTCTAGGCCATAGGCCAGTGCCGCCGCCGTTGGCTCGTTGATTATCCTCAGCACGTTGAGGCCGGCTATATGGCCGGCGTCTTTGGTGGCTTGGCGCTGCGAGTCGTTGAAGTAGGCGGGTACTGTGATGACCGCGTCTGTGATGCTCTGGCCCAGGTACGCCTCGGCCGTCTCCTTCATCTTCACCAGCACCATAGAGCTGATCTCCTCGGGCGCAAAGCGCTTCTGCTCTCCCTTGAACTCGACGCCAATCTTGGGCTTGCCACCATCGCTGACCACCTTGAAGGGCCAGTGCTTAATGTCCTCCGCTATCTTCGGATCGTCGTACTTGCGACCAATCAGTCGCTTCGCATCGAACACCGTGTTCTTGGGGTTCATCGCCACCTGGTTCTTGGCCGCGTCGCCAATCAGACGCTCCGAATCTGTGAAAGCCACATAGCTGGGCGTCGTCCTGTTGCCTTGGTCATTTGCAATGATCTCCACCTTGCCATGCTGGTAGACACCCACGCAGGAGTACGTGGTGCCCAGATCTATTCCAATAGCTGGCATTCTGTTTGTTCTGTGATCTGTGTTTTCTTCTGCTTCTGTTCTTCTATTCTTCTCTAAGATTAGTCTCGTCTACTTGTTGTTGTGGAAATGGTTTTCCTCTTCTTGTTGTTATTATATATTACTTTGACTTTTTACTTTTTTTTTAACTTTACTTTTTACTTTGATTCAACTTTACTTAGTTTAAAATTGTTTGGTTTCTGTAGTTTAGCTTGTTCAGCTAGTTGCTTGCTTGTATTTAGCTTTTGTCTTTCGACGTTGTCAGTTCACTTGATTGAATTGAATTGAAGCGAGCAGCAAATTTCTGCCGTATTTATACTCGCGCGCTCTCTTCTCGAAATTTCTCGACGCTCTCTTCTCGAATCGACTCGAATGTCATTCCCACTCGAGGCGGTTGCTTATGAGTGCAAGAGAGGGAGAGTCGACGTACAACGGGAATGATTGGAACATTCTCGAAGGTCTTGCTTCTTTTTTATAATGGGCGAGCTACGGAGAGAAAATAATGGTTGGTTGTGTAGCTTGACCTACCGCAACAATTGGCTTTTCTAGAAAATTCATTTCGGCTAATAAATTGTTAGCGCACAAATATATTTTTAAACCAAATAAATTATTTTAAACTTTCCCTATTTATTTTATTTCTTTATTTTGTTGCAGCTTATTGTCTTAGACTCTATAGCGCATTTAGCTCTAAACCTTAACTAATGGGAGGGCAGATATGCCAATTATTCTGCACTTGTAGCTACTATCTTAATTAGTTCTAATATTGTCTAGAGGATGCAATCTCTTCAGTCTTCGCCTATTGTTGTTTATAGCCAGGTTGCTTGCGAGATGGTTAGGATGCGCTGCAAGTCTGTCCGCGTATCTTGAACTGTGTCGCCCAATGAGTTCAGCAACTGTGGGAATTGCTAAATCCCTATGTAAGACTGAGTTTCTTACAAACCAGCTGGCTCCAGTCCATCTGCGTAGTGCTTTATTCTGCAGGGTCTGAATTTTGTTCCTTGTAGTCTTCGCCGAGGAGCCCCATAGAGAGATACCATATACGAAGGTTGGGACAACTATTGCCTTGTAGATGGCGGCCTTGCTGCTGTAAGACAACTTGCTTGAAGCTCTCAGCATCCAGTCGAGGGTTTTTAGCTTGCTTTTGCATTTTGAGGTTACTTGACTTATGTGCGCTTTAAAAGTCAGCCTTCTGTCAAGAGTGATACGAGATAATTCAAACCATTCCTATTGTGCGTCGAATCTCTCTCTCTCTCTCTTTCACTCATAAGCAACCGCCTCGAGTGGGAATGACATTCGAGTCGATTCGAGAAGAGAGCGTCGAGAAATTTCGAAAAGAGAGCGCGCGAGTATAAATACGGCAGAAATTTGCTGCTCGCTTCAATTCAATTCAATCAAGTGAACTGACAACGTCGAAAGACAAAAGCTAAATACAAGCAAGCAACTAGCTGAACAAGCTAAACTACAGAAACCAAACAATTTTAAACTAAGTAAAGTTGAATCAAAGTAAAAAGTAAAGTTAAAAAAAAAGTAAAAAGTCAAAGTAATATATAATAACAACAAGAAGAGGAAAACCATTTCCACAACAACAAGTAGACGAGACTAATCTTAGAGAAGAATAGAAGAACAGAAGCAGAAGAAAACACAGATCACAGAACAAACAGAATGCCAGCTATTGGAATAGATCTGGGCACCACGTACTCCTGCGTGGGTGTCTACCAGCATGGCAAGGTGGAGATCATTGCAAATGACCAAGGCAACAGGACGACGCCCAGCTATGTGGCTTTCACAGATTCGGAGCGTCTGATTGGCGACGCGGCCAAGAACCAGGTGGCGATGAACCCCAAGAACACGGTGTTCGATGCGAAGCGACTGATTGGTCGCAAGTACGACGATCCGAAGATAGCGGAGGACATTAAGCACTGGCCCTTCAAGGTGGTCAGCGATGGTGGCAAGCCCAAGATTGGCGTCGAGTTCAAGGGAGAGCAGAAGCGCTTTGCGCCCGAGGAGATCAGCTCTATGGTGCTGGTGAAGATGAAGGAGACGGCCGAGGCGTACCTGGGCCAGAGCATCACAGACGCGGTCATCACAGTACCCGCCTACTTCAACGACTCGCAGCGCCAAGCCACCAAAGACGCCGGCCATATAGCCGGCCTCAACGTGCTGAGGATAATCAACGAGCCAACGGCGGCGGCACTGGCCTATGGCCTAGACAAGAATCTGAAGGGAGAGCGCAATGTGCTCATCTTCGATCTGGGCGGCGGCACCTTTGATGTGTCCATTTTAACCATCGACGAGGGTTCGCTGTTTGAGGTGCGAGCCACGGCCGGTGACACACACTTGGGCGGCGAGGACTTTGACAACCGACTGGTCACCCATCTGGCGGAGGAGTTCAAGCGCAAGTACAAAAAGGATTTGCGGTCTAATCCTCGCGCTCTTCGTCGCCTGCGCACTGCGGCAGAGCGAGCCAAGCGCACGCTCTCGTCTAGCACAGAGGCGACAATTGAGGTGGACGCGCTGTTTGAGGGCCACGACTTCTACACAAAGGTGAGCCGAGCGAGATTTGAGGAGCTGTGCGCCGATCTGTTCCGCAACACACTGGCGCCAGTGGAGAAGGCCCTGAACGATGCCAAAATGGACAAACAGCAGATCCACGACATTGTGCTCGTGGGCGGCTCTACTCGCATTCCAAAGGTGCAGAACTTGTTGCAACAGTTCTTCTGCGGCAAGAGCCTTAATCTTTCCATCAACCCCGACGAGGCGGTGGCCTACGGTGCAGCCGTCCAAGCAGCCATACTCAGCGGCGACCAGAGCGGCAAGATCCAGGACGTGCTCCTAGTGGACGTGGCTCCCCTTTCGCTGGGCATCGAGACTGCAGGCGGCGTCATGACCAAGCTGATTGAGCGCAACTCACGCATCCCGTGCAAGCAGACGAAGACCTTTTCCACGTACTCGGACAACCAACCGGGCGTCTCTATTCAGGTGTTCGAGGGCGAGCGCGCCCTTACGCGGGACAACAATGCGTTGGGCACCTTCGATTTGTCTGGCATTCCGCCAGCACCGCGCGGCGTGCCCCAGATCGAGGTCACCTTCGACATGGACGCCAATGGAATCCTGAATGTGACGGCCAAGGAGATGAGCACCGGCAAAGCCAAGAACATTACCATCAATAACGACAAGGGCCGCCTCTCGCAGGCAGAGATCGATCGCATGGTGAACGAGGCCGAGCGGTACGCCGACGAGGATGAGAAGCAGCGCCAACGCATCTCGGCTCGCAACAGCCTCGAGGGCTACGTCTTCGGCGTCAAGCAGGCCGTGGAACAGGCCACTCCTGACAAGCTCAGCGAGAGCGAGAAATCCTCTGTACTCGAGAAGTGCAACGAGACGGTCAAGTGGCTGGACGCCAACACCACAGCCGACAAGGAGGAGTTCGAGTACAAGCTGAAGGAGCTCACACAGCACTGTTCCCCCATTATGACTAAGATGCACCAGCAGGGCCAGCCACAGAGCAACGCCAACTGTGGCCAACAGGCGGGCGGCTTTGGTGGTGCCGGCTACAAAGGACCCACCGTGGAGGAAGTCGACTAAAGTCATTCCCAACTATAGCTATATTGCTCCACTACTCGATATTAGTTTTTAGTTTAACAGACTGATTAAGATTTTTGGTTGATGTATCATCAATAAGTAAAGCTAATTGTTAAAGTATTCTTAAGTTAGCAACAAATTTTAGAATAAACCAATAATTTATTATTTTGAGAACCAAAATCAAATTGTCTTTGAATTGCCTGGAAAGGGATTAACATCATTTTCAGCTTAGCGATATATGATTACTATATGATTTGCTCTATTAAATATATAGTAGATGTATCTAGGTCCATTTTGGCGTGGAGATTCTCTACAAATAAAATAGGGGATTATTACATATTATATTCTGTTTTATTTAGAACACTATAGTTGCTTGAGACTTGCTATATCAAGCATGTACATATGTATATGCTCATGTAGACCAATCCTCATATAAAAAATAAATAGTTCTACAGTAAAGGCATAGTAAAGGTAGCTCGAGCTCCAAAATTGAACAGTTAAGTTACAGCAGACCTCCTCTTGAGATTGACCAATGCGTTGCAATGGAGTTTGTTGTGTGCATTGTATGCTTCTTGTATACATGATCAATCGTGATCTGCAATGCATCCCCTACAAGTAGGTTAAGATTTCCAGCTTGCCAGCTAGATCAACGTGACTAGATCAAATTGGGTCGATCGTTACATAGATAGATACATAGTACAAGACCTTTTACATTATGAATTCGCGTTTTCAATGGGTTCAAGGTATACAGAGAGCATTGTTATAGTTTTAATCATTTCAATCTCAGTGCAAATAAAATATGTCTATGTGCTTATGTGTCGTTCTATCAATCAAACACTATTAAATAACCTGGAACATTTTGCAGTGTCATTGTATGTTGCATGTGTATGTATGTATGTCTGTATGTATGTATGTATGTATGTATGTACATACATAGGCATTCGTTTTTAATTGGTCAGTGAACTTCATCAATTGATAAGCTTTACTGAAGAAACTATTTAACTGGTTGGATTACCATTCACGTGTACACGAGTTTGTATATATTGATGTAAACGTGATGTCCAAAAATAGCCTATTAAGTCAGCATTCGCAATTTTGTATTATAAAGAAAACATTCTAATAATAGGGAAAGTTTAAAATAATTTATTTGGTTTAAAAATATATTTGTGCGCTAACAATTTATTAGCCGAAATGAATTTTCTAGAAAAGCCAATTGTTGCGGTAGGTCAAGCTACACAACCAACCATTATTTTCTCTCCGTAGCTCGCCCATTATAAAAAACAAGCAAGACCTTCGAGAATATTCCAATCATTCCCATTGTACGTCGACTCTCCCTCTCTTGCACTCATAAGCAACCGCCTCGAGTGGGAATGACATTCGAGTCGATTCGAGAAGAGAGCGTCGAGAAATTTCGAAAAGAGAGCGCGCGAGTATAAATACGGCAGAAATTTGCTGCTCGCTTCAATTCAATTCAATCAAGTGAACTGACAACGTCGAAAGACAAAAGCTAAATACAAGCAAGCAACTAGCTGAACAAGCTAAACTACAGAAACCAAACAATTTTAAACTAAGTAAAGTTGAATCAAAGTAAAAAGTAAAGTTAAAAAAAAAGTAAAAAGTCAAAGTAATATATAATAACAACAAGAAGAGGAAAACCATTTCCACAACAACAAGTAGACGAGACTAATCTTAGAGAAGAATAGAAGAACAGAAGCAGAAGAAAACACAGATCACAGAACAAACAGAATGCCAGCTATTGGAATAGATCTGGGCACCACGTACTCCTGCGTGGGTGTCTACCAGCATGGCAAGGTGGAGATCATTGCAAATGACCAAGGCAACAGGACGACGCCCAGCTATGTGGCTTTCACAGATTCGGAGCGTCTGATTGGCGACGCGGCCAAGAACCAGGTGGCGATGAACCCCAAGAACACGGTGTTCGATGCGAAGCGACTGATTGGTCGCAAGTACGACGATCCGAAGATAGCGGAGGACATTAAGCACTGGCCCTTCAAGGTGGTCAGCGATGGTGGCAAGCCCAAGATTGGCGTCGAGTTCAAGGGAGAGCAGAAGCGCTTTGCGCCCGAGGAGATCAGCTCTATGGTGCTGGTGAAGATGAAGGAGACGGCCGAGGCGTACCTGGGCCAGAGCATCACAGACGCGGTCATCACAGTACCCGCCTACTTCAACGACTCGCAGCGCCAAGCCACCAAAGACGCCGGCCATATAGCCGGCCTCAACGTGCTGAGGATAATCAACGAGCCAACGGCGGCGGCACTGGCCTATGGCCTAGACAAGAATCTGAAGGGAGAGCGCAATGTGCTCATCTTCGATCTGGGCGGCGGCACCTTTGATGTGTCCATTTTAACCATCGACGAGGGTTCGCTGTTTGAGGTGCGAGCCACGGCCGGTGACACACACTTGGGCGGCGAGGACTTTGACAACCGACTGGTCACCCATCTGGCGGAGGAGTTCAAGCGCAAGTACAAAAAGGATTTGCGGTCTAATCCTCGCGCTCTTCGTCGCCTGCGCACTGCGGCAGAGCGAGCCAAGCGCACGCTCTCGTCTAGCACAGAGGCGACAATTGAGGTGGACGCGCTGTTTGAGGGCCACGACTTCTACACAAAGGTGAGCCGAGCGAGATTTGAGGAGCTGTGCGCCGATCTGTTCCGCAACACACTGGCGCCAGTGGAGAAGGCCCTGAACGATGCCAAAATGGACAAACAGCAGATCCACGACATTGTGCTCGTGGGCGGCTCTACTCGCATTCCAAAGGTGCAGAACTTGTTGCAACAGTTCTTCTGCGGCAAGAGCCTTAATCTTTCCATCAACCCCGACGAGGCGGTGGCCTACGGTGCAGCCGTCCAAGCAGCCATACTCAGCGGCGACCAGAGCGGCAAGATCCAGGACGTGCTCCTAGTGGACGTGGCTCCCCTTTCGCTGGGCATCGAGACTGCAGGCGGCGTCATGACCAAGCTGATTGAGCGCAACTCGCGCATCCCGTGCAAGCAGACGAAGACCTTTTCCACGTACTCGGACAACCAACCGGGCGTCTCTATTCAGGTGTTCGAGGGCGAGCGCGCCCTTACGCGGGACAACAATGCGTTGGGCACCTTCGATTTGTCTGGCATTCCGCCAGCACCGCGCGGCGTGCCCCAGATCGAGGTCACCTTCGACATGGACGCCAATGGAATCCTGAATGTGACGGCCAAGGAGATGAGCACCGGCAAAGCCAAGAACATTACCATCAATAACGACAAGGGCCGCCTCTCGCAGGCAGAGATCGATCGCATGGTGAACGAGGCCGAGCGGTACGCCGACGAGGATGAGAAGCAGCGCCAACGCATCTCGGCTCGCAACAGCCTCGAGGGCTACGTCTTCGGCGTCAAGCAGGCCGTGGAACAGGCCACTCCTGACAAGCTCAGCGAGAGCGAGAAATCCTCTGTACTCGAGAAGTGCAACGAGACGGTCAAGTGGCTGGACGCCAACACCACAGCCGACAAGGAGGAGTTCGAGTATAAGCTGAAGGAGCTCACACAGCACTGTTCCCCCATTATGACTAAGATGTACCAGCAGGGCCAGCCACAGAGCAACGCCAACTGTGGCCAACAGGCGGGCGGCTTTGGTGGTGCCGGCTACAAAGGACCCACCGTGGAGGAAGTCGACTAAAGTCATTCCCAACTATAGCTATATTGCTCCACTACTCGATATTAGTTTTTAGTTTAACAGACTGATTAAGATTTTTGGTTGATGTATCATCAATAAGTAAAGCTAATTGTTAAAGTATTCTTAAGTTAGCAACAAATTTTAGAATAAACCAATAATTTATTATTTTGAGAACCAAAATCAAATTGTCTTTGAATTGCCTGGGGTCAGCTTAAATTGATTGCGCTTTAATATTTCAATTTTCATGAAGAATTTTTTATTTGTTAACAAAATATAGATATAACTATATTAAATATGGATTTAAATTTTGATATAACTTAGTTTATATTATACATATTTCTTTTTTCATTCTGTCTGAACTCATTTAAAAGTTAGTTGAATGAATATTAGGAGATACTTACTATTAGTATTACAGTAAGTAAGGCCAATAGTTTAAGTGCGAAGTTAGCAACAAAGTTATTTATTATCTGACAAACAGAAATATATATATTTGCCATTAAAGAATATTTTAAGGATCATGTGATATGCATGGGAAATCGAGGGAATGAGGTTTTAGATCTTTACGCATATTGTCTATAAATATATTCGAAATTACACAATTTATTTTGATTGTCGATTTTAGAAGATGCTCTGCTGTGTAACTCTGAATACATACAATTTGTTGCCGCCAGCGTTTTTAAATTACAAAAAACGCGGCCTGTTTTCATTGACAATCGATAACAATCTCAAACGAGTTAGCAGTGCCAACTGCGATTAATCTCTAGTTTTACCGGCCGGCATGAAAATAAAATTTATTATTCCTAGCCTTGCTTGCGTGCCGTGTTAAAAGCTGTGGAGTTTTTATATTCTTGATTTTACATACGTAAATTCAGCATTGTGAGCGCAACGTATTTAAATTTATTCAAAAATATTTTACTAGCCATTTCAGACAATCTATCGATAGTCTATGCATCGACGCTGCGACGAAAAACGTAGAGACAGTGAGCCAGAAAAAAGACGCCGAAGCCAATTTTCAGTTTTTCGGAGGGATTTAGTAGTGTACTTGCCATTTGCAAAAAGTAATTAAAGCGTGAAGCAAAATACAGTGAAGATTTTTAATCAACACTTATATATGTTGTTTCTCTATTTAATATTCTTTTATATTTTGCTGTAGCGCAAATTTGCAGCTCGAGCATATAAAAATACGAAGGCGAGTGCACAGGAGAGCGAAGAACGTAAAGATAGTGAGCAGAAAAAGACGCCGACGCCAATTTTCGTTTTTCGGAGGGATTTAGTAACGTGCCTGGCAATTGCAAAAAGTAATTAAACTTCACAGTGCTAGCTTGAAAAATCATAATTGTTTAACATTTAATCAGAAGTAGTAAATGATTATATTTTATTTCTTATAATAGATATTTCTTGTATTTTGGCACAGCGCAAATCAGCGAAGTGAGCATCCACAAATAAGAAAGCGAATGCAAAGAGCGTGGAAAGAAAACGGAAATTGTTTGCGAAATAAACAGAATCAATTGCAGCCAAATCTAGAGCGCGAATAAAAACAAACTATATTAACAAATTGAATATGGAGGAGATTGCAGTGACCAAAAAGCGCGGGCGCCCGGCCAAGGGATCTGCGGGTGGCGCAGCTCCCACAGCGGGCAGTCCCGTCGAAAGCAACATTCCATTAATACCCAAAAAGCGCGGTCGACCGCCCAAGGTTAAGGGTGGGCGTGGCAGGCCTCCAAAGTTATCCGCTGCGGCTGCAAACAGTGACATCGAGGATTTGGATCAGGATGAGTTGGGTGATGCCAATGGTGAGCTGCCAATGCACCCGTTAAAGGCCAAGGGACGCGGTCGTCCACGCAAGGCGCCCGTGCAGACGCTAGAGAACAGTGGCAACGACGATGAAGATATGGATTCGTCGGCCGATGAGAAACCACCAGCAAAGCAACAAAAGTCGCCATCATCGGCCAAGCGTCGCAAACTGGGACGACCACGCAAGCATCAACCCAGCGAGGATGATGATGGTATGTATAGAGATAGAGATAAAGATTAGTATACAAAATTTGACCTGCACATGTACAGAATACGATGAAGATGATGACGAGGACCGTCGTCCTGTCGGTCGTCCTGCTGCTGGCTCAATCAACTTGAATATTGTACGCACTGGTCGTGGTCAAGGACGCCCCAAAAAGAATAAGTCAGGTGCGGCTGTAAAACGATCATCGCCAGCAGGTGAATCGAATGGCGATGATGCGCCTACAGCGCCTCGGAAGCGTGGACGTCCATCACTGGCCAATAAGCCAGCTCCGTATGTGCCATCAGGACGGCCGCGTGGACGTCCAAAAGCTCACCAATCGCCCGTTAAGGCTGCTGCCAATGACATAGACGATGAAGATGACGATGATGATCAGCAGCCGCAGAATGTGTCGGATGATGAGGAATCTGTGGAGCCAGAAGAGTCGACGGCAGTATCAACCACGCCAAAGAAGCGCGGACGACCCTCATTGGGAAACAACAAAAGCGCATCAGGAGCCAAACCGCGTGGTCGACCTAAGCTCCAGAAATCGCCAAACAATCAACAGGACGATGACGATGACGACGATCTGGACTCGGCTGGCGATTTAGGTGACGAGTCCAATGGCAAGGTGCCCAAGAAGCGTGGACGCAAGCCTCAAGGAGCAGCCGACGACAGTGGCGATGCTGATGAGGACAACGAAGACAGCAGCGGCGGCGGCGGATTAAATGATGACGCCGGTGACGACGATTCCGATGAGCCGAGAAAGCAGACAAGCTTGAATGAATCGAAATCCAAGCGCAAGGAACAACATTCGTCAGAGAATGGCGATGGAGACAATGCCAATGATTCCGTTGAGTGTGTTTCCGATGAAGCATCATGGACTAATGCTTAATTTGAATAGTATTTAGGCAACAACACAGCACATTTATTATTGGGACATGCAAAAATAATGAAATAACTATAACAAAAGGAAATTCCAATCAAATGCTACCTTGTATACCCCTTGAATGGAGTGCGCTAGGCAGTAATTCCATTTAAAATGTCCTCAAAAGAAAACAAAAAACGAAAAAAAACTTTAAGAAGAAAACCAGCGAAAACATACAATATGTTTTTCTAATTTTATGTTAAATTCACCCCTCCTCCACCTCCACCTCCTTATATATAATTCTAAAATATATTTCATCTTATTCCATTTTTAATATATAATTGGATTAATTTTGGCTTAAACTACATAATAGAAATACATTAAATATCATTGTAGTGACGTGTGAAAACAAGTACAGATCATTAATTTTATTAAAAATATATAAATAATAGAATAACATTGTGTTTGTAGTTGACATTCATAATTAACGCTTCTGCATTTATCAACATGTCCATAGTCTCGAGTATATCGAATAAGCTTTACATGAATAATACTTAAGTTACAGAAAATGCTAACGTGAATTATCGCACTGTAGATATCGATAACAACCCGTCTATCGACAACAATATTTTAGTCATTGTAAATCGTTTGTAAGAACAGCGTGTTTGTAATACATATGTAAATTTTTCAAATAAGCTAAGGTAAATAATAATTAATGTTACGGCAAGTGTAAGCATATAATAAAATACTAGTTTAATAACCAAAGGATATAGTGTTCCATTTGTGCGTGTGCGAAATGTGAACGTTCTAACTGCCTGAGCGTGCGGCTTCTTAATTTGTGTTTTGCGTAAATTTGCAAGCACTAGAAAAACAGTACTGAAAAAAGCATCGGAGAACTTTCCAATTGCTGGCTAATAATAATGCCCAACGTTTACTTTATTTTATTGAAACAGCAGTAATGGCAGCATTAAAATGCCGCAAAATTGATAAAAAAAAATGCCGCTAACAAAAACAAAACAAATACAGAGGCAATCTGCGGCTGCAGCGTTTCGTGCGTGTGTGTGTGTATGTTATGGACTTGCTACTAATGGAATTGGTTGCGGTCACTAAAATCGATCAAGATAAATGTTAGTTTTATGCAAACGTGCTTTAATGAATCTATAAAATGGTACAAGCATAACAAATGCAATTATTTTATAAACAGAAGTGTGGAAGCGCGTGCACCTGTATGTGTTTGACTTGCATATATTTGTTAGTTATGCAAAGGCAAATCCACGGTGAATCTTGATGCTATATAAAGGTTTTCATTAATTATTTCAATATTTTACATCAATCTTTATTGATAACTTCTCATTTAATTGAATAGTTGCAAATTTGCCAAATTGTGACAACCCTATTCGAATGGACCCTTGTATGCGAGCAGCTGTTCCAATGCTGTAGTTGTTTCACTTGGTTTTTGTTTATCGGACAATGTAAGTGCGCGCGCGAGGCAAATTTTATTTACAAATTGACTTAACTCGATCCAAAAGCAAGCAATACAGTATTTTGCTCATTGAACTCCAAATTTTTTGGAATTGGTAAATTTTTAAGCGAAAAAATTAGTTTTTTGCGATAATTAATTGTTTTATATTAATCTTTGTACTGTTTGCCCTTTTCCACATTGACCAAATCTGGTCACACTTTTTTCCGGCACATGCTCTCTCTCTAGAGCTCTCTCTCTTTTTATTTCTCTATGAATTTGTTCGCTCTGAGCGCAATCTCCTGCTGGTTTTGTGTGTTTTCGACGCTGGCGCTGTGTCTTTGCATTCGCATTCGCTTTATTATCGTTCTCGCGGCGACGACAACGTCGAAGAATTCTTAGCCGTATTCTTCTTCATCCTGTGTAAATAATTGTAATTTAAATATTTTAAATTAAACAAAAACCACGCAAAACAAATTAAATAAGCAATCTGAGGGCATTTCGCGCGTGTTTACCAAGTCATTAAGTGCATGTGTAAGTGCCGAAAAAATATAGAAATATTCAATTCTATAGATATTCAATTTTTAGTTTCGAGACACTTTTGCTTCCCTGCCTCTTTTTTACATTGTCATCGTCGTTTCCTTTTTGCTGTGACTGCGGCGGCGGCTGCAAAAATTTGTTATATATACAAACACATGTGTATATATTGTGTTTGTGTGTGTGCTTGTGTATGTGTGTCTTATATATATAAATCCAGACTAGTAGCGGCTGCACTAACACACGCATAATTAGACGCACACAGCGGATTTATATATGCATATTTATACATGTATAATTATATGCATACATATATATAGAGCATGTATAAATAGTGGCAAAATTGTTAGTTTTTGAGCAAATGTTAGTCGAGTGCGTCGCTGCATAAAATAAAAGGTAAAAATCAATTAAATGATGTATGTTCCTTTTGATGCGTGTGTTTTTCTTTAGTTTCCGCTAATTTTGTTAAGTTGCCAGCAAAAAAAGAAATTATTTTTCCGATTGGCTCGCATAATGCTTAGAGTATATTCTTGTTTCTGTGCGTGTGTGCGTTTGTCGTCTTCTGTCCATTCGTCCATTATCCGACCGTGCCTTGTTTCTTTTTCTTCCTTGTCAGCGGCAGCCATTTGCTTCTTCTTTACATTTGCACGGCACGGCGTTTAAAATATTTGTTTTTTCGCTCACACTCGTACTCTCGATTGCGCTCTCGCTCTCTTGCCGTGTGCCTTGCATTTGTATACAAGAATTTTCCCAATAAGAGTGCCGCTGTTACTACCGATGTTAAATAAAAACAAATTAACTAAGAAAATTTGTTAACATATTTATTTAAATTAACTAAGTTATATATTTTGCTTGTTTGGCTATACATATAGTATATTTATATTACTGCGCTTGCCACACCCCCCTTTTGGTTGGTTTGCGCATCACTCGCTTCGAAGCTCCTTTTTATGCTGTGTTTGTTCTCGTGCTTTTGTTTTTCACATGTCTCTTTTTGGCGTTTATCTTTGTGTTTGTTTTTGTATCGACAACGTGCGTTCATGTGTGTGTGTGCGTGACTGACTGACTGAGTAAGGCCCCCGCTAGGCACTGCGGTTTCGCACGCTGCACTTGTCTCTTGCCTCTGCTCTGGGCACTCTCTTTGGGTGTCAGTGGGAGTGGAAGGGGATAGGGTGTGGGCAAACTGTCGCTGGCTCGCGCGCATATAAACAACAGAGAAACAGACGACGGACGATTGCTTACATATTTTGTAACTTAACCTCAAAACGTTGTGGCCGCTGCTGCCGGCCGCCGTTCACTTCGTTTTATTGTTGGTGTGTGTATATGTTAATTTATATGTTTTTTCTTTCGCTTAGTCGCCTGCCCCCCTTTGGCTGCTGTCGTTTTCTTTGCGTACTTTTCGCGCATGATTCAGCGTCGCTGGTGTCGCGTTATTCTTTGCAATTGCTTCTGATATTCGGCTTTGGATTTAGCTTTAGTTACTCCTGTTTTTGCTTCTTCTTCTTCGTATATATTTTTTGCTTTGTTATTGTTTTTATAACGAAACAGAGGCGCGTTTATTTAGCTCATTTATAATGTTAAGCATTTGTTAAACATATTCTTGAGCTGGTTATCTGTCTGCCAGTTGCGTTATCTCCGTTTCTATACCATGACCAGCTCAAAGTAGGCACAGTGGGTTGTAATCTATAAATTGAAAATGTATCGAATATCGATATGTTTATATCGAATTTTTTAAAATGGTTCAAATTACAAAACAAATAATATTAATTGTATGTTCTTTCTCTTTGCAGTTTGTGTATATTTTCATCATTAAAACGTCGTGTAAATTAAAATCATCCTATTTATAATTCAAAATAATAATAACTAAAAACATCAAATCTTTCAATCTCAACAAATTTCAATTGATCTGTAAAAATATTTATATTGTTTAAAACCAATTCTCATACATCAATATTGAATGCATTAAAGAAAAGTTTATTTGGTTGGTTCCACTGTGTAAAGTATTATTCATAGTTTGTGTTAAATAGTGTAAATTTTTGTAAAAAAAAAAAAGAAAAATCAAACCATACCAAACGTGCAAGTTTTTTTTCGAGTGTATACAAATATCAAACGACAAATGTAATTAAATCTATCAAATGACTGTAAATTAATATTTAATATTAAGAAAGAGTAAAGTGTGGTTTCTATCCATGTAAAAAAAAAAAACGACAAGAATCGCAAAACAAAACAAGATAAACCAAAAAAAAAACAAACAACAAGAAGTGTATTAACGGTACAAGCTAAATGTGCTCTCGCCCCACTGTGCACGCGACGTATCCGCAATTTTTTTAAAATTGTAGCCGCAACGTAACGTCGTCCAGTTGCTTTTAAACTGTTGTTCTCGTTCCGTCAAAAAATATTTTGTACGTCTCATTTTTGGTTTCTGTGTTTTCTGATTTTATTCGGCTGTTTTTCGGTTGTTTTTGCAATACGCGCCAATTCGTAAGCTGAGCGTGCAGCAAACAGCCGTCAAAATTGAGCTGTTAAGCGCGCCCACAATCTCGATATCGACGGTAGCGCCAACCACGTCGCCATCGCCGCAACACCATCTACAAACACAGCCGCAACAGCAGCAGCAGGCGCCGTATCATCATCTTCAACAACAACAGCAGCAACATTACGGGCCACTGCCACCGCCTTCACCATACTTTCAGCATTTGCAGCAGCAACAACAACAGCAGCAGCAACAGCAACAACAACAACAACAGTTACAACACATGAAGTTTCTGGGCGGTAATGATGATCGCAACGGACGCGGCGGTGTCGGCGTCGGTAGCGACATACGCGGATCCAATACGCAGGATGTGGACGCAGCGAGTGCTGCCGCAGCCGCCGCTGCTGTTGGCTTCGTTTTTCAGCAGCGCCCATCACCCGGCGGCGGCGTCGGCGTCGGCGCTGGCGTCGGACCCGTTGGCTCCACCTTGCACGACGCCGCGGCTGCTGAGTACGCGGTCCATTTTGCCCAAAAACAACAGCAGACGCGTTGGGCATGCGGCGACGAACACGGCATCGATGTGAGTATATTAGCAGAAATTTAAACATAATATAAAGCTGTATGTTAGATTTGGCTTTGGGCCAATTGCACTTTAAGCCAAAAGGATTTATAAGAATTGTCTATAGGAGTGGGGCTTATGACAGAGAGAGAGAGAGAGAGAGAAATAGTCTGTAGTTTTGGATGCTAAAGTGTTTTAATTACAGACCAATATCGAAAATATTTGAGCACAAATGGGTACCAGTTATAGGTTTGTTAAAAGTTATCGATACATTTAGATATAGATTTAGATTTTCTTCATATAAACTAGATTTTTTCAATTTATAAGTGCTATTTTTTAATGTCCCAAATTAGATAGGCTACACAATCGGTCACAAAATAAAAAATTGTTTACTGCATTCAACAATCCGATTAAAATATTTGATAAATTAATATGAAAATATTTTATTGCTTTTTGGACATAGAAAACTTTTAAGATTCAATTTTTAGTAAGTCCTACATATTTGTCTACATAGATCTTATTTTTGTAATATAGAATATTCTTCGACTTTTTGCACTTAAATAATCTTTAATAAACAACAGCAACATCAACAAAACTTCAGTGTAAATTCAAAGCAAAATTTCGGAAGTTGTTTAATCTTTAGGCTTTACAACAATGTTTCGAATAGAAACATATTGTGAAGTTTTAACACATTTCTAGTATTTTCTAAAATATATGAGAGTATTTCTTTTTTTGCATTCCTACTCTTAGCCACATTTATTTTTGTGGAAAGCTTTTGAAATACTTTTTGTGCGACAGTGTGATTTGTATACCCTGTAGCATGAGTTTCTAAAGGTACAAAAAGCTAAATTATGTAGAAAAACAATTTTTTGTTTTGTTTTTTTTTTTTTTTTTTTTTAAAGTATCAAATATATAAATATATTTAGAATATCATATGAGTATTTTCGAGAAATATTTTTAAACTAAAAAAATTTATTTTTAAATATTATGTTTTATTTGTAGCCTATTTAAGGCATTTAATTGTCTATTTATAGGGTATTTTGAAAACGATTCGTATTACATTTATCGAAGCTTTATTCTGTTGCATTGTTGTCACAGAAAAGCTGCGAGAGTTGCGCGCATTGTGAATTTCATTTTGTTATAGAAATGGTCTGGTTCAGGGTGGATGGTTTAGTGGGAGGGCTGCAGTGGGAGTTTCTGCACAAACAGCGTGCAAACTTGGCAACGATTTCTTTAAGCTTTGTACATATATATGTTTTTCAAGGATAAGCCGAGTTCTCATCTACATTTTCCTTTTTATTTTTATGTTCTAGAATCCGGACAAATGGAAATACAATCCTCCCATGAATCCATCGAATGCCGCGCCCGGCGCACCGCCTGGCAACGGTGGCAGCAATGGCGGACCCGGTGCCATTGGCACCATTGGCATGGGCAGCGGTTTAGGAGGTGGTGGCATGGGCGGCAATGGCAGCGGCACCAACGGTGGTCTACATCATCCATCGATGGCAGCTGCGGCAGCCAATATGGCTGCCATGCAACAGGCCGCCGTGGCTAAGCATAATCACATGATGTCGCAGGCGGCCGCCGTAGTTGCTGCCCAGCAGCAGCAACAACAGCAGCAACATCAACAGCAGCAGCAACATAATGCTCAGGGTCCACCGCATCATATGATGGGCAGCGGCAATGGACTGGGCAATGGCAATGGATTAGGCGGCTTAGGCCAGCCGCATCCCGGCCAGCAGCAGCAACAACAGCAACAGGGTCAAAATCCCGGCCAGCATCAGTACAACTCGAATCTGCTCAGCCATGTGATGAACAATCATGTTGCCGCCGGCGCCGCCATGGGCCACATGACGCCCTATGCCCAATCGGGTGCCACTGGTAACATGTACGATCATCATGGCGGCGCACTGCATCCGGGCATGAATGGCGGTATGCCGAAGCCCCCACCGCCGCTGGGACCGCCGGGCGGACCACAGGATTTCGTTTATATGGGAGGACAACAGCATGCTGCTGCTGCCGCCGCCGCGGCAGCAGCTATGGGCGCTGCTCTGATGCCCCCACAGAATCAATATATGAATAACTCGGCCGCTGCTGCTGCCGCCGCCAATCGGAATGCAGCGGTGAGTAGACAAAGCTTACATATATATTTATATATATATGTGTGTATATATATGTATATCTAGTTACTAGTTTTTGCACTTAGATAAGTTAGCATTTTGGGCTAATCAATTATTTGATTTGCGTTTTAGTTAATATCATCGCCAAGTTGATTGATGATGATTAAATGGGCAACTTTTAGGGTTACATTTGACTGATAACTGGGTCATAAATGGGATTGAATATTTGGGGTACATTTTCAGACTTCAAAATCTGTTTACGTTGTTCAAAAACATACAGTAAAGCTTAAGTTTAAGGGATTTTAGAGCTATGAATCACAGTTAAATATTTTGTGAATTGAATTTTAGGCCCTTGCCATGTTTGTTTATTAATTTGTTATCATTAAATGAACAATTAAACGCTGGGAGAGCCATTAACAAAAAGTTATTTACATAGTGAAATATATATATAGAGTACAAGCTGATTTGAGCCTTAGCAACAATTGTAATATTTTAATGTTAGTTCTACATTAAAATTTCTTCTTTGATTTCCCACGTTTTTGTAAGCTTTTCACCATGCTTTCTTTCATGTTCTTTTGGCTACAACAATGATAAAGATTTCCACAATTTGGTTTTTATGATCGTTGCATTTTGTTCCAAGTGACCAAGTGGCTCGTGTCGTAAAATTGGCTTCATGAGTCTTTGGTTAATCAATAATTTGGCTTTTATGGGCAGTTGTATTTCAAAATTATCGCCCTGACCGAATCGAAAGAAAAACCCCAGACCCAAAAGAAAATGTTGCTAAATTGCAAAGCTTTTTCTCTCGTTTCACTCGAATGTGACTTTTTGTTTGCTCTTCAGTGGCCCTTTCAAGTTTTTCCTTATAGACACAAAATATCATAAAATTGTTGATTGTTATTGCTGGTTTTTCTATTTTCATTACATTTTCCATTTTCCGCCCGTACAAATTGATGTGTGAAATATTTTCGGCTTTTCCTTATATGCGTAGCCAATGAAATGTTTTTCACAGAGCCGAATTGATTGTCTTTTGGTTTAGACACAGGATTGGGCGAGAAATGTCTGAAGTTAAGGCTCTTGGGGTAGTTGGGGAATTGTATCACACGTGTTAATAAACTCTTGTTATTGGTTTTGGCACAAAATGCTGTTAAGGAATACTTTTTATTAGTACTGAATACGCTTGCCATTAAAAAGTTTTCTTTTCGATAATGGCAAGTTTACTTTTACGAGTTTGGTATAGCCTAGTTCATTTGGGAAAGCTAAAGCCGTAATCAAGGACAGTTAACATAATGAATGAAAGTTAACATTATGAAATTC
This sequence comes from Drosophila hydei, assembly GCF_003285905.1. Taxonomy (NCBI): domain Eukaryota; kingdom Metazoa; phylum Arthropoda; class Insecta; order Diptera; family Drosophilidae; genus Drosophila; species Drosophila hydei. The sequence continues at coordinate 1,694,222 of NW_022045657.1, forward strand.
AGAAGTGTGAGTAGAACAGCAAGTGACTTGCCTAATTAACGATAACTAGTTATCGATTTTTGATCGGTTCAGGATTTTCCTTTAACATACTTATAAATATATAGACAACATTGTTGGTGTATTATTGCTTAGATATATTTTGCTTGGCTTTGTCATACATTTGAAATTTTTAGTTTAAAGCTTCTTTTTATAAGCTATATGGCGACTTTATGTCTTGATGTTTTGCCTTTAATAAGCTGCCTAGTTAAATTAGTTATGATTTTTTACTTTTTTCCTCTGCCTAGTCTTTGTCTTCTTCTTTTTGGCCAGCTGGTTGATTTTGTTTTAGACTTGAGACACGTTTTAGCGCTTTGTCTCTTTGCTTTGCTGATGGTTTCTTGATTGCCTCGTACTGCTTCGTCCCTCCCTTTGCTCATCGGTTTTTAGTTCTCTGTTCTGTTCCGCTAACAAATGCATTCCGGTTGCAATTTTCTGCCTTATAAGCGTTGTACACACACTCACACACACACTTGGACACACATACACTTGCACACACATACACACAGTCACATACAATAAGTTGGTTCTGTGGAGGCATTTGTTCGCAGTACTCAGAAACCACTCGCATTTATAAATAAAAGAATTTAATACTTGACTTGAACTTAATGAGCCCTCAGCTGGCTCCACTTGCAGTTTTTCCACCTCTAGTTTTACCTTTGCCTCTTACATATTCATTTTTTTCCGTCCCATTGTTGTTGTTATGTCACAAATGCTTATAGGAAAAGCAGTTTTAATTAAAGAATTTCACTCGCTGAGGTTTCTGCTTTACATTTGCGGCTAGTCTTTGGCAGGCGATCAGGCAGCAGTCTACCGAGGGAACAGGAAGAGAAAGATAAAGGAGAAAAAAGACTAGTGTTGATGCGCAAGCGTATGTGTATACATATTTCATTACTTTCATTACAAATCTTCAATTAGATTTCATTGGGGTTACTTTAAACTTATTAATATTTTTTTAGAGTATTTACTCGTCGCATTTCCTTGCTTCCCAAATTTCTCACTTTCGCAACTAGCGTCCCTTTTGCTTGTTATTGTTGCCAGAGCGTTACCTTTTTTATTTCGCAACAACTTCCTTTTGCGCTTATTTCGCAATCTCTTTGGCTGGCAGCAGCAGCTCACAATACGAAACAGAAAACGAATTTATTGCAATTATGCCAGGACAGCAGCCGCAGCAACAGACACAGGAGCGAAACGAGCATAAAACACAGACAAAATTTGTAACTGTATTCGTGTGTGTGTAAGCTTTTGTTTGGTTGCTGTCGCTGTTACTCCACTTTTTAGCTCGTTCGCCTTTTATGCGTGTGTGTGTTTGACAGAGGCAGGCCCCAGTCAGCAGCAGCAGCAGCAGAGCGAATATTTGCCATCTTTTCAACACTATGGCTCTCACTCTCTCTCTCTTTGGCTTTGCTGCTGCGTTTACTCACATTGTTGTTGATGTCGTAGGTCATTGATTTGCGCTTAACAGCGCGGCGCTGCCGGCAGAAGCCTCATCTATGGGCACTGCGTCTCCCCAGTGCCCGTGCGCAGCCCTTTGTTTCTATTTCATTTTTTTCCTACAGGTTTTCTGTTGTTGTATCGTTGCATGTGGCGCATTCGGCGTTCTGTTTTTCTGGTTCTCTTCTGTATGTGTTCTTATTACTTTTTCTTGCATGCTGCCTGCCGCCTCGCTGCTTCTGTTGTTGCTGTAATTGTCGTTTTCTTTTTGCACGCTATGCTTTGTACTTGTTTCTTTATTTTTTTTTGCGTGTGCTGTAATGATTTAAATGTGTGTCTGTGTGGTGTCTGATTTTGAGCGCAGCTTTTATTTTGTTGTCATTGTCTTTCTCGCTGCTTCTGTTATGGGCTGCCCGCTGCGCTTTGACTCTCTGTAATGCAGATTTGGGGCGTCTTTAGAAGCTTTTAAATTCACCACGAAAACTTTGTAAAATCGTATGTGTGCTTGTGCATTCGTCGCTGCGGTTAAGATATGCGTGTGTATAGAAATGTTAACCCCCAGTGTAATGATAATGTTCACCCAGATTACTTATGAATAGAGCTTGAATCGAATTTAGTGTGCCTGTTGGGTGTAAAATGTTCTTAATTTAATACTCGAAGGCTTGTTGAATGAACTAGATGCTTAATTACAGTTATACTTGCCATAAACTTTGCTATATGGAAACTCCCCACATACATTGTATATGCCGCCCTCCACCCAGTTGCTTAGTTTGTTGTGCTTAATAATTATCATCATTACACTTGTTAACTTTATCACTTCTAGACTTGAGTAAAACAATTAGCTGTTGTTCTGGTTGCTCTGCTTCTGCTTCTGCATCCTCTCCATTTTGTTGTTACCCTCTCATAATTTCACACACTCTGAGCGCAGTGAAGAAGTCTTTGGTATGTTTGCGATCCTCACCTTCTGCTCTTCCTGTTGCGCTTCCCTCCGTGGGTTTCTGTTTCGCTTCTAATTTAACAAACGCTGCAGTCGCAGTTAAAGTCGCCGCTGGCAACGCGTTTGTTGCCGTTTCTTTGGCCTGCCGCGCGGTTGCCAATTAGTGAAAATGTTTGCCAGTTGCCTGCAATTTCCCAACAACAGCACGAGAGAACTGAATAACAGCTAAGGAAAATCAACTGAAATTATTTATGGACTAGAAGATACCTTTTATCCAATTGATGTTTAAATTAAGCTTGAAATGCATATAATACTCTCTGACTGCGAGATTAACGATTGTAGATACCCTGTATTCAGTGAAAAGTCATTAATTGAGGAAACGCTTGGTTCATAGGTAGTATATAGAGGCTTAAAAAATATAAGAATATTGTATTTTTGCTTTTAGAATTGATGGACTCGAAGATATTATTTATTTTTATTATTTATTTTGCTCTACTTTTCAATGTTTCGTAGGGGTTACACTTCAAAGTATTTCTCCTAAATACTTTACTTTTTTAAAATTGTTCCCATGTACAGTGTGTTTTTAAGTTCAACCTAACTGTGCTTATTTTAACTGGGGTTATATGGCCGGTGAACAGGTCTTTCTGCTAACATGGATGCGGGGACTATAAGTTTCTTCAGTGCACTATGTTTGTTTTCTGGTAAACTCATTAAAAAATTATTTATCCCGAATCCCGGTAAGAAACCGATATGCTCACCGCTCTTAATACAATCCTGCCTGGGAGTGACTCGACTGGGCGTGGATGTTGGCACTACGACGGCCACGGAGCCGCATAAGGATATCGGGATTACGTTTAACGATGAGTCGGAAATAGGCAAGGACTTTCATGAGTCATTGGAGCTTTCTCCGTGGGACAGCATGTTGTATATAGCCTACAATATGTTTATAATTCAGGACTATGCAATTCCTTGGGAATTCGACGATATTTTAACTGAAGAGCTTAGCTCGGAACTTGAAAATCTAGATTTGGCCGAGAACACAATTGCTTTAGAAAAGACTAGCGAGTGGGTAGAGATCAAGATGAATCATCTTACCGAAGAGAAAGTAGTCCCCATATACTCTACAACACCACAGCCCTGGCTCTAACTTTAAAGCCGAGAGTTGGTTTCTACAGCTAGCCACTCGCCGAGATTTTTTCAATATTAATGAAAGAACTAAAATAAGAGAACTATTTGACATGGCAAGGCCGCCGTTCCCCGTCAATTTTTATTCGGATCATCCATTTTTTTATGCCATCAACGGAGTTTCCCATGGTTCCCCGGTGATGGGGAGTCTCCAAGCACCGCTCCCTGCTCATTGTATTGACAATCCATGGAAGCCATGCTATTGCGAGAGATCTTAGAAGATCAGCAGAGAACTATAACTAACAGATAGTAAAAAATTAAGGCCTGTAACCCCATTTATGTAGTTGCAGAATGGTTGAAATATTAGTTCCAATTAAATAATCTTTTTACAATAATACTTTCGATATACCCTGTTTTGATCAATCATCAATTAGAATTTTGTGTGATAAATTAATAGATTAATTTAGACGCAAAGCAAATGTATTTTTGCGTATATATTTATACAAGTATATATTTATCGAGGCAAATAATTGGCATTTGTGTGCCAAAAGTTGTTAATATAAAGCAATAATACAACCCGTTTAATATTCTGATATTATTTCAGGGTATTCAAAACGTTCACATTATGATATCCCACTTGATGTTGACGATTGTCAATGCACTGATTATTTGTCGGTGGGTTTAACGATCGAGCATTTGATTGAAAGCTGCACTTTCGCACCATCTGATAAGTTTTTACTGTGTCTTTATTACTGTTGCATACATTTATTCTAAACACAGCTGGCGTTATCGCCTTATTCTGTTTCTCTTGCTTTGTCTCTTGGTCTCTCGCTCTGTCTCTCTCACTTCAACTATGCCCAATTATCTGCATTAATTAAATAAATATTTCAAATGCATCCTCAAATTGCTCCACAAATTAATTTGATATTAGTTGTGCCGCCCGCTGGCTGAGTCAAGTGATTTTAATTGCCACTACCCTTACAAGAGTGTTGATTATCAGTTAAGTCTTTCACTTTGTAGCCTGTTAATCAGAGTACATGTATACAGCTTTTATGCCGCAATGAGAAAGAACAGTTTGTTAGTTTTTTACCCTCAGCTGGTCTCACTTTCATCTTCTGCTACTATTCCTTCTTTTCTGTAAATAGCAAACAGCTGCTTAAGACAGTCGACGAGCTGTCATGATCACAGCTCGCATGCAAATAAGCACAGGCGGTGTGAGAGGCGCGCTCTACCCACACAACGAAAGCGTCAGTTAAGCCACGCTCAAAATATAGTTCTCTTTTCCCTCGAATTACGTAAAACTATGCCAAATGAGGCTTAACGCACACACACACATAACCATACTTGGACTCATACACATGCAAAAAGCACGCATACCAAATGTCACATACAAAGCAAGGCAAACAGAATACAAAAAGTATTGCTCACGTGTGTTGAGTAGAAAGAGGGGGCTGCCACAGCCGGCTTGAAGCTTTGGGGGTATGCTCTCATTAGCGTCAACGTCGACGTTGACGGCGACTTTGCTGGCTGGACAGCATAAATTTCCGCTGAATATGTATGCGAATGTGAATGTGTGTATAATGTATTATCGTCGCGAGTTGCGACTTGCGAGCAACAGCTGCTATACGCTATTCTCTCGCGCTCACACTCTTCGCATCTTACGCTCTTTTGCTGTGCGCAATTTGCCAAGTTTCGCTTGTGCCGCCTGAGTAACAGGCCACAGCGTAGAATGTTCAGTTTGGCCGCAACAGTTGACTCGTCTGCATGCTGTACAATTTTCGCCAGGCCCCATCCGTCCGTCTTTCTGTGTGGAGTTCTCGTGTGCGATCATTAAGCACGTTTTTTGTGTTGCATGAGTGTGTGTGTGTATTTATGTATACATACATATGCTTACACGCCGGTAGCGAGACTAGAAGAGAGTGCAAACAAACAATCGAGCGCGTAAAAATTACCTCAAGCTTTTTTTGCGTGAAATAAAAAAAAAATTAAATGCTGTAAACATTTTGTATATTTGGTATACAGATGTGTTTAAATGTATATGGATGTACGTTTTAGTGTTTTATGTGAAAAGCGCAGCTGATGCTCGTCTATAATTAAAGCTGTTAAAAATCAAAATCAATATCGAAATTTTTGTATAAATCATAAATAATAAGCGTATAAATTTAGCACCAACGACAAGAAAATAAGCCTGTGTAACTTGTTTTGTATTAGTGTGTGAATGTGTGTTTGTGAGTGTCTGTGCTGTGTAATCCATTACCTTGGCGTGTTCTTTCTCTCTCTGTTGCGTTGTATACTTCCTTCACGCATTGGAATAAGAAACTCTCGCTCTCTGGATCGTTCGTGGTGTTTCGTTAATTCCAGCCTGCCTACTCATGATGAAACTACTGCACGATTTGATGTTGGATGCGCGCACAGCCGAGGATATTGCACTCACACAGGAAATGGTAAAGCGACTAAATGCATAACTACTGCCTAAAATGTTATACAGCTGAAGAGAGAAAGAGAGAAAGAGAGAGAGAGAGAGAGAGAGCGTGCACTCTTCTACTCTTGTCTCTTTATTGCGTTTTTTTTACTCCATTGATTGATTAGAAGAGCAAGTGCCTGCGCTGTTCGAAGTATTTGAGTTCATTTGGTTTTGATATATTACCTACGCTTTATATTCTAGCTGAAGCAGCTTTTAGAGCTTTTTTTATCAACGTATCTGTCTAATTACACGCCATTCGTTAATTGCTTCTGTTTGTTTGAGTTTCAATCTGTGTGCAGCGGCGAGAACGATAATTTGTTTATCTTTTTTCAGTGAACATTTTGTAATGTATTTGCATATTAATAGCTGTGAACAGGCATATAAAATTGTCTTTAATCTTTAATTGCTTTTTTCACTTCGATTTGGTTTCCATTTTGATTAGTTCAGTTTGTTGCACAGAATTTTACTTGATTACTAGTTATCTCTCTTCGAAAAGAGTACTGTTTGCGATCAGTTTTGCCGATATATATAGAGTAAAATATATTTATTAGTTACAAAGTCTGTAACCATTACTTAAAGAGAAAGATAACAACTGTGTTGTTGACTCTAGCTAGTTTGTTTATCGGTAATAATGATTTACTTTTATGAAAAAACAGATAGAGAAAAGTTCATTAATAGCTACAATCGCACTGAATATTTACATATATCTTAAAGCCGTTTTTATGATCATTTTAGTTTCTTTTTACACGGATACTATTTTCTAAACGGCTCTCCAAATAATTCATTTTTGTTAAATTAATTCATCGAATTTAATGTTAAACCATTTTTTTTTTGTTTTTTTTTTTTTTGATAAAGCATTTATATGTAAGCTAAAAACAGCTATGCAAAATGTATTTTAATAGTCAGAGTATTGGTTCTGCTTTGTGTTTTCTACTTTTTTGTCACTATTAGATAATATGTCTCACTCACAACGAAATGCGACCCCAAATAGCAGCCAGACCACGAGCTACGGCATCAGCCGTGGTTTCCAGTTCTTTTAGCGTCTGTCTGGCCTGTGCTTCATAGATAAAACATTTTGCGGTTCTTGCTATGCTCCAGCAATTGTTTTTATATGCATTTCACGTAGCTTAACCCTAACTCAAAGCAGAAAAAATATATACATATAGTTGTTTATTATATATAAGTCCGATGGGGGCAGCATAGAATTCACTGAAGCCAAAGGGATAGACCCAGGGGTTGGGCTGCGTAGTGTACAAAATTTTATGCTGTTTGCCCCTTTTGGCTTTGGTACCGGTTTCGTTTTATTTTTGAAGGAATTTACATGAAAATGTATATTTTCCGGTTTCAATTATATGCAATCTGTAGCTCGATGTGTGTGAGTGTGTGTCTATCGGGGTCTCCCTTGCTTTTTGTCTAGTCTATTTCACGGTTGATTACGTTGTTGTCATCGTTTAGCCCGCTGCCCGATTAGCTGAATGCCTCACAAAATGGGCGTGGCATCTGTCATCTGACAACAAACTACAAATGCTAAAACAATTCAATCATTTCAATTTTTATGGCAATCCAAACTGTATGCCTGCAGTTAATTAACTAATTGCTCAATTTGAATAACTATAAAAAGTTATTTCAAGTGTATTTGAATACGCCATAAATGGAAATTGATTTGATATAAATAAGTTTTCGATAGACATAAATATTTGCCCTATAAAAATTCTAAATTTAATGTATATATTTTTAACAACTATTTAACTATAATTTAAGACAATAATTTAAGGATGGACTCGTTCGCGTTTCCTTCCACTTGCTTGTTCCTTATTGCTCGTTAGCAAATGTTTATTTCTAACGACATGTTACCAACACTTGCTCGTTACACTCACTGCTACAGTTATTTGTACCTTATGCGATGTTAGTATGCAGTCAGTCCAATTATTCAATTAACTTGTGCAGTTGGACAACGAGAATACCTTGACTGATCGCGTCGTTGTAGTTCACTGTAAAGGACGAAGGGAGATAAGGGAAGCAAGGCAAATGAACGACAGCTGAGGACAGTTTCTATTGCCCAAACACTACGATGGGAAGAACTGACAGTTGAGCTGTGTGGGCGGTGTGAAGAGAGGCGTGCCACAAATCCAATAAACACGACAACAAAATTGCAAACGTTGCAAGTAAACAATGCAAAAGGGGAGGCATGAAGAGGGTGCGGCTTATGCTGAGGCACATACCATTTATTTCCCTCTCGCTCACTATTTATCTCTGTCTCTTTCTCGTTCCATTTGTCTAGCCTTGTTACGTGTCTAAGTCTAACAGTAGAAGGAAGATGCTTTGCGATTTTGGCACTGAAACTTTGTCGAGTGTTTCATAAAAATTGCAGGAAAAGTCTTATAGAAAGGAAATGACAATTTGATTGGCTGCTGGCTGAATGTGGTTATGAGCTGAACTATTTCTAGGGAACATATACGTAAAGTTCCAGCAGAGAAAATGTGTGAACAATAAGCGAGCATTTGAGTACGTTCAAAGTGGTTCATTTTCTGGAACTAGTTCATTTATACATATGTTAACTTTGAAGAGTTATTTAAGTCTTCATAAAGTACAAAACAATAAGAAAATAAAATTTCATTGTAATGCGTAAAATCCCTTTAAAAAGATTGCTATTGGCCAAATGTAACTGTTTGTTCCAGGCAAGCGTTTCCGGCTGCATTGGCAAATGCATTTTCACCAAAAACTGCGCATGCAAAGTCGAATTCCGAAGCACATTGCTCCGCAACATTTCTGAGCGGGGAGTGGGCTGGGGTCAACCCAAATAAATATGCACAGCGACAGCGACATCGATTGAAAGCGCAATAAACGCATTTATCAGTGCTTACTTTTGTTGCCTTTCTGGCCAAGAACACAAACACACACACTCACATATATACATCTATGGGGAGAATATCGATCGAAAAACTCTTTCAAAAGCCGCAACAGAGTTTAATCATTAAAGTGAACTGTTAATTGTTCTTGATATGCTTAGAAAGAATCTTAAAATATATATCTATATATATTTACAGATATGATATGATATGATATAATGTAATATAATATATAGAGCTAATAAAGTTCTTATATAGATTATCAGAATATAAAATGCCAACCATAAGAGAAATATAAGACGATATAGTATAGTAATGAAACGATAGTTAGGATTGAATGAGATATAATATAAAATGAGAGTAAATATTATAAACGCCGTCACGTCTTGACCCTGCTCGAAGCCCTGCTCCTGCTCTTCGGCTGCTTTATCAGTTATCATTCATAACTGTGTTAGTTTCGTGTTGCATGTGGTTCCTGATTATGCTCTGCCTTGCCCCCATATGATTTACTCAGCCGACAATCCTGTTCCAAAACTAACAGAATGCCTGTCAGGCAATTGTCACTTCCATTTCTTATTTTATTTTTATTTATTTATTTTTTTTTGCTTTTCTGCCGACTCAGGGAATTTTCATTTGCTTTGCATTTTTTATAGGTTTTGTTGTTGCTTTATAGGTGTTGTTGTTGTTGCACAACACGCGAAAGGTCTTTGCACCTGCTGTTGGGGAAAGGATGAGATAAGGTGAGAGGAAAGTTCTCCATGAGGGCCCTCCGTAGGCGCTTGGCATGTGCCTTAAACTGCTCTTGGTCGGGCAGCCAACCAGCCATGAGCTGCTTTATTTTACAACGCCAAATTGTTGCTCAGTTCTTTCTGATTTAATTTAATAATAAGAGCATTGCATACCTTGTAAACAGGATATCTGGCGAACCGACAGGGTATGCCATAGTCACTATAATAATCCATTTTACCCGAAGAAAGTTGCAAACCTATCAAGATAAACCCAAATCTAACGAAAACATCTAGGATTTAGTGTATCAAGGCTTTAAGTGCTTTAGAGGGTATCTCGTAGCTGTTACTAGTGTTTCATTGTTCGGGCTGTATATAATTTTTTACACTGCCAAAAACAATTCAAAGTCAACAGCTTTGCGTGCACAAAATATGGCCACATTTTAATGTTTTTTGGTCAGCTTTGTTTCCATATGATTATATTGTTTTATTTGCACATATATGTATGATGTTTGTTTGTATGTGTTTTTGCAAATATATGTCAAGTGCAGTGTTTGCATAGTTGTTAGACATTAATTCGTTGTTGTGTCGCCTCTTTAATTCTGCGCTGCATTCTTCTTAGCTCTGTTTTTTCTGTGTTCATTAACCAAACGCAATTAAAGCTTGGCCGAGGCTTTTGATTTTCAGAGGTTGTGCGATTTAAAGGTCTCATTAGGTTTTGCTAGCCTGGCTTCATGGCAGTGAGCAAGGCTCATTAACTGAAAGGCTGAACATAAAAGCTGAATTAGTAGAATTTTTAAATATACCCAAAAACAAAATCATAATTATACATATTAAAAAAAAAACCATAATTTTGTTTTATAAGTGTCTAAAGTCAATATATATTGAATTCTTCTATATATTTCTTTACATATCTACTATTTTATACATATTATTTTTGTATGTTTTTCTTTTCACTTATTTTTATAATATTTTTTATATTTATTGTAAAACATTTTCAAGCAACTCCAACACAAAACCTGCTTCAAAGCAACAACAAATTATTAAATTCCCAAAAAAAAATGTTTTCTGCTTTTATTATCGACTGGTTTTTCTTCTTAAATAGTGTGCTCTCGTTGTTGTTGTTGTTGCCGTAGTTGCTATCAAGCCTAGTCCACCCCCTCTGCCCAATGGCTTGTTTGTTATACTTGCTCTCTCGCTTGCCGTCTCTCTCTCTCTCTCTTTCTGTCATTCTCTTTGGCTGGCGCTCATTTTGCGTTCCTTTGCTGTGTGTTTTCGCCTTTTTTGTTGTTCGCCGCTTGTTCTTGACGTTAGCTTTGTGCGCGTTCTTTATCGTCGTTTTGTTTTCTTTTTGTCTCTCACGCATGTTTTTGGGGCCGGTTAGCAGTTCGTTCTCGCTCCCACACACACTCACTCACTTCCTTTTTCTCGCTCTCGCATATATTTGCTCTCTTTGCTGCTGCTGATGCTGTTGTTGTTGTCTCTTCACAGTCAAGGACAAGTTAATGAACGATTTTCGTTTTATTTTTTGCTGTAATTCTTTTGAGCCGTTTTTCCCCTCAACTGTTTAGTCGAGCAGGCGAGCAGCTTAGCGATAGAGGGGTGGGCGGTGCTATTCCGATTTTTCTTCCCACAATTTGTTGACTCATTTTCATTCGTCTTTCAACTTGTTGTTGTTTTTTTATTTATCATTTTTTCCTCTGCTTATTCAGTTTAAAATTTGTTTTTCGTCATATTTATGCAAAGATTTTATTTTTGTTTTTGCTTTGCGTGCCGATGGGCTGAATGAAAGGCGCCAAAAATGCTAAAATAGCTTTTTCTCTGAATTATACCCTGTTTTTCGATGAGAAAACAGTATTTTGTAAGAAGACGATCTGCTATAGAAGCTAAAACCCCATACCAAGAACATTAATTGTAGGCAAATGATTTTGAATTCCTTAATTTCCAATGAAAACAGAGTATGGCGTAGTTGAAAACTTTTTTGCATTAATTTTTGTTTTGTTTTCTTGCTGCTCAAAAGAGTTACTGAGGGATTCAAAGCCAGAGTATTTTAAAGCTGTGAGCTTTTAGCAAAAAAAAAAAACAGGGTATTTCGTAGTTGATAGCTTTTGATAACAATTCTCTTCTGTTTTCGTTTTTGCTGCATTTTGTGATCGCTTCACTTTCTTTTCATTTATTTGTTTTTCGCCAAGCGCCGCAGTTTTATTTATTGTTCTATTTCTTCAACAAAAAAAACTTGAAATTTTTTTCTATATTTTTTTTGTTTAAAATATTCAGTTTTCATTCAATATTCGCGTGGGTGTGAGACAGTTATCTTTGAAATTGACCCACATTGCGCATTTGGCTGCTAAACGTTGTTTTTATTACTTATTAATATTATGAAATTGCGTTAAACTAGTTTACATTTTCGTTCTTTTTGTTGCTGTTATTGTTTATTAACACCTTTGCTGTTTTTGTTTATTTCTGTTTTTTTTTTTTTTGTGCGAGGAACCCAGTTGGCAACAACAATTTGTCGTGTTTGTTGACGCTTTCACACATTTGAGCCAAGCGTTAACTGTATTTCCTTGCAGGGTATCGCGTATTCGTTACCAATGCGACTTATTTACCTTTGGGCCGTTTTTGCATAGCTTGAGCTTTAGTTTTGGACTGAGCAAATATTGTCTAACAAACAATTTCAGCGCTTTGCTTGTGTGTTTTTAGGTTTGTATTTGTGTTGGTGTTGGAAGAGTTTTTCTTTTGTCACTTTTTCACTTTTGGGTTTGGGACTGTTGAAAATTTATGGCGCAAGGTTGTCATTGCCCACTTAGAAAGGTAAAAAGTTTTCCAGCAACCCTGAAATAGTTTGCATTGGCATAAGATATCATTTGATGTGAAATTGAATAGGGTTAAATATATTTCGAGTGCATAGCGCCCAAGTGCAAGAATAAATAATGGAAAACTAATTTAGCCACAGAGATGGCGTGTAAACTAAGAAAATGGAAGACAACTTGTCTCACAGTTTAAGAAAAAGCAAATCTGAAATGAGAGAATTAAAGAATGAAAGGCTGAAATGAATCTGTTTCAATTTTACAGTCTTGACTCGAATGCTAGACACTTATATCGATGATTTCCTTATCTAATACGGGCCTTATTAAATATATTTATTAAAATGCAATTTTATTTCATTAAATCTCTCTTAAACGATTCGATTTCAATTTGAACAAGTAATTTTTGTATTGAAGGCTTTGTTTTATGCGCGGCTGCTGCAATTGCTCTTGATGCGGCTATATTGAGGGCGGGTTGCGGGTTGCGGTGCTGCGTCCTTGCCTCATGCAGCAGTATTTATGAGACGCGCGGCTCAACTGTTGCCTCGCCAGCAAGCATGGGCGTGATGGGCTTATTAAATATTTAAAATGATGTGGCCATATGTGTGGCATAAAAACACTGTCAACTGCGGCACGTGCCACGCGTGTCGCGTTGACGCATTATGACAACGCAAATGCCTTGGGAACGGAATTAACAAAGAAAAAAGCGAAACAAATAAATTGAAACAATAATAAAAACTCGTATGGGATGTAAGTTAATTAGGAACGTTTTCATGAGCCTGCAACGCGTGTGCCAGATACCCTGTTAGAGCTCGGTGGCACCAACATATTGTGTGGATGGTCGTGCATCGGTATGATTTTAATATGAGCGCAAAAGTACGAGGTTATAAAGTCAGTTCCATGCTTATCGCCAAAGAACTCTCTCTTTCTCCGTATCTCCTCAACCTGTCCGTCACTTAGTTCTTATAGTTGCACTGCGAGAAATATTGTTGCAGTCGAGCGACTATGTTGCTATAAATGGCTTTGAGTTGCGGCAGCTGCTTGACTGATGAAGCAACCCGTCAACTGTCTTGCTCGCTCTCTGTCCTCCTCTATTGGTATGGCCCTCTCAATCGCACTGTCCATTTGCAGTGTTGCCAGTTTGTCAACGGGCAAAGCCGCCGTGCAAAGCTTCTCATAAGCTGTCGCTTGATTTACAGCTGAGCAATGTAACTAACTGCTGTCTGCTGTCTGTTGTCTGCTTTCTGCTGTCTGATGTCTGTCTTTGATGTGCTTCTGATTCACTGCCCCCTCTCACTCTTCCCTCGCCTCGACGCTGACACACTCCAAACGCTTGGCCCCCTCCATATGATTTATATCTCTATAGCAAATGTCGTCCTGTGTTCTCCACTTGGAGGAGGTCAGTGGCCCAAACGCTCTAACTGTGGAACTGTGCAAGAATGAAGATAAACGTTTGCTGTTATATAAACGTTACGTAGCTGCAGTACGTTAATTACTGGGCATCAATACTTAACTTACGAGAACATAACTATATGTTCTTAACCCTTAAGATCTATGTGAATATAGATTGAGCATTGCTCAATGCATTTTTTAGGTTATAAAGAAGTTCTAGAGTTACGTAAGCAAACGATAGTATTACAGATAAGGAGTATCACATAACTTTAATTACGTTAAGCGTTACGTAGCTAAAAATTATCAAAACTTTTCTTGTTTTTGTAACAAAAATATTTTAAATTTTTAAATAAAATAAAGTAAATTAATTCTTTCGCTTAACGTAACGTAATCCTAACGTATTGTAACATAATGCTACGTAACGTAACATAAAAACAAAGAAATTTAAAATTGAATGCTTCAATAAGGGCTTTCCATATCAAATATCAAGTAGAAGTCTTTGAACTAGGGAAACTTGTTCTTGCGCTATTTTGAAGCCTATTTCAATTCATATTTTCAAGGGACTCTAGAGTTTAGCTGCTCTGCAAATAGTTACGTAATCAACTGCGATTCAAAAGTCATGCAATTGTCACGTAGTTTTCATTAAAAGCCCAACGGCAGCTAATTTGATTTCATTAGCAATGCGATTTTGCAGCAGGATGTCCAAGGGGCGGACATTGTCAGGATGCATGCGGTGTGGGTGGGTGGTGTCTGCATTAAAGTTGAGGATTATAAAAACTTTGCAGTGATGGACGTAACTAGGATTCAGTGTGGAATTAGCTGGAAAAGCCGAGAAAAACTTATCAGCTTTGCTAGCAGTTGCTGCGGAAGCAAAGGACATGCTCTAACAGGAAACTGGCTGCCTTTGCAATGGGGGCAGGCTGTGTGTGGGGGCTGGTGCGGTAAATTATTGATGTTGTTAATAATTCAATTGCAACGGCCAAATGAAAAACTTTGCTGCTCTCCTGCCAGGACAAACTTGGTCATGGATTTTGCGGTTTGCCATTTACCTTACTCACTCCCTCTCTCTCTCTGTCTTTCTGTAATGCAGATAACCACATCGACTGCCAAGAAACTGTGGGAGAAATCGGATGGCAAGGGTGGCGCTACACCAGGCGGTCCACTTAATCCCCTGCAGATTCCTGGCGTCGGGGATCACTCATCCGTGTGGAAGGATCACACATGGTCCACACAAGGCGAGAATATATTGGCACCTCCCAGGCCACGTGGCTATCCACATGGCGGTGCTTCCGATAACTCAAACAGCGGCAATGCGGGCATTTTGAGGTGAGTTTATCTATATCTATGAGCTAATGCTAATAATGCGTGGATACACAAGATCTACATACATCCAAGCTTTGATCTAACGAATATCTTCTTTATCTCTCTGAATAGCCCCCGCGATTCGACTTGCGTTAAGATGGTTGAATATGTTCTGGGCGGCTCACCCACCAACAAGGAGAGTCCCTTGTCGAGTTTGGAGCCGCGAATGCGCAACTTGAAGTTTGACGATAATGATAAGGTAACTTGTAAGCGCACACAGCTGATGGATATAACTGTTTAATGTCTACTGTGCTACGTTTATTGCAGTCACACGATGATAAGGAAAAGGCAAATTCTCCGTTTGACACAAACGGGTTAAAGAAGGACGACCAAGTCACAAACACAAATGGAGTCGTCAATGGCATTGATGATGACAAGGGATTCAAGTGAGTAGCAGATCAGACTGATCAACTTTTCTACTGTCTGTCTGTCTCTCTGTCTGCCAGTCTGACTGTCTCAGTGTCTAGTTCAAGTCTGGCCAATGGCATTGACATTAGAATGGCTATGCTGTGGGCCTATGCCACGGCTAGAAACTGGTTTCCTCAAGGTCCACAGCAAGACACGTTCTTGTATTGCGTGCCAGCGGGGGCAACTGGGAGCTCTCGAGAGGCACACTGCAAGTGGAGCTAACTCTGAATTGAGGCTGAGAAAATATAGACAACAAAAAATTCTAGAGTAACGTAATATTTGCTACTATATGCAGCTATATATCATTTGATTCTGACTGAAAAGCTGAAGAGAGCGAACTAAAGAAAGACTTAAAAATATTTCTTTATAAATATTCATTAATTAGAACTTAATTCTCAACTCTTTCAGTTCTGAATTGTAATGAACTTAAGCATTTTTTTATTACAATTCTCACATTTTTTCCCCTTTCTCGTGCTTCAATTCTTACTTAAGCTAAATGCATTCGCACTTGACATAAAGAAATATCAATAAATTGCCAACTTGGTCCACAGTCTCAGCAATAGATATTTTATTATAGTTTCGTCAGAGCTGACATTTTTCGCCAATTGTCAGTTAAGTTTTGTTGAGTCAACGGTAAAACACCCACTTTGTCAAACACTGCCCACTTGGCCCACATTTTTTTCTGTTGCTGCTGAATTTTTATCGCTTTTGCTGTAATTATTTTCCTCGTCTTCTGCGTATGTCTGTCCTCTTGTTGTGCCACTCGCATATCGGAAGATGATTCAGTTTTTTTGAAGTGCTTTTTTTTTATATATATCTAGAGGTTGGGTCTGTCGAAACGCTTTCTAAATGAACTGCAATCCGGGACTGTTGGAGTTGTTTATTGTGGAATAAAATGGCTTGAAAAGTCGAACTCTTTGACTCCTCTATGTTTGTTTGTGTTTTAAGACCCTAGTGCCGTTTACAATTTGATTTAAGAACGCTGAATCAAAAACAATATTTAAAAGTAAGATTTGGATCTAAATAAATATATATATATTTCTGATTATCTTTCTTATCGTTATCTATCTATCTTCCCCTTTTTCTGATTTGCCTTTCGTATCAATAGCTTCCCTATTGATCTCTGTATATTTTGCTCCCTATCTCTGTAGCTTGAATTGAATCTCTATCTCATTGCCTTCTACTCTGTGTCTTCATCCTTTCCTTCTATTTCCCTCTGTCTGCCTTTGTATGTCTCTTTATATCTGTCTTGCCTTTTCTTTCTATATTTGTATATCTGTATCTCTATATACATATGTTTCTCCCTCTCTCTCTCTCATTCTCTATCTTTGTATATCTGTATCTGCGTTTGTCTCTGTGTATCTGTTTCTCTAGAGTCTGTATCCCTCCCTTTCTATATCTCTTTCTATTTTTCGCGTTCCCTTTTTACATTTCTATCTCACTCTCTCTCTCACGCGAAGCGCGAGCGGGCGGGGAGCGCGCGAGCGCGCTAGCTCGCTCGAGGCGCGCGCGGGCGCGCTCTAATAGCTCTATCGCGCGCTAGCTTTCGCGATACGCGCGAGATCTATCTCCGATCTTCTACGAGCTCGCGTCCTCGCTCGTCATACTCTATCTATCTATCTCTATATCTCGCGCTACTCTATCGGCTACTATATCTAGCTCTCGCTATTTCTCTCTCTCTCTCTATTCTTTCTCTCTCTATTTCTCTCTCTCTCTACTCTCTCTCTCTCTCTCTCTCTCTCTCTCTCTCTCTCTCTCTCTCTCGCTCTCTGTCGATCTATCTATCTATCTATCTCTCTCTATCTTTCTGTCTCTATGTTTCTCTCTCTGTGTCACTTTAAATCTGTCTCATATCTGCCTCTAAGTCGGTTTTCCTTGCTTTCCCTCTCTTTATTATTATCTGTTTCTCTCTATCGAGCCCATTTTCATTTCTCTTTCTCTTTCTGTTGATGTGTAAGTATTCATACCAGAGCTCTCTCACTCGTCAGTCAGGGCAAGCAGAATTCGTTTTCCTTGTAACCATATTTCCATAGTCGCTTGCAAAACGCGCACTGCTGCAGACTTGAGTCTTAAGGCCTTATAAAGTCTTCTGGCCAGTTGCAAAGCCTAGCCAGACCGAAAAATAAAAACCAGTCGTGGTCGTGTCTTCAGGTTGTTATTACTTTTGTTGCTTTTGTTCTCAGTGTTTGCTGCGCTCTGCTTTGCCGGTTTTCTCTTTCAATCGTTGTTGTTGTTGTTTTTGCAATTTCATTGCCGGTGTCGGCGGCGCAGCCAAAACGTGTTTCAATGCCAAACGTAATAACGGTTATGATGTAAGTAATCAACAGCAACTACGACAACAACAACATGATTCAGACACCAACAAACGTAACATCGAGCAGTATTTTTTGTATATCATTTGTTCGATTAGTTTTGCGTTTATGTTAGCTTTTGTTGCCGCCTCAGGTTTCGTTTTCGTTTTCTATTTCTTTTTTATTTCAATTTTTTTATGTAGCATATTTTGTTGTTTTGTTGCTTTTGTCTTTGCTCACGTTTTGTGCACCGCGCAATGAAATTTAGTTGCGAAAATTTGAAACACGGCTTCAAATTGTGGCAACAGCCCCAACTTTGGGCTGGGGGCTCGAGTTCGAGTTTTCGAGTTGTTGTTTCAGTTTCAGTTACTACACCTGAGCACCTGTCCGGCGACCTACTCTCCACATAGACTTGGCCAGCAGCAACAGATTGTGTTGTTGTTGCTGTTGTCTGCCTGCTAACTTGGCCAACTTGCTCTGCTGACCTTTTTATCCAGTTTTCTGGCGCACTTTCTTTTCGCTGCCGTTGAAAGTGAAACATTTCTCTCATGTTGCTGTGCCCATTGCATAAGCTAGATTAGAATACCAGATTTTGAAGATACGAACTGGTAAAACGGTTGCCAACTGAACTGACCTAGCACAACCTGATGGTGAAGGGCGGGCCGTCTGAAAGTGGGAAATTGTAAAAATTGATGTGGCAGACCGAATAAAGTATATAGCATTATATTATATATCATATATTCTTGATCAGGATGACGAGCTGAGGCGATCGAGACATGTCGTTAACATAATTTGTTATATATTTTTTTCAATAACTCATATCTTTTTAAGCGTTTCTTGAATAACGTAATATCGTGTAGACCTCAAATTTACTGTGTAGTTTTCATTAACGAATACAGAAATTTTGTGTATTTTGAAATTTAGATACGTTCTCTTCTCCTCAAATTTTCAAAGAAAAAAAAACGTATTGCAACTTGTGTTTGGGCAAAGTTACTCAACAATTAAGTTCCTATAATAAACCCCGTTTGTGTGTGTTGTTTGTCACAGTCTCTTCTACAGCACGCTAACTCGTTGGTCACAATATTTGGTAAATTTATTGATGTGGACTTAACAACTTTTATGATTCTACTCAACTATTGGGAATAATACGATCGACGAATTATAGTCTAATAACATGCAAAAACAAAATGTTAAATCATAAGATTCGTTTGAATTTTAACCAAGTTCTTAGCACGTGCAAAAGTTAAAACTTAACAGTTTAAGCAGCACTGGCTTAGTGCACTGCCATCAATATTAGTCACACTCATTACAGTTGTAGAGGTACTGCAGTTGCCGCTGCTGTTTTTGGTGTTAATGACCCGACGGCTAAATTATGACCAATTTGATGCGATTGCATATGGCAGAGCGAGATGGCAGATAACACATGTGAGTCAACAACAGCTTAAGCAACCTCAGACAGTTGCAGACGAACTGAACGGGGTTGCAGAGGCATAGGCAGAGCGTGAGCTATGAATGAAACACAAATAGCTGTAAATAAACAAATGCAATATCAGGCACACACACATACAGCTACTGCCAATTGTTGTTTTATATATATATATATATATATATATATATATATATATTTATTTATATATATAAATATATTATTTACATTTGCATTTAAAGCGCCATACGTTGAAAGCAGTTTGCATAAATTGTTGGTTATTTGATTTAATTTATGGCCATTGTCAGTTGCGGTTTGAAGACAGACCTCGTGCTGACGTCATGGAGTAGAAGGGCCATGCCGCCTGCCTGCCCGTGCCATCCACCAACGGCTCGTTCAATTAGTTCAAAGAAGTTTGCTGCTTAAGTCTTTTGTGTGTGTTGCCCGCACAGTTGGCGAGCCATTGCCAGTGACTTGTGAACTGTAGAAACGTAAATTTATATTTTAATTAATCTTCCAATCGAGTTACATTTTTATTTCAAATACCCAATTAGCTTTGGGTTTAATTCGTTTTTAATTGTTGCAGTTACGAAACAGTTGTGTACAGTTTGAGAGCCATGTACTAAATGTGGTGTAATTTTAGTACATGTCGGGTATGTGTCATGGATAAACAGCGCCATCATAAGGTGGTTGTCTGTGCTAACAGTGGGTGTAAAACAGTATTTGAACTAAAACGTTGCACAGTAAAATCAAACTGTTGATTCGTTCAGGGATATGAGCAGTAAATGTAAAACTATTAGAACAAGTTCCACAGTTGTTTTTGAACTGTTTTAGTATATTTGATAACATGATTGCAATTACTCCTAAACTGTCGTTAATGTATCAAGTAACAGAAGTGATTGTACAACTGTTTTATCATAATTTATTCTTTTTCTTTATTGTAGTCGCACTCCCGGCTCGCGTCAGCCCTCGCCCGCAGAAGAGACATTACCACGCCCACCCACACTGCTCGATCCCACACACCATGGCTTCCCACAGATGCCGCACTTCAATCACATGCTCATGGATCATGGCCAGGGACACGGCATGGGCGGTGCCCTTGGTGGCAACAATTCGGTGGGCGGCGGCGGAGTCGGCAGCGGTGCTGCCGCAGCGTACGCGCATCAGCAGATGGCGGCGCAGATGAGTCAATTGCAGCCGCCAATGATGAACGGAGTTGGTGGCGGAATGCCAATGGCCGCACAGGTGAGCAATCAGCAATGGCATTCATTTGCCAGTTTGAGAAGCATTGCAAATACACAAATTTCTCTCCTTTGCGGCAGTCACCCATGTTGAATCACCAGGGCGCACAGGCGGGCGGACCCAATCATATGGAATCTCCAGGCAATCTCTTGCAGCAACAGCAGCAGCAACAACAGCAAAATTTTGATGTACAGGTGAGTTGTGGATAGTATTAGAGGCATGCAATTCAATTGAAGAAGGAATCTGAAAGAATGATGAACCCTATCAAATATTTCTCATGGATTTTATACATATATATTACTGATTCTCTATGAACAGCCAATGCACAACAGCTAATTAGACTCACTTTTAAATCTGTGTAAGCAGTTGAGATATAAGCTAAGATTTGTCAGGCTTACTCTTGGACTTATCTCATAATGTTTTGTGTGAAAATCCTTTTTAGTTTAGTCTGATTCAATTCAGCATCTTTGAGCAGGTTCGAACTCTTAGCGCATAGCCTACTTTTAGGCTCGCTTTTTACAGGGTATCTCGTAAACACTTGAGTGTTGCTCACTTAGCTGCAGTTGCTAAATGAGGTCATGTGCTTTGTTCTTGTTTATGTGTGTGTGTGCGTGTGTGTGTTGTGCATTTGAAGTGCCCATTGCAGCTGCTAATTTACCACATCCGGCTGAAAGCAGCTGCTGCCGCTGTGCGTTGCGTTGCGTTGATGTCGCCGGAGAGCCATTTCCGGCACACAAAAACTTCTGAAAGAGAACAGCTGCAGCAGGAACAGCAGCGACAACAACAACAACAACAACAACTTCGAATGCAATTTATTTCGAAACAAAACGGAAATCGGATTTATTAGCCGCAAAATTGCTTTTAAGCTTTGGCCGTTCATTTGCGCAGTGGCTCTCAAACCGATAGTCCCTCACCACCCCGTCCCTTCCGCATTACCTTCGCCTCTTGCTCTTTGCCTGTAATGACATTTCTCCTGGCTTTTTATCTTATGGCGTCAAATTGAAAATCAATATATGCTGTTGCAGCTGCAGTTGCTGTTGCCTTGGCTGCTGCCATCTTCCGGCACGACCACGGCCAAGCCCATCGCCTTACCCTTACCCTTAGTCCCTGCCCATTGAGCCCTGGCAAAAGCAAATTGACATTTCCACACTTTAGTCCTTGTCTCTTGCTGCTGCTGCCGGGCCAATCTGCACTTCCGTTTTCAAGGCACAAACATGCAACACTCATTGCCCGTCCGCTGTTGCCGTTGCTGTAATTTTTGTGTCGCTTTTGTCTCTTAACTTGCAAGCTGCAAGTTGGTTGGCTGCAACTTTTGCGTTGCACTTTCTGGCTTTTGGCCTGCCCTGTGGTTCGCTACTTGGCAACTTCAGCAACGCTTGCCACATGCCACTTGCGCCTGAGCGTGTGCTACAAAGAGCGCGCCACAAACAACAACAACTGCAACAAAAGTAGCTGCTGCATCAGCAACAGGACGCACACAGGCGACGGCAGCAGCTGATGTCATTACGTTTAAAGTTAAAGTTTGGCTTTTTGTGCCGGCATGCGACAGAGTCGTCTCTGGGGCACGCTTGAGCTTGGCCAAACAGTGGATGCCACAGGCACCAATTGTAGCTGCCAAACGTTTTCCCTCTAACAATCTATGGATTTGCAGTTGCCTCGATGTTTTTGGGCAAATATGAAGTTAGAGTATATTAGAAGACAATTAGATGTTTGTAAGAAATTTTAGATTTGCAAGTTCCGTTATATGATACGTTGCATAATTTGCTTATAGTTTGATTAGCTTTTACAGATCAAATTCTATAAATACGAATTTAGTTACATTTGCCTCTTTTGCTGCTGCAATTTTTATTGCATTATGAAAGCTTTTGGTTCATTCTCTTCAATGATGATTTAAGGATAAGCTTTTTCATTTAACTGTTGTTTAATTGATCTATATGTATTATAGTTTCGCATAGACACTTGATTGTGTGGTCTGCCAGCATTTTTGTGCGCAAATATGTTTTTGGTCATATTGAAATTTATATTGATGGTCTCTGCAGGTCGTATGTCTTGGCAACAGTTTGCATTTATTTCGATATGTCCTGTCTGCCAGGCACTCTCCCCATCTCCCCATCTCTCTGTCTCTCTCTTTCTCTTTGTTTGCCTGGCAGTTGATCTGTGGTTCTCTGTGCTCCACCCGTTGCCTATAAATAATGATTTCTTCGCCATTTGAGAAGCTGCCTCACACCCCCTTCGGAAATGCAGCTCGACTGATGCTGCACATGCGGGTCTTCCCACAAAATGCATATGTAATGGCATTGTTCATAGCAAAAGGAACTCAACGTAAGGTTATTTATCTAGAGAAGCTCAAATGCTCTAAATTAAGCCAAAGTTCACTACTTCAAATGGCGAATGAAACTTTAATTTGTGGTTGAAGCTGTTCAATCTCAGGCTGGAGATCGTCTGAAGAATGTTTACAAAGAAACGATTTCATCAGGGAAACATGTTCGATAGATGAATGAGCCCAGGACTCGAAAGATAGTCGAACAGATATACGTTCTCTCTATATATATATATTTCTTGTCAATCTTTTAGCACATATTGAAAATGACCGAAAATATTTCGTATCGTTGCTTAAATTTGTATATGACAAAGCCTTTTTTTGTGCATCTCTCTTTGAGAGCATATAAATTTATGAGTTGTGTGCATATATCTATATATATTTATATATAGATTCATATTGGAAATTCATGTCGAAGTCGTTGCATTGTGTTGCCACACAATGGCCACACGTGCAGCCCCTGCCATGCGCTCCCCGCAGTATTGACTCTGCATGCAATTCGTCAGCTTTTGTGGAGCGTTAATATCGACGACATTTAATAAGAAACATGCACGAAATTCACTCAAAAAAAAAAAAAAGAAAAGAAAAGCAAAGCCGCATGGCGCATTAAAAGAGAACAGCTATGGGGAGACACAAAGTGGTGCAAGTAGAGAGGGCAGCTGGGTTGGGTGGCTGTTAAGTCGAGGTGCCTTATCCATTATCGACAGCATATTGTCGCCTATCGTCGTCTTGTGCAACCAATTTCAACTGCGTTTTCCTTTTTTTACTACATATTTTTTCATTTCTTTCTGCCGTTATTCATACGTGTTTTATTTATGCCTCAGTTCTGGATGCCTTCTGCCTGCGCGCGTCCTCTTAGCATATAATGCCCGTAACATGTGCATAGTAATAAATATAATAATGATAGAGTACATTAAAATGGCTCAAGCGCTCATTAAAGGAGCGAGTTTAAAGCGAATGTGGCGGGGTTTTCTTTTCGATGTGGCTCTTTAGGGCAGCGTCTGGTACGTGTGAGACTTACGGCATATAGGAAGAAAGATCTTTAAGATATACATACATGCATTCATGCCGGCTCTTTGGCAAGTGTTCGTGCCCTTTTCTTCAGCCCTCTTTTGTTTCCCACACGATTTAAAAAATTTTAAATTTCTTTCCTTGATACAGAAAACTTTTCAGTAAAATTCTACAACAGATTCGACCAACTCGTGTTTTAATAAATCAATTGGACCACTTCAGTGCTTCATGCTTGGGCAGGCATTCTGCAAATTAAAGTAATTCAAACCACAATTGGAAAACGCAATATGAAAACAGTTTCTTGACAGCTTGAAAAATGAGTTATCTTAGTTATTTTTGTTTAATTTGTTACACATTTTTATACTCTGAATTCCCATTTTCATTGCTATTATTTTTGCATCGAAAGTCAAGATTGAGAGATAATAGAAGCTTGTAAAATGTATTTTATATATTTTATTATAGCTTCTTTTACAATTCCACAATTTTAAAATGAAAAATAAAACCAACTTCATATTTAAATTGGTTTTTATTTGTACCTCAGTTAACATAGAAAGTTTTTGATGCGATTTCATGGTTGTTTGCTTCTAGAACTGATCCCTAACTACGCCTAACTATCAACTAATCGCTGCAAAGTTTCTTATATAAATAAACATGACAGCTTCAGACAAGTTTGCACGGCGAAACTTTGCTCATTTCGCGGGCGCATGTTGCAAAGTATGAGAATGCAGCTGGCGGCGGCGCCTCCAAGTTTGTTTTCACTCAATAAAAGTAATTATAAATGTGGCCGAGTTGCCAGGCGGCATTCGGTGTGTGCCATAAGCGATTACTTCCACTGCTTATCTCTCTCTCTCCGGTTTAACTTCAATTTCGGCTCTTTCCCTTCTGATACGCTTCATTTGATTGCGTTTATGTGTTAATCAGTCAATGGGGATTTGATGCGACTAACGAGAGAGCTGAGAGTCTTTCGCGGAATTGTCTGTTTTTGGCGGATTTACTTTGGTCTGAAAGTCGAACTAATTGATTTCGTGTTGTGCGGATTGCTTTTTGATTTTTCCTACTTTGGCTTAACTTGTTTGCATGTAAGCCGATAATGGTCGAGACTTCCCTGAGAGTAGGCTAATAGGTGAGCTAATAAAATGGTTTTCGGCCAGATTTCAAAGAGTTAAACGAATTTTCGTTTTTATTTATGAAAGTTTCTGCTAACCTCTTTTATTTGCCCTTCTTCTGATTTGATTTATTATTTAATGTGAAATTTATAATTATTATATAGAAAGTTTTAATTTATACTAATTTCTGTTATTTAAATATTTTATATATATATATAATATATATAATATATTCAAATCCTTAGCTTTTCCCACAAATCACAAAATTTTAATTTTCCCACATTTAAAAATTTTAATATTTATCGAATTTCTGCATTGCACGTGAAAGCAAACTGGAAAAATTTGCATAAAATTTCATTTAAATCAATAACATAACGTAACGGAGTTGATAATATGTAACATATGCTCTGCATTGTTTTTTTGTTTCTTTTGCCATATAAATTTGCAATTAATTAAGCGTTAATTAGCATGCAATTGTGTGCGTAATTAATTATGCATGTTGTGTGGTACGTGGCACTTGCCACTTGCCACTTGCCAATTGCCTCTGGCCACTTTATAATGCCACTTGTGCAATTCAATTGCAACTATAAAATGCATGCAGCACGCGCTGCCAATCAGAAATTACTTCTAAGTCTCCTGTGGTTTTGATTGAAATTCAAAAAAGTTCGTCAAAATGTTATAAATTTACACATTCGACAATTCTCATCAAACTCACAGCGCTGTTGATAAATTATAAATTATAAATAAATTAAAACTGATTTTGTGTTGAGTTGGAAAATTTTACTGTTATTTCTATCATTATTAAAGTACTTTAAAATATTAAAATAAGATCTAGTTGGAGCTTCAGTAGCTGCTTCACTATTTATATATTGAGTTAAATCTTGATCAATTGAAATATTCAACTTTGCAGTTTCCTCGATTACGAGCTCAAATTATTCACGTCATTCAGGCAAAAGGTTGGCATGTTTTTCCAGGTGGCCGCACTCGTCTAATTAATAGCGACGCCTTTTGCACGTTGGCAACTATTTTGCCACTCACTAATTAGCATTTGCTTGGCCGCAAACTTGAAAGATGACAGACCCGAAAGCCCTTCAACGAATTACTCTGTATTTTCGGCGGCTCTTGCCGCTAATTGGGCTCTATTGGTGGCAAATGTCAAGTGAAGCGCGTTCACCACTTACCAGCCCACACAGCCCCTAATGCCACTTCTGATTATGGTTCACTGATAACAGAAACATTTGTCGTTGCCAAGACGGCTTGCTGTTCCAAAAGCCCAGCCAGAAAAAGTTCTCTGTCATTTTCTGTGCGGCATTCGCGTGTGGGTAGCGAAGCGTAGCCCCAAAATGCAATTTGTGGCTCAAGTATATATATATATGTATACACAAAGAATATATATATATATATATATATATATATATATATATATATATATATATATATATATATATATATATATATATATATATATATATATATATATATATATATATATATATATATATATATTTGGTACTTGCGCGCTTTGTGGGCGCCCAAAAGTTTGCCATTTAATTTTTCTGGCTCGATTACACTTGGACGCCTACAAGCTGCCCACAGTTCCTAATTTATGAGGCAGTGAAAGTGCTCAGAATCCCAAAATCGATGATTTAAACAGGCTCTTAGACTAGGGCAAGCTTTTTAAATTTGCTGATATAAGCAGTTTATAAAGTCATTCCATATTTTAGCCCAAGTGGAAAGCAGCAAAGAGAAAGCTGAGAGTGAGCGAAATATTGCGCTTTGCGATAGGTAGAATACAATATATGCGTTAAGATTTGACAGAGCTTAACAGCTAGTAAATCTATAGTAATGCTTAGATATTGAGATGTATTAAAATCTATTTCTTATAAAGTTGGCAGTTTTGATGACTGACTGACCAGATCTTTAGGTACTTGTTCCAATAAATAACATATTTCTTAACATACAGAAAGTAATTTACCAACAACTGTAAGTTGGCAGCCCTAGACTCTTTACAGCAACGAATGTTGCAGCCAACCTGCTGAAGAAATTCCTCAAGTTCTCTCTCTCTTATAGTCATTGCCTACTTATGAGCTAATCAAGCCGTTGTTTCGCGGCCCGCAGTGAGTGGAAAAGAAACCCGGGCAGCTTAATTTGATTAATTGCGTCATGCGGAGCAACGTCGTCAAATGATTTCACACTATGCGGCTACATTGGCTCGAACTTTGTCTGGCCACCCGTCCCCGCCCACTTGTCCTTTGCATGTCTGGCAACGCCTGCCCAGCCCCTGGAGTGTGATAAGTGCGCCCGGGGTGTTGTATTACATGACAACGCCTGGCCATGGAATTTACGACGTAGTTTTTTCTAATTTTTCTATTTAATTAGCACACACACAGAGAGGGAGAGAGAATGAGAGAAAATAACTTATTGGTGGGGGCGTCACAAAGAAATATCCTGTCAATATGGTAGAACTTTAGCCGGCATATTGAGGGTTGCTCCATACACTTTCCGGCCGGCGAGACAAATGGATCGACTCTCTGACAAACTGTTGCCATTTGCCTGCCGTCGCTTAATGATGTCAGCATGTTAATTAAAGCCAAATTATTTACTAAAGTTACCCCGAAGGCATAAAAACGGTCCAAATGACCTCTCCCCTGGCTAACCTACGCCCATGCATCCGGCCCCGCTTCTACTGACTCCCTGTCTCTGTTAGGCTGACGAGGTGTTAAACCGTATTCGGATTTGGCAAAAATGCTCTTTTAAAGTTTTTAAGTATTGGCTGAGGTTAAACGGACGTGCCTGAAGGGTGAATAAAGTTAAGTAGTTGCTTGGCTTGGAATTAGAATTGATTCTCAGAAGACTACAGCCATGCGTTCGTAAAGTTTTATATGACTAAAGAAATGTGGCAAATTGGTGCCTGCTCATTAAATAATTTCTTTATAGTCAATAAACTAGAGCTAGGCTGCTGAGTTCAATATTTCTTATGCTTTCTATTTATCTTGTACTGGGGGATTCTTGAATATGAACCTAAGTATTTAATATTTAAAAAGAGTTAACTGAAGTAATTTTAGAGATTTTAACTATAAACTTTTTCGTCAGATCTTTATATATAACTTCATTTTTTATTCATGTAATAATATTCCTTAAATTCCTTAAAACGGAGCTACAAGAACAAAGCTAACTGATTTATAATTTATTCTATGATAATTAATCAATTTTTGGTAGTTAGATAATGTAATCAATATTATGAAAGCTAAGCAAACTTTGCTTCCGCCTCTCTCTCGAAGCGACCTATTAGAATTATATTCCCAAAGCATTTTCTTTCTTTTTGCTCTTCGTTTTAGCAACATTTTTGACAAATCTTGAATTGAGAACTTAGTTCTTTAAGCTGCTAGTCAACTTTAGTTTTATATATATATATATATATATTTATATATATATATATATATATATATAGATATTTTTTAGTTGCTTTAGCCGCTACAACTTTTTCATTAATAGTTAACAAGCTTCATAATTAAGCGCCCAGACGCTGGAACTTGCTCGGTTTTTTCATCCGTTCTGCTGCTTTCTCGATTCGGTTTTTCGCCCTTTTCTTGGTGCTTTTCCCTTGGCAATTTCTTGACAACTTTTCACAGTTGCCGTCTCGCTCACTCTTTGGCGCTGAGCTTGATGCTTATAAAGCAGTTTCTTTTTCTTTCTGGGTTTTGCCCACTTTCTCAGTCTGTCAATGAGTTGGCTCTTGGTTCTTGTTAGCCATTTGTTTGTTTGTTTCGGGGCGATGTCATGAGATTTCTTAAGCAGTTTCAAAGCACGACTCACCTTTCAGCTGCAGACACGGAATCCGCAGTTGTTGCTCATTTTCCAGGCCACTTGACTCGGCGCTTTTCACTTTGATAAGTTGCGACAGATCTGTCGCAGAAATGAATATTCAAATTATAGAAAAGAAAATATTCCATTGTCGGATTGAAAACTTTAAGAAACGCTAGTTACACTCGTATTCGGGACGCTAGATGGCGCCACTGAGTCGTAAATTTAAATTGGCTCATTAGCAAACGGTTAACCACAACAACCCGAAGGAAAGGAAATTGTCGCACGCCCCAAGCTATCTATGTCTTGTCTCAGCAGCTTAACAAATTTGTTGCCCTTTTCGGTGCGTGGGGGCGTGTGCGGCCATCTCGCTCCCAATTTGTCGCCCCTTTTCACGCTGCTGTGGTTAACTGAAAGCTGTGTGTAACTCATTTGTTGGTCAGCAAGCTTAACTGAAACTAAAAGCATGTAAAGTACTGACAGAAAAAAGCCACAGGATTTGGCATAGAAGGGAATTCCCACTGCATATGTACAACAAACTTAACATGTGCGCGTGTGTGGGAAAGCCGTTTACATGGCTGTTGCTGAAAATGTGTGTGTGGGAAAGTTTTTCATTGAATTTTAGATAGAAGCGACCCACAGCAAAGATTGCATACCACACACACACCCTCACATAGCTAGACAGTTGATAAAATGTTGACAGCTTTGGGTGAGTTGTTGTTGAGCGAAGAATGTTTCTTGCAAATTGGCAAAGGCAAAAGTTAAAAGCGTTGCAAAAGTTGACATTTGTGAAGGCGGGAAATCAATACTTGCACTTCTTAAGTGTGAATGGATCCTAATTGTATTTATTTGAAACTCTTAAGAGTGAAAACTCTTACCTCAGCACACGTTGGCAGTCTGGCCTTTGATTTAATATTTCTTAAATAGCTAAGCATTGTCGTTGGTATAATACTTGTGAACTTAGTTAAAATGTTTTTTTTTTTTTGCTTTGCTTTTTTAACACTTGACTTATAGTATTAAAGTATTTTTAACTTTGGAACTCTAGTGTAACCAGAATTTGGCAGTTGACTTTCAGTAATCACAGTTTAGTTATGGCTTTATCAGAATTCTATTCTATTTAAAACGGGAATTCGGGGTACATAGGTCTTCTGAAAATTTATGTAACAGGCAGAAGATTAGGACGGCGAACTGAAGGGTTCGGGGCATGTTGGACATCTGGCCGTCTGATCTCGTAAACCAGGAAAAAAGAAGAAAAATAAATATATTTTTGTGTATTCCATAGGCGCAGTACAAGCTAAAATTTTTTCTATAACTTATTCCACTTCCTGAAGCGCAGCTTAAATACCGTAAATGCTGTTGACTTTAGAGAATTTGCATATTTTGAATTTTGGATATTTATCTCCTGGTCGAGCCGACTCGACTAGAGCACTTTTGTTTGCTTTTATTGCACCGCATTGTAGTACATGACTTGTCCATATTTGACCCATATTTATAGTATTGTGAGTATTTTTGGTAACTTTTTGCATTTTATTTGTTTTCGCCCACAAATTGTGCTAATTAGGCGAACTAGAGTCATTCGATGTGGTCAACAATTGGGCCAGCAAAACCCTAATCAACATGCGAGCGCTAATAAAACCTGAACAGAAGGAAGAAAAAAAAACAATCACGCCAATGGCTATTTCCATAGTTTTGTGCGCGGCTAGTGTTGTCATATCTCCCAGTTCTATATTCACACGCCTACCGCCCTTGTCGTATTGTTAATAATTAATGCCGGCGCTAGGCAATCAACGTCCGTTGCATTCAGTTGTCAAGCGACTTCATTTACTGGCCATTTTCTTTTTCATTTATTTCCTCTTTTTGTTGTTCTGTTTTCCGATGTGCGTCGTTCTGTGTACTTCATGTTTAACTGGGCGTGGTGTTGCCCATAAAAACTGGTGGCAGGCGGTCATAGATTGCAGTGTAGAGTGGGAGCAGCCTACTCGCACGCTCTCCAAAATATATGACAGTCTGACGGTTGGTTCAGCTACATTTGACAGAACCTATCTGTAGTGCTCCCTTTGCCCGTATTCCAGCTCAGTGCATTTTAATAGCGTTGCCATATTCTTCAATGCACCGTTGCACTGGCAGCCCACCTGACAGTTGTGTATATAGATGTATATACTTTGCTTTTATACAGCCTTTTGCTCCACTTACGCCGTCCCCGCTTCTTGCATGTGACATGCAATCAACTATCGCCAAATTTGCGGGCGCACTCCATATCGCTATCACGTCGCCTCGTCCTCGCCCCATTCACCGATAGGCAACGTATCACGCCTTTTATATTTACGCTACATTTAGCCAGAATTTGTGTCCGTTAATATTTATATGTATTTGTTTTTGTTCTCTCCAATGAAAGAACACTTTTCCATCTATAAAATAATAAAAACTCAACGCTATGAAAAGTGATATTTAATGGTTTTTTTATGGCTTTCGTGTTGTTTGGCAACAACAGCCATGATCATAATCTAAGCAATTGATTGAGTTCGAGTCATGAATATAGCGCACGCTACTCAGGTTTGGAAATCGGAGTTAGAGTTCCTTGTGTGTGTGTGAGTGGGTGGAAGAATTCATTTTATTTATATTTTTATTTTAGCCGACTTCCTATTCAATAGTTGAGGCGCAACCTTGCCTTGCTTTGGCATTGATTGCATAAAACACTTCGGAATCCAATTTGCTTGGTGTTGTTTATTCTTGGGTATACGCTTTAGTGTGCTGCGGTATATTGACATTGTCTATTGCTTTGATTGGCATATGGAATATATACAATATATAAATATAGAAACTTTTGGAAATGTATTTTGGAACTGATCTGACTTAAGCAACGTTGAAATTCTAAGTTTATCTTGATTTTCCTTTGCTAGCTAAATATTTTTTCTTAAATATCTTTGAAGTGTTCCAACTGCATTAGTTAATAGAGAGCTCAACTCAAGTCGACTTAAAATTTTATTTATTTTTTGTCTTATTTTTCTCTTGACTTCACTTTGATTTTCTGTTTTGCTCATGCAGCTCACTAGCTGTTGCTGTTGTTATTGATTTTATTTCTTTTTTTTTTTTATTTGTATTTTCTTTTTTTTTTGTTAATTCAATTTGTTTATAAACACGTTGCGCTTCATTGAGGCGTGAAAAGCTGGCGCAATGCCCGTAAATTAGCCAATGCGCTTGCATAATCAAACACAATCGAGGCACACACGTAATACTGCAAGTTGTAAGCCAACTTGTTTCCTTTGTTTGTTCGAAAATCATTTTTTAGTTTTACATAAAAGTTAATTAAAATTGCGGCTTTTCGCGGCCAGAGGCCAGAACCAAGTCAGCTTAGCAACATTTTCAAGGACTGGCAATTAATTAGGCCTTTGGCCAGCCTCTGCTGCTGCTGCTGCTGCTTTTGTTGTCAGCTTCTGTTTACAAAGAATAATCATCATTAGGCTGCGCTTGTTACAGTCCTTTGTGGGTGGCTCTGAGGTGCTTTAAAGTGCATTTAGCAGGCGGCTTGGCTAATTTTCGCGATTCAAAATGGCAGCTGCATAACTGAGTGTACTCTGTGGGGGCATTGGATGAAGATGTGCGACATCTTTTCAGCAGCGTGTTATGCATCTCATTATTAATGTGGGGGTGGCTCTCGATCCCTTTGCTCATGAGCCCCTTAAGGCTGCCTTGCCTACTTCTAGGCTCTACATCTCGCACAATGAGCGCTAGTTAAATGAATGCACGCGCGGCTATTCATAATGCCCTGCAAATGGAGCATTTCGACGTCTCATGGCGGATAAAAAAATCTTGTGCATATTCCACATATCTACTGAACGAAAGGAGGCTTATATGGGAGTAAAATAATGTCTTGAATAGTATCAACAAGTAAAAAGCTGTAGACGAGAGTGCCCGACTAAGGTATGCCCTGAGCCCTACGCACAGATGCTTT
The DNA here is from genome assembly GCF_003285905.1 of Drosophila hydei. Lineage (NCBI taxonomy): Eukaryota > Metazoa > Arthropoda > Insecta > Diptera > Drosophilidae > Drosophila > Drosophila hydei. The sequence continues at coordinate 1,726,910 of NW_022045657.1, forward strand.
TCCCATAATTTAATGATTCTACGGATAGAAGGACATTGTCGTCCTTATTAATATATACATATTCTATATAATATGTAATATAATGTACGCTATGCTTTTCTCAGCCTGAGATTCCATTTTTACTGATGAGCCTTTCAGAGTTCTTAACTATTTTAAGTGACCTACTGAATCTGTTAACTTTTAAGTTTACCAACTCATCAAAGTTAGCAAGTTTGCAACTAACGGTAATCGCTTTGCAGCCTATGCATATTATACTTCATTCATAGAGTATTTAATCTCCTTTAAACTTTCGCTTATTTTCGAAAGTCTATAAACCTTTCTTGCTAAATGCTTATACCTTCTGTATAGCTTTTGTCTGCAAAGGCATTCACATTTTGTGCCTCTTTTGTGTGTGAATGTGTGTGTGGTTGGAAGGATTTGTGCCTGAGTGCTGAGTGCCTGGGAATTTAATGCAGCAGGACGCATGCAGCTGCCATTTCAACTGGCTGTCATTGTGCGCAGTTTGCGTGCCCTTCTCTGTAGTTCTCAGTTGTCGCTGTCTGTTTTGATTGACGTTTGTCAATCCAAAATTATATGCTTGGCATTTTCCTATTGTTTTCGCATAGACTCGGCTTCCTTGAGAAGCCCTTAGAATATTTCTAATTAGACCAAGAGTTGTCATAGCTCACGGCTCGTTGTCAGCCAACGCTGCCATCTCTGGCCACTAATTGACAGCTCAATCAACTTAAGTATTCAGTATTAAATTGTATAGTTTGTGCTGTCTGATTGACAGCAATGCAATAAAGAAAAAAGAATTTTGTTCATATCAAAAATTTCGCTGTTTGCAGTTTATAGCTCTCATGTTTTCTTGGTTTTCTTCGCTCGCATTTAATGCTCCTTTCACACTTGACACCTGCCCGGAAAGGTGTGCTATGTTTTGGGTTGCTTTACGACATAATTACATTTTAATTCCCACAGACAACAAGAGCAAATAGCACGACAGCAACAACAACAGAAACTGTTCGCTGCAATAATAATATAAACTTTGTCAAACTTTGAGAACACTCACACACACACAGACACTTATACACCCGTACACCGCGAAAAATCTGCATGAATTATAATTATATTTTTCATTAAAATTCACCTTGAGCGCTTGTGCGCACAAGTTTTAACTTTTGCCCAGATTTGATGGCAAAACGCAGCACGGTCCGTAAAACTTGCGGCATTGTGTCGCCATCTGGCGGCGGCGGCGGCAACAACAACGATGACGACGACTTGATTTACTTATTTTTGATCACCTTCAACAATTTTAATGAGCTGCAATTCAAATGTAAAGCACCAAAAATTTGTGCGTGTATATTAATTGAATTTTGAGGCTTTTAATTAAGATGAAGATGAGAAAAATTCAATTGAATGAGCTGTTGCGACACAGACTGTCGAGTGGGGGCGGGGAAAGGGAGCTGCTCACTGGTACAGGTGAGGCATGAAACTGGAGACCGACACGATAAAGTTTTGCAAAACTACAAATTTAATTTAACTTTGATATTCTTTGTTCTCCAGTGGCTGCCATCATATCATTTCGAACTTTTAAGTTGAGCATGATGGCGATGATGATGTTAGCGTTGGCAATGCTGATGATGATGATGATGGTTGTTGCATTTCCATGCTCCAGCTCATGATTTCGCTAGTCAGTCATCCGCCTGCTTTTCCTACCTTTCTCTTTTGATGCATTATTGTATTGTGCGCGTGTTTTATTTTATTGGTACAAGTTTATCTTTGAAAACTTTTCTTTGAGTTTGTTTGCGTTCGTCAGCGCTCGAGTCTGATTGCTGGTTTATATTTTGATATCAATTTTGACATTTTGGGCTGAGCTTCAATTAGCTCGGAATGGTAGCGGATAGATTATATATTTTGCGTTGTGGATAGCTAAAATAAAATAAAAATGTTTAAATTCTATATTGAAATTAAATTTGTAAAATCACTGAGAACAGAAAAAGTGAAACGTTTTAATACACCTCAATAGACTAAACAAACCAAATGTGTACGTAATTTAACAAAACTTCACTAATGTAGTACACTCGATATGCTGCCCTTTGCACTTCTGAAAATATATGAAATTTTTAGCAATTTTTGTTACGGTCTAACTTTTCATTAGCCAGGGATGCCAAATAATATCATAATTAATACAAAATGCTGTATATAACTATCCTTCAAAACGTTCGTCTATACATTTACCGTCAAAGTTGAATGCAGCCGCAAAACCTTTGAAAATCACTGGCCACAAAACTTTTGCCACAGCTATGTAGCTCATTTGTGCCTGGAAAATGCAGACAAACTCCAAACGAAACCCCTCACACAGATAATACACAAGTTGTTTTATGGAGTACCACCTCAGCCAGCTATCTGATGGAGCCACAGAGACGAAAGCTTTTATAACTAAAAATAATAAATAAATTTATAAAAAAGAAACGAAGCAAAAACTTTGCAATAATTTGCAATTAAATTAAATTTGTGAAGCTAAACAATAAATAAATGCATATATTATTGTAGCTGTATTAAAAGCCACTGAGTCACTCACTGGCAGTTCATGAATCTCAATGAATTTGAGGTCTGTGCGAGCATATTTTTGCACACATTTGCAGTTTTCTTACGAGGCTTTCAGCCGTTGGTCCTGTTTGTATAGCTATATTCGTCTTAGTCTCACAGCTAGTGAGTGCTTCGCTTGGCTCGCTTGTTTACTTGATTGCATTAATATTATGCACATGTTTCATTTATGAAATGCAAAACTTGCAATATTATGCAGCAAATTGCATAGGGCGTAGTAGAATGGCGTTCGTGCTGTAAAGTATGTCCTGCGACATCCTTTTTGAGTGAAAAGCAGCTGGGAAAAGCAAACGAAATATGCAAGTGAAAAGCTTTAGACATCTGTTTATAATATAAATTAGCTACAAGTTTGGGGATACCTAAGGGCTTTATGTATAACGAAAATCTGTTTGGCTTGATGCTTTATGCGAGCTTGGCTATTATAAGTGTTCATAAATTTGATATAAAATTAATATTTACTTTAATTTAAATTACGTTTTAGCAATGAATTCTCAGTTCTGATTTAATCTTATTTTTTTTTTTATTATTATTTTTTTTGTAATGTGATTATGCAATGGGCCGTTTAATGCATTTACCTTTGACAATGGCTAACGGACATGTTTTGTCTTTACGAGCCGTGCTTCAGGATGCAAGTGTTTGTGTGTTTCGTGAAGCTGCAATAATGTCCTTTAATAATTCCCGTTCGTTTGGAAAATAACAGTACAAAGCCTTGCTTATAGACCCTTTCACTCCTGCAATTCGCTCGGCCTCTGTCTCTCTCTCTCACCCGCTCTCTTTCACTGTTTTTTAATGCCTTGTTGCTGCTGTTACTCTGGTTTCAGTGTTGATGTTGCTGCTGCTCCCTTTGCACCTTCTCCTCTTTGATTCACCTACGTTTGCTCTACTCACTTTTGCCCGCCCACAAACTGACCGCTCAATTTATGTCGCACATGAAAATTTATGTAGCAAGTTTTGCATTTCTTTTTGTTGCATTTGTTAAAACCGTCATTCTCTTTAGACACGTTATTTATCTTTTTAGTTGCTTTTAGTTGACATTCGCCTGGTTTCACTAGTGTAAATTATTTATCTCACTTTTTCAATCATACATTAACTATATATAATAAACAACTTTTACTCTTTTTTGTCATTTCAGGTAAGCTTAAGAAAGCTTTTATTTTTATGATCCACACTAGAAGGGGTATGTTCATAGATCTTAAAACTTTTCAATTTGTTGTTTAATATCAAGTACCTAATCTATTCCCAACTAAAATGCATTTATATGTGATTTTTACCATAAAAATAAAATTTCATGTATATATATTTCATGTATGTATATATTTTATTTCTTAAATTATATTTTATTTTCTTTTATATTATTATATATTTTTTTATAAATTATATTATATTATTTGATATATAAAATATTCATATTTAATTAATCATATAATTTAATCGAACCATACTGAAGCTTAGAGCAAGTTCCCTTTGCTTTGAGTGCTCTGATCATATATAAATTTATTTTTATATAAAGTAATTAGTAAGGATCCATTAACATGACAGCAAAACCCAACTCTAGCTTATTTTTTCTTTTATATAAAGCATGCCACAGAGGAGGTGCACAAGTCAGCTTAATTAAATTATGAAGGCAATTTTCTTAGTTCTACTGTATTATTACATGTATAACAACTACTGTCTGTGTATGTGGGTAGCTCTGTGCCTGTTGGCATGTAGTGCACGTAGACCTTGTTTGCTCTACAAAGTATGCAACACTTTTTTTGCAGCAGCAAATTTCCCAGCTGACTGACACCGACTGAGGCAAAGCTAATTAAGTTAGGCAACAAAGAGAGGGCTAAACGCTTGTCAAAGGATAGGCATGAGGCAAGAACAACAACAACAACAACAGCAGCAGCTGCAATGCAACAAGAACAACAATTGCAACATAATCAACGGAATATTTTCAGGCACGCTTGTGTTCTACCAGGCGTATGCGTAATATGATTTACAGCACATCAGAATGCTATTATCAGCAGATGTATATAAATATGTATATAAATATATATGTCTATAAATGCTTGTACAGTGTGTGTACATACCCTAGTTACACCTACTGCAGCAGCTATATGTAGCTGCCCCTGACTCTTATCGCACCTGCAATTGGCTGTGTGGGGCATGTCCTGCATTCGAGTGCAACCTGTCTTAATTCAATTTTCATGGGGCACAATGACAGGTGCTCGATGTGCGTGCAAAGAGGAGCAGGAGAGAGTGTTAGGCAATCATTGCCCGTCTCGAATGTGAGGCAATGCAGTTGCTAAGTGAAAACCTAATTAATTGAATTAAATTTTCTATTTGCTTGAAATGAGAGCTGATTGTGTGTTACCATTTGGACTACTCTAAATGTGAACTGGGCATATAGAGCCTTGAGATATTGGATGTCAAATAATATCCTTTATTTTATAGTCTCACAATAGATGATCACATAATACCCTGTAATTTCATTGTTTATTTCTTTGACAATTGGCAATCCAGTCTTGAGTTTGCCTTGTCTCAGTATATCTCGCAGATACAGGGTATTATCAAAGCCTTATACTTTACGGTTTGATTAGCAATTCAGGTGTTTGTTTGCATGGCTTGAAACCGCCTCAAAACATTGTTCGATTACAATTAGCAAACCTCAAACCTTTCTATCTGCTTGCCTTACACCCATTGTAATATTCTATTGATTTATCTGTCGGTGTCTCCCATTGACCACAAATTAACTGGCATTTTGGCAAATTTTCCAGTTGACTTGGCAATTATGCAATTAGGTGCAAATCGCAAATGCGAACCAGAGACAAAGTTGGCTACTTGCGGGGAACATTTTTCGACGCAGGACTTCCCCAATGCAGTTGCCGCAGATGTGTAACTAAAGCAGGGGAAATATTCCCAAGCAACTTGTTGCAAGCGGCAACAGCCAACCGTCGAGTAGTTGCCATCCAAAGACTCTTTGTAGAGTTTTCTTTCTGCCCCTTCAGCCGAGCGGGACAGGACAGAGCGCAAACTGGGAGAGCGCATGCGTTGCCAAAGACCATGTAGTTTATAAGAGAATTGAGAGTTAGTGGAATGCCGGGTGTTGTCGTGTGTGAATGACGTAACGCGCCGAAATATATATTAAAAATTCCGGAAAAGCTGCGAAGAACAACGGATTTGAGTCTGTCTTAACCGACATTGTAACACTTTCAAAACTACATTTATCTTCATTTATGGATATATTATGATTTTCATAGGTAAATCAACAGTTAAACTCTACACTTCTACACAGTTGGCAAAAGGCTTTGTAGAGTTTTGATAACTGTTGCTCTTTTGCCCGTAGTTTTTATACTCTTCGCTTTGGCATTAGGACTCTTTGCTGGGCCAAATGAGGCATAAAAATGGCGCTTTCCTTTTCAGCTTTTGTCAACGACTTGGCTGTTAGAAAATGTGTTATATATATATAAATATTTATGTAGTTGTGTGTGGCATTATTGTAGCTTTGTAAAGCACAGTCATTCAATAAATCAGTTAAGCGTTTGCTTTCTTTCAATTTATCAATTTGTGGCATGCAACGGGGCATTGGAAGCAAAACACAGAGCCCAAGACATGGCATATATGAACTCTAAAATGAAAGTATAGCAAATGCATTTCAATTGTATTGAGTTTATCAATTGGCCTGCCTAAGCAATCGACTATAGTTGAAGATATCAAGAGCTTTGTTTCCATACAGCTTATTATTTTTCGATAATGCCATTTGAATAAAATACTATAATTGTTCTATTAGGCGAAGTCAATTTCCTGAGCACTTATTGTACTTAAACTTATCGAAATATAGCTTCAATATTGGCCAAAGAAATCAAAAAGAACAAACAGAAGCCAAAGTCGAAGCCAAGAGAAGAGAAGAGAAGTCCAGTAGCCAAATAAAATCATGATAAATCAACAGAAAATATATGGGCGTGAGGCACAAATATAAACAAAACTGCGAATAGAAACCGCAAACGGCCAAAAATGATTAAAAAAATAAAAAAAAAAAAAACTGGGAAGGAAAAACTCGAAGTGAAGCCAGCAAAAAGCGAAGGCAAGCAGGAAAAGCGATATTTGCTTTTGTTACAACATTTTGCCAAGCCTCGAGCGACCCATCCCCCTCAAAAAAGAGAAAAAAAAAAATAAGAAAGACTAGGTAAAGATGCCGAAAGATATGCCAAAGTCGTTCTCTCTCTTACTTTCTCTTTCTCTCTCATTCTGTCTGTTATCCTCGTGGAGCAAACCGCGCTGCAATTTGCGGACAAGCGAGCAATTTGTAAATGTAAACAATGACGAGTCAAGTGGTCGCTTGGTCGAATAGGAGAGCAACGGGACGGCATTGAGAGGAGGAGCCAACAAACAAGGAAAGGACTGCTGTGCTACCGATAAGGAAACACCAGCCAAACACTCAAGATGTCCTCGGTTCCAATCTGTTTCGCAGAAACTGTAGTGGAAAGTGAAAAGCGTTCGCGTCACCGAAAAGAAAAGTTAAACGAAGAAACGATTAAAAATTCAATTGAGTGGTAAACAAAAGGAGAGCGAAAAAACAACGACAACCAAAAAGGAAGTCAACAAAGGAATCCCCTCAGAAGCAGGAAACGTACGAATCGTGAACCACTCTGTTAGAAAATTTGTTAAATTGTAATCGAACCGCTGAATGTCGCGACGACTTGAGAATTTCCTTCTGCTTTTCCCACTTGTTTATTTTCCCTGCTTTTCATTTTGTCGTTTGCTTTGTTTCATTCGTGCCGTTTGCTTGGGCTGTCAATTGTATGCAATCATCTGGGCTCAAGTGTCCCCACGCTTAGTGTTTTATTTCATTTTCATTATGATTTCCATGGCTCGAGGCTTGCCATTCAGCCGGGGGACAGATTGTGTATGGCAAAGAAGCCGAAGTGTTTGAATTGATTTCATATATTTGATTTTTATTTAATGTGCGACAAAATTGACTGCTTCAGCTGGATGGTTGACTAAGTATTAAATGATATAGGGGTGGAATAGTCGATGAAGAAAAAGGCTAATAAAAAAGAGAGCAAAGACGGAAGAGTAAATGGTAAAAGTCGGACATATTTGAAGTAAATATAGAGAGATAAAGAGCAAAGAGGAATTTGAATGCTTAAGTTATATACACTATAAACCGTTGAAACATTTGAAGTGATAGAAAATCAGAAAGTTATGCTCTAGAATTGTTTTGACTACGAGGAAGTTCACTAGATTACTCTGTTTTGCAAAACGGGTTACAGAACTATAGTACCCTCTTGAAGGGTATACATAGAACTCGCAGCTAAAATATCGACTCTTTACTTATGCATTATTTCATTTCGTTAGCCGTCAAGAACTGATGCCACAGTTTTGCAACACCTTTCTGCAACAGAAGCTGTTGGAACATTCCTCTGTGCTGCATCAAGCTTGCTGACTGCTTAACAATCAATCAAATTGTCTTTGGGAAAGAAAGCAACTACTGTTTCTCCAACATATAGCCCGCGCCCACGTCGTCTCTCTTTTTACCTCTCTCTCTCCCTCGAACTCTATTTTTGTTTTATTTTTTTATTTTACCGACCTTATATGAACCTTTGCAGTTCTTCTCCTCTTGTAACGTGTCTCTTGGGCTATGCAACATTAAAACATTTTCTATCATTTCCGTCTTTTATGCGGCGTTTATCGTCGCCAACTTCTTGTGAAAATTTAATTCTATTTCCAATACCATGCACTCCTCCCTGTCCCTGTTGGGGCAGAAGGAAGTGGCGGTATGTAGGAAACAGGAAATGCCAGTGCAGGGCACAAGGGGAGACAGAGGAGGGGAGTATAAAGAGCAGCTTTTAACTGCATTGACTGCATAGAATGGGAATGGAAATTTGAAGAGACGTTGGTCGTGGTGTATGGGAAAAGAAGCGGGGGAGGCGAGGGCTACAGTGTCGGAAGGTAGTCAAAGGAAATGCCAATGGAACACGTTTCAGTTAGTGCTTAATTGAGTTGCCATTATGTGGCTCTCGGATTCGCTGAGGGTAGATGAAAGTAAAGGAAACAGAAGGCACTTCCAGTGCAGTGTGTGTGACTGCGAGTGTGGTCTTTTCTAACTTGATTTGAAATGCGTCAACTGATTTTTGGTAACATTTTAAGTGATGTTTCGACAGGTCGCAAAATTAAAATCAAAAATTAATTTCCGTGCTCCTCTGATTATGTGCAGTTTTCCCCAAAAGCTGCTTCTGCAATGTATAGCGCAGCAATTAGGTTTTTGTTGTTAAGACTTAATGATTTACGATTAATGTAGTTAAAGTACACTGTTCTTATAGCAGCAGCATTTGGTGCTATTCTTCTTCTTGTCAACTGAATGTAGAGTTTTAACATTCCAATATAGGGCTTGTCATTTAAAAATACATCTGAATATACTAAAGATGCTGTAATTATTTCAATAAGAAACACAACTGTACTTAATAACAATCATGCTTCACCATGAATGCGCAATATATATGAAGCGTATCGTAGCAAAGGAATTCCATATACAAAAGGCATTTCAAAAGGACTGCGGCGGGCGTAGTAAGTAGCTTAAGCATCCTTTTTGAACTCTTAACACTCGCTACACCGTCAAACTTCATATGAAACTTAACATTTATGGCACCTGCACCTGCTGAAGCCCGGCCCAGATAGCGGCAGCGGCATAGCACAGTAGAGCAGGGGACGAGGCGAGAGAGATATGTAGTAAAAACAAATACGGCAAGTAGGATCCATGCTTGCACATTAACCCTCAATCTTGTGAGGTAGCAGCGGCAGCAGTAGAAGTCTGAGTTTGCAAGTAGAGCGATGGAAGATGAGGTTTAAGGCGGATATGGAGTGAAAAGAAGACAGCAGGAAAAGGTGAAGGCAAGAAGCAGCAACAGCGGTTGCTGGCATTGCTCATACGCAACGTGTGCCGCGTGGCATTTCAAGCTATATGTGTAAGTTGTGTGTTGAGTGTTGTGCGCGCAGCATTATGAGGCAGCATTCGTAATATAAATGTTTATATTCTTGTATTGCGGTTATTATTAAAAACTTTTACAGCCATACTCACAGCGAGCGCAAAATGTACAACTTTTACAGCAATATCTTCAGTGTGTGTGCTTGCGTGTGTGTATGAGTTGGAAGTTTAAGGTTGTTTGCGGCACTTAAGTGGGCGGAATGCTGGGGATCGGCTCAAAGATGTTGCAAAACAAGCAAAGCCAAAGCAACTTTTTATGGCAGCTAAGCAAATCCGAACGCTGCACTATTAAAAAGTTTATCTCAAAACATAAATGCTACTTCATTCAATGGTAAAATCCGATTTATTAAAATCCCATACCAACCGACTCCAGACTACAACACTAGTATCAACACCTGGCACTCAGTTGGAGTTAGGTTGTAGTTGTCTATAAACACATTGCTTGTTTAAAAATTGACAAACTCTAATAGAATCCGTACGATATCACTGAAAATGCTCTTTAGCCAGGCCTGAGCCGTGCTCTGCTTTTGATTATTGAAGTATTGATTGATTGTGATCCGAATTTGCTGCCCAACAAGGCTTATACTCCATATACTCCAATTTTTTTGAACTTTATTCATCAATTTTTTCTCTTTCAATTGTCTATAAAAGTTTCTATTTGTGGGCTTTAACCTTTTTAAGGTTTTAGTTGAGTTGCTTTGGTCATTTAAGTTGTTTGAATGCGTCTCAATTTCATATTTGTGTGTCTAATCGACCATGCCTTAAGACCTTTTAATGGATTTCTGTTGCTATTCTCGATTGAGTTTCACTTTCGCTAGCTGTCACGGCAATATTCAACTCACTACGACTCTGATTAGCAGCTTGAGGCGGTCTCTCGCACTGCATGAGTTTAGACAATAGTTAATGAGTTGTACAACACCACAAAAGCCTCTCACAGATGACACGTGCAGCGTCTTAAGACAGGTCCTCAAAATTGATTCATTGAAATACCCTTAAGGTGGGTACGTGCTGCGTGCACTGTGATTTGGCAAAACATATATAGGAAACTTACTAACGGAGTATCGATACTTATCGATCATTTATATATGGTAATTTATCAATTCTTGAATAAAATTGATTATAAAAAACTGACGATTAGCGTCTTTGTATATTAATATTATTATTATCGTTTACATATGTTATCGATCTTACGTAAGAGAGCATTTGAGCTGCGGTTTGCCGAAAAGTATTTGTCTTTCGCTTGTGTCTTGTTGATAATATCTTAATCTTTTGAATGGGCGGCTTTCAGAGCCTTTCACACACACACAATGCTGTATCTACAAGACGAGTGTGGCAACTAGTCAGGTAGAACATCCTGTCAGTGACTATTGTTGTTTAATCCTTTTGTATAAAGTTGTGCTTACAACTCATTATTGTTTGCGTGGCTGCTTGTCTGGCTGTGTGGCTGTCTGTGACTAAGTCTTCTTGTTGGGTAACCCTTTGCGTTCGCTTTTAGGCCACCCCGTCGCATTCTTGGCCCTTTATTTGAGTTAACACATTTCGTAGCTATTATGCCTGTTGTTGCTTTTCCGGTTGCGTGTGGCGGAAAAGTTTTTGGTTTTCAGTGTTTTCGGGGTTTTCTTGGTAAAGTTTTCCATGTGATTTTCGTGTTGTTGCCTTTTTGGCACTCGCTTGACTGCGTGCGACCAGAGAGCAAACTTTAACGGGAATCTGCTTTTGTTTTCAATTTTACGCTTTAATTACCTTGATGAATAAAAGGACAATGCGACATGACTGAGCATCAGAGCAGGACATTGCCTCGATTAAAATTCATCGATTGAAAATTCTTGTATTTAATAAACTGCAGCCGGTTGGTTTATTAAAAATCAAAAAGAAAAACCGAAAAAAAAAACTGGTGATATAATTAATAATTTAATAATGTATTGACTCGCATTCCTCTGCGACTGTGTGCGCGTTTTTGTGTGTGTGTGTGTGTGTGTAATATATCATATTGGGCTTTCAATTTAATTAACATTGAAATATATTTCCACTAGCTGATGAATAAATGAAGCGGCATATTGATTCAGTCATGGAAATTGCGAACAGAACTGTTGTGGAATAATAACTGATATATACTTTGATACAAATCGAAAATGTGCTTTATCCCTTGGGAACAGAGACAAAGCTGATTTTCTTTCTTTCACTCACACGTCCGTTGGCTTCATTTAAAATGGAAATTGAACATTTTCTTTTTATAAGAGCAATGAAGGAAAGATAAACAAGAGAGCATTAAATTAAGTCTTGAAGTACTTAGTGTTTCTCGACAGATACATTTTTATGGTTTTTCAATTAGTTCATTGAATTTCCAATTACTATATTTATTAACTTATTTAAGAACCCTAAGTTCAGTTTGTTAGTGTATTTATGAACATGTTTTTTGGCTCACATTTCAATAACTGCTGTTTGCTATTATTAAGCATGCTTTTCCCCAGTTTTTTACGTGTCATTTTAAATTATTTTTTATTTTATACGTGTTGAAGAGACTGAGTAATTTTTTTTTTATTATATATATTAATTAAATAATATTGTAATGAGATTTCGCAGCTTGACAGTAGAAAAATTTAAATTAATTGAATAAAGATCAATTTATATTTAACATTTAACCATTGAAGCTTATCCACGCCAATTCCTCTAAAGCCACGAACAAAAATTCGGGAATTTATCTTATTAACTTGAATTGAGATTTCATTTGGCTTCTGCTCCTGTTTAATTTTCTATTGTTTCTTGGCTGGCAGTTTGATTGTGTGTGCGTGTGTCTCGCCAGAGACATGTTGACATTTTTATGATTGATTGATTTCGGTTTTTATCATCAATTATGCATTAAATTTTGTGCGCTTGACAAGCATTTGGTCATCATCTCTCTCTTTGTCTCTCTTTCGCTGCTTCACATTCTATATAATATTTGTTATCATTATATTAATGAAATTTCCACGTAGTATTTGGTTAGCTTCCTGCTCCCTTATTTGCAGTATATTCATTTTACTTCATCACAGGTGAAATGTGATATATTCAATTATTGATACGCAAATTCGAACGGTGAATGAGAATACAAAATGCATTTGTTTTCATTTGGCCAACAAGCGAGGCGTGTTTAAATAATTATTTCCGTATAATGCCTGGTCGGAAATCCAAATAGATTAAAAGGTTAAAGGTGAAATGCTGCCAGAGGTTTACTATTGTACTGTGCTCCCTGTGTTTGTGCGGTTATCAAAAGTTTACCTGCAATTTAAATATGCATATTTAATTGGCCTTAAATGCTGTTTTTGTATCGCATTTCTTGCTGTTAGGAAACAGTGCATGATTGGGATGCAAGTGCTTTTGCCTAATTCATCATTTGTTAAGCACAAAGCGTGCTAAAAGGTTTTTTTTGTTACGATTTCCTTGTATAATCTATGTTAAGTCTTAGAGTCTTATTAATTATTTAAGTGGAAGTAATTACAACACTTCCTAAAATTCATTTTATTTAATACTTATTATGAACTTTGAGCTATCTCAACAAAATTTCAAATATTTGCATAATCAAAGCAAAGAATTTGATTTGAGTTGAATTTTCCCCAATATCCGATTATTATGTTCCATTTAATATATGTTTTAAAGCTATTTGTAAGCACACGAATGCCTATCTAAAATGTACAACTGCAACCGCTTGAGCGCAGTTTAACCTGTTCAAAACAACATTTTCACCTTTTTGAAACCTAATTTATTATTTTATTGCGCCCACTTCTTGCCCCATAGTCCCTGAGGTGTATCACATGCTGATGCTGTGGCATCATCGTGCCAGCGAATGACTAGACTGTTCGACTGTCATCCACTTGGCCAAAAATTCGTCAATTGGTGGATGTTGGTCAGGTGAGTGTCGAGGAGCGGGCCGCGGGGCTTGGCTCGCCCGTTTGTCTGTCGCGAGCACCTGTTTGGCTCTTTCCACCAATAATACGCATAGCTTGAAATGTAATTAAAATCATTTTTCCTTGTTTTTCAGTGCGAGTGCTTTTTAGTTTTGTTCAGCTTTTTGTTTTCTTTTTTTTTTTGCTAGCCGCTGGCATTTTGCTCAGAAAATTGCTTCAAATGATGTTACGTGTGTCTAATTAGCTGCCGTTGATGCTGCCGACCATGCTAATGATGTTAATTATCATTATGATGCTTCATATGCATGATATATATATATATATATTGTATATCTGGTGATGACGGTGATTTTCCTTTTGTTGTTGTCAATTTGGAAATTCGCTTAGTTTTTGCTAGCGGTGAAAATTTCGTTATGCGATTAAATTTAATTTTAATTATTTCTGTGTGTAGAAAGATAGAGAGAGAACCAAGCAACGAGAGCGAGATAGAGGTCAAGAATTTGCTCATTTGGAAAATATGTTAATAAAATTTGATGGCTCAAGGCTATGTCGTCTAACAAAAATATATGAGTGGATATTAAGGAACAGACAGCTTACGCCAATATTACTCATACGAGCTCAACGAGAATACTTAGCTATAAATATACATTTTCATGTGCTTGCTTATCGAATATGAGTTCACAACGATATAATGCACATCTTGCAGAGGTGGATAGACACGTGTCTGCGGTTTAATTTAGTTTAAGAATTAATAAGAGAAGTGGAGGGAATATTTTATATGCACTGGTTAGTATGACCTTTGACCTAAACACTTAATACATTTAACAAAAAAGTTGTATAACTTCAATATGTGAAGCGTTTAGTAGTTCCCAAAAATATTAAGTAAAGCCGTTCTAGTCGGGTGGATGCAGCTAAAAGATAGTCTGAACCAAACGCCTATGAAATATATATTTATATTCAGGTAACAACGCATAGACGTAGCCTAAGCCTTTAGACTTGTTGTGCTTTATTTAATTGCTTAAAATGATAAATTTCATCTACTTTGATTAAAGCTTTAAAGCTTTAAAATGTTCAATTTAAAGTTTTACTGGGTTTAAGAAGTCTTTTACAAACTTTGTGATTAACTTTCATGTATTTGCTTCCAATTTGTATAACAAACTGGTAACTGAAATGAAAACGAAATCTTTTAATAAATCTTCAGCAATTTGTGTTTAGTGATTTTTTTTCCATTTTTTGTTCAATTTGTTATCGATATGTGGACCACGCACAAGCACGCGTGCCCTTAGATATCGAACGAGGCATTGTGAACATTTGATGTCAGAACTGCAAACCCGCAAAACCCTTCAAAACAACATTTGATCAACCACTCAAAGGACACAACATTTTCATCCTTTTGGCACCACCTGCAGCAGTCTGACGCCCACGTCCATGCCCTTGCCACGTCCCGCTCCTACGCCACATGACACTTGTTATTGTTGGGTGGGTCAGAAGCATCTGTTGTTGAATTTTTGGTTGGTTAAGTTGGCATCTACATCATTGTCATCGTCATGATCACGAATGTGAAAATCATAATCATCATTATGAGCATTCAATATACGCAAGCATGATTGCGCAACACTACATATAACACACACAGACACTCACAGACAATCACAAAATAATTGATCCCATTGTGCATGCATTGTGGCGAGCGGCATTGCGTTGACAACCAGCTGCTGTGGCGGGCAGGAGAAGGAGGCTGGTTGAGCTTAGAATATGGATTGTGGAAGGTACGTGGAAGGGGCACGAATAGGCATGTGACAGAAGCCTCACTCAAACGCTATGCCTCTGCCACTGACAGTTGCACTCATGTACTGGGCCCAAACGCAATGCCTGCGCTTCGTTATTGCCATTCGGCATCTTTTCGAAATTGGCTTTTGTGGCCGGCAGCAGTAGCAGCAGCAACGCATCAACTATCGAGTAGGCGTGGCACAAACCCACGCAATTTATGAGCGTCAGCCAAAAACTAATGACTGACGTGTTTGTAGTTGACGTTTTTATTGATTTATCAAGCGGTCCCAAAGAGAAAACCTTCATAAAGCCCAAAAAATAAAAAAGAAATAATCAAAATAAAAGTTCATTGACTCAGAAAAATTTTCCCAATGCGCCACAAAAAAACGTTGCATTTATAAAGGCCAAGTCAGGTCTGTAAACCAGACTAAAATATCGAAAATACAACGTGTGCAAAAAGGGTTTTTGTGTAATCCGTTTGGGCAGCTGCGAACTGTTGCATGCATTCAGGCGCCTCGACAAGCCCATTTGCCAAAAATTTATCAATTCCTTTTAGATTGGGTTATAACCCTCGTAATACCCTGTAATTATACCAATATTGAAAATGAATTAGGTAATTTTAATTTTATCTCTAAAATGTTATTCGTAATGAGTGACGTTAGCGTCTATTGTGACTTGTTTACAGGGTATCTTCCAGTCAAGTATATTGTCGTTTTACTGCCTAATGCGACTTTAATAGCCCGCAGTTATTTGCTACTTGCTGCGACTGCATCTGCATTTTATTAGCTGCTTTCGAGCAGTACCTCTAAGCGCTTTTTATTTTTTGTCTGCCGTTTAGGCGATTCTGTTGCCGTTTTTATTGTCTGGCCAAGAGACACAGCTGCTTCTAACTTGGTTGAATCTGCAGACAGGGCATTGATAGAATCCTACAATTGTGAAAATGCTTTTTGTCTGGGTTGACCAAAGATAGCTTAAAGCAAATGCAATTGCAATTGAAATATATTTCTTGTCAAGAATGAAAGAAATATTGTAAATAAATGAAAGAAATATTGTATTAAGAGATGGGAGCAATAGAATATAACTGACTAATTGTCTTAAAAATGAAAGGAAGTGTAATAAGAGAGTATTATTTAAAGTAAAAGTGGTTTAAGTAGAAATAGTAGTAGTAAAAGTAATAGTATTAGAATTAGAAGTTGTAGTAAATAAAAGAAATATGATATAAACAAATAAGAGTAGTAGAATAAGTGACTAATAGTAGTGGAAAAGGGAGGAAACGAAACAAACGAGTATTATTTAAAGCAGTAGAAGTATTAAAAATGGTAAAAAAAATATTGTATCAATAGATAAAAGTAGTAGAATCTGTAATCAATAGAAGTAGAAAAGTACAAGAGCAGTACTATAAAAAATATTTAACAATGTAGTCTAAATCATATAAATATTAAGTTTAGAAGTAGTATATAGTAGTAAAAGTAGTAGAATTAGTAAAAGAGTAGCAGCAACGCTACATAGCATGTAAAGTGTAAAAATTGTAGTTGCCAAATAGTAGTACGAAAGAGTATGTAAAAATATGTGTTTGAATTTGCACAGATTGCTAAAAGTCTGCTCAACAATGTCGATAAAGCCAACTCTATAAAGTAATTGCATAAGCCCAAACAAAAACAGAAATATGAGAGCGCTTTTCCAGTCATCAAAAATGCATAAACGTCAGCGCATAATAAAAGAAAAAAAAAAAAAGAAAAATATTGGAAATACTCGTTGTGGTATCGTTATACACATACACATACACACACATATATATATATATATATATATATATAATACTCAGCTACTCGATAATTCAGAGAGCTCCGCTCCTCTCCTGCCGCCGCACTCAATGTGCCACGCAGGACACAGTGCGACAAAAGTGAGGACGAAAAATCTTTCAATAAAACAATTTACTCAATTGGCTCAATGACTCGACGCGGCTTGCTCTGCAGACCCCGCCGCTGTTCCTTTCTACAACACAAAGGACAGATTCTATTTAGTTGTGTGGCTTGTTCGTGGTATTACGGCAGCAGCAGCAGCAACAAAAGCCCACAGGACACAGTGTTTGTGAGGGGCGGCGTTTGAGGGGCAAGGCTATGCCAGTGCGCGCCTGAGTTGCAGTTTTTATCGTTTCACATTTTATGTTCAACTCCCTTTCACACAACAACAGCATATATACGCTTCATATACATACATATATATCTACTTTTTATTTCTATTATTTATTAGTCTTTTTTTCAATTTTGCAAATATTTTCTAGAGCTTTACTTTTTATTTTGTTCATTTTACCTGGTCTCCTGGCGTCGCATTGTATGTATCGTGATGTCGTTTGGCGCCACTGTGCGGCGGCGACGGACGGTGGGGTGTGGCTGTGTGGCATGTCCTTGTCTCTTACACCACTTCCATATGCGGGTGCCTCTTCCTGTCCAGCACCGACCCAACCCACTCGTCCAATGGCCACGCTCTGTGTGGATTGTATCAATTTAGCGCATGTCGTCATAGCAGCCATTGATGCATAAATAATGGAGATGGGCGTCGAAAACGGGGGCGTGGGTGGACATTTGTTGGACTAGCTTTAACTGTCAGTCAGTCTGGCGCGTTGCGCTGTTTGTCCACGGCCGTCTGTCTCGCTCTAACAATGCTGCCCTATCTCACTCTCACCTCGATAGGTTGCTCCCACGCGTCTGCTTCTAACTGAATTTGTAGGTATATATTTGTTTTGTGCAGTGTTACTTTCATTCTTCTCTTTTTGCCTTTCTTCCATCGTATTTTTTCTTGTTTTCTTTGTTGCGCACTCTTTCGCTCCCTTTTTTTTGTGCGCTCAGCCATTCACAATTGTCGCTTTATTTGCTATTCAAAACTATTTTTATCGATTGTTGAGACGCCTTACTTAAAAAACATCACACAAAACACACACAAAAACTTTTGTTATGCATGACTAAATTTCAGTTGAAAAAGACAATAAAAAACAAACAAACAAATTGCATGTCGCGCAGAGCAGAAAAAGAAAGCACAAATATGTTACTTATCGGTTTGGCTTTTATCGGGCTATCGAACTCTAGTTATAATAATCCAATTATAATATAATTGACTAGATTTCCTTTTAATATGTATTTTGGTAAAGCATTTTAAAGCTAATATTGACCATTTAGCATTTATTATTGTACAATTCAGTTTTCATGTTGAATTATGAGCGCTATCGATAGCTGATTCAAGCGTCAATTGCTTCAATTTTTGATCTTTAAGTGGCGCAGGGAGAAAACTGCTTAGCAGTCCACGCTGCGTATACGTGATGTTTTTGTCCTATGTGCATGCAGCGAAGCGTACCTAAAACTGAGGCGCTTTTCACATTTTGGAAGCCTGAAAGCCCTCCAACCAGATGACGTTTCGTGAGCCGCTTCGGTAATAGAACTGGCCGAAAGGTGCAGCCTGGCGATAGGCAATCCAGCCGGCTCAAAAGACCCAATTAAACTGCCTGCCACAGAGCTCCACAATGTGTGTTGAGCAAAGCTGAAAATGCAACGGCAATGGTACCAACAGCAGCTGCTTCGACTGCTGCTGCTACTGCTATTCATATAGATTCAGCTGTGGCAGCAGTCGGATTTCTGCTAGCCACATTTAGCCAATTAAATTTGCCATAAAGTTTGCTTAGGCTTGCATCGAATAGGTGCCAAAACCTATTAGCAAAAGGCAAAACTTAATTATGAATCGAGTGTGTGCAGGAAAATATAATTTTCCTTTTGCTACGTGCTTGAACTTGGCATTTTCATGCATCAGAGTGCCACGCCCCAGCAATAATAATAATCGAAACAGTGGAAGAAGAACCAGACTCAGGTAACAGACGCACCCACTTCAAATACAATTGTCACAAATAAACTAAGCACTGAATACTTTACCAGATAAGCTGGAATTGTGTGAATCGACACTAAGCTTAAAAACTTCTTATCGATAAGTGTGCTATCGAAGTTTCGTATATCAATTCGATTAAAGCAATGACCTGATTAAAGTATAGATTCGGATTGATAATTAAGTAAGCCATTACAATAAAAAAAATCTACTTAAGTGCCTATCGATAAAGTTAACTAAACATCTTACTTCCCCCATCCTTATGCAATAATCGATAAGTGGATATGAATTTATATTTTAAAGCTTCGCACTAACAGTTGATGAGCCCAGCTCGTAGCTTAACATGCGCACTTGTCGCCTACTTTGAACGTTTGAGAATCGCATCGAAGGGCACTCGCACTTGTCATAAACAACCTTAAGTGCTAAACTTTATCGATAGCCACTTTCAGACTACCCTCAAGCAGTCGAACTTTGCTATGGAGTGGGAGCGCAGACTATAAAATTCTTGCTCAAGTCAAGTGGATGCCGATTGCCAGTGGCACTTAATAAAACGTTGCTTTAGCTGAACAACTGCAATGGCAATAAATATTGAAATAAAGAAACAAAACCACAAACATACACACACACCCACACGCTTGTACACACATGGAATTGTTTTACAAATGTGCAAATGTTGTAGCCAATTAATTATTATAAATCCGGTTTACCAACTAGCCAAAAACTCTGAAGTGGCATTCGAGAAACATTTAAAAGCATAAGGAAATTCAGCTTGTTAAAGAAAATTGCCGAGCTGCAAGTAAACAAATGTGGCATGTCTATGTCTCTGTGTGCGACTGTGTACTTCATATCTGAATCTCAATATGTACATAAAGATAGATACATGTACATTTATATATATATACGTATATATATATAGATATATATATATAACTGTGCACATGTGCAGAAATTTACTGGCTGAATAGCTAGCTGCCATGTGGCAAGTGTTATATTTGCATTGTGAAGAATCCTTCCACATATCCTTGTTAGAGCTGGTGCAAGGCAGTAGGAGGCTCTATATGCCTGTGCGTCTATCCTCTGCTTTTAATAAACAATCTAAATTTACTGTAAATAATTGTTTCAGATTTGTTTGTAAATTTATTGTGCAACTGCCTCGCTCTCTCTCCCTCCCTGTGGCATGCAACTGTTTCTTTACTGTATTTTATTCGTTTTTGTAATCCGAATCGAAAGTTCTCAATAAATTTAATCAATTTTTTACTTATTTTTTCTTACAACTTTTGATTGGCTGAAATAAGCACATGATTCAAAGAAACATGCAAATTGTCGCCTGAGTTGTTTAGGAAATATATATCAGATGATAAATTAAAAAAGAATCGATTAAATAAGATTTGGAAGATATTTCGCTTTTAATTAAATTGAAATTTATATTTTGTTTGATTTTAATATATTTTTTAAATTTTAGTTGAACACGAAATCTTGTATTCAGAGCAAAGTTGAGGCCTTGAAGAATTTGGATTTATTAGCAACTTTAAAAAATATTAATTTATTAAATTAATGTAGATTAAATGGCTTGAATCAACTTTATATTTGTTGCTGATGAAAGCCAAAAAAGCATTTTTATGTGCTCAAAAGTGAGTCGTTTTTTTATTGCTTCTCTTGGTGTATGAGTGTATGGTTGCGTCTGTGTATTGTTTGTAAAACTCTTAATTAAATTGAATTGTTTGCAATTGTGTTTGCCAGACAGACGGCCAGAGGACTATAACAATAAGAGAGTTGATAGAGTCAGAGTCAGAAATGAGACGCAAGTTTGTATTTTAGTGACAGAATATGGTTATTTTTAGTTGTCTTTAACAATTTGTACTATAATAATTTATAAATATCTTAAATATCTTTTGATACCTTTGCTATTTCAGATTAAGCTTGCCAATGTCAGCTTGTCCTTTGTCCCCATCAATGATTTTCTGTGTTGTTTCCCTCGCTTTCATAGTGACATTTTTGTCGAGTTTGTGTATACTCGATAATAAATGTTTTAAATACCTTTTGATATCTTTGCTATTTCAGAATAAGCTTACCAATGTTAGCTTGTCCTTTGCTCCCATCAATGATTTTTGTTTCCTTTCGGCCAGCTTTGTTTTTTTTTTTGCTTGCAGAATGTAGTTTAGCAATTGTGCAAATTTATGAAAATTCCGAAAAAAAATTCTTCAATCCAACTCGCTTTGTTGTACCTCAGAAATGTGAATTGATTTCGGGCGAATGTGAATTGCGAACTCAATGGTCGTTAGACTCATGATGGGCTCCGTGTCCATTTGCATACTACTCAATTCCATCAGAATTGTCCACTCTTCATTTAGTCGGCCGGAGGTCTGGCGATTGTTCTCTTTTGCGACTACTGTTTGCCATTTGACTTTGGTCACAGCATTTTGCGTTGCGTTTATGCGAACGTTTGTTTTTGGTAACTGAACTACTGCGTGGGTTGGGGCTAAAGGTTACGGATTGCGAAGAGTTTCAAAGCAATTATCATGGCTCAACCGGACGAAACTGTCAGCGAAAAGCTGCGGCCGGGCTTAGAGCGCGTAATCCCCGTTAGACATCTTGGACAGTTTGGCAGTAGGAGGAAAGCCAAAATCTCGCGAAAACTAAAACCGCTACAAACTGAGGAAAGCTCAATCCAGATTGAAAAGAGGGCGAAAGGGGTTAGTTCTCTTTGTGCTCATGACTTAGACTTGGTCTAAGCGTCTTCTTCTGTCTTGGCACACAACAACGAAATCTGGTGTAGCTGTTGTTTTTGATAAATTTGTAACCCTCTTTTGTGTGTGCCACTGCACGCCACTGCCACTGTCACTGTCGCCTTTAACGGCTTTCATGGAACTCGCAAAATCCGCTTTTGTTTTGTGTCGCCGTGCGGTCGCATAAATTAGCGTAACTTTAATCTGATTTTAATTGTGGGTGGGGTTTTGCGGGTGCTCTGTTGTTTTGTTGAAGCTTAGACCGTGAACTGCCTCCACTCTTCCGGCCTCTCCGGCCGGCCGGCCTGCCTGCCAGCCTGCCCGCCTGGTTGTGAAATATTAATGACAAGCGGCACCAAGCAGCCAAACTGACAGAGGCATAAAAAGCCAACTGGATGCAAAACGGCTAAAAGGCCAAAATGGACGCAGCTCTGTTTGTGCGCCCCTGCGCCTACCTCTGCCCCATGAAGCCTTTCCCTGGGCTTATCGCTAGCCTAAGCAAACGAGCCAGCGACTCTGTTTGTCCTTCTCCTTCTCCTTTGCCGCCTGTCTGTGTTATTTATTTATTTGCTTTTCAGTTTTCAAAAAGTGCAATTTACGTTTTTAATTTCATTTCGTGTTTCATTTGTTTTTCGTTCTATTCTATTTGTACAGCCAGTCGAAATTGTTGCTTCTTGCAATTTATATGCGAAAAGTTGGCATTATATTTACACGCAAACGATAAAAAATGTTGGTAATATAACTGATAGCTCTATACTATATATATATATATATATAGATATTGTAAGAAAAACGAATTGCTTACCTTTAAAGGTCGGTTCAAAGCCACATTTATCATGATTTTACCTGGGCTAAAAGTTTTAAAGAACACTTGAAACTCTCTTGCATAGAGATTGAGAATCTCCCTTAGATTTTAATCAATACCTTTTAATTAATGCCTTAAGTTCTCTGCACATTTGAAGTGGTTTATTGAGAACCTTTTGCTGTTCGCAAAATATTTCAATATGCACCCGGCCTCGCCGTCAGAGCAACAGCAGCAGCAGCAGCAGCCCAGGGACAAAACTGTCCAGGCGGCACACGATGCGTATGCGTAATGAAAGGCACATGACAATGAATTAACAGACGGCCAACGTGAACAGCAGCAGCGGGAGGCGCGCAGTGCTTACTGGCTGTGGTTCTATGTGATAGCCGGAATGAAGCCAGCTGTGGCATGCAACTATCTGCGTGTTTAAAGGCGAAATTTTTGTTGAAATAAAACCATAAAATGCTTGAAATGCCAGGCGAAAAATAGTTTTGACTGTTCCACCAGCCAGAGACAGCAAGCAGAAGAGTGTGCGAGAGTGAGGAAGATAGGCATAGCTGATAGCTGATGGCGTATGCGTTGTCAGCAAAGCATTGCCTGCCAGCATTCCACGCAAACTTCGCCGCCTGCTGCGTCTGCTGTAGCTCTATTGGGCGGCCCCTCTTTGGGTTTCATAGTCAAACACAATGCGATGGCATGCGCAATTTTCATAGCAGTAATGACGATGAAGGCAACTATATATATGTGTGTGAGTGGATGTACGTGGCTGTGAGTTGATGTGACTGTGTGCGTTATCAAAGTGCAAACAATGTCCTGCAAAATAGCAGGATGTGCATATGGCTCTCTACAGTATGTATGTGTGAGGAAGTTTTTCGGCATAAATGTAGCTGCTTTTGTATGCGCACTATCGTGCGGAAGTGTTGATAAACCTCACAGGAAAAAATAAACCTGAATTAAAAAAAGAAAGCTAAATGAGCTTCATTCGGCGCTCGCTGCATAGAAAAGTTGTGGATTTTGTCGACTATTTGTCAAGCTATGACAGGCTTTTAGCAAAACAGACAGGTAGACGGCAGGTGTGAAAAGCTGCGCAGTAGAAGTGAGTCAATTTATATAATTAAGTGATAATGGATAATGGAAGGCATACCGTTTCGGAAGAGCTACGGATTTTCTATAGATATTTATATAACATTTTACATTTAATTGAAATTATTATAGAAGAGTGAACAAATTGCAATTATCTTTAAGATATAAAAACATATCTATCTGTGTATATAATTTCGTGAATTGTACAGCTTTAAGTTTTCTCTCATTAACTAGTTTTCGAAGTTAGCTAATTTATATTGTCTGTGCTCCTATTTAATCAAATATATATATATATATAAATATTTAAGTTCCGAACAGTGGAAGCTGCCACAACTAGAATGTTGTAGTCTGCACTTGACATAGTTACGCCCAGCTCCGTAGGTCTGTAAGAGTTGTATGGTCTGTGCTCTATAAACTATATGAAACAACACACACTCACACACATGCATTCTCACACTCATACTTTTGTTACTATCAGGAGAAACTTTTCAGTGCTTGCATATTTTCAATTTCTCTCGTTCTATGACAAAAGTTTTCCACACCAAGGACAAGTGTTCTCGGCGACCAAGTAGCAACCTTTCGGTCTGTCTCGCTTTTTCTCTGCATGTGTGTGGTTGTGTATGTGTGCTTTATTATGATATATGGTCAATGGGCACTCGAGAAAGAACCTACGCCACACACAGAGCCCGGCTAGTCGGGCACTTTTGCCTACCTATTGTCAAAGTGTGTATGCAATATTCGAGTATAAAATGCATTTCCTTTATTTGTTATATATTTCTTGTTTCTATTTGTACGTCAGTGGACTTTACACAATTCTCATACTGCCCGTCGCACCAGCCACCACCCACATTTGGCTCTGTTCACAATTTACGTAAACAATACTTCAAGGCTTTATTTTATTTGTGGTTTGGCGCAAGTGGGTTGCAAACCAATTGCCATAGGTCAAGCGTCAGCGTTTCTGATATCCATTGACAGTGAATATAAGATAGGGCTTGAACCACAAGCGACTGCGACTCCGACAGTGATCAAGTTGTTGACAGCTGCAATTCTTTGACATGTTTTGTTTGCTGCAAACATGTCAAAAATGAAAATTCTAGTTGCAAATTGAGAGATTTTAATATATTTCTGCCATTTAATGAAACGTTAGGTAAACATTTCTTATGCCTTTTTAGTTGGCTCAATATGCTCTTATTTGCCTTTAGACTTTTAATTGATTTTCAAATTTTGCCCTGGTCAATTTTGTAAATATGTAATTTGTGTTGAGCAAAATTATTTTCTTCCTTCTGTTGAACTGTTAAACTTATGGCACAAGCTGCTTTTAATAACGCATATCATAAAGAGTGTTCTTTGAAGAAGTTCACAGCTTTGACTAGGCCTCACAGATTTATTTGACAATCTCATTTATGAGCTGAAAGTTGCTCTGCTGAGCTTGAAGCTAAATTATTGCAGTTGGAGTAAGGTTAGTCGAAGCTCTATGAGCGGGCGAAGAGATGCTGAGATGAAATACTCAACCAAATTTTCTGTTCCTCATTTTCATTCCCTTCGTATAGATACTTTGCGTCGATACATTTCAATTTGGGTAATTGTGTTGCGTATTGTCACATTTCAAGTGCTTTGCCCTGTGCCTGGCGATGCAATGTGCAACAATAAGTTGAGTGTATCTAAAAGAATGGCATGCCACATTGCGTTGACTGCTGTCTAATGCATCATCCACACACACCGAGAGAGGGAGAGGAAGAGTGTGCGTGAGTGAGAGAATTGCATGAATGTATGTATGCATGTGTGCCTGTGTACATATGTGTGGCACCCACATTTTTCTTCATCATAACTGTCAAAAACCGACAAAACCCATGGCACACAATTACAAAACATAAACAGAAAAGTTGTAATCACAGCTGTCCGATCCGACGAACCAAAAAGCCCTCGCCGGAACCCATACAAACAGACGCACATACACGCACACACGCACCACACTCCTTGCTTGCAGTGACGTCTGTTGGGATAATCAGAAAAATGCCAGAGCCAAGCAAAACGAATGATGACGAACAACGACCGCAGAGATGACAACGGAGCTGGCGACGCACTGCATCATCCAGTGTTACGCATTTTATTTCATGCTTTCCGGGCTAACAGACGTTGCCCGTCATTCCAGACTTTGTCATTGTCATCATCATCCTCATCGGCATCGTCATCAGCATCAGCATACGTAGGGTAAAATCACATCAATGTCAGTTTGTGGTTCGGACGCTCGGACGGCAGTTCTGCCAGCACTCACAGTTGTTGCCATTTTGTGGATGCATTCATTCGTTTTAATTGTTTAAAATGTCAACTGAAATTTAGATCGAATTGTAAGTAGTGCAAATTACTCAAACATAACAGACGACAGCAGTTGCAGCAGGCATTATCTCATCACACATTGGGCGAAGATAGACTGCTGCTAGCTGGATATATTTTTAATGGTAGGCATTAGCACAGCAGAGTGATTGGATTGTTGCAGTGTTAGATCAATTTGTAATTAAGCACTTTAGTGATTTTTGAATGTTAAACATGTTAACCAACGCTGGCAGCGTTTGCTTTTTATCATCGACTGTGACTTATGAACTATTTGAATAGCTGACTTAACTGTTTATATGTATATGTTTCATAATGTTTCTGTTTCTCAAGCTAAACAAGAAACAGTCAAGAAAAGCGCATTAATATCGTTTCAAAGTGTTTTACAACACTGCTGCTGCCAACTGTAAGGAAGCTTCGAAATTTTAATAGTTTAAAAATTTAAATATTTTTTTGCAGAATAAAAATACGAATGATGTTGCCTGGCTGCAGTTTACTGTTATTAATGTGCGCATGTGTGTGTTTGAGTTAAGCACATATCTGTGGCGATGACAGCGACACTCGTCATCATCATCATCATCATCATCCTCATAGTCATACGCATGTGACATACAAAAGTAATTTCAGTTAATTGTCGCAAATAGACGCAAGAACTTGTAATTTTTTGTTATTGTTGTTGCTGAGCACAATGCACTTGAGACCGCTGCATAATAAACATCAACAACAGCAGCAGTCCTCCCCCTGGCACGCCCTAGTGCGCGGCGCAGAGGCGTGGGCGTGATTAGTGGCTCACATTTGCGAGGCTTGGCCCAATTTCATGGCATTTAATTAGCATTTTGTAATACATTCGTAATACCCGCGAGTATTCTGACTTGTTGTCGTCGTCGTGGTTGTTGTTGTTGTTGCCGTTGTACTTTTCATTTTAATTAAATTGCTCGACTGTCCAGCGGTCGGGCTGATGACTGCATGACAAATGCCGCTGAGCACTTTAATTCTGGTGTGGTCTCTGCTTGGGGTTTATTTTATGCAAATGCGATCCAAGCTAATCGTTTGGGGTCATGGGAATACAGCCCCCAATGCATATGCTAAATGGCACAAAAACAAGTGAAAAGGCTGGAAAAACGAACAAATTTATTTGATAAAAAAACTTTTTGTGCACTTTGAGGCAGCTTCAGGTAAATATGAAATTAAAACAGAAAATTTGAGCTAATTTAGTTTTCAAAGTGCACTCAAGCTTTAGTTTAGTTGATAAAAACGCATTGAAAATTTTTCACAATTAGTTTTTAGCTCTCTAATCACTTATGGAAATCTTAAGTTTAATTAAAAATATAAACTTGTTGAAATGTGTTTCTTTTTTGAGTCAGGCTTTAGAAATTTAAACAATATTTTTTTTGTGGTTGTGAAAATGTACGGATTTGGTATTTCTGACCAAGTTCTTGATTGAGCTGTGTTTTAAATAGGCTTGCAATACTACATCTATTTTTAGACTGAATCAATTGAAAATGGGAATTCGGGGTATAATGGTTTTCTGTAAGTGTATGCAACAAGCAGAAAAAGGCGTGGCACGCACCATATATTCTTGCTCAGGGCAACAAGCTGAGCCGATCCGTCTGATCTCGTAAACTACAAAAGCTACAGATATTTGACATGTACGCCTTGTCTATATTCTTCTTCGTAAGAGCCTTTGCTTCCTTCATTCAAAGTAGTTATTTAATTGCAATATAAAGCAACATTTTGTTAGTTCTTTAAAAGTTCAAGAGTTAATACCTCTTTAGCTGCGACCGATACCTTTAATTATAATGTATTTCTGTCAAGTGCCCAGCGCTCTTTAATCATGTCTCGAGCTGAATCATTTCGGCTCGACGCGATGACAAGCAGTTAAGAGCATTTGAAGCGTATACAACACGCTGTCGTTGCTCTTCTGCTGCTTCGTATGCGGCTTGTTCTTTTGAGTGCCGCAACACCTTGAACGTTACCACGTGTCTAGGTAAATAAATGTGTTTTGGTTGGATCTGCGTCACAGTTAAGTGCCACATTTCAACACCTTGAACAATGGAATCCAACTTGCGCTTCGAAACGGACATGCCACACACTTAACCCATTCTTGTGGCAGCAACAAAATGTAGGGGGCGCGTCCTGTGGAATTGATGGGACCCCAGATGATGACCAGGTCCAAAATAAAATAGACACAAACAATGAAAGAGAGAGAGGTAGGGAGAGAGTGAGAGTAAGAGAGAGACATGCGTAAAAGTAATGACTCGAGCGTAGACTAGATGATGACTGTGCGTCTTTTCTAGTTGCCCCATGTGGCAACGGCAGCAACACCCACCATTTGTGAACTCTCTCTCTTTCCCTCCTTGGCCATTTAATTGCCACAAATTAATTAAATTAATGAATTGTTTGTCATTGCATTTTTATGCTAGCCGCAGCCCGCTGGCATTGGCTAACGCAAGACTAGGCTTCAGGCTGGAACTGTGGCACACACTGTAGATTTGTAGCCTTGCCCCTGTTGGATGACAAATGTTACGCTCTGAGACGAAATTGCAGTGATAATGTTGTATTTATTTATTCATCTCATTTATTGCTGTCCACCCAAGCGGGAGGCCTAAAATAATACAGGAAGCACAGCTGGCGAATTAATTTTGTATTGCGAAAACATGAAATTAAATGCTGGATATGCGATATAAATACTATAATTTATATATATCTGTCTATATATATATATATATATATATATATATATCTGTCTTTTATGATGCTTATAAAGTTGTTGTGGCTATAAAAACATGAAATTGTCGATTTCAGTTGCCATTGATGGCTCGCTCCATCGCTCATCCGTAATAATTTGCGTTTTATGACACTCGCATTAAACAAAAGGCAAATTTTGATGGAAAACGATTAACGTTTCACTTAAGTTGTGCAGTTATATATAGCTTATATACTTCGATCTGATATCAGTTGGAAATGTTGCAGCTACAGCTTGAGGCGGATAAATTATGCGAACTTTGAGCTCTTGATTAGATTATGAAAATGAGTTCTATTTCATTAAACAATTAAAAACTCAAGACAAGCGCTGCCAACTTGATTCAAAGTGGTGCTGTCAACATATTCAATTTATAGTTACAATTCCCCTGTTGCTTACTTGTTTGTGTGTGGCTTTAATGATTACAATTTAATTTAAGTAAAACATAAAAACCAGCTAAAGTTATCGAAAAAAGGCACAAACTCATTTTTAGTGGGTCGTACTTCATTCGCATTGGTCGTTTATAGAGCAACCATATAAAATGGCCATAGATCAATTTATTGAAAAAGTAGACCACAGCAAACATGGCCGCCAAACAAACGGGTCAGCCAACAGCTCGGCCCATATTCTGACCTCCTTCCTGCTGGCGCGCTCTCTGGCTGTCGCCACTTGTTGCGGCACGTTGACGCCATCTGGCGGCGATAATAAACGATTGCAATGGAGCATGAGAATTTCCGTCAGCGCTCACTCCTCTAAAACAATAAATGTCATATGGCTGGCACATCAACACTTTATGTGTCGCCTTGCCATATGCCATGCGCCACGCCCATGCCGTGGCGTACAGCCTGCAGGGTGGCAAGTTTCTCTGTCGACGACACACACACACACACAGAAACAAATGAAAATCTTGCACGCTTTTAATTTCGCCTGGAAGTATGCAGCAAATGTGAGAGAAGGAGAGAAAGAGGCTGTGAGGGGCGGGTAGGGGTAGCTAGAGGATGCGAGTGGGTGGGCGTTTTGTGTGTCACAATTTTATGAGCGCAAGCAAAATGAAATAAAAATTATTGCCAAAAACGAAAATAAAGGATGAGACCGAGCACATAAACAAAGCGCCATAGAAAACACCCTCCAGCACGACTAGCCTGATATCCAGCCTCTGGTATCCTCTCATGCCTGATATCCTGCCTCTGGCCTCTGGCCTCCTCCCATGCCAGTGCTACATGCTCGTCACTCACTTGGAATTTTTGCGTAATTTATATTTTGGCTGCTGTGCTTAGTGACGTCAGTTTTTGGGGTTCTCGGCCTGAGGGTTGGCGCGTTGGGCTTCCTTCTATTGCCCGGCTCCAGATTCTGTGGGCAGGTCTGGTGGTTCGCTCTGGCATTTTCTGCTTTGTAGTTTATGGCTTCAATTTGCCCAAATGAGTCGTTAATTTTGACTTTTCATGTGACACCCGCAACCCACCCGCAGCCGAGGGCACATTGCCTTGGCGACCAACGATCCTGACCAGAGAGACCCGACCCTCGGCTAAGTTAGTTTCCCAGCCACTTTTATTGTAATTTTGTGGCCTTTAATTGAATTTTATTAGCATTTGTACTTATTATTTGCTCTCGCTTTCCCTTGCCTCGCCTCGCCTCGCCCTCTCGCCATGCTCATTTAATCGTATACTTTATTTCCTTAGCCGTTTTCTGGGGTTGGCGCTTCTAGTTGTTGTGGTAGAGGTCCTCTGGCCCTTTGTGCTAATAGAATATGCTATTTGTTTTGGATGAGCAATTTCGTGTGGGCCAGACACCAGCCACTAGCCACTAGACACTAGATGAAAAAGGCATCTTGGCATTGTATTTAGTAATTACTATGATTATTTAAGTGCTACTGCGCCCTGAAATATTCCCAAATTTTATTTGACTAACTTTTGTCTTATGTCTTTTATCTCTTTACAGGTAAGTGATTATGAATGGTGATGGAAGTTGCCAAGACAAACCAAGCGTGAAACAGCTCCAAATGTTTGGGTAAGAAATATGCTAAGCTGACTTCATCTCATAGATTTTACGAGATACCTCAGCATATTTAGGTGAAGTCTATTTATAATATATAAATTTATATACTTTAACTTACAGTTTGTTTGTGTGTTAAAATTATGAAATTAATTATCTTCCTTTCTTTAAAGTAGGTGACAACTCTGTTAGAGAGAGACTGAGTCAATTAGGATTAAATTTATATGGCTTGGCATTATCTTGAGTTGGAACTTGTTAGGAAATATAGCCTTACCCTGTATAGATTTACAAAAGGTGGCAACTCTGCTACAAAAAATGTCTTTAGCTTTTACTATTGATCATTAAAACTCAACAAATAATTGGCTTTTTAGAAATGTTCCTGAAAACTTTATATTTGTCAACCCAGAAGTAGGGTTCCTTAAAATCGATGGCAACTCTGGCAAAGCTCTTGCACAATTTGGCAGCGTTAATTAAGTGAAGTTGACAACCCTACGCATACTGTTTTATAGTGTTGGACAACGTCTTTCACACTCTCTAAAAGTGGCCTTAAAGAAGACATTTTGTGAATTCGTTCTCAAATCTTTACTACGAAACATCAAAATGTAACAATATTCATATTTGTAATACTAAGTGTGGAGTGCGGAGTGCAGAGTGACTCAGAAAAGTATGCTAACCGTTTATAAGTATCTACGTAGCTTATCTCTAAATGCGATATCTTTTCGCTTTGATGCGATTCTTGCGTTTCTTGCGTGTGGTCAGCTTGATGTATCGGACTTTTCCGCCATTTCCTGCTGGACTGGTCAAGCTCGTGGCTGGAGCGCTTGGTCGCGATCGCTGACGTGGGCGCGGTCGGATGGGCGTAGCTTTGGTGGGCCGTGGATAACTATTGTATGCAGCGCTGGGCGTGGCTTGCCAGGCGGAGCTGCCCGTGGGATCGGCGCTGTCATATTCGTTGTACATGCTGCCAGTGTTGCCATATTCGCTGTACCTGTTGTCCGCGTGGCCAGTGTTGCCATACTCACTGTACATGCTGCCATAGTAGGGCCCAAAGTTGTTGCCACTGACCTCATTGAGAAAATCATCGACACTGGGCACCGCACTGAGCGCATTATTGTGTCCGCTAAATGCCGCTGCGCTGTCGTCCTCGCTTTCGCCCAGCTCCGCCCAAGACTTGGCTGCATCCATGTACTGTTCGTTGGGTTCATCTGGCTCGGCGTAGCGTGTGTCCGCCTCGTCCTGGTAATCGTCGAACTGCTCATCACTGTTCGACAGCAGCTGCTGCGGCTTCTGCTTAGGTCTGCTCCGCAGCTTGCTCAAGTGGGTGACCTTCTTGCGCTTGCGTTGTCGGCCCCCGAACTTGGACTGGTATTCGCGCTGTAGGGCAGCCATAAAGTTGCCATTGAGCAGCTCATTGTTCTCGAGTTCCGGTTCCGTTTCAGCCTCTGGCTCCGCTTCCAGTTCCAACTGCTGTTGCAAGCGCTGCCGTTGGGCTGCTGTAATGGATGTTAGCAGCTGTTGCAGCAGTTGCTGCTGCTGCAGCATTGAGTTGCTGCGGCTGCTGCTGCTGCCACTGACGCTGCTGCCAAGCTTCACTGTGGCCGGTGTCGTGGCTGGCAATGCTGCAGTCAACTCTGCCGCCTGCTGCTGGTTGTAGTTATCGAATAGAGCTGGTCCATAGTTCGGCTTCAATGTGGGCATCGACATGGCCATGGGCGTGTCTGCTGTGGCCATTAGCTGCTTTACGCTGGGCGCCATGCCGCCGCTGCCGCTGGCCGTTGTCGTGTAGCCCAGCAGCGAGACATGCGGCTTGCCCACAGGCGGCGCGGCAACAGGCATCAGCGGCTGCGGCGCCGCGACTGGAAGTGGGAAATGCTTGTAGACCTTGTGAAAGTGCGTGTGCTGACGCACAACTTCCGGCATGTGGAGACGTATGTGTACCCTAGGGAAACAGATTAAAGGTAACTTGCTTTCGCTGAACGGAAGAACTATGAAAGCTTTAAAGTTATGGATTCAGATATATATGTTTTCTGTGTGAACTCAGCTTGGGTCTAGATCTGTGTTTTGGGCGATCTGTAAAACTTAGGTAACTATTTTGCAGCTTTACTCGGAATTTCCAATCTTGCAGCTTTTAGAGTCACTTTTACAGTTTGAGAGCGACTCGTAGTAATTTACCTACAATCAAACAATTGCTTTGATCTCACTAATTTGTATCTGACGATCAAATCCAACTGTCAAAAGTCACCTAATTCGAAAATCGCTCTATAAAAGTGAGTAAAAGATGAAGACATCTGCTTCCTTTCATCCCCTTCTTTATCTATCGTTAGCTTCCCCAAAAGATGGACTGGCTTCTTAACTAGTTCACAGTCACAGTCACAGTTTAACGGTCACTGCTACTCCGTCTTGTGAACAGTTTTAAAGCCAACTAAAGATAACAAAGTCACGAAACCTCTTTGACACTCGATAGCTGTCTCTAGTGATTGACAGCTCTGTTTTCTGCCTGTAGAGAGTATGGCGTAGTTAGTTACGCTTCAACTACATTTTCTCTTTTTCTCTGTTTCGTGTCCTTACCGCTCGCCGCTGTTGCCTGCCGCTGCGTTACCTTCCAGCCAGGCCACAATGAGCCACAATATGGCAAACGATATGGGCGCGGGCATGACAGAAGTCCTAGCTGCTCAGGGTCCTGCCGAACTGCTGCTGCTGTTGTTTAATCCTGGCGTTTGGACGCCTTTAAAGCTGGACAACTTCTGACAAAGGCCGCTGCGTAGTCGCCCACTTTTATTGGCTTTCGCGAGAGAAAAACAAAAACGAAAGAAATGGCAAAGCAAACGGCGCACAGATCACATTTCGTTAGTGGAGTGGGTGGGCGTAGGGGGCGGTATTTGGTCGAAGGCCAAGAGGATTGAGGGGGCATCTTCAGCTGCACCTCACGTTTCCAGCTGCTGCACTTTTTTGAATGCAATTTTCCATTTTACTTCGGTGCGTTCGTCTATACGCGGCATCAACTATTTTTCCTTATGCCTTGTGTCATTCGATAGCATCGAGCCAAGTCCCCCTACGCCTGCAGCCCCTTTGGAGCCATTGAAAACGCATGCGTAACGATTTCAATTTCATTTCCAAAGTAACGCAGTTCATTTTCCTCTCTGCTGCTGCTGCTTTTCTTCACTTCTTTTTATTGTTTTTGCTGGAGTCTTGCGTTCCAATTGGTGCTCAGCTGTCGACTCCGTAGATGCCATAAAAGTGAATAAACTCAAGAGATGAAACCCAAAGAGAAGTCCAAACCAAAGACCTTGACAATAATGGCGAATGGCAGGCAGCGAAGAAGACGAATTGAGAAAGGTCAACAATGGAGCCGGAAATTGTAGGAAAAGCTTGACGATGCTTTTGCAGGTTATATGGTTTGACAAGCGAATAAAAAGTATAGAAACGACCAAAATGTAAAAGCTGATTTAGGCAACTCTTCCTTCCCATCTCCTTCATATACTCTTCTATAATAATCTACGCATATCTTTAAAGAGTCTGGTCTGATTGTAAAATCTCTCAAGGTTCGTTCCAGCTTTGACTGTGGGAAACTTTAGTTGTGACAGTTTTTTGCATGAGCCAGCTAGTATATCCAATAAGTACTATTTGTCTGCCATTCACAATTATCCTCGATTGTGTTTAACAAATTTTATATCAATTTCGATTGGCATAGAACAGCTCAAGCTCCTTGCATAACCTTTCACAGCGTTCAGACAGCATATAAACAGCTTCTTTCAGCTTACCTAACCTTGGTTAAGTGCCAAAAAATAGCTTGAAAACAGCCACAAAAAAAAATAAAGGGAAAAAGAACGAATTTTCATGCGCTTTTCCAAGTCACTAAACAGCAAAGTGTAAGCGGAAAATCAGAAGCGGCGTAGGGGCAAGGTGCAAATTGTCTGCAAGCAACGCATTCCTGGTAACAGCCACGATAAGGAAACGTCTGTTCAAGGTTGGTTTTTACTTTGCTGATTTTCCCCGAAAAAGAAAAGTAAGAAAAAGTAATGCGACGAATGAAAGTGTTTTTCTTTGGCCAAGGATAACCACAAGCAACGCTAAAGAAAACTTTAAAGATGGCGTTGGCATTGAAATGGAGTGGAAAAGGGTTTTCCCGCAAATGGAACTGCTTGGGAAATTGTTCACTAAAACGAAACCTAAACGTTCCAATGGCTTTTTCCTCTTATATGATGATGACGAGGATGATGATGATGTTGTTGTTACCAGAGCTATAATAATAAAAATCGTAATGATAATGATAATAATATTGCGTGAAAAATATGCTTACAACAGCAAGAAGAAGACGCAGAAGCAGCGTAAAGAGAACATATACACCGTTAAATGCCAGCTTGTTGCTTCTTATGCTTACCTTTTTCTCGGTGCAAGCAGCTTGCCAGACGTGACACGAAGCAGATAAAAGAGGAAGCAGAGGACGGAGTTGCGGCAGAAGGGGTGGAGAAAATGTGCTTCGGCCAGATGGTAGCGAGTGCGAAGGCAGAAGCGTAAAGATTAACAAGTCATGATTATTAGAGCTGATGTTGTCGCGGAGAGAGGTAGCAGGGGTAAAAAAGAAAAAAGTAGAAAAGAGTTGAAGCAGAATGTGTTGAAAATGATTATAAAGTTACGAGCGAGTTGATTGGCTGCCTACCTCAGGCTGACCTCTAATTTCAAGTGGTTTTCCACTCAACATGTCTCCCTGGTCACGTAAACATGTATCTATGCATGTTGCGTGCACAACATTTGACCCGTACAGAGTAAATGTAGTTTGTTGCTTGCAGCATGTTTCTCACACAACGACACGCAACATTTTCGGTTGGCAACATAAGCAATTGCAACATCTCACGCTATACGCACAAGTAAGTGCATGTTGTCAACATGTTGCCAAGCTGACCTTGGCCTAGGCAGTCAAACTCAGAGCAGCCAGAGCAGAAAGCAGTTGATCATGCGCTCTCGTCCATTCGCTCTGTCAACATGTTGCCTGGGCAACTAGTTCAAGCTCATGTTAATGACTCTTCTTCAAGTGTAGTTGTTGATGTTGCCGCTCTCTAGCTCTGGGTCATTGTCTTGTGTCGGGTCTCTGTGTGCGTGTGTAAATCTACGCTCATGTAAAGCTTGAGCTTGTTGTTGTCTTGCGTTTCAGTTATTGTTGTCTTCTTCCATTTATTTTTATTTAGCAAGCTCATTGCTCGATGTCGCACCGTCTCGCTCTGTTGTTGTTTCGTTACGCATTTGCGTTCAGTTTATAATTGTTGTTTATTTTAGCATTTGGCTTTTACCATTATTTTAAATGCTTTTATTGCGCCTCATCATCATCGTAATGTTTAATGTTAAATGCTAATGTTAATGTTGTTGCTAATGGTCATCATCAGTTACGCCCCTGGGTCATTGGCATCTGCCGGTCAGTTGGTTGCTCTTACTTAAGTCGACTTCCCTTTCGCTCTCTCGGTGTCTCTGGCTCTGTCTCTTCTCTCATACGCCCTTTAATTGCAATCGTGAAAGGCAAGCGCGCAGCCTGTTAGCCAGATTACCGGCCAGCAATTGTGTATAAGAGTCGTGTATACCCTGTAAGCGATTTAATGAAGTGGATGATCTATGTTTTTTTCTCGCAATGTATAATAAAAATTGGCTTATATATTTTACTTATATTGAGCTTGAATTGTTTTTTTAGACAGGGTATCTCATAGCCATTGATTAGTCGCGAACGTTTTTTATGTGTATTATTTTGATGATGTCACGTTGGGTGTAGCTGACAATGTTTCCTATGGCTTCCTGTCTTTACCAACTTGTTGCTATTGTTCTTCTACATGTTGCGGTGCTGTTGTTGTTGGTATTTCGTATTACATTTGTTGCTGTTCTTGTTGCTGTCATGTCCGGCGGCAAAAGTTTGTTCCCCACTCTCTTCGTGTGCTTGTTGCTGTTGACCAATTATTTTCTACAGGCCATTGGGAAAATGCCTACAGAGATTCTTTGGGGTCTACAAGCTGTTCTCTTTATTGTTGTTGTCATTGCCGAGTTATTAGCCATCATTAAAAGAATACCGTTACACATAATCATTTAACAGTAAGCGAACAACAACAAGCACAGCTCTAGCACATTTTTTGCTCTTGTTGGAATTGCTGTTATTCTTTTCCTTCCTCTGCTTTCCCTCCGCTCAAAGTTTTTTTTAATGGAAACAATTTGCATCGGCAAAGCCAGATGAAAAACAGGACAAATAAAGTTGAAGAATTAAACTTTTCTACTTGAGTAATTACTATCGATAGCTATGAATTTTGCAGCTGCATTTTACCGCAGAGATTTTGCTTTGGAAAAAGTTTTACTTTAATGAAAAAGTTCTTAAAACAATTCTCTTACATTACGCGTACAATATAAAAGTCTGAACAATATTTTAGTTGAGTTTTAATGGATGCATAGTCAATTTGCATTTGTTCTTAATTCGTAAAAATAATCTTAGTTAGCTTTTAACGTATTTTTTCATAGCTCTAAGCCATTTTCTTTTGAGTTCTATGTGAAACTTTCACCTCCTTTATAACAGTGTGGCACGTTTGGCCTGCAAAACTCTGCTACTCTCGCAGCAACTGGCATTGCAACGGCTACAATTTGGTTTTGTAATTTTGTTTGTGTGCTTCCTGGTTCGGCGACTCCGCTGAGATTTGCAATGCCAAACAGGCATGGCCCAGACATGATCTCCATAAATACATTCAAATGCTCGTATATCTCAGAGACTGGTTGTAGTTGCTGGACCTGAGTTCTTTTAAATGATGTCAGCTAACAAGAGTTTAGTTTTTATTTTTTGTTTCTTTCTGGTTTTAGTTGCCAGATTCTGGTTTTTCCATAGCTCAGTTATTTTCTTTTTGAGTGAGCGACCAGTGTTTGTCTGGGCGTTCCATTCCACTCATTCCACACTATCTCAATCCGAAATCGACCATATTAATACGATTAGCATTTTGATTGGCGATTATTAATATCGCTTTGATTTGCCTTTTACCATTTGCCATTTGTTGTGGCAAGTTCATTGAACGAATGAAGAAATCATTTGCCATTTAATAAACGACGCTTCTTCGTATTGGCGCTCTATTACTTCTATTCCCTGGCCACACACTCCACGGGCCGCACTCTAATGACTTCCCAAAGCTGATTCGATTCGCTTCGATTCAAGTGACCCAACGCGAACCGCGTCGGACGTGCGTGCGTGCCACTAATGTGAATTTGATTAATTTAATTAATAATATACAAATTTATGGCTATCTATCGAGCCTGTATATAGAAATTATACTAATCGTTCAGCTCGAACACAAAGGAAGAGAAAGAGTATTATTCATTTCGCTAGCGCCCCCAGCCAATTGTTTACCCGAGTGTTAAACTGTTGACATACTCTCATAGATAATGCCATGACCTCATCATAGAGAAGAATAGAATACGCTTATGGTCGGAGAAATGTTTACGTTTGTGGACACATAAAGCCGGTTACGTCAGTCACTTTGGTGCGTGGGTATTATGTGAATTTCGATGAAGCCAACCGACTCTGATTATGTATTTTATGTTTTATTTAGATTTTAAACTATATGCAACTTGCCTAGACGTAAGGTTCTTATATTCTAATATTTGTTCTTCATCTTTTTGTCTTCTCCCTTGCACTGCATTCTTGGGCCCATTCATATATTTATCACTTCATTCACCTTGATTTCGTCTTCAACTCTTTGTTTGCTCTGCGTCTTCTCTCTATTCGCTGATTGCTTCACATTTGCATTCCTGTTCGCAACTGCCATGCCCTGATTGGCCCATTAACGCGGCGTGTTCCTAATAGTCGTCGACATTATTACCGAAGCATTTCCACCAAACACGTGCAACATTTGCATTCAATGAACTTAGCAACCAGCCAACAGCCACTCGCTGACTGTAAATGTGTTAACCCATTAGAGCCCCCTTGACTGTCGCTCGCAGCGATCAAATTTGACGCCCGTGAGAGATGCCAACTTCAACGTCGTCGCACATTTTCCACTCGGTTGCGTTTTTCAGCGTGGACAAATGTCACATTAGATCAGTTGATAGAAACAATTTTTTGCTCAATACACTGAGAGTAAACAGTGAAGCTAAGTCGACTTTAGAAAAAATAGGTTTAAAGAGAAAGCATAGCAAATTTTTTTTTTTTTGTTTAATTGTTGTTTTTATTTGCAATCTGTCTGATACTAGACAATAAACAAATTTGTTAACAATAAAATTACGTAACCAGAAGTATAGCAAATGAATTATAAAATTAAATAAAAAATATAACAGCTTTGTTCATAAAAATAGTAGTGCAACTGAGCACCAAATGTTGGACAACAAAATTTGCTGATAATCTTAATATTTTGACAACGTTTTGAAATGAATATTAAAATTAATAAATTTACTTATTAATTTAGATATTTTTTGGGTTACAAATTTAGGAACGTGCACTTTTTGGCCCAATAAAACATTTTTATTTATTTTTTTAACTATTTTCATCCAGCACTACTATTTCTATGAACGGTCGATTTTCAATGCATCTCTCTACAATCAAATCGCGAAAAACTAATGAATTGATCATGCAGTGGGAGCCGCAAGTTTTTGCGGCATATTCTGAAAACAAAGAAAATTACGGAAGGAAATTGAGAGTTTCTCAAAATAAAACATATAAAAACATAAACTTAAGAACTTCTAATGATAATTCTCTTAATGATAATTCGCTGTCGCTTTAATGACTGCGCCGCGTTAGATCTTTGGTGATAAGCTGTGCCACTAGGGCTGGTGAGAGAGAGATACAAAATTATACAATTTTATAGGCAGGTATTCGTAATTATTCAGCACGTCAATCAAATTATGGCGTGAAAATGCTCACCAGTAATTGGAACTTGGAGAGGTAGAAAAACCAGTTTCTGCCGTGTCAATTCTCATCAGCTCTTGATTTGTCACTTCAATACCTGCACACACGCGCACACGTTGAGTGCACATACTCTTGCCATTTTTCACACCTCATCACTGCTCTCTTTTTTTCTATGTACTTGCTATATTTTTTTTATTATTATTTTGCTTGTGCCGTTTGTGTCGGTAAAGTTTTTTGATATCATGAGCGTGGCTTCAGCATGACTGTTCGCCAGGCATACCGAGCGGTGGATGGGGGGTGTTTGGGGCGAGTTAGTCTGGGGTCTACAAGTGTCACCGTATAAAAGTAGAATCCAGTGTGCAGTGCCCTTCGCCCATAATCGTGCACAGCACTTGAGTGTGAGAACGTGAATGTGTCTGGACATAGAAGCTAGAGTAAACGCTCCTATGCGAGATCCCCTCAACTTGGCCACCGCCCTGTTCCTGCAACTCTGGTGTGTCATTCACACTGTGGCTGAGGCGACGGCTTTTTCGACTTTTTCCTCTACTCTCGGATAGTATTTTTTTATTTTCTTTCGTTTTTCGTGTCGTGTGTTGCGAGTTTTTAGCAAACTCATTTATGTAGTTTTCGCTACTTGTTTACTTAAAGTTCAAGTCGAGTGTTGTTTTTACAAATTGTTAGACACATGTGTCTGTGTGTGTGCTGACTCTGTGTGTGTGCAACACAAAGCAATGCAGACAGCAGAAAGGAAAAGAGCGACCTGGTCAGGCAACAGCCGGTTCTATGTCTCCGTCAGCCACAGCCACAGTCGCAGCCACAGCCACTGTCACAATCACATTCGCATTTTCTCTCTCTCCGTTTTGGTGCCCCTTTGATGTTGACCTTAGTTTTAATGCTCTCCTTTTGTTTTTCAGTTGGGTTCAGTTTGGCTTTCCAACTGGATTACTGACGAGTTTTGTAATTAAAGTTGAAGTAAGTGTTGGC
Source organism: Drosophila hydei (assembly GCF_003285905.1). Taxonomy (NCBI): domain Eukaryota; kingdom Metazoa; phylum Arthropoda; class Insecta; order Diptera; family Drosophilidae; genus Drosophila; species Drosophila hydei. Next base: position 1,767,502 of record NW_022045657.1, read on the forward strand.
CCGGCTCGAGCTGCATTAGAATAGCGAATTAGTTGGTGTTTGAAATGAATGCGGTGATTAGTTTACTAAAAGGTAGTCGAAGGGTAAGGTCAAGGTTTATATTTACATACATTTTAGCTTAAGTTGTTATCTAAACACGAAATAATCTGTGTTTCGGCTGTGACTTTAATATATCATTATTTATTTATTTTACCTATTTATAAATTTGAGAGCCAACATTTTAGCTATTTAGGCAATTATCTAAATTATCTATCGGCGCTGCTGCTTTCTTCACTGACAACAAATTTACTTGAGCCTTTACTTGTGTCGCAAATTAACACAATTTCTAGTCCCTCAGTTTTTTTTTCTGCTAAATCACATCAAATACAATTATAAAACTATTAAAAGCAAATCTCTACTTCTTCAGTCAGCCAGTTTGTCACGCTGTCAGCAGCACGCAGCAGGCAAAAGATTTTGCTCAAAACTTATGCCGCCCTTTCATATACTGTTGCTGCCCCATCACCAACCCCCACAACCACCCTCAACCCCCTTTCTCCTGCTGTGCTGTATTTTTCCATTAAGCTGGTCATCAGACGTTACAAATTAATTATATTTGCAGTGAGCAGTGCTCGGGCGGGCTCTGTTCGCTCCATTAAAACTAAAAAATGCAATTACATGTAACGCCTGGGGGTATGCAATGGAGCAGCAGGAACGCAGGAGCTAAGCAGGACGTCAGCGTTAGCCTTGCGCTTAATTTGCCGCCAGGCTATCGAAGCTTGGCCATTGAATTTGGGCAACAAATAAGCACAGGCAGGGGCAATTGGGCAATGGTATGTGTGTTACCACCAACAGAGAGCCGGGATAATTCGGCATGAAGATCGCAATGAGATTGTGCGACACATTTTTAATTTCATTTAAGGCTTGTTGGCAAAAGCTATTAGCCGGGTTTTATTTATTTTTTTTTTTTGGGAAATTTGTATTATAAAGTAGTTATATTAAATGAAATTCTCAGCAATAAAAATCTGGAAAAAATCTAGACGAACCCTAGCAATGAACAGGCCCATAGAAATTATAGTTTCGTTAAAGAGAGTAGAAAGTATTCCAGAGACATCATCAAGTCTACAAGGACTATATACAGTATATATAGGTTATATGTAGTAAGTTCTCATAGAGAGTAAATTGTATAAAATCTTAAACCACTTTGTCGTTACCTCTAAAGAAATGCTACTGCTCGAATGTTGCCCTCCATCCAAGCAGCATTCACTTGATGTTGTCCCCAGCATCGTCGCAGACCTTGAGCCACGGCACCACCTGCGACATCTTTGACTGCTTCTCCTGCATCTTTATCCACTCAGCTGCATCCAGCTGCAAATTGAAAGAAAATAACTGGCTCTATCGCTCGGAAGAGGGGGAACTTCACCTTCATACCTCATTCGGCTGCGTTCTGGCCCTGTTGCAGATAAGACAAAATGACAGCGTCTGCCGTCGCGTCCGATGCCGACAAAGTGACGACACTTGTGGCCCTGGCTCGACCCCATAACCGTTGCCCTCTACCATGCCTGCCTGTTGCTGCTGCTCCCCTAGGTCCCTCTCTCTCTCCCCTCTGCCTGGCCCTGTGGTGGTCGCTGTTGTATACGAGTTTATCTTTTGGAGTTTATTATCATTACACAGCCATATGGCAAAATATTCAGCAGGAGGCTGTGGATAAGCGGGAGGCAAAGTTTGACGTCAGCCTCGTCAGGCAGGCGCCAAAATTGTTGCGCTACATGGGAGTCCTTGCAGCGAAATACACTTGACAAAAAAGTGTTTACTCAAAACGAAATATTTATTTGAAATCGAGAAACCTTGTACATAAAAAGAGCAGCTCGATAGAGACTTAGATCGTTTTTAAGATTGTTAAATAATTTCAAATAGTCACGAGAAAAGTTTGTTTCAATTGTTAGACTACGTTCCGTTCAGTTGCCCTATATAGAAGGTTTGCTTGTCATGAGCTGCGTCATTCCTAATCCTATTATTATCATTATAATCTCCATTATTATCTTCATTATCATCATTATCACTGTTGGCCTTATCTGCATAAGTGTTGGGTCATACTCACTGTCGGTTTAGCTGTCAGCTCATATTTTGCATGTTTTTAATGGGCTGTGTGCAGCACTAGGTATGTGTGTATGTGTGTATCTGTGTATCTACAGGCGGTCGGGGGCGCTTGTAGCACTCGGCTGTGGCTTGTCATGTTGCGTACATTTTCTAAAACGTTTTTGTGCAAATGTGGCGCAAAATTCTCTGCGCATTTCTTTCAACTAACCAAAACCCCCTCTACCCTTTACCCTTTGAAATCCACTTTCCACCCCCACACACCGGCACCCGTTTCCTTGCTAGGGGCGTGTGTTTTCATAATGCGCCATAAAGTATGCAATGTTATTTTGCGCTTGATGAATTTTTCCACGTTGTACAGTTTAGATTGTTGCTGTTGTTGTTGCTGTTGCCACTGTTGTTGCAGCTAGTGTGGCAGGTAATTCACATAGTGTGTTGTACAGTGAATTTCATCCAGCACAAAGTAAATTAATGTGCAACACTTTTTAGATGAGTACACGCTCAAATCCTTTGAGTGGACTGCTGATCCTGACATTTAAATGTGGCTCCCAAATGCTGTTAACACTTGCAATTGCTTGAGTAAATTTTGCTAAATAGTATTACACGGAGATTAAAGTACTTTAAAGAAATTGCTAGGTGAGTTTTTCTTTCAAAATTTGAGCTTGCTTCGTACGTCGAATTTACTGAAGAAATCTTAATTGTTTGTAGTTCGTCTAGGTATTTCATTGTGTACCGTACAAATTGCTTGTGGGAAATCTTGTTGATTCTGCCCTTTGCACTCTATCTCATTAAATTTTTTTCCTAATATTTCATGCTACTTCTCATGCAGTGCTTTTTTCTTGATCTCTCTTTGTCTCTATCGTTTTGTGTATCTCACTCATCGCATGGCTTTTTCTGTTTCCCTCTCTCTCTCTCGCTAATGTAGCTCTTTTATCTTTATATACGTTTCTCTATTTCTTTCTATTTCGCTCTCTATCTCCTCCCTGCTCTCTACCTCGGTCATCGCTCAGCTCTCTTCCTTTCTCTATACTTCTTTCTTTTTCTCTATATCCTTCTCTCCTTTTCTATATTATCGTAATTTTTTTATATTTCGCATTGTTCAATTTCTATTATATAGTAGCTGCTAATGGTTTCATTGGCACATCAGAAAAAAAAATCATTTTCGACTAAGACGACGATCCCGAATTCCCGTGATTGTCATGTCGGTAGCTACGTGTCATTTGCCAGCACAGGGCGACAATTTGCCAAAAAGAAAAAAAGCATGCAAGCAAAGTAAAACTGGAGAAAAGCAAAGTAGAAAAGCCAAAAATAAAGTCGATGTTTAATGGCGCACAAAACACGCCGTAATGAAAATGGCAATGTGTAACCAGAGAAAGGGAGAGAGACGGAGAGAAGAAAATGAAAGCAAAAATAGTTTTGAGAAGGCAGCGGAGAAATGGGAGAAGAAGTAGAAGAAGAAGAAGCTGCTGCTGCGTTGGCAATGCAAAGTTATTTGATTAAGTCACTTACAAGCTGGATCCTTTGCGAAGGAAAGACTCTGAGCGAAAGTAATGCCACTCAGGGTTGGCCAACGCCATGTAATATTGACATATTGAACAAACGTGCGCCAAAACCGCGCCAAGTGCAACAAAGCTGCCCGAAGAATGGAGAGAACGAGTGAAGTTCTCGAACGGCGGACACGCTAGCCAGCCAAGCAGCCAGGCAGGCAGACAGACAGGCAGGACTTAAAGGACTAAATTCATATTAAAAGTACGCGCAGACATGACAGCGGCAAAAGCCAGCCAAATGGTAGCTACAAAACCGAATAGCAAAACCAAAAACTGTGAAACACCAGAACCCAAAAAACTCCCCAAACTCAAAGCCAGCCGCCTGCAAGTGCAAAAATTCTAAAATATATTGCACAGGCAGCAGCCCCAATCTCGCGCTGCCTCTCTCTCTCGTGCAGCATAGACGCACGTACAACAGGCTGCGACGCCCCAGCCTTCCCTTTCGCTGAGTGCCCTGCGTGGCAAGTAACCAACGTCGGGACACATTTTCTAATAATGTTTCAGCGTCACGTATTAATGCGTTTGTTTGTATCTTCATTTTACCCGCTGGCATTTTAATGTATTTATTTTTTCTCTCCTTGGCCTTCTCTCCCCATCCGTTTCTATCTATCTCTCGCTCTCTATCTGTATCTTTGGGCGCTAGGAGTACATTCAATCTCTCGCCCTCTCAGTCCCTATCCCGTTCTCCCTCTCCCTCTCGCTCTCTCTCTCTCTCTCTAGGGAAGTTTGTCATGTTTGTGCATGCGACACACTCGCCGGGTTAATAATGAAGTACGTTTACGTGTAAACTCTATTCTAATATGTATGCTAAAAGCTCTCTGCCCAGACACCATCCCCACCACTACTTTTGCAAGCTTTCTGCACTTTTTTTTTTAAATTTATTTTTCGTTTTCTATTACTCTGGTGTTTAGGGTTGTTGGGTTGCTGATGGTATTTTATATGTGTGTAATACGTTGTTAAAATTAATTATTGCTTTGGCCGTGTTTCGCTCGAAAGTTGGTTTTTGCAGCTATTAGAAATGTTGTAGAAATATTTGGCTAATGGCTGTGCACATGCATGAAGTACTCCAGATATTAGTTTCGTCAATTAGTATTGCTAAAAGCGAGCGAGGAACAAGTTGAAGAGGTATGAGAGAAACTAATACTGCAATTCTAAAATGCTAAAATTGGTTAGTTATTAATAATAACTTTTTATCTTCTCCAGCTCTGCATCTATTTTTCTCTTAAAGCTAGTTGGTTTGCTATGCTCTTTGATGAGTTTTGACCATGTCCTTAACTCCTCCCAATATCATTCTACCTTTTTCCAACTTCAGCCAAGCCTCGACTCCTAACATTTTCTCACGTTTGCTTTGTGCTGTATTCGTAAACGTTTAAACAGCTGTTGCTTCTAAAGCCCATGGACATTAATTTAATTTTACATGTTTACAGGCTGTTATTTTTGCTTTATTTTAACATCTCTGGCACATCGAGTCCATATGCTAAATTATCTTGGACTCTCCACATTTTCCATCCTTTATTGACTCTGCTTCAGAGCACACTTAACTCAAGCATAGAAACTTTTTGTGGCTTGTTGACTTAACTGCTGTCCCTTTAGCCGCCCTCGTGCTTGTTTAGCCATTCATAAAAACCTACTCTCAACCACGCTGACCCACTTCAGCAGCAGCACCACCAGCCTAACTAAAGCTAAAGCCAAATAGCATGTTTTTCTCAAAAAAAAAAAGAAGAGGATGAAGTCTACTGCCTACTTCTGGGCATCTAATCACGCAGCTGGCAATGCGCTACGACAGCTCAGTTTACCAATTCTATTAAAATTCTTCTCAAAAGTCACACGGAAGCAGAAAGAGGCAGGAAAACAGAGTGAGAGAGAGAGAGAGAAGTCAGTTAAGGACAACTACATATTAGAAAAGTATTAAATTACAACGCCCATGCAGAATACACGCCTCTGTTTGCACAATGTCCTTGCAGCGACCGGCAGTAGTGGCTCTCTGTGTCCTGTGGCTATCCTTTTTCTATTTCTAGATACTCTCTGCCTTTTTGTCTTGTGTTTTTTGCGTCGCATCATGAAAATTATAGGTTCTGCGTCCTTCGGTTTGGCCAGTCCGTTCGGCAATGTGTGAAGTCATCGCTTTATAATCAAGTTTTCCTTTCAAGTTTCCTTTTCCTATTTTCCCAAATATTCCACTCTCTCTCTTCTCTATCTCTCATTCTGGTCCATATGCTCGCACAAATTGTCGCTTGGCCGGCAGAATATGTGACTAGTTGTGTGTGTGTGTGTGCGTGCGTGTGTGTGTGTGCTTATATTTTACTCCTTTTGCCGTTTACTTACTGCTGACTGTCGTGGATGTCCTGACGTGTCCTGCTCTGTCTCTGCGCTGTGCAGCTGCCATGAAAATTAAATTGACCGTAGCTGCTTAAAGTTATTAAAGTCGAAAGGCATCCGACTTAGCTCCCATTCCCACTAACATAATATTTAGAAAAGGCCGAACAGAACTTTCACACTGGATGTGCAGACCAGTGAATGCCCTTTAAGCATAGAGAATTTGCCTTTAATAGTCATTTAATCGTAGTGTATTTATAGTCGCATATTTGTTGCTTGTTTTTTCTGTCTGATTGGTTGAGTCAGCTAAATATGTGAGAGATTTTGCACAGTTTTAGACCCTCTGTGTGTCCGTGGCTTGAGTAGGCTCAGTTGACAGGACTTGCATGACATCAGCAGGTTGCTCGAGATTGTTGGCAGCTAATCGGATTCTCATAAAACACGTACTTCAGCCGATAACTTTAAATTGATGCTGATAGCGAAAACTCATCGATATAAATCAATGAAAATGTTGACACTGTCAAATTGATCTCAAAACTTATTAAAAATGCAAGACAAAGTTATTTGCATGTGGAATTTTAGCTTGGTTTAAAGTAAAGTTTTAAAGATTTATTTTATTTTTGTATTTTTATATATTAGCTAGGTAAAAATGATAAAGGAAATTTTAGTTGAGCTTTTAATGAGTTTATTTAGTTGAAGGTATTGCGAAAATTTTTATTTGATTTGTAGTATTTTTAGTATACTTTGCTGTGCACAAATAATTGATTGATTGATCTTGATGGAAATTATATGAAAAATTTAGTTGAGCTTTCAATGAGTAAAATTAGTTCAAGGCATAACATTTTTTATTACGTTCAATTGATGCCGCTTATTTCCTCAGACTGTGCGGGGCGTTTAGCTCAAAGCCTTAACTCTTGAGCAGTGACTTCATTACTACTAATTCTATTTTATTTAAGCTTATCTTGATCTCTTTAGCCTTCGCCTGTTGTTGTTTACAGCGAAGTTGACTTGGATGCGCTGCCAGTCCACGTGTCTAGAGCTCTGTCTCCTGAGACTATAGGAATTAGTAGATCCCTATGTAGCACTGAGTTTCTCATAAGTCATTTAGCTTATGTTTATCGATTATTTGTGGTATATTCAAGAAGTCCTCTTCATTTACTCAGTTAAGAGTTTAGAGAGCTCTTTCGATTGTATTCGACTATATTCAGCGGATTCGTACACAAAAGGTTTTCGTTTTGTACCGTTTTTCATTACATTTCAGAGCTGCCATTTGGCTTTGATCGTAAGCATTTTATACACATTTTGTTTTTGATTTGATTCATATCAGCATGTCATCAATCTTCGTATCAACATCATCTCAATAATCATTACAGTTATTCGCTTTATTTTTTTTGCGTGTCACTTTCGACTTTCGCGTTCCGTTTTGTTTACACTTTTCATAATTTGCCATTGCATACTTTTTGCGGCGGCTTCCATGCGCTGATTAAACACAGAGAGAGTGAGAGAGATAGAGAACCAGACACTCTCACACAAACACACACACATACAGACAGAGAAATTTTCTTTGTTCTCTGCGCCTTTCTCTTAGCATTCTCGAAACGTTACGTTGGTAATTTCGCGCTCGTGTTTACTTTTAATTTGGTTAAATGAGGCGTAAGTGAGCAAATTTTTTAAGTGCGTTGTAATTTTTAATGAACTTAAAGTACACCTAACAAAAAGAAAAAAGAGAAAGGAGAATAAAAAATTGTGTTATATAATGAGGCAGATACTAAGAGAGAACTCAGGAGCCTAACTTGAGTGCATTTTGCGTGTTTCTTTTCGCTTAATGCTTCAAAATATTTTTTAACTAAGAATTTCTTAAAAAATGATGTATATATACAGATATTTTCCACTATATATATATATATATATATATATATATATATATATATATATATATATATATATATATATATATATATATATATAATTATATATATTTTAATAATATTAAATTATATTAATATCCATTATTTACTTTTATCTTTGCAGGTATGTTCCTTTATGATTGATCACATGTATTCCTGCGTAGGTATGTATTTGGGAATACCCCTAAAATATTAAAGAAATTAAATTCAATTTGTTTTTTGCTTGGTTCGTTTCGGCACAAACAAACTTTCAATAGCTTTACTATTTTTACCGTTCAAAGTTGTTTCTTGTTCCAACTGTACTTAGTACAACTAGGCGTGACTGTACTTTGGAAATGTTTCTCAGCTGCTTTGTTCAGTCAATTGAAATGCTTTCAGTCATCTGCCTTTGTTTTCTAGAAAGTGCGATGCAACCCTAAAATAGTAAATGCATTTACTTTTTTTTTTGCTTCCAAAATAAATGAGTATTTTTAACGTAAGTTTTTAATTATTAAAACGTATTTCTGGATGCCTACTTAAAATTTGTTAAGCTGTGCCAACTCTATTATACCGTTCCCTTGTCTACAACGTTTTTATTCTTTTATTTAGTTCGTTTTGCACATGTTTTTAATATTCTCATCGCGTTGCAATTGTTGACACAGTTTTTTGTGTGTCAATCGTAAACAAAGAAGAAAAAAGAGTTTTCATTGCGACTTTTCATTGTCATCTTGTCGCCTTTATAGAAGCATATATATATAAAAATACATATTTTATTTTTTTTATATTTTAAACTTTTGTTTTTGCTGTTTTTTTTGGCTTGTCATTCAATTCATTCATTTGCCTTGCTGACACTGATCTGTTGGCTGGCTTCCAGTTGGCAATATTCGGTCAAGCGTTTTGGCAACCCTGTTAGCCTGTTAGCCGCGCTGCCGAAGTTGCCAGTCGGCAACAAAGTTTTGAACAAGTTCAAACAGCTAATTTTAGTGGAACTAATTGAATTCGATTTGCTTTCGAAGTAAATGAATAAATATTCAATTCGATATTCAGAAGTGAATTTATTTATTTAGCGCATAATTCAATTATAAAGATGACAACAGCAAATAAAAATATGGCTATACATAATATATATAGAGAGAAAAGGAAATAAAAATCGCATTCGGCGGGTTTCAATTCAAGCAACTGAGGAAAAAACGGCAAACATTGTGCAAATGTCAATTAACTTTGAACGACGACAAAGAGACAAATAGTCAACGAATATATATATATATATATATATATATAGTGTATAAAAGATCTGGAGAGGTTTGGGCATCGGTCAACAATCAAATTCAAATTGATTTTTAATTAATTTTCGTCACATTTTTGTGCCCTTTGAAACGAATGAAAATTGCTGCCAATTGCTGCTGCTGTTGGCCTCACGCTCTCAGCGATGCTACGAATCCAATTGACTTTCAATGGGTGTGCTTCTGTCTGTTGTGGGTGAGTGGGTGGTTGGGTCTACAGGGGTTTGCGTTGTCAACTATTATAAATTCAATTTAGATACGTGATGGATATACGAGAAAAGACGAAACACGAAACAAAATAGAAATGGAAGATGGCATGAGAATTGTGTTAGTTTGTGGTACGTAGTTGTGAGAGAGGGGTGACAACTCTGGTGTGACATATGTAATTGACATAAATAACTCGGAGGCTATTGAAAATTTATATCAATTGAGTTTGCATAGATTAAAGGTATCAATTGCATTTGTGCCTAATAAATTAAATAAACTTGAATAAAATACTGCGAAATTTATGAAGGAAATTATTGGAGCACAGAGAAATTGATACTATATTATAGCTAAAAGTATTAGTAATATTAATTAAACACGCATAAAGTTTTAATTTTTTTTTATTTTTAATATTAAAAAAAAAAAATAATATTAGGATTATTTTATCAATTTTGTTCAATTTTTATTGATATATTTTTTTTAATATTTTAATTATTTTAATATTTAGTTCTTAACAACTGACCAATAAGAGTTGTAGTTTCAGTTAACTTCACATTAGCTCATGTGTCAAGTAGTGTGTCAAAGAAACTTAAAGGCCGATTCCCCCTGCCAATAGATGCAATGCATATGCTTATATATAAATGGTAGAAAAAATTTGTTTGATGAAACATGTACGACAGCATCATTCAAGTGCCTGACAACTCTGCGCCACATATACATATGCGCAAACCCACGCACACACACGCTGACACACACTTGAAACTTTATTGCCTCATGTCTGGTTGGACACTTCACACAGCTGTTTTTGCAAAAACGAATAGCAAAATGAAATTGGCAGAGAAAAATGCAGATAAATTGCATGAATACCGCTTGCTGCACTTATCGTTATCGATAAACTTCAATGTTGACTGTACTACGCAGAGCAAAAAAAATAAATTTAGTGTCACCGTGGTGCAAAATAAATGAGTTGGCGACAAATTGACAAAGACTTGAGCTAATTTTAATTAATTCGACTAGGTCTCTGGCTAATTACATAGAGTATAAGGAGGTGAAGGCGGCAAAGGGTATAAGCTGTCGTTGCATGTAACGAGCGCAGCTAACGAGCGGCAGCGAGATTAACATCTTGGCTTGATCGTTACAACCGCTGTCTCTCTCGTTCCGTCCCTCTTTCTCTCTCTGTGTCTGTCTATTGCTTTTTCTCTCGCGCCGAGTTAAACTTGTTGTGCAGTTAGGCAGGTCGTGGCCGGCACTGAAAAATTTTAGGCCAAGCGCGCACACACACAAATCCATACTCGCGAACTGCGCGCTGCTCGTCGCGTGCGGTGAACGAACTCAAAGCTGTTTGACGGGAACACAATTCGCATGGTCTGAGAAACAGCAACGGGTGAGAGCAAGATGGACTGCGCTTAGTACTCAATTCCCACCTCTCCTCTCTAAGCTTGACTTGCAGCTTTTTTGAATGTCATTGTCGAGGCAAAGCTGAGAGAGCGGCCGCGTCGTTCTCTCTTATGCTGAGCGCTGTCTTAGTTTGCATAAGCTTCAGTTAGTTTTATTGTTGTTTCTTGTTGGCTGTTGCTTTTGTGCTAATTTCTCATGTGATTGGCGTGCATTGAACTTGTGCGCTAAAAACAAAGCACAGAAGCACACATATGGAGTCACAGCACGCCCATAGCAACACGTGAGCAGCAGCATTAATTACTGCTGCAATGTTGCTGCAACATGTTTATGGCAACTTGTTGAACAGCGAGCGCGGCTGTTCCGCTGTCTTACCGTTAGAAGTTAGTGAACTCTTTCTCTTTTGCTCTTGTAATGCATTCCTGATGATGCTGATGTTGTTGTTGTTAGTGATGATGATTTTCCATCATTTCGTTTGCTGCGCTGCGCACACGGACAATTTTCCAGCTTATGAGATTGCAAGAGTCCACTTCAATTTCATGTTCTCGTGCATGAAATCGATGTTGTTGTTGTTGCTTTTATTATCTGCCTTCTTTTGACACTCCTCTCAGCGATATTTGTAGCCCAGGTGGAGTCCAGGCCTAATATGTAATTTAACGCTATGTTGTTCTTGTTGCTGTTCTTTCTTTTTTGGTGCCTTATAAGGTTTTTGTCTTGCCTAGCTTACGTTTCGCGCTCTCGTTTTAGTTTTAGTTCTGATTTTTTTCTGTGTTTCTTTGCTCGCCTAGTTCTCGGCTTAATTTGTTTAGTCACACTTTGTTGCCAGAAGTCAACAAACTCCACATGGGTTCAACGTTACCTAATAATAATAATCATACTAGCTCCCCCAGCAGACAGACAGCTTGAAGTTTTTAGTCTTATTTCATTTATTATCGTCATTAAAGCCTATACAGGGCGTGCTGAGACTTGTCGTCTAGTTTCGTATAATTAATGAGGTTTCAAAATAATAATCAGCTGTTAGAAATAATGATAAATGACAAAATATTAACATATTCCATATAAAACGTATAAGTGCTGTTATTTAATAGAATAATATATTACTAGATTAACTCAGTAAGGCAATCAACACTTAGTTTCCAGCTGAGTCTCAGTTATGACTCCCATATTTACTCTTCGTGTTCCTATTGTCTGTACCCAAACTGTACATGTTTGGGCAACCTGTTAACTTTCAGCAACATATGGCGGAAGCAGCCACAAACGATGAGTTTGCAGCATAACAAATATAAACACACACATACACAGTTCAAACACATGTATGCCCATTGCATGCCCAAAAACTGCTGAGATATTCTACAAAAGATAACTGCGCTTTTCTTTGCACACAACTGGCAATGCTGTCCGGACTGGCTAGTATAAGAGACACATAGCGCGCAACAGTTTTCTCTCGCTCCCTCAAGCTGTTCAAATTTTTGGGGTGTGCTTGCTTTGCTACCGCTCAGAAACGTCAACAACAAGTGTTTGTCGTATACGCTGAGCAACTCTACACTCTACACAAACAGAGCGCGCTCATTCGCTCTTCTACACATCAGCACAGTAGGGCTAGAGTATGAGAGTTTTTTTTATTGTTTAAATCCAGATAATTTTTTGATATAACTGTTGTAGCCGGGCATAATTTGCTGAAATTTTAGTATTTAATAAATTAGAATTCATGATGTTGCATTATAATGCTGTCACTGTTCATGAAATATATTGGATATATTTGATTAGCTTGCACTTTGCGCTCTTTGCGCCCACTGTGCTAAATTGACCGCTTCGTTTACGTTGCATTCGTGCGGCAAACGAACTCTCCGCTTCGCTCATTCGCTCGTACGCTTAGCGCCGTCGTTTCTTTGGCTCGGCACGATTCGTATCGCACACAGAATAATCAGTTCGCGATGGAACTTTGAACATAGCGGTTCGTTCTACCGTGTTTCCGTTTCGTACTCCCAAACTCGCATATCCGTTAAACGTAAACGATTTGTCGTGAAATCCAGAAAACAAACAAATATTTTCGTGTTATTATTATTATTATTATTATTAAATTATTACTATTCTTATTATTATTATAAATTATATTTATTCAAAATTCTCAAAGTGCAATAGTAATAATAGCAAAAAGATTGTTGCAAATTTGCAAATTTAGTAGTGCCTATCCAAAAAGAGTATTTATAACAAAGCAACAATTCTTAAAGAAAGCACAGATATTCACTCATCAACTATTGTTGCTCTTTGCGGTGCGTGTCATTTAATTGATTTCAAGGATTCGAACATCGTCGTGAACATTAATATGTGAGGATTAATGTTGCATGCAGATACAGATACATATAGTATATGTACATATATATCTCTCTACGGGCAGCATCTCATATATCGCTCTTGCGGCCTGCGAGGCACGTCTCACGAATGCGGTTTAAAATTTAATTGAATCGCGACCCACAAGCACAACAAAAAAAATACGAAATTTCCATTTCGTCAACCTAAGGAGAAACAAATAAAAAAAGAAAAATAAGAACTGAATCAACAGTTTTTGAGCGTGAAATATCGTCAAATACATTACAATAAATACGCTGTGCTGAAATCAGAAACCAAAGTTCCAGAAACCCAGCTCAAAGTTGATAACAAAGCTGATTTTTTTAATTGTTTTGAAAAAAAAAAAAGAAAAAGAAAAAAAATTAAAAATTATATCGGAATATATAATATAATATATAGGGGCTTTTGTGCTTATCAACAACAGCCCGGATAAATTGTAACGGAAAGAGTGTGTTTGTGTGCGTGTGCAAAAACAACAATAATAATAACAACAACAAGAGCAACAACAACTAAAATAATCGACACCACAAGCGATTTAAACAAAATGGTGGTTTTAGAAACTGCCAGCGCCCTACTGGGCGGGCCGTACGCCCAGGGCGCCCCCGCCCTCAAAATGGTGCAGAAACGTTACATTGGATTACATCAATGGCTGGGACCAATACGCAAAGAGCTAAAGGAGCATATTGTAAGTGTTTCCAATATTCAAATGATATTTAAAGGATATCTATGGTATTCAAAGAGGACATTTGAGGTTACTTGAATAGTTTAAATTTAATCTAAATTCTAATATAATTAGGAATTTATTTATTTAATCGAGAGCATGCTTTAAGAAAAAGCCAATCCAATCTAGTTTGCTTTCAATATAAAACTAGATAATTAGAAAATTGGTTACAAATTTAAGGCTCAGCAAATCTTTAATTTTAAATTATAAGTTCGTAAATAGCAGAGTTGCTGTTCGTTAGGTACTACTGTAGCATTTGCCAGCTGAAGCAGCATGTGTAATAGGTTCTATTTTTAAGGATTATTTTTGACTCAGAAAGAGTTGGCGATAAGATGCATGCCTCAGCTGTGGGTGAGTCGATATTTTTCTTTCACATTTTACTCAATTTCCGATAAATTGAAATCATTTGTTGAAATACTAACAGAAGTTAAGGCAACTTAAGCAATTATTCAAATATTTCAATTATGGGTAGATAAATATATTTTTGCTTAAAAAGTATTTCTATCGACTTCTTTAAATTAAATGACTACTGGTTGTTGTTCCGCTAAACAGAAATAAATTAAATATATCATTTCAGGCCTATGAATATAACAAATATATACATAGCTTAGGGGAAGAAAGAGTTATAGGGTGCAACTAGTGCCGGTGGTGTTTAAGGGAATGTTTGACAGAGTTTTATGTCAAGATTCGGTGGTGCTGGTCTTGAGTTAGCAGGCGTCTACAATGAGCAGAGCTTTGAGTTAATCTCTTAATGTATTACAAGCTACAAGTTATGATTTTAATTAATCAATTTGTAGTCTATTCTTTTCTCCCTCGCTCTCTCTCTCTCTCTCTCTCTCTCTTTGTCTCCCTCTCGCTCTCTCTCTATCTTTGTCTCTCTCTCTCTTTCTCTCTCTCTCTCTCATTCTTCCGCTTTCATTTTCCATTCTCTCTCTTTCTAACTTTCTCATTCTCCGTATCTTTGTCTAACTCTATCTTTCTTCCTCCCTCTCTGTCTATCATTCTCTCTCGCTCACATTTTCTCTCTCGCATTCTTTCTTTCTCTCTCTCTCTCTCTCTCTCTCTCTCTCTCTCTCTCTCTCTCTCGCTCTCTCTCTCTCTCACTTCGTCTTAAACACTTTCGTTTATCGTTATTTTTACCTTGGAGTATCATATTCAAAACTGAGTTGATTTAGTTTGATTTTATAGTTTACATATTTAATTTTCATTTGGGTTTTCGTTTGTCTTTGAATATTCAAAGATTTTTCTCGATTTCCATTAAGAGTCAGTAATTCGTTTTAGTAGTTGCTCATTTGAATGTTTCTAATTATTTCCGCCCATTGTTTTTGTTGTTGTCTGGATAGTTTTTGTCTACTTGTCACACTCGACTGTTGGCCAGATAGCCTTGGCCGTCTCGCCTGCCCCCACCGCTGCTTTTCCCCAATTTTGTTGTCCATTTCAATTTGGTTTTCAAACATTTTCACATTGATTGCGTGCGCTTTTGTTTGTGTCTGTCGCTCTCTTGTTGTTAGTTTCCATTGATTGATTGGCAATTTGATTGATTGTACGCCGAAATCCCTTCTATTTATCGTATATATAAATATATATATATATATATATATCTATATCTATATCTATATACAATGTATGTTTGCTCCGCTTTTAGATCGGACCAAGCCATAATTGTTGTCCAGAAGAATTCCACTCGATTTCTCTCTTTTTGCAGCTATCTAGCTAGCTGCCTGGTTGGCTGGCTGGTTAGCTGTTGGCTGATTTGGCTAGACCATTTCGCGTGTAGGTTCCCCCACAATCTCTGGCCAAGACTAATGAGCATTCATTACTCATCTGGCCGGGATGCAGCCAGAAATACAGAAACAGAACCCAGACCTGTAGCTGAAGCCTGCCCAGCGGCTGTTCTATTAGAAGAGTTGCGTTTTTGCCAACCGAAATGGGGAGCATGGGCGTAGGGATTGGTGAGGGGCGGTTAGATGGTGGAAATAGAGGTAGATATAGGTAGGAGTATCTTTGGGGATGTGGCGGCGGCCTAATTAATGTGTGTGCAGCAAATTTATGACCAGAGGCTTAAGCAGCTTATGAATTATGTCTTCAAGGGGGTATTGGGAGGGCAGAGAGAGAGAGAGAGAGAGTTGCATGAGTGCGTGCGCGTGTGCGTGTGTGTGTGTAGGTGAGTGTGCAGGTGTGTGTGTGTGTGCGCAGTTTCCAATTGAGTGATTTATGCGCTTGAAAAATGCATGTAAAATGCGGCTGCAACTGGCGGAGCATAAAGCAGTGGCTAATAAAAAGAGATGGCAAGGCAAGTAGAGAGAGACTGAGAGAGAAAGACAGACTCACTGACACACACACAGCTCATTAAGCTGCAACAAAAACCTCAATGGAGCCTGCAGTAAGCGAGCGAAACAGCCAATAAGTGTGCGAGAGAGACAAGTAGAGCGTTTGATATTTAAGAATCGCTTCATGTTCAGCAAGGATGCGAGCGTGATTCGAGAGGAGTAGGAGGCGCCAGTTGAATGTATTTAATAATTGTTAACACTTAGTTACAGGCATGTGTGTGTGAACTGTAGCTAGCTAAATACACTCAGCGAAATAACTTAGAGTTCCTATTAAGGCTACTTATCTTAATGTGGAATTTTTGATATTTATTGAAACATAAATTGTCTCCATAATTGTTGTCAAATTCAAATTTGAATACTTGCTCTGGAATGCGTTCATTTAGATATGATTTATTCTCTCAGTGTAGAAACTGTGCAACGATTGCAGCTGCGTTACGTATACGCGCCGACTGCTGCTCAGGTTACACACTCAAACACTCAGTGGGAATTGTCAGAGTTGGAAAATTGCGACCTGACATCGATACGACTCGATGCTGCTGCCGCAAATGCCATTGTCACATCGAGGTATCGCTTTTCAAGCTATTGTCATTGTTGTTGTTGCCAGTAGCTGATATATGTTGAATAAGTCTAGATGAATAGCCAAAGGAACTAAGTCTAGCTGCAAATATATTAAATTGAAAGCAGAAATGCGAAACAGACAAAAAGAAACTTTATAAATACAACTGAAATACGAAATAATGTGTTCTAATATAATACAATATTATATATATATATATATATATATATATATATATATATATATATATATATATAATTTGTGGCATTTCTTTTATTCTCAACTTTTCTGATAAGATTTAAGTCAAGTTTCAACTCGCCAACTATTTGAAGTTAAAGTCTACCATAATTTGTGTCTAATCAAAGCTCAGTATCTGTACACTCAGCATTTATAGTTTCTCCACGAGTTAACCCGATTTATCTTAACCATATGTTTTCTCTTGGCCGCCCATGCATCCGCTCTTGGTCCACTTTCTCAGTCGATTATTGCCTTAAACTTCAAAAACTGTAAATAGTATTTGCCAGTGCTCTGGCCATTTGTGGTGTTTGCTGTTAGTTTCTCTCTCTATCTCTCCCTCCCTCCCTCTCTCTCTCAGTTTCTATTTAGTTGACCTGTTTTTTAAAGCTGTAAAATACCACAAAATGCTGAGAGACAGCTGTCACTAGACATTGCCACGCAAAGCCAGCCTTTCAAGTGGACATCTTTGAATGACTTGTCTGACTGCCTGACTGACTGACAGACTGCATGAGCGTCTAGCTGTCCGTCCCAGTAGTTGTACAACTCGCCAACTTGAAAACTTTACACAAGTTAAACACTGAATTGCGCTTCAGGCGACTTGCGAGAGGCTTTTCAATATAATAATAAAAAATGTATGCTAAAAAAAAGAAGGAAAACCAAGTAGAAGAAAAATCTGGCTAAAACCAGCCACGATTTGTGCTTAAGATGAAATGGGCCTCTTCGTCTTGTTGGATACTTTTTTTTGCCATTTTCTAAATGTCGTTGAGACAATTAGTTGTTGTTGCTTGTGTCTCTGTCTCGTTAGCACTCCCCGCCCTCGACTCCCTCAATTTGTGTGGTCTCCGCTTCGCTGCTGCTGCACTGCTCTTTTATTTATTTTTTTTGTTTTGCCTACAAAGTCCTTGCTGCTTGCTACCTTAAGCCGAGCTTCCATTTAAATCTTGCACAAATTGTCTCATGGGCGCCTTGAGGCCTCTCTTGAGTTGTTTCTGCTCCACTGACGCAACTCGAGTGCCGTCTCCTCTTAGGGCGGATACGCTGCAATGCAATTGCTGCTTACACAGGGTGTCTACGCTTCCTCTATGCCTGCTTTGGCTATGGGCTTTTGATTTAGCCAAGAGTCAAGTCCCCCACTTTTGGCCATGCATCGCTGCCAGCGCATTGTTTATTTCTTTGCTGTTGTCAGCCCAAGTGCCTGAACCTGAGCCTGAGACTGAGACTGAGTCTAAGTCTCCTGTTTACCACCAATTAAGCCACGCAACTTTCTATGAAATTAGCGCAACTCATATTCATGAGTTCAAATGCAATCGAGGCCAATGACAGAGTGTGAACTTCTTGTCTATTGGCCTCTTTCTCGGTATGTCTTAACCTTGGCCGGAGAGCATTGAGTATCATTAAGCTTACAGCTCTTGAGCTGTTGATTTTCTTTGTGTTCTTTTTGTGCTTCTGCTTATGTCACCTGCTTAGAGGCAGCTCTCATATCTTTGCTCCCTTAAATAAGTATTATTTATATTATTTTACTATTATTATTATTAATTTCGAGCTGATATTTGTTGGACAATGTATATTTGGCCAGTTGGCAAGATGGGGTTACAGAGAACATGTTTCAAATGTACTTGTATCTAGCTAGGTATCTGAAAGGCATTTGGCTTTGCTTCTTTGCTGGGGTTCCCGCTTATGTTGCAGTTTTTTATTTCGTTTCTTTCTGTTGCTGATTTCTTTCTTTTTTGCTGATTCTTTCCCCCTGGTGCACTCGCATTCGTGTGGGGCTTTTCGCGCTGATGTGAGTTTTTCCTGCGTTTTTTCATAAATTAAAAGTTAATAAAAGCCGCAGGTAGCTCTAATTTATTTTTAATATTTATTTTTACGTTCGCAGCGGCGTGCGCGCTGCGTGCAAAATTGCAGAATTTCGCTAGAGTATGGGGTGCAGAGAGTATAAATATTTTTTTTTGCTGCTGCTGCGGTGAAAATTGTTTCAAATTAGGTAGCACAACATGCTTGCCAGAGTGTGTGTGCGTATGTGTGTGTGAAAAACACGATTTCTTTCCTTGTTGCTTTAACGAGCTCATGCTTAGTTGCATGTGCAGCTATGTTTGCCATGGGATTGGCCAAAGAATGCTCGAGTTACAGCAAATTACTCTCAAATTATTTTACAGTTCAGTTTTTGTTCAGGTGAAAACTGAAGCCGGATTCGGAGATGAGCTTCAGATGAACTGAACTGAACTGAGCTGAAATGAAAGCAGCAGAAGGAGAGAGAACAAATTGAGTTGAACATTTAGAGAAATTGTCTTAAAGATGCAAGTTAAGAAATCTTCAAAGTCATTCAAATCAACTCAATTAAATTGTGAAGTTTTTAATCAATTGGCATTAGTTTTTGACTGTAGTCGAGCGCTTAAAATTTGCATTTAATTTTATATTGATAGTTCTTCATGTTTTCGATTTGTTTTATTTAATGTTTTTGACTGTAGTCGATCGCCTAAAATTTGCATTTAATTTAATATTGATAGTTCTTAATGTTATCGATTTATATGTTTAATTAATGTTTGCGCCACTTCAAGACCACAGATATCTATTCATCGAAATAACATGCAGCCTATTCAGTCATATATCATTTAGATATAGAAGCTTCTCTTGGCTATCGTTGCGGCCATAAAGTTTGAGCAAAGTTGGTTAAATCCAATTAAAAGCACTTGCCAAATGCAGTTTGCCGCACACAAAGAACATTTTAAGTTTCGCACTCACACACACACACACACACACACTCGCACTTGCACACCTAGCTTGTAATTATTTGTGGAGCCTGGACCTTGGCTAGCTAGCCAAGGCTTGGGTCAACTTTAATGATCTTAACTCAATCGCAATCGTAATTCCAATTCGCAGTCGCAATTTTCACTTTTTCAATTAATTTTCTGTCAACGTTGGCGAAAAACCAAACTTTTTGCCTTAGTTATGACTTGCTTGGGGGCGTGGCTCGTGCAGTAATTGCCTCAAAGCGGGCCAAAGGGTAGCAAATGCCAGAGTTATTAACAACATGTGTTGCAGCCAGCAAAATGAAATGTCCAGAACGAATGGATGTCGGATGGGTGGGGGCCGCTTGCTTGTGGGGGGACAACAGATTAAGTTTATGGCCCTTAAAGCTGGCAACGTGCAACGTGCAACTTGCAACTTGATTATCTGCTGCTCTCAATTACAGAAAGGAAAGCAAAAGCAAACTATTCTTTTCTTCTTTTGCTGTCTTTCGAACTCAAACGCAATTTGTGAGTTGTTCAAGAACAACTGAAATCTCAACTAAAGTCGAAGGAGAGGAGCAGGGAGGGAGGTCAGTCGTCATATTATTGATGAACAGTGTTCAGTGTGCTTCAAAGAGCATAAGTTATTTGGCATGGAACGGAACGGAACGGCCCGGAATGAAACGGAATTGAATTGCATTGAATTCAAGTAAAGTAAAGTTGACGCTAAAAGGCTCGCACAGAAGTCAACTATAAAGGGGAACCAGCAGAGCAGCTCGCAAGTGAACTGAAAGCCAAATGGAATTCGAGCGAAGGATTCCCTAGAGAACAGCAGAAGAATTTTCGATAGAGCGCATATATTGAGTCGTGTCTGATTGTTTTTTGTGAAAGAAATTTGACTGAGACACACAGCAGGCTGCTTATAAACAATTTATGGAATTTTTAAATAAAACTGTTAGACAAGACTTAACTCGCATCTCGCAACTCTCAACTCTTGCAGCTGCAAAGTTTTTGTTTTCATATTTCATATTGCAAACGCTTTGACAGCAGGTTTTCCTATTCACCTTGATTTAATATGACCCTGAAAACAATGTGTCAAGTCAGTTTGGTTCTCTTCCAGCTGAAGAGTTTTGCAAGGTAACACATGAATGATATAAAGTGACAACCAAACACTTACCCTAAACGATGGAGAGGAAGGGAGCGAGCCAGACCCAAACTTTAGTATAAATAATGAGGCAAAAGTTGGGAAGCTCAGCTGCAAATTAGGTTAATTAAAAACCGCTCGAGGACCCTCTCAGTCACTCACTCTGTCTCTCTCCTTTCTCCTTTTTCACTCTGCTCTCAACTCTCCACGTAAGTCACACTTGGAATCTCTTTTTGCCACCTTCTACCGAACCAAAAAAAATGAAAATTTGGCAAACAAAATATAAAAAGCGAAGGAAACTGAATTAAAAAAAAAAAAAACGACAACGAAAAGTGCGACGCAAACTTTTTCAATTAAAGTTAATTTTTGTTCTTGTTGTTGTTGGCTCGTTTCGCTTTTTTGCGAGCGCATTTCCTGCCTTAAACGTTGTCAAAAAAGCGTCACAAATTGAATTTTGATCGATATATAATGCATAGACGGCGCGAGCGAGGGCGGCAGATGTCAAGCGGCCAAGTGGGTGCACATAGCAAAATTACAGCAAATTAGCAGCCAAGAAAGGTCAAATCAAAGTGGGTGCTGACGGCAATGGCAGATTCTTAGGATGAAGCCTCGCCGTCAGCGCCATAATGAAAAGGAATTTCCGAAGAAAGATGACGCGATTATTGATGTGGAAGTGATGCTTTTTTAAGAAAATATATTAAAACGAAGCTGTAGGCTTAGTTCCATATATTTCCTTAGACAGCTGAGTTCATAAAATTAGTATTGCGGCAGGAGCTCTAAACGTTTGAAAGCAATTTGAAACAAATATTAATGTTATTAATAATTTATTAATAATATATATATATTTTTTTACTAATTTAAATGTTTTTATTTTGTTAAAAAAAAATGGGAATATATGAGAAAAATGAATATAAATGAATACATTATAAAAGTTAATGTGTATATATAGATAAGACATAATAATAGCTGTAGCATATGTATTTCCATACGTTTCTCTATAGAGTAAATAGCAAATATCAGTAAAAACAATAATTCATCGACGACTTTTCGGCTCATCTTGAGGATCGCAGTTGACACCATAATTCTAGATAAATTCGTTGTCAACTCCGGCGCAGCCCCTAGAGCACTGACTATGTGCTGTGGCAGTGTTTGCATTTTAGCAATCTATCAGCTACTCACCTAAAACACACAAATTCTCATAAAACGTCCGCCTCGCCGTCCGCCCGCCCACTCTGACGTATTTACTGGCAGAGCACTTCAAAACAAAAACGCAAAAATTCCGCTGGGAAACAGACCGGCTTTTTTATGCGCCTCGTTGCGCTGCCACTCGCCCGTTCCGCCCCTTCTGCGCACCTCATTTGCCTTCCGCTCTTAGCGCCCACTTCACTTTACAGAATGTTTGACACATAAAACGCAGCGCCACGCCCCTGTGCAGCATGCTTCCCCCTTAGTGCCGCTTGCCCCATGTCAATCGCACATTTGGGCTCAGTCCCTTTTTGTTGTTGTTGCTGCTGCCGCCGCCGCCGCTGCTGCTGCTGCTGCTGCTGTCTCTGGCATATTGTAAAACATGTTGAACATTAAACGAAACGGTGATAAAAAAAATAGCAGGAGGAGCAGTGAGAAAAAATCTAGTAAAATAGAAAATTCACGCGCAAGTTTATTGAACCACAGAGAGACAGCTGTTAGCGAGAGCAGGAGACAGAGAGAGACAACAAGAGATGAGCCCAGTGAAAACCCTAGCAAATATCAATTCAGCATTCATTCTCATCCCCCCATTTATAACCCTATCGCCCGCACAAGAGTCGCAGCATTAAGTACACACATCAAAATATTTGAATGAAAAGTAAGCAAAGTAGCAGCCCAGCCACACCACCACCAACACCTTCCTTTCCCCATTGAGCCTTAGCTACGCCTCTGTCCAAATATCTCTTTCACTCTCTCTCATACTCTGGGAATCTCCTCTATATGTTTCGTTTGGCATAAACATTTGAAACCCCATTTTGCTGCTGCTGCTGTAGACTATTTTTTGCCGCTTTCATCAAATACTGGGCATCATTTCACTTGAATTTCAGTTCCAATCCAAAAACTGTCTGACTGCCCCTGGCTGATGGCGCTGGCCTCGCGTCGTCTCTGTCCCCTTTCTGGCCTCTGGCGCTCTATTTGCCGGTTGCCGTGTTGCATGCTGCGCCCTGCTGATGCTGTTTCTGCATATAAAATCGATAATTTTCTGCTCAAATGTGCAGAAAATTACGTTGATGCTGGGCATATTTATTATATATATATATATATATATATATATATATATTTTTTTTTTTTTTTCTTCATATGTCTCGTACACCCTGCTTTGTATTATTCGCTCGTTTCGGGTATTTTACCATATGCCAAAGTTCAACATTTCATTTTGTCTTGCGGGGTACTATAAACAGAATTTTATGAGACAAATTAAAGATTGGAAAGAGAAATGTATGAAAGTTCTTTGAACAAAAATCAAGATTAGAAATTACGGTACGAATCTATAGATCTTTTTTAGAAAGATTAATAAACTTGACTTAATTTTTGTGTGGATAAAAAGATAATAAAAATTTAAAAAAATATATATATATACATATATAAATATTTTAAAATTGTAAAATATGTGACATACAATAAAAGCCCTAGAAAATATGTATAATATGTTTTCTCTCACCCATTAAATTATATAAATGACATCAAGGCAAATTATTTTTTAGTTAAAAGATTCATAAAAAGTCGCATGATATCATTATAATATCAATTTACACACTTGCTGCTGCCTAATGATTCATATAGCTATAAATATATACATATATAAATATATATATTTATATTTACATCATCGCAGCGAATCGAAAAACCATTAAGTGTTTCTTTCAATCAAGTGAAACGAGAATTTCTTTTGACTTGGCGCGAATAGCAAATAGAAAGAAAATTAATGAGCAAATTGTGGGTTAAAGAGGCAGCGGCCTCTAGAACAAGAAGAAGAAAAATAATGTAAATATGTTTGTGTCATATTTTCGTTTCAGTTTCCGATTCTGTGTGTTCAATTTATTTCACTTATTTTTTAATAGATTTTTTATTTATTTTTTGTTGTCATCTCAAATGGCGATTTAGTGGCCTGCTTTATAGTTACTTATAAGCAGTTCGTGTGTGGCAGCCCGCCTGCATGTCAATGACCCAGGGCAATGTGTGCCGACATTGGCTTACAAGCGAAGATGTGGCCAAGACAACTGAACTGAAGTCAAGCCACAGGCAGAGGAGGAGGCGTGGGCAGCAGCAACAGCTGGTGGCTTAAAGTAACTTGACTCATATAATTTTAATATTTGTCAGCCAGTACGATTCGCTGTATGTCTCACATGCAACGCCCTCTTAAGCTTAGGAGTGTGTGAAGTTTACGAGTTGTCCGCATACTTTTCAGAGGGCCTGTGGCGACGAATAACTAAGTCAAATTGTCAACACTTGAAACACATTTTAAACTTGTTCTTCTCCACTCTATATCGCGCTCTCTCTGACTCTCTCTTGACTTCTAACTGGTTTTCGATTGCTTCTCTTAGCTGCTTCGCTCGCGGTCGGGGTCATATATTTAATTGGGCTACATTAAAAGTTGATTGCACTTAAAGTAAGATTATTCGTAGGTCAAAAGTGCAATTAAGCGTGAAATATTTATGGGCTGTGCATAAATGAATACAATCAAATCTGAATCTTAATAAGTAAATAAAGGTAACATACATTACGAGTAAGTGAACAGAGTAAATGTGGTTAAGATTTAAATGGAATAGCGGGCAGATTAAAGATGAAATATGAACGATTAAAATGTTAAATAAAGTTAAAATTATTTCGGCGACAACTTTTAAGGAACAATAAAACCTTTTAGCTCGTCAGATACTTCACTTCGTTTAGTGCAAACACAAATAAAACAAAATATAAAAAAATTGGAATATTTCAGTTATGTATATTTGAAATTAATCTCTGGCTCAAAGCTATGCTAACGGCTACCTTGGCAACGGCTACATCTGCCGCCCATTTTAAGCCAGGTCTAAATTTAACCAGCACTCGACCTCATTATGCAAAATGACGAGACGACTGTCAACTGCAGTCGCCCCCCAGATATTTGCCCAAATTACTCAGTAAAGCATTGGGTCATGGCATAATCCGCCAGATAAACCAAAAAACAAGAGAATCACAAAAACAAAAAAAAAAATAAATGGAAATAATTACAAATATTGCATTTTCCATTATTTTAATTAGTGAAATATGTAATGCACTTTGTACAATGCGGTGTGGATTGCTGAAAACTTTTTATATAAGAGAGAGGAAGGTATATATGGAGAGAGAGATAGATAGAGCAGGCAATACAAAAGAGGAATAAGAATGAGCCGCAATAAAGTGGAAGTGGAAACATTTCCGGCTGCCGCAAAACTGTTTCCTGGCCAACGATAAAATACATTTTTATGCCAAAGCCAATGTGCGTGTGTGTGTGTGGGCGGTTGGATGGTTGGGTGTATAAGTGGTTGGGATGGTAGTTAAGGCTCGGTCGAAGCGATGCTGTTAATTTGGAAATGCCGCTTTAGAGTTGCAAATGGCGCGTTCTGCGTGTCTAAAAAATCGCACTATTTGCAAAGCATAAAAATACATATGCACACATATATATATATATATATATATATATATATATATATATATATATATATATATATATATATATATATTATATATATATATATATTTATATATATATATATATATATATATATATATATAAAGTATATTTGCTTTTTTTCAAATTGTCTGCTCTTAAATTGAAATTAACGAGGCGTAAATTTCAGTGGGTTAGATCCAAGTACAAATAAAAGGGATACGAAATAAAATTGAAATGAAACTTTTGCTTTAATTGGGCGCTAAGTGCAAAGAAGGACGAAACAGAGCCAAAAAAGGATGCGATGCTCGAATTAAAATTAAACGACTTTCAAATGCTCTTGCCAACTTGCTGCACTGGAAGAATGAAAATTTTTTTAGATTCTACTGAGTAACATCTTACGTTGATTATCAGGCTGATCAGTCACTCTACATGCTAAAGACCTCCCAACTCTAAAATATTCTTCCAAGCATCATCAACTGTTAGTGAACAAACGGAAATGCCCAATGGTTAGGGTATTTACAAATGTTGTGGGTTTTGTTAGATGAACGCCTTAAAAGAAGAGCCCGCATCGAGAAAGAGAGAGAGAGATAGATAGAGAGAGAGAGAGAGAGAGAGCAGTAACAGCTCGTCGTGAGCTGTCAGTAAGAATTATTATGCTTGTAATGCAATGCTCAGACTGAGGCGGCCAGAGGCGTGGCTATAGAGCATGTCACACCCACACGTGTAGGACGACGCCGCTGTGGAAATAAAAAGCCGCAAGGATTTATCACTCTGGCATCTTTGGTATCTGTGGCGAGCCAAGAAAACAGAGGAGAGTCGAGGGCAGACAGAGACCGAGACCGAGACCCAAGCTGAGGCAGACACATTTCATGCTAACAAGCTGGCCCAAGAGCTGGCTGCATGCGTTGCATGCAACTTACTTACCTTGCCTAGCGGAACAGCAGAGCCAGAGAGGGAGGGCGAAAGAGAGAGAGAGAGGTAACTGATGCAGGAGGCTGCTTAAAATGCTTTGCCCTGGCGGCTGCTGTCGTAGCATATGTAAAAGGTATTATGGCTAAAAGCAAAAATATTGCATTCGACAGCGCAATTTGTTAGCCATTTGAATGATGTCGATGTGTGTTGCCGGGTGGTGCTGCTCGCCTGCAAAAGGCCAACTAAACTGATAACGACAGCCACCTAAAGTGAGTTTAGCATTTGTGTGA
The DNA here is from genome assembly GCF_003285905.1 of Drosophila hydei. Lineage (NCBI taxonomy): Eukaryota > Metazoa > Arthropoda > Insecta > Diptera > Drosophilidae > Drosophila > Drosophila hydei. The sequence continues at coordinate 1,794,128 of NW_022045657.1, forward strand.
TTCGATTGTGGTTGGCACTGTGCAAAGTATCTGCACACGTATATATCTATACATATCTATGTATACATATATATCAATATATCAATGCATGTATGTGGCAGATGTGCATTTGTTGTGCATAGATTGCGCTGCTCAAGTTAATTGCAACTAGTTGTTGCAGCTCTGGCCAACTGACAGCATATGCAAATGTCTGGGTCTCTGGGTGGTAAGCACCACAATTGACAGTTACACGGGCCTGGTGTTCTGCACGGATTGTGGTGGCCCAACGAAAGACGGAGAACAGCTCACAAGTGCGTCTCAAGAAGTCTCAAGCTCGTATGCTTAAGTAAATTCGAATGTTAGTGTTACAGCTGACGTGCAGCTTATTATTAAAAACAGAGAGAGAGAGAGAGAGAGAGAGAGAGAGAGAGAGAGAGAGAGAGAATAACAGCAATCCATCAACTATAATAAGTTTCTTAATAAAGTAAGAGCCTTTAGCTACAATTGAATAGTAAGCAACCACGCCCACTGCCAAACTTGCCGCCTTATAATATTAATTATGTTCCGAGTTCGCAGTTTAGTGCCCAAAGAGTGTTCAACTTCAACTGCAACTGCTCAACTTGGATTACAATTTATGCCAAACAAATTTTCAGCAAATTGCCAAAACTGTGCCGCAGCCCGCACGCCCCATCACCTCGGCTGCCGTCACAAAAGCCCAGCAAACTGATATGCAAAGTTTTTTGCTCATTTTGCGCCTTTGCTCTTTAGGGATTATGAATGCGAATGAAAATTTAGCAGCCGTTAGAGGCTAGGCGCCAGCGGGGTATAGAGGGAGTGGGTCTCGGGGTCTTGGCTTAGGGCGTTAGCTCTCTTATTACTTGAATGATGAAGTAGCTGTGCGCATAATTTGCTTAAATAATTCGCCAAGCGCTGCTCAAGTCTTGGTGCACTGTAAAATACCCTGTAGTCTTGAGAGGTGGGTGAGCTTTTAGACAAATAATTTATGACTGTCTTTTAAGTAGAGGCGTTGAAACTTTAAGGAAAACTTGAAGATACTTAAATCAGTTGCTTGCCACGTCCAAAATACTGTTAACAGGGTAGCTGTTAGTCAATCTCTGGCTTTGTTTATTTTTTATTTGATTTTGGGGCCTGGAAATGGAAATGTTTTGTATGCGGCGGAAATGCGCTGTGCAATTTAACAGTTTCGCACGAGCAATTGCAATCGCAATCGCAATTGAAAATGTTAATTGCTGTTGCCGCCCTTTGGGACACACACACGTGGAGAGCACTGAGGCAGGGGGAAAATGCAGCTTAGAATAGTGAGGCAACTGGGTTAAAAGTTCAATGATATGTTAATAATAGTAATGAAGAATGGGAATGGCTACAAAAAAAAAAGAAAAGTAAATGCATTGTCAGAGATGTACATGGAGGAGAGACGACGAGACGAGTTTAGACGCATTACCAAAAGCTACAGCCAGTTGAATGTGGGTGAAAGTTGGCCATTGCTAATGCAATGAGCATTTGAATTTCATGGCATTGCGAGTCAGTTAACTCGGCTCGGCTCATATAATAATTATGACAATTTCACCTGACTGACACACTTTTCTTTCTGTGAGATATCTCTGCGTGTCTTTGTCAGCTTATCTGGCTGTGAGATACTTTTGCGACAGCCAAGTGTCACAAGCTACTTGGAACATGAGACTGTGAAGTCTGCCAGTTTCATTGAAAATATTTAGAAATTATTGCAAGAAAAAGTTAATACAGAGCAAGCTTAAGATATTTATTGTTAAAGCATAAGCTATATACGCTGCCCTAATACTACCTGTTCTGCTGCTGCCACAAGCTGTTAACCCCTTTGCCCATCCAGTTGATATGCATGGCAAATGAGCGGCTTTTGGCTGCTGCATCTGACAAGCGTGTAATCTCTACATAAGTGAAAGAAAAACAGGCAAAATGAAAAAAGTGTATGTGTGTGTGTTTGTGTGTGTTTGTGGTGAGGGTTGCCTTCCTCCAGTCGCATTGCCCTCGAGTCATTCACGTGGCTGCAACACGTGCCGCGCTTGCTATCAGCTGGCATACAGGCGAGCCTCAAAACTGCGGGGCGTTGCCTGTCAACATGTGTGACAGACGCCGCATGTCATCAACAGAAAGAGCAGAAAGAGAGGGAGAGGGGGAGAGAGTGAGAGCTAGTGTTAGAGGGAGCTCAGGAAATTACTTTTGCCTGGGCTTCTTCAAGTAAAAACTAGCTAAAACGCAGTCTCTACTTGTAGCCCTTGGATACACTCGCACTCGCACATATACATATGCAAGTATCTGGCATTTGTCACGTGCCATTTTCTGTTTGTTTGCTTAAATGCCTGGACAACCCTAAACACCCTTAGCAGCGCTCCCTTTGCACTGCCTTAAACTTTGACAAATAGCTGTGCGCTGAGATACTTTTGCGCCTTTGCTTTGGCGTTCTGCTGCACAGCTGTGAAACATTTCCTGTGGTCATGTTTGCGTTCACACACACACACACATATATTCCGGAGGGGGTGTGTTGGTGTTTGGCAGAAAAACATGTGTGTGAAATCACTTCAAGCCAACACTCAGCGCTCGCTCTGCACACGTATCTGTTAGATACAAAACATATGATGCTACGCTCAGCTCAACCAACACACACTCACACAATTTCTATAATGATGTCGCACTTTTACTATGCCACACATTGGGGAATATCAATTTTGTGTGTGTGTTCGTTGTTGTTGTATTGGCAATAACTATTTATTAGTTACATAGCTACAATGTGTCTGTATGTATTTTATTTTTTTTTTTTTTTCCGAGCTGTCTTTTATTTCGTGGCCTTTTTTCTGCGCTACTCTAAAATGCAATTTTATAGCTGTCAGGGGAATTTAACGCCAAGCGCGAAAATGCAGGCACTTGCCTCCCTTTGGCCTCGCCTCGCGAATCCCTGCCCGCTCCGTGTCACGTTGTGCCTGCCACGCCTTGTCCTGTGCTTTGCCTGTCTTTTGTTTAGCTACGTTGCGCTACTTTTTGGCTAACGATGAAGTGTCAAGATACATTTTGTTGTCGCTGCTGCTGCTGCTACTGCTGCTGCCTAGCCATTGTTTTTTTTTCGCTACAAGCTGCATGCCACTACGACACTTGCATAGGGAAACGATTTTCTGATATATATTCACTCGCTGGTTTTTTTTTCGCTTTTATGCATTGCGTGCAAAGCGTAAACAAAAGGGCCAAATCGCCAAATAGAGAATGGAGCCTGCCCTTGCCCCACGCCTCCCTAAATTCATGGGGAATACTTCCCGCTGCGTGTGCACATAATAAAGCTAAGTAAATTGATGGTCTTTGCGCCGAAACTGACAAGTTGCAATAACAACAACAACAACGACAATGGCAACAAAAGTTTTCGATGGTCATATTAGATAGAAGCTCCCAACTGGACAGAGACAAAGGGAGCAACAGGGAGAGAGAGATGAGCAAAGAGAAAGAGTGACTCTGTATTGAATAGACTCTGTTGCCATATTTGCCATATTGTTGGCCACCAAAACAAACCAAAAAAAAGAAAATAGAACTAGAGATACAAAAGGAGGCGAACACGCCAAAGTTAGATAGATAGATGGTTAGATAGATTCTGGGGTTAGATAGTTGCTTTGAATAGATGGATGACTGTTTCGGTCATATAGAATGTATGCCAGTCATTTATCATGCCAACGGGCGAAAGGCGCATATGCTCGAGGCGGTACAGCAAATACATAGTCGTGATGCGGGCCAAAGGTAAAGAGTGGAAAATATTACAAAGAGTACTTAAGAAGCCTGCATAATGTGTAAACAAATAAATGAAAGTCAAATAACTACCTAGAACGAGCAAATACTCTATAGTAAAGCTGGTATTATTATAGATTGTTATTGAGCTGCGAAATGTCTAATTACTTTACTGTACATCCAACTGCTAACTCGGTACTGAAGGACTTATATAAATTTAAATATAACCTCACTGTCATATTATACAGCAAACAAACTGTGAAAGCATATTGCTTAATTCAAAATTCCTTTCATATTGCCATAGTTCCATAAGCTATAGCAAGCAACCCTTAAGCTCTCAGTTTGATTTCGATCAACCCTCTCTTTAGCTGCAATATTTCCGTTTCGATTAGCTGTTCAATGCCAAGTGCTTGGCCCTGGCCATTAGCTAAACATTGGGCCAGATACAGCCACCCACACACACACTAATGCAGACAGCTGGCAACTTATGGCCAGCCAGAGAAGTTCCCTTTGCATCAACATAAATCAACCGCATAAACGTAATTAAAACATAAACAAAACCAAAAAAAAAAACGAAACAGAAAAAACAACAAGAAAACGAAGAGAAAAGCTCGCAGACGTGCCATAAGGTGTTCTTGTTCTTGTTGTTATTGATGTCTGTTACTATATATTTGCGCCAAAATAAACACAAATTACGAATCGAAAATCCCTTTAAAAACATGTGAACTCTGCGCTTTGAAGTTAAAAATAAAAATTGCTTAAATTTGTATAGCAAAAAAAAAAAAAAAAGAAAGAGGCGATCAAAACGAAATATGTGAAAATTTTAATATAAATTGTTGCAAGCTAAAGTAAATGAAATATAAATAAAAGTTGCTTGGGATGTACCACGGTTGCAGCATGAAAATTATATTTAATTTAATTTAATTTTCGCGTTAAATTCAGCAAAAGTGAAATGCCAGAAATCAAAGGGTTCAAAAGGGTTGCAGTGGGAGTGGTACTAGGCGTGGCGGGCGCTTGGGGCAACGCATGGTCAGCGTCAACGACAGCAGTCGAGGCATAAATAAATAAAAAACAGAAAATGTGCGACACATGAATAAAAAAATATAGAGAACAACCGAATTGAGCTGGGAAAAGTGCGACCTTTATTTTTTTGTTAGGGTTTCGGGTGGTGTATAAAGATCTTTTACTGAATATTTGAAGTTGGGAAGAGAGCGTGAGCTGGAGGCGCCAAGGAGGATGTGCCCTGTATATATGTAAATGATATTTTTAGAGTGGCCGCCAGTCAAACGCAGGCAATGAAAACGGAACAGTCCAATGTTCCGAAAAAAACCCTTTAAAACTCCCCAAAATCCTACCACCCTAGTCGAACTTTGTGGTCAAAATGCCAGCGGCCTGAAATCTGTGTGTGCGTTTGTGTGTGTTTAAGCCGCTTTGCCTGGCCTGCCAGCCAGCCAATTGGCCTGGCTTTGTCTCTCCTCTTTCTTGTCTTTTATAGACATTTTAAATATTTGATATTCCTGGATTTTCTGCATTTTACAAGCCATGAATTTTTTAATAACCCAACAACGGCAAAAAACCGCGAGTGACAATTTTCGGCGCACGAATCGCGTCAATATTTATGAGACTACGCGTCGCGAACAGCAAGTGACCCGCTGCATGATATAACGCCCCATGGACGACCCCCTCCAAGCCCCCTCCCAACGCTTTTGATGCCCTGTTTTGGTTTCTGTGTCGCAGTTGTTGGCCTTTGTTTTTGAAAAGAGGCCTCGTGATTTATGAACAGCGCTTTTGATGCGGATTTTTCGGTCATCCCCTGTGGCTTAACTAGTTTGCCAGGCTCTCGCCGACAGCCGAAAGCCAAAGCCATAGTCGTAGCCATAGCCATAGTCAAGGCATAGTAATAGCCTTTGTTTGCCACAAAGAGACTGTCTATCATCGGGTAGCTGTCGACAATGGCTTCCAAATTAATAAGACTGCTAGCCAAATGCGTTTCATAAGCCAGCTTTAAACAAAAATCTTGGAAAAGAGTTAGAAAAGCTGGCTATAGACTGTAGCTAGCTATAAAATCGAAGCCAATGTGAATTTTTTGCTGTTAAATCTTGAATTTTATTTTTCCCGACCGAATTTCCTGATTTTCCATAAACTTTTTTAACATATTTTTTATATATTTTCATAAATTGCGAAGACTTTTATTGATGATATCCAAACATAAATATATATATCTAATCCTTTTTTCTCCCTCTCTCTTTCTCTGTGTCTTTGCAGGTAGGTGACAATGTACGTAACTAGCATAAGGCGATCGCTACGAGCCAAAGATATTTGTGTTTACACAACATATCTTTATATTTAGATTCCTTCACACTCTTTATCCAAACACACGCAGTTAATGGAGGCTATTGTTGTTGGTAAATCGAGTGCATGAATTTTCGCACATGGCTCCATGCTTTATATACTTTCCCCGCACATTCTGTGTTATATAATAATGAAAATCGTGTTGGTTATTTAGAGCACTAAACAAATCTCTAAATGGCCATCCGTTTGCGTCACTAGGTCAAAGTGGGGGCGCACCATTCAAATAGGCTATTAGAAAACCATTCTGCTTGAATAACACTTTATTTCAGCTGGCAGTCCATTAAAAACACTCAAAAAAAAAAAAAACAAAACAATTAGAGGCTGGCAGGTAGTTGAAGTAGTCGATCTGAGATAGCAGAGCAGAGTTGTGCCATAAATTATCTTGGGCATTAATTAGTCACTCGCCTTGATTACCGAAATCAACAAATCAGGTCTTTATATATATGTATATATATGAGCTGCTATTTATTAATATACATTTGTCTGTGTTACTCATCGGCTTGGCTATTTCGGATTGCGTTTATTTTGAAGAACGCTAGTAAAGTGAAGAATTTATTAGATTAGATTTTAGTCATGAGTAACATGGTATCTATATATATATATATATGTCTATCGATTGTATTAGATAAAATAAAATAATATATGATTTAAATAATCCTTAGATAAATGTATGAACAGTGATTTTAGGGCCATTAAACCAAGTTACTAATTTAATTATAACATATAATATAAGACTTATATTATATTCGCAATTTTGCTTATTTTTGAAACAGGTCTGACAGCTTTTGTCTAAGAATTTTTGTTGCTTTTCACATGCAAACAAAAATTATAATATATATATATATAACTCATCTAAATAAAAAATAATAAATTCGACATATTCTGACAACAACGAATAATTAAATTAAAATGTCAAACGATGCGCTTAGACATTCCAGAGCTTGGCTTGGCAAACCATAGAAATACGAACAAATACGAACTTCAACCAAAAAAATGTCATAAAACAAATTAATTAACCGAATTGAGACTGGTCTAGTCGGATTGGCTCTAGGTCCCCCTTCCTATACGAGTTCGAAATCTCTAATCTGTCTGCATAGCAAGTTCTACCAGTAAGGAAAATGTCAAGATCATAAACTAAAGCCAAAATAGCAAACCTAAGAGAAATTGACAAATGCGAAGAGGTTTGCTTAAGAAGTAAGCGATTAAAATAGTATTGCAAGAGATTGCATGGAAATATTAAGCATCAATGTGGGGAAGGTATGAAGTGAAAATTGAATAGATCGAAACAATATAATGCAATCAAATGAATGAAACGTTAATTGAGAACTTAAATTAAAAGTGAGTTCGACACGGTTAATTGAAAAGGAAAAAATAGCAATTACTTGTAGATCATAAGCCTTTCAGCGGTTCATCAGTATTGTAACTCATTTGGAAAGTGTTTGCCGAATAGTCAATGGCGAAAGTAAGCTGTCATAATTCATTGAAGATATCAATTGAAATACAATTAAAAAGTCTATTGAAAAATTGTGCTGAAAAGGCAATAGAAATGTCCAATTGAAGCTGATGACTTGAGTGTTGCAGATGTGATTCAACTTTTGTTGCGCCACTCGCAGATTTTATTTTGCATTTTAATTAGTATCGCAACGTTGGTTCTTCCTCTTCTAGATTTGTTGCTCGTGCGCTAATCGAATGAGATTGAATTAAAGTTGCGATCGAAATAAATAAAAATAAAAGCGAAAAGTGAAATACCAGCCACAAAGAAGAAGAAGCACAGCTAAACGAACTGCAGCGAAATATTTGAAACACTTGTTTTAGGCAACCAAACGGAAGTGTTGAAGTTCGCTTTTTGTTGGTTTTGTTGTATTTTGATTTTGCATTTAATATTTTTTTTATTTGCTTATTTTTTTGCTTATAAAGTTTTGAGCAATTTCCTGTTTTCGGTTTTATTGCAGAGGAGAACACGAGGCTTTATGCAATTAACGAGCGTTAACGTTGGCTAATAACCGAAAGATTGACAGCTCAGTGAGCCAAATTCAATTCAATTTGGAATTTCGATTGATAAAATTATTGCATAAATTGACTTGTTTGAGTGATGGTGGGCGCATGCGAGCTGTATTTCGACTCGTTTCTAGTGTTGACTTCTTCTTTTAGAAAGCCTTCGATCTGGAAACTGATTGAAAACCAGTTTTCTTCCACACAGAACCCGAAGGAAACCTCAGAGATATCATTTTTTTTTTGTTGTTGCGAAATGCGTGTCAATGCTGAAGAAACGTTCTGTGGCGAATTGTAACCGGTTGTGATGGCACTTGATGGGCAAGTGACGGGCAAGGGGTAGGTGTAGGGGGTAGGGGTAGGGGTTAACGTTCTACGACAGCGCCGTTAACTGTGGCGGTCAACATAACGGTAAAGCAAGTCGAAGAAGTTGTTAACGCTGTTTGTTCTTAACTTTCTTTTCATTAAAGCCAACTGCTCTCGCTTCCGCTATCTCTCTCGCTCTTGGCCAATTATTTGCGTTGCACATTTCGCTCTGCCTGACCCAATTCTTGGACTCTCTTTACCGTTACTTGTGCCAACGTTCTCGGCTCGGTTTGAGGTTTTATATTTGTGTTGCTGCTGTTTTTCATGGATTTGTGCTTTTTGCGGTTGCTGCTGATGCTGCCGCTGCTGCTGCTGCAAATCTGCTGCCTGTTTATATTACCTGTATTGTCGCTTGCTGTTTTGGTTTTGGTTTTGGTGTAACGCGTTTGACCTTAATCCCTTAAGAAAGGCGTCACTTGGGCTTTTTTGTCTGGCTCGCTTTTATTTGTTTTTTTTTTTTTTTTGTGGCCGCAGCGTTTTATACAAATTCTTTTTCTCCTGTTAAGCCTTTTCGACCTGGAAAAATTTTGACCTGCCGCCGAAGTTAGCGCAAATTGAAAACGTCAGTCAAAACAGCAACTGAAAATCAAATGGATCATCCCGTAGTGGATCAAATGAATTAAGATTTTGAGATTGTTTTACAGCAAGCATCCATAGCGAAGTTTAAAACAGAATTTCACATTGAAATATAATAAAATTGAAGAAAGTTTTATTATTTACTTGAAAATAATTATGCCATTTGGTAATATAATACACTCGTCTAGTGGCTGTTTAAAGCAGCTTAAGTCTATTGAAAATGTTTTTTTTATATCTATTCAATTCAATTTCAATTCCTATTCATTTATTCACTTCTATTTTATATTTCTAGAACAATTCTTAATCAAGTCTTTATAGCTTATATTTTTCATTGGATTATTAGATTTAGTAGTTTGCTGCAATTTTCTTTCATCTGCGTGTTAGTCACACACTTTGCCCCAAGAATGGGCAACAAATCCATTTGACATATGACCAAGTATCGGCCTGCTCTGCGGCCGTCTAAACCCGCAGCTGTCCCAGCCCCAGCCCCAAAAAGCTAAAAACAGATTTATCAACCAAGTGTCAACAGGCGAGTGTGAAAAGCAGCGCGACGGCAGAATGAAAAGAAAAACAAGAAAACTTAAAAAAGATAAATGAAAAGCTACATAAATAAGTGTCGCTCATTTAGCAGACAATATTTTGCGCTGGCTTTTGGAATTTTCACCAGGTAGCGATGTGACCCATTCTGAAGCCTGCTCGCCGCACTCGCTCGCGCTGCTTCTCCGTCCACATCTCGGTCAGCTGGTGGGCGTCTTTGGCAACTTGTTTTCAGCTTTTATCCATGCTAGCCGCCTGCTGAGGTGAGTTCCGCGGGATCTGTCGAGACAGTCAATCAACGTGGCTGCTTTCTTGACAGATCGCCGAACAAGTGTTGCCAAAACTAAATATGAAAATAAATTCTTTAAAATATTACTCGAATTCAAGAAACTATTTTTCATAATTAAACTGAAATATTCGCCTGGCTAAGTGTTAAATAAGTTTCATTCGACGTGACATTAATTAAAACTGGGTTAACGTTTGTTTATGTTTCGCTTGTAATTTATTCTGTTGTGTTGCGGTTTCTTCGCCCTTTTGTTTGGGTTTTAGATTTTTTTCTCTCTCCCAAATGTTTGCGCTTTGTTGCTTTCTTCGTCAGCTTTGGGCTGGGCAAGCGAAAACTATGAGTCAGGTTTTTACTTCGCTCTTTAGAAACGTGCAGCTAATGAATGATGAGAACTGTGCGAACTAATGAACAAAGAGTTTTTTTTTTTTGAAGAAGCTTGTTGGCTTGGCAAGGAAAGTACGTGTGTTCAGACTAGCCTAGATTTTATTGTGGAAATAATGTGGGAAAAAATTAGGGACAACTCCAGTCAAACTCAAAGAAATTTAAAGTCATCTCGAGCTAATCTAAGCGAATGAAAAATTGTATAAATGGAAAGTGAAGACTAGCCTAGTGTGAGATGAAATGGAATTAAAGACAAACTTATATATAAATCAGAAGAGAAGTCTAGCCTAGCGTGAAACAAGATATAATTGAAACGATAGTTTCAGTGAAAGACGAAATGGATTTGAAACTATAGTTTTTATACGCAAAGCAATTAATTAAAATTTTGAATTGAAATGAAATAGTTTTCTATGGCAAACTGGTAAAAACATTGGAGCACGTCCGGTGCAATTAAAAACCTTTTACAATCTCCAAATGAGAAGGTCATTCACTCACTTTTTTGCAATACTTGATTAGTGTCAATAGTTGAAACGCCTCAAAAGTCTATGGCCAATCACATTAGCTGCCTGTCACTTTAGAAAGGTATAGAAATTTGGAAGGCAATCAATAAATATGAGCACTAAATAGCAACTAAATGAAAGTCGAAATGCAACAAAACACTAAACGAAAGAAACAGAAAGAAAGAAAAAACAGAACGCAAAGTCAATGAACTTGGCCAAGCGAGTCAATGTCCAAGCGAAAGAAAGGCTCAAAGAACAAAGCGGAAAAGAAAACACAATGTAAACTTGAACAATCCAGCAAAAGAGCGCAGCGCATAATAATTGTAATTGTGTTAATTACCACATGAGCTGCTCGAAACCCTGGCGCAGAGTGCCAAAGATCATAGCTCACCTGTATGTACTTGTCTCACCTTTTCGAACTTGGCACACGCTCTGCGAAGATTTTGTTACATCATGACACCTTTTACGTTACTTGTATATTTGAATTTATCAGCTCTTTTATTTACATATTTATATATATGTGTGTGCACATTTCGTTTGTTTTTCTTTGGCGCCAACGTGAATTTAATTAACAAACTGAGTTACCGTTGCTTCTGCTTCTCCCTTGCAAGCACCGGCATCTGCTTTGAAAACTTTTTGACTTCCAAAAAAAAAAAACTGCTTATAAACTTTGGGGCATTTTGTTCCTCTCTCTACCTCTCTCTTGCTCTTCCTCACGCTCTCAGCAGCACCCACTACTGCCTGCTATCTATCCATCTTTGAGCTGGGCTTCTTGTTGGTCTGTTTCTTCTTTCGTGTCGTGACTTCTTGAATAGCAATTGACATACAAAATGCTTGAAGTACTCGTCTCTCAGTCAGCTACCTACTTTACCTAGCTGCCTGCTGCCTAGCCCTGCCCTGCTCAGTCGTGTTCCCCCTGTGGAGTCTCTGCTCTTAGTGCTTTCCAGTTGCCCAATTCGTGTCGTGTCTTGTTCTTTGGCTGCTTCGTTCTTTTGCTTCTTTTGTTTTTATTTTTCTTGGCAACAAATTTACAGTTACTGCATTTTCAGTTCTGTTTACTTTTTTTCGGTTTTCGTTTCGGTTACAAAACTTGTTACAAACTTCTGCACAGCAGCGGCACCTTTTGTGACTTTTTAATAGTTTATTGGAACACTCGGGTACTATTTATAGGGTCCGCATATAGTATGGCAAATCTTTTTGCTAGCCTCAGCCGCATTTTCATCCATATGCATGAGTTGGATTTGGAAGTGGAAGTGGAATTAAAATTGAAACTTGATTAGTGAAATACTAGAAAAGACGCTAAGACGCAAAATACTTTTAAGCACCTTCGATAAAATCTAAGACCTCTTGATAATCTGAAATGTTTATAGCTAGGGTCAAGTTCAGCACAACAAAATGCGGTCTGCTGCGTCGCTGTATTAAGTAAAACTTTTGTTTTTCGAATGTGCAAAAGTGTTTCGTTGATATATTACGATGACAACATGAAATTCATGTTTGTAAATTGATTCATTTTATTGAGTGGTCTGTCGTTGATAAATGAGACTTTAATGGGCTGCTTAATGTGAGCCAATAAAGATTCAAGAACAAAAACGGATATAGATACTACGGCACAGATCGCTAATAAAGACTCACTTGAAATGTGATCAGCAAAGTGGAGTGAATGACTTCTTTTATGTTGAGGAAGAACTGTTAAACTGAGCAGCTTGTGTTAATAACAGACAATGTTAATAACTGATTTTGCCACATCTGTTATAAACCCTTTTAAGGCCTTACCTTGCACACTTTCAATGTTTCTCGTGCAGTGTTTTAGGAACTATTAAAGTGTCACACGCCCTTCACCGTCAGGACGGCTCCATCTCTTCCGCTGGCCTGACACTCACTCAGCTTTGTCTCCAGTCCGTCTGGCAGACGTGCCTAAGGGCGGAACTAGATGTAGAAAAAGCCGTTGCTGATGATAATGGGACCGAGCAGAGCAAGCAGAAAGAACAAGAATAAGAGCATCAGCAGCAGCAGCAGCAGGAGCAACACCGTCGAAGCGGAACAAAGGGCGCTTCATAAACGATGCGTCGCCTCGACTTGCCGCATTTTTGATGGATGACATTGATTGATGATGATTAATAATGTTGCATTTTTATTGCTTTTCATCAGGCAGCGTCCAGGGCAACAAAGTGCGCCAGCTCCCACTGTCATTCCTTGCCCCATACACCCATCTGCTGTCTCAGCTACTTTTAGTTGCTTAAATACATTAGCACCCAGCCGCCCCGCTAGCCCGCCCCCAGTGTCCTTTATCGTTGGCCAGTTAATGTGCAGCATCAGCTGCAACATCAGCAGGTTGGCATCAGCTCTGAGCTCCCGAGTCCTGTGCTGCTTACTTTGTATTCATGTTGACGCTTGAATGCATTGCAAACTCATCAACTTGACGCCCTGCCGCAGCGCTACCCCACCCCTTTCATTGGCCGGCATAAACAAACACTCTTAGCTCGCCCGATGCCCCGCCACTCCCCCACAATGTCATCAGCATTTCGCGCTGCACATGCTACACGCATATTCGCTCAATTAAAAAGCATAAAATTACATTTTCGCTTAAATAAACCTCGCCCTACCAAGCCTCGCCCTAGCCACGTCTAGTCTTTTATACTCTCTGTTTTCGACTTTCCACTCTCTCTTTCTCTCTCTCTCACTCAGCATCTTCTCAGTTCTGTAGTCGCCTCTGTTGTTGCCTGTGTTTTGGTGTCTCTCAGACAACCCTCAGCAGCTGCGCCCGCGTCCTTTGTGTTGTTTGCCAGACTTTAAATACACATTCCACTCAATGGTTGCCATTTGTTCCATTCCGGTATTCCGCAGTTATGAGCATTTACATTATTATGCTTATCATTTTTGCGACTTCGCATTCTTTTTGCTTTTCTCTTTTGTTTTTCTCGCCTATTCGAAGGCGAAGGCGCTTCTTTGACGCAACTGCCACTTCTGCTGCCTCAGTCAGCCATGTACTGGAAAATTGTTGGTGATTTATGGACGAGCAGAGGTAGAAGAAGGTAAAGGAAATGAGTTCAGGAGTGAGAGACTATCAATTTCTGTTAAGTTTTAAATGAGAATGTTTAAGTAACATGTTGCTGTTACTGAACTAAATTATGAACAGCTGTTAATGCTTCTGATTGAATTAGCAACCCAATCAAGTCGGCTCTGTCTAGTTAGGCAACCCAGTTCGCTGGCTATAGTGGATGAAGCTAACATAGCCGCCTTTGTGGCTTCTTGTTACCCTCAGTTTCTATGAAAGCTGTCAAGTTATCGATAACAATAACTGCCTTCTATGGCTGCCTATGCCAAATAGTATAAAAGAAAATTTCATAAATCTAAGGAACTCGACTAATTTAAGGTTTCAGTTAGCCGTAAGAGCTTCTCTCTGCTGGCTGAGCCATTTGATAAGACTAATGAAATGTTTTGCGGTCGACAGCTTTGCGATTTGTGTTAGGCAGCGTCTTTTACAACTAACCGCAAACATTTCAGTGCACAAGTCACTCCCGCTTCTAACCCTAAGCCCTGTGACCTGATAAATGTGAGAATGTAAATTTCATGGGCTTAATTTAATATTTATATAAAAAAGTGAGCTTTGTAATGTAATAAAATGATGTGCGAGCAGTCGGGCGGTTGGGCGGTCACCACATGGCGTATACTTAATTGCATTTTGAGCTGAGCGCAAGTGGAAGAAGAGCAGCACGAAGAACAACGAGAAAATTAAAACCCTTATTACAACACAGAATAACTATAAAAATGTGGCATGTGTCCCATTGTCCTAATTACATTTTCAAATTCTTGTAGCCCAGCGAGCGCCCTTAAGTACCTATGCTAATAATATCAACTCTAAAGGATGCACGAAACGACAGTGAGAGAGAGAGACAGTGCGAGGCAGTGAATGAGGCAGCAACAGCAGCAGCAGTAACTAAAAATTTACAGAACACACGCAATTTGTTGCCATAGTCACATATGAATTTTTAAGTGCAAACATAATAAGCAGCTTAATGAACACAACATTCACAGACCTTATCGACTGGGTAAGCAGAGGTAGCGAGTGAAAAAGGGATGGTGGAAGTGGTGGCGGGAGAGGGAGAGGGAGAGGTGCACGTGCCGCTCGCACTTGGCTTATGCTTTTACTCCTGCGTGTGAGTGAAAGGGGTTCGCAACGCAGTTTCAACCCTTTTTGTGCATGCAAAGCTTGTGTCATGAACTTAACACGTGTGAGTGTGTGTGTGTATGTGTGAGTGAGTGGGTGTGTGTGTGTGAGTGAGTGGGGACAAACTTCATTACCAGGCGCTGCGGCTGAATGGACTATGACTGAGGCTTAGAAAGCTGCCATGTGATATATTTGTGTTAGAAATATTTTATTTTTTGGTAAAATATTATTTAAAAATATAATAATAATAGTAATATATGGCTGTATGCCTGCATGGACATTTAAGCCTTGTTGTTTCGATTACGCTTGCTGCCTTTGACTTGCCACACACTGCGTGAAATCATCATCGTCTTCAACAGCAACAGCAGCACCATAATCGTTAACACTTCGAGGCAACTGTTGCTGTGTTTATTGTTATTGTATCGTTCTCCCTTCTTATCGGGCGCTGAGCGAAAGACCACAAAGAACTGTCAAAGTCGTCGTCCTCAACTGGAAATATCATTATCATCCACAGCGGCAGCAACATGATTATTATTATATGAAGCTCTTGATGTTCAGTTTGTTGTTGTTGTTGCTGTTGCTGCTGCTACTGCTCTGTTGTCATATCATTCGGCTTGTGGCTGTTGTCCTTTGTTGCTTTGTCGTCCTTGCGTGTCATCGTCTGTCGCCAGCGTCTGCCATTTGTTTGTTCTTATTTTTTTTGTTATTTTTTTTGTGCTCGCACAATTTGCATTTTAATTATTTAAGAGAATTTTGATTAAAAATATATACACATATATATGTGATGCAGATTGCTTCAAGTTGTTGTTGTTACTGCTGCTGCCCTAACCGAGTGGAAGTACATCAGCTAAGCGAGTAGCTCTTTATGCACCAGCAACAACAATTGTAATAAAGAGTCTAAGAACAAATTGTGCTCCAAAAATGATTTCAACAAAAGAAAAAACATTCCTGGAGATTATAAAAAAAATTAGTATTTCTAACAATAGATTAAAGAGAACCTTTTAAGATATGAAAAAAATTATATTTGTGAAATTTTAATGTCATTATTAGTTTTTGGTTACCTTCAGCTTACTCTCATCTTTGATCTACTCTTTTGCTTTTTATGGCAATATATTTTTTGTATCATGAAATCCCTTTGCTGTTGGCGCCTTCATACCAAACGTTGAAGCAGTTGTCATCAACGTTTGACGGATTAACCCGTGTTGCGTGAACTGCTGAATTTTTTCGGTATCTCTCATATTTTTCGCACTTTTTTTCCGGCTGGAACGTGACCCCATTACATTTGGATACTTTCATCAAATGACGGCTTGATTTTCATGGAAAGTGCTGAACATTTCGGGGCCTTACAGCTGGCAGCTAATTAGAAATGCATGATAAAAAAAGGAATACATTGCGGGTAAAGGGAGAGGGGCAAAAGGGGGAAATTGTACAGTTCACACGCAAAACCAATTTATGAGGGGACGCATTATTCAAAGTGACAGCAAAGTGGCGGCAGCTCCCCTCGGACTACCTGGCAAATGTTTCCCAAATAAAAAAAAACTTGTAACCAATGAGGGAGCGAGAGAGGGAGCGAAAGACGCATCGATCTTGCTGCGACTGCCACAAATTGTAGTGAGCTTCTTGCCCCGCTCGTGTGTAGCGTAAAAGCACAAGCAATAAACATTTTTATAGCCATAAATTCTTGCAGCACTTGTCTATCTGCCCGTTGTTGTTGCCATTCCCCTGCTCGCTCCCATATTCCCCTTACTCTCTGCTTATATCTTACTAAATTCTTCATAAATTTCTTATTTTTATTACATTTTTGAACTTACGAAATATTGTTTCATTCTTTTTTCTTTTTTTTTCTGTGTTAACGTAAATTTTTAATATCTAATGTGCGTTTTCCTTTTTGCCCTCTATTTTTTGTTTTACAGGTAAGTTTCCATGTTAGAGGCGCGACCCAATACTTTTCCCCAACCTCCCCATAAGTATTTTTACCTCAGTTGTTAGCGGAACTAGTTCCATTAGCCGCAAAAAGAAAAAAGTCATTTCATGATGAAACTAGTTTTGTTTTTTCTTATAAACATTTCACTTTTGCTTTTCGTTGTATGTATTATTTTATTTATTTTTTATATTCCGAGATCTTCAGTTCTTTGACAGCTAATAACCCAGTTAAACCTACTTGAAAGGCAAAAGTTATTCCGGCATCTTTTCTACATTGCTCCATTGTGTTTTGGTAAAGCTTTCAACAATCGATTGCCAAGTTAATTGAGAGCTTAATAATTGCATTAATATGCATTAACCTTAATTGAGTTGCACACTTACTCGTTTATTGTTTATTAAATATTCATAAATGATAATTTATTAAAAAAATAGGAAATTATTGTTCTGCATTTATAATATCGATTGCAGTCCAAATATCCGCTCGATACGTATGCAAATCTTATTTGTCATCACAATTAAAATACATTTCCTATAATAAAAAATTTACATATCTCTTGAGCTACCGTTTCTTCAAGAAGATCAAAAATCAAAAAAGCTAAATTAACTGAAAAAATAAATAAATAAATAAGTTCAGGTAAACCATGCCGGCAAAAGAAATCTTGCCTTGAGCTAAATTTAGCTGCAATTTCATGTGTGTACATAATTATTATCATTATTATATTCATAATTATTATTTATATTTATTGTTGTTGTTTGCGGTTGGCCCAATATCGTTTTCTGGTACTTCATACGGCGCTGCGCTCCGGCTTGAATCATATAATTAATGTCTAGTTAAGTGAAATGGCGTTTCGTTCTGCACGCAGCTCTCTAGAAGCAATCGCAACCTGCAGCCCCCTCTGCTCAGCTAGCAGCAAGCTGCAATACATTTCTGGCTGTTTTTAGCCTTTTTGTGCCTTGCTCTGCTTTGCTTGTTAATTACTCACTAAACAGTCGAAAGCAAGAAAATAAAAAAAATATAGAAAAATATATTTTGCTATGGCTGAAATTTCGATAGCAAGCAAACAAATAAGAGGCGAGTGGTGCGCAGCATACCGACTGTGACGTCGGCTGCGACGCCGACAGCAACGCTGACTAAAAATATATTGGCGCACACCTGCACGCTGACAGCGCTGCCGACGTTGCTGCCGCTGCGCTGAGGTAAAAATGTATTTTTATAATTTGGAAAAATGATTTTTCCTACGCTTGCGAGAGCTGCGCCAAATCTTTAGTTTTTAACGAGAAAAAAAAAACAAAATTTCGAAAAAAAATAGTAAGAGAGAGAGGGGAAACAGAGATAGAGATATAGAGAGTCAGGGAGAGAGAGAGAGAGAGAGAGGGGATGTAGGAAAAATGAAAATATGCATGGAAAGCAATTTACACATTGTTGAAAATGACTAGACGCGAGACTAGCTTATATATACACATAAATATCGAGGTATTTCATATACACACGAATGTATAGATATATACACACGCATATATATATACACACAAATATAACTGTACACACATAGTTCTGTGTACAGTTGTAGTCTGCATATTTGGCATGTGTGCGTCTTTTTCGATCTGCTGTTTATTATTTTACAAAATATTGTAGTAGCTGGAATAGCCTAATTTGAGAGCTACTTAAAACTAGAATAGAACAACAGGCACAAATGCTAGCCAATAGAAATGACAAGCTCTTCCTCTTGCACCACATAATTCTGTCATAATTCAAACGGTCACTTGTAAGGGACGCTCCCACTCAAGTAATATATAGACATTTACATATAGATATATATATGTTCCATAATCGCTTTACCCACATTTGCATTCACAACGTTTTGATTTGTGCGAGTAACAAGTAAATTGACCTCTCCCAGCAGTTGCAGCCTCTCCCCCACCCTCCCGCACTACTCTCGTGTGCCACCCCTCGTTCGGTTCTCATCGTCATCAACATCCCTCAACATTGTGTGTTCGGTAAATTAAATTAAGCAAACAAACAGATCCACAGACAGAGGGCAGCTTATTGTACTACATGACAGTGGAAATCATCCATTTATGAATGCACACACACATAGAGGATACACTGGGAGAAAATGTAGGTTAAGTTGCAGCAGCCGATTTCCAAATGTTTTCCCAACCCTCAACTCGAACTCAACTAAGTTGCATTTTGAAGATCATCTACACTTGAGTCATATTTCAATATTTTTGTTACTTCAGTATAGGTGCACTCCAGAGATTAAATATATATTTAAAAATATTATTAGTCTTTGTCACTGCCTGTTTTGTTCTGTGTATACACTGCATGTATATAAAAAACTTTCGCATTGGCTGAGCAATCGTTTCGTTTATTGAAATTGTTAATTGAATTCTGCTTGGCGGCTGCAAGCTAATCAGCTTTTGTCCGTCAACAGGTGCAGCTTGCCTGTATTTCAATTAATTTCAGCTCTGTTTCTCTCGACTCTGTTTTTTTATTTCGTTTTGCTTATGAAAATGTCAAGGCAGAAAAGAAAAATCCCGTCAAACAAACAAATGACATCATTTTCATTTCCGTTTTTGTGCAGTTCACGATGCTAAAAGATCGCACTGAAAATTCAATTAAAGCGGTCCACTTGCAAATGCACCCACAAGAGCCCCACTCATAATACCCCCCCACAGTCCAACGCTGCTCTCTCTCTCTGTCGCTCGCATCACACCCACTTGCTTGGGACACATATGAATAGCTGGGTCTGTTGGTTGGTTGATTTGCCGTTTGCTTTTTGTGCGCCTTAAATGGATTTTGATTGAGTTTAATTAAATTTTATTAGGTTTTGTCACCCTCACACTCAGGCAGTCGTGCGTCCGGCCCAGACTCCAACTCAACTGAAATGAAAAACCTTCAATTTGCAGTCGCCTCGTCTTGTTGAAAATCAAAGCATTTGCTTTTGACTCATTATGCTTGAGACCAGATGCAGCTTCCATCTTTGTGCTCGGGTTCGAGTCCGTGTTCATATGCTAAATGGATTTACTGGTTCTGGGTGGGCGCAACAAGGAGACATCTAAAATTTCACTCATTCAATTCCATTCAACGTTGTGTTTATTGAGTCTAGTCTTAAATTTCTCTAGCTTAAAAATAAATTTGTCTGCGTGACCCTCTCTATTCCGCTAACTCCTCTACCCACTCTCTCACTCTCTGTCTCGTTGCATCTCCATCTCTATCTCTTTTATAGTCAAGCTCAATTGAATGAAACGTTGAACTGCTTTTTATGGCTTTTAAAAGGTTTTATCTTTAAAGTTTGATTCGATATCGATTTGAGTAGTGTTTGCTTTGTGCTTTGTGCTAGCTGCGACATGGCGCAGACATAGTTTTAGTTCTCTTGATTTTCTGAGAGCTGCCTCCACGTATTAGCCAAATAAAGTTCTGGTTTGTGGTCTTGCTCTCTGGTTAAGCTTTGCGACAAAACTGATTGAGAGAGAGAGGTTGAGAATCACTGCAATTTATCGAATATGAAGCAAAACTGTTTGGAAATTTTGTAAAATTGTTGACTGACAATAGCAAGCTGAATTCACAACTTGTGCATAGAGCGCAGAGATATGGAATATAATACTTTGTTTTTCGAATTATGGCGCTATGAGTGTTTTCTAAATTTATCAATTTTTTGAGCTATGTTAATTTGGTAAGCGTCAATTCAATCAGGCTTAACAATGCGGCTCCATTTAGCCTAATCTCCACTTGACGACCTTTCACTCTCTAAAATATGTATTGACAGTGGCATGGCTTATTGATAGTCTTAGGCTTGGAACATACTTTTGACACTTTCACGTCATAGATGTTGGCCAAGAAGAAACACAAATGTGAACCCTTCGAGCTTTATGATGCTCGCTCGCAGAGCATTTACAATGCAATCCACTGACAAAGGTGAAGAGAAGGAATACTAAACCATGTGTTTATATTGTTATTGTAAGCTATGACACCTTGCCAGACCGGCGATGTTGATAGAGCTGAACGGCGAGCGGGCGTTGCCAGACAGTGGGACACCTTTGTGCGACAACTGCTGCTTAGCTCAGCTTTTGGGTTTTATGAGCGGCAATTTTATACAAATTTAAGCTCTTAAAGATGACATTTTGATCTGTTTTGATTTCCCCAGAGAGCGGATGCGAGTGCAAAAGAAAGAGAGAGAGACATGGAGACGTGTGTCTCGTCCCCTCTCTTTCTCTCTCTCTCTCCTGGTTATGTGTTGTTCATGTGGTGTCGCTTGACAGTGGTGTAACGTGATTTCTTGTTGCCACACCCCCTTCGCCCCTTTTAACATCCCTAGCTCCACTGTATTTTTTGTATATATATATTTTTATATATTTTTTATATGCATGTAAGCGTGGGCGTTTTGTGTCCTGCCTGGCAGTGTGCAAAAGGGTCCTTTGGCTCTCTCTTTCGCGCATATCCTTAATACATAAAATATGTTTGATGGTTGCCAGCCAGCTCATATGTCAAAGGTTAACGCACGTGCCCATGGATTCAGTATCGGATTTGGGTTCGAGCTGAACTCGGATTCGAAGTCGGCTTTGGAGTCGGAGTTCGGTTCGCCCAAATCGAAATTTAATATATTTGTGTAGTGAAGCGCAACTGTGTGAACTTTAGCGTTTGTTACGTTTGCCATCTCGCATTTTGTGGTTTGTTTTCTTTCTCTTTCCCTTTTATGTCGTGTTTTTTTTTGTTGGGAGTCCCCTTCTTGTTCTTGTAATTCTTACTTCCACCGAAAAGTATGCTGTAAAATTGAATTATTTATGATAGAGCGTCGGGGCAAAGTTTTCCATTACAAAAAATTTAATGAAAAAAAATGAAAAGGAAAAACATTTGATATGGGTACGATAACTACAGGAAATGGTAACGCCGATGCAGACAGTCGGACGAATAGACAGATCAACAGTCGGAGCACTTGTGTCAAAATCAAGCGTTTACTATCTGCGATAGCGCACCCTGCGGTGCAACCTGAACTCGACTCAACAACTTTCAATTAGCCAACCTCACAATAATGGAAATTGATTGCCATTGTCAGTTCAGTTGTTGCTGCGAGCTCTTCCGGCTACAAATCAATTATAGACTATTCATGTCGTGCAGATAGAGGTGTTCTGTTTTCTATTTACCTTTCATTGTGCACTACACAAAACGAAATCAATAATTGAACCATCGGCGTCATAGAAAAAGTCAACAAATTTTGTTGTTAAGGAAATCTCGACTCGAACAGCAAAAGTTAATTTCATTGCTTTTGCCCATCGAACAAGTGGAAAGTGGGCGAAGTTTCCCCCGCACCAAATGACAAACATTCTTATCGGCACTTCAAGTGTTCGCCTCAGTTTGTGTGTGGGTTTCCTACAGTTCGACGCTATCTTTATCTTTGCGGCAATGTCGCAGTTAATTGGGCCGTCAATATTGACTCTACACCAATTTTCTACTCATAGCCCAAAGAACAGACGGCCACAACTTTAACAATCTATATACTTCTGACACATGTGGGCGTAATTCAATATTTATTTTAGATAAAATAATTTTATTGTTACATTTTATAGTTTCTATTATAGTTAATTGACGCTATCGTATTAGATAAATAAAC
Organism: Drosophila hydei; assembly: GCF_003285905.1. Classification (NCBI taxonomy): domain Eukaryota; kingdom Metazoa; phylum Arthropoda; class Insecta; order Diptera; family Drosophilidae; genus Drosophila; species Drosophila hydei. Next base: position 1,816,562 of record NW_022045657.1, read on the forward strand.
TATAAATAGTTAGCCTTTTCTTACTTAATTTTTTGCATATATTAGACTGAGTATGGATTGAAGTATATATCATGAAAGAGAATAACTTTTGAGGAACTAAGCTCAATAGGAATCCCTTCTTTTGCCCTCTAGCTCTAATAAGTAGTTTTTTAATGTTTGTTGCTGTTAATTCCAATATAAATCTGTTTAAACGCTTCAAGTCGAGCGTATTTGTAATCTTCTTAATCAAAATTTAAACTTATTTCAAAACAAACAATGCGGTCGTCGCTTATCAGACGCATTTCTCTACTTTTTACGATAGCTACCTGTTTTAGTGTAGCTGTTATTAGTACAAGCGCTGAACACGTAATGCTGTATAAATCTTGAGCATATGATGTGCAACTTAAAGTGGGTAAAGCTTGAAAGGCAGTTGCCTCGTTTGCCCCTTTGGCCACACGTTCCACTCGTATCATGTGATACGCGACGCGCAAACAGCTCCACAGGGGTTAGATTTTTGTTGTGCGAAGGGTTGTGCCACTCTCTCTCACTCTGTCTGTGTGTGTTGCCTGCACAGATTTCAGCACCTTTTTTGCCCTCAGCTTTCCAGTTTTTTTTTCGACAGCCACAGACATGAACTGATTTTGTTTCTATACCCTACGGGAGTGTAATATAATTTAATATGAAGCTATGCAACGCTTGAGATAACAAATCAGATTCCGTTATAAATTCAGATATATTGTTTAATGTTTTTTTAAGCAATTTTCTAATAAGTTAGATAGATATAGAAGCTGCTTAATATACGAGCTAAAATTTATTATATATAATATTGTTTTGACTATTTTCTTGCTTAAATATATGTCTTATATATTTCTTTTTTAATATATGGACTAAACTCTTCAAGCTTCACAGGTTTTCCCAAACTTACTATATATAGATATATATTCTAAATAAAAAACTTCGGCACACTCTCACTGCAAGAGTATTCGATCTTCGACGATGCAAAGAACTTGCATTTTTTCGTTTTTTTTTTTTCGCCTTGCTCAACTCGTGATGTAATTTTCTGCAACTTTTTCGTGTTGAGAGCAAAGCCCGAGCCGTAACCCTCGGCACAGGTCCCCTCCGACTCCATCTCCGACTCCATAAACCCTCGTCACATTAATGTCTCTATAGCTGTCAGTTTAGCCAGGCAACTAGGTGGCTTCCTGTGTGGGCAAATGGGCGTGGCGCTTGTCTACGCTTATCAGCAAAGCAGAGCCAAAAAAAAGACGAAAAAAGCACATTCTGCGGCAGTTTAACGGGTTCGCCAGGTGGAAATGTGTGTGCAGGTGTGCGTAGCTTGTGGCACATACTTTCAACAGCAGCTCGACGCTTGTCAAAAGCTTTAAACTTTGCTACTTCAGCGGCAGCACGAGTGGCGGGGGAAGCAACTGCTGCTGCCTGTCTGCCTTCTACGCGCGGCGTATGTGTAATTTTTGCTACTCGCTTGATGGCAAAACTTTTGGCATCAAATTGGCGCCGCACTTGCTGCACTTTTACAACAATTAATCATCATGTGAGGCAACGGCCCGACCCTCTGCCCCTGCCCCTACCGCTGTCCCTACCCCTGTCCCTACGTAAACGTGTCTCTGCGCTTTTTGACGCCTGACTAATCGCTAAACAATTGTTTAACAATTTAAATGGCAGCATAATCACATTAATTAGCATTTTCGTTGCGCCTCAGCTGTTCGCGCTTAGTTTTTCCTCCTCTTCTCGCAAGTGCGACAACTGCCAAAAGAAAACAAGAACTTTTCCCATCCCATGCTCATCGCGTTTTTTTCTTCTTGCTTTTCGGACTTGTTTACTTGTTGTGTGCTAACATATGTACGCAATATTTTCACTATGTTGTAAGTACAATCTGTTCTCATTTATATTGCAAATTTAAAATATATTTTCGATGCAGTCGGAGAACAGCTGAAGAAATGAATATTCATATTTTCTGTTCAACCAGCCAGCCAACGCATTTCAACTCAGTGCATATTGTTTATAATGAAAATGCATGTAAAAGGCAGAAGGAGGCGTGACAGACGAGTTAAATTATATGTATATATTCGTGATCGGGCCGATGTGCTGTGACGCTTTAGCCCTGTGATCTCCGTACCTTTTGAACGCAGTGATTTCGTAAACTACAAAAGCTATAGGCTTGAAACTTAAATATTCTTATACTCGTGTATATCATAAGCATCATATTTTTGTCAATAACTCATTGCATTAAAGTTATCAATAAAAATTGATAATTTAATATATTAAATTATGCAATTTACTATAGCTAATCTTGATTGGAATATCAGCTCTTCAGGGTATCTTCTAGTCGAGCAGCACTTTCTTTGGTTTTCTTTTCATTGTTTGACTTTTGACTTGCAAGTGATATTTATAAAGTATTCATTTATGGCCCATTGAAGGGGTTCAATCAACTTAACTTTGCTTAAACAGTTGTTTAATTGCCACAAGTCTGAAACAGTTATTCATGTAACAAATGTACAGTTAGTCATTTGGTATAATTAAATAGTTTCTAGTTAAACTAATTTAATTAATTTATGAAATATTTTCATATTATTAATGCCGTTGAACAGACGTTCAATTGAACCAGTTCGCTAAAATGAGCAAATTACATAAATTAAAAGCCGTCAGAGGTATTTAAACAGTTTTGTCTGCTTTGTTTGCCGATGGGCAATTAATGTTGCTTATTTGTTTATGACTTTCATATGCAAAATTACTGATATAATTTCTAGTTAATTGCAATTTAATTTTTGCGTAATTTGTGCGTAAATCAACAAAGTTGAGGCAACAGCAGCAGCAGCAGCGGCAGTAGATTTAGACGCGTATAAAAAACTAACAATAAACAAATATTTGCTTTGTTTTGGGTTGCGGCACATCAAATCAACGCACAGCTCATTACCATTACCGCCCTTCGTCTGTTCCTCTGGGCCGCCCCTCTCACCTAGCCAGCTATTTATCTATCTAACTGATTTGCTGTCTGGCCATCATTAGAGCCGAATTGAGAATTCTGTTCTAAAATTCACATTAAATTTGGCTTTTAATGTTTTTCAATACCCTATAGCAATGAATGGAGACTGAACTAAGAGCTTGTCGAATTCTTGCCTTAATATATCAAATAAATATATTTATGATTATTTTCGAACTGTTCCAATTTAGTAACTCCATAGGGACAACTCTATATAAGTATTTCCCAATCAGATTTAAATTTAAATTTCAAATAACTCTATTGGACTTATTTACAGGGTAATCACGTGTCTATAATTTGTCGATTTTGTTTTATTTATGTTAAACAAATGCCGTTGAAAGATAAATTATGCACAATTTATTTATGGCTGGGCGCAAATGGATCGATATATGTTAGCTGGGAGGGGTGATAGAGATTTGAGTGTTAGTGTTTCTTTTATTTTTGCTGGGCATCTTAAAGACTTCTCATTCGATGGTCTGGGGCCGGGGTAGGCACTTAATAAATCGCTGCTCATTAAAAGTTTTAAAGGCAGTTTAATTAGCTCTGTGAAGTGACCTTACAAGATGGACGCAGCCGCAGCCGCAGTCTCAAGCGGAGCGAACCCGCATTAATATGTCTCTTTCGCTTAGATATCAGGATTAATTGAAATGATTTATGTGCCATTTGAATGTAAGTTGTTTTCATTTGCAAAACACTTTGTGCAACTTTCATATTGTAATTAGTAATTTGTAGTTGAGTGTAATTAATGCGCAATAACCCACAGATGGGGACATTCGCAAGTGCTGCGGGACTTAGCTAACCACAACAGATATACAAACACTCAGACACACTGATAGTTGGGATTATAAATAATTGAAACATTTATTGCAGTCATATGAAATTTTGTAGCTAATTATAATAGACAAACGTTCCGTATGACTCGACTTGGGACTCTCCCTCTCTCGCTCTAGCTTTCTCTGTCTGTTTCTTGATCTATCGGCCCCACAGTCGCTCTCTCGCTCTCCATCATAATTGTCATAATTTATATGAGCTTTGAGCATGTTCTTGGCTTGTCTTTTGATTCATGAATGCCCCACCCACCCATGGCAAGCTCTTTGCTTATCCCAGCACACATTCCTTACCCAATTATTGGGCGCTCTCTGCAGCTGCCAGTTGTGCATTTAGTCTTTGAGAATGCGTTCTTGTCAATGCTCAACAATTTATTATTTTTTGCGGTTGGACTAGGCTGCCGCTGAAACCTTTTACAAATTGCATTCGTATTAATTACGCTATAAGGAATTTCGCATTGATATGTTCATGCGGCTGCCTGTGTGCCAAAAAGCAACATATTTACCATATGACAGACTCTTCATATGCATATTCACATTTTTCTCCCATCTTTCGTCCATTTCAACGAACTAAACTGCAAATGATATAAGACCTTGTAGCGCACCCCTCTTATGAGATGTGCCAACAATTTTAGCTTTCTAACTCGAAAAGATCCTGAGTTCTTTGCGAACGGAAAAAACTAAAATCTAGATGATTTTTATAGTTTCTGTTATTTATGGCTTGCTAATAATTAGACCTGCTAATGATATTTTATAATGTTGATCATGATGATTAAATTACGAGTAAATAAAATATGGTTTTGCTTTTTGTTTTGTTGTCTATTTGTTTCTGCTACTGCCTGCCGCCTGTCTTGTGTTTCATCTGTCATGTTTATTTATTGTGCTGCTTCTTTTTGTTTTTGTTGTTGTTGTTGTGTATGTCTTCTGTTTGTTTTTTTCCTTCTGGCATAACAAATGCCTCATTGGATCGCAACACTCGCGCCGACCCTATTAATAAGCTTTGAACGTGGCCGCATAAATTTCTTGATTTATTATGTTGCACTTAATTAAGCTCAGCCCAGTCAAGGCGATGCCTTAAAGCCATCTTCAATTTAATGAAGTTAACAACATTTGGCTAAGCTCCAAAATGTTTGGCCACAAAAATAAACTGCATTTGCTGCAGACCAGCAAACAGAGACAGCTGGAGAGAGAGATGGAGCCGGAGAGGGTTAAGAGTCAAAGGCCACAACTGTCTGATAAAACGTAACCAGAAATAAAGTTTCCACCACTCGGCAAGCTGTGCAAGCGATATGAGTGTGTGCTGGGTGTGCTGTGTGTTAACCTGGCTAACGTTAGCAACAGTCCACTGAGTTTTTGGCTTTAAAAAGTTGCCAATATCAACTCAACTTATACTCGTCGTCGAGTATTTAGTAAAGGATAACGAGCATCACATATGAGTCGCACACTGAGAGAAAAAATATTGCAAATATTTATACTTGTCTGCTTGATTATTTCAAATACTTGTTTTTTTTTTCAATTTTATTAATTTGGCCATATCTCAACTCTGGAAATTTGGCATATATTCTCTATTTTCTTACGCGTTTCTTTCAGTGTATTGCCAAATGACTTCCCTGGCAGTGATACTCGATTCGCTAGTAATCTGCAAATAGGCTTCTCTTGGTTTTTTCTTGCATTCTGCAGCGATTGCTTTGCAATTTGTTCTGGCGAATGCGCGCAACCTGGCAGCAAATTGCTGGGGCAACATTGTAGAGTATAGAGACGACGAGGTGGGGTAGTTGGGGTTGGGGCTGGCTGTGTCAGGGCGAGGTGGAGCGTCGGCCAGCTTGTTGCTTAGATGTTGTGCGACTGGGGGCTGTTGCTTCATGTTCGACTGCAATTAATGTAGACACTTAATTAATCATAAAAATTGGCGAAATGTGCTTATGGCTCATTTAAATTGACAAATGTTGTGTGGGCTGCAAATATCAAGAAGACCTTACAACAACATCATCATCGCGCTCATCTACGTGCCATGGATTGCATAATTTCCGAATCAAAAATCACAGATGACCTGATTAACATTATTTTCTCTGCTCACTAGCGAACAGCTCGCGCGCTCGTCCCTTTGCTCGTACGCCTAATGCTATTCATAAGCAGAGCGCGCGCTCATCATTTTATGATTATGATAACAAACTCATTTATTTGTCAGCTCGTGTTAGTCAGCCAGTCAGTCACTCAGTCAGCCCGTCAATCACCAGCTCATAACTTTACAGAAAAAGCAAAAAAAAAAACATCTGTCTCTCTTCTGGCCTCGTGCATACTAATTTGTCTGTCTGTCTGACTGACTGATTTCTGCGCCGCTTCTGGTTGGCTATGGCATGTTAAGCAGCTTTTGCGAAATACGCATTATTACACTAGGAGACGCTGAGCCGCACATTTACAACAGATTTAATCCCTAGATGACCGTCTAATGAGCTTGTCTACCAATTTGCAGCAATCCGAATCAAAAAGACCCCGCATTATTGACAGTTGTATTAGATGTTGGGCATGATGTGTGTTCTGATGCTGTGGAGCATTTTGACTAAGCTGCATATCTGATTTCCCAGATGTAACTCAACAGATCCTTAGATGTGTTAAGTTCCTAAGCATGTCAAAGCAGCTGGGCCCAGGGCCCGCCCGCCCTTTCGTTCCAATTGTCCAAACATTATGGCAGATGCTCTTTAATCTTTTGATGCTCAGCTGAAATTATGTCCTGTTGTGCTGGCTCCCTAATTATGCGCTTTATACATATATCACAAATAAACAAATTTCATCTCGAGCTGCTCGTTCGGCTAATGCTGCTCACGTACGCTACGCCCGCCCTTTATGCTGCACGCGGCCGCACTAATTTTATGGCTTAATATACTTCGGGTACTTCCAGTTCTTACGCACACAGCCATTGCCACAGTCATAGCTACAGCCCCGGTCTAGAAACTATGAGAGTTTCGTTAGCACAAAATTGGCACTCAACGTCCTCGTCGCTGTCGTGAGCTGTCAGTAATGCTTCACTCATTCACTGGCTGCCACGCCCCCGCTCTCGCAGCTCAGCCTGTCCATTCACCATTGAAAAAAAAAAAGAAGCAAAGAAAAAAAAAAAATTTGTCACGGCAGCTTTGGAATTCTTAATTTTATTACACTTTTGGCGTGCGTAACGCGGCAAGAGACAAATAGAAAGACAGCCAGGAAAGAGATCTAGAAGATATGCGGCGGAGGAGGGGTGCTGTGGGTTGGGGTACTTGACGTAGATGTTCGGGCATAGGCCAGGCAGCCTGGCAGCGTCTCTCATCTTTTTTCTATTATTATTATTTCGCTTGTATTTCCCTTAACATTCCTGCATGCAAATTTCCAACCCGCCTTCGTTCGTGCCTTGTCGGAAATGACATTTTCATGCGTAAATTGAAATGTGAGCGACGTGTTTGGGGATTTGTTTTTTATATACCAATGTGTGTGTATGGCTGTGTTTGTGTGTGTACTTCCCCCATGGACACACTGTGAGAAAGTAAAACCAAGTTGTCATTGCTTTTAATTATTTTTCATCTAGACGCCTGTCTGCACTGTCGCCCAAACGCAATTACACCCCAACCAAACCAAGCCACGCCTCGCCTTGCCTTGCCTTACCTTGCCTCGCCTCGCCAAGAAGCTGCAGACTGCGTCTTCTGTACTCTTAAAGCTAAGCTTCTTAGCATTGGGCACTTGTTAACTTTCACTCGAACGTTAGTTAAAGGGCATGGTCACTTAGACTAGATTACTGAAACGTACATAAAAATAAATACATTTTATTTGAAATTTTCTCTTAAGTCGAATTCAATTTTTAATGGAAATGCTATTAGTTTTTTTTTTTTAAAAAAAACCTTGAGTAGGCTTAAATAAAAGTGCATCAGTTGCATTTTCCACTAATCTCTTAAATCATAAATTAATTGTTGCTTTTCTCTTCTCTCTTTGCAGGTAAGTTGAAATGATGAAAGGCCTCAAGTGGCACAGTAAATAAAGTGCAATGCAGCTAAGTTGCCATTTGACTTCCGCTTATATTACATACATATATCATAGTGCGACTCTGAGAAGTCAGACTTTTAATTATAACAAAACATAAAACTGCCAGCAAAAGTCGGCCAGAGGCCTCGGCCACAGTTGTAATATTTTTGTTTTATTATTGTTTCGGTTGCGTCTGTGATAAGAGCAATTTCTATAACATTTCCTGTGCGATAAAAAACTCAACTAGTACTTCATGTAGGCAACACTACTGCGAAGTAGATTTTAATTCAAGCTGGCGGCAGCTTTTTGTATTTACTGAACAGCAAAAAAGAAATGTGTCAAAGCGAATGGCAGATATGCGATATACTGAAATGAAATTGCAACACAAATGCACAACAAGCCGCAGTTGCTGTCGACAAGTTGGGATCCTTCTCGGTTTTTGGTCCCGTTTGCCGCTAACATTCAATAAAAATTCAATTTCAAATTGAATTTGTTTTCACTCAGCCCGCTTTCTCTCTCTGTCTCTCGCTGAATGTGTCGTTCTTTGACAGGCATTGCCAATTGTAAACGCTGCAAAATTGGCAATAATATGGCTATGCGTAGACCACAACCCATTCACCCACAGCCATACAATGACTGCGCGCATAGAAAACTTCACTTTGGTTGTTTTCCGTTTCAAAACAACGAAAGTTCATGCTAAAAACAAGGAGCGCATGACACTGCATTAAGGTAGTATTTCGAAAACCATTTGATTGGCCTAGGCCATGTTCTGCCCTAATGATTACAGCTTGGGCCTAGCTACAATGAATGATGTGGGTCTTTTTCAGAGATAAAGAGCGGCTTACTCCTTATTGAGAAACTGAACCCGATTCAAGAACAGTCTACACTATCAAGCATAAGGGGTTTCTTCCTGTTGTCCTTATCATTATAACAAAATCTTCTGTGAGCGTCTACAGAGCATCTCCTAGTCAAGTACAGCACTTAGTTTGTTGTGTGTTCACTTTGCCTTTGCTTCGTTATATTTATTGGAATTGCCGTTCTATAAATTGGATTTTAATGTCAACAATTCAGCTGCAGCTTTAAAAGTGCAATTGTAAAAAACAAAGGCTCAACTTTGCGGCTAAATGGAAATGTGTGTATAGTGTGAGCAGAGGGAAGAGTCACAAATTAGCCACGTAAGCTTAAATTAATTTAGAGCTTAGCAGCTTGCAGCTTTAATAAAAGACGTCTTAGCAGCTGGCGGCATTAATAGAAGACGTCTAATCAGCTTGCGACTTTAATAGAGCATGTCTAATCTAGTCTACCCTAGTCTAGTCTACACTAGTCTACTCTAGTCTACTCTCGTCCACTCTACTCGAGTCTACTCTAGTCTGTTGAAGTCATCTACTCTAGTCTAGTCTACTATAGTCTGCTGAAGTCGTCTACTCTATTCTACTCTACTCAGTCTACTCTACTTTACTGAACTAGAACAATAATTCTATACTACTCTCCTCTACTCTACTTTACGCTAGTGTTTGAGTAAGCGAAGGACGAGGAAATATCAAAAATAACTTGTAGAATATTTATGTGCAGATATTCATTCAAATGTCATCATTAACAAGGGGCAAGGGACGAGAGGGCGCGGCTTTCTTTTTTTCTTCTATTTTCTTCTGTTTTATTTTAGTTGTTTTTGTTTTTTTGCTGCCGCCGATATGCAAATGTGAGAGTCTGCTCGATGACATTGTTGATGATGAGGCTGGCACCCGCTGCGCGGCCTCTTCACAAATTTCTTGCGAAGAGCAACTCGGACAGCAGTCACGTTAAACGGAAATGGCAATGTCTAGACCAAAAAAAAGGACCTAAAAATTACAGCAAACATTTGCAACGGCACAAAGGTTTCTGTTTGCTCTCGCTTCTATGCCTTTTGCTGCCTGCCAACTGCAGAATAAACCGCAAACAAATTCTGTAACCGAGTCGAGCGGCAGGCGCAGGCACCTACGCCCCGCCGCCTGCCCCACCAATTCTGCTGGAGCAGTCACATGAAAAACCGCCAAAAACGATTCATTTTCAGGGCGTGGACGTGGGTGATAGGCGGGGCGGGGCGGGGGTAGCTGACTTAACCAGATTTTTCCTCGCTTGCTTTTCGCTCAGATAATGTGACCAGCAGGAGCTGCAGTAAGGCGTTAAGTGGCTTGTTAGGAAATCCAACTTGAGAACTTTATTATACTGAATTGTTGCTATCGTTGAAGCTATACGAAATCGCTCCATTTCTGGCTTTTATCTAGAGTTATGAATATTGGTAACTTTCCATCGTAGCCTATGTCGGCTGTTTGTTTTGACAACGTATGTGTTTTTCCTTCGCTAACACATTAAATATTGGCGGACGCAGCTGCTGATAAATGCGCCATTTTTGCATTTTGATTTCATTTCCGCTGCGTTCGTTTCGTGAAAAGAAAAGCATATTGGAATAAAAAGCAAAACAGCAATTTCCGCTTCATCGTGACTGCGACGAAGGAGATGCCATGGACTGTAAGACAGACGACAACGACCGCAATGATATGGCAAGGCATTATTTGCCGTAGCGCTGGGCTTCATATGTGCGTCGTTTTTCCCAAGGCCTCTGCTGCGGCACGTTTGTCTCAGGACTAAAAGGCAATGAAAATTTGCTCCTGCTGCTGTGCTGCACATTTCTCAATTCGCATTTCGACTTTCGCATGTGTTGCACTTGTTCCATTTCATAAGCTGCACATTTCTCTTCATCTGCAACTGGCAAACTGGCAAACTGGCATCATACAGCTGCAGCAACTCCCTTGGCAGCGTCTATGTATGCAATTTATCCACCTGCACGCGTTTGCTTTTTCCACTCCTTGCCTCGTCCTCGTCCTCTACCTCTTTCTTTTCATGGGCTACATTTGTTACAGTTTTCTGCATGTCTGGCTGTCATATTTTCTCATCTCTTGCGCATATACCTCTGGCAATCGCTGCCTAGTCGCACCGTCTTTCATGTACAACGTGCTCAACCCTCTCCCTCTTTCATCATCGTCATCGCTGTTGTCTACGGCTCATGGCTCATAATTTCACTTGTGGCCATAAATGCCAACCAGTCAGCGAATTTTGTTCTACAGTTCTTTACGATAAGCGTTTGCAAAGTCCAAGCCCATGCGCCCCCTAACGTGCAGCCTGAACAAACAACAGGAACAACTGGTGGTGAGCTTCAAAGATATGATGTCCAGTCCCATATGACTGCAAACAGCAGTTGAGCCAAACTGATCCAATTGCGTTGCCTTTGCCCAGGTGTTGTTTTTATTTTTGTTGCTTCTCTGTTTTCTTTTTCCATTCGTTGGATTGCATCCGCTGTGAAAACAGACGACAAACAATGAGGACGCTGGTCAGCAGTAGCAGCAGCAGCAGTAAGTCTGTCCCCAGAGCCATGCAAACATTGTCCAACATCAGAAATCAAATTTAAGCTTAGTTTGATCATCTCTAAAATTGAAATGAAAAATCTCCTATTATATATTCTTTTCACGCCCACAGCATGCAGAGTTAAGTCTTAAGTCATCTTAAGCTTCCACTCAGTTTCGCATTTCGAAACTAAAAACTTCTTATTAGCGTATCAAATTACTGAATTTATCAAATCGCTTAGATCTTGCCCGCAGAAGCCATATTTCCTAGCAACTTACTCAAACACATGTATGAATTGCCTTCATTGTTTCTATTGTCGTTTGCTGCTGTTGCTGGACGGCAATCTCAGCATTGCTTATGGCCAGAGACTTTGCAGGATTTGGCTGTGCGAAGCGGTGGAGGCGGCAGTACAGGTAGATCGTGATGTTGGTGAACAGGTATTCTGTGTGGACTTGTGTTTGTGTCCGTTGTTGTTGTTGCGCTGGTTGTATATTTGCATTTGTGAGTCTGGCTTGTCTCATTGCGAGCATTAACAATCTACACACACACACACGTACACGCGTGTGAAGGCAAGACAAATGTGCGCCATTTTGTTGGCTCTTCCTGTTACTGCTTGCCATGTGTGTGTGTGTGTGTATATGTATATTTTTTCTGTTGTTATTACTTACTCGCACATCGTTAAAGTGACTTCCGGTGCCCTCACTAACACAAACGCACACCAAAAATGCGCTATTACCATAAAGTATGTGTGTGTGTGCTCTGTGTTTGTATATAGCATACATTACGGGGCACTCGCAAGGTTCAGGCGTTCCACTGTCTACCAGCTGCATGCGTTAAATTATGCACAGCCTTTGCCTTGCCTTGCCTTGCCGCGCCCCCGACTTCATCCCATCCGGCTGCTGCTCTGCATGGGCAAAAGGTGACGAAATATTACAACTTAACCTTTTTCAGCAAATTTCCGCTAACAAAATGATGAAAGCCGCCTCACAGCTTCTCGCTGTACGAGCTCTCCTATGCAAAGTTTTTTCATATCCAGCGTTATTCCTTGCATATTTTTTTTAAATAAACGACGAGGGTTGTCAGTGGGCTCTTTATTAAATTTTAAAGTCTCGCATGAAGCTTGTATTTTCTGTATGTTGTTTTATGTTTTGGCTGTCGCTGATAAGGCACAGATCATAAAATAAATTTATAGATATAGATACAATATGTATATATATATATATCTACACAAATATCGCATGACAATTAATTGCCTTGGCGTCCTTATGTCAACAGCAGCTCATGTCAGCTGCCATATTATCCATTTATGCAATATATGAATACAATATATTTATATATATATATACACATATATGTGCATAAGTTCATTTACATTCATATTTATTCGGAGTGGCATGTTTTTGGTATTATTGAAAAATTATTTAACAAAACCGCAGCAGTGAAGCGATGGTCAGATAAAAATTTCACACAAAAACAAAAATTGCAATTATTTACAAATAAATTATCTGAGTAGATTTTGCCCAACAGAACCGTTCGAACGTCCAAACACAAACAAATGAAATATGAAAATTTGACGTGGCGTTATCACTGTTAAACGGCAGAGCATATTGAAGGTTCTTGAGTTTATTTATTTAACCAGAGTAAAGTAAAGTTTTGCTGATTTGTATGAAAAATATATACATTTTTTGCTTTAACATATTTGTTATATTTTTTAACATTTTCTTATCTAGTTTATGGATAACATATTAAACAGTGTATTCCAAATACAATGTTTGCTTAAGCATGTACACATGTCTGAGCAGCTCATTTATTCCATGCTGAAATTTTATTATTGGCTGTCTGCTTGAATATGTACAATAAATGTAAGATTTATGGGAGCGTGAGCTTGCACCAGCACCATGAGAAGAGGCATACAAATGGTGAGAGAGAGGGGTAGAATGTAAATAAAAATGCATTGCATACTTGATGGCGACGCCGGAAACAAATTGCACTACAAACCTGCGCGAAGAATAAAAAAGCATGCAAAAGTTGGGGCAAAAGGAAGAAAAACTCGAAACAATTAAAAGTGCGAGACGTAGGTGGAGTGGGCCCTGGACTGAAGCGGTGAGACTTAGTCAAGTGGCAGGGCGAGAAGGCAAAATACAAAAAGTTAGCCAAAAACACAAAAAGCAGACAGAGAGAGGAAGAGAGAGAAAGGGGTACTCGCTGGTAACTGTAACTGCAAGTGACTTGCTTCTGCAGATTTCCATTCTGCTTCTTTTCTCTTTTGCTCTTGGACAAAGCAGCAAAAGTCGAGAAATGGAACTGTGTAGGCGTGGCACTGAACAAGGCAGCATGGCCAACACTTTGCGCTACAATTTGCACTTCATTGCCAGAGCGGACGGTGCAGTGAAGAGCCTGCAGTCTGCTCAAAGCACTTTATAAATTTTTTAAGTGCCATGCAAAAAACTTTTGCCCCAACGCCTAGCACAAAGCGCCAGAGTCAGAAAGATATAGAGAGAGAGAGAGAGCGAGTGATACATAAAGAACAAGAGACTGCTAAATTGTCGCAACGGCCCTTAGTTCTTGCTGTTCTAGAGGACCGCAAAAAGCGCCACAAAAACAAAGTAGCAGAAACGCGAAGCAAATGCGAATGCGAATTGTCAAAGTGCATAAGTAGAAAGCTAGTTTTATATCTTATTTTAATTAAAGCAAAATGCAACAAATTATTTTCATTAGAGAGAAAAAAGTATGGCTTTGTGACGGAAACAGGCAATAGCAGCGACATCTGGCGGTCAGAATTGTAAACAATGTAATTGCATTGGCAAACGCTTTTCATTAGTTTACGGTTTGTTTAAGATCTGTCTGTGTTAGTGTGTACGTGTGTGTGTTTGCGTAACCGCATAATTTAATTTAACAAACAAAAACCGCAACATGTCCAACTTACAATAACAACAACAACAAGAAGTAAAAAGCTTGCCCGTTAAAAAACGTTTAAAAACCACAGGAAAACATGTCACAAACGCGACAGCAAAAACAAAAACAAAAAAACAAAAAACAGAAAACAACAACAAGCTAAATCAACAAACAACGAAATGAATTTTTAAATGCTACAGCAAACACTGTAGTCAAAAAAAAAAAAACAAACCAAAAAACTGACAAACATTGCGAGCAATAGAGACGGCAATTGCAGATAGTGAGAGAAAGTGTGAGAGAGAGGGGTATATTTGGCAAATATGCCATGAATTTATGCATTTGTTGTTTCTCGTGCCGCATTTATGGCCAAATCGCATCTACCAAATTGATATTCTAAGCGCGTAAAAATTTATATGTGCCGAATATGCATAAAACGCCAGAAAAAAGAGGGAAGCAAACAAAAAAAGCTCCTGTTATTTCGCATGTCTTTTTTATTCTGGCATTAAAAATAAATGTTGCATACTTTGCGGGCGCAACATGGAAAATGCGATTTTGCAAGCGGCGTGTTTTTATGGCCACAAGTGCCAGGGCGACACGCCTCTTTGCCTGATTGCTGCGGATATTACCTATATAAATGCACATAAATGTATATCTTTATCTCTAACATGTGTTTTCGCTATGCGGAATGGCCTCAAGAATGGCACCTTGGTGACTTCATCTGACATGCCCCAGTCCAAGTAACGGATTGTATTATTAAAGTAAAGATTCTGTTTGAATTCTTGCAATCGAGTTTTGTTTTGAGACATAGACATCTCGTTTATTTATTGATCAGCTTTGCCTTATTTGTGTAATAAATATAATTGTTTCTATTGTCTAAAATCATCTCCTACTATTACTAATAGTACAGCTGCAACTATTGCCACTTCTTCTACTACAACAACTTCGACTACTGTTTTTAAAATTGAGTCGAATCAGCTTTGGTTGGTAAGAGCAGATAATTGGATACAAATTAAAAATTTAATTAAAGTATGGCTCACTAATTAAAGAGCTGTCGTTAACTATTTCAGAAATCGCGGCACTAAAATAAAGCAAAACAATTGCATTTGTAATTTTCGCAAACAGTTGTTGCTAAATTTCTGTAAATTGAATTTAAATGCAAAAGTTTGTTTGCAACTTTTTTGTTTTTTTTTTTGTATTTAATTGGATTTAATTCTTGTTTTTGCCTGTCAGTTGACGTCTCTCGCACACTGTCTGTCTATCTCTCTCTCTCTGTCCCTCACTCGATCTGTCTCTGTCTGTGTAAATGTGAAATTATTACACAAAAGGTTAGACAATTCGCTGCGCTTTAATTGGATAGAAATTGTGGCTAACGTAGCTGCACATATAACGAGCAGATGCAGATGCTGATGCTGATGCTGATGCAGATGCGGATTTCAATAAATATCATAAATAAACGTCTTGCCCTCCGCCTTCTTCTTGGGCGCTCGCTCTTTCTCTCTAATTCTCTCGGTCTGTCTTAAATAAGGTCGAGATAAATGCGTTGCCAACAAATGCTGCCGCTTGCAGCTGCTGTTGCTGCTGCGCAATTGCAATTATGTCATTGCAATTGCAATTTTTTACGCTCTAATTAAAGTGCTGACAGTTATTCAATTATCCCCACAAATGCCATCCCCAGCCCCTGCCCCTGTCTCTGCCCGCTCTAACCATTAGGCTCCGCACACTCAATTAAATGCGCATTTCTCAAGGCGTTGGGCCATAGCACAGAGAAAACAGTCAAAAGCCGCATCTAAAACTTGGCTTTTCTCCGACTCGTGTAATGGCCAACAATGAGCACTCAAAATCGCATTAGAGCCAACTTTCTACTACTCTTTCTCTGCAGCTCGCCGTCTAACTTGGCCTAAAAGCAGACTACGCCAAGACTACGCAAAGTAACATCAATCAATTTTTGGCTTTCAAGTCGCGTACGCAGCAATTTGTTTGTATAGAAAATGCCCCGAAGTGTGCAGCCCTCTCCACTCTCCTGTTCTGTTGCTCTGCCTGTTTGCTGTCTAACTTTTAATGTATTTCGAGCACGTCTAACCGCAGGCGAGGGCCAACTGGGGCTGAGACGTGTGTGTGTGTTTGGAGTGTGTGTGTCGGCTGTATTGATATGCCTATTGATATAGCCAGGCATCATCCCCATCATCAGCAGGCAGCTGCCTGCCAGGCAGCCTGTCTGCCACTGGCATCAATTTCAACACCCTTTTTGGTCGTTCTCTCCCCCGGCATGCCCCACAAAATGTTGTTGCTCCTTGTGCCTATTACTTGTAATAATATTTTAGCAATTTTTGTTGCCATGTCACATATGCGATCATCTCGCCTCTTCATGTCAAGCTGAGGCATTCGAGTTGCTATTCTTGCGCTCGCCTTGCCCCCTGCCAGTGCCTCATGTCGCCGTCAATGTCCCTTTTGAAGCCAGCAGCAACAAAATTTGCATTTTTATGTCGCCAGCGCCTAGGCCAAGGCAACAAAACAGAGCAGGGCCGGGCAACGCAGGGCATCTGTCGAAGAGAAATTGATTTGATGCAAATTAATGACAGCTTCTTGTCAATCTCATGAGTTGCCCGAAATGGAAAAACGAAATAAAAAACCGAATTTATGGCTACACTTTCAAGCAGTTTGAGGCGCGTGTAATCAGCTCGCATTACACTGGAAAGCCAACAATTTAAATGACTTAAATAATTCCTATAGCGATTCCCATGCCTGTATAATAGATCAAAAATTCTTTTCAATATGAGTATTTCTACTAGAGTCTCGCATACCTCTTAGTAGCGCAATCAAATAGGGTATCTCGTGCTCGTTGCGCAACTCTTTGGTTGTTTTTTACTCATTTGCTGTCCCTTTTAATGGATTCATGCAAATTTTTAATGGATTTTTAAGTAGGACCTTTAAAATTAGGCAAAGAAAAGGCAATTTATTTCAAAGATTTTGACAGGACAACAATGTCGTCTATCTCTTTGCTCTCCCTTTCTACGGCTTATCCTGTCACTTGTCTCGATTTGCAAATTCATGTTATTGTTGTTGAAATTAATTTAAATTTAATTTGTGTTTTCCTCCTCTTCTCTTTTTAGGTAAGTTGAGCATTTTTTGGCCAGATTGCGTAAGTGAGCTTTAAGCTCGACCCGCTAAAGGACATTAGACGTGTAATCGGCTAATCTAAGGAGCGCATTAGAATAGAGTGCCGGCCACTTGACAACAGCCGCATAATTATTTTCATTTTCATTTTCAAAGTAATTTTCCAATTGAGTCTGAGAGCCTTTAAGCCCGGCCGCAAATGCGCTTAGTCCAAAAAGTCGGGCGGCCTGGCGGCTACCCTGGCAGCTGAGCCATATTGAGCTGGATTAGGCGCTAACTGCTAACTGCTGCAATGTGCTGTGCAAAGCAAACAACCGCAAAATATTGTTACCCCAGTTACTGTTCGTTGGTCCAGGACCATAAATTAATCAACAAAACGTAGCACAAAAAAAACTCCAGTGAGAAAGAAACGACGAAAACTTAAGAGACTGCTGGAATGGACAGCCCAAAAACCATTTTTGCGCGCAGTTTTTTAAGCCACATAAATGACGTTTAATTCACTTTCAACGCTGCCGTATCCTGGCCACCAACACACCTATAACACCTGGTCGAGCTGTGTCCTGCTCCTCACCAATTGCTTATTATTTACTTTATTAATTTAAGTGGAGACCCCGACTCCTTGCGCTTGTTAGCGCTAGGGTGGCAAATAATTTTCCTTTCTGCCCCGTCCCACGTTCCGTTAACGCTTCTTCATCATTTAATTCTATTAAAGCCAAATATTTACACGGACCTTCTGGCCAACCAACACAAAAAGAAAAATAAATAAAAGGACGCCAGTCTGTGGAGAGTGCAACCACTTTTGGGCCCGTCTGTAAACATAGCCAGAGACAACGGCCCCCAACCCCGAGTCGCCTGCGTAGGTGCGTGCCGGCCACACCCGGGACACACGCGCACAGGACACATAGAAAAAAGCGCTGAGGCCTAGACTTTATTAAAAGTAATGACCCAGTGCTTGTTAGCGGCGGGCAGGTGTAGTACGCGTTCTGTCAGAATTGTTGGTGCTGTGGCAACGAGAACTATCTACAGTAAATGAAACTTAACGCAGACACTCACAGAGAGCAACCTGTGCTCAGATATGTTAAATATTAGTAGATATATATGCAATTATATAATATATATATATATATATATATATATATATATATATATATATATATATATATATATATATATATATATATATATATCGATATTTTCCACCTTTAATTTTTTATCAATTTAATTAATGAATTTAATAATGAATCCGTTTCTTTTGCTTCCTCCCTCTATGTCTCTCTCTCTCTCTCTCTCCTTCTCTCTCTCTCTCTTTGTATATTATATCCACTTAGGCATTCTTATGCTCATTTTGATTATCAAGAGGCAATTAAAACGCAATTGAAATCCATTTTAATAAGACTTTCCGAAAAGTTTTTTATTTAGCTTGTTTGCCAATTTATAAACTCAAGCCTTTTGATGTTAATCTGCCTCATTCATTAAATGCATTTAATTGCCAGGGATTTATGTGTGCCTCACACTCCTTGTTGCCCGTCTCATTCGCATTCCTCCGATTTGCTCGTGTTTTAATTGTTCTCTGTTGTTGAACTTGAGCTTGAGGTAATAACACGCAAACTTGCAGCAAGTTGCTGCTGCGGGTGCTACCTCGACTATGCCACGCCTCCAGCACACTTGTAGCGCCCACATAAAACGCTTACGACAATGCTCCTGTCCCACTTTGCAGGACACGCCGACAAAAGGACATTTTGTTTGTCAAATGCTTGTCATTTGTAAATGTCAAACGGCGGTCGAGCATATTTTGCATGCATGACGCCGAGACGAAGAGAGTGAGAGAGAAAGAGAGAGAAAGAGAGACGTAGTGTGGGTATGAAAGACAAACAGAGAAAATACAACGCTTCTAATAAGTGGAAAGGAAGTGAGGTTATGTCGAAGCAGAGCAGGAGAGCTTGCTTCCTTTCTTGTACCTACAGCCAGTCAGAGCTCGAAATGTGCTTTCAACTTAAGCCCGCATATTTTTGAGAGAGAGAGAGATAGCGATAGCGAGCTAAATCAAGAGAAATGACAGGCAGTCAGCAGGAATTTCGTCAGTTTTCAAATGAATTTTCTGCAGCAGCCAAAATTATGAGACATATTTTGGTCTTGCTTGGGGTTTTGAATGAGGCTGTAGACACAATGCTGGCAAGGAGACCTGGGTGCCGAGGGCCGAGAAGGGCAGCACTAGTGAATGCTGTTTTGTCATATAGAAATCTGACATTTAAATATTTACTTGCGTCAACTTGTGACATTTTACTCATTATGAAAGCCAAAGCTGGATCTGACGATATGCGTTTCGCTTTCAGGTTTCAGTGGTGCTGTGGTTAAGGACGGGGGCGTCGCGAGGGGTTTATGTTTGGGATGTTTGTCTGTATGGTTTCCCGGGGGTGTCTTGTTCTTCTCCTTGTTCAAGGTTTCGAGGTTTCGAGGTTTTGAGCAACTTGTGTCGAGCTTTAATTTGCCGTCGGAGCATTTCATATTCATAAGCTGACGCAATTTTGACAGTTTTTAGTGCCTTTTTGTCATTGTCTGAAGTCTCGACAGCTTCCTGTTCTTATATTGTTTAGATTTATTTCCACGCCGTTGAGGGTATTCGACTGGAGTTGTAAGTTTGGGGGCTATCATTTATCAACGCTTCCGGGCGGCAGAGTTTTTCCTGTGTTTGGTTCCCCTTGACTGGCTGCCGTCTCCTTTCATTCAATTGGATCTTCTGTTTGTTCTTATCGCTTCTCTCTCTCTCTCTCTCTCTCTTTCTCTTTTTATATCTCTCGCTCTCCCGCTCTGTCTCTGCTCCATTTACCCCCGCTTCTGCAACGTTTTCTGGCCTTGGGGCAGGTATAAATGCTGTTGTAAATGTATTTTTAAATGTAATGAGATTATTACGCAATTAGTAAAAGTTTTGTGCGGGCGACGGGCGCCGGGCACCGGCGGGTAGAGGAAGCAAGGACTTTGCAAAAGTGAGCCCTGAGGTAGGCTTTTAACTGCTCGGATTTTATAGCTAATTTATTTTTGCGTGCGCCTCTGTTATTATGTGTTTGAGGGTTATTTTTTGTGTGCGTGAGGATGCGGCTTAAATGTGCTTTGCCCAAACTCGAATACAATTTGCAATTTACAGTAAAATCACCCAATGTGGACTCCTACTAGCTGGTCAAAGTTTCTATTGCCTCTATAGAAATACAGGAAGTTGTGATTTATTTCATTTCATTTTCATTTCTCATATATCAACATTTATTATTCATCCTCTGTCTCAAAGCAAATTGTTATTTATGCTTAAATGTTAAATGCTTTCAGTTTTTATCCACTTGTTGTTTGACTTCTTTTGTGCAGTGGTTCAGTTCAGGAATGTTGCCCTTAGGCAATTTTCACTGTAGTTGTAGCATGAATTTTGCACATTTAGTTGCAAGCTCGTGGGGCAAAACTCTTAATTAATTAAAAATAGAGAGCACTTTGTAAGCGTGTAGCAAAGTTTGTTGTGTATGCGTGTGTGTGTGTGGAGTGTGTAACATTAAGGGTCAAAAATATAAAAATTTTCCATAAACAACACAGCAGACTCGGGCGAACATTTCATTAATGGCCCAGAACGAGGCGACCACAAAATCGTAACTAGACTCTGGCACACACACTCACACTCTCCTCTCTCTCTCTCTCTCTCTCTCTCTCTGACTCTCTCTGTATGTATGTGTAGGTATACACACATCTCTCTCCAGCAGCCTACGTGCCACGCTTAAGGGCTCAACAAACACAAGAAGTCAAGACATTTACACTGCACTTCATGCCTCAGCTTCAGCTTCAATTGGAGCTGAGCACAACTTCACCAGGGCCCAGGCAAATGAACCTTAAAAACAAATCATTATTAAGACTCCGTTGCTAGCTCCTAACTAGCTTGGCTACCCCTATTGCGCATCTAAGGCTCCTGCAGCTTCATATTTCTAATTATGTAAAAAACTTTGCCCCATGTTGCATGCTCGCTCTTAGCTTACCTTTCGTTTTTGTAAGTGTGTGCCTGTGTCCCCAACGGCAAATTGTAGTTAAACATAAGACTCGGTGACTCTTTCATATAGCCTCAATTGCTGTCCCTATCCCTGTTCCTGCCCTTTAGCCTTTTGCCTTTGCCTTTGCTGAGGGAAAGTGAATTGAAGCGGGCGTGTCTGTGGCTGTTTGTCTTCATGTAGTTGTTGTTGTTAATTCACCAGCGGCAATTTAGTGCTGTGCATTTGCCCACACTTTCTTTACTCTGCGCTCTTTCTCTCCCGCTCTCCCTATACACCGTCTCTTTCGTTCTGTTGCTTTTATAGCCAAGTTCACCCCCTTGTATTGCTAACTTGTTGCAGTCTGCTTTGCAACTTTATGCGTTTAGAGCGTGTGCTCGTACCGCCTTTTCTCCCTGCGGCATGCAACTTGCCAGGGCGTCTGCGTCAGCCCTCCTTACCCCTACTCTGCTATAATGCTGCTCATAAGCAGCTTTTAAAATTTGTTTTTGATTGAAATTTAAACAAAAGCTGCACCGTCGCCGCCACGAACAGGAGCAACAAGAGGTAGAAACTCGCTGCTAAACGCCTCTAAACATTGTCCTGGCAAAGGTGAAGCCAAACTTACCCAGAGCAAATAAAAAACAATACGGAATAGTAGAGTATTGTGAGGCTAAGACACATTTCTATGAAATATAACCAGAAGATTAGATCTAGCTAAAGCTGATAAAAATGCAATAAATTCTGAAGAAATATTCTATAAATTTGAGAGACAATAAACTCTTATTAGTTTACAACTGATTGCATAGCTGAAATGCCCACTTTCAGTGTGTAGGGTATAGGAAAAAATCATAGCATTCTTTGCCGCGCAGTGCATTGGCTTCAGGTTATACGACAACAACGCACCTTTGTTGGGTCATGTTTATGTAGATTCTCTACATGTGTGTATGTGCGGAGGTGTGTGTGCGGAGGTGTGTGTAAAGTGGCAGCAAAGTTTTAGCATTGAAGGCGCAAAGCAAGAAAAACGAGGCAGCGTCCCCAGCGGAGCGCAACATGAAAGCGAAATTCCTTTTATTACACTTTGTTGTTGCTATTTCTGCTTGTTTATTGTTTTGTTGTTGTAGCTGCTGTTAAGCATCTGCTTCAAATAGAATTGTTTATTAAGTTTGAACTTTTTAAGTTGAATTATGTAAAATATGTTTGCCGGGGCCTTTAAGTTGTTCATCACTCGCCTTTTGTGCTTTGTCCTTTAGCATTCTGCAAAATGTTTTACACAAAAATTAATTTTCTACCGTTATTAAACAGTTATGTAGCATGTAATGTGGTCGATTGTCTGTCTACCTCACTGTGCTGTTCGTCCAACAATGCTTATAATTCCTAATCCCTAGCAACTACGTGCCCTTCGTCTCTCTCCCTCTTTCTCTCCTCTATTTCGCTTGAATTGCAAACTCTGCACTGAAATCACATGGCGAGCTGTTCAGCTGCCCAAAACTTCCGCTCGACAGGCCCCTTAACCCACTTACTTGACCCCTTCCTTCCTCTAGCCGCTTGGCATAAAGCGCATTACATTTGTGGAATGCAGCGAAACCAACTGGTAAAGCGCTTAAAACTGAAAGCTCATCATTGGGCGGCGCCTGCGGGATTGGCTTTTTGCTCTCTGCCAGCTGCCCACTTGGAAGTGACCCTCAGCGTACATATTTATAACTATTATGATTAGCTCATAAACAGTTTGGTACAGTGGAGCAAAGCCGTAACACAAATTGCAAATGTGGTTAATTCACTTGTCAACCAGTAACCCGATAAAGGACATAAATCTGAACAAAATGCTATGGAAAGAGTTATCTAATAGGGCTTTGGGTCGACATCGTCCACTTCCCACTTGCGCAGTAGCAAATTAATCGATAAATCTGCTGGGCTATTGTGCTTAAACGTTTGACTGCATTGTTCGATTGTTGAATACTTTCGCTGCCAAATGAACAGTTTTTGCCATTGAAATCAAATGAGTCATGAACCAAGTTCAGCCACGCGTCTAAATTTCACTGAAATATGAAACAATAAAAGCAAAAATTAAAAAAAAAAACGCCCACAGCTAACGCCGCTGCGACCCTGACCAGGACTCTCACAGCTCCTTTCTGGTCAACTGAGCAGCAGCCCACAGTATCAGCACACTGAAGGTCATCATCATCATCAGCAGCAGCAGCAGTATCCTCTTTCTCACTCTCTCTCGCTCTCTTTCGCAGTCCCTCTGTCATTATTATCCTCCTCTCACTCCCTCTCTATCCGTCTCTTTGGCTTCATCAGTGCATTCTCTGCTCGCCGGAAGTTGGCAGCCGTTTGCATTGTTTTTGGCATTTCATTTGGCGTCATTCCATTGTTGCTGTCCTGGTCAGTGCAGCCTCGTCCGTTCCCTCCTCCTCCAGTTGCTATGCTGCAGTCTGCCTCTGCACCCTTCTCTCCTTCTCTGACATGATTCCTGTTCAGCCATTGAGTTGATGATTTCCGTATGCATAGCCCATTTTATGCACAGCTTCCGGAAATTTCATTGCGGTTTTTATTTTTTTTTGCAGCGGATGTTGAATTGTTGGGTTCCTTGTTCGCGTCCCTTCAGTAACAGTAGCTTACGAACTAACCGAATACTCCCTAACTATCCCGAATAATCTCTCAAGTTGTAAATGCTTTTGTTTTTAAGAGCTTTGAATCTGATTTCGGTTTTATCTTAATTTTGGTGAAATATTTTTTTAATTTCCATTGATTCGTGTACATTCATAAATATTCATAAAAAAAAATATTTTCAAAATTTGCAACGAAACGATTTTCATTTTCCATTAGCCTGGCACGAAAATTCCGCAACGAATCAAAATTAATAATGCGCCAAGAAGTAGGCAACCGTTTTTGATTGCCTGCGTATATGGCTTGCGGGCATTGCAATGGCAAAGTGGACACGTAGATTATGTAACCACATTTCCGGCTGCATTAGCTGCGCCTGCAACTGAAATTTATGTATGTTTGTGTCTGTGTGTGTGTGTGTGTACATGTCGTCCCCCCTTGATGCATCCTCTCTTTTGCTATTTCTCTTTGTACCTCAATTTCTCTCTGGCTCTCCCCATGTCCATCAGCTGCACGCATTTCAATTGCTTTGCGGTCGACTCGGTTTACACTCAATGTGCTTTTGTGGCTTTCTGCCAGTTAAGTGAAAGAGAGATAGAACAAGAGAAACTAACTGTAAACTGGCATATCCGTTAACCGTTTGCACATATGTTGCGAACGAAACTTGGCATCGAATGCCAGCGTTTATAGAACAGGTAAATGATAGCGCAATGCTGATTTGTGTTATGATGAGATGTGGAATAGCTTAGGCCTTTATTAATTAAAACCTTCTTCATAGATGGTTTCATGATCTAGTATACTATACTGCTTTGCTTCCCATTATTGGCAATACGTTTACAAGCCTATCTAAGGCCAGGACTAAGCCCACAGTTGGTTCTCAGTCTACTGCGTATACTCATTCACAACTTAATCTTTCCTGCACATAATCGGAATATCCATCTAATCTCTGGTCTTTTAGTGCTTATCCATACTTTTTCGTGCTCCTTATTTCTTTGTCATGGGCATTCAATCTTTAGGCCGCTTTTTCTTTTCTTTAGCTTTAGTCTATTGTCCATTCACCTTTTCTGTTTGCTCCTTGTCACATGCCTCCTTTCCGACTTTTTATGTGAACAATAGAGCTGGCTGGCTGGCTGTGTGACGTTTTTTGCAAGATATTTGGTGTCACCACCCTACCCACCCCCTTAGAACCTCCTGCACTCCTGCTGTTGTTATTGTTATTATTATCATCAAGTTGTCATGTTAAATGACATTTGCCATATTTCATTCATGCAGCAGATTTATACATGTGTTGTGCGTGCGTCTGGGGCAAGCGACAAACGCAGTTGGCCCAAAAGACGCAAAGCATAAAAAGTGGTCTGGCATATCCTGCTGTTGCTGTTGTATATATCCTGAATATCCTTGCTTCCTTTGACCGTTGAAAATGAGCCATGTGAACTGTTGCGGCTGCTGCTGCCAACAATGGTAATAGTCCACAAATCTTCAACCCATTCTCTTGCTCTGCGCTCCCTCCCTCCCTCTCTTTCACTCTCTTTTTCTATTGTTGTCGCTATTGTGTTGACTGCTTTTGGAGTTCTGTGTGTGGCGCACAGTTTGTGGCATGTGTCAGCAACTGGCAACTGGCAACTGGTTATCAACTTTTCGTTCACATCTTTATTTTCATTTACATACATTTTTAAAATGTCTCCTTGGTTTGTCTCTCTCGCTCTCTCCTTGTTTTCGGTCGTGTCGTCGGCTGCTTACAAGCTTAATTGTCCTCCTACACACTTGCTTAGCTGCTGCTCATCCCGCTCCACTCCAGGTGGCATTCGTCTTGTCCTGTTTCTATTTATCTTCCTATAACTATCTATCCTCTCTCTTATCACTCATATTTTCTATAGCTGTCACTAGCAGCTGCCGTCGCTCCCAGCCAGCACCCCGCCCATCTTTTTGTGCGCTTCAGCCTTTTGTCAACTGGCAGAAGGCAATTATATGCTACATATAAGAATTGCTATAGACCCACATTGTGGATATACACTTCTGGTCGCCAAAAGCAATTAAACTATGCATATATGTGTGAGGGCGAGTTTTTCATTTATTTTCTTCTCATCATTCGTTTGTTTCTTGGCATTTTCATCAACTTTTCGCATATTACATTTTAAGCCGGATATTACAAAATTGCTCGCTCGATTGATTGTACGCTCAACCACACATAATTGTGGCGAGGTTGTCCCCCACTCCCCAGCATGATATGTGATTAAAAAGCTTATGAAAAGAGTCAGTATACTTCTGCGATACTCATTTACAGTCAGTACCAGAATAAAGTGTGTACATGAGATTTTATTCGAGAAATGACAGCTCGAGTGTTGCTTTAAATTTGCTTCTTGCATTCTGCTATGAAATCTAAGAAAAGCTTACATGAGGAATACATTTTGGGCATACGAACGGCATTCTTCGTCGACCAACTGCCCCAAAGTATCTTGCATCTTCGACTCTGCCTGCTCTATGCTGTTGCTGCTTGGTGTTTTCATTCTATGCGGTTATATACTTCGGGCTTAGAGCTGCCAGAGCAACAGCCGCCACCAAATGTAATTATCCAAAAGTTCTTACTACTAAAAAAATAATAAAAAGAAAAGAAAAATATCAAAAGGCAGCTTGAAATCGGCTAAATATGAAAAAATCCAGCAGTAGCGGGTGCCTGGCTGGCTGGCTGGCTGTGCGTCAGCCGTAGGCGTCTCTTGGCGGCTTTTGCGGCTTGTTTCTATTTGTCTGGCAGCCGCCAAAAAGTAGAAAATTAAATTTGTTTCAACTGCAGACTTTGCTCAGGTTTGCTGCGCTCTTAACTTGCCGGGGCGCAGCATAAAAAGGCGCCGGAAGCTGATTTTCTACTTGTCAAAAAAAAAAGCAGATGAAGAGAAAAACGGAAAACGGCTGCGTCTGACGGCGACTTTTTTACATTCTTTGTGCTTGTTGTGTCTCCCGTTACTTTGGCTGGGCGCCATTTCACGTTGAATTGAAAGCGTTTGCCGCGCAAATAAAAATAAAAAATAAAGATTGTCAGGCCATTTATAAAAGTTTAATGCCAATTTTTGGTCCTGCTAATCGCATGGAAATGACTGAGACGTGCTGCAGACCCTTAAATCCAACGGACTCAACACACAACGAACAACAAATAAAACATATTTTATTGTTTTGACTCGAATGCGTCAAAAATGTGACAGCGAGAACAATGAAAATTTACACCCGAAATGGCATGAATAATTTGAGTCAAATGTTTTTGGGCAAGCGCCACCTTATTGATGGCTGATTAAGTTTAATTTGTCCCATTTCGAAATGCGAAACGATGCAAATGAAACGTGACACATTTACTAATCAAGTGGTTACATGTAAACAAGCCAGGTTAGGAGAAAGTAATCTTGGCAATCAATTATATTGACATGTGTACAACATATGCGAAATATTCCAGGATTGTAGGACATGTTTCTAATGAACTTCACCTAACTTTGAATAGGAGCAAACAATAACTGAAATTAAAATGAATATTTTGTGGACTTTATTTTCACTGCACTTGAAATATTCATGCGTATGTCAGAGTCGCAATAAATATATGTATATAGTTGTGGGCCCAAAGTCTCCCGAGGCACAGACATACATATGTGCACACATGATATGCATAAAATCGAAGCTCTGGGTATGTGTGCATATATAATAGGCCCACCATCTAAAACGGAAGCTGTTGAAATGATGCTGCTGCGTGCCTGAAAATCTTTACATTTTTTTTATTTTCCTTAAATTTCTGTATTGCCCAGACTCACGAGGCTCGCTTTCAAGGTTCGTTGCGACTCCAGAGCCCCATCAAGCATGATTTTTAAATATTTTATAACAATTTGTGTGAAAAGTAAATAGCAAAATCTCAAACCCCGCAGACGACCTCTAGCAAATTTCCTGCTTTTCCTAACTGGGGAAAAGCTATTAGCGTTGAATTGTGTGCTGATTGAAATTGAAAGGCAGCTGTTTGAAGAGGTTTTCGGCAGAGTCTGAGAACCGCCCGAGTTAAATGATGTGTGCGAAAAGCACTTGGAACCTTTATGAATACGAAAGCATGTTAACAATAATTTATATATATTAAAAGAGACGAATTTCCATTGTGCTACAGTTTGATTTATAGCGTTTTATTCACAATTTAAGGCAAGCAATTCATAAGAAGACTTTCAATTAACTAGAAACTCTCGTATCAATATGTGCCCAAGGATATGTTTTAACATCTAAAATGAACACTGAGTTTTAGCTGAACGACGCCCCAAAGTATGCAACACATTTTTTACTTCACCGTGCAACACCTGATTCAGCCGTGGCTACTGCCGGAGGTTGAAGCTAACTCTCTCAAATGCTGGTGGTGGTTGGCTGCTAACAAATCCCGTTAGCAGCCGCCCAAAAATACTTGCTATCGCTTATGTTGTCTCTTACGGTCTGCTGCATTCTCCAACAAACACATTCAATTTTTGAGCCCAACGATGCGTTGCGTAACAAAGTTTGCGAAGCCAGTTCCTGCGTCGAGGGCAAAGAGTGGGATGGAAAATATGAGAAGTGTTTCTAATTCTCTAGCTGCAATCACTTTCGCTTATTGGTTAATGCTCTCTGGCATGATTTGGGTTCGAGTTCAGGCTTTCCATCTGCGAACTAAATATTTGTAATTTGCCATGATTTTTTTCTTTTCGAGATAAGCCCGAAGGCCGCGTTGGGATGCATCAGACAAAGTTCTCAATAAAAATTACCAATATTTACTTTACAAAATGACAGTTCCACTTGGATCTATTTGGGCACGTGAGTGGGAGTGGGAGGGCAGGCCTCAAATCCCCTGTCAACTTTGCTACTTAATAAAATATGAGTGCCAAAGTGGAAGATACAAACAGGCCAGGACTCGGAGACAGCAGCGGCAGTAGCAGCAACAAACAACGTGGCGGACACTGGTAGAGAGGGCTTGGCAGAGGGACAGGCCCAAAGACAAGGACAAGGACGTGCCACTAATGGTTGCCAAACTCAAGTGCCGTCGATTCGGCTTGCCAAAGGGATAAAGAAATAAATAGAAAATGCAAATAGATGGCAAGACATTTGGCAAGGACCTGCGATGCAAACCAGACGACAACATTTGCCATGTCCTGCGGGACTGATTGACTGCGTGTGTATAAGTGTGTGTGTGTGTGTGGAAGGGCCTCGAGTTAACCTCAGCAGTCAGCCTTGCTGCTACTTTTGTCACTCAAGGACATGCGTCGGCCATAAACTGTTGATTTTTATGTTAGGTCGTGCCGCGACAGTAGCCAACAGGATCTTCCTTTGACTACCTTTCGCTCTGTTACCTCGCCCAGGTGTGCATGGCATCTAGGAGCTTTTGTCTGGCTTTTCGCGCTGTTCTCTGTTGCCCTGTTTGACATGTGTCAAACTTTGTGCGACTGTAATTTCAGCCAGCCAGCGCTCGGTCCAAGGTCGCCGGGAACAGCTTTTGTGGCTGTGGCATTAGTCTCGAAATTATGGCGCTTTATACTGCGTTCCCACTTCCGGCCAGATGTTTATAAAGCAATTTCAATAGTTTTATGGCTCACAGTGTGTGTGTGTGTGTGTTTGTGTGTGTTAAGCGTGCATTTTACGACCTAATACATATGTATGTACATATGGAACACCTGCTACTGTGGCACAACTTCTTATTCTCGCCACACATTTCATTAGATTCGCAGTCTGGATCTGTGCTGTTTTCTAAGTAGCATTTGGCTTGCTTTATATTGCATTTCAAGCTGCTCTTACGACATTGAGAGAATCGATTGCCGGCTATATGCCTTGCTGTTAAGTAAACTTTAATTCGATACAGACTAAATTTACATTTTACAGCATTTTTTGTCCTTCGTAGACATTTATAAGGATCAGTACCTTATATCTTTAAATATAACAAAGATTTTTTTATTAATTTCATATTTCTTTCTTTGCTTTTAGGTAAGTGACGATGTGCTTTCGCTTGCTTTGAGTCAGAACCAAGTAAGATACTTTTTATTTTCAATTTTTCCATTTGACTTTAATTTTTATTCGTTATGACTTTTGTATATTTGCCTTAAAGCCAAAAGTTTTTACTTTTGTTGATACTCGTATATCAATGGTCTAACACCTTTGGGGCTTAGCGCTCACAATGTTGTCTGGCTTCATAAATCAATCAGAGCGTACCCGCGTTTGGCTTCTGTTTGAGTTGGAGTCGTGAAGGGGGAATGGGGGGAGGGGACAGCGAGCGGGCGCTATGTGGAGGGCAGCAAATTTGCTGTTGTTACTGTTGCTGGGGCTGTTTTTGTTCTTGTTCCTGTCGAATGTTGCAACAACATTTCCGTCGCAAAGCAGTTAATTTGTCAAATGTCTGCACTTTATCACTATATCGTCAGATGCGGCAGCAACATCCTAGGCATACCCAGGCGCATCCACTGCCCTCTCCTGGGGCTACTGCCGGAAAACGCATTACGCACTCAGGCATTTTGGGGCTTGCCTCTGTGAAATTTTGAAGCGATGCGCAATCAGAGCACTGATGCGATTCCCACAGGAACGAGAAAAGAACGCATAGAAGAGACCAGTCGGGGCTCATCTGCATTGTCAGCTTCCTGTGCCAGGGATCGAAAGAGACGGAGAGAGAGTGAGAAAAGGAGTTGGGAGTGCTGTTAGAAAAACTCACTGGCAAAGCAATTTAAAGTTGCATCCATAACAGAAGCAACAGCAAACAACAAAAACAGCAACAACAAAATTCAGCCTTTGGCCTGCAGGGAAATCTGTCCGAGCTAATGTTGTCCTAGCTCTGGTCCATCCTGTCTAGCGGAGTCTGCACACAAACAGAGACAGAGACAGAGACAACGACAGCAACAGCAACAGGGCCTGCTAGAGAAGCCGCACCCCAAAATCGTAATTAGAAAAGTGCTTGCATGATAACTCACTTTTTGAGTTGTGGTAACCCTGGCCCTGGCACTGACTTTCAGCATTGAATATCTCGCTATTAAATGGGCAGCGAATGGTCACTCTTTCCCATCAAATTACTCAAATCTATTTACATGGTCACACTAATTGCCAGTATAATTGAGAGCCAAAGCCAGGCAGTTGGAAGTCAACCAGTTGACATTGTTGTCTGACGCTGCAATGCTGCATACAGCAAAATATTTGCAACATTGGCAACACTTTGTGCATGCAAAAAATGTCATCAAAATGCCATTACCAAAGGGGCGAATCGGGCTGAGCCAATATATGCTATTTGAGTTGGGGATTTTACTAAAATAAAAGTCAATTTGCATGCCAGACTCAAAGTATGTAAATCATTACTGTGAAAGGATGGCGAACTAATCAAAGATAAGCTACGGTTATTAAACAAAATGAACGTGTTTAGAAAAATGCAACTTTAAAGTTTCTCATAACAGAAATCAACTCAATGCAAAGGGAGTTTATAATATTAATGGCTTTCTGCAATGCCCGCTCAATGCCTAAAGCCGAAAGGCGAAAGACGAAAGGCAATTATGCGCACGCCTTGCTCGAGCAATGCTTGACAACCCTTAATATAGACCACATCTCTATTATATGGTCGAAGTGGAAATAAACTCATTTCGCCACAATATGCAACAGCCTGTGCATAATTTCAATGTTGCAACCTTCAATTAAAGCAGGCGGGACCGACGCGTACATGAAATCAACGCCTAATAAAAGGTCGGACACCAGCTTGGCCAGGGCTGTCGCCCATGCAGGACCACACGGCTGACCGTTTTGTGCATTGTTCATGTTGTATGCAGTTCGGTCGCTGTGCGGTCTCCATTTTGTTCAGCCGCAGTAACGAATCGCAGCTACAATGATGACGACACGAGCCAACAACAGCTACAACCGACAGCGACAACCCATGCAAAACAACAGGAAGAACAGCGGTCAGCGCTGCAAATGGGGTTGCAAAGGGGCATTAGGCCCTGCTTTAGGAGAGGAGAAGCAGGGCTTGGATGGGTTGGGGCTCTAACGTGGCGCCACAACATCGTCATCAACAGACCGGGCTCGAGTCCGACTCAGCCAGCAGCCCTAATGACAACCGCATGTCATCAGTGTTGTCGTCATTGATGTTGTTGTTGTAGTTGCTACTGCTGCTGCTGTCAACGCCCACATTTGACACGCCCAGACGGCCCAACGCATGCATTATAAACATGCATATTCCTAAAGCGATAGACACCAGCTGCACAGTGGGACAGCGAGCACAGTTCAAGAAAAGTTTAGATGAGGAAGGACTTAAAACAAACTAAATAATAAACAGTAAATTAGATTATTCAAATAGTTAAAGACCACGAGACTACAGACTTTAAGTGATCAATTTTGAAGTTATTTCTTAGCTAAAACGAAAAAGAACATCTTTAGTTTTATATAAAAAAATATAATAAAACAAATTATTTAATAAAATGAATGAATTTTATAAATGTATCTAGTTTCAATAAAAGTATAGATATTTAACCAGTGTGCCATAGTGGGCTTTGAAAAATTGCAGCTGTAGCCGTCAGATGTTGGTTGTTGCTGTTGTTGTTAGTTGCCCATGTATCATTGGCATGCAAATTTTGTGCAGTATTTTTTTTCAGTTTTCTTGTGGCACAATAACAGGCAACACAGGACGACTCTCTCTCTTTCTCTCTCTCTCTCTCTCTATCTAAGCCCAGCTGTAAGCTGCTTTGTCTCTCTCTATTTTCACCTATGCTTTATACGGACGGCGTATCCAGCTGCGTTCATTTGCATTGTCGCATCTAATGATTGTCATCATTAAACAATGTTGCTCGTTAGTTTAGCAATGCGTCGAAAATTTAACGCATTTGGAAGGCGAACAAAAGGGGCTAGCATGTGTGTCTACTCTGTCAGTCATTGTTAGCCCAAATATCCGCCCAACGAGCTGGCAATAGAGTTCCATAATTTTCACATTTCCCAAATGCAGCCGCTGTAGGTGTATATATATATGTGTGTGTGTGTGTGTATTGTCATTAGATGCGATTTCATTTTTGGGTTGGGCTATTTTAATTTGTTGGCAATTGGCATGCAAAAGCAGCTGGCTATAAAAACAACAACAAAAACAACAGCAGCAACAACTGCAACGGCAATAGCCATGAAATTTGCAATTAAAATACATTTCGCAAATTTGTTGCAGTTTTTGCTGCAGCCTTAGAAATTGGCTGAATGCATCTGCGTACGTGCGTGTGTGTGCGTGTCTGTGTGGGCTCTTATTTTTACGTCTAATTTGCGCAATTTGTCAGCGCATTTAATGTGTGAAGCGAAACATGCGCAGACTTTAATAAATAGCAAATGTTAATTTTTTTTTAACTTATTTATTGCATACATTTGAGCGCAGCGATTAATAAAAGAACAAACAATTAAAATAATGTATTGCTGAATAACATAAAATTGCATTCATAAATAAAGTTGCATAGTTAAAATTAGAATTAATTTGAAGAGACTTGTTAAGCTAAATACCTAGCCAGCGATAAGGATTATGTGAATGAAAAACATGTCCTTCGGCTTATGTCAATCCAATTAGCTGGCAGCAAAAATGTCAAAAGAAAATATGAAATTCTTAGAACAAGCCGTTGACAACTAGAAAAATTCCATACTAATAAAAAAAGAGGTAAAGGACAAACCACAGAGTGAAGGGGAGAAGTGAAAGCTACAGGACGCCAGGGCAAACGTAAGGCCACTTAATTAGCGCAATGCAACGACAACGACGACAACAACAACAACAACATGGGGGATAAACACAACAATAACATGAAGCACATGCTTTTAATGCACATTAAGACCAGGGATTCAACGCGAAATCGCCGCAAAACAAGAAAAACAAGAAGAAAAGAAAAACTCGTGCAGCTATATATTTTGTGGGTAATGCGAGCGAAGCAGAAAGCAAATGTGGGTCAACAGTGTGGTTCATTGTAAGAAATGAGGCAGCAGCAGGAAGAGAGCTTGTGTGTGTTTGAGCATGGCTAGAGAGGGCGAGGAAAAGTCGCAATCACATGTGCAGTTTTTCTTCATTTCTTTTTTTGGCTCGTTTCGCATTTTGGTTTAAATGCCATTTGCATTTTTTTATAGCACAGCTAAATGGGCAGCTGCTTAGTGTGTGTGCATGTGTGGTTTTATGTGGCTGTGTATGTGTGCTGCAAATTTATTCCTTCCCTTTTACTTGATTTAATTGTGCATAAATATTTTGACATTGCTCGCTGCATGTAAATTAGGCGGCAAACAGAACAAAGCACAGCCTTAACTGTGTGTGTGTGTGTGTGCATGTGCGTGCCGCAAATGTTAATCTAGTTAAATGCAATGAGATTTGTACTTTTAGCTGAGCACATCTCTATTGGAAAATATTGAAAACGAATGAAGTGAGTTTTTATCCCGATGAAAAACAGTTGGAAAGGGAAAAAGTTGAAATAGAAAATGGTTTATTTAAGCTTCAATGGAGTATATCACAAATTTCTGTATTCATGTATAGAACGCCTTAGGTAGGTTTTAAAAATATAATACAATTTCTATTTCACAAACTGCACAATGGAAAATAAATAATTATAAAATAAATAAATAAAAGCAGAATATACAGAACATGAAATATTTAAAATGTGCAATTTTTATTTGCTTATGCGTGCTCATTATCAATGGATTTTTATAAATATCAGAAATACGAAAATCTGATCGGCTAGGCTCAATTTGTTGTACCATGCAATTAGCGGCAGCCGCAACAATCGGCGCTGTTATCGCTTTTTGACCTCAGAGGACTGCATTTGCATTTTAATAAAATAAAAGCACGGCAATTTTGAGGGTTTTTCTGTTTTTAAATTGCAATTAAATTACATTTTACATTAGCGCGCAATTTGCGAGCATTTTCATTGATATTTAATTAGCATAAATGAATTTGATTGCATTTGTCAAAGCTACAAACACATTGCATTGCCTTCCCCTGGTTGTTGGTTTTAATGAACTTTTGTTACACTATTCCAGCATATATTCATATAAATATATATTTATATATATATATAAATATAAATATATATTTGTGCTCTGCATCGAGTATATTATATCTGGGCGCTTGTGTCAGCTGCCAAATGGCAAAGTTCAAACAAATTTGAAATTTATTTTACAGTAATCCAAACACAAGCGCAATTCGTTTACATATCTGTATAGAAGCTCATCTCTGCCATAAATTGCATTTTGTAATCGAAAACAAAACAAAATGGCGACTGTTTTGGTTGTTGCAGCAGCAGCCACAACTAACTAATACACTCATTGCCCATTCATGTGTGTGTGTGCGTGGGCATTTCTGCTATGTTTTTGAAAATTATATTACATAAATTAAACAGTTCGCCAAGCACAACAAAAGTGCCAATTTATCACAGTAAAATAAGCAACAATACAGAAAATCATAAAAACAACTGCAATTATTTTTCGTCCTCTTTTTTAAAAATAACATCATAAATGACAGTAAAAATCATTTTAAAAATATATTTATTAGCATGTGCAAAGCTACTCAAACAGATGAACAATAATTGTTAATCTAATGTAAGGTATTTCAACTGCAAAAATATCTTAAGCTTAAATTTCTTTTAAGTCTCATTGCTCGAGGGATTAGGCTTATTCGATTAAAATTGAGAGATTCGCAACTCTCATGTCCGCCTGCGCTCGCCAATGCTTCTGTCTCTGCTGCTGCATGCAACATATTTTAGGCTGTGCAACGCTTGGCATATTGACAGGCGCATAATTAACACTATTATCAACACAGCAGGGAGCCAGAAAGGCAGAGAGATGGCTATGTCCTCTGGCTGCTGCTGCTGCCAGAACGTATTTTGTTGGCCATTAAAATTGAACGAACTGACTAAAGCTGAGCCTAGCTAACCAGAGACATAAGTTTTGATTACGCTGTGGCCTGTGCCACACAAACATACATATACAGTAGGGAGCAAAAGTGTTTCCATAGTTGACACTTTCAACTTTGTGAGTCGATAATTTCTAAACGAATGAAGCAAATCAAAAAAACTTTTTTTTCCAATAATATGTATTTAATTCTTAACAAATTGCCGTATATAACAAAAACAAAAGTTAATCAGTAAAATATTCAAACGAGGAAAACTGAAACAAAACGCATGTGTACAATTTTGCACCTTCCGATATTCTTACTTTGGTTTGATTTCTTAATTCTCTTATCGGCAATAGACATGCAGTTTTACCTTTATATGTTTTATTTATGCATTCTACACTTTTATGATCCAGAAATCCACGTGTTTCTTATTATTTGAAGTAGATTTGTTAATTTTAGCAATTAGTCTACAAAGTACCGCGAAAAAATGAAGAAGCGTTCGTCAGATGTTGAAAATAGTATTATTAGCCTAACTGAAAGTGGCTGTTCGACTCGTAGTACTTCAGATCAGCTTAATATTTTTCATTCAGCGGTGTCCGAAGTCCAGAAAAGACGCAATGGTACATCCAAAAACACTATTAAAGGCCGCAAACGACTCTTAAAGGACTCTGACGCCAGACTAATGGGAACTGATAAGTTCCTAACACCGAAGAAAGCATCTATGGACATAGGGAAAGACGTGAGTCGGCGGGTGGCTAGAAGAGCACTAGCTAAGGTTGGATATGTGGCAAGTATGAAACAAAATAAACCAGCTCTATCCGAGAAGAATGTCAAGGGTCGATTGAAATTCGCCCGGGAACACAAGAACTGGACTGTACATGATTGGAAACGTTTTATCTGGTCGGATGAATCCAAGTTCAACCGTTTTCAATCAAATGGCACGCAATACTATTGGCACAGGTCCGGGGAAAAGCTTCAAAAACACCATGTGAAGCAAACCGTTTAGCATGGAGGAGGCAATGTCAAAGTTTGGGGATGCTTTACTTGGTTACCATTGCATAAAATTGATGGTATAATGTTAAAAGAAGACCATCTCAATATTTTGAAAACCTGTCTACCCAATTTTTTGGACAAGTGTGCATACCCCGTAAAGGAAATCATTTTTCATCAAGATGGGGATCCGACGCACACTGCCAAAACTGTCCGCGAATGGTTACAAAACCAAGATTTTATGTTGATGGAGTGGCCAGCTAAAAGTCCCGAACTCAATCCGATTGAGAACCTGTGGTCAATCGTGAAGCGACGGCTCGGGCAATATCAATCAATGCCATCCAACCTAGACGATCTTTGGAAGCGTGTAGAACTGAAGTGGAACCGAGTTCCAAAGGAAACCATAGAAAAGTTGGTCGAGAGTATGCCAAACTGAATAAAAAATGTAATAGCTAATAAGGGCTTGTGGACAAAATATTGATTTATAATCATATTAAATTTTTTTCACTGAAGGTGCAAAATTGTACACATGCGTTTTGTTTCAGTTTTCTTTGTTTGAATATTTTACTAATTATTTTTTGTTTTTGTTATATACGGCAATTTGTTAAGAATTAAATACATATTATTGGAAAAAAAAGTTTTTTTGATTTGCTTCATTCGTTTAGAAATTATCGACTCACAAAGTTGAAAGTGTCAACTATGGAAACACTTTTGCTCCCTACTGTATATAAAGCTAAAGCGTTATCTCTGTGGTCTGTGCATATATTAGTGTTGATTACATATGGGCCCTCTAAGCCAGGGGTTGCATATGATTGTTGGGTATGCATGGGTGTGTGACTGGACTATTTAGCAATAAATCAAATAAAATGAATGAATCATAATAATTATATAAATTTAAATGGTAAAAAACGTAAACAAATAAATTTCCTACTTTCACAATGATAAATACGGTTCGATGGCTTCAAAAATAATAAACATTAACGCGAAAATGTAATTATTAAATATTAAACAAAAGTAAACATGGCAAATTATAAACTGAACTCAACTAACAAGCGACGTGTATTAATTGCAAAGAGTTGCAGCACACGCGGCGTATGCGCAATTTCGTGCATGGCTGAACAGTTGAAACACGAGCTGGTGTGTATATGGGTGCGTGTGTGTAAGAGTGTCTGAGTATGTGGCATGTGTAAATGTGACACTGAAAGGTGTTGAAAGGTGTCAAAATTTATATTAACTTTACCATACGCTTGCAACAAGCATCAGCAGCGCGTTAGATCTCTGTGTCTATTGCAACATAGGTTGGCTTGCTCTCAGCTCCAACTTTTGTTGCATAGAAGTTGTTAGCCAAAAATTGGTTGTCTTTGTGCCACAAATTTGTTGCATGTCTGCAGACATTGTGAGGCCGTTACTTGAATTCTCTCGTGAAATATACCAAAATAGATGTCAGCAGTTAGACCTATACCTCCATTAGATTATGTTGTTAATGAGCTCGAAAACAGACTTAACTCGAGCTAAATTGATATGTTGCTAATTGCAGACAGTTGGTTAGTTAGGTTTGGCTAATAATATACTTTTAGTTACTGTCCATATACTTCACTTAAATTAGAAGTAAATTATTCTGTTCCACTCAAATAGTAATTGAACATTTTCTTATGCTTTTCTCTTTCTAGGTGAGTTCATTCGTCGATATACAAAAAGCAAATAGCGTAGATTTGCATGTTGTGAGTACTGTTAAGGGGATTAATTTGCATAACTGTAAGCCTGGAATTTTGCAACGCTTTGCATATTGATACATTAAAAATGTAACAAGCTTTGCAGCTTCTGGGCTGGAAAACCGCATGGATATCCATGAAAATTCTATTGGAAAAAATGGATAAACCATTGGGAGCAGGCAGGCAGGCAGTATGAAGTTTTGGGCGCCATTGCATTGCATTGTTATGTCCAACAACGGACTATTCGAAAAACATGAAAATTCCATCATATGCCACCATCAGCCAGGCATTTAATAGATATTTTTATGCCTCCCATTTTTATTTCTTTTTTTTTGTTTTTGTTTAGTTATTGCAGTCGACATTTTATTCCTCGCATTTTGCAACATTTTCCAGGCTCTAACAGAAGCGGGCCATGAAAAATAGATTTCCTTTTCCATTTTTGTTTTTCACTCTTGTGAACGTGAAATGTGTGTTGTGTGTGGGCATTTTATAAATTAAATAGTAGTCGCAGTCGATTTAGACAGCCATTTGGTGGACGACCTTCCCCCGGCCAGGCACAGGTCCGGGCCCGGGTTCATGTTCATGCGAATCGTGCGTGTTAGCCAGACATAAAAATTGTGGCTACAACCCGGCTTAACCATTATAACTGCAACTGTAACTGCTGTGGCCGCCATTTCTCGTGTCGTTCTATTCCGACGCGGCAGGAAATCAAAGTTTATGACATTCACTTGCTATAATTTCCAGCAACATTTTGCGCCATCCGCCAGTTTACAATGCGCCGACAGAAATGGTATATATCACATATACTCGTATAGCAATATATGACTGCTTTATGGAATGGGATTTTTAAGTGGTAGTTCGCACTCCCCCGCACTCTATAATTGTGGTATTCCGAATGAATTTCGCAGGAATAATAAACAAATGATATGAAATTTAGGGCTAGAACTAGATTGAGCTGATAATATATATATATATATATATATATTTATCTGAATGGATAAGCACGAATCGAGGTTTCAGGAGAATGTAATAAGACCAAATAAGTATATATTATGCTGGCTTCACATAGCTATACTATTTTGGGACAGACAAAAAATTCATTAAAATTGTGGAAAGAAACTTGAAGTATATTAATTCTACGAAACATTTTAGTTTATCTTTCTCTTTTAAGTAAATACAAATTCTTTTAAAATGTCTGATTGAATTGTTAATATAAAAAAGACAAACAGTCTATAAATAGCCATAGCACTTGGCCTTTTTACCTTTTTCTTTGGAAAACAAACAACTTTAGAACTAGTGCGCCTCCATTCTTATTGCGTGCATACCACAAACGTCATCATGAGGAAACCTGAAGCCCTCAACCCCTTCGCCTAACGCCCCGCGCCTGCCTGTCAGCTGGCAATCATAAAAACTAACTAGAAAGCATTTCAATATTCATCGATTAGCTGTCACGATATCTGCGCAAACGTGTTCAATGCGCCACTAACTATCTCCCACACAAGGCTCAAGGCCCCAACGCCTTCCCCAGTCGGCTATAAATGTCAGAAACTTATCAAAGGCGACGCTACATAAATCAACACAGCGAACTTGCACTAAAACTCAACTAAACACTGAGCAATCTACTGTCAATCAGAGAGACAACCCGCCCTTCAGCCCGATCAAGAATCACCCCTAATCTCTGACGCCTTACTCCTGACCCTTGGCTGTTGCGGAAATATATTAAAAACAATTTAACCAGCTCAAAAAGTTGCCGGCGAGAAGTGAAAAGTGAACTAAATAGTGCCAAAAAGCAGGTGAAAATGTCAACGACAATTGCCGGCGCCAGGTGGCGCTGTAACATCAACAGCAACAGCCACCTAGGGGCTGGTAGCTAACAATGAGAACAACCAACACATTTGCATAAATTTCGAAAGGCAGCAGAGCTGGACTGGAGTAGCGATAGCGTTGGCGCTGTTGGTGTTGAGCAAAAAGTTGAGCGGCAAGCGCTGAAAGTGATTTACATCAACACCACAAAACAGTTGCCCCTTACTCTCCCTCACCCCCGCATCCAGCCCGTGCTTTCTACTCTATGCCCCGCTCAGCATTTGGCTGCCTCGTTTGTTGCTTAAGTTCTGTTTAACTTTTCATAAACTTGCAACACGCCCCAGCGCGCAACTTCACCCAACCACCCACACAACAGCAGTAGCAGCAGCAGCTGAACGTTCGCACTTTGCAGGCTTTTTTTGTGCCTTCAAGTGAGGGGGCGGCGTTGGCGGGCATTTTATTAACCACATTAGTTGATTTTTGTCACGCGAAACTTTTACTTTGCCCGCTAGAATTCTGATTTATGGCCAAATTTCAACACACTCACCTGCAGGTAACAATTGTTGTTATTGTTTTTGGTGTTTGTTGTTGCATATATTAACAATTTATTTATTTAGCAACTAAGCGACTTTTTATACAAAAATATATATAAATATATGTGTGCGTGAGTGTGTATTGACTTTTTCACATACATATTTTTATACATATATATATATTTTTTTACGCGCGACTATTTAGTCAGTGTCGCCACTTTCACGCCCCCTCCATACACCCCGGCCCTGTTTTACATTTAGTTATGGTAATTCCAAAAGGTTGGGCTATTGCACAGGAGCCGGAGTAGCAGTTAGGGAGTTGATGTCCGCAGCCAACTGTGCGTGTGCTTGATTTAATGGCCTGGGCTGCTTTTTATTTATTTATTTCTCTGGAATTTAGTCAACAATTTGTTTGATTTGATTGCTTTGGGTGTGGAGAGGAGGAGGAGGGCGGCGGCGCTCCGTAGGTAATTGGGAAGCAAACAGTGTTTTCAAAGCAAAAAGGACCAATCTGTGTAGCTACTTAAGAAAATTCGTATTTGCCTTCAAATTCAAGTAACACAAAGTTAAAAAAAAATCCAAACTTGCAGAAATGTTTATAAATTGAATTGAAAACTAAACAGATCCAGCTGGAATAGTGCTCTCAGTTAATATTACCGATATTACTTTTGATAGGTGTTTGAATTTGAATCTGTTTATCCCAGTCAAAGGGTGCCCTAAGAAATCTGTAATAATAGTAATAGAGAACATCAATTTCATTGCTTTCAATTAGTTTTCTTCACTCTTCACAGCTCGTTCTTTTACAATTACGTGGCTTTGGAATTTTGATTGCTTTACAATTGACTCCTCCTTATGCTGACAATTCTGACTGTTAATTGTTGCAGCTCCACCCGGAGATAATTGAGGGTTTATTTATTTGATTTTGCTACGTGCTACGCATATATCAATTTCAACTGCTGTCTTAATTAAGTTTTCAAATCAACAGAAATTATTTATGACAAATTCAGTCGCATATCAGCTGTGGCTCTTTGTTTGCCTGCTGCTTGTCGGCGTTCTTGGGTGGGCTGGACAGTTTGGGGAGCTTGAGGAGCACACTAATTGCTTGTAAATTAGTTACTCTAAGCAAATTAAATACTCGGACCGTGTCTGAGATGGGCTAAGACAGTCTGTCACCAAGTGAGTGACAGGCGCGCGCGGGGGCGATTGTTAGAGACACAATTTGCATATAAGGACGATGCCGAGGACGTCGACAGTTTTCAATTTAGCCAACCGTTCGCTGAGCTCTCGGCTTTAAGAAGGTCCTTGTGCCAAGGACATGGCAGCTGCCTACAACATTTTATGTGGACTTTTTTTATGTGCCCCTCCGGTGTGTGGCTGTATATCTGTGTGTGTGTGTTTAGTGCTAAACAAACAGCAGCAAATGCGCAAAGCAGCAAAAATCGATAACCTGATTTCTTCAGCGACAAACAAAAGGCCACAACAACAAAACAACAGCGACGACAACAACAAGCGATAGGCGCAGCCGACACATTTCCTTTAGTTGTCAACGTTTTGGCCGCGCGCCTTCTCTTGGCCAGTATGTGTGTGGCTGCGTACCCCCGCAAAACTAGGCAACAATTTTGTGCCAGCGTCGCCGCACATACATTTTTAATGCATGACTCTTTAGATTGCAAAGCGTGTGTGTATGTGTGTGTGCGTCTACTATATAATAAGTGGCGTGGAGAAGTGGCAACAGTGGGTGCAACTCGCGTGGGCCATTTGCCGGCATTTTGTCTGTCTCTTGTCATTTACTACGGTCCTTGGCAACATGCTAGGCATCATTAAATTGTAAAAGGAGAATCACAACAATTTTTAAATGAAATTAAGCCCGAATACATGAGCGCCTCATATGTGCGTCCAAAATCCGCCCGGCGGCCCGCCTGCCTCAAACAGTCACTTTAACTGTGTGGTTTATGTACGCGTAACCCACGCCATTTAGTAGCCCCGCCTAGTTGCATTGTTTAGTGCGGCGACATTTTAGATTGGCCGCCAAATAGGCGAATAGCCAACTAATTGCAGCAGCTGCTGCAACTGGTTAACCATTGCTGAGGCGCGCCATTTGGTTAACTAATTAAGTCAGCCAACAGTTTGACATGTATATTTCAAGTGAACTAGTTTCGTAATATATATATATAAATTTAATAACGTTATTCAACACGTTGGAGGGGTTTAAAGTCTAAAGATAGTTTGTCTTTTAGATTAAAACAAGTCAATGAAAATATTTGTCGATTGCTCAAAGGTGAATATCATGTTTTTGTGCCAATATTTTAGCACCTGCAAGTTCACCTACATATCATAAAAAAGGAGTATGTGAGAATTGCGTGTTTACCATTGCGCGGGTGGTCATAATTTGGTGGACTGCATTAAGTTTACGAGTCGACTGCAGTAAAATGCTGAAGGTGGTAAAAAAAAAAGCACGACTTTGTCAGAAAGTTGTAAAAAGTTTCGAGTGAGCACCAAATGGCGCCCGAGTTATGAAATATGTGCCAAAACCGGGACGTAAATAGAGAAATTGCAAGCTACAAATGCACGAGTTGTGCCTGGAAGTCACAGCGAGCTGTCCCTTTCGCACTGGCTCTACCTCGCTCTCCCCTCTCTCTCTCTCTCTCACTCTCTGTTTCCC
The DNA here is from genome assembly GCF_003285905.1 of Drosophila hydei. Lineage (NCBI taxonomy): Eukaryota > Metazoa > Arthropoda > Insecta > Diptera > Drosophilidae > Drosophila > Drosophila hydei. The sequence goes on from NW_022045657.1 coordinate 1,859,887, forward strand.
TCTCGCGTGAGTCATGGGCTTTAGTCCAAGTCAAAGTAACGAGCAAAATTAAAAAGCAATATACAAACAGCAATCACGCACAGCGCCATAAAGAAGGCCCCAACTCAAATTAGAGAAAGCTGACCCCTCCTGTCGGTGTGTGTACGTGTGTGTGTGGCGCCTGTGGGTGTGGCAGCGCCTAAAAGTAGGCATCAAAAGCACACGCGTGCGTTCATTAAGTAATTCGCTTTAATGCCCAACCAACAGCAGCGAGCGCCCATTGCTGCGAGTCGAGCAGCGTGTTGGGTGTTGAGTGGTTCGTGGTTCGCTGGTTCGTTGGTTCGATGGTTCACAGGTTCAGACAGAGTTTGGTTTTTGTATTCTGCTGGCCCCTGGCGCCACGCCTAATGAGCCACGCAATGCGGCAGCAAAAGTGCGCTAATGCTTGTTGTTTTGTGGCATTAATTTTGTTTACAAGTCGTTTCTGCAACCGCCACCCTGCGTGCTCCATCCTCCTGCACACTCCCACCCAGCACTTGTCCTACTGTCCACTGTTTGCTGTCGCCATGTGTCGTTCATTAACGGATTGCCTGAACGCTATTGGGAGTGGAGGAGGTGGGGCGGCTAGTTGGGCTGAGCCACATTCAATTTGCCTGCGCCTTGGCGTCGACAATAAATATTTGCACTGCACTCTCGCCTTTTTATTTGAATTGATAGACAGCAGACAAATAGAGATGGGAGCCGGGGATTGCTGAGTGGACACAGCTAAGCATACTTAATTGATTGCTTTTCAGCTGGCAGCGGAGAGTTTAGCTGACTGCGTAATTGATATTTAATTAAAGCGCAGCTCAAGTAGTTGCCGAGTCAGCGGCAAGTGGGGCCACTTCAAACTTGGCCAAGAGCTCCAAAGGATGGCTAACTGAATTGAGTGAATTGCCATTGCGCAGCTGGTCCAATGAAATAAAAGCTCAAATTGAATTAAAGAAGAAAAGAAAACAAAAGCTTTACGCAATACACCCACAATATACTGCACTTACGAGTTAAAACTTATTTAGTAATAGCTCTCTCAACTTTCTAAATCAGCTTCAAAAGTAGCCGAAGATAACTAAACAACTAATAAACTAGTTCCCTTTCCAATAAGTTCAGACTAACATCATTTTCTATAACATTGTTACAAGCTAGATCATGCTATCTCTCTTCAAAGAGAGAAACTGGTTTACAGTTACTTTAGAACTAGTTAAGAGTCACCTGCTGCTCAGAACTGATTCCAACTCGAAAATTGAGTTTTTTTCAAGTCTTGTAGCTAATTGCTGTGCATCAAGATGAAGCGTCCCGTTCAGCTCATCTGTAAACAAGAACTTTTTGCGAGCAGTTAAAAATTTAATGAACCATTCGAAGAGTCTGCGTTCTGTAATTGATTTTAACTGGCGAAGCGTTTCAGCAGTTACAGACGACGGAACTGTTGTACCGAGTACCAATTTTCTTATTACGTCTGTTTCCCTTATTTCATTTCATTTTATTCCATTCCATTTTATTTCATTAATGAAATTACGCAGTTTTTCACATTTTCACTCATTTTCTTTATTATTTGCCCGCTGCGTTTGTTGACTTATTTAATGAGTGTTGAGACAGAGGGACGTAAAAATTGAGAGTGTTAAGTAAATGTGACCTTAATTTCGCTCACTCTGTCTGTGTGTGTGCGAGTGAGTGGTATGTAAATACCCATTTGATATATGGACTATAGAAATTGGAAGCGGCAGGTAGAGTGAAGTAAGCCAAAGAGAGCGGCAGCCACATCATTTACATGAACAGGACATTTAAGTAAAATATGGCCGCCGCTGTGGGTAGCCGAGAATGCGATAAGCACGGGTTCAAAGGACGCTGCAAATTACCCGACAAAAAGATGCTGCTACCCATCTTTTCCTCATCCCCTGACCGTTCAGATTTCCTCACAAAAGAAAGAGCGGCGAGCCGAGGCGTGGCGGAGAGCGAGAGGGCGGAGAGCACATAAAAATGCTCTAAATGAAGCCATAAATGCGCAATCACGAAATTACAAAATAGCGGTTGGAGGTGGGCTATAGACGGAGGCGCTGCTTTTTTGGGGCGTGGCACAGCTGAATATGTTTATTTATGCAGTTGCTGCTGTTGTGCTACAAACATTGCGAGAGAAAAAGCAGTCAAATTTAATTGGCTTGCAAATTGCCCAGGAGGAGTAGCCACACTTAAGTCAGAGAAGGAGAGCAGCTTCTCTCGCTATATCTTTCTGCCTCTCTCTACTTTTTCTTACGCATTTCATAATAAATTGCTGCAAATTAAGGCTCTGTGTGGGTATGTGTGTGTGTGCCAGAAATTGTCTTCACGCCGATTCCGGAAAAGTTGGCGTTAAAAACCGCCGCCCATTAAAACTATTTGCCGTAACAAACAAGTTGCCAAGTGTCAGCGGGGGTTGCGGAAGGTGAGGGCGTTTTCGAATGCGGATGTGGATGCGAATGCCAAAAGTTGCGCCGAAAAAATGTTGGGGCGAGTCACGAAAAAACTTCTACGTTAAGATTTGTGTGCGCTGCCCAAAAAAAGTTCCGATTGTCCCGACATGATGCTCAGCAAATTCTCAGAGCAAACTATTTGTGCAACTATTAGAAAGTCAATTAGTTGGCCGCTCTCTCCCTCCTGCTTCCTTTCCTTGTCTCACTCTCATTGCTGTGTCTCCCCCTATCTTCGCCTCGCTCATGTGTGCTGTATTTTGCTAGAACTACAATTTAAATACCTTAACTGAAAAAAGCAGTGAGAAGGAGCAGCAGCAATTCAGGCAGCGTCTGGCGCAGCCAATTGCATTAACTTTGCACCAGAAATTCAATTAAATGCCACGCCCACATTTGCTGTGACAGACATCTGGCGAACGTGGGATAGCAACCAAAAATCACGCAATTTGGGAAGCACATTTTTTTGCTCGAAAGCAAATTTGGCTGCATGGTTGACGTGGCTGACCTGACGAATCAAAATGCTCCACAAAATGTTATTTTTTTGTTTTATCATTGCAGAAATTATTGAACTTTGATTGAATAAGTTTAGGCAATAGGATATGGTATCAATCGAATGATTACAGCCTCAGGCTGTGTATACGCAATCCAGACATATCCTTAATTATGAGTTTTAATGACAAGAATGATCAGTAAATCAATAAAAATGCTAACATAACCTCATCTGTTATTGGAATACGTAAGGAAAATTGTGTCAATTAGGCAAAAGGAAAGCAATAAAATGCGGCTGGGAGAACTTTTTGTGGCACACTTGAAACTTTGAAAGGGAAATGGAAAGGGAAATGGAAATGGAAACGGCTGTTGTTGTAGCTGTATCGCCAGTTGGAGCCGGAATCGGAGTTGGTTTCGCTGTAGTCGTCGTTGTCGTCGTCGTTGCCGACGACTCTGTGCCATAATTATAAATCAACTAGCTGTCGCCCACTCCACTCCACGTGCGCCTGGGGCAGCAACAACAACAAGCACAACAACTAATCCACTCAGGCAAATAGTAAAGGAAAAAAAAAACAACATTAAGAGACTCCAAAGTTTTGTTGCTGTTGTTATGCGACCCACTTGCAACAAGTAAAGCTGGGTGGGAAATGTTAAGGGTTGCAGTGGGCGGAGCAGTCAGAGCTCCCCTGTGTATGACATCAGCTATAATTTCCATTACGAGTCGAGCGACCTGCTGAAAATTGTACACCTGGGAGCTTATTAAGTCCCGCTCGCAACTGGGCAAATGTAATGTAATGCGCAAATGAAATGAAAAGAAATAAAAAATATCCAACTAGGGCCAGCCAGGGCGGCTAATAATTTTCAAGGGCATGCTAAAGCAGCTCCGCAAAAAAAAGAAAACAGAGAAAACTTGTTGATATTTGCCTAGGTGCAGTTGGCAACATTGAAGCAAGCTTCTAGCTGAATAAAATGAATTTAAGTGTTGAATAAGTTAAGTCAAGGGAGACAGAGCTTCACAAATGTAAAGATGGTAAATATAACTTAACAACTTTAACGAAGACAGCCTTCGCTAATCAAGCCCAAGCTAATGCTTTAACAGACAGCATGCCGAATTATATGGACGCCACTGTGCAGCTGCTAGCATATAGACCACATAATGCTTCGTAGCCCGATATATGTGATGCGATTCGTGATGTGTTTGTGCATTGTAAATTACGCACTGGACGGCCATTTGCATAAATCACGAGATTGAGGTAGAAGTAGAGAGAGTGGGTGATATATATATATATATGGGTAATATGTGAGTGACATTAGTTGGGGCGAGAGGTGTGTTGTGAGGGGAGGGGGAAGCCTCACATAATCAACCATAATGTAGCTGGTCACACTGTGTGGCTGACAGCAGTTGTTATGCGCAACAATAGCATGAAAACTGAGAGTGAGGCGTTGCCGGAGTGTTGCCAATTTACGTCACTTGGCAACACTGGAACCAAAGGCAATGCGCATGAAATTATATAATATTTTTACTTGACTTTCCCTTGGCCTTTTCTGATACTTTTTTCGTTTCGTTTTAATAATGGCGTCGAAGTGGGGAGAGAATGTTGTAGAGGGCGGCCGAGGGAGTGCGGAGCTAAGATTTCAGCGTTTATTTGGATTCTGATTATTATTTTATGCCATGGAAGAGAGTTTCGCGTCACGCGCCTCAAAGTATGCTGCATGATATTTGATTTTTATCGCTGCGTGCCCCAGTCTGTGTGTGTGTGTGCGCCCGAGTATGTGTGTGTATTATTATTTGAGCTTTGGTAATCTTTTGCCAAGTTTCGTTTTATTCTTGCTTTGGTATTCGTTTTTATTTTGCGTCTGCCGCTGCGCCATTCATCAATAATTCACATTGATTTCATTTTTCTGCTACTTTTGGCTGCTCATTTTGCTGTTGTTGTTGTTGCTACTTCTTACAGCAGCTGCTCTCCGCTGCGCCTTCTGTTGCTTAAAACAAATTGTTCTTTGTACTTTACTCGTCGTTGTACCTCAACTCGCACAATGCTCGCTTGTAAACAATTGACAGGACTCCCCAGTGCAAGCAAATGCTAAGAGTGCCACTTTGCGAGGTTATGGCCGAACATCTGAAGGTAGTCGTAATGCCAACCGTTGAAATTGATCTAATGAATTTTTAAAACAAATGATATTTGCTCGAGCTCTGTGAATGCCATAGTTCAAGCCGCTGCTCTACAGTTGCTGCAGCATAACTGTTTTTCGCAATACAGTCTGCGCAGTATAAAGCATTCAACAACACTTTACCAACACTGTTTTTTTTCCTCTTTGACTATCGATTCGAAGCACAGTAGGCAATTGGGCATGCCAACTTGTCAAGTGGCTTTTCATTTGTTGCAATCGCAGTGGCGCTGGCCCCATTTATATGGCTCCACTTAAAGCCACTGCAAACCACACTGAATATACGCACACACAGACACAGACAAGAGCTGCAGCTTTTTTCCACCTTTTACACACAACGATTTCTATGCCTCTTTAAGCAACGAGTGGGTATTCAGTTGCTGTTGTTGCTGGCAATGATATGACAACACTGAAAAAGAAAAGTGAAAAAGAGAAAAGCCGTCAGTCATGCGTTGCCAGGTTGCCATGTTGCCATGTTGCTATCCTCCGTTCTCTCGCCCACACCTGTCCTTTGCTGCAGGCTCGTTATGCAAAGGTATCCTGTAACCAGTGCGTGTGTATTTTGCAAGTGGATATCACATGCTGATTTGATTGGATTTGATTTAATTTTCCAATTGAAAACACTTGATCATGTTTCCACTGATAGAACAACACGAGCCCCAACAGCAGCAGCAGCAGCAGCAGCTGCCTTCGCACCGACCTGCTTATCAGAGTCAAAAACTGTTAGATGGCACAGGACATGTAATATGACACGACTGTGGCGCCTTATTACGCGACACAGATTGCAGGCAGGAAAAAAGAAAAACATTGACATTGGGGAGCTCTGGGCAAACGTTTTACATGACTCGCAGCACAACGTCAAAGAATATGAGTAGAAAATAGTCGACGATTCTGCAAATTGACGGAAAAAAGCTGCAGGGAAAATAACAGACATTGAAATATTGAAAGTTCTGCTGTTCAAAGAAAAGTGAAACCGTAGACTAACTGAGACTTGTAACTTAAGTTGTTCCGGCAGCCTGAAATAAAGTTCAATTTATTAATTCGAAAGTATCAAATTTTTATAAAATTAAAAGAGATATAGATAAAATTAAGAGATATAGAGCCTAGATACTAAATATGTCTAGTTAGCCAGTATGTAATTATTTCACTCTTCTTTACTGGAGGAGGAGGAGCTTTAGGCAAAACAAGTACAGTACTTACATAGCAACACGCAAAGACCTCTTTAACTCTAACGATTAGTTTAATAAATATATGTTTTTGTTTGTCTCTCTTGCAGCAACTGTTTCGCTCACAGAACCCGGGCTTAGCGGCTGCAGCCGCTGCGGCCACATCGGCAGCAAGTGCAGCGGCTGCAGCCGGCGCAGCACCACCTGGCGCACCCAATGGCACAATGCAGGCATCGCAGCAACAGCAGCAACAACAGATGCAAATGGCAGCCGCTTCTCAGCAGTTTTTGGCGCAACAGAATGCAGCATATGCCGCACAGCAAGCGGCCCCGTATGTCATCAATCCCGGACAGGAGGCGACGCCGTATCTGGGCATGATTGCCGCCGCTCAAATGCCGCCGTATTACAACGTCGCACCATGGGGCATGTATCCGGGCAATCTGATACCGCAGCAAAGCACACAGCCGCGCCGGCCGCTGACACCCTCGCAGCAGGGTGCTGAGAATCAGCCCTATCAGGTGAGCACAATTGAGGGCAGGGGAAAGGGACGATGCATCAATTCTGTATATAGAGCATATCGAGGGGGCATTCTGTAAAATTCTGTGTAAATTGTTTGTACACATTGAACGCATTTAACGTTTAAATTCAGCACATCTGATATGCATATAAATGCCACATATATATACATATCTATAAACTTGTATAGTTAACCTACAACTTGACCTAAAACGTTGTATTTTTTCTCTTCTTTTCTTTTTCTACATAAAAAAAAAACAAATGCTTCATAACCTCAAAATATACATCGAATACCAATATCAAATGCTAACCCTGTAAAAATAATTGTACAAAATATCGAAATCGATAACTCCTCAAGGTCATACCGGCCTTCTTCGATCAGAGTGGCTCGCTTGTGATGGGACCTCGCACCGGTACACCCATGCGTCTGGTTAGCCCCGCCCCCGTGTTGGCGGTGCCCCCGGGCGCAGCACGTGCTGGTCCGCCGCCGCCTCAGGGCCCACAACTGTATCCACCACAGCCACAGACGACCCAACAGAATCTCTACTCACAGCAAAACGGTTCCAGTGTCGGAGGTAAGTGAAGCAATCCATAGCAAAAGCTCAGTCGAATAAAAATCTCTTGTAAATTCATATAAATATATATATATATAAATCACATACTTCAAGTGTAATCATTTTATGTATATAGTAGTTTGTACAGATAGACATACATATATGTAAACATATTATATATATTATATATTAACATATTCTCACACTGGTGCGGCCATTATTCCTAACCCTAACACACATTTAGCCAACATCAGCAAACTCAAATTTATACTCAACAATAACAAGGCACTTTAGAAACATAAATGCATTGATGATATATGCATAGAAATTATAATGCTTAGCTCTAGACTGTTGCTTGACGTATTTGTATCTTGGGGCACGTTGCACTATCCCCTGACCGCCCCGAGTGTGACAGCATATTATTCATGTTATAGCAATGTAATGCAATTTCTAATTTCAAATTTCATTTCTATTATTTTGCGTGTTTGCGTGTACGCTACATGTGCTTTTGCAAGGCATGTTAGTTGGCTGGGCAACGAAGAATTAATTAATTAGTAATTAAAAGGGAGAAGGGAAAACAGTTATATTAACTTTGCAGATTTGTATTCATAATACAGTATGTGTCTCGGTTTCTGCAATTTGTAATATAGCACAAATATTATTCATAGCAATAATAATAATAATGTTAATTTTGGACACAACTTTAGTTAACCACAGCTACTTATTAGTAGTGTAGCGTCTGCCTTGCAGGGCATGACGAATGGATGATTGTGTTGTCCCACAGACCAACTCAGTGAAACTGCAATTGTTGTTGCTGTCAGTAAATTTTCTTTCGTTTTCATAAATACCTAATGCAGAAAGAAAGAAGGAAAGAAAAAACAATAACTGAAAATGAAAAACTGTTGAAAAACAGACTGAAAGCAATTGCATGCGAGCACGCAAAATGTTATTATTGGCCAAATGCTGCAACAACTGCAACAACCACTGGTGCTGCAACATTTTGTGTGTTATCCTTGCCATGCAATACTAATTCTGTCAGCCGTCGGCTGAAGCATGCAATAAAAGCTTGTGTGTATGTAGGTGCTCGACTTGGTTGTAAAGCGCAAAAGTAAATTTACGTTTATGCGTGCATATATCGTGTATAAGCTGATTGAGCTCTGAAGGCAACTCTTGTCGTCGATAAATATTTATAAACTTGCAGCAAGTAGATTCTGTATGTTTTGTAGAGAGACATTTTGTTGACTCTATTTGCATGCCTGGTCGTAGTCTCAGTTGGAAAGTCACTTATCAGAATCACACAGATTCAGGAGCTGGACGTGATTAAGACCTACAGCAAATAGAGGATAGCGGATAGCGCTTAACTATGAGATTAACAAAGTTTTTTACCTAAAAGCTGGCAGTCTCTCCTCTCAAGTTGCACTGCAGTGCAGACAGGCAACTTCCGTGGAAAGAATGGCTTTAATAATGTTTTACGTTTTGAAGGGTTTCGGCAACGCATAAACCCAGCACGCGCAGCACTCTAAAATGTGTGTGTGCGAGTGCTGAGTGTATTTTGTGTTTAGTTTTTGTGCTCAAAAATAACATTTTGCAATATGAGCCAAAGGAATTGGGTCTGGGTTGGGTGGCTGGGTGGCTGGGTGTGGCATGGTAACCAGAAGCTTGGAAACTTGGGTGGGCGAAATGTTGACGGTTGTTGCAAAAAGCTATATTTGTGTTTACGTTGTTGTTGCTGCTGCTACTGCTGCTGCTGCTGCTGCTGGCAATTGTTGTAAATTTATAGAATTTCAAATTATAATTAATAACGGCAGTCAGGCAATGAAAGTTTACACTTTCCTCGGAGTTTACTTGCATAGCGCTTTATACATTTGCCCCACCCACGCTGATGACTGTCTGGCGCCGCCTCGACTCTGCTCCGCTGTTGGCGTTTTCTATTATCCAAAAGCTGCTACTGAAAATGCTGTGAGGCAATGAAAACTTATAATTTTCTAGCTGTAAAGTAGAGTTGTTCGTTCAGCTTTGCCCTGCCGGAAAATGTTTGCCCGCCATTTGGGCGCCCACAAATTCAGTTGCAATATTTGCGTTCTACGAATTTGAGAGGCGCCTCATTTAAGCGCTTATTGAATTATTCACCCCGAAGCGAACGCCAGGGAAAAATCAATTTGACCACACGAAATCCCACTTAATGGAGTAAAAGTAAAAAAAGAAACTCCATTTGCGTTTCGCAGTTCTCAATACCAATTTCTCAATTCCCCTTTGCCGCAAACACATTTTCGACATTTTCCAACAGTTAACTCCCTTAACACGTTAATGGCTCAACTTTCGCATTATTTCGTTAATTAATTTCCCTTCATGCAGGATGTTTAATGAGCATTTTTCGTCATTTTTTTCACGATTGCCCATGTATTTTGCTGACGCATCTCCCTTGACATATGGCTACCAATTTCATATAATTTGCATGCGGCATACCCTGTAATATGTGAGCAGCGTAAAGTGATATTTGACTTGATAACGAATGCATCACATGAAAAACCTGTTAATATTCTCTGTGTGTTGCCTCTAGCATTCTCACACTGTTAACCCTCTCTTAATGCTAGCCTGGAAGCCATAATAACTGTATAATTCAGTTCTAAATCGCATTCACTTTAACTAATGCCAACGTCTAATCAATTGTGTTTCGAGCGTGTCGCTTACATAACAACGTTACGCATACGCCATGTTGTACACGTCATTGGGAATTTCATTAAGCGCAAAGTGCAGCAGTTGCCTAGTCCACCCGTCCCCTTTGCTCTCGGTCTGCCTTTGTGTATGTGAGGCTCTCCTTGTCACCCACCTCTGCATACACAGTAGCTGGTTCTCCTTTGCGGCAAGTGTCAAACAAGTTGCTGCTGCTGCATATGGCACAAAATCATTCACAAGCTGCCATTGCTTCAGCCACCTTCTTTCCATAAACCCCCGCGCTCCATACAGTGGCAGCAGCTGCTCCTGCTGCAGCTCGTCTGTGGCCCAGCAGCAATTGACATTTTACAAAATAAACGAATTCATTTGCACAAAAGCCAGCAGTAGACGGTGGCAGCGAACAACAAGGATAACAATAACAGCAATAACAGCTGCAGCAACAATGTGCCAAACAGAGATGGAGACGGCATGTAGGAGAGGGACAACGATAGCTAGAGTACATGTAAAATGGGCTTGGCATTGGCTTTGTCTTTTGTGCTGTTGTTGTTGCTGCTGCTGCTGGCTTTCACTTTCCCCCAAATGCAATCACATGTTGCCAACATGTGAAAGGTGTACATAATAATTTGTGGGCATGGCCAGGAAGCAAGGCAAAGGCAGAGCTAAATCGAAAGGATGCCTAAGGAAGCCGTCGGTCTGATCTGCTCTGGGGTACAAGGACTCATGCTCCTCCTACACCATGTTGCAAAGCACAGCCAAATGGTTTGGCGGTTGCAAAGTCAAGTTTGTGTGCGTTACAGAAACCCACACGCAGACACACACACATGCTTGCATAAACTCCCTTCTCTTACACTGTGTGTGTGAGCGCGCATTAACGTTTGTAATTGCAGCTTGTCTGCGCACAGACCCAAAGGGTGGTTGGGTCATGCAAGTTGGGTGGGGGAGAGAGAGGGATGTGCAGCCACTTAAAACAATATAATCTCCATTAAAAAGCTTTTTGACATTGCACGCAGGCTCGAAGGAGTCCGTGCTCGGGGGAGACTTGTGGGTGGATGAGGCTGTGTAGCGGGCTGTCATAGTGACTGTGGCTGTGCCTGAGCCTCTGCCTGTGCCTGTGCCTGTGTCTCGTGACTTGGCTGTGGGGCTCACAATTGTTGTCTTGGCGCATCGATTGCAACACTACAGTAATGAGTGGGAGGGTGGTAAGCGAGCCTGCCATTTTGCACGGGAAGGCAATGCGGCGGGGAGGCCAAACATTTGAGAAGCGCCTCACTTGCCTTAGTGCTAATTGCAATTGAGCTATGTGTATGAGCCTGTGTGTGTGTATGTGTGTGTGTATGCGCTAGTGGTTGAGCACAATACTCGAGACACATGCTGAGATACAATTCGCAATCAGCAGACTTCGGTTTGAATTGAATTGGACTATTGAATGCGAGCCCCAGACCATGTCAAGGAGACCGTAATGACAAATGCACTTAATTGATTTTTGACTGATTGTCAGGCGCCAAAGAGTGGCCCCAATAAGGGGAAAGGGACTGGTATTTAGAAGTGGGCAAGTGCCGCACGTGTGGCATACTTAACCTAGTTGCGCTTGGCTATGGATATGAAATGCAATTGCAAACGAAAAGCAGACTAGACAGGTGAGATTATAAATACTATTATGCTAACTAAATTATATAGAAAATGGATCCTCGGTAATGTGTGAGCTCTACATACAGTAGAGGCTGTCACATAGCAAAAGAAATGAACGTTCTAAATGAATCTCAGATGTAATAAGAAATCAGTTAAATACTATGTATGCCTCCCTTTCACATATATTTATATATATTTTCATTCAAGAGGAACTGCATACATTCTCGCTTATATATAAAAGGTACACTCTTCTATCCATTAGCCAGTGCAGGAGCGATGCATCTTAAAGATACAAAGACGTCTCTCGAGTAGCACTTAAATTGCTGTCTTGAGTTGCAGCTTCATGTGGGGCAGTTCAGTTTGAGAGCTTACTTTTTGTGCCGGCTTTTCCAACACTAATTACATTTTTGTGTAGAGCACTTTCAACACTGTTCATTTGATAGCCCACTTAACGGCTTTTACAAACTTGCCCAGCTCTTTAGTCGTACTTACTTGCAATAGTTTCCGGGCATTTAAATAACTCGAAACATTTTATTTAATGCGTTTTCTTTTTTACTGCCTACCTTCGTGTGGATGAGTGTGTGTATGTGCGTGTGTGCGTTTGTGGATGTGCATAATGCGCACGTGTGTGCATTTATAATTCATAAAATGATTACATTAGGCAAGAGCAGGCGATGGGGAGCGGTAGGCGCTTGTCTATGAGGTGGCATCTGCTTCTGCTCATATGTGAAACGTGTGCATAAACCACAAAATGTCGCCTGCAATAAACGGGGGCGTCTTTTTAACGCCCCACACTTACGCAGACGCACGTAAGCGTGTGTGAGTGTGAGTGTGTGTTCATATGTGGCAAGCTGCAGTTTCATTTGGCAAAGTGTCCTTGCTAAGTCAACACACACGCTCACCAGCGAGAGAGACAGAAAGCAGACACAGGCAGAGGACACGGAGCGTGTGTGGCAGCGAGTCCTGTCAGACATTGCCTGCAGCACTAGTGAAATGGACAGGGGGTGGTGGTACAAGTGGGACGACTGTAAAAGATAGGTAGTTCCCGCTCTTAATTATTGGGACTGCTTTCGACTACCGATACGTGGATAGCTTCCCCTTTCTCGCTGTCGCCCTCTGCCGCACACAAATTGCATGAATAATTCCCTTTTAAATTGTTGCAACTACCACGCGGCACATTAAACGCTCAGCAGAGGAAACGGCTGTGGGGGATGCTGGAGCAGCAAATAAAATAAACAAACTGGCAAACATCCAAACCAGAAGAGTCGTGCTTTGCCCCAGTACCAAAGCTGCCTAGTGCACAGTCTGCCGCAGGCCCGTCCACCCACTCGACACTTTCATTGACGCAAATTGTTTGTACTACATAATCCATTCCACCCCGCCGTTTGGCCTGCCCCCACGCTCCCCATCAGCCCTGGTCGTGTTCATTGCCTGCATTTGAAATGGAATTTAGCAGTCGCGACTCTGAAGTGCGCCAAATTAGTTGCAATTTAAATGCAAAAATTAAAAGTTTTTCCCAGACGCGTCGACGAGCTCACAAAAATGTTTGTCATTTATTAAGCATTGTGTTTTGCAACACTGGCTGTTGGCAATCCTACAAAAATTTACATTTCCCGCTTGCTGCAATTAAGTGTCCTATTGAAATGTAGAACAAGACAGCAGATCTATAGCGGCAGAGACCAGCTGACAGTCACATTGGAATTACAATTTAATTTCTAATGACGTTGTACAACACTAGTTTCACACACTTGTTAACTTTGTTAGATCGAGACTAATTAGAATTTCACAGCGCATTAATAAATTTTCTAATTTAAATTGACGGCTTACAACACTGTTTCCAATACTGAGCTAGTTTGGCAACACTTAAGAACAAATATAAACTAATTTGAGTATGATTCTGGCTTCAAATGCTCTTTATAAGCGTTTACAATGAAAGTTCTTAAACTTTGGCAATTCTCACGCCATTTTAGATAAAATCTCTGCAATTCTTTACCACTTGCGCCGAGATTGTGAAACTTTAGAACTAAATATTCAACACATGAGCCACGCCCCTCATTAGGAGAAGGCGCGCTCACTTGGTATTTATGGCACAGTCGAGGACGAAATTTATAAAGAAATTTATGCAATTAATTTGCGCAGTAGCTGGGTCCGCCCTCACCCGCTCACCCGGTCACCCGCCTGACTATGTTGCGTGTTGCAGGGCTTGCCGCAGGCATTCTTCTTTTGGGTGTGGTGTGGGCACATGCAACAGCCAGCAGCAGGCAATGAATTCATTAGGGCGTAAAGTCGCCTGCGTCGAGGCTCAAAATGTAAGTTGTCGGTTGTAAATGGCATTGCATTCTCGCAGGCGCAAAACTTTCACTATTTTATTTTTTTTAGCTGCTTAAAACATGTCCTGTCATGCAGTAAATTCTACCCCGCCTGCTCGGCTCGACTCGGCTCCTCTGTGCAAATCAATGCCAGTGACATATTACAGCATCCATCAAGTTGGCAGCAGCCCACCTATGTCTCTCTCCCTCACTCTCTCTCGCTGTTGTTTTTATTTGTGCTTACTGTGTTGCCCCAACTGGGTGTCTCCACTCTGCCTTCCTCTATATGCATTCTTTTAGCTCTCTCCAGAGTTTTGCTGTGTGACTCTTAGAGCGCATATGTGCTTCCTTAATGGGTGACATTACGAGTACTACTCTCACTGCCTGTCAGTTAAATATGTAAGTGGGGGCGACCCGTTCTGACTGCCTTCCCCCCCCCCCCCCCTCTCTCTCTCTCTCTCTCTCTATATATGTCCTCTGCCAACTGAGCCGCATCAAACTGAAACTAACGGCGCGCCACAGCTGCGCCTTAAAAGTAGGCAATTAAGTTTACGAGTATCCTACACTAGGCCTTCAGCTCAGCGCTGTAACTCGATTAATTACAAAATAGTGCATAGCCTCCGACCGTTTCCCTTCTCTCTCTCTCTCTCTCTGTGACTTTCTTATGCCATACTTAACTTTGCTCGACTAGTAAATTGTGACTTGAAATGGACATTGCAAGTAGTTAAGCTGCTCAGCTATCTGGCATGAATTTAAGCGCCTTTTTAATGGTTAGTCAGTTTGGGAATAATATAGTTTAAGTGTAGTAGTAGATTTTTCTCAGCGTTTTAAAACATTGAAATATGTGCAATTTTATTTTGTATAAATCATATGCTATTCTACTTATATATATCATTACTGAAAAATGGTCGATAATATAAGATATTTTATAGTTAAGCTCATCTCTCTCTTACACATAAGACGCTTTCTCTAATAGTCACTCTTCTTGTATTTGACTCTTCCACGTAATACTGAAATCTAATTTTCTCTTTCGCATAGGCCTTGCATTAAACACAAACTCGTTGACCGGTCGTCGCGACTCGTTTGATCGCACAACATCTGCCTTCAGCCCCTCGGCCATGGACTACACCACGAGCAGCGTCGCAGCAGCGAATGCAGTCAACAGCAGCGTGGCCCAAGCCGCAGCAGCTGCTGCGGCTGCAGCACGAGCCAAGTGGCCCGGCGCCATGTCGAATGCCAGCGCTTACGGAGCGCTGGGCGCTGCAGGAGTTAACGCCTCGGCCAGTCCGTTGGGCGCACCGCTGACACCGCCGCCGACGGGTCAGTCCTGTCTGATGGGCGGTAATCGGGCGCCGGGCGCTGAGTCGCGCCAACGTCAGCAGCTGGCAGCAGTCGGTCTGCCGGCCACATCGGCAGCGGCCCAGGCGGCAGTTGCGGCCGCAGCCAACAATATGTTCGGCTCGAACAGTTCGCTCTTCTCGAATCATTTGGCTCTGCCGGGCACGACGCCTGCCGCCGTGGCCGCTGCCGTCGCCAATTCAAGGCAAGTAGCCGCCGCTGCTGTGGTGGCAGCTGCTGCTGCCGGTGCTACCGGTGCACCCCAGCCGGGCAGGTCGCGACTGCTGGAGGATTTTAGGAATCAACGTTATCCGAACTTGCAGTTGCGCGATCTTAACAATCACATTGTGGAGTTCTCGCAAGATCAGCATGGCTCACGCTTTATCCAGCAGAAACTGGAACGGGCCACAGCCGCAGAGAAGCAAATGGTCTTCAATGAAATACTGGGTGCCGCCTACAGCCTCATGACAGACGTGTTTGGTAATTATGTCATACAGAAGTTCTTCGAGTTCGGTACTCCGGAGCAGAAGAACACGCTGGGCATGCAGGTCAAGGGTCATGTGCTGCAGCTGGCGCTCCAGATGTACGGCTGTCGCGTGATCCAGAAGGCGCTGGAGAGCATTTCTCCTGAGCAACAGCAAGAGATCGTTCACGAACTCGACGGCCATGTCCTCAAGTGTGTAAAGGACCAAAATGGCAATCATGTCGTGCAGAAATGCATCGAGTGCGTCGATCCTGCTGCCTTGCAGTTTGTCATAAATGCGTTCAAGGGCCAGGTCTACTCGCTGAGCACACATCCCTATGGCTGCCGGGTCATACAACGCATTCTCGAGCACTGCACTGCCGAGCAGACCACGCCCATTTTGGATGAATTGCACGAGCACACAGAGAACTTGATCCAAGACCAATATGGCAACTATGTCATTCAACATGTTCTAGGTAAGTTGAGCTTAGCAATTGAGCCAGCCTTTCGTATGCGAAAGTCGACATAATAAATGGAATAGAGTCTTAGAACTTGATCACAGATCGGTGAAGTGGTAAATAAAAAATCTATTTTGTTATGAAAGTTTTTGGACTGTGAACACGCATTAGTCTGTGGCTGGCGTTTGAGCGTTACGTTCTTCGTGTTGATATATATTTCCGTAATTATTTCAGAGCATGGCAAGCAGGAGGACAAATCGATACTGATTAACAGTGTGCGTGGTAAGGTACTGGTGCTCTCGCAACACAAGTTTGCCTCGAACGTGGTTGAGAAGTGTGTGACGCATGCCACACGCGGCGAGCGCACAGGCCTCATCGATGAGGTGTGCACATTCAATGACAAGTAAGTGCCCGAATATAAACGTGCTTATGTATATAATCCATAAATATATTATGTTGCTCATTAATGGCCCACTTTTGTGATATTGTTATGCAGCGCCTTGCACGTCATGATGAAGGATCAGTATGCCAACTATGTGGTGCAGAAAATGATTGACGTGTCGGAGCCGACGCAGCTGAAGAAGCTAATGACCAAGATACGACCCCACATGACCGCCTTGCGCAAATACACCTATGGCAAGCACATCAATGCCAAGCTAGAGAAGTACTACATGAAGATTACCAACCCCATAACCGCTGCTACGGCCAGCGTCGGTGTTGCCAGCAGTGCCAGCACATCAGCAACCACAACAGTTGCAGCCGTCAGCAGCAGCACTAGCAACAGCAACAGCAACAGCAACAGCAGCAACAGCAGTGTTACAGGTACCGGAGCCACACCCCCCTCCACATCAATGGTGGCCGGCAGCACAGTGACCACAACTACCACCAACAGCATTGGATCGCCGAGCATCTGTGCCGTGCAGGAGAATGGCAGCATCTCGATGGCCGAGCCCACATCGCCAGCCACCTCAGAGTCATCCGGCACTGTTGGAGTCAACTCGGGTCTTGGTCCCATTGGACCACCAACCACAGCCAATGGCGTGTTGTAAAGTGACGAATTTTAGTTTTTAGTCTCTGGATGAAGAAGAAGATGAAAAGCAGCAGGAGTACGAGAAAGATAGCATACAAAGCAAAGCGAATGCATACTATAAATATTATAAAAAAAATATACATATATATATATATATACATAAAATAATTATAATACAGAGAAATGTAATGTAATTTATTTATAAACACAACGCAGAAGAACAAAACTGCAGAAAGATAAAACAACACAAAGATTCTCAGCCTGAGAGCGGGCTTTAAAGAGATCAACTCCCAAGAAAGGAGCAATCGATAATTTGTATATTCAATTGTAACAAAAAACAAACTAAATATGATCGCTAAACGCTTTTGTAAAGTGCGTAATACTAACACATACACTGAAATAAAACGCGTCGTGTTGCACATTTGTTAGCAAACAATTTGTGCGTTCAATTTTTTTTTCATCGGTTGCATCACAGAAAATATACGAAAAAGAAAAAGAAAATGCTGTCGAAACAAGAATTCGAGCTCGAAACAGAAAACAGAAAAATATGTCTGCGTACATTTTCGTTGTAACAACTTTGTATAAAAAAAGAGGAAAAACTCAAGAAAAACTAAAAAAAAATAACAATTTGTAAATGTTTAAGCAAAGGAATCGACTGTAAATTTGAATTATTTAAACAAAAGCGCGTGACATTAAGTTGCGAAACAGAGCAGATCAAAGAAATGAAGAGAAGAACGAATTAAAGAAAGCAAACAGAAGAAAAACACGATTATTAGCATAGAATTTAACTGCAACCATTTCAAATAATTATATGAATATATATAAATATATAAATATTATAAAACACAATACAATATAACGATCTTAAATGTAGAATGTAGGCTAAAGAGCAAGCAAATTCAATATGTGTAAAGAACTTCATTATATAAAAAGGAAGCCAGCAGCACACACACACACACATTCACACTCACACCCACTCAAACACACATACACACACAACAATCGAGAACTCTTTAGCGTTGCGTTTTGCAACCATTTCACGTCGCTTTTGCGCTATGTAAAATTTTGTACAAAAAAAAAAAACAAAACAAAACAAAACAAACAACAACAAAAACCATGTAAAACAATGTAATAATTATTAAATTTATAGATTTATTTTTTTGTCAATTTGTTGTTCCCATGTAAAGTTCAAAACTGTTTTGTAAAATTCTCATTAATTTAATTCGATCACTTGTTTGTAAATTGCTTATAAACAAAAACAAAATAATGTTAAAAAAGCCCCCTACACACATATATACACACAAGACTCATACATATACATAGATACATATACTTATGCATATATACATACAAAGTAAACACAGCATTAAAGCGTGTGATCCCCACTATATACCAGCTATACATACAGATATACACATACTATACATACTATACATATATATATATTTACATTCATATTTGTATTTTGTAAATTGTTTTGTTTTTAAGCGCCCCATACACACACACAATCACACAAGCTCACGCATACACACTCTCACATCAATTTGTATTTATATATATATATATAGAAACGCGCTTATTTGGGCCGTCGAAACGAACTCTTTTTGTTTAACCACTAAGATTTAACTGATTACTGATTTATGACTTCAATTTTAAGTTTTTTAGTTATGATTTTTCAAAGATATGCATATATATATATATATTCTTTTTAACAAGCAACTCACTCACAAACACGAATGTAAAACCAATTAATTAAAAGCATAAATACAATTATCTATTTCAAGACCACTTGTAAGTCATTTGTTAGTTAGCCCACCTTTTATAATGCATAAAAATAACATGAAACATTTTCCTTTTGTAAAAACTCGTCACGGGCCACGCTGTGCTGCTGCTGTATACCAAGCAGTTCTCATGCAAGCAGTGGAATCGTGCTGCACTGCTTGTGTGCTGCTTTGCTTACAGTTAAGCAGCCACTGGACACAACAGCTATGTTGACGCTCGCTTTTAAATTAATTGTATTTTAATTTTTTTTTAATATAAACAATTGCTGCGCGGCTTGAAAGACACACACACAGACACACCACATGTAAATTGAGAGATTGTACTAAATGTACACACACACACACAAATTGTAAAAAGTCAGAAGTTTTGTACATTTTGATAAACACATTTAGCATATTTCTCGACGCCTTAAACAAAACTAAAACTAAACGAAGCATAAAAATCGAATTTAAATTCCTAATTTATACATACCGTTTTGATTTTAATATGTACATTATTCGCGGGTTTTCTATTTAGGCAAACTAAAACTTGAATGTGTTTATTTTTAAACACACGTAATGTATATAAACAAATATTTAGCATTGAGCATATGTAATTTGTGTGTAAATTTCAGACCAAGCCCAACTCACACGCATCTAACAGCCCCTGGCGTATTTCAAGCTTTGTCGTAACAATAATTTTGGTATTAACTTTGTGTATTTTTTGAGTATAAATATTTTATTAATTTGTTAGTTGTTAACTTATTAACTGCCTGTCTACAGAGCGCAATGCACTGATTAATTTTAATTTACATAAATCATACAAAGAAAGAAATAAATATACACTGTATTTAGATTCTCAAGTTCAGCATAGAACACACACAACACATATACACACATGCTGCAAAGCTGTCGTAGTTAGCCTAAGACAAGCTCTTATACTTACGAACACACTCTACATATATATAAATATATATGTATTACACTCGATTATGTCTAGCAGCAAAGATTTTAACTACTTATATATGATATATGACACATTTGTACATGTATTTGTATATGTAAAGTGGAAAACAAGATGAACCAGCAGCACAGTGAAATTTAAGACGCAACTAGCGCTATATATACAATGATATAAATATATATACATTTATATATATATTGGCTTGTTTTAACAGTAACAACATTTGCACTCATGTGGAACACTCGATTAAACCGACAAACAAAAAACAACATTTAAAAATTAAAAATTAAATTAAACAATGTAAACAATTGTAACTTAACTTATATAAAAATAAATGCATATAAAGAAATACGTGTACAACATAAGCAAATCGTAGTTGACAAAATACATAGAAATGGACTTTCATGAAGTTGGTTCTTGTAGAAACATTTTGTTGACTCGAACGAAATGAAAAACCAATTTCGAAGCTGCCAAAGCAGGCAAAAAATAAAGATTTTTTCAAATTGTACATTTTATTTTGCCAATTTACTTGTAAAAAAGAGTAGAAAAAGAGAGAAATCGAACAAAACAAATACATAAACTAAAACATTGGACGTTGAATTATTATATAAAAAGCGTATTTAAACTAAATATATTCACACAGACGAGCAGCAGAAATTTGTAAAATTTTTCGACAGCAAAAGATTGTAAACTAAGCTTAAGGCATACACTGAAAGAAAATGAGAACATTTGTAATTTGTTGTAAAAAGCATAGTACGATAGCAAGGATGTAAGCATGGATGGACAGGCGAACTATATAAAGTTGGCGTCAAGTAAAAACTATAAAATATATATAAATAAACTTTATACATACACGTACATACTTATAAAGCATAAATAATTATATTTTGTAGTTACACACTCGATCACACACGATCACACACACCCACACACCGATGAACCTTTAGTTTTGTAAACAGCGCGCAATCGGCACAAGTTACGTACGAGTCTATATATATATAAAGAAAACAAAAAGAGATAAAACAAGTATATAATTCGTAAATAGCATTCGAGCTTTCGAGCCTTTAATTTAATTATGCATACAAATTAAAAACAAAAACAAATAAAAAAAACACACAACTCTTATGTTTATTTTACAAATTATATTTAATGCTAATTTCATTGTGAGTAAAAATAAAAAAAGAAGAAAAAAAACACCGTTTATTATGAAACAGAAAAAAGAAGAGAAAATTGAAACGTTTTATTACCACAATTCAAATTATTCAGTTTATCATGGTTTATATTCCCATTCAAGTTCCAACCAATTGGCTTCAATTGAAGGCTGCGATGATAACAAATCTGAAATCAAAATTCATATTAATATGGCATACAACTAATGGATAGCATACTATATATAATATATATATACATGCATATATATATATGTATATATATATATATATATATATATATATATATATATATATATATAACTAACCTATAACCATTCCAAATCGAAATAAAATAAAATGAAAGCCGAATGACACCGCAAAGTTTGAGGCATTTTATACGGCGCATTTTTTATATAAGCAGGCTAGCTGTCTATGACATATATATATATATATATATATATACATATATATATATATACACACATATATAAAATGATATATACCCAAGAATGATCAACTTTTATATGAGCCAGTAAGTAAACGGACATATTTTTTTATAAGCCTTGGCAAGCTGCTCTTTTTCCAGGCCGAACATTTTAACAAAATTACCAATTACCAAAATTCACTAATATAATACATTTAAAATACAATTAAAAATGAAAATGAGAAGAAAAAGAAAACAAAATTTAAAACTAAACCCAACAGTAAATAAAGAACTAACAAATAATCCCAAATGAAAATAATTTCAAATAGTAGAATTTTCCATTGTAGAATTGAAATGTATGTAAAACTATATAGATTTTTACTTGAAAATTGTTCTGGATGAGCAAATCTCGATGTGTAATAGGCGGCATGTGCTAACTATGTTACAATAACATTACAACAATAACAACAACAGCAACCAACTTGTAGAAAAAGAACAACAATATTAACGATCCTTTACATTATACTGTATATACAGAATACTCGTATAAGGCATATATGTTTGCGATGTGGTCGTAAGTGAAAGGGACGATTGAAAATTTTGAAAATATATTTCAAATTTTAGAAAACAAAGCAAAAATAAAATGACAATGAAAATTAAAATGAAAATGAATCTATAGATTTTGATCTTGTATCGGGCTAAGATCTGATAGATCTGGGCTCAGCAATTTGAATTTTTCTTAAAGAAAATGAAAATTATAAAAAATATTAATCCATTTTAACAATGTTTTTCCTTAGCCTTTTGTTTTTCTTTTTTAATATTGTATAGCCTTTTATAGCTAGTGATTAGTCCTCACACTTACTCCAAATGCAGATTTGGAGCACTTTCGACCAATGCTAAAACTGTACAACTTAAGATTGGTTATTGTTTTAGTTTCCTTTTGAATGCCCCGTTAATGCCACAATGACACCCAACAAATCAACTCGAATTCAATTAAATGAAATGGAAAACATGAAACCTAATTAGCCACTCGTATGTACATAGGTGTACGAACATAACTAAAGATGAACAATTGTAAAACTAAATACTTCTACATATTTAATAAAAAGAAACTTTAAAAAAAACATGGCCAAACAGTTTACTTATTTTAGAGTTGAGAACGCTGCGGCGTAGCTGACTGCATCATACTCGTTGAGGGTGCTAGCATTGGCATGAAGACTTCCTGGTTAAAGATCATTACATACGCCATTAAATGGAGGAGCAGCACGAGCACAACCATGACTTGTAAGAGATTCCAATAATTTACAAGCGTTGTGCTGATATAAATATTATGCTGATATAAAGGGTTGTCAAAAAAAACAGTCTTGCCAACTCAAACTTGTAAAGCACTAAAAAAAATCCTATGTGGTCAATTAATAGGAATGACAAGATCATTAAATGGATTTAAGATTTTATTTTTATTATATTCCAATATTGAAGCTGCTTAATCCTCTCTAAACTCTGGTCAGCTGTGTTTACAACTATTTGTTTTTAGATTTGTAGCAAAATGCAGCAGAAGCACAGGTGAGCAGCTGCAGGTAAACAAAAAAATTGCATACTCGCAGGGGCAAATATCGTTGCTGTGGAAAAGCCTATTGCATATGCGCAAGGGAAGCCGCTGGCCGTTAAGTTTAAATAAAATTTTTGTTGGCCAAAGAGTTTGTCACTTCGTTCCCTCGAAAAAAACTCCGAATAGCTTAAGAGCTGTCAAAATGATTTACAGCCCTAACGAGCCGTTTGTCAAAGAAGACTTCGCTAATAAATCAGTAAATAAATTTTTCATGTATTAAAAAGTTTCTTCCGTAAAATATTTGGAATATTATAGTTGTCTGTCTTTACACCTCATAGAATGCAAGGATATTGTTTAATACTTTGTCCATAGCGATAGCGAGTATTTTACAATTAAATAAAAAGCAAACTAATAGCTAGAGTCCTTAGGCTAGGTAGTCTAGTTCACGTAAAACTGATCGACAGGAACGTTCTTAAGCAGCTGATTGGCCAACTTTCCGAATTCGGTGGCCAACTTCTTTTGGAGTTGCGCCTGCATGGCCTCCAGCACAATTTGCGAATTGTCGCGCAGGAAGAGATTGGTGGCCTCCACTAAGAAGATGAAATAATCTGATTAATTAAGAGGTCGTTTGAGTGTGCTTTAATACGTACACAAGACGCGATTGTTATTGAAGGCGCGCGAGATGCTCATGTTGACCTTATCCACATCCAAGACTAGGCTCAGCGAATCCACGTGCAGGAACTTGCCGCGCAGCGACGTCTTGCCGGTCAGTTCGGCATTGACGCCATCGAATGTGGCATGGAATTCGCCACCGCCAGAGGCAGGTATGATCAGCAGTACGCCGGAGCTGGTGTACTTAGCCTCGATCTTCAGGTTGGGCATGAAAATGCGCGCCTTGAACGGCTCACCGCCATTCTCGCCTAGCTTCAACGACTTAACCTGAAAGTTACTGGCGCCAAAGGCTTCCATGTTCTTCAGCGTAATCTTATAGCCTTGCGGTCCCTCGGTCAGCTGCAGCGCCAGCGAATCCATCTTGAAGGGCTCCACGGAAGGCAGCTGAACGAATGCAGACGGAGATAGAGATAGAAATGGAGATAGATATTAGTTAGGACAACTCAATTGTACATCAAGTTAGACAATTTCCGCAATTGAGTGGCAGCTGCCACATGCAATTGGCAACACGTTGCGCAATCGCCGTTTTTGCCACTTGCCATTTGCCAATTGTGTCTTATGCAACTGCAACCCGTTTGGCAATGCAAATATGCATGAAAAGGGTTACCCACCTCGATCTCTGGTATGCCGCTGGCCAGGTAGGGCCTCAGGTGCTCCAGTCCAGCGCTGATACAGTCGACGAGCTTGGGATCGTCGCGACGGCATTGTTTGATGTACGCGGCTATTAAGTAAACATGAAGAGCCACCAAAAATATTCATCACTTAGTTGTTTAAACAAAAACATCAATTTCGCTTTCAATTCCTGTAAGGTTCAACGACTCGCACCAAAGTCGGTCAACAAATATTCAAGTTCAGGCCTGGCCAAGAGCAAGCGCGATCTCTGGCAAGGTCGACCACAACAAGGTCGACAAATGCAACGCTTAAGAACCTGTCTGAGCTCATATAGTAGAGTATTATGGCATACAATTCTGCTGCATGGCCGTCTCAAATCGTCGCTATATAATGACATACATTCCTATATATTTTTTTATATAAATAAATTAATTTTCGATCATTAGCGCCGCTACTGCAGCTCAACGCAAAATTCAAGTTGAAGGCTGTTCAACGGAAACTTAAATAAATGTAGCTTTTAGCTGCGCTCATTAAACATGGATTTGGTTCATAGTTTGCATTTTGAATGCGTCTTTTATGGATCCGGAAGCCTCGCCTCAGTTGATTTCCATTCAGCTTGGTACCTGCCCGAGTTCGAGATCTGTTTTGATTCGACTCGTGCCAGTTTACATTTATAAATAGTTTTTATAAAGGAAAACGCTCCGCTTGACATTTGACACTTGACATTTGACATTTACAGGGATACAAACATGCATATTGAAGTGTAACTGTAAATGCAACTGTTAATTGCACAATCATGAGCTCATCCGCAGTCGGCGCAGTCAATAACTTGACTAATGAACTATTGTTGACTGCATTTTAGAGATGCTAAGTGAAGTCCCCAATAAACTTAAAAAAAAACTAGCTGTACTCAGCTTTGCCTTTTGTAATGAAATAAATTGTAAAATAAATAAGAGAAACATATAATTAGAGAAATATGTCTATATGTCTGTCAATTAAATCAAATTTCGGACAGCACATCTATCAATTGTCAGCTAACCTTTCACTGCTAATTAATTACAAATATACGGAAAAACTTAACACTTTTATCGATGAATATTTATATGAGGGAGTATAGAACATACGAATATGTTCAGGCAATTAGCTAGACTGTCGGAGACTTATTTCCAATTACAGCGAAATATACATTGAACACGTCCTTCACATGTCAGTAGCCAGAGCTGGAATATGTGTTACAACACCTTATGCACACACACACACACACGCACACACAGTTCTAATTAAGATCGAACTTACGCGTTTCGGCCTGTGAGAAAGCGATCAAGAGCGGAGCAACTGCTGCTACAATGCACAAATATCTCAGCATATTGATGTGCTTGCTAATGTTGTTATTAAAGCAAAGAAATAAACAATTAACGACACGCCACGAAACTCCAACTAAAGCAATAATTATGTATTTTATGGATCTCGGCTCTTGGTAGACGTCCAACAACGCGCAGCTGCGAACGACGACTGTGAGCGTTGGCAAAGTGGCGGCTTGATTTTAAAGCCCCCTTCGAAGAGGAGGCGACTGAATGCAAAGCTGGCAGTCGTCATCGCCTGACCGACTGACTGGCCGACTGAGCGACTGAGCGACTGACTGAATGACTAGGTGAGTTGCTGGCTGCTAACCGGTGTTTAGTAAATGTGTCTAAAGGTCTCTTTTCCTCCTCACTCTTCAGCTTAGATCTTGGCTGCCCAAAATATTGTTATTATACTCATTGTAAACGGTCTAAGTTGGGTATACTGACTAGCAGTTTGCGAAGAGAACGATAGGTACTTATAGATACTCGCTCACGACAAAAGACGTCTTTACACATTCATTAACATCAAAAGGTAAACAAACTGTTTTTAACAACTTAGCTACAGGGTATCTTGTGATCGGTGACCAAGGTTTGTTTACACTTGTCTTGTTTGCTTTAACGCCAAATGGCACAAAGAGCAATAAATATTTTCAATTTTCGCAATGGTCTGTAAATTTTTGCCTAACTCTTTTAGAATTAAATAATACATTTTTATTATTAATCTTTCAGAAGTGCTAAGATGCAAATCATTATGAAGCTAAGAACATTCCTCGCAGCAATCAACTGTTGGCACCTGTCGGTATACTACCTGGCGAATCAGTGCTCAGTCACGGCCCGACAACCATTGAGCAATTGACAAGCTGTGCACCAGAACAGCCTTCCTCAGAAGCAACTGACCTCTGCACAAGTAGCCACAATAACTAATTGATATCTATAATTTGTAACTCTCGACATCTTTCGTCCATTTCTGTGCCAAAGTCATACGTATGAGACTTTTAAAGATAAATAAGTATACAAAAACTGAGACTCAATAACATACTTAAGTAGCATTCATTCTCTGTACAGTATACAATTAATTGGCGCTCGTAATATGAAAAACAGTTTATTTCTGACGTCAAGACTCGTTCTGATCAATATTTAATTGTGAATAAGCTTATGGAGTTCAGAGTGCCATACAAGTGCGACAGCAGCTAGCATTTCAGGAGCTGCTCCAGCTCAGATTCCGTTCACTTGGACACTTTGGCAAATGGGACTCAAGTAGGGTTAGCTTTGCACTCGCTGATCTTTGACTGATCTTAAACTGTTTACAATGGCCCTGACAAGTACAGAGTGGAGAAGTGCCAATCCACACAAAGGCCTCCATTCGATTCTAGCACATAATAAATGTGAGCTCGTTTACGAGTGGCCGTGCCACACAATACGAATACCAATATGGATTATGACAATAGGGGCAAAAACGTAAAGAGGAGCCGGAGCCAATAGGTAAATAGTAGGTGGTACAGGAAAACGTTTGTCACACCATTGTCTAAAGTACTCGCATTGTTATTTAAATAATTAGACAGCTTTGTTCTAGCATCCAATGGGTTCGGCACATTAGTGGAATACATATTCATATGCATATAAACACTGCACGAATAATGTTTCCCAGAAATCACCAAGAGCATCTACTTAATTATAACAAGAATAAAGGCTAAACAGTCGTTACGTGAGCCTTAAGTGCATATGGCCACAGAGCTACGGACCATTATATAATTTTTGTAGAAGTTTTAATGCTAGTCATAAGTAAGAGGAAACGAGTTCCAGAAAACTGGATTTTAATGGGCTGCAACTAACTATATAAGAAGAAGAATATTAAGCGCTGATTAAATTATCAGCTGATAGTTTCACTATCGATAGAAACTAGTTTCTAAATGTTTTTTATTTGGGATACATAAATTCCCAGCTCAACAGACAACTCTAAATAATTAAATAAACATATGTTCGCAAAATAATATAAACAAGAAAGTCAAGGAAGTGCAAGTTTCTAGGCCATATGTATTCGCATTTCAAGTCAGCTTGGCTTAACTTAAAGATTACTCTTTATGTAATATAAACAACATTTCTCTATGCACACATAACAATGCACATGATTATTCAAGGACTGCCGCTGGCTACGGGAAAGCTTTCAACAATAATAATTTAAGCAAACCGCAATGAGCACAATGACCAATAAAAATAACCTTGACCGTAACCATTAAAACCTGAAAACTGGCATTTACGCTGCGACTAATATGTGTGCCGCGACTGTAGCGCCAGTGAATTTTTGGCTGCGCTGTAAAGTATGCAACACTTTTGCACGTTTATAGTGCAGCAACTGAAACAATTCCTATTTTTACTTTCATCATGCCTTATTTTCGTATAGAAATATATTTATTATTTAGTACTGTAAAATATTGAATGCACTCTTTAATATTAACACAACAATTGAATAATTAAAATGCACCACACGCCCTTGGGGCATTGTTTGTATAAAGTTCTTGAAGTTCTTTATGACTTGCAATTCTTTGGATGGGGGCGTGTCAAAGGAATTTGTCATAAATTAGTGTGATTGATTGCTATCCAAGGAAAGCATAATTATTTGTATTCAATGAAAGACCATATTGCTTGCTTTTATTGTTCGCATGCAAATGATTAGAGCGTGTGCAATGCAAACGGAATACGGTAAGTGGCAAATGGCAAATGTAAGCGCTTGACCTTTCAGAAAGGCACCCTATGGCCAGCTCACCTGCTTGGCCACAAAAGAGCACAAATTGCCAGCCATCATAAGGTAAAAAAAGATTTTCCTGCCATAGAAATTATATACAGACTATGCTGAATGTAAGGCACGCAGGATTAAGCACAGCTTATCCCTGGGCTAATGAAGCTCATGATTCACGGCTCATTACGCTGATTTAAAACGCCAGGGAAGGGAAGGGCAGGGCAGGGCAGGGCAGGCCAAGCCAAGTCAAAGACCGAACAGCTCATGGCATGAACTTAACCTTCAGTGGTGAGCTCAAGCCCAAGCCCTGCCTAGTTGCTGTTGCATGCAGTGGCCGGTGGGTGTGGCCCCATTTTGTGGCCTTTGTTCGTTGTTGCAATGCACTTTGCGTACGCCTTCGGCACTGCTTTCGACGCAATTCATTTCTTTTGGCCGACATGCTGACTGGCTGGCTTGCTGGCTGGTTGGGGTTTTTGGTTAAATGGCTTGGTCCAATGCAGCGTTGGCTCATTCCTCGCTCAAGTCGCGTGAAAGTTGGACGCCAGTCAGCGCAAAGAAAGCAAACCAGCAGCAACCTTTAGAAGAAAGCAATTCATTCACTTCGGTTTTAATTCTGTTTTTATCGTCAGCCAGCAAGAAAGAACAAACAAAACAACTCGAAACGCAGCGAACTGGTCCGTTTTGACCCACTTACGAGCTGAGCCCGCTAGAATTTCGAGGGCAGAGTGAAATTTATAAACACTGTATGTTCCATTTTGTGTGTGTGCGTGTGTGTTGTTTTGTG
The DNA here is from genome assembly GCF_003285905.1 of Drosophila hydei. NCBI lineage: Eukaryota > Metazoa > Arthropoda > Insecta > Diptera > Drosophilidae > Drosophila > Drosophila hydei. Next base: position 1,889,139 of record NW_022045657.1, read on the forward strand.
TGTACATCAAAAATTAAGTTCTTCCGAAACGCTTTCGCTCTTACTCATAGACGAAAACCAGTAGACAGAAATTAGCATATACAACATGAAAGAAACGTGCTAATAAATTATGAAACCCAGCTAAAAGTGAAACAACACTCATAACTATTCATTTTTACTTGTACTTTCATGCAGAGCGACCAAAAAGTCAACAGCAAAAACCACAATGTCTTACAAATTTGGAATAATATTGCTGCTCTCCACGATGGGCGCCATTCGTGCCCAGCAACAGCGTAAGTAGTGCCAAATATCCAATTGGAATAGCTAAGGAACTCGCCAGAAATCGTAAGCAATTGCGTGGTCTATGGCTCTATCACTTTCTAACCACGCTTTCCAGTCCTTAAAGAGGGGCCCAAATGACGGCAGCGATCACGTCGCATTTAGTTAGACTTTAATTACCGCCACAAAACGTGCCGGCCACATCGAAAGTTGGCATCAGACGTGGGGCTTACATTTCCAGGAATTACTTAACTCCAAGTTAAAAATCCCCCAAAAGCAAAGGGCATATGACAAACCTATTCAAATAGCCAAATATAATTTGGCACAGCTTAGACAAAGATTTTTTAAGAGCATTTGCTATAAACGCAGCTAATTTTAGAAAGCCATATAAATGTTATTCCAAGAATTATACTACGATGAGACGTGCCTTGCTGTATATATATTTATGTATTTATCAACCTTTATAATGTTTTGAAATAACTATAAAACTAACAGGATTGTAGTAGGAGATACTGTTGCTACGAGCTCTATTCGAAATATTACTTCAGAATTCTTACTAGAAAATCTCTTGTTCTCTTTGAATATTAAATAGGAAAACAGTTGTGATGTATTGGGAGATCGTTTATTAGAGCAAATCCAACTTTTTTGATCATTGAAGAAGATAGCAATATCATTGCAAACAGTTAAGCATTTGTGACGATATTAAGTTAGGTAAGAGTATTAGATAAGACTTTGGCAGTGAGCAGTCTAATTTAAATACTCAGTAACTCTGAAGCTGATGCTACATGTACTTGAGTTCATGCCCCCAAGTGGATAGGCTATATAGTTTTCCGCTCAACGTTAATGAAGCCCGCCAATAAAGCTGTCACATCAAGTCTGTCTCAGGCATGTGGCCAGGCAATAACAAGTTGATTGCTGAACATGATCACGCCTATGCCTGGGATTGATCTTATCCGCCGGTGTGCAGCGGCACTGAGCGAACTTGAACTAAGCGCAAGCATTGCGAGCCGCGCTGCAATTATTTTCGCTTCACTCGGATGCACAATGTTTGAGTTTCAGCTTGAAGATAAACAAAATAAAAATAAAGAAAACAAGAGGCAATCAGCAAAAGTTGATAACCTAACAAATGAGCGTGCAATAAACGTCGATGAACTGGGAAATGTTTCGCAGTTGCAGCTGGTCACACTGTCTAATCACTCAGTGTTCCCATCTCCTTCTCTCTCATGCTCTCCATCCGTGCACACTCTGTGAGAGTGTTATTTGTACTGCCAGCACTTTTAGTTTTAGATCTCTCTTTCTGTCTCTCTCTTCCACACCTGCAGCTTACTACCTGCAACAATGCCCACGCGATGAGGCAGCTATCAACGAGTGTCTACGCGACAGTGGCAATAAATTGGTGCATTATCTACAAAAGGGCATACCTGAATTGGATATTTACGAGGTAAGCTCCGACTGGATTTCCTATGCACTAAATGTCTAGCTCTCCTCTCTCTCTCTCTCATATTCTCTACTAGATTGAACCAGTGGTTATCGATGAGATTGGCATTGTGCTGGGCAGCGGCCCGGATGGCTATCGTGCGCTCTTCCGCAATATCCAAGCCTTTGGCGTTAGCAATATAACTGTTACCAATGTGCGGTAGGTACCACTATTCCCATTTCCACATTCCAGAATAGATGGACTTTTCAAGAAGCATGAAACCTTCCACATATGTATTGATCACTTACCTTTAAAGCTGTGCTCTGTGCAAGCCTCATCACCCAGTCAGCGAGTCAGTTAATCAGGGCATACGACACAGCTGTAGGTTTTTATTTGGTTAGGTCTAGAGAGGGGTCAGATTCAACACATTTGTACTATGACCAGTGCGTATTAAAGATTTTTGCCGCTTTGACCCAGAATAGCGCGATGCTAAAATAGCTTATTACATTCTGATACTCCATTGCGGAAGAGCTACAATAATTTTAGTCAATGCTTTAGTTTTGCTAATGTTTATCATATATTTTGTCCTATTAGATTTACATAATTGACTTTGATTTCACATAATATATATTACTAGGCAAGAGTATTTAACAGTTGCTGTCGAAGTCTTTGATTTCCTTTTCCGTCGCAAAATATTGCCTCGTTTGTCCAGTTTGCTGCTCATTTGCTCAGTCAAACATTCCAGCAATGCGTTTTAGCATTTGCCTGGCACGCGATCGTAGCTAAGAATTATTTTAATGAATGCAATTTGTATGCCTCTTCACGAATCGAAGAGAGCATATTGGCATTGGCTAGATCTCCTTCAGTCTATTTTTATGAATGCGTGGCCTTTTCTGATATTCGAGCTAGATTTGAAGTGTTTAATAGGTACATACATGCCTGATATTATTGAGAATTTTATGTTACCTATGGAGGTGTATACATAAACATTTTACAACGTAAAGCAATACTGAAACTGTATATAAGAGTATATCCAAAGTTAATTTTAGAAATGAGATTTGCAAACTCAACGATAATCACGGTCTATAACCTCAGATTCATTATGTGTTGAGTAATACAAAAATGATCGTCAAATCAATTTAGCTAACGAGTATTATGCAGTCAATTGGACCCGATCGTTACGTATGTACTTGTTATTGCGGCCTGAAAAGCCGTTTGCTAGAATTATGAGCAAGCCTCAAGAATCTCTTTGGTGCATATCTCAGATCTCTATAGCTCTCAAATGCTGCGCTCTTCTGACAGAGAGAGATCCATGTGCGATAGTAATTTGCATTTTCTGGGCTTTTCATGGAACGTAGTTGCCTTACAGAATGGGGTTTGCGCTTAGCCATTTTGGGTCTGTATTTACTGCAAATTGGAAACTTATACATATAAATCATAAATTAAAGTTGAGGTAAGTTTCTCTGAAGCGTGCGTCGGTGGGCAATTAGTGGAACTGTGATTGGGGCAATAACCGATTAATATTTATAGCATCTATAGTGTTTAGTGGGAAAAGTTATTATTAAAATGAAGCACAACTAAAGTAGAATAATGACTCAAGCTACTCAACAGAATTCAATTACGTATCAACTATTTTTGATGGCAACTAACGTAAGCTAGAAAAGCTTTGGGTTATCTATGAGCGACGCCTGCTCGAAACCAGCCTCCACTGAAAGATTATGCAACACTGAATCCTTGACCTAGCCGCAAGCAATAGATAAAACAATTTGCCCCAAACACACACGACAATATTCCGGTAACAAGTGCTTGTTATACAAGCAAGATCTCGTGCATGTGGCTAGACGAAGTGTTGATGCTCTTATCTTATCTTTAAAGTCTCAGAGATGATTTAAATTGATTGTATGTGATTTAGGGGATGGCTGGTGTTAAGGTGTCGGTCGTTCAGAATATGATTCGAATATTTTGACGGATATATGACGGGTATATGAAAGGAACTACAGGTCTTCATCTGTGCGAATCACAGCTCAAAATGAAATTGGTATACCCTCAGTTAACCACTCAGAACCATTTACTTAGCTCGAAGCAGCAAAACATCTAAAGAGCTTCGAGTGCCTAAGCTGACGATAGCCAAGCAAATGTGGGTCAAAGCGATTCTCTATGTCAACCATTTGTTAAGTAGTCTCTTGTGGTCTCGGCCAACCAAGTAGCCAGCAGCCGGTTTCATTTGCAATTCAATTTTGGATTCGGCTTTGGATTCAACTTGGGGTGGCAGCTTGACAGGTTACACTAAGCGAAATGATGAGCAATGAAGATGGAAATATTTTCAATTGAGTTCAAATATATAACTTTTGGCTAAGCCCAAAGTTGCATTCCAAATCATAGACGCAGGCTTAATGAAATTTGCTTTATAAATCTTAAAATGCATAATAGTGAATATTTCCTATCAGAGATCGATCTAGAACTAGCAAATGAGTTTTGCTCCGAGTATACAGGTTTTTTTTCGTGTAGCTTGCACCAGTTTTGTCGTCTCGAGTCTGTCAATTGTCGGCTGTGCCGGAATCGAAGGTCGAGGTGGAGTTAGCTGCCACACACGACTGCGACATTGAATTAAGATTCAGAAGCTCAACAACGACAAAAAATGCCAACACATTAGCACATCCAGCAATGAAATAGCACTTTTATGTCTATCTAGCATCTAGCCGTAGCTTGAACTCATATATCATCATTGTGTCATTATCACTGTCATTGTCAACCGTCATTTGCAGCTCCGACTTGGACTCGCTGCAGTTCCAGCTGACATGTGAAATACCCCGCATACGCGTCAAGGCTCAATATCGGTCCACAGGTGTTCTGATCTTGGTAAAGGCCTCCGGTGCTGGCGACTATTGGGGCGAGTACGGTGAGTGCGACAATGGGGCAGTGGAGCAAGCCACCAACTAACTCTTTAATTAAATTCCATCTTAAAGAGGGCGTCAAGGCCAAGATCTACTTCAAGGCGGTGGCCAATGAGGCCGCTGATGGACGCACATATCTGACGACCGACTCGGTCAAAATGGATTTCAATGTCAAGGAAATACAAATGGGCGTAGACAACATTGCCAACGGCAACACAGTTATCCGTGAGTAACCCTCATTCACTCTCACTCACTGCCAATAGTTGCAGATCTAACGTATTTACCCATTGCAGAAGCCGCTCTCAATCTGTTCATCAACTCGAACTCGCAGGAGCTGCTCAAGGAAATGAAACCGGCGCTTCGCACCAAGCTGACCCTCGTCATACGCAACTTTATGGATCGCTTATTCGCCAAAATACCGCTAGATGAATGGATCAATTTGAATTAGTGAAATCTTTTCAATTAAGCGTCGGACGAGTACTATATGATATAATAAATAAGCCCTAATTTATTGCACACAAACTCACCCAAGAAACAAAAACAAACGATCTAATAAACAACTATACGAAATATATACATATATCCGAAATATGAGTATGCCTTATTTGAATCAGAAATTATATGTATTCGCTGGTTATTTAATTTCCGCCATATATCGTGGCTTATGCTTTAGAACTGTTTTGGTATTATATAAGTGTGATCACAGGTTAAAAGTTGTCTTACTATTATCATTAGGTCGTCAGTAATGGGAGGGTCGATATGCAAATTGAAGGTCTCGACATTATGAATGAATGAATGAAAAACTATGGAGCAAAGTTAAATAATATGAAAATATGACAGCAAAATGATGTAGCCTTTTCAATGTAGATAAACGCTGGCTAAGAATACTCTTAGGTGCACAATATCTCTTTGCTTCACTTACTTTCAAATTGCAAAATATGGCGAAAACAAATCTCCATGGTCGAAGCAAAAGAAAACCTTTTTGTTGAATCGAGTGTCTTTTATTTTTGATAGTTTGCTTCTTCGAAATAACAGAATTTCCTACGAGATCAGCTCGCGTATCATAGAAACAGCTTTAGTTTCTGTCATAATCCAACTTATTAGCCGGTTGTACTGGAATTATCCAACTCGAACGCCCGAACAGCTTTTCCTTAGCGTTTCATATGTATAATCTAATTATAATAACTCGTCCACTTGCGTGTGCTTGAGCAATTTTTAGCCATAACAGACGCCATGGGAAGCCCATCAGTTGTCGCAGTGAACCATGTCAGTCGTAACCGTACCCGTAGTCTCAGCCTTGCCTTCCGAGTGCCAGTGAGATTATATAATATTCTGATGACAGGCGATGCAATTTCTAATTACAAAGCTCGTCGGATTGTCAACACGACTCGTGGGCCCCTGTCGAAAAAATTTTTAATTGCAGTGCCTTAAAAGAAAACAAAAAACAATATTAATGAAGGTAATCGAACGAATTGTTGCCAATATTTATATATATGGCAGGTTTCATCACTTACCAAAAGGGGCAGCTCGAGCTGCAGTTTAATTGGAAAGCCTGATTGTAGCTTTTTCTGTGGGCCGGGTATTGCCACACACGCGCACACAGAGAAACTCATTTGTGTGAATGCGATCATTAAGATTATTATTATGATTAACCCGCAGCCGCTTAACATGTCGTTCTCACTATTAACCCCCAGCGTATGTCTGCCTTCGGCTCCCGCAGCCCCAACCGCACTTGCTCTGGCCCGGGCATTGTCAACGTGTTTTGGGGTTCTACGTTGCCCAGTTCTAAGCTCGCCAGCAACTCTCATGTAAATCGAAGCGTCAATGCTTTGCTATAAAACGCGAACGCCTCAACAATTTTGCATTCAGTACGATCTGTAGACGGTTACTAAAACAACAAACATACAAAAAGCAACTCAAGTCGACTAGATAAAACGATCTTCAGTTGACAAAAAAAAAATAAAAAGGAAATTATTAAATAAAACGTTAGTAAAAAGTTCTTAAAAAATAAGTTTCACAATTGTTAATACTTAACAATATTTAAAAAAAAACCAAGACTTAATTAAATTTGTAAAGACTTCGCGAGTGTGTTTTTTAGTGCTATTAAGAAACTATACTACAATACGTTAAAAACAAATTCCAGTTCGGAACAGTAAACCTTACATAATCGAGAATAATAAAAAGTTTAGCCTGCAGTTAGGTTTTCAGGTTGTCATAGGCTTTATTTAACTTTTAGGTCTGGTAGGGCTATCATATCAGTTTGTTCTTTGGAATGGTTTTATATTAGATGTAGGTATTACCTATTAGAGGCTGTGTTGACTGCCTCCGTAGTCAGACTCTGAGGATAGGTCCTCGTTGAAACCATCTTCGGTGGTTTCCTTTTCGTCATCACTGGGTGGATCAACAGCCGCTGCAAATGCTTCCAGATTTGAGAGCGCCTCATGTGGCGCGGCGTAATATTTCATGTGGATCTTATTGAAGCCATAGCTTAATTGACCATCACACCGAGTTAGGTAAAGGATTGCCTCCTGATTGATCTGAAATATCACTTCCATGGCAGCCTCCCTGAACCTGATTGCTTTGATAACCTTCCAATTGCTTGTCGGCAAATTCGGGTTGAATTTTGTTAACATTTCGAGAATGTCATTAGACTCGGAGGGTGTCTCGGGTAGCCAAGCTGTAGCCCAAGGACGTGCTGGTATGTTCTGCACATCAATCACTTCCAACTGAGCGCCTGGGTACACCCCGCCAATCTTAGCTAGTGCACCTTTGTAAAGCAGGACAGATCGATCATCGTCGCAAGCAACCAGTTTGGTAGTCCCTTGAAACCAACCAATGTCCATGCATGACGGTGGCGGACCTGGGTTATCTCGCAACACCTCAAGTGCAACTGCCGCCATAGAGGCCTGTATCAAGCTCCATTGGTTCCGAGGAATCTTACCATCCGGCTGGCTGTTGTCAATGATACCAATTATCTGCCGTCCTCTCGCCATAGTCACAAATGTTCTTAATGGCGTCTCATTAGATCGGGCGCGTTTTGCGGGGGAGGCCCCATCGACGCGCTGATAGGAGCCTGAAGGAATTTCAGCTTCTGCATCTATTCTTCCGAGGGCATCTTCTAACACATGGCCTCGTTTTGTTGCCGTATTTTTAACTTCGACAATTAATGTCTCAATCATGGGTTCAGCCTCTATGGGCTGATGGGGACTTGAGGGGGCAGCTTTAAAGTTTGGCAGCACAGCTCTTGCCCATGCGATATCCTCTTGAATTTTAAGATAGTCTTCCCTCGACGAGGCCTGATCTTCAGTAATCGGTGCGTAAGCATTGCGTTTCAATATCCGATTGGCTTTGGCCTTGTCAAGTTTGTTAGCTTTTGATGGATCCGTCCTAGAAAAGTTAACAGGTCTTCGGCTAACAATTGGGTTTTCCCCGGATGTGCCAGGACGTGGTGTTGGTTGCCTGGTTTTCTTTGATCGATTGCCCTTGTTTAATTCAGCCTCTCTAGCCCTTGTGAAACTTGTTGTTTCTCTTGGTCTTTGATTCGGAGGACCGTACTCCCGTTTTTGGTTTTGTTGATTTGAATTCATTTTGTTTTGTTCCCACGAGTGGCGGAGAAAGAGATAGGTCGACCCGGGCAGAGATCCGCAATACCCGGGCAAGGCTACATAGAAAAGGCGGTCGCCACTTGCCTCAGCTCTCCGTTCAAGACTGGGCTAGTTTTGTTGAACCTGGGCCCCCAGCCGGGTTGACTCTCGGCACGGGTCGACTGACACCTTAGTCCAGCCCAGGTGTGAGTGCGTGTGTGTAGCTATGCTTTTGAAAAGGCGGCAACACAAGCGCCTTGTCGATGCGATGTTCATTTCCACGCATCCGCTGGCTGTCCGGGGCTGCTTATTCGTGAGATGTTCCACTTATTCGCAGCTAACCTCTGGTAGGAGGCCGTTCGCTATCCGCAACCTGCGACCCGTCTGGTGGCCCCAGCTAGGCCCCTGTCAAGCCCAACTCACTAGCTTCACAGGCCAGACACATATGAACGTGTTCCCTATTTAATTTTATGGCCAATAATTAACACTGACCATGCATGCAGCGACTAATGGATAATTATATGAATTCTATTGTTGGGGGCTGCACTTAAGCGGTCGCTGGTAAATGCGCCTAATGCTAATCAAATCGTCAAGTATTATCAAACGAATAAAGCTGCTGTGACGTCAATAACTCTAATAGCCAGATGAGTTTGCTTAAATCATAATGAACGGACATTAACAAAAGCGTTTAGCTGGTAGGCGGACGAAAACAATTTAAAGGGTTAATAGTATCAAAACTAAGAATGTCAAGAAGAATTTATTCCTAAGCTAATTATCTCACTCTCTGTAGGCAAGTCTAAAAATGGAATCCAGAATCATTGTAGCCACTCTCTTGCTCTGCTGCATCGGCTACACCTATGCATCAAATATGCGTGAGTTAAATGACCAGTTATTGTGATATGCACATAGTTACCCGTTGTTACTATATCTAATTCATTAGCGGACTATATCCAGATCTGCCATCGCCACGATCCCGAGCTCTCCAAATGCGTAAAGCAGAGCGTTCACAATCTGCGTCCTTATTTGGGCAATGGCATCAAGGAAATCAATGTGCCCGCTCTGGAACCGCTCTACATCGGTGATTTGAACATACTCGAAGGTGGCCCCAGCGGCATTACAGTCAAGGCCAAGAAGCTGAGTGTCTATGGCGCTTCGAACTTTGAGATAACAAAAATGCGCGCCTCTATACAGAACAAGCGCTTCGACTTTGAGCTGGTATTGCCGCTGCTGCAAGGAGAGGGTCAATACGATATTAATGGCAATATACTGGCGCTGCCCATCAAGGGCAATGGACCCTTCGTGGGTAACTTTACCAACTTTGTGGCTTACGTGCGCATCGTTTACGACGTTAAAAACGTCAACGATGTTGACTATTTCGAGTTGAAGGAGTTCGGCTTGAAGATACGCACGGGCAAGGGTCGTCTACGTCTGGAAAATCTCTTCAATGGCGACAAGGTATTGGGCGATGTGATCAATCAGACAATCAATGAGAACTTCGAGCTATTCACAAACGAAGTGATAGCGCCCATTGCTCGTGCATTGGAAGTCAAGTTCCGGGCAGTTGCCACTAAGATTCTGGAGAATTTCACCTACAATGAGCTGTTTCCAGTTTAATGAAAAATTGCATGTTTAATGTTCTATATGCTATTACTTGTGATACAGTTAATTTCTCAATTTTAGTGTTAATATAATTCATAAATAAACTTTAATGGAGCACAAACAATTCTCTTTATTACTTTCAAAATTGTTCGGAAGTATAGAAAAAAAAATTACAGCCTGGTTGACATACTTACCTTTATAACTCAGCAATTATGAGTAATTTATAGCCAAGCATTTATTTCCTATTTTAAATAACACCTAATCTTATATTTTTGGCTTCTTGAGTTCTTTTCCCGCAGTATTTTTGGTTACAGTTTGTTTTGTTTTCATCTTTAGGGAAATGTTAAAAGGGAACATTTAACACGCTGTATAGGATTTACATTTGGAGTACTGTTGTTGACAGCCAATATTAAATATTTTGTAAAAAAAAAGTTTTTATAACTTCTCATTGAATTAAAATATGAAATTTGTGTTATTTACTTATAAGTAAGAACATTCACCTTACGATTTGATATATCAGGAGCATGCAGAGTGGAAGAAGTGATAATACTGTTAAGTGTGGAGCATACTTTTGTTTTTGGTGGAGTACGCCTGCTGAGTGGACAGTATTCTGCTATCGTAACGCGATAGCTATAAGCTGGCAGCTCTTTAAGATATCGAGTATCGAGCATTATATCGTTGGGTATGTGCGAAGTATCGATACATTTTCTTACGCTGCTCAGTGCCCTCAATTAAAAATAAAATTACAAAATTTCACTGTTTCTGTTTATAAAAAATCGCATTGCTTAAACGTTCTAGTTTACATTTAACACAAGTGGTAGTAACGTTGTAGAACATGTCAACACCCGCACGCAGACGTCTTATGAGAGATTTTAAAAGGTAAGAAAAGTACACACACTGACAATTCTGGTATGAAATGGAGAAACGGGGCGACATATGTGTGTATGTATGTACACACATACACACACACGCTTGTATGTACATATGCCCGTGGAAAAGTTTGCGCAGCCAAAATACAAATTGTGCATGTGTGTATGTGACCTGCGTACCAGTTGTGACTTTGTGTGTGTGTGTGATTGTACGTTGCTTTTTTTGCTGCTTTTTATTTTGTGAGACTACTACAACAGTATCTACAAGAACAACATGCTTATGTTGCTTGCGTCTTTGACACTTGACTTTGAAGCATAGCACAAAACGAAATCACATGTAAACTAAATCTGCGCAAAGAAGAACATAAAACAAATGCAAAGCGTAATGTACAAAAATTCTTTATTCCGTTGTGCAATTGCGTCGCAGCCAAAACATCAACAGCAGCAGCAGCAACAACAACAACAGCAACAACATTTGCCAATCAGAGCAGAAAGCACGAAAGCAACAATGATCAAATTGTTGCTCCCATTTGCCCCCAAAACAAAGTCAGCTTCATCCTGATTTTCACTGTTTCAAAATATTTCGTCACTCTCAACTTTGTTGACTCATACTCATACTCTGCAGCTGAGCAGAGCAGCGCAGCGCAGAGCAGCGCAGCGTCTTATTGGAATTTCATTCACCGCTGTGCTTGTTGTTGTGTTGTCATTCAATTTCATTACTTGGTTTAATTTTTGCAATATCCCTCAGCTCTTTTACTTTTTATAAATTTCCCTGCCAAAATATTTACTTGATTGGATAAAGGACATTACATGTATGGGTGGGTGAAATGGGGTTGGGTTATTCCTCTTTATGTTAAGTAAATGTCAAGGCTGCCTCAAGGCAGCAGAAATTACAAAACTCCATAATAGAGATGGGTGCATAACCGATTTCTTATTCAGTAGGACACGAGCTCTAAGTCCAGTTTTATAAGTCAAATCAATAAAATATCAATTTTGATCGGTATCTAAATAAGACTTGGTTGAAGTAGCTCAAAGTTGTTCTTGCTCTTTTTTTTTTTTGTATAGTTAGAAACCGGGTCCATCACTACCATCCAGTGCCACCCACCGCAAGTACAAGTTTATTGTCGGTCGCTGTTGTTAGTTACTTTGTTATTTGTACATTTTTATTTTTGATTTCATATATGTGTATGTAGTGGTTGTTGTTGTTGTTGTTTAATCGATGATTTCATTTGGCTTTTTTGTCATTTGTATTGATTTAGCCGATTGAAGGGCGCGGTTGGCTGGTATCGGTGTCGGTGTTGCTGCTTCCTCTCTTACAGCTCGTAGCTGTTGCACATACAAGTAGATGTCTACCTCTTCTTTGTGTGTATGCTTGACCTAAATAGTGCCTAGTGTCGGCTACAATGCGCCTGGGAAGCAGTGTATTGCGAATGTGACTCGAAGTATGCCAATTGGCTGTTGATCTGGTTTAACAAGCGCAATTTCTCCGTTTCTACAGCTTTAAATTTTTTATAACTGACAAATACACAGCAGCCAAATTTTGATTTACAGCTAAATATACTTTTTGGCGCTCATTGAACTCGCCAATAGGAAAATTGCAACCCACACATAAAAGCAGCTGTTGATTGTAAACAGTTGCCGGAACAGCAGACACCAAGGGGAAATATGTATCTTAAAATCATGACACGACACTTCTTGCATGGGTAGATACGTGTATACTATATGTGTGTTTATATAAATATATATAGACACAGACCTCACATGATTAGTCAGCGATATGCACAAATATTTGTTTGCATCTTGTTTAGCGCTTCACATCGTCTTATCGTATATTGTTCTTTGATTCTTATTGTTAAAATTTTTGAGGTGCTACAGAGGAAACACTTCGCAATTGACCTTATCAGTCCTTGTAAGATTAATTAGATCATTTTCCTAAATTTTTTCTCAAGATACCTTAAAAGCAATAGTTAAGTCAGTTAGAATTAGCTTAGCTATTATTAGTACAATCCATGACTAAACTACTATCAATATATGCATTTGCTAAATATATTTTTAATTTCATGTGTTCTAAATGCTTACAGACTTCAGGAGGACCCACCAACGGGTGTTTCGGGTGCGCCAACAGATAATAATATTATGATATGGAATGCTGTGATTTTTGGTCCACACGATACACCGTTTGAAGATGGTACCTTTAAGTTAACCATAGAATTTACGGAAGAATATCCAAATAAACCGCCAACAGTTCGATTCGTATCGAAAGTATTTCATCCAAATGTTTATGCAGATGGTGGCATATGCTTGGATATATTGCAGAATCGCTGGAGTCCCACATATGATGTGTCAGCTATATTAACATCCATACAGGTGGGACTATTAGATCTGCCCAAATAATCTATATGAGCTATATTTCTAATGCTATTTTACAATTCCAGTCACTGCTGAGCGATCCCAATCCCAATTCACCGGCCAACTCCACCGCCGCCCAGCTGTATAAAGAGAATCGTCGCGAGTATGAGAAGCGTGTGAAAGCCTGTGTGGAGCAAAGTTTTATCGATTAGCCATGCGCCCACTTTAATACCAACAGCAACAACATCATCAGCAGCAGAGCCAGGAGCAGCAGCGACTTGCAGCAAGAAACTTCAACAGCAACAACAACAACAACATGCAATAATATAAACAAGTTTACATTAAATAATATCAGATATATTTATAATAGTTATAATGCTATGAAATTGTAACAGCGCCTAAAACCAACACACACACTTCCATACACACATTCACACAGGCACACTAAACAGACAGACACGCATACCCGCGCACACACATATTCATACGTACACACACGCACACAGAAACATACAATATATAAATATATATATATATATACATATATATATATATCTATATAGACCCGAAAAACAGGGCAGTTTATATTTTCGGCAAAATGTTTTTAATCGTAGACACGACAAAAGCATCAACATTAACAACAACAACAACCCACTGAAGCAGCAACAAAAAAATTAAGTAAGCCGCAACAACTTCAGGCGTCAACAATAGATATTTAAATATCTCCTCAGCCTCTCATAAGCTAACAATACAACAATATAACATCAACAATTTAATGTTATAATTCAAATAGCAGCAGAAAAGTTATTAATAATAATAATAAAAAATTGATTTAAAAAAAATGAGTCGAACAATTGCGTAAATTACTTAATTTTCCAGTCTAATCCAAACCTAAATTGAAACAAAATTTACTCTAGATATATACATTTGATGTGTGTATATGATATAATACCAAAACAAAAAGGAAAGCAAAACAATAACAATAACAATGCGTATTTCAATTAAAATTTGCCTTGTTTTAAAGAAGAGATGTTAAGCGTAATATATCAATATAATCCGCTACTTAAATTCGCAAGCTGCCTAGTTGAACAGTGTATTAAAGAAATTTGCGCCAGCGCGCGTCATGCTAATCTTATATGTAATATGATGATTATTCGCACAAGCTACCTAAATTGGTTAATAAGTTTATTGGCAAACAAAATAAAAATATAAACAAAAAAACAAAAAAAAAACACGTTGTGAAATTTACCGAGTACTAAACTACGATTACAATTAAAATTAAATGTTAGTTGTTAGCATGCAAATTTAATAATAAAAGCAAAAAATAATATGCAAAATCTCTTTAAGATCGGATCTATGATATGATATGCTAACTGTGTGTAAACGCTATCAGATTAGTTTTTCAAACTGTATGTTCTTATGCATAATACTGCGGCCTCTGTCCAGTGACCAACAAATCAAACCAATCCTAACAAAACCTATTTGTAAAACCATGTGTTGTTGATCTATTGCGATTAAGTTTGTATACTTCGAATCGAGGCTCATTTCAATGGGTATTCATTTAAGTAACAACCTCTTCCCACACACACTTACACATCCTCAACTATATGCATAGTAATTAGAGTCTAAAACACCTCATAACTGCCATTTGCAACTTGCTAAATCGTAAAACTTTGGTACACTCTCTAGTGTCTTGGCTGGCAGGAGGCATTACCATTATTTAGTTTTAGTATTAAGCGTATATTTACAATCGATTGTTCTATATAATATGTTTTCAAATTGCTGTTCCTTTTGCTAAGACCCTCCACTTTAGCACTTTGTGTGTTGGACGATGATTATGTCGTATAATGATAATGATGATGAAGTAGATGATGCTCTGAGCATCATACAAATCTCTATGGATAATCCTTAATAGCAGCATGTCGTTTTCTAATTTTTTTTATATATAATTTAATACATATGAAAATTGTACTCAAAAATATTATTGCAATCCTTTTAAAGCTCTATTATATAGAAACCACAAGAGAAATAAACAATTGCAAACAGCAAAATGAAGCAAATGATAACAATTTACCTTATAGATTTCAAATATCAATAAATGAAAAATATAAAAAAAAATGTATGGAGTTTTTCACTTAACTTGGAAGAGGAACATATAATGGCTCGAAACCGTCTTGCGCGGCCTACAAATAAAAGTAAAGTATGACTCTAAAAGAAACACCATTTCATCTTTTTCCAAGAGTTTCTTCGCTTGGGCAAGACAACTCTATAACTATTTCTTTTCCGCAAATTATGTTCGAATATTATTTACAATTGCAGCCAATTAAAACACTTTCAAATATATATGTTTAATCAAATTTTTATTAATTTGTTAATATCTATTAAATTTAATGACTTAAACTTAGTGATTAAAGATTTCCAAGATTATTGCATCGTTTAAGATTTTAAAAATGCGACGCAAAGTGTCGTAAGGCATATTCTTATTACATACACAAATATTTGTTTACATATATTTATAACCATTGCAATTTTAAATTGTTTTGTAAAATTCACTTAATTTGACACATAAGTTGTTTAGAAAATACTTCAGTAGACAATAATATTAAGCCACACAAAAATACATAGTCTCTATAAAGAATGTAAAGTTAGGGACCAGCACATAAAACAAATGCAGATAAAAGTAAAATACGAGGCGTTATTTACATGGAAACATGAACTTAACTAAATTATATTGCGCATGTGTACGCCGTGTATAAGTGTAGTCAATTGCATAGAGTAGTGGACCGTACAGTATATAAAAAATGGGAATTGTTTTGTGGTGTATACGTTGTCTATATATATATATATATTTATATATATATTAATGTTTTTTAGAGAATACTAATGGGCATTTCTATGTTGGCCCCAGCTTCATTGTAATGCAACTAGGCTGTTCCATGGAATTGCACAAGAATTAACTTTATATTGATTGGATATTTTATAGTCGGAGTTTAATTTCCGGACGCATGGCTGTGGACATTCTTGAAATCTTGCGTTTGAGTGGTGCTGCGCAGTACTTCGAGCCACCTGTAATGAAATGAGAAACATTAATAGCGCTCCTTAGGCTGTCAGGTGAGAGGTAACTTACCTGTTGTAGGTGTGGGCGCTCTCTGCTCTAAAGAAGTACACGTGATTCTTGAAGGACAGCTTAAAGACAAACTCCTTCTGAACCGCATCCTGATGACCGGGCGGACCCACCGTATAGCCCAGCAGGGGTAGGCTGGCCAGCGCGAACTCATCCTGATAGCTTTTATAGAAATACAAACAGAACGATGTGAAGACCACCCAGAGCTTCTGCCAGCCGGAACTGTTCTTAAATTTACGCAGCAGATAGCCGGACAGCTGATGCTCTGCCGCAATGAGATGATCGCCCAGACCAACGGTGGCGCCACGATGCCAGCAGACGTGTAGTGCGGTATTGCTGCGTGACGGCTGCGTCTTGTTCTGCTGCTGCATCTGGAGCTGTTGCGGCGTCAAAGGGCCCGCGCCACTTACACTGCTGTTCAGGCTGTTTGTGCCATTGGTTAGTCCCAGCATGTCCAGACCCTCCTCCGACGAACCTAAGAATATTCCAGAGAGATATTGGTTAGCAAAAATCGAGTGCTTGCGAACGTAGAAAAGTATTAATGGGGTTCTTGATGTCTTACGATGCTTTGCAGCGTGCTTTTCTTGCCAGCCATAATGAGAGTAGAGAAAGATAAAGTAAATAGAGACGTTGAATGGTAAAGTAAAAAGATAGGCAAATTGAAAGTTAATGTTAAAATAGGAAGTAAATTACGTTAAGGGTCGATTAATTTAGCTATTGCGAGAGCTGGACATGAAATAAGATCTAAATATATGATGAGATATTCATAGTATATTCCATGTCAGTAAATTTGGGATACTCACTACAATTCTTGAGCGTGGTCAGCTGCAATTGCATGTTCGGTGGCCTGTTCTTGATGTCGGCCGCCGCCTTGGAGAGCTCGGCCAGCCAAAGGGTCTTCTCGGCGGTGGTGCCTGCACTCACCGTAATGGCGCACTGGCCGCCAAATATGGAGAACGTGTTGTGTTCGGCATTCTCGGTGAGCAGCGAACGGACGGGCACATGGCCAAGTATGCGGAAACTTTGATCGAGCGGCGATTTACTGCCATAGAGCAATATGTCTGAGAAGAGGAAGAACATGCGCTGCTGCAGGCCTCGCTTCGAGTGCTTCAGTAGGCAACCCTGACGAATGAGTCGGCGATGCGGCTGTACCAGCTGCTCAAAACTAATGTCGCGCTGCAACTCGCACAGCTCCACAAAATTGGCCGAGTCTGGCAGCTGGGCGCGTATCTGCTTAGTGCTGCGGATGAGCAGATGATAGACAGCCTGGCAATCGGCATAGTCGATATGTTCTTCGGCATAATAGTCACAGAGGCGTTCCAGCAGCAGCTGATAGTGCAACAGGCGATTCAGCGGCTTCAACAGCAATTCACCAATTGGCAGATAGCAGACCTTCTGCTGCTCAAACTCCTTGTAGAGCTGCTGGAATCGTTGATCCGACTCATACATGTCGTTCAGGCAATGCAAGATATCCAAATGCGTTTGCACATACTCGTCGTAGATGGGCAGCGAGCCCATATGCTTCATCATGACGTCGCCAATGCGATGGGTATCGTGATTGCCACGCCCCTCCCACATGACCATGCGGTGCTCGATGTCACGCAGAAATAGATTATGATGCTGAGCCAGAGAATCGAGCAGCTCGAACAGCGGCTGCAGCTGGTCCACATCCTCCACGCTAAGCACCTGCCGAAACGAGCTGTTCAGCACATCCAGATCCTTTTTATAGGTACGTTCCGTCATTAGCAGCTCCTTGGCCAAGAAGTAGCTTGGCTCTGTTGGCCATTTACGCTTCTTGACCTCTGCTTCGATATCATGGCTATTGTTGGACATGGATATCTGTAGTCCGCCGTTGCCATTGTGTCCATTGTGGGCGCTGGCCACGCCTGTGGCTAGTTCCTGACGCTTGGCGTGCTGTATCTCAGCCTGAATGACGTCATACGTGCCCGCCTCAGAGCGCGACAGTGATGAAGATTTGTCGGAGCCCAACGTGAGATCGTAACGACTGGGGGGCGTGGCTATTTCACCACGCCTATCCAACGACATATTGCCATTGATGCCGTGATAGACATCTGGAAAGCGCAAACGATGAGTTGAAAATCATAAATTAATAAATAATGGCAACAAATATTAAAATAATGCTAAATAATTTATAAAAAATAAATACTATTTGTAACTTGTGAAAGTTTATTTAATACTATATAAATAAATGTAAAATGTAATTTAAATAACATCTAATTAAACTTAAGATCATCAATTCATTAAAACACTTTTTTATTTGATTAATGAATTTTTTATTTACTTTGCTTTTTCGTTCTATATAATAAATTTATGTTGTTTTAATCGCTTGCATTGTGTATGAATTTTTCTTTGTTAATTTATTTTCGTTTTTAAAAGATTTCAAAATTATGTGTGTGTGTGTGTGTGTGTGTTTTATCAACGCAGTTTGAATGTGTTACTTTTATTAGTAAGTGTGGAACGAGCTTTTCTCTTATTATTCTTACTGGCTAAAATTCAGCTAAGATTGTTTTTGTTTTATTAAAACTTTTTTTACTTTTTATTAAAAATTAACTGTAAATAAACACTCATTTGCACTCGAAGGAATTAATTTTAGTCGGATAAATTATTGACTAGTCTTTTCTTAATTTGGAAGTTCGACTCAAGTCTGCATTGGTTAACCGAAACTGGATTGTAAAACATTATACAAAAAACTGTATGATCCATTCAAAAATCATTTACCTAAACTAACTAACTAAAAACAGGTAAAAACTATAGTCAATATTTAATATTCTTAAGATCTGACTAGCACATAGATACAACAAACAATTTGATTTCAATAGATTCAATAGATTCTTGACTAAGCCTAAACACAGTTGAACGCCAATTGAAATGGTTGACCTTTTGATTTAAATACTTTTGATCCGATAAATATGTGAAATTATTGTACGTTGGGGACACCCATAACATAGCCTCATAATATCTCTTAATCTGTCTAACAATTTAATACCATCTCCTTTCGTTTGCTATGTCTGATTTTGTAAACTTAACAGGGGTTCGCTTGACTCTTTTCGCTTTTGATTTTATATATAATACGCTTCGTTTTGGCATCTAATTTTATGTTTTGTAGTAATTTTAAAGGTATTTTTTGGCACATTTATGTACTAGAACTAAAGCTAATACAACTTGTTCTCTGTGAAGAATTTTGAATTATAGGAATTCCATTATTGATTCGAACGATTGCTTTTTAAAACTCGGCCATCAAATTAAAAACTTTTATAGCACAAGAGCTACATAAAATAGATGTATATATATATATATGTATATATATATATATGTATATATATATATATAGTACGAATAAAAAAGATATTGTTTTTTATCGAATGAAATAAATGCTTCCACCAAAGAGATCGAATGTAGCCACAGGTAAACCTTACAATATATAATCATTTTTGTTTTCACATTGTGATTACACAGATAAACCCTTTGTTTGCTGATAACTCAGTTGAATGTACTTATAATTATAGATATATGTAAATTGAAGCTTTGACACTTTAACTGGAACTTATGGCATAGGTAAATACAATAATACTGATTAAGTACTAATCGTAATTCAAATACTTGTTTCAATTAATATTTAATAATCTTGTTCAACTTTAATCTTAAAACACGTTCTCTGCTCTGACTCCGCCTTGATTTCTTTCATTTTTAGCTAAATAACAATTAAATATTTCTCGTAGGTTTCATTTTTTGTTTTTGTTTTTTTTTTTTTTGTTACTCGATGATTAAACAGTGCATTAAAATTTACTCAACTCTGACTAGCTTCTTGGAGCCGCTGTTCTATAACATTCGATATATATATATTTCTCTATATACGTTGTGTACTCCAGCTACGTTAACCATATGTTTTCACTGACCACTGACCAACTCTCGGTTAGATTTTGTATTTTTTGTATATTTTAGTTAGGGTTTAATATATATATATTTATATATTTGATTAAAATTTTTAATTAGTTTGATTTTCTTCGAACTTTTCTGGATTATATCATGAATATAATGTTTTCTTTTGCTTTTGCGGTAGTTTCCTTAGCAGCATTCAACTTTTTTCTTGGATTGTACGATGTTTTGGTATTTTTGTAGTATTTTCTTTCGTTTTTTTTTGTTGTCGTAAATCAGTCTCAATTATAAATAAGTTGGTTATACTTGGATCTTGTGTAAAAATTGTCATAGATTTGTTCTAAAATTTCAAAGGCAACTGAAGAAATGGAAAATGCCGCTATTGCTGCTTCTTCTTCTACTATTTCCCCTTAATGATCGCTCAGATCATCCGAGTCATGAAACTTGGGCGGCGGATCAACTCGTATATCCAGGCCGCACGCATAACGCTCGTATTCTATGGGCTCTGTTTCGTAATCCGAGAGAAAGTCCGGATAGGGCAACTGTTGTCGTTGCGGCTCGACTTGAGGCGGGGCGCGACTGTTGCCACGTCTTATGGTGCCCATGGCACCAATGCCGGCGCCGCTATCCTCACTCGAGTTGGCCACATCCTCACGAGATTCGTACTCGCTCTCCTCGGGATTACAGTAGCTGCGTCCATGATACGGCTGCTGTTGGCTAGCATTCGAGGTGCTAGGTGCCAGGGAATCTTCGCGTTTGAGCTGCCGTTTCTTGGTGCGTGCTGGCTTAATGGGCTGCCCACTGATCGGCGGCATGGGATGATTGGCTGGCGCCGGTCTCTCGGCCAATGGCTGATACATGGGCTTGGTTATGTGACCCAGGCGATCATAGCGTGGAAATCCCATCTCATCTACATTGTCGGTCATGTCCAAACTCTCAAATTTGCCAGCGCCGCCGCCGCTATATTGCGGATAATCTTCGTACTCATCTGTTTGCTCATGCTCCAGCTCTTCATCAAACTCGATATACTGTTCGTCACGCTGATACGAATATTCTGAGCTGCCCGAATCCATTTCAGGCATATAGCCTTCGGAGCATTCGCTGCTCTCCGCCTGCTCCAGCAGAGCGGCAGCATTTAGATTGGCTCGCATGCGTTTCACGGGCAACTGACGTTTCTTGCGATAGCCACGACTTCGCAGCTGCTGTTTGACATCCTGCCCACGCACATCCAGGGAGCTGTCCGTATCATTGCCGCTGGGCGGGCTTTTCATGGCACTCGCAGCTGTGGCGGTAGCAGCAGCTGCCAGCTGACCAGTCGAGCTTTTGCGCGGCGGCTTTTGGATCAGCTGATTCGGTGGCGACTCCGAGCTCAGGCTGCTGGAATAGTACGGCGAGCAACGGATTAATTTATCAGCTCGTTGCGGCATCTGTGGAGAGTTTGGCGCTGTACTTTCGCTGTTTAGGGTGTTAGTTGTGGTTGTCGTATTGGTAGCCGAGGAAGTGGAGTGCGCATCGCGTTCCTCGTCAATACGCATGGGCAGCTCTTGCGAGGATTGCTGCGATTTACTCAACATGTGCTCGTGGAATGAGCTTGACTGCCGTAATTGCTTGGACGTGGTCTTAAACTCACGTATCTGCGTCTTGGACAGCGTCTTGTCATCGTAGCTATGATGCTTGGCCAATGGCTTAGAGGGCGGAGCGCCCACATGACCAGGCAAATCGCTGGGCGTTACAATTGGCGGCACAGTGGGTACCGGCGGTGGTGCCGGTTTGGGGGCGGACATTGGTTCAATTTTAGCAGTCACCGCTGCTGCCGCTGCCTCCTCGGCTTCGGCGGCGGCCGCTGCCTGTTCCGCTAGACCCGGTTGCTTCATCTTGTTGAGTAGCGCCTGCATTATGGGGCGTGTCACCGCCGGCTTAGGCTTTGTGGGCGGTTGTGGTGCGCGTGGTTTTTGGCGAGTCTGTTGTGATTGTTGGGTTTGAATTTGAGTGGTGCTAGTTGGTGCCGATGTGTGAAGCGGCACAAACTCCTGGCTTTGATAGCGCTCCGTCAATTTCTCGCTGTGCGGATACAAGCGCTCCACAAAAGGTGACTCCGACTCCGAGCATATTTCTTGGCTCTGGTACAGCTTAGACATCATCTCTAATGAGCGTCGCTTGCGTGCTGCGGCGCTTGTTTCCGGACCCGCTGATCCAATGGGCTGCTGTTCGCCATGTTCCTGAGAGCTACGCGCCTGATTACCATTGCTGCCACTTCGTCTATGTATCTGAGGAAGTGAGCAACGCTTCTCCTCGCTGGGCGAACTCAAGCTTGGTTTACTGCCCATTCTGGGTTGCTTCAAAGGCAAATACTCGCCGGGCACCACGCCCACTAGTGTGCGACTACTCGAAGTTGACCACTCGCTGATGGTGTGGGCCATTTCAGTCAAGGTTAAAGTTGTGTCATCGCTGCGCGTGGCCGAGGTGGGTTCGCTCAGCTTATCGGTTTCCGAGTTGGACAGCATGTCATAACGCAATCCATCCGAGGACCCATTATCGCCACTAAACTTGTGTGAATAACTTCCGCTCTGCTCGTTAAGGCTCTCGGCGGATTTGTTTATCGAGCTCATGCTGGACTTAGTCTGATTCGATTTCTCGCTCTTCGCACACGAATGCGTCGAGACGGCTGAGAGGCTGTCAGATCCAGAGAGATTTGCATATTGACGCACTGTATTGGTGCCTGTGGACCATTCGGAAATGCTGAGACCTATTGAGGTGTCCTCCGAATGGGAGCTGTGTGTGCATTTCTTCTGCTGCAAGCCCATGCGCACAGTACCATCGAGATCAGTGCCAATGGAACTGGTCTCCTCCTCTGAATGACTGGAATGGCTGCACTTTTTGCAGCTGCCACCACCGCTGCTCAAACGTGCCTCATAATTGCGACGTACCGTTGTCTGATCGTCCAGGTAGGTGCTACCCGACAAAATGTCATCTATAGATGTGTCCGAATTATTAGAGCCACGCGAGAGCTTGCGCAGTTGTGCATCTGGTGATATCTGCACCTTAATGGTGCCCGGCATAAAGACGTCATCGTTGGAAAACAGCTCATCCTCGGAGAGTGGGCTACGCGGCGCTGGCGATCGTGTTGGTTGCGCTACAATTACTTCTGGGCTAGATCCCTTTCGTAGTTCAGCATTTGCCCTAGCCGTTGGCTGCGTGGAGGATGTGCTGCAGCTCACATTAAACGACGATGACAAGCAGGAAGCAGCACTCAGTGTAGTACTCAAGCAGCTAACTGTATCCAATTGTATATCCTCGCTGCCGAAATCCTTGTCTTCGAAAGCGGCAGACATGAGATAAGCAGTGTCCTCGTAAGGCAACACCTTGGCCACATCGGGCGGAATCGCAGCGTTCGTTTCCTCATCTAAGACAACTTTGTCAGCACTCTGCACCTCACTGGCATAGTACGTTTCAATGCTCTCTACCACAATAGGCGCATCAATGGTGCTGGAGGGCGGCGATGGCCAGTCCACTGAATCTTGAGATTGCTGGAATGCCATGCTCGCCTTCCAGCAGAAGGACTTGGGCACGGGCTTATCCAAATCTGGCATTGCATACATACTGTCCGCTGGCTTGACCGGCACATGATCAAACGGTATTTCTGGCAGAGGCCAATCCTCCGAGTCTTGGCTTCCTGCATTCGAGAGGCACATAAGAGTGTGACGCTCCAGGTCATCTGGTTGCTGTTCATCTACGTGTGTTACTGAGAAGCGACCAGTCACTAATGTTGGTGACTTTGGTTCATTGAAGCTACCAATGCTACTGAGGCGATCCGCTGTAGCCGAATCGCACGGTATCTCCGGCATTTCTGCTGAAGTGCGACGATCTGCATCCGATATGTAGGCTAAATTAGTATTGCTACGCGAATCAGAGCTCAGACTAGGCTGATGATCTGTGGAGCCAACAGATTCATCCCGAATACTGACGGAATGCGTGGAAGCCTTGCTCACATCATCCTCCATGCTAGACTTTTCAGAGGCTGTGCTCCGCTCTGAAATGCGTGAGAGCGTGCGGCCCAGCGTAAAGCCGGTACTATAGCCTATGATATCTGTGGGATTAACACCAATGCCACCCAATGTGCTGGTCATAGCAGGATACCCAAAGGTGGTGGGAAAATCATTAAGATCATCCTGATAGCTGGTATCGCTCTCCTTTTGCTCGTCGGGGGATACTTCCTTGACGTCACTATCCGAGGAGTCGCGCAACGGATTCTGCGCATCGTAGCGCTCATAGCCACCGTCAGTTTCCACGTGATGCCAGGGATCATCGGTACTAGAGCTGTTGGAACTTTCGATGGGAAAAGCTTTCCAAGTGCTTTGCTGTTCCTTCTGTGCTAACTCTCCACGGCGCTGTGCCGCACCCAGTGATCCCGAGCTGCTCTCTGTTTCAAAGGACCCACGAGACTCGACGCTCAAGGATCCTTTCGAATCGAAGCTGGATTTCGATTCTTGTGAACTGCGATCGCTACCAGATTTACCGGGTTCTGTTTTTGTTACCGACAGTTTTTTCCCCCCATTTGCACGAGCTGGTTTTTCGATTCGGGGCGGTTTGCGGGAACCGCCCGAGCTGGATTCACTGTCCTCAGTTCTTTGAAGTATTTTAGCAATTCGTTCCTCTATGGGATCAAGGTAGCATTCGGTACTGTTGCCCAAATCAATTGGACTTTGTTTTTCAAGTGTGGGCGTTGTGGGCTTCTTTACGATTATCTTTGGCTCATTTGTTGGCGTCTGTTCATTGGAACCTGTGGGAGGGATCTCAGCTTCATTGGCAGCCACATCCAATTTGAGCATGCGCTGTTTTAGTTCCATGCATTTCTTAGCTTCCTCATTGCCAAAATCTTGTGATATGCCCAGAGGACGTGCTATGGAGCAGCTTACACTGGACTCTTCCTCGACAGAACTCTTCTCCTTCACGGATAAGCTCCAGTCCTGCTGACGCTGTGGACTGCTGTCCTTTTCGCCACTTGTCCATGAATCTGAACTTTTCGATTTATCGCTTTGCTTGTCCAGGCTGTATTTTTTCTTGCCTTCGGACGTATACTTTTCAAAAGTCTCTAGCACAGACTTTTCAATCATTGGACTGGCATTAGGCGGAGTAACCAATATATTTAAATCAGATGTTGGTGTTGCACAATTGGAGTACTCCAACGGTACGGCATCTTCCAATGTAGCTTGTGTCTCTAAAGCATTCCGATCTGCTTCTAAAGTACGCTGCTCATTATCCGAGGTATCTGAACCAATAAACTCATCACATTCTACGGTTATCCAAGAGCCTGTTTCATCACTTCGACTACGATCTAAGCTCAAACGGTTAACATCTTGTCGATCCACTTTCAGATGGCGACGTTCTGATGAGTTGTCATCCTCTTCAATAGAGGGCTCCTCGCACTCAATGGTGGGCACTCTATGTGGGTAAACCTCCAGCGGCGGCACTGGCGAATGGCTTTCATCCACCGAGACAAACGAATCCAAACTATCAGCTGTGGAAGCCTTGCGACTATGTGTGTATTCGCTATCACGTGTATCCTCTGAGGGCAGCGAACGCTTCAGAATTTCTAGTGAACGACGTTCAGAGATAACGGCCTGCATATCTATATCTTCGTGAACATTATACTGATGCGCAAACATACGGCGATCCCCAATGGCACTTCGCACAGAAGCCGTAGGTTTGTCTTCAGCTTTCTTTGTCTCCGCCGTTGCCTGTTTCTTGTCATCTAAGCTGCGTGCCTTTACGTCGGTGGCTAGGTAGTGATGCTCAGCAGGCTTTTCTAAGCTACTCGATTTTCCATCGAATTTCTTATGTACAACACTACCTTCGATTTTCTGTTTCATTTCTTGTGCCTTTGCTATTTTCTTGGGTGATTTAATCATCATGTCTTCGGGCACATCCGATTTCTCTGAGTCCTCAAAGGACTTATTACGATCCTCGAAGCTGCGATTTGCCTTGTCCAGTTTATCCGGACTGCGACCCTCATCAAAGCTGCGACTAAACTTGACCAGCGATGTGTCCAACTTGCGTGGTGCTTTGGCAATTAGGACATGATCCTCTGCTTTAGACTTGAATTCCGTTTCAATGATTATCTTATCGCCATCAGTTTTGACCAGTATCTTATCTTCAGGCGCTGGAAAAGCTGGCAGTGTATCTTTAACAGGACTCAGCATGGTTATAGTCTGCTTCATTGCGGACTCGTATAGTTTTTGCTGTCTCTCTTTGCGCTTAGCGATGTCCGCTTCTGTTTCCTCTTGCGACTTACTCTTGTCCTTGCTCAAACGACGCATTTCAATGGAGCGCGGACGCTCTTTGGGACTGGACTTTTTGTTGCCTCGACCATCTTTGCCAGCCTTAATATCATCCGCGCTGGTGCGTCGCGATTCCGGCCGACTACGTGACATGGGCTTGCCCTTGTAGGGCTCTGAAGTCTTTAGCTTCCCTTTTCCAGTGCTCTCGATGCTGCTGGCCCTTGATACACCTGGCGAAGTCTTACGTGAACTATTGGCTGAGCTGTACGGTGACCAATCGGTAAATCTATATTTGGGTATATTTAGTATTAAATGATCGCCACTTTTCAGCTTCATTTTCGACTTTCGTTTATCTTTTATCTTGACGCCTTGTAAGGCAATCTTTTCTATGTATTTAAGCTGGTTAAGTAGCTCCGCCTCCTCGCTATCAATCGCCACAGCACTAAGTAGGGAGTCTTTTCCATTGGCATTATAATTGCTCTGAGTTGGTATAGAACCGGCGCAGGAGTGAATGCTATCTGCTGTATCATCATCTTGTGTTGCCTGATGTGCACGCTCCAACGACTTTTCCTCTAAAATCTCACCTTCCTCCTCGAAGCCCACGGTATCGTCTTTGGATGAAAAGGCATTCATGGGCGGCAGTCGATGCAAAGAAATGACTGGCGTGTCCAGGCTCTTGGTACGACGCTCTGTGGTCGGCGACTGTTGTGTGGCATGTTGACGTTGTAGCGAAACCGAGCCCTCGGATAGGTTAAGTCTAGCATGAGCGAATAGTATAGGCGCATTTCCCTTGGATCGCATGACTATTGACGAATCAATTATTTCTTCAATTAATTTTACTTTAGACTTAGCAGTTTGTTTTTTCAGCGTATAGTCGATATCTGAACCGCTTATTTTCTCCTCATGGCATGTTTCATAGATGTCATCGGTGCTACGAAAGAATTCCGCATGCTCAAAGATGGGTGATGGTATATTCTCATTACGCTGATAATCGTTGGTACATTCATCCATGCGACGATTTGGCAAATGAGGCTCATCTTCCGATGATGGTATCGATATGGAACGCTCCGATATGCGACGAAGCTCTGTAGCATTGGCATACTGTGGATCAAGTTTTTGTGTATGATACCGACTTTCCAGATCGGCCAGACGACGACACTGAGGTGGAGAGCCCTCAATTTCTGTGGAGCTCATGGTCTGACCTCTACCCCAGGCGGCAGAGATAAGTCGGCTCTGTTCTATTCGCAAAATGGGTTCAATTTCTTTACGTGACTGTGGCGGTGAGAACTCCAGGCGATCCGGTATGGCCTCAGCCGAACCAAAGACATCGTCCGAGTCTAGACTCTCATCATCTGATGAGAAGGAAGTAATACGAGTCTTACCCTTCTTGGACTTGCCCGATGGCTTTGTTTTGGGTATTACCCTCGGCTTGTTGGCCTTGCGCGCATTCGCCTGTAGTTCCTTACGCAGACTTTGAATAAGTTCCATTTGCTTTTGTTCCAGCTTCTGTTGTTGCATGCTTTCGGTCCTAGAACTGGTTGCTGAGTCACTTTCAATTTGACTCAGTTTCTTATTTAGTTTCTCCAAAGTCGAGGCATCCATTTGCTTGGTTATGTCCCGCTTGGGCGAAGACAGCTGTATGATTGGTATGGTCTTGTCAATTTCCAGTGTTATAGGATCCACTTTAGATAGATCTATATTTTGAGTGAATAAAAACTCTTTTGTCTCTGCTGGCAAGAGACTATCTAGTATATCTGGTAGAAAGTCAGCTGGACCTGGTACTGGTATGGCGTTCACTTTGGGTGACTTCGGCGACTTTGGTGACTTGGGTGACTTTGGAGATTTCGGTGATTTGGGCGACTTGGGCTTATTATGTTTCTTGTCATTTGGAGAAGGTGCAGTGCCATTCATTATATGCCGTTTATGCAGAACGTAGGGTATATCTTCCTTAAGAACCTTTGTAAATCGTCGCTCGTATTCCCGGAAGAAGCTCTTAGGCAGCTCAAAGCCTGTCTTGGGTATATCAACTTGGGCAACTGGTGGTCCATCGTAGCATTTTGGTATCTCAAAGTTTCCATGCGCTTTACATAAAGGTGGAGCGCTAGGTATTTGCTTATAGATATAATCCTCATCACTAGAATCAGCTGGCGTTAAGTCAATTGATTTTTGATGCATAAGCACATGACGTCGCGAATTGCTGCCCAGACGAGCCCGATTAGCCAAGGAGTTGGGATCGCTCTTAGTGCGCTCCACTGTGGCATGAGCATAGTTCAGTGGGACCATTATCGGATTATATTCTTCAAAGTGTGTTTTGGCCATGAGTTCCTCTTTACGTGTAATTTTCTGATGCACAACTCGTGCCTGTTGTTTCTCAAACTCCGAGATGAGCTCGGGCGTCAATGGATAATCCGGACTTTGTTTGGACTTCTCATCCTTGGGCTGACCTTCCCAGTGCTTGGTGTACTTTTGCATGCACTCTATACGGTCCTGATCAAAACTAAAGATGTTCTCGCTATCAGATCGCCGACGGAATGCGGATATTTTGCACGACTGTGAGTTGCCCTTTTTAATGGGCGCCGTTTGATCGATCGAGTCGCTAGTTTGTATATCCTTTTCCTGGCAACGCATGCCAGAGGCAGGCGTAGACACAGATTCTGGCGATTTGATTCCAAAAGATTTCGCATTTCGCTCAATTTCAACATTTTGCAAACTAATCGAATGTACCTTCGAGGTCTTGTGAGTCTTGTTGCTTGGAAATGTGGAATATGTATCACGGCTGTCGTAGAATGAGCTATTGGCTGTAGAGCTATGCGTGTCGGAGAGCAAGCAATCGTGACTCTTAACCTTAGGTCGGATATAGAGACCTTCTGTCTCTGCAACAGGTTCTACAGCATCGTAATAATCACTCTTTGACTCCTGACTCGACTGTGCAAACTTTTCGTAGAGCTCTTTTTTATTAAACTGTTTAACCTTCTTGCAAGTGGTTGTGGGCATTTCGTAATTACGTCCGAAACAATCGCCCACCAACGACTCCTTGGAATCTTGACTGGAAGCCACCGATGTCTTGCTTTTGGTGGTTTCTCTGGACTTTTTGCTATCTGTATGATACAAACTGTCATGAGATTTCTTGCTCGAGTCGGAGCTGCGAGAGATTTTTGTTTCAAATATTTCGCTTTGACTCTCCTGACTGGAGGTACGAGTAAGGGCTTCCTGTATTTTCTTATAGAAATTGCCATCAGACTTGACAGAGAGCTTCTCTCGTGGTAAGTAACGTGGATCTTCGGCATCCCAAATTTCATTCATTATATCAGCAGCCGACTTGGACTTAACATCAATAGCAGAACGATATTTGGGCTGCTCAGAAACGGATTCATCATCGCTGGGTATGTAGTTGCCAGAGTCCAGCGAACATGAGCGCATGTGATCCTCGGAACGACGACGTCCGCTAAAGAAATCTATGTCATATTTCTCCAGAAGCTCATAGCTATCCTGTGATATATCGTCCTGTGAGCCAGTATAGTCCAACTGATGTCCAAAGTTGCGTTTGTGCTCTTGAGTATTGTAAGTGCTTCCCGGATAGCTGGATGAATACACCTTGCTCTGAGGCAGAGGTGAAAATTCCTGATGCGCATCTATTGAGTGGTTCTTAGTGATGTACAACGAGTGTCTAGAATCATCATAACGCGTAACAGGCGAATCAATGCGATTAGAGGAAAGAAACTCTTTATCAAAAGCTGTCATGGGTTTTGGCTGTTCGCGTGCATAGTAAGTGCTGCTATAGCGCTCGAACAGATCTTTGCAAGAGCTACTCTTCAGCCAGGATTCCCGCTCCACTTGATCGTAAATGTTCTCTCCTTCCGGATCATCATCTTGATCCTCCTCGTCATCCATATAATGAACAGCTGCCTGTTCGGGCTTAACAAATTGGGCAGTCGAGTAAAGATTACTACCCGTGGCCATTTGATAATCTTGTTTTTCCTCGGAGTTGCGTCGTGGATGATGTGTTATGTAATGACTATCGTATGAATCCACTGAATCTACGCCAGATAGCTCGGAGTTCCGAGGCAAAGAATGTGTGTGCCTGGAATTCTGAGAGTCCATAGAGGGTGTTAAATAATTCTCGGATTGTGCTAGTTTTGCTCGTTCGTTTTGAGTATTTCGCTTGGTGCCAAAGCCGGTGCCAAAGTACGACGATGAAGACGATTCTGAAGGATGATTAAGATCATTGTGATATTGATAGTTCAAGCTATTATAATTTCGTTCTTGGGCAGCAGCATAAGCCGATGTGCTGGGCTGCTGTAGCAAAGGTATGGCCACAGGCTGTATGCCCATCTGCTTAGCTCGCGTGTACTGCAATATAGACTGATCGATAAACTCATCGCTGAAATGCTTCTCGCGTGTCTTGGACTTAGCTTTGCGATTGACGGTGGCATAAATATCATTGCGATCATTTAGATTGAGATGCTCACTGTTGGATATTTTGTGTTCCATTTGAGCGTTATGAAAGTCTGGGTATTTATAATGGCCCATATCGTTGATGTCAGTGTAGATGATGTTGTCGGTTTCCGTTTCAGTAGAGTTGGCATTGGCGTTGTTAAGCATGCACTGCTTAGACATCGAATAACTGGTACTGCTATAATGGACTGGGGTGACAGTTTGAGATTGGGACTCCTGTGAGTGAAGCGGCTGACGACGGGCATTGGCCATGGCCATGGCTGAGGCCGGTGAGGCTGCCGCCATAGTCTCCCGATTGATGGTAGATGCCGTCAAGTCCGAATCCGCTTCCTCCTCGACTAATTCCTCCTCCTCCCCCATAGGCTCCTCCTCCTCCTCCTCCCCCTCCGTATCCGCAGGCCCCAGCAGCTCCTCCTGCTCCTCCAATTCCATGGAGCTGCTGAGATCCACCGAATGACCCACCGTGTTGCTGCTGTTGATAGTGTTGTTGTGAGTGTTGGTGTTGGTGTTGGTGTTGATGCTGATGAGCTGCGGCGAGGCAGGGGCATACACTTGGGATGCCAGTGAGACTCGACGAGGCGTGCTGCTGCTGTACAAGTGGGACAAGTGGCTCAGACCTGAACACGCGCAGGGATTAAAAGAATTTGCGTACATTAGGACTGCTTGGATACAATATAGTAACCAAAACAAACCGAAAACGAAT
Source organism: Drosophila hydei (assembly GCF_003285905.1). Taxonomy (NCBI): domain Eukaryota; kingdom Metazoa; phylum Arthropoda; class Insecta; order Diptera; family Drosophilidae; genus Drosophila; species Drosophila hydei. The sequence continues at coordinate 1,920,566 of NW_022045657.1, forward strand.
CGAACTCAAGGCATGATCACAACAAAAAGGCTGAAAACACTGAAAACATAACATTCGGATTGAATTTGTAGTGGGGTCACAAGTTGGCCATTGTCATTCAATTAATACAATAGTTAACAGCCGCCACTGTGAATTGAAATGAGTTTAAATAATAGATCTAAAACTAAATTAGTCTTAAGTATAAAATTATAGAGCTTAATCTAAATCATAGATTAGCCTAAAATAGGCATAACTGTAACTAAAAACTAAAGAAAATTGTATAATAAATGATCTTAAATGATATAAAGGACTTACCTAAATTGTGATCGCCTTGATGCGCACGACCCAGATCGGGACCGCGCTGTGCCTGGCTGCTGCTGTGGCTGGGTGAAGTCCACGATTGCGGACCCTGTGGTGAAAGCGAGCGGTTCGAATTCATTTGGTCCATACCCGCTGCCGAGTGGTGTTGACGTTCCACCGAGCATGCCGCTTCCTCCGCTGAGGTTGGCGATTCCGCTGCATAGTTCTTCGTCTGATAGATCTCCACCTGGGCTGCTGTGACCTTTATGGGAATAAACATATATATATATATTCAATGATCTCCTATTTAAAAGACATGAGCCCACTCACTTGAGAACGCATGTGGTCTGTAGGATTGTCGCGTCGGCGATCCAAGGTATCCGCTGCCTTCTTCGTCAGAGAAGGGGTCATCGAGTCGCTGCATTGATTGCGATAATCCCATGCCGCTGCAGCGTGCAATTAAATTAAAAAACAGTGATTTAATAAATAAATGAATAATATGTTTAATAGAAATCTATCGCCTTCGGCTACACATTCCGCTAGCAAAACGAGAGACAGAGAAAGAGAGCGATCGACACTCTTTGAACTACATATGTACGTAAATGAAACGATAAGCGATAAATGATAAATCATGAAATATAATAATCGAACAATTGAACAAAATAAATACAAACCAGTGTCAATTGGGAGTAGGGGATTGGCTGAAATGCTGGAATTCACATACGTATGCGACTGACTTCGGCTACTAGCATTCAGTGGCCCTTGCCGGAACGACTGAGACCTGCAGCAAAAGAAAAGACAAGAGGATACCACGATTTTATTTTCACATGCTCAGTTGTTTTTTAGAAAGCAACTTTTATGTTTTGTTTAACTTTTTTTTAAATATTTTTTGTTTTTGTATTTTAGATTAAGTTTTAGTTTGGGTTAAGCACAGTTGGTTTTTATGTGAGCAGAAAGACTCAGAAATTTTTGATTTCTTTAGCAAATGCATCAGTTTAAAGTATTTACAATAGTACAGAAGAAATCAAAATAATAATTATAGCAATTAAATAATTGTATCGTAAAGTACAACTTAAAAATAGACACAACAACACTTAGGGTATCAAATAGCTATGGGTAACGCCTAGTATATCTTAATGTTCGGAGAGTAATATGAAGCACTACAAACTAATTATATTGCCTCGTCGGCTATAGCCAATAGCCTTAATGGCTTAACACATTGTCTATATAGAATATTATATATTTAGTTAAATTTGCTGTTGGGGTAATTAGAGTAAGAGTATAATACAGACTAAACTACTTATGTAAGTAGGTAAATTTAAGGCCGTAAGTTAGAACACACACAACTAGTTACTACACATTTAGGGGGCATTATAGGAGGCAAACAAACGTGATTGGCTGTGAATTGTGAACAGTCTAAACAAAACACACAGTTTTTAAATAGGAGAGGTGGAAAAAGAAAAACAGCGAGTTAAAAGACACAACTCCCAAAAATCGATGGGGACAAACGACTAGACTAGTTAGTATATTATAAATGCAATACACGATATGAAAGATATTGTGATAATGCGATTGTAGTTCAGTATAGTCTATGATAGTGAAATGGGTTAACGCTAGGGTTTTGAAAATGAGTTGACTTTGGGTTGGACTCAAACACATAAGTATGACATGTGAAATTAGTACGCATTAAAGTTGCCAATTGCCAATTTTAGTATACAAATCAAAAAGGTTACGTTATATAGTTTGGTTATACACATGTTCAAAAAAAAAACCAAATAAAATAAAAATAAAAACAAATTTGAGTTTTTAATGCTTTTGTCGTTTACTTCTGTACAATTTGCTACAAGTTTTGCTTTAACATTTTTTTGTTTTTTGTTTTTTTTTTGTTTTGTTATATTTTTATTTTTGTGCTTTACTTTGCAGTTAAGACCAATTGGTTTTTTAATCCTCTTCTCTTTTCTCTTCAACTCGATGACATATTTTGATCAAGTTCTTGGGATATTTATGTGTTATTTCTGGAATAGGGCTTGTGAGGTTTTTTAAATAAATTTTGAAAATTAAAATCGTGTTGAGAATTCATAAGCGATTCGGTTCAAAATAAATAACCAAGTATTAGTTAGTATGAGCACGCTGATGATTTATAATGTGTACGCATGAGATTCTTTAAAAAGTGGTTTGGGGTCTCGGTAATTGTACTCATAATTAGTTGGCTTAGTTTTGAAGTTGGGTTATTGGTTATTCATATGGGGGAAGCATAAGCTTAAAAATTTTATTTGTCGAAAAAGATAAAAGTAAGCAAAGCTTTAAAAACAAGTTTACTTATTTGTTAAGTGGAATGTAAATATCGATTAGTTTTTTTTTGACAGTCGATGCTGTCGATTTAAAATGCTGAAATGCTGTTTTTATCATATTTATATTATAGTTTAATTAAAAAATTTGAATGGTTTAAACAGCCTTTGCAGAAATTAAATCAAAATATTTAACATAATCAAAAAAAAATATAAATTACTTAAAAAATTCTTAGGCTTATTTCAGTTATTAAACTTCTTTGCATTTAGTTTTTTTCTAAACCTACCTTTGGAAGTTCTGACGCTTTACATAATTCTCTCGCACAAATTCAATAATTTGTTTCTGCGTTTTGCCGCTGTAGCTGTAAGTTCAAGATGAATTGAGTAAAATTTTCTGAACATGAATTTCTTCCCCATACCGAAAAGAGCTGCCGCGTGAGAGCACCCGAGTTTTACGCCTGGGCGTGCTCTGCACGGTCGTGCAGCGAAAGAATCCATGATTCTCGACGCACTTCTTCCAGAAATTTTTGCACTCATTGCGACCTTCGAAGAAAAACTCGACGGTGTCCTTATAGTAGCCCTGCAAGTGAGTAAAAAACAACTTATAAAGCAATCTAATATACGCCTCTAACACTTACGTAGCCTTCGGGGTGCAGCTTGACCAGAAAACGTTTGCGTTTGAATGATATCTTGCGTATCTTAGCCCATGAGAAGGTATTAATACGCGTTATATTCTGAAACACGGTAATGCCCATGTGCGCTACGGCTAGGTTTAGCGGCACACCCTCCACATCCTTGGCGGGGTGCATTTTCATGCCATAAAGTTCACAGCGCCGTGCTGTCTCCAGCAAATTTAGGTCAGCCTCAGCAGGCGATTGGCCGCTGCATAAAATGTATACCAAATATGTTAACAAATTCTCAGCTTTAAACAGTTTATAAGGCTTACAAATGCTTCTTGTGATTCTCCATAATCTTGCGTTGCATGGTCGCATCCTGGTGCGGCACAAAACGATAGGATGACAGATACGTGTGATCTGGATAGTCCTCGGGCACATAGTCGCCACACGATGCCTGCACTATATAGCTGGCCATGAGGGCCGCCGTATTGTCATTGCACTGCAGACTGCCCGTGGCCAAATCTCGCTTGATTTGCAAACAAAACAGATATCTAAAACGAATACGAATATTAAGGAAACTTATCTTTATAGAATATGCCTTTTATAGTTACCTGGTATATTCTTCTTCAAGTTGTGCCGGATCTGGGGTATAGAACTTGATGCAGAATCGCAGCACAGGATCGATGAGAGATAGGCCCACTTGACGATTCATGGGCTTCTCCAGATCCAGCCAATATTTGGTATGTGTGGATATTTCCTGATATTCCAGACCAAAATAGTCCGCTTCCAGCAAGTTAAGCTGTCGACAAACCTGCTCGAAGAGCACTCGACCCAAGGCCTTGGCCTGTAAAAAAGAAACGAATAATGGTGTTACGAAAGGTTTGCGCAAGATTAACTTAAACTCAGAAGGAGATTATCAATATAAATAATCTTTCCCTTGGGATTTCGGTGAGTTTTAGCATAGGTTTCCATACTTTACAAGTCTCATTTTTCCTGCAAAGTTATGCGAAATGCAAGAAGAGCACTCGCTTAAATCTAGACAGTTGACATCTTATTTATAAAACAGTTAAAAACTTGGCAACTGTACCACAAATCTAAGCGCCACATAAATCAACAGTCACGCCGTTGTCCCAGCTCTTCGTCTTGTTGTTGTTGTCTTGTTGCGAGCCACACACCATTAGGGTTGATTAAAAATGCCATTAGATAGCGTTAAATAATAAATATGTATTTTTTTTAGGAATTTACACTGCACTCGAATTGCACTGACCCCCAGTTCGTTTGCTTTTCGCTCAATTTGGCAGCTGGCAAAGATCTGAACGACCTACATTTTATCTTTACTTAAGTGCAGCCAGAGAGGAGATGCCTAGCCAGCCAAATGGCCCAGTTAGCAGCCAGGCAGTACTGGTTGGGGCGAGGCGACATCTCAATTGAAATTTATTTAAATGCAATCAAACGGCCGTCGCCCACAAGGCAATTGACGGCGTGTGGCAACACTCAAATGTACGCGGATTAAATTTTTAACAAACCTAACGAGCTTAGTCAGCAATTGCATTGGTCTCGCCCTTGCACCCACAACCAGAACACGCCCAACTACACACCGCTTAGCGCCCTCTGCCCAACATTTCGATGCTTTGAGTAAATTGTGCGTCAAATTGATGGAAAACATTTGTTTTCTAAAATATTCAACACCCAGGCAATGTCAGCATGAAAAATTGAACTAGCTGTCAGAAGAGTAAATAGATTATAAAACAATTTAGGTAGCTACGTTGCAATATAACAATTTATACAGTCTGACTGCGTTGCTATTGAACTTTAAAGCTTTTCATTTATTCAGAATGGATAAGTAGGTAATCTAAGCTAAGGCTAAGCCAGACTAAGTCAATAGTACGAGAAGCCTGACAATGTAATGTAAGTCTGACAAGCCAAGAATATATAAGCAATGAAATAATACTAAAGAAAATATATTAAATATGTAACAGTGTGGCAAAGCCAAGCTACGTACATGACGAACTGAGAGTACCTAAATATTTTATGCTACAAAATTGCCTATTATAATTTCCAAGTAGCTCTGGTTTACATACTCCACGAACACTTCTAATCACATGGTAAAGGATATCCATTTTTTGAGCTGTCATCCATTCAAAGGACTGCCACAAACCGGGTGAAATGAAGATTTCATCAACAAGAGCTTATTAATGATCCATTCACTCGCAACACCTATTGTCCTTGGGATGTCCTTCAATTTGCTAATACGTTAAGTGGCAAACACATGTCTAGATTAGAGCCATGTGCCACACACATACACACAATATGCTAATTTCGGGCCATGGCAACAACCACAAAGCCATGAGTGCCACTCCATGTCCTGAGCAGCTGCTACACCTTTGCACCATTAGGCAAATGGAAATGTAATTGACATTTCTACAGAGTTGAGCGAAAAAACATCCTTCGAGAATGCTACTGCAGGCTCTGCTTTCAACAGGCAATCAGGCAAAGTGCCCCGGTTAACAGTTCGATATTTGCAGTTTGACTTTGGGCAAAGTGTGAAATGTGGTCATTCCATAGGGCGTGACAAAGCGTAATTAAAATCTATGATAGCCTACAGTTCATCAGCACATCACCCTTTCAGCCTGTTTTCCACATTTTCTTTGGTATTTGAATATTTCATGTGTTTAATTTATTGGTTTTTGGGCGTGGTCAGTACCTGAGCTTAAATATTTATCTGAGCAAAAATACAAGAAATTAAATTAAAATATATCTGTCCGATCTCTCTATACACATGTAGCGTCATAAACCATTTGAGAATGCCATTTGTTCCCTTTCTTTTCTTAATTGAAATGTGAGCTGAAAGCAAACAACGAGTTCAACTAAAACAATGAAATAACAAACAATGTGCCGACACAAAGGAATAGCTGATGCATTTTTTATGACTAAAGAGAACGGCGAAAAATAAATAAAAATAAAAAAAAGTTCAAATAAAATAGTAGAAAAGTTGCGCAGTATTTTATTATATATTTTTTCTGTATGCTTTTCAGGTCAATAGGGAATTTGGCGGCGAAGTGCGATGCATTTCAAATTTAGACACGAATTCTGATTTACTATGTAAAAGGTCTCAACGCTTCATGTTGCGAGTGCTCTAACTGTAGTATATTTATGGGCTGAGAGTTAGAGTAAAATGGGAGCCAATTCCAACTAAACTACACTTAAGAACTAGACCGTTAAGATCAATTAAGACAATAAATAGCTAATACTACTGCTTCGAGAATATATTAACCATAAACAAAAATACTAGGTATATTTATTGTGCAATTCTTGCAAACAAAAACACTCAACTGGTGTAGTAATCTAGTTTAAACTGGCAACGAACAATACATACCACTTTTATAAAAAAATCTTTTAAGAAATTATAATTATTTATAATTAATATTTATTGGTATACATAATACATAATAAATCTATTTAGTTTTATTCTCCATTAATAGAATAGATAAATAATAGCAGCACTTAACTAGTCACTCTACGCTGAAGCTATTAAGCTACTAAAATAATAGTCGTTTCCTCTGTAATTAATAATTTGATTTGCCAAGCTTTGGTAACTTTCTGCCGACACTTTGGCAACCTCGTTTGTGGCTGCTAGAGCATAATTTAATTGCCGTTTGTTATCACAATTAACAATGAATTCCCTTCTGAATGCAGTCTGAAAACTATTTATGACATTTGAGGAAATCTAATTTCAGTGCGGCTTGCCCCACTGGGACCTGCCTTGTGGCCACACAGTTTCAACTAATTGTCAGACTAAAGTTAAATTTACACAAGTTTTTCACTATAACTGAAGCATATTTAATTTAATTTTGGCAAACAACAGGAGCGGCAAAAAAAATATAGCAAGGATAACAAGGGAGAACAAGTTTTTGCTGAAAGTCGAATGTGCGGGTTTGCCCATGAGAGAAGCTGCTCCAGAAACTACAGTGGTGGCTGGAGGTGGCAAATGTGGGGATAGCAGCAACAATGGCCCCAAAAACCACGCCCGAACTTTGACATTTCGGCTGCAGATGGCAATGGGCGGCATTTTATCTATGAGTCGAATGTGAGGCCAATTCACTAAGCCAATTTGGAACTTTGAGCAGCTACAAACAGCCAATTAGCTTTGGGCGCGGCTATAGCAAATGGTAAAGGGAAATTGCTAAGAATCACAGGAAGTGCAAACAACTGACAGAGACACACACACACGCACACACAAATCTGTTAACAATTTGTCGCTGGATGCAAAAGGGAGCTGCCTCACTAGCCTGCAGGTGTTTACTCTAGGGTTCCGCTACCCCTGCCTAGCAGTCTAACTGCAATGCTTTCTGCCTTTTGTTCTTTTATCAGCCAACAGACACTCGTACACATAGTTGTTGTGTTGTCCCTTGAAACAGCTGCCTGGCGCAATAAATTTTCACTTATGCGGGCGCCTGTAGCCAGAAACCGAACGGAAGAGTTTATGAAAGCTGCCAACGGATATCACTAAGTGCACAAGGGTTTATGGATTTGTCATTTGGTATTTGAAAACAGACAATAAGCTGCTGGCTATAGCATTAAATATCGGCAGACTGCTATGAAATTCTGAGGATTTACTAAGGAAAGGTAAGGAAAGGTATATGACAAGCCCATTTACATTCACAATCTTATAAAATTCGAGCTCTTGTACTACTTTTGCGTCAATCCAAACATTTCATTCGTAGACGCTTAACTCGATTTGGTAGCCTTAATGCATCAGAGAGCATGCATTTCCGTTAGCTACTTGCTATCAAATGCAGCGAAAAGCCTTTTTCCAGCACGTGAAAATAAATCCTATTTATAGTTGAGAAGTTGCCTCAAAGCACCTGTCAACGAGATGTGACCTGCAATCGCATCCATCTTTAGACAGAAACGGCTGCCAAATGGAAGCCAAGCATAAAATGAAATTGCATTAATATATAACAGCAAGTTCTCCCTCTCTCTCTACATACATATCTATATATATAAAACTCAAAATTTGTATAGTAATATATAATTGTATAAAAGGGAGCAAAAACTAAAGTCTGGGCTGCGGCGCATTCTGCGAACACGCATAAGAGATTAATGCGACAAGTGTAGCAGAGAAGGGAATTGTGAGCGGAGTCTGTGGTTGGCGCTGGGACCTGCGCTTGGGCGTGGCAGGGCATTCACATTTTCTGGCTGCCAGCCAAAATGTGTTCCGGCCTAACAAGAGCACAACAAACAGGCAGGCAGCCAGGCAACCAGCCAGCCAACAGCTGAGGCAACACACAGAAGCTGCCGACAAATCAACAAATTTTCCGTGTCGCCCCACCCCCAGCCTACTCCACCCCTGGCAGACCTGGTTTGGGAGGTGTTGCGGATGCTGCTGCCAACTCCAAAAATAAAGTTTGTTTCTTCTTTACGTTGTCTATACTCTGTATACACAGAAAATGGAAAAAGGAGTGCGATGCATCCAAAAGCGAATTCTTTTAAATGAATATGGCATTTACAAGTTCTTGAAAAGGTCTAAGAATATTGATAGCACAGCCTTGATTTCTGGCTTATATACAGATTGAAATTATCAACTTTTCGTGAAGTCGGTTTTCGGTTTATTATAGGGTATCATTCTGAATCTCTTTCTCTCCCTGTATCTTTCTTTTGACTCAAGTATTGCTTGCTTCTTTTTTTGTTCGCCCACTCTGTGGTTCATTTGGGGTCTCCGAACTGTAACCAAGACACACACAGACACACACAGGCACACTCAGATACACTTGTGACCAATTGTTGTACACGCGGTTGTTGTTATTTGACTGCATTTGACCACAAATCGCATTAATGCAAACACAGCCGTTGTCCTGCACCTCGTTCGTATACCTATATTCTTCTGTTGCTTTTTCCATTTTGCTCTATATGTTTTCAGTCTTGTTGGGTTTGGTTAATGGGTTTTCTAGTTGCTTTTGTTGTTCCACTTCCTGGCTCCATTAGCCCAGCAGCCAGCCATCCAGCCAAGCAAAAGGCTTACTCGGTTTTTAGTTGAAGTGGCCACGCCCTGGCTGCCCCCTTAGTCCCCTCCTGCCCCAACAAACTTACTGTAGACACACATTTCAAAGGCTTCGCTCACTTCAACATGGCGTGGCAAAAAGTGTGCTGGATAAAATGTTACAACAACAACATGGCTCCTGTTAGTTACACCATTGTTATACCCTTTACGCTAGTCATATTGGGTCTGATGAGCATCTGTCACAATTTTCAGCAGCCAAAACAAATAATTCAAATGGGTAATGTTAAGTAATACAAATTATTAATGAGGACACATACCAGCCGTAGAAGGTTTATTCACTGTAGTAAGATTGATTCTCTCAATTTTTAATTTACCCAGATAAAGCTGGTAAGTTGAAATCTTTAAATAAGTCTTACAAATAGTTCTAAGATATAAAAACAGCCAAAGATTTACTAAAAATGTCAGTTATACAGGGTATATAGTCAGTATATAGTCAAGAACCGTTCGACTCAAGTTAAGCTAGACACTTAAGCTGTTGTTGCGGCTGCTGTCGGCATTGTTGTGCGGATATGCGTTTCTGTGTTGGTATTTGTGAGTGGGTTGTTTGGCTAGGTTTAAGAGTAAACCCTTGTGAACCAGTTGCACTTGAGGCGCTGCTGCTGTTGCTAGTTCTGGAAATGTTTAAAGTGCCACATAAAAAGAAACTATTTCATAGAAACGATGGCCACGAACCCTTGCTTGCTGCCCCCTGAACCCCCGCATCGAAGCTTAAATAATGCCCAGTGCAAGCTTATTAAAAATTGAAGCACGTAACAAATTTGTTTGCCAGCAAAGCACAAGCATACTGCTGTATGTAATATCTCCTCTGGCCCGCGCACACACTGCGTATACGTAACGCCGCTTGTGCAATCGAATGAATGAGGGCTGCAAGCTTATAAATAGATTCACCCCCAAAGCATATTCTGCACTCAGTTGCCAACCACAATCAACCGCAACTAGCATTTTGCTATAGCACTTTGTGGTCGTGGCAATTTATGCGACGCTAACTAGCGCCAGCGTGGTCAAGAGCATTGTGAGTAAATAAGGTTGATCGAGTTAAAAACGCTCTCTATGCATAGGCACTCTATTTACTAGAGTCTACAGTTGCCATCATGCGACTTGCATCGTTGAGTTCCTATGCCCATGGCATATTCCCAACTTTTAATGGGTTTCATCTTTGTTAAGCACACAAGAGCTCACACACCTAACTTCAAAGCTCCACTGCATGAAGACCCTCAGTTCCCATAGATAGTAATATGTTATGCCTGTTTAATATTCATATAAATATCTATATAAACCTAACTATCTATACAAGCGCGTGGAGCTGTCCACAATGCTTTGAAAAATTATAGGGTATTTTAATTTTATTATTTGTTCTGTGGTTGGCTCTGACGTGCGTCATATTTTATTCTGATGGGTCAGCTTCTGTACAACTTGTGACACAAATTTAAACAGACCTTAAATAATTGCCAGCACTTTAACGTAGCTACATAGCTTTAGAGCTCTTATATAACATGGATAAACAGCGCAAGTTTCTTTGAAACCAATTTCTTGTTTTCTGCCTTTCTTCTATGCTCTGGCATTAAAATTTTTCGCTTTCATAATTTTGTTAGAAGCATGAAATAAAGAGATTTTGGAAGCTCTTCAATCTCCTGTTTTATTGTACTTTTTAGCTTTTTAGCTGTTGGTTTTCCGGCTTTTCAGCATTTCATTTATTTGCCATGACACAGAATTTTGCCTTTTCTTGCGACGCCAATTTATTTATCTAACGAAAGGTTTTGTTGTTCCTTTTTTATTATTCGCACATTCATAAAAGCTTATCTAGTTAGGGGGAAGCAAGCGCAAGCGAAAAGTCAACAATTTGGCTGATAATGCCTAATACCGAAACTTTTTAATAGAATTATTGAAAAGTTCTTGCGCCACAAGACGAAATATGACGCAATCGACGGAGCCTGAACTAGGTTTGAGTAAGTAATATTTACCGTGGAGCCAAAAATTGAACATTTCTTTGTGGACAAGGTCGTGCAAACAGATGGTCATAAATCAATGAATATTATATTAATGGAAACGTAGTTAACGACGGTTCAGATTTAATGAAATTATAGGAATTATGAAAGTTATCTTTGAGTTGTCGAGGAACAAGTTCTAGACAAACGATAATATTTATAATTTAATTAAAAAAAATTGAACCAACATTTCAGGTTCTGGATCAGTGTTATAGGAGAGTTATGAAGGGTTGCGCAAGTCTTAAAATGCAAAACGCTTCTGATTGATTGTTTTGCAGTGTGTAACAAGCCTATCATACGTTTTTATGCAAAAATATATATTGCTGTACATTGGCTATAAAGGGCTCTACTTAAGATAAATATTATCGTATTTAACAAGATTAAAGTTTCCCACGCAAATAGGCAGATATCTAACATTTATTCTTAGAGCATTCTATTGAGCTTTCTTATGATCAAACAAATATTTTATGCTGTTTCTTAACTGAGACATAGGCTAGATATTTATGTATATCTGTATGCTTATGCTCTCTTTAGCTTTGCTTACCTGAACTTGAAACATGGTAATTGAATCGTCCAGCATTTGTATGCGCACTGTCAACTTCTTGCCGCCGCGATGCCTGGGCGTTGAGGGCGTGCCATCCACGCCGCTGGGCGTGCTCAGCGAATGGGTCATGCGACCGCCGGCAACTCCACCTGGCCCGCCGCCCGTATTGTTCAGATCGTAGTGGCGAGCCCCACCGCCACCGCCTCCACCGCCCGTGGAGCGTGTTACTGTGCCCATGTCAGCCAGTGACATTTTGTACACAAGAATTGTGGTAACTGCAACACAGAAACGACGTCTTCAATAGTTGCCGTTTGCCTTGTTCCTGTTGCACTTAGTCCGAGCTGTGCGGAATTGTATATATCATGCATAAGATTGCACGAATCTTGTCTTTTATAATATGACTTTCTAGTTTTTAAAATGCTACGACTTGGAATGCTACTGGGTTCGTTTCGCTTCAGTTCGATTCACTTCGAGTTTTTCGTTTTTGGTTTTCTTATAAAGCTGTGGATTGTAGCACAATCAAATTTGATTCGTTCGCTTCCAGAGAACAGAACGGAACAGAACAGAAAATCGAACAACAATTGGAATTAAAGTGGAAGCAATAACTTTATGCCACAATCGCACGCATCTGCTTCACATTTGACTCAGTTCATCTAAAATATATATCTTTTAAGTGCCTTTTGTTGTTGTTCTGTTCGATTCTTGCGTTTGGCATAATTTCATTTGCTGCTGCTACTCTCAATTGAATTCTCGTTGCGTTTCGTTTTGGTTTCTTCATTAATATTTATAACGCGCACGTGGACTCGATTTCCTCATCGCTCAGATGTATGTTGCCTCATTTTGCTGCAAGTAAAAGAAACACATAGATAATTTAGTCACAAATGAACTTAAGCCTCGAAAACAGTTCATAAAGCTCATAAAGATAATGTCGGGCTCTATAGTCGACCATTAAGAGCCCGAAACATGCTGTCAAATTTATGCGAAAGTGAGCTCACACGCCTATTTTATTGCAAATAATTCAGGATCGAATCAAGCCATGCGAATAGAACTTGTCACATATATTTATAACTTTGCTGTATTTCTTTATAAACAAAAGCGGGTTTTGGAGCTCTGTTTGATGAAGCCAATCACAAGAATATTAAATATAAATATAAATATAAAACATTTTACACAATTTGCATTAAAAGTCAGTAGAATTAAGCTAGCCATCTATAAATATTTATTTATTTAATCGCTTATTCTTTTACTTCAGTAATATTCAAGAGGTTCTTGAACTATGCAGTCAAATTTGCATGTGTTTATCTTGGAATCATTTAAAGCAAACTAAATGCAATTGTTTATAGCTGTGAACAATGAACATACGTTTATTTAAAACAGAAACAATCTTGAGACTTCCATAAGACACTGCGCACTCTAGCGCATAAATTACTCCCCTCTATCTAATATCTCGCCTCCTTTCTCAAGATATTACCCTTAATTTCGTAGACTTGACCAACAGCAACAAATGACAGCTCCATCTTTCGCAAGTACCAGCTCGTTGTCTCTGGTCTCTATGGACATCAATCATCATGCAATTAACACAGAGAAAAGTCGAGGAGGCACTAGACTACACAATTGTGGCACAGTCTATATAACTTTATGAGCAAATGCTAATCATTTGCGAGTTATGTATGTGCCAAAACGTGACTTATGCGGCTCGGCAACTGAACCAGTCCAGTATTTTTCTAGACTTTTATTTTGTTTCATTCTTTTTATGGCAGGCGTATGACATGTACGACGAGTCGACTTTGAGTTCCAACTCGGTGACTCGTTATCTGAGCAGCAACTAAGTTTGATGAGAAACTTACTGAGTGAATGAATGAGTGAGTGAATGCGTGAATGAGTGTATGAGCGAATGAGTGCTGGGTCATTGAACGTTGTCAGCGTTGGTTCAAGTGTTATCGATGTCATATGTATACATAGAGAAACACAGAGAGAGAGAGAGAGTGCGGTACGAAGATGAGCAGAGAGTTCTTCCTAGTGATCAACCTGACTGCTCGCTCGGCTGCTTGGCTCATCATATCGCATCGTAAATTCACACATTTCACGCCCCATTCGTAAGGCCCGGGCATCCTGTATCTGCAAATTGACAGCGGGCCACGTCCGCATTCAAATTTACGAGCTGCCCATAAATATATGTAGGAGACGTTTCCATCGACTCCATCTTTATCATAATTTTATTTCAAATAGTACTCTTCGTATACCCTGTACCCAGCGGAGTGCATATAAAACGGCTATGCTTAGAAACAGATAATACGCTATAATCTGAAAATCTCTTCTGCTTAAATATAGGAACTACTTGGAACTAGGTTTTGCTATAATATCAAACCGTCAGTTTCAGGATCTCAAAGATCACAGCTCACAGAGTATCGCATAGTTGAGCCTTTGCGGCTAGCTCACGCTCGTTTATTATCTATTTGCGGCCCACAATATAATTGGCGCCAAATGACTTCTAGCTGCCTTCATGTAGGTTGGCCACAGACAATGACGTTGCCATAACCTCAACTCCAGCTTTATGTTTCGCTTTAAGTTTTCGGCTTCAAGCGCTTAGCTTTCCGGTTTTGCGTGGGCGCCTCACGTGGGCTGCCCATTTGCTACCTGCCCTCTTTCTCGCTTTCGTTCTCTCTATCGTTCCGGCTTCTTTTTAATATTTGTGTTGCTTTTAAGTGCTGAACATTTCTCATGTTTACTTTGTGTGCGCCGCCGTTTTCCTATTTTTTCTGGGTCGCCTGCGATAAGCTTATTTATTTCACAGGTGTTTTTACTAATTTTCACTCAATTTTCTAGATCTCACTCTTTCTTCTCGTGCAATCAATTTTCATTTGAGTTGTTGCGTGTCGTTTGATTTTTTTATGGCCCTTTGAATATTGAAAATCGTTTGTGACAGACAATTTTTATTGGGTCATTGTTTGGGTGCTTCGGCTTTATGCCTTTTTAATTATTTACTGTCAAAATTGTGGAAATGAGGAGAGGAGTGCAGAAACATGAGTAACCAAAACATGCCGATCAATTCGCCCACTCTTAAACTTATTTATGATTTTAGTTTTTGTTTGGTTACTGGGTCAAAACGCAGTGTGTGACTTTCTTAGCTGGTGGGCATGCAGCCGCCCACTTTTGACTTATGACATCAGCAAGATTTTGTGTAAAACTTAAATTGTATAACTATAAAAGAGTGTTAAAACTTTGATGAAAACTGCACACAAAGGCAGATGCTGCAAGGGCAGGCAGTGGCATTTCATAAGCTATTCATTGATAATTTCATCTTGTACAGAGCACATAAAACTTAATTAAGTATACGTAAAATTATGTCACCTGACAGCATATAAAAGCCGTAAAACTTTTGACGATGAGTGCAAAAAGAAATAGGGGCACGGTAAAGATAGAGACGAGGAGCATAGAAACTTTTAAAGCTCAACCTGACAAAAGGCTATAGGAAAGTCGTCAACTCTTTGATTAAAACACCAACAATACAGTGGCAGCAGGCATCATCATTGCCAATTTAGCTGTAGTTAGCTGCATAGAGTTGGGCTGACACGCAAAATATGCAGCCAGATATGGCAACTGCCGTTGACATAGTTGGCCAGCTAGTTGACAGATCCAAACGTGGCTAGTTGGTTAGTTGGCTATTGGCAGTTGGCAGTTGGCTTTGATAGCGGTACTTTAACCCAATTCAGTGTGTGGCCCGCGATACGCTGCCGCAGATGATTAGTTTTTCAATCTCTCAGTTACATTTCTAATTGCAGGCCATTCTCAATTAAATGAATAATATAAAAAATATTTATTTTATATATAAATGGCTTTCAATTATAGCAAATGATCTAATACCAGGCGTATAAATTACATCAACTATTATATAAGCTCTCTTGGATATCTCGTTGTCTCCGCTCCATTTTTATTGAGATTCGTATTGATTTTATTGTTGTTCGCGTTCTTATTGAATTGATTTCGCATCTTGTATGGCCACAAAATAATTTAACGAATTTAAAATAGAACGCTGACAAATATATACGAAGTATATATATAAAAAGAGAGAGAGCGAGGGATACTCTGAGAACTTGGCTAGAGCTCGTCGTCGTCCAGCTAAGAACAAGTTAATCGAACAGTCGAAATGGGTCAACAAAGCAGCAAAACAGCAATTGAGCTCGACAAATTAAGTTACTAGCTACTAGCTCATGAGCTCGTTGGAAATACAAAACAAAATAGCCGACCATCTTAATAATAGATACATTTATATGTAAATACACTTAGAGAAATAACAGAGCAGAAATCCTGTTCGACTGGAATTACATATTGATCTACTCTAATCCGAGATTAAACTTGGTTTAAAAACTGTCTGTTATGGCCTAACAAAGAATTGATACTTTTTTATTAAAAGTAAAATGTGTATATTCTTAGAGTGTTCATCTATATAATTCCGTGAAGTCTGCAAGGAAAGTTAATTACACAACTTCTAGATATTTTCTCAGTGTTCATTTATATGTATCTCTCTTTAATTACAGACAATGCCAAATGAGAATTGTTGTACAAGTTTTAATCGGCACGCGACTTGCAAACAGGTTTTTAATTTAAAAAATTTAATATTTTTTTTTGGGTGGCTTTCGATCGATAAACGATTTCCATATCCGTTTTAATAAACATAAATTCAGTAAACTGAGCTGGGCCCTCGGCCTGCATACAAATTGAGCTCAACTTGAGTGTGTGCCTGACCATCAGATACTTGAGCACTTGTTTCGTGTGGCTGTTGGGCGTGAGTGTAAGTGTGGGTGTAAGTATGTGTGTGCGTGTGTATCTGCAACCCTTTGAGCGTGCTTCTTGAAATGTCAGTCAAGTTGCCTGCGACAAGGTTGTCACAGCACTTAAGTTTCTCTTTCATTGTCTTCCACTCTCCCCCTCTCTGTGCTGCCTCGCTTTGTTCCTTTGTTTTATTCATAAGTTATTAGATTGTTTCGCATCTGCGGCAAATTGCAGTGATTTGTTATAAATTAAATGCCGCTGGCTACACTCAACTGACAACTAATATCTAATCAATGCGCCCACTTGATATTCTTTTATGTTCCCCTTTGAAGCTTGGCTCTTGCGACTTGTATTTGTATCTATAAGTATGTATCTATGTATCTGCGTTTGTTTTCTACTGTAGACTTTAGTCTCTCTGACTGTCACTACCTAAGAAATGCTTTGACAATACTAATTGATTTCCACTCACACTCACACGCACACGCGCACGCACATGTGTGTGTGTGTGTATTTTCAATTGCGGTTTGTTGACGGAACGTTTCAAGTGCGCTGGCTTTCGCATTGTATTTATGAGTTTGAGTTATTTCTTTTTTTACTTTTTTTGCTGATTTCTTCTGTTGCTGAGGCTTGTGCTGCATATTAACAAACCGACCTATGACTGAGGTCTTGTGGAAATTATTTTTAGAGTGCTACAGGTTCACGCCGTCATATCTCGGAAACTTTTCTAACAAACGTATAGCTCATATGTATGAAAAATATGATATATAATTTATTAAAGCAAGCAAAATAGAGCGTTCTGCCAGTCACACTGAAGAAATATCCAATGAAAGAACTCAGCCGTAATACTCAATGTATCTTATTTAATTTCATAAATATTCTATTTAATTTCACCCTAATCTCGTTACTTTCTATTTAGTCCATTTGCAACTGTCATCTCAGCATCTCAATTAAAACGAACAGAAGATGCCAAAATGGATGATGGATCACTTGATTTTTTAAAATTATTTTTTTCGGTTTTGTTTTTGTAGATTATGTGAAGCACAAGAGGAACAAAACGACAACTCACTAAAACCATTGCCGTTGGATGATTGCGTAGGCAGCTAAAAATCCATGCAGTAGCATCAACTTATGCCAGCCCAACCCATTCCAGCACTTCCATTCCAATGCATCCATTGCCACATGGCAACTCGATTCATTTTTTGTTTTTCCTTTCGTACTTGGTTTTAAAAATAAAATGCAAAGCAAAACAAATTACGATATATGGTATACGTGTGTATAAAAGGATATCTTCCCCTCTCTCTCTGTCTCAATCTTTTTATCTGTCTGTCAGACAGTTGTTGCTACGCAGCGAGTGCATTCAAAATCAAACCTCAGAAAAGGCAGTTCGACTTTGTGTAGTTCATTAAAATATGTATTTAACAAGAAAGAAAACATTTCGCTCGCGGCTGTCGAATTTTAAATACACTTACCGCGCTAAGTAATATTATCTTATAACAAAATGTTGAGGATAATCTGACGTTTTTGTATGACCTTTTATATTTCTTCTATATTATGTGAACTGCTTGAGATATCTTTCAGATTTCATAAAAACAAGCAATTAAGTTTTAGTACAGTATAGCTTCGCTATTGAGGATACGCATATTCTGTAAAAGAAATTGTTATATGTTATATCATCGCCAATTTCTTCTAATTCTTTGCATTTTACATGCCAAAGCCATGATACTCTTTTAAAGAGTATTCATAAAGGCTCCCCAAGCAACCAGGCAAACAAAACAGTTGCTCTTTTATATATACTTCTATATACCTACATACATATATATATATATATACTCTTATGTATGCCTATCTACTATATATATTTCTCGCCTTTGTTTATCGTGCACACGTTCCCCCTACATCTCTGAGAGACTCCTGCTTTACGATCTTCTGCGTGTATTCAGCTCATAAAAACTCTTGCCACATGTGGCAAATTCAGTTGTCTGTCGGCATAGAGTTTTCTTCAGCCCGATTTTAATTGCATTTGCCGCGACGCAGCAACGGTTGCGGCTGCTGTCAGTATGCTTGTAACGGCACCCACACAGAATGCCGTTTTACCAGTCAATCCTGGGGAGCCATAAAACAAGTATGGCACGACACATAACCGTCATTAATGACAAATCTTGAGGAACTTGTCGCTGGCTCATCACCAAAATAAAACTGGTCTCTGGCATCGATCGTAGATGTGAAATGGGTTAAAGAACCGCTAGCCAAACTACTTTTTCACTTGACCAGGCTAGACTTCAGTCAGTCGGTCTGTCTGTCTGGGAAACATCAAGCGAAATTGTAACGCAGCCCATAAACAGAATTTCTTATTAGATTTGGAGCTGATTGCAAAATATGGATCTCAGGATCTATAATCGACAACTGAACGAATGTCGCTGCTTATTGAATTCCAAACATATTTTACAACCTAAACAATGGCAAATGAAGTATATAGATGTGTATTTTCTATTGACAGAATCTGATATTGCATAGAGCTCCTATAGTATCTATCTATATAAAAATAGAGTTTCTATCACAACTTTTTTTGGCTGTCAATACATTTTTGGCCTCTTGATTGCTTCATCTAAGCTCAGCCACTTCACTGAGCTTCTATGTATACATTAGCTAACGCTGATATGAAAACCTGATATTTATATAATTTAGATAGCAGTGTGAATATTGTGCTGTAGCTAAATGTATACACAAATATATAGTAAAATATGTTTAATGTTTGCAAGGGTATCTTATCTTTGGCATTGCTTAGTTAACATTTTTCTTTTGAATATACATTTATATTATTTTCGTGGTGAATACCCATATTAATTGCTGTTCATCACAAATTAAATTTCATTAAATCAAGCCTAAAGCGTAGAATGAGACACACACACACAGACAAAGATAAAAAGCGGCTGATGATGTCAGCATTTGTGCGCTTGGAAGGGCGGAGTTGCCAAAAAAAAAAAACAAAAAAGTAAGAATACAACAAAAAAGCAATATTCAAGAGCTATATAAACAACTGTTATTTTTAACAAGCTTCTTCTGCTGCTGGCCCCTGCCTTGCCAAGTGAGTTGTCGGGCTTATCTCTAGCCTACTCCACACACGCACACATGCAAGCACATTTAACATGATAACGAACTGCCCGTGTATATGACACCATAGCAATATCAACTACAACAGAAGCAGCAGCAACAACAACAATATGGAATGCTCATCGTTTATCTATGTTTCAACGTGTGTTGTTCTTATTATCAGCTGCCTTTCAACTAATAAACGAAGCAGCTGAACACGAAAAGCCGCTAAACAAACATTACAATTGTGTAAGTGTGTGAGTGAGTGAGTGTTCTTATCGAGCACCTAACAAGTTTTTTCATATTATTATGTGTAAATTATTAAAATGCAAAAGTGCGATTTGTGCAGAATAAAAATGAAAGAAAAACAAACGTCTGCAGAAACACAGGGAAGCTCTGCTGTGCATGAGGCCGTGAGACTGGGACTGAGGCTCTGCAGTCGTGCGTTTTATTTGATTGGCGTGACAAAAGCTCTGTCGCCCGAAATGAAAGCGAAAATATATATTGAAAAAATTAACAGTACATCATAGAGAGAGCTGGGAGAGACAAAGAGCGACACAGTGGGAGTGTGGGAGAGAGCAACAAATGCAATGACCTGAATTTAAAGGGCGGGTGTCAATGGGTGAGCGTGTGTGTGCGTGAAAAGGTAAACATGTGAGCAAAAAACATAATTGAGAGGTGCAGGCAAATATAACAAATAAATAAATCAAGGCGCGGCAGGTGGCGGCAAGTGTTTACAGCTATTCAAGCCAGCCTTAACAGTTGTATTATCGTAGGCTGGTGCGCATGTATGGGTGAACTGTATTGTGTATACATATAAGCAACGTCCTTGTGCCTAACACAACAGTAAACGAGGAGGAGGAGAGGTTCGGAGTATGTATGCGTGTATGGTAGCGCCACCCAGTTAGCTGTTGTCAAAGTCTACACTTACGACTGTGTGCGTGCGCGTATGCGTGTTCCTATCCGTATGATGCTGTACGCCTTTCTTTGCAAGTGTGTGTGTCTGTGTGTGTTCTGGAATTTTGCGTGCTTATTGAATTTTCAGCGGCTCCAACGAGTTGCGCAAAATGAACAAAGATCGCTTTGAACTTTCATTTATTGAATTAATCGAATTAAAATGGTACTTTATTAAATATACACTTGTCTATTTCGTTTTATTTTCTCGCGCTGCTGCTGCGCCCTTTACACATACATACACACACAAAACACGAAACTCATACACGGACACAGAATTTTTCACTGCTGCAAAAACGGTTAACTGAGTAAACAGCTAAAAAACACAGATTCAACTGTCAACTTAATACTTAAATTAATACGCGCATATGCCAATTACTGGTGGTCTGTTTACTGTGTCAGAGCAGCGCGCACATTTTGTTGACAGTTTTTTTTTTGGTTTTTGTCAATTGCCCGTTGGAAATGCAAATTGCATTTTTTTTCAATGAAATTTTTTGCGCGGTGCGTAGAAATGTGTACGAACCGTTCACGACAACGCCATTTTTACTTCTGACAGCTGTTTGTGCCCAGCGGTGTGCGATATGTACATTAATATCGGTAGCTGTTGGCAATTAAACATCGATAAGTCACGTTCATCCAAGTATTTTATGTCAACCTACTCTTATTGCCATGGTAGATTAATATTGATAACGATACCACGGCTTATCGATAGTGTTGCATAACTTAATTTTAATGAAATGTTTCAATTTAATGCCCGCGCTTTTTAAATATAATTTTTTTTGTAACATCTGATTTTGGGCGTTTAAATTATAAATGAATAAAAAAAATCATGCAGAAATATCGCTTAATGGCTGCATATCTTAACTAAACAACGTGAGGAACTTTTTATTTCTTGGCTTTTGCTCTGGGTTTGGCTGCCCCTGTTCCACCTGACTT
The DNA here is from genome assembly GCF_003285905.1 of Drosophila hydei. NCBI lineage: Eukaryota > Metazoa > Arthropoda > Insecta > Diptera > Drosophilidae > Drosophila > Drosophila hydei. The sequence goes on from NW_022045657.1 coordinate 1,942,093, forward strand.
TTTAGCTGTTGCAGCCGGCTTCTTTTTGGCCTTGATCAACCCATCCAATTCGAGCTTGTCGTCATCCTCATCATCGCTAGAGTGTGCTATTTGGCCACCATCTTCCTCCTCGCCATATAGCATACCCGCCTCATCCTCTTCGACTGCAGCCTCGGCGCGCTTCTTCTTGACGGTGGCCTGTGCCGAATAGGAATACGCCATCACCTCCTTGTTGTAGGCGCGTGTAAGCGCCGCCTTGACCCGCCCATCTACGGCATCCATTGGCGACTTTTTGCCCGGCCAGCTGGACAGTTCGATCAGCGATTCCAAATCCTCACGCAGCAGATGATAATCCTTCATGACCTGCAACGCAGCGGGCACGCCTTCCTGGCCATCTTCAGCTAATGGACGCACAATATTGGCTAGCAAATGCGGGGCATATTCCAGACGCACGGACTGCCTGGAGCCTGAGGTGCAGGTGCGCGTGTGATCGTGCAGCTCCTGGGCGAGACGTGAGCGTTTGTTACTGCGCGAATTCTTACCCAGCCAGCCGGGAAAATTTATCTGACCCGTAAAATTGCCGCACATATATTCGCCTGGCAGCAGAGAGCTAAACACGGCCTGCGTCGGCAGCAGACTCCATGCGGAGTTGGCGCGTATGCGCTTATCCACCATATCGCCCAGACTGAGTGCATCCGCAGTCGCTGCCACCTTGGAGAGAATCTCATTACGATTGCCCTGCGGCATCACCTGAAGATAATTTTGCTGCACAAAAAGCGGTGCCATGCTGTAGTCGTGGAAGAACAAATCACATTTGTCATAGATGGTCATGTGCTTGTGCTCGTCGGCAGCGAAGACCTTGCGCACCACCTCCCAAGGGCCCAGCTTCAAGTCCTTGGAGGCTACCTGTTGATTGGCGGAGCATTTCTCTGGTAGCTGCTCGCCCGCGCTGAGCAGCGCAATGTGATTGATGGTCTGCCTTATGTCATTATTAGTGGCGGCTATAATCTCCTCCAGCTTGGCTGGTGTCATTTTGATTTTCTCCTTGAAGCATATGCTCATGATGCGCCCCTTGATCTGTTCGATGCGCGGTCGCTGGAAGCGCAAATCGTAGCAATAGTTGACCAGCGAGCGTATCTTGGGATGATTGCGATCATTGCACATGCATATGATGGGCACAGAGCTGTCCTTGATCAGGGCAATCAGCTCCTGCATGCCGCCGCGATCTTCATTGCCCGCCATGCCATCAACCTCGTCCATGATGAGCACATGCTTCTTGGACACCGCCTGCGTCTTGCCATTGGCATAGTCAGCTAGCGACTTGTTGCCCAACAGGCTGGACACCTCCTCCTTGAGCAGACGCTTGCTGCGCGTATCCGAGGCATTGAATTCCACTGCATCGAAGCCCAGCTCCTTGGTCACCAGTGTCGCCGTTGTTGTTTTGCCTATACCCGGCGGACCTGAGAGTAGAGCTGCCTTGTAGAAGCTGCCATCATCATTTTTGGCCCACGGATTGGGCCGCTGAGTTTTCTTGGTGCCATCGTGATTCACATACCACTTGGACAGCCAGTTCATCAATCTGTTCAGACATGAAGAGTTCTGATTAATTACGTTTCTTTATGTATATAGGAATTTTGATATGACTGTGTTGTACTCACTTGGTTACATTGCTGCTCGGTCCTGCCTGGCCCACAATCTCCTTGATTGAAGTGGGCTTGTACTTGTCCACCAAAGCCATATTCATGCTGTCATCCTCTTGTTTAACCACATCCACATTGTTGTTGGGTTCCTTTTTAATCTGTGCGCTGGAACCTTGTTCACGCTTCATCTTTAAGTCGTTACTGCTTGGCTCCTGCTTGAAGCTGTTGTTGTTCGACTCGTGCGAGTCCTTTTTAATCTTTGAGCTGCTCTTTTGTTCATGCTCCTGCTTCACTTTCGAGCTGCCCATCTTCTCGTCCTGTTCCTTCATAATCTTTGAGCTGCTCTTTTGCTCGTGCTCTTTCTTATTTTTCGGACTTATCTTATCTTCATGCTCCCTTTTAACTTTTGAGCTGCTCTTCTCGTGCTCTTTCTTTATCTTCGGACTGCTATTCTTCTCCTGTTTAACCTCAGGACTCGTCGCTTTCACACTTTCGCCCGACTTTTCCCGTATCAAGTCAAAGAGGCCATCCTCGCTGAGTATTGTTACATTATGCTCCTCGGCTTGGGCTAGTTTTTTGGGACCTGCCTCCTCGCCCACCACCAGGTAGTTGAGTTTTTTGCCTACGACTGTCATGACACGTCCACCAAATCCCTTAATGACCGATGCGGCTTCATCACGCTCCATTGACTCCAGTATGCCAGTGACCAGGAATGTTAATCCTTTCAAGCAATCGGGCGATCCTTTAGGTATCTCTTTGCTGCCCGGATTTAGGCAGCTGCTGCGATTCTTGTACTTCTGATAAAGCGCGGCGGCCATGCGCTTGCGCTCGTGCCGCTCCTCATCGGACAGCACGCTGCTCTCCAGATCCGCATGTTTTTCCTGTTTTGGCGTCTTTGACTTGGGCGTCTTAAGCTCTGTTTTGGGCGTCTTGGCCTCAGCCTTAGGCTTTGGGCTGCTGGCCTTGCTCCTTTTGTGGCTGGCCACGGGACTGGGATTTGGCTCATCCACATCCACCTCCATTAGACTGCGATCAATGGCCTCGTCTTCCATTTCAATGAGGCTACGCTCTTTAGGCTTGGGCGCCTCTATACGCGTAGTCTCGCCGCCAAACAACTCAGATGGATTGACCTTCTTCAGCTGCTTGGGCTGCTCTTTCAACTTGGACAGCGAGGGCTTCTTGGTGGCGTGTCCATTGTCTTGGGCGTCGTGTGTACGCCGAGATTTCTTTAGCTCCTTACCGTGCTTGCTTATCTGCGGACTGGCGGGCACTTCGTCCTCATCACTGGATATGACGAGGGCCTTTCGTTTGCGAGGTGCCGGCGTTGGCGGCGATGTTGCATTTTCGTCGCTGGTTTTCTTGCTGGGAACCCGCTTGAAGAACGAGTCTATACCCTGTCAATAGCAGCAATAACATATAACATGTACAACCATAATATATTAATAAAGCAATCCTACTTACGCGTTGCATTTCTGTACATTAATTTCGTATGAAAGTTGGAGCAAAAAGGCGCACAACGAAATAAAATCGATAGGTTTTTGGCATTATATCGCTTGAGTGTGACCGTTGGCTGTCAATGCTGTGAGCTAAACAGCTGTTGCTGGTTGTTGTATCTGCTGAAAGTGTACCAATGGTGATACTCATATATGGTACAATTTTAATTAAATTGGTACGTGGTACATTTTTAAGCATTGTTCCTGAAACTGTAAATTGAAATGTACTGGAAATGTACCTCTTTATCGTGTACACTTCCAAAATTATGTTAAAAAGTACTAATCGATTGAGCATGGTACCTTATTGGTACTTTTCACCTAACGCACTATTGTAGTTGCCTGATAAGGTTCAGATACTTGTACTCTCATAAATATATATTCTATGGTACATAAAAATTAAGAATTTTCTTAATAAAATTCAAAGTATATTTCATTATATTAAATTATATTTTTGATGAAATTTTGTAAACGATTGTGTAGTACTTTGTGGTACATTTTAATTATTTCAAGTGATGCTCATGGTTCTGGCTTGCTGGCAGCGCCTACCAAATCGCCCAGCTTTTGTCAGAGCTAGATTTTCAAATTTAAAGTCGATAAGAATGTTAAATTTAAAGCTAGATTTTCAAATTTAAAGTCGATAAGAATGTTAAATTTAAAGCTAAAAAATCAATTTACTTTAACAACAAATTGTTTTGGGTTGACCAAGCGCTTAAGGTTTACATTGATTTAACATGTTATTTGACACATGCTCCATCAATCTTGCCATAATGCCAACTAATCAAGTCAAATCACATTATCAACGTCACCCTCAAACACTTATTACTATTCACTTATAAGGCCGCTGCCAAAGCTGTTTAGTTGCATTACAAGGCATTAGAAATTCGCCACCCCCCAGTGGAAAACTGTCACACAATCTCGCTAGCTCGCTGATTACACGGACAATTAAGGGTTGTGGACAGGCGCCATTGCCCTGGTGGCACACCTAGCCGACCGGCGACCGCACGCGGACCGCTTTGTGCGGCTTGCGGCCTGTTGCACGTGCAAACACTAACAGCAACAATAACAAGAGCGTCGCCTAAATGTTTCCCTTGGGGCAGTAGCGAATGTAGATCGTTACTTAAACGTGATTTTTGATTAAATTGAATATAAACAAAGTATCCCATTCATATCAAGTTGGTAATTCCCAAGTGAATATCTAATAATACACAAACATAAAGCGTTAAACGTTTGAATTTTTAATTTAATTTCATGCGAAACTTTAAACAGCGCTGCCAGCTAGCGTGCAATGCATAGCAATCAGCTTTGGTCGGCTTGCCGCTCAAGTGCCGCTATTTTAGTTTAGTTTCCTCTTCTTCTGCGATTTGCCTTTAATTATATACATAGTTTGTATTGTTTGTTCTTGGGTTTGTGCTTGTCAAGTGATTGTTCTAAATGTTAATACTATTTACGTGAATAACAATTGGCATAATTTTATATTTGCATATGAGAGGCACATGCATACGAGCACGTGTGCGGGTCTGAGAGAGAGACGCCATGGCGTCTCATGTGCTACATTGTTATTCTTCTTTTTCTTGCGGCGCAACAGGTTGAGAGCATGACATATTGGCAATTGCGCATTCATTGACAAACCGCAAGGGGAACGCATTTAAGCAGTGCACTGATATTTGTTTGCAAAAAAAATGAGACAAAATATATAAAAAAAAGTGTTTCCCCATTGGTAAACGCCCACAAAGCTGCCGGCCACATGGCAAAGTTCCCACACACACGCTCCGACCCACATGAATAAATAATGAGTCACATTTAAATTATGCACAAAAGCCGAAATGTAAATAGAATAAGGCAACTTTTCTCCCTTCTCAAATGGTGTTCCTTTTTTGCTGATGCCTGTAAATCGCATTTACACGCATTTATTACATTTTACGTTCGATTACGTGACGTTGACTGTTGTCAAAGTGTTGCCAGATTTTAATTTTCTTGTGCATGACTTTTGCTTAAATCCCATTGGACACAATTGCGGACATATTTCGTGTGTGTGTGTGCGTGCGTGTGTTTGTGTTTGTGCGTGTTGTTGCCTTTGCCACTAATTGGAAAATGGCGTGTGATTGCAAACACTTGTTCTAGCACTCCGCCAGCCCCGTGTAACGGTAACCCCCTGTTGCTGTTTGCTTTTAGCGTTTATCGATCATCAGCCTGGGCCCTCTTATTTTTGGCACTTTGCATTGGATTGTAATGTGTTTTCGTGCTGACGCTAATTCGGTCTCTTTCCCTTGCTCTTTCTCTTTAATCGTGATTAATTGTTTTGACGCATTATTTTGATTTGATATTTATCAAAATGTCGCAAAATGCGCGCTTAGCCTTTTATTATGTTTATTTAACTGATTAATCTCGGCGTATTTACGACTCGTAAACATATTTAGTGGGTGTGCGTGTGTGTGTATGTCTATGTGTGTATAGACCCTTTTTCTGTTGAAATTCTCTGAAATTAAATTTGCATTCAGCTTTTATGCTAATTTCTGTGTCAGCTTAGTTAGTGAAAAATTTGTTTTTCCTGCTGAATGAGCTACAACTAATTATTAAAAAACCATGTGACCATTACTCAAGGGCAAGTTTTAATATATGTGTTTTAAGTTGATGAAAAATAGCCTAAAGTAATGTGTGAAAATATTTATATACATCTTTAGATCTTTAGATAGTTACAAATAAAGTATGGCCTAGATACATTTGAGTTGGAATGTTAATTAAAATAAAAAGTATTGTAATGTTTAAAATATTTTAACTTATATTTGATGTTAGTCTATAGATCTTTTCATAGAAAATAAATTTTAATTCCAGACATATAAATATATGATTTTACTCTAGGTTAGATTACATTCATTTCTGTCTCTGTTATATTTTGATCTAGTTTTGTAGTAGCCGCTGCCACAATCTGTCAGAGTTAGTTGGGTATTCCTTAAAATTGACTCCGCCTTCAAATTAAATTTCATGTGAATTTGGAAGCTCGCTTTAAGGACGCCTGCAGCTCCAGCTACACACACAACTTGGACGTCGTTTTCATTGATTTCAATTTGCTTTCGTTGCGACGCCATATTTCAATTTCTGACCGTCGCACAATTTACAAGCCAGAGCATGTGTCTCCAATCTGCCCCGCCCCAGCCCCCAGGCTCCGTGTGTGTATGCAGACAGAGGCAAGTTGGGGGGTTTGGTTGAGCAGACGGACAGGACAGCTTAATTGATGAACAAAGGCGTTTGGTCCAAAGTTTTGCTTAGGCGTGAGAGATACGAGCAAGTCTCTGCAGAGACACTGGGGCTTCAGGTACTGCGTGTGTGTCTGTGTGTGCTGGGCCGGTTGTAGTCATCGTCTTCGGAGGACTTGCAGAAGTCGTACAAAATATTTAACACCCGCTGCGCGTATTTATGGGAGAATGAACCTGTGTCTTCGACGTCGTCGTCGTCGTCGTCGTGGTCTCCACCATTTTGTCTAAGACGCGCACGCGGCCAGCCACAGTGGAGCTGGCTATATTAGTTCCATTTTACGAATAAGTTGTGAACTCTTGACTTATAAATATTAATATAATTTTTAATAATAATTATATTTAAAGGCTCGTCAAATTTGTCTTTTACCCTATTTGCAAGGCTTTTCGTAGGAGATTCAATTGCGGAATCATTAAAAGTTCGCTGAACAAGTTCAGCTCACTTCAGTTTAATGATTCCCTTAATTGTGAACGAGATGGAACAGCACTAATCCACAGTCGTTCTCAGCTTCTCGGCCATGTGTTGTCTTCTTTGGCAGATTTGCAATTCCAATTGGCGCGACGTAGTCGACTCTTGGCTGTCGTCTGTCTGTCTGTCTGTCTGTTGTCTGGCGTTCGCTCTCCAGCGATGATTAGTGCTCAGCGTTGTTGTTTCCATCTCTGTCTAGTCATATCGGACTAGGGGGAGGGGGTCGGGTATGTAGCACTTTCTCAATGGCCGCCAGCCGCGGATGTCCAAGCTGTCCCGTGTTTGTCCTGCCCACCGTTTAACCTGATTTTTATTGCATACACAGCGCAATTATTTGTTTTATTAACTGTTGAACACGAAGCCTTTCGGTTCGTCATGTTCAAGCCCCCTTTCTTGTTAAAGACAAATAACAATTGTAAATTGCTTGAATTATGAATTAAGTTTTGGTTCTCGCTTATGGGAAAGTTTCGACTGCTGTGTGGCATAGTTGATTATGTGAACTGGAATCTGTAACTATATATATATAGTGTTATGACAATTAGCCTTATACAGCAATTGACTGAAAGTTCAAATTAATCAATAAGCGCTTGCCATGGGAAATTATATTTGATTTATTTTATTGTTAGTTAAAATAGTATTGAATAGGAATTGTTTTATGGAAATAATTCTTAAGCTCTATAAATAAAAAATGTTTTGTTTTACGTTTTATATATGAAGTTTCCTTTTATGGACTGTAACCTATCTCTTTGATAACAAACATAATGATTATGACTCTGTCATGCCTGTGACATTTATGGTTACTGGATCAGCGCATATCGATTGAAATCTTCTATTACTTGCTTTGAAGCCACCGGAGCTGGCAGCAAAAGAGCTCGTCTTTAATATTTTAATTGAAACTTATATGTGACGCAATAAAATTGATGAAAGCTACACGTTGCCTCTGCTGCTGCTGCTGCTGCTGCTATGCAGCTAGAAATACTTATATTTTAAATACCGATAAAAGCGCATGTACGACATGCGACTAAACAAGGCACAGAACATGGCATCATTACCACCAGAAGAACCAGCGCCATGTTTGATGATTAAATCTTGAAAATGTTAATGATGCCGACGATGCAGCCGTTAAAGCAACAACAACAACAACAACTAAGCACAGATGGAAGCCAAGTCTCAAAGTGAGATGGCCATAGAGAGACTGAGAGCCTGAGAGACAGAGAGGCACATGGAAATTAGCTGACGATCGTTAAATGAGCGGCAATTTTTGGTGACGCCAGGCAAGGATCGACAGATCGCATCGGATCGGATCGGTTTTCATTTGACGCGCTCTCGCTGGACAACAAGCGGCTTGATTTTGATATTTCTGTGATATCGTTTCGAGTCCGATTTCGATTTCGATTTCGGTCTGTTGATTAACCCGCCCGACGCACGACTATCAAAATATCCATTAGCAATTAAAAGACTTATGACATTTTGGGGGACAGTCCTCCGCCGGACCCCAAAAGCGACTATCTACCGTTCCACTGCATACACGAAGCACAAAATTATGAGACATTAATTGGAACCCAAAAAGAAGAAAAAAAAATGAAAACAAAATTATGAAAAATATTATTGCATTGTCTGGCTGAGAGGCGTAAAGCGTTTTCATCTTTGGTATAACTCATGGCTGTTGTTATTGTTGTTGTGGTTGTTGTTTTTAGGTTCTTTTGTTAACTGGTTTTATGTAACTGCTTTTTGTAGCTCTGACTGTTCTGGCTGTTTGTGTCAACTGCTTTTTGTTAAGGCTCTGGCTTTACGGCCTAGACTATTGAATATGGTGTTTATAAGGCGAATATATGTGATAAACTAAAGAATTGATAACTAGAGGCTGTACCAGTATGTGGAGTAAGGATTGTCAGGAGGCATGCAGCAAATTGGGCTAAGCGTTGAGAAAACCTTAACTATGAATGTCTGGCCGAAAGTGGTTTTTGAACTAAAGAAGGAACTCATTATATTATATCATATTGTTGTGCCATTTGTTGGATTATAATATATTAAATATTTAATAGGACTACTAAAAATTATTCAGGTTATAGAAGCTGATGGTGTGAGCTTGGAGCTATGAATAATAGCAAATAAATCCACTTTGGATTGGTGTTATGCAAGATCTGAGAGAACATATGAAAAAATCTTAAGACTTATTCAATTTTTGGAATATATAATTTAGCAAATATCCTACGAATTTTCTTTAGAGGTAGCAAAGAACCAGACTCAAGGCGATCAACATATTTCTTAGTGTTAACTGAATGATTTTCATTCTATATAGCTGTTGTCTCTGATGAGCTGTTGCATATCCATTGCTCAGATAATTTGATCTTCATTGTGCCGCTTGTCTTATGCCTATCACGGCTTAGGCTGCAGCTCCGTCAAAAAAAACACATATAAATAAATAAAAAAGTAAGAAAGAGCAGAAAAAGGCAGCTGAAACACAGCCTGAACTTCAGTCAAGACTTCGACTGGGATTGCATTCTCATTCTTGAAGCAGCTTCGGCTGGCGACTCGGGTCGGGGCACACGTTGCTGTGCGTTGTCAAGTTTCTTAAGATTAATTGAACAATCAATTTAAAATTTTATAGGTTTTAAACTTTTCATTTCTCTTACACGATTTTCTGTGTCTCTCTCTCTCTCTCCCTCTCTTGTTGTTGGCATATAAATTTGTTTTCTTTGTATCTGCGGAATGGTCGGGTCAATTTAAAATTATGAAATAGTAGCGTTAATGAAAGATAAACTTGTGTGTATTTTGGCGCGCAGTCTCTTTAATCTGTCGATGATGTTCAGTGGGGAAATAAGCAACTGTTGCTTATAACGTGTTTAACTGGCTAGCATTAAGTAGGATAATTCACACTCGACAGCCAAGTTGAAAGAAATATTACTTGAATTATAGGGAAAATGTACTGGATTCTACCGAGTCGAGATCGAAGAATGTAATTGAGGGATTTAAATTCGATTAACAATTATCTCCAGTGGCTTTCCTCTCGCTCAACTAACATTACACATATATTTTCATAGCCGCCACTATTAGGCGCCTATAAATGTTTATAAGCCAATCAGAGATTTAATTTCTTTACTTAATGTCGTCGGCGCATTAAACTGAAAATTTGCCCACTTGCAAATCTGACGACAAGTGGCCATTTCACTATTTTATGGGCGACAACAAAAGGGAGAGAGAGGAGCAGATTGCTGATATGGATAATCTTAAAGTAAAGCCAAAGTAATAAAGGTTTTTAATACATTAACCAACTGGCGCCATTTTTTAAGCGGATGGAAATTATTTTAATGAAATTATAAATTAAATCGTTACTGCTGCGACTTTTATGGACACGCATGTTATTTACATCTCCAGAGCCCATTAGAACTCATGTCGTTTTTTTGTGCTTTCCGATCTGTGACGTTGCCAACACCTACGGTTTTTACTGCCAGTGAACGCCTGTTCGAGGCGTTTTCTTTTGTATTTAATTTATGCGCATTTTAAGTTTTAAGTTTTTCATCTCAACCGTTTTCCTCTACGTTCTTTTGGACTGTGGCGCATGCGCTACAAATTTTTATCGGCTATTTTTCGGTACAAAAGATTTCAAAAACTATGAAATTGACAAAAGCAAACATTTTTTTTATAGGCAACACACATCAAATTTGTATAATTTTCGAACAGAACGCGGCTCAAAAGGTCTGGCAACTAGAAGACGTGGCTGGCTGGGTAAGGTCCCCATATGTTTATACCATTTTAGTATACAGCTCTGTTCAGAAAAATAGTAGCGCTGCACTTTTTGAAACATAAACCCTATGAAAAGATACTTTTGCCGATCGAAAATAAAAAAGGCTCACAACATTTTTAGAATAAATGTAAAGAATAGAATCGATAAGATTTCTTGATGTTAGAGAGATGCATGGAAATTGTTCCACTCATTAAAATGGTAGTGTTGGAGAAAGTAGCTGAAAAAATAAATAAGAAGTAAGTGTAATTTATTACATTTTACTTATTAAAATTTATTGGAATTGAATTCACTTTTTATTTTTATTGTGTAGAGGAAAGCATTTCTCGGCCCAGAATTGCAAATGTTACTAAGTATGAAAAGAAATATATCTAAATTTATAAAAAATATGTTAATCTTAATATTCATTTCAAAAAGTTTCTAAAATATTGTTCTTATTAGAAAATTATGTTGTGCAACATTTGATGCTCAGACGCACTACTATTTTTGTGATCAAGGCTGTATATATTAAGCAAGTATTAAAGATATGATAAATAGTGTTTAAACTATTTATATATTAAAACAAAAAATGATCGTAAATCGTAGAATCGTAGATCAACGTAATATCTTGGCTTCATTTCGCTTCATCTATTGCATAGAGTTCTCAATCCAACACGCAAACAGCTCTAATTTGCAGCTCAATTTCCATTTGCAGGGAAACTTGGCTAAAAAGTTTCACTTTTGTTGGCATTTTAATTTGCCATGCAAATATATATATATATATATATATATAAGTGATTTTCTCCCATTTCTTTGTAGTTAGCTGAATTCTATGTTAATTTCACTTTGCCAACTTTTACATTCCAATTTTCCACACTGTCACCCCATGATATCATCTAATACCCTAACTAATTAATGAAAGTAAATTAATTTATACGTAAATTGTTTTGTTTAGAAACTGTCTTTCGTACGCTTCGACTTGGACTTTGAGTTTGGGTTGTCTCTTGTTTTTATTTCGGGCCTCAGGGCGCGGGTCACCTTTATCTATGGCTTTGTTCGTCTACGCGTCGTGAATGGCTAATGAGAGACCTAAGAAGGGGCCAAGTGCTATTTTCCTTCCATGTCGGATTCTCGAATTGGCTTGCCTCGCTGTCTCCCAACTGGCGAGTGTCAAGTGCTGTTGGCTACAATTTAATTTGCCGTGTAATTGTTGATTTCGTTCCCAACATTTACTGGAACGTGGGAGCTTTACCTATATTCATTTCAAGCAGATAACTGTCTTACGGATGGTCTTATCGGCTTTGTATTTCTCCAATGCGGGAATTTCAAGTAGCAATGGAATACATATTATAGTGGAGTTGATTTCAAGTACTTGGCAAGTACACTGAACATTGACTTATAACTATATATAATCTATATCTGTACAGAATCGTATGGGGTTCTTAAATTTCAAGTCTTTCTTATCTCATACCAAATATATTTTCCGAAACTAAAGTCGAGTGTTCCCACGAGTATATATTCTAAATTTCAAGTCCCTGAACACACGTACATGGCAGGCAGCAAATATACCCTTGAATGAGTATTACAATCTCTGCTCTTTTAGGCACATACTAGAAAATCAAAAATGTCATCAAAATCTCGGCCAAATTTCCAGTCAATTATCGTTCAATTAGTTAATGCCACTAACGACAGCCATGTGAAAGGAAATGTTTTGGAGAGCTCATTAAGTGCTGATTGCAGATGTCAAGAGTCGGTTGCTGGCCCCATTATAATGTTGGTCAGAACAAGCGCATAAAGCAATTATTTGCATGCGGCTAAGAGGGGGAAAGTAAGAGAGAGAGAGATAGAGAGCGAGAGAGTTCACAACAAAGAGCGCAAATTGCAGGCGACAAAAAGATGGCCAAATAGAACAAACAGCATAATAATGAACGCATTCACCTGACCCAGCTACAGGCACACACACACATACACAGCTCGTATTTGAGTGCATTCATTTATTCAATTGTGGCCACTTGCTAGGACAAAGCCTGGCCAAGAGAGCCAGCTTGGGCGCACAATGGCCAACAAATTTGGCCAGCCACATTAACTCATTTGTTTGGCGCTGATTGTCGTCATCATCATCATCGTCGTCGTCGTCGCTGATTTGTATCTCATAGATACATGGGGCAGCTGGGCTGGCGGGCTGGCATCTTCAAGCTTCGTCCTTCGTCCTGGACTGGCGCTGTCAGGCGCATTGAAATTGAAATTGGAATTGTGCGGGGCACCATAGAAACTATGCGACGGTGACGGCGACGGCGACGGCGACGTCAACGGTGGCGGCGCGTGTTTTGTGTAACTGACATTTGCTTTTGTGCGACGCATCCATAAGATACAAAGATACAAAGATACAAAAGTTGTTTGTGCTCGCTGTTATGATTCCTGCAAGACGTTCGTGCTGTTGTTGCTGATGATTGCGCATAATTGGGTCATATGCTTGTCAGGAAAACGCGTCAGAGTTTGTTTTGCCCAACTCCTCTAGCTGCCTTTCTCTTGATTACTTCTCTCTCTCTCTCTTTCTCTCTCTCCATGTGTCACTATCTCTCTTGCTCTTTCTCTCTCTATATAGGCTCCCTGCTATGTATCTTTTTCCTTGGAAAGGCACACGCTGAAGACTTTTCATTAAAATTGTCAGCTTTTCTTTTCAGCCCCCACCATTTTTCTCCCTCTCTCTGTCTCTCCTATTTCTGCTGTTCGCATCTCTCTTTAAATTACTTTCTTCCTTTCTTATTGCTCGACAACAAGCTGCAAAAACTTTTGTCATTTATTTCACTTCGCTCGATATTTCTACTCTTGCCACTTATGATCCGATATCAACTTTGTGCTTCAGTTTGGCATAATCCATGGATAAAAAAATTTTAATTTTAGGCATGCTTAACATATTTTTATCAAGCACAATATTTTTACATCATTTTTGAATTTCTTCTCATTTATGATTTTATGCAAATATTTTTCTAGACTTGTTAAACAGTTATTAAAAAGTTTTTTATTAGTATTTTTAAATATTTCTTTACTAACATTTTATGTTAAGTATTTTTATTTGCTATCCTCGAACTTCTGTCTGTTTTTCTCTAATCCTTTCTCTCCTGCTCTTTGTTTCTCTATCTCTTTTTCCCTTTCTCCATCTCTATCTCTCTGTTTCTACCTTTCTCTCACTATCCTTGTCTCTCTCTCCATCCCTTTCCATTATATCTCTTCCTCGAGCTCTTTCACCCTTTCTCTCTCTCTATGTTTCTCTCTCTTTCTTTCTCTATCTAGCTCTCTCTCACACTATCCATCTCTTTCTCTATTTCTCTTTCTCTCTCTCTCTCTTTCTCTCTCTCTCTCTCCCTCTCTCTCTCTTTTCCCCTCTCTCTCTCTTTTTCCCTCTCTCCCTCTTTTTCCCTCGCTCTCGCTCTCTCTCTCCCCTTGTTCTTTTATCTCTCTCTGAATATGTCTCCCTCTCTTTCTTCCTTTACCACCCTGTATATCGCTCTCTCTACCCGTCTCTCTCCCATCCATCTCCCTCTCTATCCTTGGTGAGTGCATTTCAAGCTTCGTTATTATGAATTTCTGTTTTTGTTGCAGATTTTTTTTTCCCTTTTGCCATTTCGTGCTTCTGATTGCGTACACAATTTTTTGCCAATTTTTATTGTGTGTCTCGTCGTTTTTATTTATTTTTTTTGCAGTGCATAATTTATGCCTGGTCTCCTTTGAAACTGCTTCTGCAGCTCTTCGCGCAATGCTCTTTTGTCATCTGCGGCGTCGCCATTTTTTGCGCTTCCTGCGCCTGAGTCCCATCTCTTCACTATGGTTGCCCGCTTTCGGAGTCTGGTTTGGGGTCCAGTGTCCAGTGCCCGGCGGAAATGTATTTACACCAAACGTTCGTAAAATGGCGGCCATAAAATAAAGTTTTAACGGATGTTTACGCAATGCGCATGAATTGTTCAATATTGACAAGACAAGAACGCGACGATTGGTCCCGTGGCCGGTCGAAAGCACTGAGAGGGAGCGTTGTGTGTAAAGCAGAGCTATTGAAATTTTAATGGGCCTGCTGTGGACAACACCTCTTAAACGGCCAGCTGGCCATAATGGCGAAGACCTTAAAGCACTAAAGTTTATTAAGTCCAGCGTAGATCATTAATTTTGTTACTCTGCTAAAAGCAGAGGTAAGATTCAGGATAATGATGAAAGTCGCTGAAAGAAAGTTTGCTTAAAGGTGAAAAGTTTATCAGGTAGATGAACATTTCTATAAGTATATATAGAGTATATATCATGCTATAGATCATATATAGATACTATTTCACTCTTCATTCGTTATATTAATTTCTATAGCTTGAAGAGGGATGTGTACTATAAACACCGAATATACAGTCCACATTAGAGGTTAATGCTTTGAAGGCCTATCACGTATAAGCCGCATATCAATGCAACTTTCAGCTGCAGCTTTGGGCTGGGGTGTGCGGGTGTGCGGGTGTGTGTGTAATTTGAGAGGCCCGCAGTTGCAGTGGCTGTTATGCTACTTGTTCCCTGGCAGGACTCAGCTAGACTGGTACATGTGCTAATGACAACATGATTATGGGCTAGCAGACAAAGGCACAAGCATTTGGGACGAACGACGAAGGACAACGCCCACACAGTTATGACAGTGACACTGACAGAAGCAACCTACAACGAGGGTTGAGCACGGTTTCTGTCCAAGCTAATCATTGCAAAAGATGATATCTTTGCCAATTTCAGCAATTGCGACCCTTAAGCGTTGGAAAAGTTTACGCATAATAAATTTTTCATTCGCTGTCGTTAAATCAGTGCGACTGAAAGCTCAAAATATGTGGCGACTATCAAATGCCCTGGACGCCTGCAATGCCCTCTAAACCTGCACACAATATAAGCTTGCTCCACTTTCTAAGATCCATCGAGCTGCCTTCTAGCAGCATTTGCTGCACACAGGGTATTAGAAAGAGCAAAAAAAAAACATAATGACAAGCAACATGCTGCAAATGTCAGTGCAGACAGGAAAACGGAAACGTATTGGCGCAGTAAGGAAACTTGGCGCAATGGCCGACGTCCGAAAGAGACGGCGACGTAGTGAAAGAGAGACGACAGCAAATGGGGAGCAGAGTAGGTTTTTTCCTTTGGTCTGAGCCATTATTTCAGCAAAGGCAGCCCCAAAGTCGGAAGCGGATGTGGGTGCGAACAACTTAAAGACGTCTGCCAAAAATGAAACTAAAACGAAGCAACTGTAGCTGAAAGATGTCACAGGCAATGCGACAAATGTTGCTGCCAACATAAATTATAAACAAAAGGGGAGTGGGGGAAAGAATGATATTTCATTAAAATTCATTTGCCGCAATATGATAAATGTCAGTTAAGGCCGCGGCAAATCAAAATCAAAGCAAATCACTCGCAAGGACGTAGCAAAAATTTTAATAATGAACGAAAAATAAGTGAAAGCAAACGCCCAGAACTCAAATGCAGTCGACGGCGGCGCAGAAGGAGGAGGAGCTGGAGCTGGCACAGGGGTCGTCAGGACACGTGGCAAAGTCATCGTCAACGGCGGCACACTTCATAAATTTTGGCAGCAAGCAGTTACAGTTATGATTGCCAAAGTCAACGACAACGACAACAACCAGCCGCAGTAGCAGCAGCAGCAGCAGCAACAGAAGCAGGCGGATGTCCGCCCAGGACATGCCCCCCTCACCCCGCCCCCACGACGCACAGGAAGCAAAGCCTTGGCAGGCAACCGCAGCCGCAACAGCAGCATCAGCCCAAAAGTAAATACGGAAGAATTTTTGCACCGGGGCCAAAAACTCTAAAAGCCTCAAGCAAACAAACACAGCCAATGCCAGTCGCCACCCATCGGCTGGCAGAGCTCCTGTGCGGGGTTACATTGTTGCCTCGGCGAGGATTGGTGCGCATGCCGCAATCAAATCATCTGCCAAGTTTATGATTTATTTAACTTTTTTAATTGACTTTTTCCGAGCAGGAACAACAACCCCCAACAATAGGGCTGCGTGTGAAAGGATAATGCTGGGTCTTCAGGCTCGCAGACTTCACTTGCAGTCGCTCTTCCTTGCTAGGAAGTGCGTCATATATGTATGCGGATATCGAGGTGTGTGGGTGTGGGTGTGGTGCGTGTGCGCCCATTGGGGTTGTTATCCTTCTGTATTTGTTGTGGGTGCAGACGACGCCGCGCACGCTTGTTGCAAATCCGGTTTAGTCTATTTATTTGAATGCCTATTTTTATGCTTATCCGGTTGCTTTAACATTTACATTTCTCACTTTAAAAAACTTGATTTATGTAACGGTAATTACAGAGAGCAGAAGAGAAGGGGAATGGAGAGCTCGCTATTGCTGTTTATTGATCTAGTCCTTTGCTAAGTAACTCACAGCGAAGGTTGCTTTATAAACTTGAGAGAAGTCCTTGTAGAGAAGTCATTGGGAAGGAGACCGGAGACCGAATGGAAACTCTATAAATTGAATGTTATACACGATTAACTGTAAGCGTGACAAGAGCTTTTCACTTAAATTAGTTTCTTCTGAAATTTGTTGACATCTGCAACTTTTACAGAATCTGCAACTCAGTACAGCTAATACTTCGATCTCTTCTTGCTGATGAGTAATTCCTGAGCATATCTTTGCCAAGGATCGTATGCTGCTCAGCAGGATGGAATGCTTAAGCGTTGACCGTGAAGCTGGTTACTAATTTGACAGCCAACTAGCGCCAGCTTCCATTGCAACGCTTTACTATACCCAAAAAAAAGAGAAGAGAAGAGGTAGAAGCAGAGAACTCTCAAGAGAGGACTACAAGTTCAAATCGAAAACTCACTTGTCAGTCGCCGTGCCAGCCAAAGGGAACTTTCAATTTCAATTTCAAGCG
Organism: Drosophila hydei; assembly: GCF_003285905.1. Lineage (NCBI taxonomy): Eukaryota > Metazoa > Arthropoda > Insecta > Diptera > Drosophilidae > Drosophila > Drosophila hydei. The sequence continues at coordinate 1,959,544 of NW_022045657.1, forward strand.
GAGGACAAGCTCAGACTAAAAATATAATTTATGAGGCCAGGGCATTTGATGTATACATTTTAAGCTTTGTTGAGACACAAAAATGATTTTGATGGACATTTAACAAAACGACACCAGATTCAATCCGCGCTGAAGGAGCTGCAGCCTAACGTGGAACCCAAGATCTGTTCCTTCAGCCAGCAGCAACTGCAACCACAGCAACCACAGCAACCACAGCAACAACAACAAAAGCAGAAACAACAAAAAGTCGACATATTTCATATTTTATTTATTATTTAGAAAGGGTTCGCTGCATAAATCAAAAATGAAATGAGTACGACATAACAACACCAACTCCAATCCCAGTCCGCGTCCGAATCGCAGTCGTCGATGTTGTCCAATGGCCAAAGCAGCAACCAGCATATAAAACTCCAAATGAAAATAAACCAGCGCAAAACCAAAGAAAAAAAATAAAACAGTTCCCACATGTTCACAATTTTTATACATATTACTCGTACCTTATGGAAACCGGGCGTAGAGGTAAACCAAAAAAAAAAAAAGAGCTTGGAATAAAAACAAAAACCAAACCCACAGATTTGCAACTAAGGCATAAAATATCATTCATTGAACATAATGCAAAGAGCTGACGCAGCTTTGATGCGCGAACTTTTGCACTGACAGAACTTTTGACAGCGCTGGCGAGTGAGTAATTGATAAATTGAATAAAACCCCGAAGGAAAACAAATTCTATTTAAATAAAGCGATTGTATTCGAAAATTAATTGCATTAAGATTTGGTGTTATCGGCCTGAGTCAGTCGAAGTGACTCACTGCTTTGAGAAGTGCATAGAAAGGCGCGACGAATATCTGTAATCTTATCAGTTTATGTTTATTATATGTTTATTATTATTATAATAGAAGCTAATTGTTCTGCATATGTGCATGTATTTAGTAATTCAATATGCATGAGAACTGCATAGAGAGGCGCAGTGTAAAGCTTTATATAGTCTACGTTACGCAGCTTAGGCGTGTGTTTTAACAAACAGAAAGCTTCTTCACATATAAGTTATAGATTTTCGATTCATATTGAGTGCCAGGAATATTTCAGAATTGCAAAGAAAGGCGTGCTTTTAATATCTTTGCCATAAGGCAAACGCTATATTTGTATATTTAGTGGGCAAGAAATTAATTTTAAAAGCTAAGCTCTATGTGAGAAAAGCTTCACTTTTCGCAGTTTGTTGCTAGCCAATTTGTGGCAGTGTATTTGGCAGTGACAAGAAAGGGTCACATGCCGCATTCAACAGCAGCAAAAGCCATAGCAACAGCAACAATAACAACAACAACAACAAACAGTCAAATGTTATGTTTGGTATTTTTGCGTCACGCGTTGTTCAGCTTGTTGTTGTTGTTGTTGTTGTTGCTGCTGCTGCGGCTGCTAAAGCTTGCTTGCGCCTGCGCACACGCCTGAATGCGACGCGACGATATCAGTGAAATGATCGCAATCTCAACACAAAATTTGTGTTTGGCGCAGACATTTTTACTGCGCCAGCGCCTGGAAACAGGAACGCTGGACCTGCTGCTCCTTGCTGCCCCCAAAAGATGATGAAGATGAAGCAGCAGCAAATCTGCAAGCAATGCGACCAATCTACCAATCTACTGCCCCTGGCCCAAGCCCCTGTTCTGTCTGGCGAAGGAACCAACCAACGTCGTGTTGTCATAATGAATGGCGCAGCTTAAGTCATTTCATTTTGGAGCTCAAACTGTAGCTGTAGCTGGAGCTGAAGCTGAAGTCGAAGCTGAAGCTGGAGCTGGAGCCTGCATTGATTTTTTTTATAGTTCTGCTGGCGCCACGAAATATTAAATTACGCGCTGCTGTTTTTGTGGTCAGTCCTTGGCGAGAGGCCTCTCTCTCTCTCTCTCTCTCTCTCTGTCTGTCTCTGTCCTCTTCGTTCTCTATCTTTGTTCTTGGAGACATTCCACATACGCCGTGTGCGACGTCAGCTCAGAAATTAATAACATAAACATTGCGACTGCTGCGGCTGGGCTATAAAAACTTGAAAGATTCATTGAAAAAATGCCAATCGCAAAAATTGAAATTCCGGCTCGTAGAATTAATAAGTTAATTCCGCTAAGGGCCACCCCCTCGCGCGCTCTACCGCTCCCTCCCTCTCTGCCCGACCATATTGAAATGTTTGTTTTGCATAATTACATTGGCGCTCTTGTTTGGCATTTTATGTTGGGCTTCTTTTTATGGCCCTGGCTAATTTCATGTGAGCAGATTTTATGATTTTATGTGAGCTGCGCCAGCTGCTTGCAGCTGAGTGCGGCTCATTAAAAAGGTTAAAGTTGAGTCCGTTTAATGACTACGAGGCACAGGCTTGCCCTTGTGGCTGGCCCTAAACCTAATTGGCCGGGTAATACAATGGTAATTGTTATGCCAGCTACTGCGTAAGGTGATAGTTGCTATTGTCATAGATTCTAATTTATAGAAGGGGGTTTCTCAACTTATACAGTTACGTAGCGACAGGCACAATGCTCATTCTCTGCTACTTTCCAGCTAGCATAAGTCAAGTTTACGTCATATACAGTTGCTTTTGAGCATCAGTTGCCTGAGAAGCACATAGAGAGGCGACAGCTGGATGCGAGAAGCGCAGAAGAAAGCTGCTTCGGCTCGCACTCAATCATTGCAATTACGGCTGACACTTTGACTTTTTTTCTAAGGTCTGGCGTGCGCGCACGTTGAGGCGAATATATATTTAGCAGAAATCAAATAACGATAAAAAATCACACGAATATTAATTCGCAGAAATGCAAAGACCTTCATGAGGAGCCGCAGCAGCAGCCAGAGCCGCTTACCCCTTTTGCCATTATGAAATTTATAGTTGCGGTCTGCCTAGACCGCAGCTTTGTGGCTCCAAGCCCAAGCCCAATGCTCGTACAGCTGACCAACGCTTTGGGTCGTGTGAGAATGCCATAGCTGTAGCTGTAGCTGAGCCTGTTCCTGGTGTTGGGCCACATGTGCCCCCAAAAAACCAGACATAGTTGCTTGTTCGCCCGGCCGCCCGGTTTGCCTCGCTGCTTGCCCATTGGCGCAACCCCGGGTTCAACAGCGATGCCGCAGCGCATAAGCATTTTAGCCCCAAAACGTTCCAACTACTGGCCAAATCGCTGGAGTCTAATGCCAGTTGCTGCAGCCGTCGAATTGCGCTTTGTTTTTGCTCCTTTTGCTTTGTTTTGTAGGTTTTTATGCGAGCAACTTCCATGGAAGTGGCTTAAGCCAAACGTAGCAAATATTTTTATATACGAGTACGAGTATAGACTCCACACTTATCGCCAAACAAGATCAATATGCACGATATCAATATGCCTCGCTTCGTTGCGCCTCTGTCTTGCCAACTCCGCCTCTCCTTCAGCTTTAGCATCGCCTTGCTTTGGTGTTGTTCCCTTCTGCAGCGAACAAGCTCGAGTTGAACAACGGAACAGCCTAAGATACGCGCGGGGGAGTAGCCGAAACGAACACAAAACAGAGCCAAGGTATTCCAAATTTGCGAGCACACAGGATATGTGAGGCGGAAAGCTAAATGCAAACAGACTGCCAAATTATTAATAGAGCCAGATCTGAAGATATAGCACTGCAGTCGCTGAGCGAGACGGAAAAGTCTTAAGTTTCCATTAGCCAAAAAGAACTCGACTTAGACGGCTCTGTTGTTTCAATTATTTAAGCCATCCGACTGAACCCACATCGCTTCCATCGAGCGATGACTAATTGCTTAACAAGTGGCTGCCACAAAAGCGAAACCGAAATGTCTGTCAGTTGTTGGGGATTTGTCGCGCTTGTCAATATGATTAGCCAGCTTCAATTTGGCGCTCTATGGCCCAAAAGCGTATTTTCGCGGAATTTCAAAAAGCCAGCAAAAAATATGCAATGCAAACATTTTGAATGCCCCAAAGCGATAAGGCAGCTACAGCATCAGCCACAGCCACAGTCACAGCCGCAGCCACAGTCACCGTCACAGCCAGCGATGATGATGCTGATGATGATTGCAGTAGACAATTGTTGTGCATACTCTAACTAAAATTAGTTTGACTATGTTATAACAATCGATGTCAGCTAAAATATTTAATTCTATTAATTTTCTAAAAACATTTTCAATTATATTTTCAAGTTGTCTCACCTGAGCTGAGGCTAAGTTAATTATCTTTAGAGCAGCTTTTAAAGGTTTCAATTGATTAGAGCAACACAGCTTCGGTATAGCTCAATCGATTCTGCGTCTTCTCTCGTGTTGCCTGCAATTGTTGTTGTTGCTCTCCTTGTGGCATTTGCATATTTTGAATGTTCGCGCGCGGCCTGCACGTTTTACAACTGCAACAACAACTGCGAAAATGTTATCGATGATTGCGATGCGAGTTTGTTGGGAGCAGAGCTCAAGGCTCAGAGCTGTGGCTGTGGCTGTGGCTGTGGGAGGAGAGTCATGATGCCGTCTGTGTGCTGAGGACCTTTTCATAGTTAGGCCCTGTTGTTGCTGTTGTTGTTGTCAAACAATTGTCACAACGTGTTGGCATTCACACGAACTTTATGTTTTGTCAACACCTCGCAATGTTTTTCGATCGGCATGTCAAGGGTTAAAGCCCGCACTGGGCACTGGGCCAACTAGATTGCAGTCCATTAACTAAACTGATGCAGAGGGCCAAGAGAGGGAGTAGAAAATTGATTTGGCCTACCGCATTGCACGCATTAATAACGTATCTGAAGTGCTGTCAAAAATTGCAGCGGCGATTTTCAATCAAAGGAGCCAATGCAGTCGCATTCTCATTCGCATTCCTTTTGTCAGCTCCGAAGTTCATTGTGAAAAACCAACACCCGTTCTGAAGGGTTCCTCAACTCAGCTAACAATAATGAGCGGAACAGCGTCCATTGTAGCTGTCTCTCTACTCTCCTTTTTTTCCACTCCTCACTTATCATTATTATATTTATGGCACAATTTTGTTTTGGCATAATGCGCAGCAGAATATAAGCAAAAAACACTTGTGCCGTGGCTGACAAGCGGAATATCTTTTTTCTCGCGTTCGAGTGCGGCAGTTGCTTGGCGATCGTTGCTTGAATAGATCACTCAGTCGCAATGAATTATTGATGGACTGACAGCGAAAAAAATGTACCAACAATAAAGAGAGAGCGAGAGAGGGAGAGAGAGAGAGAGGGAGACAGAGCGAGAGAGCTCTGTAACCTGTAGCTCTGACTTTAATGTGGCAGCCAAAGCGATCGATATGTTCAATCGTCGTTGTGACTTTGTCAACATTGCGTCCTGTTACCCTTGCCTTGCCCCCTTGCACCGTGCCACCGGGCATTGTGATATATTGTTTCAGTAGCATTTTGTTAAACGTGATCAATTTTTAATTACCCATCAGCCCGTCGTCGATCGTTGATCGTTGATCGTCGATCGTTGATCGTTGATCGCTGTTCGTCTCTGGTCGCTCCTTCAATCGCACCGCAACAAATGTAACCTGCACGTTTTGTCGCATGTCAGGCGAACGATTTATGCTACTCGAGCTCCAATCGAGCCGACTGAGCGAATTTAATAAATGTATCTTGCGCCGCATTTGGAGTGCTTCGCAGTCAGCTCGATTGCAACAAGGCTTTCAGTCTGAAGCTGCTGTCCGACTGAGGCTGCCTGGCGGCTGGGCCTTGTGTGTGCGTAAAATTTTTAATTAGTTTTGTCTAATTAACACTTGGAACAGAGAACCGAACGGCTCGAAGCGTGCCAACGGCAGGCGTGAAGATCAAAAGGTAAAGCCGGGCGATAGAAACACCAATTGAGCCGAGCTCTTGCCTTGCAACTTGGAATTAATTGGCAACAGCTACTAAATAACGTTAATAAGGGCTAAGCCATACTGATTTTAATGGAGTGCAAGACTCAAACTTAAGCTTAAGCATGATAGCTTTCATTGTAGGCAACTTAACCAGCTTTCCTCATCAACTTCCTTTCAACTACTTACTTTAGCGTCCTCCAAAAGGTACTCCTTTCACCTGCTTGCAACACTTGTGCTGCAGCAACAGCTAACAACATAATTTCTATATGCAAAGCTCACGCCCATTTGGCAAACGTTCGTCCGTTTTGGCCAGCCAGAGCAGGTGAGGTGCGCCGTGTGCCCTCGGGTGCCCTACGGTAGGCAGCTAAATTAAAGTGAACGCCCACAGCACGTGCCGCAGCGAGGAACAACAGAAGGAGTCAGGTCCAAGTAGTCAACAGACCGGCAGCCAGCAGCCAGCAGCCAGCAACCAGCAGCCAAGCTGGCTGCCGCGGTCCAAAACTTTTGTCTGGGATCCACTCGAACGAACATTTTTGCCACTTGAGTTTTGTAGTTGGCCCCGGCAACTGCTCTTGGGGCAACCTCCTCTTGCTGCTGCGTTTCTTTATTTATTTTTGGTGCACGCGCAGCAACAAATTAAAAAGTAATTCACAAGCGCTGCATAATTAGCTGCTAAGTGACACTAATGGCACTGCTAACGGATCGGCCGGCCTCTAGTTGCCAGCAGCACCTCCTCGCTCCTCGAGCCCGCCTCCATTGCTCGCCCACATTGTACTCGCTGCACTCTGGGACGCGTTGTGTGGGCAAACTAAAGTTTCGGGGCACTTAAAATTTACTAAATTGTTAGGGTATCACTGACTCTGACAAAGAGTTTGTCAGGCTTATGATAATTAAGATTTAATCACTTCTATTTGACTTCTGTTTGAAACTTGGAGAGTTAGGATCTGTAGACTCAAATTGATTAAGTTCTAGAGAGTCGCAGCCATTTCTTAAGCATCTCTTTCCTAGCTACACTTAGCTGATTCAGAAACATTTTCTTATATTTAATACATGCTTGACTTTCAGCCTTAGAGCATACAAATTTCGTTGAACTCAACTCATTTTTTTCAAATTATTTTTAGCTTCCAAGTTCTTTTTTTGTGTAAAGTTTTCTTGTTGCTGCAGCTAATTGATTTGCGTTTGGTTTTGTGTTTTGTGGCCTAGCACATGGCTCGTCGTTTGGCTCCCTTTTGGCTGCCAAGTTGTTGCAGTCGCTGTGTGTGCGTGTGTGTGTGTGTGGCATATACCTGAACGCGAATTGATGGCTGTGCCGAAAGCAAAGGTCATTACTGTGATGAAATGTGTGTGTCTGTGTATAGTTAGCTATGCGATAACACAGCTTCAGTGTTATTTATGTCAAATAACAAGCATAACAACATGTAACACCCCAGCACGCACACACACAAACAGACACACACAACACATAGAACCTAGCTCGGGGCTAGTTGATATTGGGCTCGCCTAGCTACTCGACTAAGTTTTCTTCAAATCCTACTTGTGCCTCTTCGCCTCACGTCCCATGTCTCAAAATGTTACCAGCCGGCGTCAGCAACGGCGTCCAGCCAGTGAAGCCAATTCTGAGGTTGATGTAGCTTACGAGCCAAAAAATGTTAACTTCAGTTCGAGTAGTGAGTATGTTGAATGGGATCGAGGATGCTATGATCGTGCGAAGGAGTCAAGCCGCCAGCAAGCTCAGCCAGATAAAGAAAAACTCAAGTTTGCAGCTAACTTTGTCTCACCTGATGTCAGCGAAGCTCGATTATATAAAAGCTGCCAGAAACGTGCCGCTATTTGTGTTAAAAAGGTCATTACAGAACAGGACTCCGTCGACAATTATGAAATGCCTGAAAATATCGCTATAAGAAATTTCATAGGCAAAATTGAGCCGGAAACTTTTGCCAATAGCAAAGCCACTAAAATGAATCGTGGTAAGCCCAAATCGCCAAAGTCTAAAGATCCGCCCAAGGCAAAAAATGAAGGAGAATTACATTCGTCGCGTAAGCAAGCAAAGCCTAAAGAACCAACAGCTCGGGACCAATCTGACTCGGAAGCCAGTCAAGCGACGCAGACGTCGAGCGACGAGTCGAAAACTTTTAGTCAAATCTATAGCGAAATTTACGAGGAGTCACGAGTCCGTCGGGAGAAAGCCGAGCAGATCTACAAAGCATATACCACTCAGAAAGCAAATCAAAGAGATGCCTTCATCAGATCCAAGTCCGGGGTGCGTACTGCCCGCTGGGTAAGGAATTTTGGAGAGCTCTATGAAAGTGAGAGCACTACAGAGGCTTCAAATGAAAGCGAAAAAGAAGCGCAACATCTTCAACAAGCAGTGGATGATAATCACTTGACCGAGGCGGACTACAAATATTTAATTCAAGAACAGTTGGATGTTATCGACTGCTATCAGCAAGAGCTGCGCTCTGGCTATGAACAGCTTTGTGCCGAAAACGTAAAAGAGATGGAAGAACCGCTAACTGATGAGCATGATGAGCCCGTGAAGAGTCAATCAACCCATTCGGCAGCTGAAGACATAAATGACATCAAATCCGAAAGCCATGACGAAGTTCAAAGTGAAATATCTGAGCAGAACAGTGAAAAACCGTGTTCCCAGTCTGCGCAAAACAGCTCAAAGTTAATTGATAATGAAGTTAAGAAAGCCAAAGTGCTACAATTTGAGCATTGTGAAATTTATGTTGGTTCTGCGAAATCCTTAGAGAAAACTTCAATCGAAGCGATTCCCACGGATCGTTCCGTAAGGAGCAATCAAATTAACTCAAGTCTTAAAAAGTCCGAAGAGAGCTTACACTTAAAGAAATCTAGTAATAATAGTAAGCAAATAGTTTCAAGTACAAGAAGTAGCTTAAAACATACTTCAGAGAGTGATAATAGCTCAGAGAGGGCTGACGAGCATAGCACAGCGGGGAGTATTATGTGTGAGCAAACTAAAGCAAATAGTTCGAGCGAGTCCCTAGAGCTTAAAAAAGAGGTGATGTCCCAGAGAAGTGTATTTAATGGAAGCTCTGCTCAAATCGATAAGTGTAAGGATACTATCTCTAATTTTAGTGAACAACATGAATCATCCTTTGGATCTATTGAAGAGCGAAATTCACAAAGAAGTACATCTCAAAGAGAAGTTGATCCTATCAAGGAACTTACAGATAATTCCATAGCTTACGAGGAAAGCGATCCTCAAGCTTCTAGCTCGCAAAGTGAATCACATAGAACTCATAGTTCATCGAGTCGAATGGAAGAGCAAAGCTCACAGAGCTTTACAAATGATGAAAATTCAAAACGGCGGGCTCAAGCAGACGACTCTCTAGCTAAGTCCTTGGAGAGACCCAAGTCATTGAGGAACAGACACATGCCTTATAATGCTGAGCAAAGTGAAACTGAAAGCTCAAAATCGATTGAATTACGCAAGTCCCGGCGAACTACATATAGACTCAATAAATCAGAGCAAGCTCCAAATGGTCAGAAGACGCTTCATTCACCCGCGAATTCAACAGGCCCCACGGAACGATCTACTAAAAATATGCAGACTTTTCCAGTTGCGACTAGCTCTTTGGTATATGCACCTGATAGTGCCGATGACTATTTTGTAAGCAGCAGAAATACGAGTGCAAACAGTTCTCTGATAAGCAGCCCACCATCCCAGCTAAGTGTGGCCAAGAAATATCAAGATCGTGCGAGTAGCCCTATACAGATTATTTACAGCGACCAAAGCGATTGCTGTGAAATGGAGCCTCAAAGGACGAACAGAATGGAAAATGTTGAACCGAACGACGACAAGGTTGATGTGGCAAAGAGCTGTGTGACACTGCCAGAGAGTGCCATGAAGAGTGAGCTGTCGAAGGAGCGCTCCCAGACAAGCATAGTCAGCGAGGAGAAAGGAGTTCAGTATCCTAGCGACGATGAGCTGGGCGAATCGACTAAGATAAAGAGGGCATACGACCCGGATGAAGCCTTGCTAAAGGGGCCCAGTGACCTCAAGGAGGACGAATTGTTAGACATAAATCTAAGCGATGATGAGCTACAGGCGCAGGCCAAACTGCAGGCGGCTGCCTGGGGGGACAGAAAAATTGAGTGTAGCTCCAACAACAGCAGCTGCCATTCGCTGCCAACGGGCAACAGTAGAGATAGCAGCAGCACAACGAACAGCAGCGCTTACAGCATCAGCAGCTATGTGCCCAGCGTGCGTTTCTATCGGCGTACCCAGCCCGAGGTAGATGTCGACATGAATCTGCTGCACGATGATAAGGACTCTCCGCCCGTTACTTACAGAAAGCATGTGGCACGTCTCGCTGCGCATGCTCTGCGAGCTTCTACCAACTACTACCAAGCGGACGTTGAGCTAAGCCCGCAAATGGAACAAAATATGGCCGCCCAGGTGGAAATGCTATACAATTCGGAAACGACCTTCCAAACGCCGCAGCGCCTTATAAAGCGGGAGGAGCTGCTGCAACAGTTCAATCAGCGGCTGCAACGACAGCTAAAGCTAATCGCGCCCAACTTTCAGTGAGCACATAAACACACACGCACACACCCACAAAAGACACACATGGGATATATTTTATATATTAACTTAAAGTTGAGTTTATATTATAATTTGTTTTATTGCACAAGAACTCAAACACAATGCAATGTTCTTTGATATTTATGTGTTGCGTTGTGGCCTGTTGCAGTTTACCTTTTGCCTGCAAGAAGTCGACAATTCGACAATGTCTGAATACTTGAAACTTTCAGCAGGCAGAGATGCAGCCGTCGTGGCAGCCGCCTTCAAGTCTGGCCCTGCATAGCGCATAAATCAGTTTTAGTGCAGGCCAAGGGTCTTGCTGAGGGCTCAAGTGCTCAGCGTGGATAGAGGACACGTAGGACTGTTCCAGTTGGGTATGCCTAACCGAGTTGTGCTCTGTAAAACGAGCGAAAAATTCAATTACTCTAGTTGAGGTATTAAACGAAGTTTTAGTTTAAATATGCATAGCATAAACTATAAACTATTACTCTATAAATATTCATAGTATAAACTAATATAAACAATATACCCTCCCTCTCCAAATCATTGTTAACAATTGCAGAGTATCAGAAGAGCGAAGGAGCTGCGGTTGCTGCTCTTTCAGCATAATTAGCTATGCAGCTCTATCCCTGGCTACTGTTAGTCTCCAGTTTCGATTGCTGCTGCTTGCCCCATGTTGCACATTCATTTACTTCACACATACTAAATATGCTGCGCCTGTTGTTTACAACATCAGCCCTGACAGCCAGCATAGACATTATGTTCTGGAGCTCTGGGGGTGTTGCACTTGTTGCAACTGCAGCAGCAGCTTCATTGCCCCACACCTATCGACCGACCCTCTTTAATTGCTAACTAAACAGAGCCGTGTGCGCGCTGTATTGGGCCAAAAGTGAGCAAATATTGTTTTAAGGCACATCAACATATTTCACCTGTTTAATGAAGACACTTAGACACTGACTTGTTACCCGATTTTGATTGTGTTCCTTGCCTAGATTTTATAACGAGGTGCCACTCGATATGTTTATAATTTACGATAGAGTGAGAGAACTTTTCTAAGATGAAGTTAGAGGGAAAAGGCAGAGCAATGCAAGAAAATTGGGGAAAGGCACGTCTAAATTGGACAAATTGGGAAATTTCTTATTGAGCTCTAAAATAATATAGAAACATTATAACACCTCTGACTTTTTCCATTTTCCCTGCCTTGACAAAGTTTGAACAGCTTTAGTCATCTGCCTTCCTGATCTATGCTGAGCCATGTTTTCCATCTTTAGAAACCCACACGCACTCTCCCATCTTCACTTTGCTGAGCAGCATAATTTAGACAATTCCCTTCATTTATTATGAAAAATGCACTCAATTTATATGACTTGATTATTAAAGGTCTTTGGCAAAGGCAGTGCTATATTTGCTTAGGCATTGACATTGCTCGACTCAACATAGAATTCCCAACGCTTAGCCACAATGGTCAAAGCGAACAGCAACAACAACAACGATTGCTGCAGGCGCACCCCACGCCAATTTATTAAAGCCAACACCAAAGTTGGAGTCTGGAGTTGGAGTTGCAGTCGAGGCACAGGTTCTGCACTTGGAGCTAATATGAAAAATGGCACGAAATGGCCCAGTCGCATATGCAGAATGCATAATTCATTTAACATTTTGTAAATCATTTGTTTGAATAGCACGATGACGATGATGTAGTCTGGCCAAGGGACTAGGGCAGCCTCTGCCTCTCACAGTGTCCGAGAACAACCTGCAAAAGCGAATACACTCAGCGAAAAGTTGTGTTCCAATTACTAAGTTTGAAGATTTGTATTCAAGCCGCATCCAAAGGCTACTTTTGTTAACAGTTTTCCTAGTTTGTTTTCCACACAGAGCCTTCGATCGTAAAGAATCTCAGCTTCAAGTCGCTTTAGCTGAAATTCGATTCCATATGCGCATACTTTTCTGCGAGTGTATCAAAAAGCACTTGGGCCAGTTAAACTATTCGTCTGCACTGACAAATCGGCCGCGGAGTCGTCCGCTTGGCGCGCTCGATCCCTGCTCGGACGCCAGTGCTCGAACACAATGGTGCTGCATGACGCTGCGCAAATATAATTTCGCAACTGTCTGCACATGGTCCAAAACGAAACGAGACACACGATGCCAGTTCCAGGCACTGGCAGAGTCACAGTCACAGGCTCAGGTCCAGTCGCCGTCCGAATCCCAGTTTCAGAGACAGCCCGAGTCCCGGCTCGAGTTCAGTCCTCGCTTCAGTCATAAGTCACACGCGGCTGCAACGACTTTTTGGGCTTGGTGTATATAAGCCTATCTGTGTCCAACTGCTTCTTCTTGATTATTTTTATTATTATTTGTACGTTTCGCGTTTTTGATTCCTGTGAAATTTGCATGCGCTCTCGTTCCCTGCGCTCAGCTAATTTAGTTTTGGTGGACGCTGCTTATTGAAAAATTACAAAGTTTCTTCTCATTGCCTTGAGTTCTTGATGTGGATGCCACAGTGTAGCAGCTGCTGCGGCCAGTCTGGCATTTCTTGGGAACTTGGGAAACTCTGTAATTTTAATGATCCACGCCGCTGACATCGTAACTCAATATATATCGGCACAGAAACACAGATCGCGCCAGACAGCTTGGAAGCAGCCAGGCAACAATTTATCATTTTTCTTCCTCTTATATTTGATGTTGCTGCACTTGGAAAACTAATTAAGTTTCTGCTGTGTGTGGCCGGGGCGGAGGTGCGTGAGTGTGTGACTATTGTAATTCGGCTTTGGCGTTAAATTTTGTATCAAAAAACTATTAGCCAAGTGTAAAATCCATCATTAAGTGTTGTGAATCGTGGTGCCAATGCGTCTGCCCCGACTCGATCGCCACTCGATGGTGTTGAGTGTGGGGAGCGGCCCATTGTTACCAACCTCTTTACAAATGGAAAAAGTTAAGTTGCGTGGCTTTTTAATTTGTTTCGAGTCTTTTGTTCGGAATACCAAGGATAACTTGGCTGGCGGCCCCACAGATCTTGCGCAGAGTACAAATTAACCAAGACGCAGCAATATGGCTTCCAAAGACTTCTGCATTTACGCTTTAAGCCTTGGCTCCTCGTGATAACAACAACCACGATTAATTAATATAGCCAAGCTCAGAATGATTACAATTAGATATTGTGGCTGAAACTTAAAGTCGCATAGCATTTTTGCCTGAAAACTTAAAAACCGTTGACAACATTTAAATTTATGAGTTCGCTGACAAACTAACTTATTCGATACCCCGCTCAACCCAGCGAACAATGGACAACTGGTAAATTAAAACTGCCAACCGCACAAATTAGTCGACCACAAAAGCCAGACAACTATAACTGTAGATAACTATAACTAGTCTAAATTAATTTATGTTGTTTAAGCGTCGCTTAACTTTTTCGGACACAAACCAAAAATAGGCAGCATAACCAGAAAAACAACAACAATAGCATGACGAAGTGATCTAGTTTCGCTGGCACGACTGCACATACCCTGTAAACAGTCAAATAGCTTGAATAAAATATTTGGGCAAAGCTGTCATTATATATAGGCTATACGTTTGTAGTGCTGACCTGGAAATGTAGAGGAAAATATTTAAGCATATTCTGCTTGAGAAGCTCAGCATGCCCACTGCTTTGGCACAGCTATAGGGTATCATAACAGCAACAACAACTACAACAACGCAGCGTGCAAAATGTTTGCCTGTCCTCAGCTGGCAGCATCGCTGTCGCTGTCACAGTCGCTGCCTACTGCCAGTTGATTTGGCCTATTCCCCCCACACTCCTCACCCTGTGTTACCTGTCCATGGAGGAGCCGTAAGGGGGTTATTGGTGGCCTCCTATGAGCACTCCACGCTCGACGCCAGTTTCCGACGTCAATTTATAAACGCGTTCAGTTTAAATTGCAACAAATAGTCGCTCATTGAAACTTAAATTGTGCCGACACAAAGTGAACGCTTCGCTGTGTGCTAGAGCAGGAGCGGCAGACAGAGACGTAAGACAGAGCGAGACAGAGAGAGAGCGGGAGAGCGAGTGAGTGCACTGTGCCAGAGCGAGCTGGCTTGCCCATATAGCCCCGATACAATGGGTGTAGAGCTTTGTGTCAACAAGTTTTTTGTCTGTGGCGCTTTTTGGCCATTTTTGTTGGCTTTTTTTCTTGCTCGCTCAAATGTTTGTCAGTTGTTGACGTTGTTTGTTGCTGTTTGTTGTTGTTGCGTTTTGTGTGGTCGCAGCTTGATTTGTTTAAAGGTTTTTGCCGTCGACTTTGGCATGGGAAAAAATTATGTGCAGCTGGGAGCACGAGACCATGGGCTGGGCCATAGATTGCCATAGATTTGACTTTTAAAGTGATAGTTAAACAGTTCAGGTGGCTACCGTCACTTGCATTGAGCTGAAAGCATAATGCATATATTTATTATTATTTCTTTTTAATCAGCTAACTCTCAAGCGTTCAAGTTAGCAACGAGCCATGAAATTTCCTCGATATGCATACTCCCAACATATTTTAAGAGCTTTTTTGGCAGACATTCGTGCACTTTTTAGCCAGCCTAAGCCCAAGCTCAATCTAACCAAACCTGTTACCATTTTATTTTCATCAACATGTTTGGGAGGTTTCGGGCAAATTACAGAAAGAAAAAAATAATAAAAATACCAAATTTAATTGCTTGGCACAAACAGTTTTCTGCCTGCTTTTCTTTAATTTCAATACCAGCTCCTGGGGGTGCATCAGAGAGAGCGAGAGAGAGAAAGAGAAGCAGAAAGGAAAGCGGCTCGGTCGTGGCAAATTTTCATAGACAAGCCGTCGCAACGGCAGCCGCAATATAATTTCTTTAGATTAATCCAATCGATTTCTATTCAATAAATCAAAATATGAATTCGCTATGCTCATACAGCGCAGCTAACAGCTTGACTAGCCACAGAGTTGGAGCAGCTACCTCTCCTAGATGGCCATTTGTTGAACCTACCTCATGCTATGTGTGTATGCGAGTGTGCGTGTGTGTGTGTGTCAGTTTGAGGCACGTAACAAATTGTTGGGTTAATTAAAAAAACATAAATCGTTTGATTTTTGTTACACGCTGGAGTGCTAACAACCGTGGCCGGGTTTGACGGGCCTTTCATCACTTGAAACATTTGCTGGCAAAAAAAAAATTAAAAAAAAAAGCAACAAAATTTCACTTCAATAAAACTTAGTGATTACACTTAGAAAAAAGATACTAAATAAAAAGTTGCTCAAATATAATATATATATATACGATAAATATATTTAAAAGAACTTTTTCATATATTTTGAGACTATTACTCACTGTGTGACAGCTAATGTTATTAGCTCTGTTATAGAAATGTTAAATAACAGCGCTACTTATGTAGCTGTTCATAGTTCTTCTGTGCCTTTTGCATCGACTGTTTTCCACATATAACCTGAAATATTATACCAGTCAAGTGTTTCTCTTAGTGTAATTAGCTGTTATGTTATGTTAATGTTGATTAACAGCGCTCGCTAATAGCTGCTGTAATGCGAGCTATCAAATTTTTGATGGCTTGGCCCACTGAAATCAGATACGCATAAATATTGTTGGCACCGCTAAGCGAAACACTAACAAAGAATCCTATCAAAACACATAACATTGAAATCTGCTTGGAATCAAGCATATATAAATATTCATGACGCGATTCCGTCAAATATTAACATTTGCTAATTAACAGATCAAAATTGCAATTTGCATTTTTCGAATTTACATTTTATTCGCATCGTTAATATTTCAAAGGGAACTGGCTATGGTTGGGAAGCTTATTAAAGCGTGGGTGTTTGGATGTTGCATAAGAGAGAGGATTAGCTTGACTTCTAAGGTCTCCCACTTGATATAGCCAAGAATTTGATTTAGACCCAATAAATACAACTTTTTTGTAGGTTCTTTTTCATAGTTTTTCTTTATATTTATTTTTCATGTCGGTTTTGTATTTTTTTTTCATATATTTACTTTGTGTACTCTTAAGCTTGGAAATCTAAGGCCGAAAATGCATGTACGTATATGTGTGGCTTGTCATTAATTTTTTTTTACAGTGTATTTGCAATTTTTCCATTTTTTTTAAACATTTTTGTACTAGAAAGCTGGAGGAGCTGGTTTTAAATGTTTTTCTTTTTCATTTGTGTTTTTGGGTTGTATTTCGATTGAGTGTGAAAAGCAGCTTGAAAAATTTGCTAATCTTAACAATTAAATAGTCAATATGCTTAAGTAATTTGTAATCGTTAATATAAATTTATGTTATTTTATACATTTATAGTAGTTAAATTTTATAATTTACAAGAATTTTCATTGTTCGCACCATCAAAACAAAAAGCAACTACGAGACTAACATTTAAATAGCAAAATTTTCTGTTTCTCTTTTTATCTTATTTTTGTTTTATTTTTTTTTGTTTATATTATTTTAAAATACATAATAATAATAGGTTTTTAAAGTACTCTCAACTCGTTCATGAATTTTGTATTTAGTTTATATTTAAATATTTTATTTTATATATATATTATAATATATATATATATTTATATATATTTATTTTTTATTTTATTTTATTTTTTAACAGCAATTTTTCAATTATCAGGTAAAAAGTTTAAAGTGCTTTCTTCAACTTTCAGAAATATTTGGTTTTCACATTGCGCGACAAGCGCCAAATTCTGCAGGCGCTGACAGCATATCCAGTCGAGGGCTTGCGTTGGCTCCTCTGGCGGCGCGCCGGCTGCCGCTTGTGGGGGCGGCGGTTCGGTTTCGGGCCACCAGTTCTCCCAATCTCAATACGCTGTCGCAGCGCCTGGATGCATCAGATGATGATGATGATGATGATGGCCGAAGTGGTTCAATGGATTCATCGCGTCCGCACTGGCCGCCGGCGCTGCCGTATGATACCAATCGCTAGGCGGATGATGCTGCGCCGCCGGATGATATAGCAAATGGTGATTGTGATGTCCAGTTACCGCCAGCATCGATGCCGATGCGGCAGCGCCCGGTGAGCCAGCTGCCGCTGCGGTGCCCGGCACCTGATGATGATGGTGATGATGATGATGCGAGGGCGGTGGTCCCAATGGTGGAGGCAGATACGCGGAGGAGGCCATCAGCTGCAGCGCAGGCGAGGATTTGGGCTCGGCATGCAGTAGTTGTTGCTGATGTTGCTGTTGTTGTTGCTGTTGCTGCTGTTGTTGTTGCTGCTGCTGCTGTTGCTGCTGCAACAGGTGAGAGGCACTGCTGCTGGCTGTGCTGCTGCTGCCGGTGCTGGAGGCGCCCAGATGCACACTGTGCAAGGGATTTGGCTCCGATTTGATAGAGTGCGGTGAGGACTTAATGCCACTGCCGCCGCTCAAGCTGCTGACGCCGCTGCTGCTGCCCGCACTGCCGTCCAGACGCGTCGAGGGTGGCGTCTGCGCCCCGCCCGTCACAATGCTCGAGCTGGAGCTCTCCTCGCCTTCGCTATCATAGCCATGCGACGGCGACTTCTCGTCAATGTTGCCATGCACCTGCGAATGCAACAAAAGGAGCGGAACAGATAATTTCATCAGTTAGCGCTGAAGATTGAGCTGGCTAAACGCAGTAGATGGCAAACAGTTGGTAATCCCCGTGCCGTACTTACCTTCATGTGCTTGCGCAGCGAGGAGGGATGCGTATAGGACTTATCACAGCCATTGATGCGACAGTTGTAGGGCTTGTCCGAGGTGTGCACATGCGAGTGCTTCTTGCGGTCCGAGGAGTTGGCAAAACGGCGATCGCAGCCCTCGTGCTCGCACTTGAACGGCTTCTCGCCTGAAAATAGGCAAAGAAAAATAAGGAAAAACTCGGTTAAGTTATTGTTTGTTAAATTTAAACAAAAGATATGAACGAGGCTACCCTCCCCACTCCTCCCTCTCCCTCTTCCTCTCTCACAATAAATGACATTATTTATGTGCCACGCATAAAATATAAATATATACTATAGGGCGAACCCCATAAAAGATGAACATTTATGAACTCGAACTCGAACTCGAAGTCAAACTCAATATCAATACAATTTAATAAAGGTGGGAAAAAGGCGACGTCTGTCCGGCGTTTTTATAGAGAAAAATCATATAAATTATGCGGGATCAAGGCATTGTTTGAAATCAAACAGCGGCGAGGGCCGCACACTTGCCTGAACTACGAACCCCAACCCCAACCAAGTCGAAGCCGAATTCACCTGTGCCGCTGTCGCTGCTGCCTGTTGTTGTCCTTTTGTCGGGACATGTGAAAAACTAAACGGACAGCGGCTCGAAATAAGTTGGGAGAAAAAGGTCAAAGGCTAACATCTATTATAGGCCAGCATTAGAGCCATGTCTGTAACACCTTTTCTAGGCAACAAACACGCTAAACACTGACAGGTTAGCCCTTAAGATCGGGCGATATTTTATGGCTTATTAGAAAATTATGTGCTCGCCAAGCCAAAGAGTTGCCGTGCAAGCGTATTTAAGATACAATTATTTGATTAAGCCCGAACCTAGTCATAAATAATAAGCCATATTTTACGTGAGGAAAAACTAACCTATAATTTGGCAAATATGTGTTACAGATGTGTTTTGATAAGGCTGGGAATACGAGGTATAAATAAATCCCCAATTCAAAGTAGTTCCTGGAACTGGCTAAATATTTGGGCAAAGCAAGTTGAGCTCAGGGAAAATATGATCATTTAAACATGATTTATAACAAATGATTTATAATAAATATATGCACATGTGTATGGATAGTTATAAAGACGTGTAGACAAGTTGCTCAAGAATGAGTACATATAATGTATAGTGTTGTAAAACACAATAATGTTTCTAGAGCAGGTCAAGCTACTACTAAATCAGACTTTCTTGAAGAACTCTATGTATTTGAAGGAGTGTTACATAAGCTGTGTAGTTCAGCATTTAAACTATGTTAAAATATCAATAGCATTCACAATAGAAAGACAATGCATAGGTAAGCTAAGTTAGCAAACAAATAGCTATGCTGTAAGTGCTATAAACTGTCCTTAAACCAAAACAAGCGCCCACAGCTGACACTAAAAGTTTCAATAAACTTGATTCAGAGAAAGAGAGAGAGAGAGAGAGTGTGTGTGTGAGTGTGAGAGAGCGCACAGTTCGTGAACGAAAAGTTGAGTAAAATCCCATTTAGCATATGGCATTTATGTGCCAGCTAAGCGGCCATTATAAGCATCGCCTTGTGACAATTGCAGCTAAGCGGCTCAGTCGAAACCAGCAGCCCCAACTTGGCGAGCTACACAAAAAAAGAGAAGAAGAAGAAGAAGAAGAAAACCAAACCAAACAGACGATGACAATAATCGAACATTTTCACACCTTGAGCTTAAAGCGCACATAGTTGGGGGCTTGATTGGGGGAGTGCCCGACTGGGGCACTACGCTGAAAAGCTGCATTATTATTATCTGTCCCTTTTGGGGCCTTTGTGTATGCGCCATATAAAAAGACATCCAGCGGTGCTTGTGGACTGGACTCTGCCCTGTGACAAGCTCAACAAGTTTTAGTCTGACTTCTTTTATGATTTCTTCTGGCTGTTGTTAAATTTTATTGTTTATTGTTTGGCTGCCTGCGCTGTAATTTAATACTAATTTATGTGGTTTATTACGTGCATTTGCATAAACTTTGAGTTTGTTTTGGACTTGGCTCAAATGAGTTTTCAATGCGAATGGCGTGTGGCGTTTTGCTTTTTTTAGATTTCTGGAATTTTTCTATTAATTTGTCAAAATTGAACAGACATAAATATGCGTATTGTCCGAACAATCACTCCAAAAGCGACGGGCTCAATTATTTTGACAGCCACAATGAGAAATGGCCAAGAAACAAGCGAAGCAAATGCCTTTCGATGCGTTCCAAAAAGGTCTACAAAACAATTTAACGAGATGGGGAGAGGAGAGGCGGCTGACAATGTCAAGTGGCGGCTTTACATGTGTGATTTCATAATTAGGCGTAAACAGGCGGCCAGCTTAGTTAAATTTCGATTTGAGCCGCGTGTTTCCTAAGAATTTGGTAATACTTCAAAAAGACAAGAATCCCAATTGTTTACTGATGTACAGTATAGAGAAACCTATATATATATATTTGTTTGACTTGTGATAAAACCTATATTGAAATGAAATAAAATATTATCATCTCTGCTTATCTGGCTACGAAATTTTCCGCGCTCTACAAAACGCTAATTACTTCAAATTAAACTGGCAGCTGTCTTGCTTCACGCTGTTTGTCCAACGGTTCTTATCAGTCCTATCAGCTGGACGGACCTCCTTTTATGACTGGCTGTCTACTAGCCTATACCATATGGGCAGCTCCTGGTGCGCTTCTGTGGTCGTGGCACAGCGGGTTGGCTGGAGCCAAGTGTGCGACACGCGCCCGAACCGTAGAAAGGGGTTTTTGGACTCGCTAAACAAACGCATAATTTTCACATTTTACATTTAGAAATAACAAAAAAAATGTGCATTTAAATATTTTATTGCTTTAAGTTTTGAGCTGCATATATAAAAAAAACCTATTTAGCGAGACGGAGAGAGAGAGGCAGACTGAACGGGAGCGAGCGGGACAGACAAAATCGTAGCCCATTTATAAAATGTCAATTTCAGAGCCAAAGACATTTCCACACACTTTCTAAAGGACGTCCGTGCCATGCAAATCCCATTTAGGCTGTGCGCATTGCCAAACTTATTTAAATATTTCAATAAAGTAAATCCCAAGCCTGTACATAAAAGCCGAAAGAGAAAAAAAACTCGAAGAAGAAGCAGAAGCAGAGGCAGAGGCAGCAGCACTTTGAAATAGGCCGCTATAGAAATGTGCTTTGCATATTTTGTGGCGCCTACGCCCCATTAACTGAGGCCCAAATTGTTAATTTCCTAGCGGGTAAAAAGGCGAAAAGCGTTTAGCGTGGCGCCTGGAACGCACGGAATTGGCACAGCGTCTGTCATGGCGTCCTCGTCGTCCGCGTACAGCCGCGTTTTTATTTTGCCTCTGCTTGGGGGTTGCTTCGCCAACGGGGGTTGGCGTTGGCAATGCTTTGTAATCTGTTTGTGGGTGGCTTTAGCCAAGAAATTGTACATAGGGTATCTGTATATACACAAATATATATATATATATAAATATATATATATGTATATGGCTTATATATATATATTTGTATATAGCTTGGTCTATGCGCACAAAAACATATCACATGTTTTGGCTTTTATATAAGAGCGTAAAGCTGCTGTCATTTGCAGACAGTGTCGAGCGTTACGGCCGGGCTCGCTGCTCGGAACTCAGCTTCGGTACTGTGTCTAGGTCTCTTCAATGTCTGACAGTGTGTGTGTGTGTGTGTGTGTGTGTGTGTGTGTTTGGAATATGTTTTACTTTTGGGTTGTTTGGGTTGTTTTCGCTCAGCTCAAAGGAGGGGTTTTGGGTTGGGCGTAGTCGGGCAAAAAAAGGGGATACAAAAATTGAATTTTGCTAAACGTCTCTTAAGTGTTTTTCCTAAGGCGTGTGCAAATGCCTACAATATGTTTTGCTTTGTTGTACGGCACTAGAAATATGCTGCGACTTTGAGCATTGTTTACGTTAAGCTGAAGCTGATGTGGAAACTGAGAAAGAATAGGGAAAAATCTGTTTTAGACTTTGCACATTTGCTTCACACCAAAAGAACAAACACAAAATTATGAAACGCATGTAAAATAAAGAATTGAAAATTGAAATCGATTTTAAAGTAAGGCCATTTGCCTGCATATTGAGGAAGCAACAAGCTGATTAAAGTGCGTCCACTGCAGAGAACCGTCGGGTAGAGCGCAAATTAAGCATCATTGACAGTCGTTGATTAATTGAAACAGAATCGAGTTTTTAATTTACATCCAGGCAGGCGGACAATAAAAAATAAATAAATAATTCAAAAAAATCAACTAAGAGAAGTGAAAATCGTATAAAACATATTTTCCATATTAAATGCAGCTGTCTGAGGCAGGTGAATTAATTAAAATGTCAAAAGCAGAGCCAATTAACAGAGCATCAACCGAGCACTGTTAACGCTAACAGAGCGCTGTTAAGCACAGACCAGCGAATCGTAATGGCAATAACATATGACCATTGGCGTGAGAGCAGGAGGGCGAGCTGCAGCGTAGCTGTGCGAGTGAGTGAGACATAGCCGAGATAAGCGACAGCATCATTGCTCATGTGTCAACAACATGCAATGCGATATGATTATTATTATCTAACAATACAAAATAACAAAACAGCAGCTACTTTTTGCCTGCCGCCTGCCTGCTATCTCCCTACTTATAGCCATCTCAGTCACTCTCAGTGTGTCTCCCTCTGGGTTGTTGACACTTTTTTTTTGCTGGATTTGAAAACTGCTCTGCTCTGCTCTTTGTATTTGCTTTTGTGTATATATTTTTTTATATTTTTTTCTCTCGCTGTCGCTTCTTCTTTGCGTCTTTTGTTCCACGTAAAGCCGGAAAAAGCCAAACCCCGATTTCCTGGTTTACATTTCAATGGGCAATTTTCCTTCCCCTAGTTTCCAAATGGGTTTTCCTTTTTTCCCTAAGCATTTAACATTTTTTTGCGAGTGTCTCTGTTTTGGCTTCGCTTAGGGGCAGTGACTGTTGATGGATATACTTGCAGGATGTGCTGCCAGGGCTGCCAGGCAGGTGACCCTTAAATACATATAAATATATATATTGGCTCACGTGGCAAGAGCAATTAGATGAGAGAGAGATGGGACTGTGGATAGCAATTGAGATCTGGGCTAATGAGCTCAAGATGCTGATTTATCAGTGGAAAGTCATGAAGTTAGCTTGACTCTGAAATATATCACAAGTTTGTCATGATTTCTTAGAATATATATATGTGTATAGTGTGTAGATGTATGTGCATATATTCAAATAGAAGTTCAGCTGCGCCAACTGCATTCAACTCTCAGCTCTAGCCGACCTACATTGCTTCATTTTCCCAGACACAATTTCCTCAGCAGTGCAAAATGTTCGCTTTGAATATTTATAACAATTGCCTGCATTTGATGGCCATATTAATGGCAGACGTTGCCCCAGCCAGGGGCAGCTCATTATTTATGCCTCATAATAATAATAATAAAATAATAATTTAAACGCAATGAATGCTGCTTGTCAACAGCCAAATACACAAAATCCTGTTGCCTGAGCTGGACTGCTGCTCATCAGCATCAGCATCATCATCATTGGCAGCATCATTATCATCACTCAGGAGCAGAGTTTGCATCCCTAAAAATAAAGTTACCTATGCCCGGTCTGGCTTCTCCTTGCCGGAGCTCTTTTGCGGCTCTATTGTTTTGTTTGTTTGACAAAAACCGTTGAGTGAATTGCGCAATGTCTGTCATGATTTATGATTCCTGCATTTTCCTCCCTGCCGAAATAAAAACCCCGTGGCTGACCCATCCTCGGAAGATAACTCCTCACATCATTTGCGCTATTTGTTTGCAGCTTTGCGCTTCGCTCCTGTCAAGTGATACGTTAATAATTGACATTGGGGTCACTCGAGCCCGACTTTGCCTGTGGTTTATTGTAGCCAAATAGACGTAAATGGGAACAATTCTTAGTTGCTTGCTGTTGTTGTTATTGTTGCTGCTGAGACTGTGAAACAAAACAAATTTTACACTCGGCTGGCGTTTTGGGTTTGGGTTCGAGTGCGGCACGAGCATTCGCCCTGATAGATCTTCAAGTGGAATGTGAAATATTCATCGAATAGTAATTTCTGAGCATTTCACCTGGAAGTGTTCCATGCCAATTGCTATTTATAAGCTTTGAGCTATAAAAGAAGTTGCCACTGGCTTGCATCATCATTCGTATTCCAGCTCTTCACTCCAGTCCATGCGTTTTCCCAGCTGTAAATCAGCAAATTCTCAATCAATGCCATTTGATTTGCTGATTATTGTTGCAAGCGCACATTTCAATCGATGCAAAACAAACAGAAATGTCTTGCCGAAGAAAGCGCTGCAACAATACCTGTGTGTGTCTTGGGAAAACAGTTCGCAGTGCACCACATTGCGTATACACAATGCGATTGCTCATATGAGCCAGACAACTACAACGGCTATTAGTAAAACAATGACAGGCAACAGCCTTGCTGTACATGACCAAACATGGGCCAGTTTGTCTGCTGCTCACTCGACTATGTCTGCTATTTCCTTAGCGTTTTCTTTTTCGATTTTTCTTTTTTTTTTAAGCGAACAAATTTTCGACAAGTTTGCCAGGCGCTGAGAACGCCTTGAACAGCTCTGGAGGTGTGTGCGCGCTACAAACAGATATTTAAATGCAAAACTCTATAGACATATATATGTGTGTATATGTGTGTGTGTATATATAAATATAACATATATATATATATTCTTAGATACACGACTGCATTATGCATTCAAATTGCATTTGAGCTGGCTGCAAAAGTTTTGCCTCCCCCTCGCATTAGATATGTAGCGACTGAGCGTCTGGCTGAGTACGACTTGTAGACATGTAAATGCGATATATACACATGCATATGCATATATATATATATGTGTATATGCATGTATCTTAAGTCTGCATCTGTGTCTGGCAACCTAGTGCCATGTACGTTAAGCATTTTGCGATTTGCCAGCAAATTTGTAGACATTAACATTAAAGAAATCGTTCAAGTTTTAATAAGTTAGCATGGCACAAGTATGCCAGTATAACTAATTTAGAAAATTACACGCTTAACACGATAATCGTTCATCGTGTAAACAAAGTAAATCTCTTGGCCATGCGGTTCAGATCATTTGGATATGCTAATCGATTAGCCGTGAGGCATGCTTGACATATGCCAACATTTTGTTGCCTGTCTGCAATGCAAAAGATACAAAACTCTACTTAACACACACACACACAGCAATTGCACTCGAATGACAAACGAAGCGTAGACAATAAGCAAAAGTAACACTAAGCCTATTGTCTGTGGCCCAAAATGCATACAAACAAGGCGCGATAGAGACACTAGAGATCCCTACAGTTGACAAAGACAAGACGCTAGGCAGGATTAGCCCAGTTCGAATCCCGAGTTCAAGCACGCAGGTAAGACTAGAGGCCAGCTGATGCATTGAGACACTTCATGAATGAAGTTTTGCAACTATTTCTGCTGCACCCGGCAAAAGTTGGCGGCGTTGGCGTCGGCGTTGGCGGCTTCCTTAGAGCACTCAAAGAGGTGTCGCTTTGTATGGTCCGATGAGGGCTTAGAGCAGTTCGATGGTTCTCCTTATGCCATTGAGTCTGACATTCTTCTTCTTCTTTTTCTTGCTTTTGCTTTTTAGCGCTCTTTAAGATTTTAATCTGCGCCTCTCTTGTCTGCTGAGCCGCTTGTTTGTTTATTGTTGTTGCTGCGGCTGTTGCTGTTTCAGTTGCAGCCAAGTAGAAAATCTCCTCGTGGAGTGTGAGAAATTAAAATGTCATCAAGATTGTCATCATTGGTTATTTGATGTGACAACTGGCCAAACTGTTGCTTTTCGGGGCAATCTCTGCGCGTTATCTGCGAGCCGTTCAAGTTTAAATGTTGTCAACTTTAACAAGATTTGAGCCACAGATAACTATCGATGACATCAGCGATTGAACTGAATTGCAAAGAAATTCACAACTGACTGACGTCGCTCCAAATATTTATGAAGACATCAAGTTATTGAAGAGAGCTGAGATTAGTGAAAAACTGTTTTGCTTGAACAAATTTGCCAGGTGAGACGCTTGAAAGGAAGCAGCATTCGAGAGTTGAATGAACTTTTACTTATGATATCAATTAGTTGTTATTCATATTTATTAATTTAATATTCATTTTACTTAATTATTAAGATTCTAACAATTTATTGACTTTTTAGCGCCATCAAATGAATGCAGTCAAACGAGGCAACATTTGAAGCATTTCAGTTTTTCACACACTCACGCCGCTCCGGGAACCAGGAAGCCATCAAAATTGCTTAATGAACACATCAAAACAGCAACGAAAATTGCATTTATGTCCATGTTCCAGAGCAGTTGAGAAACACATCATTTGGTCAACGCCTTAGAGCACCGCTCTAAAGTATCGCATCTCAACGCCCCAGAAGGTGTTGCCTCAATGGTTCTCGGTCGACTTACAGTCGAGTTGCCCCGAAAAAATTCACAATTTTGAAATTTGAGCAGGCTGAGAAAAAAAATACAGAAAAAGAAAACGCGCACAGACCATATTGGCAGACCGAGATCCGGGGGCTTTGGGCTTGGGCTTGGACCAGGGCGTATCTGTCAGATACAAGTACTTTTTGCAGTAGCTGTGCCCGAGCCGTCGGCAATGCGTCATAGCCAAATGGCCGCGTTGGCGGCTGTAATTTTAGCCAAGCTGCGCGACTGGCCTGTCAAAGCATTCACAACATTTGACAGGCGCATGTCAGCCAAGATTTGTGTGTGCATGTGTGTGTGTGTGTCTGTGCGTGTGTGTTTGCTGTTGTTGCCTCTAATTGCATTGACAATGTTTTTACAATAAATTGCGCGCGCGCCAGTTAGCCAACAGCATTTGGGTTAAAACAATCACAATTTATGCTTAAATCAACATTCAGAGGCGTTCGTCTGTTACAAATTGTCCGCATACGCAGGGCATGAGAAATTCGTGTGCAAACCGCAAATGTTAAGCGGATTTGACAAGCATTTCTATAGATACATATATCGCCTGTATATATGTATAATATTTTTATATATATATATATATATATATATATAGATATTCACAAAATGTGTTGAGTTCGGCGCATTTGGCCATACACTTTGTTTGCCATAAAGTTAAATAGCTTTAACAGCTGTTATGTAATGTGACCTATGTTAATTTCAGCTGCTTTGAAAATGTTAAGTTAGAGTTCTTAGATGTTATATAGTTGATATTTGTGGAACTCACTCTAATTGACTTTTCTTTGCTCTCTCATGTTTTTAGAAATCATTTTATATATTTTTCCAATTTTCTAGAATTTTTTAATTAATTGAATTTTATAATCGACAATTTGTTTGCTTTTCGCATACTCGAAATAATTCGAAATATGTTAAAAGTTTTTTTAACTCTAATTTTAGCACTTCAAAGAGAAATATTGTGTGATTATAAGAACTGATCTTAATTACTATAACACCTTTGAGAGCATACGCTGTTCAGCAGTGGCAGCAGCAGCAGTTTCTTCTTCTTCTCTTTGGGTCTGTTTAACATTTTTGCTTGGGTATGAATAATGATTTCATTTTTCCCATAAGCTAATTTATACAAGTGGATGTGGGGCATGTGGGGCCCTTGGCGCGATTTAGAGGATTAGTCAGGCTTGCTTTCATAATTCTCGAAAAGCAGAGCTCGCTCGGGCACTACCTGTGCGCTGTCTCTCCATCTGTGTGTGTGTGTGTGTGTGTATCATCTGCATGCTTGGTATAAAAAATATGCAAGATGACAGTTTAATTTTATGGTTTGTCTGCTGCTGATCAGTTCTTTATGCGTTGAAATTTTATTTTTATTTTTTATATTTGTTTCTTTGTCTTTTTTTTTATTTTTTTGTCCGACTGGACACCCTACTGCCCCTACACCTCTGGCTGGCCGACGCCTTGCTGCTGGAGTTTAGGGTATGCGGGCTGGTACATGGCGAAAATGTTGTTGTTGCTGTTGTTGTTGTTGCTGTAGCTTTTGTTGTGTGTCTTGTGGGGCATCTAAGGAATTTAATTAATTTCAGCGCGACTTCTATGGGACAAATGGGCGTGGCTAAGCGGCAGTTATGCCGAAAAGCGCGCTTAACGTATGCTTCAAAAATATTTCAAGTGTGTGCTAATAGTTGCCCAGGCAACAACTACGACAAATACCAAAGCAACAACAACAACAACAACAAAGAGCCAACAACAATGGCTGCCAGCCAAAATAAGCCTCATTTATTAACTAGCTTCGCTCGGCACGTCACAATAAGCTGCTTAGCCGCTGAACCATCGCAGAGAGGGTGTCAAATAGAAAGAGGGAGAGAGGTAGAGGGAGAGTAGGAGTGAAAGAGAGCGCATGAGTTTATTATGCAACAACTTAAGAGCACTGCGCTTTATGATTATCATACAAAATGGCTACTTAGCTAATAGACCTGAGACCTGAAAAGGGTTGTGTTAGTAAAATTTAACCCCTGCCGGTTTTTATGCAGTTCCAAATGAAATTATAATGCCCAACACACACACACACACACACACATGATAAACGAAATATGCCTATATATAAAATTGTTTTGACATTTTTAAAAGTGCGTGGCATAGTTTGGTATTATGTTAAACAACCCCTGCCCAATATATAGAGTAAAGTAGCTGCTCGCTAAGCGGAACGGCTGCGCATCCGATCAGAGAGGGTGAGGGCGAGCAGTTGCCTGCTGCTGCCTGTAGAAGGGTGTTGCTAATTATAATGCATTTGCTAGATTAATGAATATTCAAAAGTGTGTGTGCCATGATAACAATAAGGATGGCTTTAGCTAGCAAATGGCAGGTATTGCATAAGGATCTGACAAAATGGTTGAGCAGACGACAATTTGTTGCTAATTGGGAAAACGAATTTCAATTAAAGAAAATATATAAAATATAATTTATGATAACTGAAAGTAATTGAAAAATATGTATATAATAAACAGAACACATGGATATTATATATAGTTGACTGTAAGCTGTTTGATATAAGCCTGAATATAAAAATTTAAATAAAAAAAATTAAAAAAATAACAATATTAATTTTTATAATTTTTATATAACTTTCTATAAATTTATAACATTAGAGACCACCCTCGCACTACATAATCTATGCATATAAGAATATTATAAGTCATCAAGTCAAACGTCTATCGCAATAGAATTCTGCACGAGATCTTTCTACAATATAATAAAATTTTGAATAGTCCAAAAAGAAAGTTTTCAAGAGTTGTATATCAAAGCAGTCATATATATATATAGATATATTTTAATAAAAGTGTTATAAATCTTGCACAATTTTGAGCTGCAGTCAACTTTTAGTTTTCCAGTTGGCATTGCGTGAATTTCGCCGTCTGTGGCCACAGAACTCAAGCAAAGATCTGGAGTCAACTGTCAAATGCTTGAACCGCAGATAAAATTTATATACTTTTTGCATTTTGGCCGGCCAGTGGCCATAAATCTGTGCAGCTTCGAAAGGCGTTGTCATAAAAATAATATTTGAATAATTCATTGACTGCGTGCGCTACGGCTCTCCTCCAGCTAATCGAATGTCATGTTGAAATTGGTCACATTTGGCACATTTTTAATTGAGCGCAACGAATGGCAAACACGATGAGATGCAGGGATAAACCAGGCTACAAACAGCAAGCCAAATGACGAATTTCAATGCCAACTTTCCGGCTAAAAATGCCTACGTCATTAGCCAACAACGCTGTGGAAATTCACTGGGAGAGAGAGACAGCCTTAGCTGGCGGAACGAGAGGGCAGACTAACCTAGAGCCCAAACATAGCGTAGCTAATTGATTTTCAGAGTTCTAGAGAGTAGCGTTGAAGTCAGCACGAGATGTTGCCCAGATCCTGCGGAGAGCACAAACACTATGTAAGTGTGTTTGTGTGTGTGTACGTGTGTTGTAGGTGGCAGGTAGTGTGTGTAGCTAATCAGTCCCAGAGGCACTGTGCAGGTTTTTGTGCCTTTGGCATTGTTCTCCGCTCGGCTTCGAAAACAAATTCTGAGAACTTAAACAGCAAACAGTCAACATTTTATGTGCAAATATAAAAAGTTATTTTCGACTGTCTCTGTCCGTCCCGTCTGTCCGTCTCTCGGTGTACCCGTTTGTCGCACTGTCTTTGCCTTGTTTGTTTGAAAATCGTTGAACCCAGCAATAAAGTCATCAATCATTGACATTTGCAGCGTTTGATATCTTGTCTCGCATTTGAAAAATTATGTGCCTGGCGCCGAGGTGAACAACAACAGCGCGCTGTAAGCTAACATAGCTGTTACAAGGCTGTTAACTTGAAAGCACGGCAAAGCTGTACCCTGTATATGGCAGCTGTCAGCTGCTGTGGACGTAGTTATCGATAGCCGATTAATCGATCAGATCGGACTGATGTTTTTCGTAGAAGCAACTATATTTGATTGAGGTGTCCTGCTCTGAGATTCTCTTAAATTTAAAAGTTCATACGAACAGCACGATATAGCTTGATATACTTTATGTGTCCTCGTTATCTAAATAACTGTAATAAACTTCTCTCACAACAATTTTCGCTGACTTCGAGCGCAAAAAGGAATTGTAGCGGGAACAGGGTGACGCGAATGAAGTGGTTCTTTCCTCATTTTTTTCCACTACAAGACGAGTTCATAAAAGACTCATTAAAAAATCACTTGAGCACAATTAAATCGAGTGGCGGAATCAGGAAGCAGCAGCTAATCAACGTTTACAAGGGTCCACAGCCAGCAGCAGCAAGGACATGGCTAAATGCACAACAACAAGGAGCCGCTGCACTTGCCAAAGGCCAAGAGATGCGAAAGCGGGTGGCCTGGAGTGGGGGAGTAGGGCAGGGGGTGTCAACATAAACATAATGAGCTTGGCTGGCAGCGGTAACTGCAAAACTAACCACAAAGTTGTTGGCCATTTGGGACCAGCTGCTCCGGCTTTTGTAGGTGTTAATGAATAAAGTTGTTGTTTGTGGTGTAGCAGCCGCAGGAGTGCATCGCAAATAAAAATAAAACTCTGCAGAGCAGCGCTGAGATGGAGAGTGACTGTGTGAAAGAGAGAGAAAGAGCGAAGGAGAGGGCAGCTACAGAGTGAGCCATGTAAAAACCGCATACCATGATAAACGCCATTCATGTAGCCCCAACTCGATACACACACACACACACACAGACAAAAGCTGTTGGGCAAGGTGTCAACTGGCAGGCAGAGCACTAACAAAGCAGACAAACGTTGATTGTTCTGGCTGCTCTTTCATTTGGTTGTTATTGTTGTTGTTGCTGCTGCTGCTGTTGTTTGACTGAGAGCACATAGAATGCAGGCGTTAAGCAAATGACAAGTGCAAAGTTAACAGGGAAAGGCTACAGAAACGAAGAGTGCAGTCGTATGAAGATGTATTATATTAGCGATGGCCAAAAGTCGATAGGCAGCAATCGAGAATGATAAAGCAATCAAGCATGAAGCATGGGCAAATCGATAGGCCGAGTAACTTACAACTCTTATCGAAAGGAATGTCCGTTTTTCGCCGTTGGTAACCAGTTTTGCAGCAGAAGCTACGCACTAAATGCAAAATAAAATAAATATATAAACTAACTGTTTTTGCTGCGCATAAAAACTGTTAACTTATATTCATAGAAAACTCATAAGCTCTGAGTTCAAAGCACATTAATCATGATTGTACGTAGAACATAAATATACACTATGAACTATGAGTTATGCCAAAGCTCGCCGATATTAAAAGAACTTTAAAAAATACTGAAAAATATTTTAATACAATATACAAAATTATTTACGCATATATTTGCTATGAAAGCCACAAAAAAACAATAATACCCTTGCAATGAGTTTGATAGGCTTGTCTTGAGGAGAATTTGAAAGCACACAAAGCAAAGCAATAATATTCCTGAACAGTTATAATGGGATCATGTATTCCATTCCATTTTAGTTATAGGATACATAATTATAACTATTCTTATTTCATTAACTGACAATCCGCAAGGGTATTTTATGTTCGGCATTCTGAAAAAAATAACCACACTCTTGTTAAAACTCACGGCACTATGGTGCGAGCGGGAGGGAAGGAGGGGAAAGCTAAAATTAAAGCAAACAAACTGCGTAAAATATGCCAAGCAATATAAACGCCATTTTGTGGATGGCCTGTGCGTACATGTTGTAGCGGTTGTTGTTGTTGTTGCTTTTTGCTGTCTAGCTGCCTGCCTGGCTGCCTACCCTAGGCCGTAATCTCTGCTTTCTATGTGTATTTGTATGCATGCTCGTGTGTGTGTGTTGGAGTTTGTTTGTATGCAGAGCGCGCTTTTAATAAACGAAGGCTGTGTTAAGGGCAAACAAGGATAATACGACGCCCACTCTCTCGTGCTCTCGCTCTTTCCCTTAGCACTCCGTCATGTTATTGCTGCTGTTTGTTTTTGTTGGCTTAGCTTTCATTTTGGTGCACGCTTTGCTGTTGCTGCTACTGCTGCTGCTGCTGCTCCTGCTATTGCAGCTGTTGTTTTTGCATTTTCATTATTGAGCTGTTGTTTTTTGTTTTGGTTTAAAATGGCATTTGTGTTTGGTTTATTAAAACGAGTGGCGCAATTTTAAAGCAATTATATTTGGGTTCGATACTCTGCTTACATCATGAGCCACGCTCCCCTCGGTTGTGTTCTGTGCTAAAAACAATGCAATAAGTGTTTTTAATTGCTTGTTTAATTGTTTTTAATGTTAGCTAGAGACACTAAAACCTTCGGTCTTTATAATGAACTAAACACGCTGTCGGCATGTTAGCTTAAAGCTACGAATGGAAAAACGATAACTAAGGCATTTTTAATTACAATTACAATTACTTTTTTCCAGAAAAGAAAAAAACCCTGCAAAATATCACAAACATTTCACATATTACTGAGTAAATCATATTGACTTTTTTATTCCTCTTATACACTGTATAATTCCAGCCGGACTTCTTGTTGATTCTACGCGCTACATCGAACCATTAATATGGCTTAGCCACATAAACAAAAAGTATTATTCATATAAGTAAAAAATAAATAAACAAATACACGAAATAAAATAAATGTTGATGCGGAGTGTTGACGTTAAGCTCACAAAAAGAAGACAACACAAGACAAAAGTAAAGAATTAATAAAAAAACCAAAGCAAAAAAGCTGATTGAATCAATAAATAATATTAGCTAAAATCCTAAATAATATCTATTTAAATCTCATATACTACTACTTAAATAAATATTCTTTTTATTAAAAACAAGCTACGCAAATGTGAGTAAATAAAAGTTGTGCATCTAAAGCAGTTTCATTTGAGAGTTAATAAAAATCGTTTACTCCCACACAGATGCACATCCAAACACACACATACAGAAACTCAAATGAATATTCAAAAAATTTAATGAGCTTGAAATTTGTACACAATCGAAATACAAATCATTTGTGATATTCGATTTATTGCGCTGCCTTTTTTCTTTGAGTTTATCGAACAGACAAATTTCTTTTGCACACTCATTGAAAGGTAATTAAAATGTTTGATTCGATTTTGAGGCCAGAGACGCCATAGTCGAGCGCCTTGTATGACGCACAGCCATTGGGTGTATGTATGTGTGTAGCATAACGATCTTTTTCTAGGCTTCTATTATATTTTTGTCTAATTTCTAAGATGATGCAGCAGAAAGTAAATATTTTGTGTACACGATTGGCTGAGAGATTCTTTTTTACATTTTCTCTGCTCTTATGGAGAATTTGTTATTGAAGTGGCCGACGGCACAACTTCATTAGAGTTTGAAAATAGTAGGAGAGGCCTTTAACCTGCGACTGACACTGACACTGACAGTTGACCTGAGAGGCAGAGCAGACCGCACTCTAGCTAGCTCGCTCGCACTCTTACCTTCGCTACCTCTCCGTCTCCCTTTCACCCTCCCTCTCACTCCTTAGTATATAAATCAGAATTCAATCAGCAACGTTTTTGGTTCTTCTTAACTGCCTGACTGGGTGTTTGTTTTTATTACATTGACACACACTTGAGACTGTACGAGTGTGTGGATGTGTGTGTGTTGACACGTGTCAAAACTTCCGTTTGTAATCGCACGGAAATACTTCTAGCCACTTCGTGCCCTGCACTCCAATCGAAACTGGGGTAAAATCACAAAAATCAGCGCAATTCACAGTCAAAGCGGGCGCGATGCTTGGGTGTGTGTGCGTGTGTGTAAATATTTTGGGCAGACGCCATGCTACATTAAACTTTTGATTTAGTTTATGCAAAAGCGTTTATATGTGCGCAATTTATTTGCGAACAAGAGCATAAGCAAAAGTCGTTCAGCTGCCAAAATGATATGTGGGCTGACCTCAAGTGAGACGAGTCGAACAATTGCCAGTCTTAGAGATGTGTGCGTGATAAGCTCGGGTGTAGAACGATGCATAGAGATAAGACTAGCGGGGACAAGATTTATGGAAAGCATCTTCAATATGATTATAACACAAAGCTTAAAATAGTTCAGGAATTGGAGCATTTTTGCTAGTTTTTATATAAATAAACTTCATGATGAATGAATGATATTTTGACAATGATAAATGCTATAACTCAAACGGAATTTATCTAATAATAATGACAATTAATCAATATTCGATTTACTTCAATCTCTCATATTTAACAAAATATTTTGAATTATTTTTCAGTTGAGTTTTTAAGAACTCAGCATAAATACTTTTTCTTTACTATAAGGCCAATTGCTTAAGAACTTGTTAACAACCGTTGTGATTATCCCAGCTCCATAGTTGTTAGAAGTCAACAGATAGAACACTGGATTTCCACATAGATCCCTTGGCTAAACCGCTGAAAAGTCGAAGTCGAAGTCGAAGTTGAAGTCAAGCCCTTCGGGGACTTATCGGCACACAAAAATATTGTTAAGGATTTGCGCGAAAGGCTTAGCCTTAGCTCGTACAGGTGGTGATCGTAAAAGGAACTTAGGTCAGGTAACAGGGGGCGTGAACGTGGGCAAGGGCGTGGGCGTGGGCATGCACCGTCTGCATGGCTGAGGGATTTGCCCAGGGGTTAAACCCCGTGCATCTGATGTTGCTGGTTCTAACTGTAACACTTACCCGTGTGGGTGCGCTTGTGTATCTTGAGGTTCTCGCTGCGCGCGAACACCTTGCCGCAGCCGGGATGGGGGCAGGCGAAGGGCTTCTCGCCGGTGTGGACGCGTATGTGATTGACCAGCTTGTATTTGGCCTTGAAGGGTCGGCCGTTGCGCGAGCAGCCAATCCAGAAGCAGGCGTGCGTGGTGCACTCCGGCCCGCCCACGTGCTCCACGGTCAGATGCGTCACGATCTCGTGCATGGAGTGAAAGATCTTGTTGCAGGTTTTGCGACCCTGCGCACCCTGCGACTGCTGCACCATGCCCGGCTGATCGGGATCTATCCACAGGCACTGCATCTCCTGTTTAACGCTGGATGCCGCCGATGTCGGCTGATGTCGCATGTAGCGCAGAAAGGCACCAGCCCCAGCCGGATGCATCGCCGACATCGCATGATGCGGATGATGGGCGTGGGCATGGGCGGCCGCGGCATGATGATGTGCCGCATGCACTGCCGACGGAAAATTGCCATGATGATGATGCTGGGCGTACGGATGTGTTGCATAGTCCGCCATGCGCATCTGATGCTGGTGATGATGATGGGCAGCGCTGTGAAATGGATGCTGGCCAAAGCTGCTGCTCAGCTCAGCGGCGGCCGCTTGGGCCGGAAAGCTGGGAAAAAGCATCGAATCCGCTCCAGCCGCAGTCGGCGCTGTGGCAGCTGCAGCCGCAGCAGCCCCGGCATAGTCCGTAGCATCGCCGCGTCGACCCAGCAGAAAGTCTCGAGAGGCATAGCTATTGAAATGTCCATAGCCGGAATTCTGATAAGCCGCCGCTGCGGCAAGCGATGTAGAATCGCCTTCAAGTTGTTGTTGTTGTTGCTGTTGCTGTTGCTGCTGCTGTTGCTGCTGTTGCTGCTGCTGTTGTTGCTGTTGCTGCTGCTGCTGTTGCTGCTGTTGCTGCTGCTGTTGCATTTCCAGCTGCTGATTGTTGTTATTGACTGTGCTGGCAGTTGTGTTCGGCGACATGCGCAGCCCATAGCTGGCCAAATGATGCTGCGCGGGCTCTATAAATGCGTTCATCATCATTTTGTCTCGACAAGTTTTGCAATTGGCTCAAGTTTTGAATAAAGAAACACAGAAACGCACGCTTCAGAACGTGGCTCCCATCACAAACACACACACACACAATGCACACTAAGCCAGCTATTTGTATATATCTGTATATATATTTTATGTATGTATATTTAGCGCTTTAGCTTTCGTATATTTCGTGTGGCACAACGCGCGCGCGTTTTAATTTTTATTTCTGTTGTCTGCTTATTAAAAACACGCGCGATAACCGTTCAGCGTCTAAACGTCACAAGATTCGCAGCAGGACTGAATTGTAACGCATTGCTCAGAGTTCCATCGCGAACTGATTTTCCACTCTGTGTGTGCGCGCACATTGGGCTGTGCCCACAGCAAAAAAACAGGCTACACAACATACACACAGACACAAACATTTATATGAGAGCAACCACCAATCGTAGGCGTGTCCATTCATATCGCAGCACAGCGTTAGTGTGAGTGAGCGAGAGAGAGAGAGCGAGTACGCTCTAACATAGTGTGGTGGGTTTCTGTCAGGCCTAACATAAGGCAGGTGAGTTTGCTGTTAATCGACACTGTTCTGTTAGGAGATAACTTTAAAATCTTTAATATAATTGTAATATTTTTGATAATTAAATAATAGTAGGCCATATGCTTTGTTGCTTATTCAAACATTAATATATCTATTTATTACATTTTGCGTAGTAATTCAAAGCTCTTTCGGTTAATAATTACTAGTACACTTAAGATTTTCAGACTATGGAGATGGCCATAATGTGATCCTCTTTTCAAACTGTTAAAACCGGAGAAAATGCTGTTAGTTAACAGCAAGGCTTGCGTTGTCATATTTTTCTGTCTCTCTCTCTCCCTCACACACTCTGTTGCATTGTGACCGTGGTGTATTTCACCCTGGTGACGTGCAGACGTCACTGCAAGTGTGAGCGCAAAGCATATACAAAATGGCTGTTATACTCGCGTATCGCCGTGCATTAGAGTAGCATCAATAGTTCTCCAACTTACTTATCACCTCCAATTGGAATTGCTTCGCATATTGCCATTTCATTCGTACATACAGCGAGCAGAACCGGTTACGACTCGAAATCGAACACCCACTGCATATGTGGGTGGATAAACGGGTGAGTATCGAATGGGGCGTTCCGCGACATGCGCCTGATGCACGTCGCTGTTATTGGTCACATGGCCAATGGCCAATCCGAAGTAGAGCTGTATGCAACTAGCAAGTGGAGCTTTTGCAACTTGCATTAATTGCACGCTTATTTATCATTTAGCATATGTATATTTCATACACTTTGGGGCGGCCATTTTATATATCCGCTTCGCCTTTAGCTGTCTTATGTTCAGCATCTCTGGCGCCATGTCAGGTTGCAGCTGAAAACAGCGTTAACGCTGTTTATTTTATTGATTTTAATGATTTTAGCCACATTTCTATACGAGGCATTTGTTTATTTGATTGGAAATGAAAAACCATTTTTCGCTGTTGCGTAATGAAGACATAAATTTTCATTAGACGCCGCAACGTACGATTTGCTGTTTCTTAATTTATCTAATATATAATCATAAGATCGCGCATTTCGCTATTTCGGTGCCAATTGATGGCGCACAGTTCTAAAATGCGTTTCTCTTAGCCAAGTGGTTCAACTAATTGGCTTTCGATAATGATGCCAATTGTTAGCGCGATTAGATAATTGATTTTTATTCAGCTGTGCTGAAGGCCTTCTCTGAGTATATTCTTTGCTTAGCTGCTCTGTATTGCCTGGTCTATGCTCAGGTCCCTTATGCCACATCATTGTTATGGCTCGAATATGTTCTGGTAGCTGCTGCCTCAGCTTATAGTGCGGCAATTAAGAGTCGCGCAAATTGTGACATTAAACGTCATTGGGCAATGGCCATCAAAGTGGCCAAACGATGCGACTATTAAAATGTCAAAACAAACAGCGCTGAATGGCAGCCGTTGCCCATTTTGGAGCTGGGCAAAACCATAAAAAACAACAAAATAACAGCAAAAAATCGCACTAGTCGAACAACTTGGGATCCAACCCGCGGCGCATCAAGCGGCAGTTGTCATTTGAAATGAAGCCATTGCTCCACATTGCAGAGCAATCGGCGGCATCCAGAGATGGGGAGGACGACTGCAGCTTTCGCCACACGAGCTGAACTGAACTGTTGCCTTCTAGCTGATGGCTGATGGCTGCTGGCTGTTGACTGCTGGCTGCTGACTGCTGGCTGATGGGGCCAAGTGGATTTCTAGCACATGGCGAACGAGGCGCATAAATAATGCAGTCGTGGCAGCCACTTGAAAATTGAAAACTGCAATAAACTTGCAGCAGAATTTTCCTGGCTCTCACTCTCTGTCTGTCGCTCTGACTTATTGTAAAAACAAAGCCTCGCATTGAGGCAGCAACAAATTAGAATTGTGAAAAATGTAAATAAACATAGATATTCATGTGCATGGAGAAAAAGATGGCTCAGCAGGGCATCGGCCAGGGAGAAATGGTAACAAATGGAAAATGTAAATGAACAAAGTTCGCTACGAACAAGTTGATGTTTTGAGAAGCGCCGAGAGAGGTCATGCCCGTGCAGAACGTCAAGCAACGTGGCACACATTGGCCACAAGGCGTGTGTCTGACCCATTGGACTTGGACACGAGTCAAGCTAAAAACGGAACGGGGCAACCAGCGACCCGGGGACGCCTTTTGGCACATGCCGCGATCACCAGCGGTGCACGGGTTTGCGCCTGGGGTTCTTTCGACTCAAGTGTCGCTCAGTCTACTGCCATACACCTAGTCCAAGTGTGTGTGCCGTGACTGTTGAGTGAGTGGTGTCAGCATGAGAGAATGTGTGTGTGCGAGGTGTTTGTCTTGAAAAGCGTGGGACTATTTCGAAGCAGGAACTATATTAAATAAAATAAATAAAAAATACATAAAAGCTTTAAGAAATTAAATTTCATAATACAATTTGAGCTGAAAGGCTTGAAGGATCCTTTATATTTGTGATTAAAACAGTTATTTTCTACACACTACAGCCCACTATCTCTAAATAAATATATAGTTTCAATCGTCCCATTACTTTTGAACGGCCTATTGAACTTCACTAAATGAAAATATCAAACTCTGAGCGTTAGCTGCTGTTCGTTTTAGGGAAGTCATACTTTAATAAAAACATCCTAGACAGACGCAATTTTTACTGTAAGAATATTTGCAGTTCATTCAGCCAACTCACGCCCACAACATTGCACAACTGAGGCGGGCAGGTAAGTTGCAAAAAGATGCAAATTTTTTGATAATAATTGCGTGACTCGCGGCGTAAAAGATGTGTATATGAAAATGGCAAGTCGCGATCGTAAATGGGCGTGATAATGGCCAAGAGTGTGGCCATGAAGAGACCTCGCCAATTGCTGCAATCCGCAAAGACAGCTTATAAAGTCAATTTTTTTATGGCCATCGGCGTAGGCAACCGGAACCAAGCCGAGCTCAAGGGGCGAGGCACAGGAAAACCATTTGGAAAATTATGCGCATCATAAAATTTTTGCAGCGTTTTTCCTGGCAAATGGCAGGCAACAATTTTTTTCAGACGAATCATAAAAAAGTGTGCGTGTGTGTGTGAGTGACAGGATACGAGAGCAGAGCGGGAATTGACAAGGTCGTGTCAACCATAAATATTTACATGTCATAAAAATCAAGGTGAGATCACGGTGCAGCGCACATCCTTTTTCCGCAATGCATTTTCCATTGAATGCGCACACGGGCGGACCTTGAAAGTTTATGATGCACACACACAAGCGCTCACACCCACATACATACACAAACACAGTCCTAGGAATACAGGTAGTAGAGCTAGGAGTCAAGACGTTGGTCAGTCAACTTGGCCCCTTGCATTGCGGCTGATTTATGACCTGTTAGCTGACCCGCAAATGCTTTGCAAGTTTTTCATTTGAATTTGTGCATCTTTCGACAATTGTATCTGTATCTGCGAGCTGCTAGCTGCGACTGTGTGGCACTTTTTGCTGGCCAGCTTGTAAATTATGCCCCTGCTGCATTGACATTCGGCCCAAGTCAAGTTGTTTCTGTGGGCGTTCTATGGCAAGCAGATCTACCTGCTTGAGCCAGGCAGGCGTGGCACACAGCCCATCCTAAACAGGCCTTTAACTCTTTGTTGAGCCAATTACGTTGACCACTTCGGTTTAAATACATGCCCTCAGATCGCTCTTAACTGGTATTTGCATATGCCTGGACTCACTTTTTACAAGCGATCGGGTTAAGGCCAATATCCAGGAAATGCTCAAATACAAAAAAATACACATTTTTGCATTTGTATCTGGGCTATAAACGAGTACCGTAAATCCATATTAAACGTTGTTAGAACTACAAAAAAATTAGATTGAAACTGAAATCGGAAAACAACTTGGCCGAAATTCGTAAAAATCACGTTTGGGTTTTTAGATATTTTTAAAAGCATAAAGTAAAGGTCGCATATTAATAGTTTATTATTTTTATAGGAGTGAAACTTGGAAAATTAAAAATATAATGAAATAAGCTAAGTCAGAGAACATTTTCTGAGTACTTCAAGTGGAACTTCAGTGAATAATTTTAGTATATACTCGTAGCTGAAGCAGAGAAGCTGAAGCTACCTCAGCTTTAGAGACATTCTCTACTAAGACTTTCTTTAACTAGCATTGCAATCAAAATGATTTCCTTATTATTTTTTCAGTGTTTCTCGTCGCGTTTTGTATGAGAAGCGAACAAGAAAGAATTATGTAAATTTATGTGGCAAGGTCGGGATTGCAGCAAGACTTTCAGTCGGCGCTGTTTAATTAATCGTTAATTATGTTCATGCAACAAGCGCTCTCTAGTCGCGCCACACCACCCCCAAGAGTTGGCCGCGCCCCTCGCCCGCTGTGTCTAGTCCATGTACACAGAAGCGTTAATTAAATTTCTGCATGGCTTGCGAGTCTTGGTCTTTTGGGCTGGCAACTTGTTTGGGGCGCCAAATGCAGCGAACGGGGCAGTAAATAAATACTCATTTAATTTATGGTTTTAATTTTTATGGCTACAACTTTGGGGCCATCATCATCAACAGCAAAAGCAGCCGGAGGCAGAGGCAGAGGCAGAGGCAGCGACAGAGCCAGGGGCAGGCGCTGAGAGATGGAGCCAGAAAGTCAGACAATTTAGTAGTTTGCCGAAGCATGGATGGAAATTTAATAACTTTGTTTATGCGCACACTAAATCATAACTAATGAGCGCGACTTTGGGCCCCGAACTGGCCGCTGGGCTGGGCAAAAATTGTTTAAGCGAATTGCAGCAGTTGCAGTTGCAGTTGCAGCTGCAAAAACTAAACTCAATGACAAACAAAACTTTTCGCACAGCGCACACACGATTTACATATATATATATAAATATATATTTAAAAACCTGAGTAAAATAAACCTCAAGCTGGTATCCAATTGAAGTTTAACTCGGCCATTTGACTGCCGCATGCAGAGATTCAGATATTTTCGTATTTTTCTATTAAGTCAAAATGACAAATATTTGAGCTACATTTAAGGCTTAAACATAACTCGAAAAATACTTGAAGTTTCGTTTACCGTGCAATTTACGTCAGAGCCTCAGCCGAAACAATGCTCAAGCCACTAATTTGAGTCGAACACCTACAAGGACATGAAAGTAGAAAATGAAAACGGACACGGACATGGCCAGGGACATGGACACGGACACGGAGACGAAGAGGACTAACTTCAGATAGCACTCAAGTTGAGGACCCGTAAAGGGACCACCAACTGATTTGGCCTGTAGGCAAATTGCAGTCGTCGCTGCGGGTTCCTCAAAGACCAGAAAGCAACTGAAAAGCCAAATACACAGATCCCAAACGGCAAAACCAGGATAACCAAACAAACCAAAATGCTGCCCAAATTGCACATAACTGTGACATTTGCCAAAAATCAACGGGGTGGGGGGTCAAGGTAAACAATTGAATATCATTCTTGTTAACAGCAGAAGTTGGCCAAGGATAAAGAGAATCGAATGCCAGAAGATACGCATTAAAAAGCAAACAGCAGAACTTGGAACCTCATTTTTAAATCCTCCTTAATTACTTGCCAATTACTTAAGTAATTAATAATGTTTCATGGCAATTGCTTAGTAATTCCTTAAAGTTAAGCAATAAAATATCAAATACTCTATTTGAAATATATTCGAGCATGCCGCGTGTGGCACTGCCAACTAGTGCAGGGTATACTTATGAATAGTCTGGCAATTGACAGCCAATCAACTACGACTGTTTTTTATGAGACTCAAAATTGTCATATCCGGCGGAAAAGTTGCAGCTAAACTTTCAAGTTCTATCCGATTTCGTATCAAACGATTTGATATTATATCAGATGAGATCTCAATGGTTGTCTCTGTCGGCAGCGCAGACAAAGTTATCTCCAAAAGGGCATCTCGGAATAGACAAACAACTATGCCATAAAATTATGCTGGAAAAATGATTCGGGCACAGCCCACGAACCCACGACCAAAAAAAACGATGAAAAATATAGAAAAATGTCAAAGTGAAGGAAAAAAAAAACAAAAACAAAAATAAAAATAAAATTAGAATACAAGAAAAATTTCCATATTAAAGAGGCACAAAGACTACTCAGTCTATGATAAATGTTATGCTCGATTAATAATTGTTAACTAAGCCAAGCGATAAAGATCCAGGTAAGAAGGAACACAGAATTTATCATAATGGCTCGAACCCCGCACGCTAGTTGGCGTCAGCGTCTGGGCTAATAAAATTGTTAGACAGATAAACGGCATAACGATATGATGATATTTTCTTGCCTCGGGACATAATTTGTAATCAATAAAATGAAATTAAATTCATCGACTGTGAGCGCTGCAGATGCGCGCTTTGAGATAGCGGCCACGCAGCGGCCATAGAAGGAACCGCAAGAAACCCGAGCAACTCTCCATACGAAGCAGAACACAGAAAGACGAATCAACAATATGCTCGTAGGGAAACTAAAAACGAAACCCAGACCCACAACCCAACCACAAAACGGCGGCAAGTGTAAACACGTGAAATTGTTGACAACATTTTCGAGTCAGGTTCGAAGCGGGGTTCGAGTCTGCTGGGCCGGCTATCACAGCCGAAAGGTCTCTCGGGGCGTTTATCCTGCGGCACACACAGTGGGAGGTTGTGTACGAGCCGTCTGCCTGCCTTGCAAATCTCAGCTAATTAAGTTTTAACGGCACTTGCTAAATATGCGAGATCTCTCCGTCTCTCTCTCTCTCGCTCTCTTAGTCTCTACTTCACCTTTCGGGCCTTGGCTCATTCTACGCTGCATTGTTTGCACTGGGCGTGTGCGAAAATTGGAAAAACTGTTTGGTTGTTTGATTTTAAAATGGGATTAAATTGATTTCCCGCTACTCGACTCAGGTAATCTTACCTGCACACATACTCCTACTCCCTTGATGAGCTCAGCAATTTATGTTTTGCCAGCTGCCCGAAATGCTGGCAGGTTGAAATTGAAATATTTCATTTAATGATGTTGTTAGACCTAAAAGGAAAACTGCTGGACAGCAGCTAAGACA
The DNA here is from genome assembly GCF_003285905.1 of Drosophila hydei. Classification (NCBI taxonomy): domain Eukaryota; kingdom Metazoa; phylum Arthropoda; class Insecta; order Diptera; family Drosophilidae; genus Drosophila; species Drosophila hydei. Next base: position 2,003,317 of record NW_022045657.1, read on the forward strand.
TGATAAAGTCTTTTTTTGATCTGGGAGAAAGCATTTTCTTAAATATTTTTTTTCTCTGTAGATATATATTAGCTTCTTGAAATAGATATTCAAGAAGCCAACATATATCTAATTTCTGATCTCTATCTATGTGTATGTCTCTCTCTATTTAGCTATCTAAAGTCAAGTTTTCTTAGAGCTTACTTGACGCTTTCGCTTCAGTCTCAATGAAAAACCTTTTCGCATTTTCCAAACTCTACAATTTAAAGAATTTTATGAACAATCTAAGACTATGAGATATAACATACTTTGAAGTTATCTTTCAGAATTGAAAGAAAAATGAAAATGTTTATTCAATTAATATATTTTCCGGCTGTCTGGCCTGGCGTTGAGCTTCGAGTGAGTGTCGCCTTTGTGGCTCGATCAAGTGCTTGACAACAGTAGCCAGAGTTGGCGGGCATGCGAGCATTTGGCACTTGAGCGGAAAGTGTTGAGAGTCAAAAAGCCGAACGCTTGCTGGCCACTTAGGAGCCGAAAGGAGTGAAGCCATGCTGAAAAGCCTAACGACTTCCACTCGAACACTTTTCAATGAAAATCAAGACAGACGAAGGCTTTCGAAATGTGCAACGAATCCGTCAACGAATTGCGCATTTGCAACTGAAAAAGCTATTGCCTTGCCATTGCGGCAAGTCGGGCCTATAATCAAGGCAGGAAGTTGCAGTCAAATGCCGAGCAGCGCGAATACCCTACAAACACGCCCATATGGAGCGTGAGAAACTTTCTGTCGAGGGCTGCTGCGTTTCTGGCGGGCTTTTGCCGGCACAGAAGTCATATGAAGTCATATGAGTTTCAGATGCGGGCTTTGGCCTCGCTGCTCGGGCGCCCATTTACACGTTTGCTGCCAATTGTCCAACTTCCGGCAGTATCCGATTTCGAAGTCAAGTAAATGTCAGCATCTTGACTTGGACGTGCCCCGTTCCTCTGCCGTAGCTCCTTGCGCCACGGCTGTGCCGGGCAATGATCGTAATTGTTCAGTCAGTCGACACGCCCAGCTCAAGAGGGGGCGCGCCGTGTGAGGGCAGGAAGGAAGGGTCTGAGCTGGCTGGGCGTTGTCGCTCCATTGTTGTATATCCTTAGAGCGTACTACAATCGCGACCTTGTTCTTTGCTCAGCTCTTTGCACTAATGAGGGTCCTTTGGCGAGGAGGTCCTTCTGCCATTGACACATTTTCGTACGCCGCTTGGCCTTTGTGTTTCATGTCAAATATTTTTGTCGTTGCTTCGAGGCAAGTCTTGAGCATTTTTCAAAGCGCATAAATATTTATGCAATGAAGTAAAAATTTTAAAGTTCCTCAACTCAGGGGCCAGGGTTCAATTCAATAAACGATTTCAACTACGAAGTTGCCGCTCAAAAGTGAACTTATGTTTGAGGCATTCTTTTAGCTTCAGGAGATTTGAATCTCATTGATGTGAGCTCAGATAAGTCTGTACAGAACATGAAGCTGTTGCTAACACAAATTCAGTAATGTCTCAAGATTTTCTGAAGCTGAAAAAAATAATATGAGGCCTCGATGGCAGACATGATACTATGTTGAGAATATTCCCTTATATATCCTATATTTCTCCTTAAGTACTTGCTTGACTTTTCACAATGCCTTTGGCTTTACTTGCTCTACTTATGCCCTCAGCTCGTCCAACTTTCCATCATCCAATCTAAAGACGAAATTCAATTGACTATGCTCTAGGTCGTCGCGTTGGGCAGTTCTTAATTAACTATGATTAATATAGAATTACTAACTAATTGAGCTCTACAATTTGACAGTCAAGGCTAAATTGAGATAACTCTGCAAAGCGATGATCCTGTTTCGATGCCCCGCAGGATATCCTTGTCACTTAATTGTGCGACACTTTATTGGATTTTAAAAACAGGACGTTGCTATCAGCGGACAAGGCGCTAGGGTGAGCCGTTGCCGATGCCCACATGCATCCTTGATATCCTTCAACAGGGGGTAATTAAATTTCCCGTGGAGCATACGCTAGCAAGGATGACGCACTGATGACTGAGCGGCCGGGGCAAATGGATTTGATTGAATTAAGTACTGGGGCAAAAAGGATGCCCGTTGCCCGAAGGCAGGAGCTTAAATGCCGCCAATGAAGCTGCTTCTGCTGCTGTTGCTGCTGCCTGACGCCAGGAAAGCTGCCGACTGTGCGAGCAACACAGAAGTCCTGCGGGGAGTCCTGCGAGGACCAAACGATGCGCGAACAGCGCGAACCAATTGCGTTGTGGGGCACAGCCAACGCCTCCAACTGGCTAGTGTGTGTGTGTGCGTGGGCGTGCGTCGGTGTGTATGTTCCTCCTTATGTTCGGATGTTGTTGTCCTTTTTGTTGTGACTGCCTGCCTGCCTACTGCTCCCCTGCGGCTTCTCTCAATGCATTGCTCAAATTTTGGGGGTGTATCAATTTCAATTCATTGCCGTTTGCCATTCGGGGGTGGATTTCGATATATAAATTGTTGTTCTTAGCTGTTGTCGTTGTGGTTGTGCTTGTTGTTGCTGTTCACACTTAAGTGGGTGGCCTTTATGCCATAAATGCCAAAAAAGGCATTGCCTTCGGTGTGGGTATTTCACTCGCCCAGCATTTCCCTGCTCCCTTAATGCGCCGCAACAAAACAATAAAAATCCATTGGAGTGCCATATGCTTGGCTCTAATAGCATTTGCCGCCCACTTTTCCCACTTTGTGGCTAAGGCAATTAAACTGTATTGAGTAGGCCGCAACAGGCATGTAATCATAATATGATTTTATTATTAATTTATGAGTATTTTTGCTCATATTTAATTGAGTTCTCTGAGCAACTTGTTGTATTTAAGGAATATTATGAAAAAAGTCGATCAATATATGTGAACGATTATTGAGAGCATAAATTGAATTATTAAATAGAATTAAAATATATATATATTTATATATATATAGTATAATATAATATATATATATTATATATAATATAATATATATATTAAATATAATATAATATATATATATTAAATAAAAAATATAATTTATGCTTATAAAATTTGATTGACTTAAATTGATGTTTTACTGTATAAAAAGCAGAAAGTTGTCAAGAAAAAATACAGTTTTAAAATAATTTAAATAAGCTTAAAACCATATTTTGAATCAAATTATAATCAAGTATTTGTCAAGTAGTAATTTGCTTACTAGAAATATATATCATAGTTGAATTTAAGGCTCAGATCTCTGCGCAATTTATGCTTCAAAAGTTCAAAGTTTAAATATGAAAGGTTACATATGTAACATACAGAATATCTTATATAAGAATTAAGTCTTGTATAAAGTATCTTTAGGTTGCTTAGCTTAAGTAAAAAATGAGACTAGTTATATCTATAAAAGTCATTTTATATAGTTTTTTAATCTGTCTTTGCGACAGCACGCAGCCTGAAGATAAAAATATCCCAAGAAGCTGATAGACCGACAGACCTGAGCATATCGACTTTGTTGGTATTACAACTGATATATAGATACTTATATATATATAGATATATATATATATATATATATATATATATACTTATATGTATATTTATATGTGTGCATATATTCTTTATCATTCATGCATCAACATCGAAGTTATCGATTTCCATACATATTAAATTTATAATATAAATAAGTTGAGCTGATTCGCAGCTCTCTCTTCTTCAATGATCGCTTTGAAATCTATTTAACTCTCTTTTACAACCATAAATATATATTGCTACCTATATTTTATATCTTGTACAAGATTCCACTCAAAACTACGCTTGATTAATGTAGCAACTCTTGGAAAATATTTTGACCAGATCATCTATTTCTTTGGCCACAAAAGGCAACGATCTGCTCGCCTTTCTGCCCACATTCGACACTCACAATGCTCAGGCCTAACGAATACAAATTGCTAAATAAATAAACAACAAACAATTACAAGAAACATTAAGCGACGTTACGCCCAGTAAACGAGAAGAAAATTCAATAAAAAGTCAAGCCCTAAAACAGGTGTTTTACAATTCACACAATTCCCGATAAAGACACACACATATATATATATATATATATATATATATATATATATATATATATATATATATATATATATATAAACGTGCCTTCGAGAACAGAAACAAACATATTTCAAATATGCAACAAGCGCGAGTGCCGTCTGCCTGAGTGCCTCGACTGATGTCTGTTAATTAATTTGGCTAGAAGAAAAAAAGAGCAGCAGGCAAGCCGCCAAGCAGCCAGGCAGTCAGGCAGTCAGGCTGGCAGCAGTCGCAGCCATGGTCAGGTGAAGGATCTTGGCGCTGTCCGTCTCTGGGTCTTTGTTAAATATGGCAGGCAATATTTTAAACTTAATTAATCAAGCGTGCGATCCGCCTCCTCGCTTGCTGCTTCACTCACAATTCACTCATGATTGATGTGTCCAGTTAAAGCCGCGTTCATCTTTAGGCAGCGTTAAACGGGGCGGACAGATGTCGTGCGTTTAGTAGCTTTATTAGGCCCAAAAGATGCCAACTGGCCCAACTCGGCTATCAATTAGTGGCCACTCTTATCGCCCTCACAAATGCATAGCAAAACGCTGACAAGATAACGCGACAAATTACCTGAATGCCGGTTCCGGTGCTTCGACTCGTTCCGAGTCTCTGAGTCGGGGCGCGCGCATGCGTCGTACGTGTCGTGTACGCTTGTTTGTAATGTGACACCTTCGTGTGAAAATTTATAGGCCCCGACGGGTCCCAGTTGTGGGCTATAAATAAATAAATATACTACCGCAGGCCCACATACCAAATACCAGATAGGATACTATATGGCAAATTGTGATAATTCATCAAAAGCAAGAGCAAGCGCACAGACACACGCAGAGTCATCAAACCTAGTCGGCTAGCTAAAGAGCAGAGCTCTTGGCCAAAGGATATCCTCTAAATATAGAGTAGCTCAGATCCCGGAGGGGAACTACGAACTGTGAACTATAAACTTGAGCTATGAACTATGAACTATGAACTGTGAACTATGAATTATGAACTATAAACTATGAACTATGAACTATGAACTATGAACTATGAACTATGAACTATGAACTATGAACTATGAACTATGAACTATGAACTATGAACTATGAACTATGAACTATGAACTATGAACTATGAACTATGAACTATGAACTATGAACTATGAACTATGAACTATGAACTATGAACTATGAACTATGAACTATGACTTGAACTATGAACTATGAACTATGAACTATTAACTATGAACTATGAACTATGAACTATGAACTATGAACTATGAACTATGAACTATGAACTATGAACTATGAACTATGAACTATGAACTATGAACTATGAACTATGAACTATGAATTACGAGTTAGTCTTATAGTAGCTGAGATCAGATAAACTTTTGCTTGCTTGGGATCTCAATTCTTCTACGTAAAAAAAACTAAAAAATTTTACAGATATTGTCTGATTTATATTATATAAATTAGTGTTAAGCTTAAATGAACTAACAAGCCAAATTTCGAAGATTATAAACCTGCCTGCTGCTGAGATCAGTTGGACTAGTGTAAGAGTCTAAAGTTCTACATGATAAAAAGCAGATTTAGATTGTCAATGATACGCCCCAGCTACGCCTACGCAGCTTGTTGCTTGTCATTTGGCTACAGGGTATAAGAAAATAAACAAACCAATAGACAACCCGTCGTCATTGACGTATTGCAGGACGTCATGCGAGCCGTGTGTGTCTTGCCAAGGGATAATACCATCCATATTTATGTAAACTATGCCCTTCCCCTGGGCACTCGGTAAAGTAAGAGTTATGTGGTGTAGCGAATTTCTAGATTCAAAACAATATTAACTGAAATGGGTGGGGGCGTGTGATTAAGCGACTTACAGGCCCTGCGAAAGCCGATGACAAATTGGAGCAGCAGCGCCTGCAGATGTAGTCTAAATTGTGAGTTGTCTTTTCTCTTTCATTCAGTTTTAAATTGGTTGCGTAGACCACTTGAACGCAGTCGGAGTCGGCGCACTTAACCCAATAAGTAGCCTATTATGATTTATGAAAGTGTAGCAAATCTTCATCGACTTCGAACCCAAACTCGAACTCGAACTATTTAGATGCGCTGTAATGTAGCGAGCCAAAAAGAAAGTAGAATAAAAATAGGCAACTCAGAGATGGAAAAGTTAATTTACTTGTTTTGTTTAAGAGTAAAGCTGAGAAACAAACAAAATATTCTAAAAGTTAAGGCAGCGCTTTAATATTATATATATGCAATAATTTGAGAGCTCTTCAAAGCTCATATAAATTTTCACCTATAGCCATATGCCCTTTACAATTAACGTAGCGCACTGTGGCTTTCATCTAACTTGTCATAATCAAACGAATTTCAGCTCAATTTTTTGCGCATTTTGCGGTTTTGCATATATATGATATATAAACCCAAACAACAACAACAACGACAACAATCACACGGCCACCCTCATTTCGACTAATTTATTTGATTCTGTTGATATGTGAGCGGGAATTGTCGTCTCATTGCTACTTTTTGTTTAATCAAAAGCAATTGTTCATTTCAAGTTGTGCTATTTATTCAATTATTTGCATATATATACCCTGTAGACGTGAAAAGTAGGTATAGCTGGGTAGCTTATTCAGCAGCTACAACGCGTCTTGTGTGTAATGGATGAGGATGAGTAATGGATACAACTTTAACAAGCACTTTCAACTCATCTACAGGGTATCTACTGTGCAAGCGTGCTCAACAGTTGGCAGTTATTTTGATTGCAATTGTTGCTGTTGCTTGTGCTCTTTGGCTTTTGCGGTTGCAAACGATTTGTTTTCACATGGCAATACATAGTTGGAAACAGTCCAAACAGCGCTTAGGCTACAGGTTGATTGATTTGGAAAACGCTTCACCTTGTCACTGGACACTTCATTAATATTGTCGCAGTCTGTGAAATGAATTAATAAACGATCATAGCCAAATCCCCAAAATGTAACTAATTTGGGGCACCAAAATAGTTAAACCGCCCGAAAGACATGACAAAAATTGGATGCAGCCAGACTAGAGACACGTAAAGCTATTGTGATTTAAGTTCAGCAGCTGTGATAACATTACGAATATCAAATGCTCTAACTTAGCAGGAAATGGAGTTGCAAGGCGCAAATTTGTATTAATTTTCTCTAAATTATATATAGCTAAATAGAGTAACTTAGGAATAGATTATTTATGGTAATAAATCTTGAAAAATATTTTTTAAAATCGATCATAAATAAAATAAAATAATATTATAATATATTATATTATTTTATTTTATTTATTATAGATTTTTAAAAATATTTATAATATATTATATTATTTTATTTTATTTATTATAGATTTTAAAAAATATTTTTCAAGATTTACAAAATCTTAGAAGAATATTTTTGTTTAAGGAAAATGCTATACAATATATTATATTTGTAGTTAATATAATATTAATATTTAATATTTCAAGATTAACAAAATCTTAGTAGAATATTTTTGTTTATAAAACTAAAGAGAGTACTATAGGTAGTTATTCTTAAAGCTTCTACAGAATAGTTCTTCCAAAGCCTAAAACCTATCGATGCCTTTCGTTTGAATCGAACGATTCAAATTGAATTTGAATTCTGTAAGAAACTCCGAGCTGGATAGAGCATTTTGTAAGGCCAACAAATAACAGAGCAACTGAAGAAGAAGAAAATGTTGTCATTAATTTACGCATAAAGTTTTATAATTTATGACAATGTGAGGTGTAGCTGGAGCGCCAGAGAACGCAGACTTCAAGCTGAACAGAGAGAGAGGTGGACAGAGGTAGAGACAGGTAGATATAGAAGAAAAGAGAGCATAAGTATGGTCAGCAAATGAAGTCAAACTCTCAAGTTGAAACCGGGTCTTGGGCTTTGGCATTAACTTTAACTTTAACTTTGACTTTGGCTCTGGCTCGGGCTCTGGCTTTAAGATACTTCACGGACCTGTGAAGTGCGCTGCAGCGCGGCTTTTATAATTATGTCTACGCATAAAAATCACATAAATTTGTGCATAAATACAACAACAACGAGACGAACATAATAAATGATGGCGCTTAAAATTTTCAACATCTCTTTGGGGACAAAACGTTCGACATTTGAAGCAGACGCAAAAGAAAAAAACAGTCAAGAGAGAGGGAAAGCCGAGAGAAGCTGGTCAAGTGCTGCCCTTGCCCTTCGCACTGCCCCAAAATCTTATGAATGAATTAATGCATTTTTTGTAGTTTCTTTTTTTTGTGCTCCCTCCAATTTCTTGATATATTTTCCCTGCAGTTTTTGGCCACATAAAAAGTGGCCCGTTGCGCTTAAATCTTTTTGTGCGTCATTAATAAATATTGAGAGAGAAAAACACAAATATATATGAATACCTATATATATATATATATATATATATATTTATATATATATACATATATTTGTTTGTGTATATTTTGTGTTCGGCTGGTGTTTGTATTATTTATGATTGTATTTCGATTTAAAACGACAGGCGCCATATAGCGCCGTCCCATAAGACGCCGGCTATTATCGTGCTCCCAGACATTATGATCTTAAGTCAAATGATGATAAGCTTTGCCAAAAACCAAACCAAGACCAAAAACGATCAGTTGTTGGTCGTGTAATGCTGCAAGATTGATGGCGGCCAACACTGAGAGCAGAACTCACTCGCAGTTGGTGGTCCTTGCTCATATGACTCTAATAGATTGTTTTTTGCTTTTGTGGAATGCCAGAAAATTTAACTTTTAGTGTTTTACACTCTCTTCAGCCTCAATGTAAAATTGAGAGTATTTCACTCACTAAGTGATGCCAACTTAATTCATTAACTTTATTTAGTTATAATGCGTGTTTATTGATGTCTAACTAGTATTTAGTTACTTTGCAGTCAAAGCTAAGTTAGCCAAGGTTAATTCTAGTCTCTTAACAGTGAGTGCTAAGCCCTCAGCTGACATTCTTAGGGCAGAATTTATATTTTAAATTCACTTTCCATTTTGGCCCTTTGCACACAGAATATGTTTTTAACAATATAGTTTTTATTATATTTCTATATTTTATATTATTTCTTGATAAAGATTTTTAAGTAGCTAAAAACAGATCTTTACTAGAGTTGTGTCTATCTTCTATGATATGTTAGCTGAATCTTTGCAGCATTTTGTGTCAGTTGAAGCTAGAAAGGTGCATGGATATTATGTTATATATAAAATATATGCAACCATAAACTTGGCTAGATTAATTGCATTGTATAATATTAAAGACCTCTCTTAATTTTCATAGCAATCCATAGCAAAATTGAGTTTATATTTCTAATATATATACCACATATGTATATATCTTGTTTAGCTTGACAAGTTCAAAGCAAGGCTCTTTATTTGATGTCTGCAACTGAATCATTTTGAAATCTTTATAACTTTGAGCTTGCCACCCGGCAGTTGGTCGATTCTCACGCACAGTGTCCACATCGAGCAAGCGGATGATTCATTTGTTGGCCAAGTGCAACGTTTCATTTATAGTATTCGTTATTCTTCTTCATTCTTTTTTTTCGGTTATCTTTTGTTTTTTATATGTTTTACTCGCACCGAAAACTCCACTCAGTTTTGACATTTATATTTATTTCAACGTGCGCCCGTCTGAGTCCTCAATGTGTTTTGAGTTATAACCAATGGACACGCGAAGGTGGCCAAAACGTAACTCCTACACACACACCCACACATACAAGCGGACATACACTTGCCCAGGGTCGGGCTCTATATGGGTTGGGATCCATGGCGATGGATGGCCCCTGGCGCTCGTTCCTACTATCCGAGGAATGCGAGCGCCGCCTCGAATAAAGTAAAATTAATAATATCGCACGTTCTTCCTCTTCTGCGTGTCGTTTTTGTTGTTGTTATTGTTGTTATTGCTACAATTTTTATTGTTTTCCTTTTCCCTTTGAGCTGAAATAAATGTCAAAAAACCAAAGCAGCTGAAGTATTTCTGCAGGCCGCAGGCAGCATTGTGGTCTTCCTGGTCACAGCCTCGAATGCGTGCGAGTCCAGCTAAAGCGTACGAGGACTGAAAGTTTTTCATATGAAAAATTACACAGGCGAATGATAAATAACGTTACTCGAACTATAAAGCATAAAAAATAGTGTGGAGGCCAGCAAAGTGGCTATAAAGTAGATGTGGGAGCCGCAACTGCTGTGAGCCCGCTGGACCAGGACCATAAACTAACTTGAGGATTAATAGACTCGGGTTAGGTGCAGTATGGAAAATCAGAAAAGTGAAGAAGCAATGGAGAAACCCGTAGGGAAAATGCGTAAACTAATGAAAACTAACCATAACAATATGTGTATATTATTTAATAAAAATTTTAAATAAACTTGACTCACAAAAGCTCTCTAAATCCTTGACAGAAAATCGCAAAAATTATTGGATGAAATGAACCAAGTTCTTTATGTAGTCATGACAGCTGTGCTTGGTCTAACAAATTATTAAACATTGTATTTGAAAATTTAATAAAACAGAAAAATAGAAAATATGCATTTGCCCAACCTCCCTCCCAAAAATTGAAAACGCGCTCGCAATGACGCAAATCGCAGCGTGTGATCGACGGAAGTGCTGCAACAGCGAAATTTCACGCCTTCTTAAACAACGTTTTATTAAAAAGAGTATTTTATAAGCGAATAGAGCTCTACTCCGGCCAGGAGCAGGGCCCATGACAACAACAACAACAACACACACACATACACACCCAAATGTGAAGAGTCAAATCAAAGGCAAAGGCAATGGCTCGGGCCACCCGGGGATCGGGCTGTGCCCCGGCAACGGTCAGTGGCGGGCTCTAAACATGACATCTGTGATACTTTTTGCGCTGACAAACCGACAAGCCAAAAGCAACAACAACAACATCAGTAATAATAGTTGCCAAAAGCAATTAGACAAACTAATAAAGGGAAACGCATAGAAAGCCGAACGCACACACATACACGCACGCAGAAAGAGAGAGAGCAGTGCACTCAGCTCACATGCGAGAGCGAGCACGAGGCTGTGCCATGCGTAGGCTCAATGCCAAACCCCCAATGGCGTTTGCTGAAAAGCAGCGCTGCAGGCACGAGTGCAGCAACGAGCGAGAGAGCAAGAGGGAGAGCAAATGAATGCGAGAGCGTAAAGTAGCGCATGAGAGTGAGTGCAGCAGCAGCAGCAGTCGTTTCATTACAGTTGTTGTTGCGTTTTTTTTCACCTGGGGCGCGGCTGAAAAGTGCTAAAGCGAAGAAGCCAAAAAAAAAAAAATGCCATAGTTGCGCCCTAGTCAAAAAAATGTTGCGTTCTATATAATATATTCATATACATATATGTATGTATGTATTACGTATATAATGCGTACCTTTCATCATTTTGAATTCATTCAAAGTTCAGCGCATGCATGTAATTGCGTTTAGAAGTGCGTGTACTTGTATTATGTTGCTCTCGCTCTCTCGCTCTCTCTCCCTCTGTCTGCCTGTCGCTTTTGTTGTTGATTCATTGTCGGCTTTTGCCGTTACAAATATGTTTTCAAAGCAAAGTCATGCTCGATCACAATAGCTACAGACACAGCAATATCGAGTATTATACATTCCGACCCTTTCTAATGCTCAAAAATTAGTTTTCTGAAGTGGCTTTACGCACATATAAGCTGAGATTGTTGATATGCCTGACTTGGCAGTGAAGAGAGTGGACGCTATTTTTTAGTTAAGAAAAAAAAAGAGTTTTAGTTGAGTCTGTTGCTTGCGGGAGGCCCTGAAATAGTTGAGAGCATGCGTTTAAAATAACACAAAATGTGTTTATTAAAAACATTTCCTAAAATTAATAAACTTTTGGTTCGTTGCATATATCAAAGATTCTTCTATTTTAAAATGGAGAATTTGAAGACAATCACCAAGACCCAAAAATACATATAGAGGTCTAATTTAATAAATTCTTCTTCACATTTATAAAAATTTTGATATTTAGGTTAATGTATTCACAATTTGTACATAGCATATATATGATGTTAACAAAATTTATTACTTATAATTAATGAAAATTGCAATGGAAATGATTCAATTGTGAACGCTCCCAGCTCACTCAAGCCTTGCCCTATTACAAGCTGTAATAATTTTAATTAAATGCATCAAAGCGAGACCAGAAAACAACAAAGGCACTAAAAACTGAGACAAGGTGATCCAGCAAGGGGAAAAGGTGTGAATATGTGGAGTGAGCGCTGAACGGGGGCCTGCCAGGGAAGGGAATAAATCCGAAATGAGTTGCAAACAAATTACGCCGCAGAAATGAGCTCCAGCGGTGACAAATTACAAGGAAACAAAAGCAACGATGAGAAATGATGACAGGCGCAGCGCAACGGTAAAAATTACACAGAGACAACAATGAAGGAGCGAAAGAGAGAGCGAGAGAGTGGCAGGGAGAGCGAGGGAGTAAGCGCAACAGGGCTGGGCAAACAAAAAGGGCTGCAAAGCTGCAAAAATTAGAGACCAAATTGCACGGCCCTCAGTGTTGTGCTCTTAGCTCCTTTTCCGCTAAATATAGCTGTTGGCAATTTAAGTGCGCTGCAAATGAGTTGATCATATAGCTATTATTTCTAAGCCTTTTTTTAAATTCTTAAGCATAGACTTGGCATCTATTAAAATAGATGAATTAAATAGAATACTTTATGAGCTCTTCATACACTTTTCTATTTATTAGTTTAGTTTTTAATTTAGCTCTTCCTTTCATTTCATCATTTCATCATCTAAAAGTAGATTTTCATACATATTTCTCGCTATCCATGTGAATCCTTTTGGCCACAGATTCGCAGAACTTGTCCAACTTTGATTGCATAATTGGTCCATTCACAAGTATAGCTCGTGCAGGGGGGTCGCAGTCGACCAGCTGCTTTTAGCTAGGATGCCTTTTGGGCAAATGACCAAGAAACAATTGGCACTCACTTCCGTTCGCACCTTTGGCACGCGTTGTCCTTTTGGGCCCGCTTTAAAGCCCCGCCAACTGTTCGCATTTCCGTTCGGGCCAACATCATAAAAACCATTTTTATTTGAGGTCGAACGCATGTTGTCCTAATGCAGTTGTACTTGACCTATGCTACCCGCCCCCGCTGACTCGTCGACTCTTGTTACATGCCTCATGCCTCATGCCGTGCTTTTCATTTTACGCCTGCTGTCTTTCAGGCCACTTTCCTGGCCTCGGCCTCGGCTTGTTGAACCGATTTTGGTTATTGGGTTTTACGCTCGGATTTACATCTGTTTGCATTTCGAGTCCGACTTCGTGTCCTTTGATGGGCGATTTGTTTTCCATTTTCGCCTTTATGTTGCCACATTTTTCATTATAATTTCTCGGGGTTTTTCGTATTTGCGCCTTATTATAGAGTCATTTCAATGTGTTAACTCTATTAGCAGATGGCTTTGCCTCCTCTAATGGGACGCATAGAGATCTCCTGTTGGGTTGAATTTTGTTGCTTATTCAAGAAAATTATTAATAACAAATCTGCATTGAATGGATTGAACTTGGAATTATGCTTGATATGTTGAGTATTTGCTAATAATAATAACAACAATTCCTTAACGTTTAGTCGATAGGGACATGTTCTAAATACTTATGATTTTTAAGATTTTATAGAGTTTAATGTGGATAAGATAAAGAATCTAGAAGACTGTTATGACCTTAGCAGTCATTAGTGCCCTAATGGAATATTCAATAATAATAATGAAACAAAGGCATGTTTTTTAACGAATCTGAGCTATTGTTGTTATATAATGCCAATCCATTTGCCCCCTGCCTAACCTTTGACATTTGACAGTTCTCTAATCCAAAAGTAATCGTAAAACTTGTGCGGTTATATATGTTTAATAGTTCCTTTGGCAGGCAATGAGCTGCGACTAATGCTACACAACACACACGCAAACAGTCGATCACAATACACAATATTTTCTGACTATTTTCGTTTGTTTCGGAGTCGTCACGAGGCTTTTGTATTTGATTTTTTTCGCACTCCAAAGTGAGGGCCCGAGAGAGTTCATAAAAAGCGAATGCAAACAAACAAAAGCGCAGCAGCACGCAGTTGCTTAGCGACTTCTCTGCTTCTCTCTCTGGCTCTCTTCTGTTGTTTGTATTGAAATGTTATGCGTGTAGAACAATGGACCCACTACCAGGCCAGTTCTAGACGACATCGGCGTTGACGTTTCGCGGCACTCGCTGCATATTTGTTCGGACGGTAAGTGAACAATTGGCCCCGGCAACGGCCCCTGCCCTGGCCCAAGTTCTGCGATTTGCATTTCCGCTTCATTAACTACACACACAGCAACTAAATAAGCATATCATATAGGGTACACGCAGAGAAACGTCCTGCCTATAAATACCAAAATTAATTAAAAATTAAAAAATATTTCAAAATTTTAATAACATTTTATTTACTATCCAAGAAAAACTTAATTTAAAATATTAAAAAATAAATAGAATAAATTTTAAAAGGAATTTGATAAAGCTTTTCATAATATTTGGAATTTACAAATTTTAATGAACGAACTTTTAAACTGAGTCTGATCTGAATCTGATCACTGACTTTGTCTATTCAGTCGCCATGAGTCGTGGCAGATGCCATATATATTCATGATCAGTATCTAGTCCTGTGCCTCTGTCTATCATGCAATCTCTTAAGATACTAATGCTGAATACCTGGAAACTTAAATATGTATATTTTCTTATATCATAATTTTCTTACTATTGTATTATCGATAAAAATCGATACTTTGACTATGTTTTTCATGGTTTTTATTGTTTTTTTTTTTCGACTAGTGCTTCTTTTTACTAATTATTTTTTAGTACATAGCTGACATTTTTTAAAGTGTATTGGCTGTACTTACAAGATGTTTTTAAATCAGCTCTGATTGTTTGTTTGGCGCGCAAAAGAACCTCCTTATGGAAAAGGGGCGTTTCTTTGTGCCCACCGCAAAATTGCGCAGTTAAACTTCAAAACATTACATAGACAGAGAGAGTTGCCTTTTTAGCGTTATTTAATTGATAATTTCATTTCTGTTTTTTTTTTTTTTATTTTTACAAATTACAGAAAACTCATTAGTGTTCATTTCGGCGGTTATTTATTTTCAGACCTTTTATTTATGGCATTTGGGAAACGTCTGCAACACCCGCAGCAAATGCCACACACTTCCCCAACACGCCCCCGCTTCCTCCGCCAAAGCACCGCCCCCAACTAAGGCAGAGATACGAACATAAATCTCATTTGTAATATAATTATTATTTTTATTATTCATGAAGTCTTTGGGCAGCTTTATAGATCAACTTCTCCAAGAGTTTCTTCTGAAAAGAATAAAAACTTAAGCTGAAATTATATTTAATATATATTTATTTATTTTTTAAGCTACAGCTAAATGATTCATTAACAAATACGAATCTAGATTTGCTTTCTCGCTCAAAATAGTTTTGGTATTGATTTTGATATTTGCTTAATATTTTATTATGTTTCAACTTATAAATGTTTATATTTTAGTTTAATTTTTGTTGCTGTTCTGTTCCTTTATTTCATCTCATTTCAAATAAATTTTTTCATTTACTCTCGTTTATTTTCAGATTATTTATGCTTGCGCATATTTCTTGAGCACTTTCGCCACTTTGTGAATTGAAATTAAGTTTTTCTGTCTGTTTTTCTTTTTCTTTTCTTTTCTTCTGGTTTTTTAATTACTTTGTAAATTATTGTTTGGCTGCCGCAGCGTTGATTGTTTTCAAAATTGTTTTGCTATTACAACTCATTAATTTGGCGCTCGCTTCGTTCGCTGCGCACATTTTCCACAACATTTTCCACACAGTTTATGCGATGCATTTTCTAGCACAACAGCAACAACAACAAGAATGTTTCACACTGTGCTGCATAAATTAATGAAAATACTGATGTGCAAAGAAAAAGAGAGAGGAAAATGATAAAAAAAAGGGTTCGCCCTGCTGACGCAGAAAACGCAGCAAAAAAATTAAATTATAATTAAATAAGTGACAGGAAAATGTCGTGGAAATCCTTAGAGTAGCGCGCAGAGAGGTGAAACCTGGGAAATGCATTTAACTCGGTTGGAGCAAGCATAGAAAATGCTGCAAATACTCAACTCTAATTAAAATTTCGCTATGTCAGCTTTGTAAATCTTGTAATTATGAGGAATCAACAAATTAACCAGGTTACGCACACCAAATGCGAGCAGGTTGTCTCTACAGGCTCTACAGCGCCAAGCTGTGACCAGTTCAGAATTGTATATAAATAATATAATATTTATATATTTGGACTAGGCAATTAGAAACAGAATTAAAAAAGAGCATTATTTGTATACATTTTAAATAATTTTGAATAGTGATATTTTTAGTGCATAATTATGGCTTCCAGATACCATAGGCCAGATACAAAGAGATTTTTTGTGTATCCAAAATACAAAATATACAAAAACTCTCAAGTCTCCAGCATCTACGGTATTCAAGCTGTGTTTAAAAAACGAAGCCAAAATATTGATATCTATCGATAAGGAAAATAGAGGAGTTACCGAAAAACCCCGTTAGACTTGCACTGCGCATGGTATACGCTGTATTCCTAATGAAGAATATATATATACTTTATAATGGCTGCCACGCCTTCTTCTGTTTGTTATATGAATTTTGCCAAGTCAATTATATTTATAATAATGTTATAAGAGGCAGCAGCTGGCGCAAAGTATATACTAAAGACTATAAGTTTTTCACTTGGATGACAACAAAATCTAAAGACTAAATCTAAAGACTAGATATTTGAAATAACATAATCTGTTCAAGATTATCATCCTCATTCTAATATCTGATTGTTGCACTTTGATTTGATTTCTTCAGCACAATTTAAGAATAGTTTAAGCTTGGCCAACCAAATTTAGTAAATCGTCTTTGCTCATAGAGACTCAAAGACTTTGAGTATATAAATTGGAATTGCCCTTGTTAAAGAGCAATTAAATACTTTATAAAGAAACCCATTGCCAATTGTCTATTATTGAGCTTTGAGCTTTGACTGTGTAACTGTGTGTATGTATCTATGAGTGTGTGTCTAAGTCAGTATATCTGTCTCTGTACCTCCGTATATCTGTATCTGTGCATACGCATCTGTGTATGCGTATCTGGGCCCTACAATATGCCTTGACTTCAGGGTATCTTCTAGTTGGGCACTGCCGATCAGAGCAGTTTTAGTTGTTTAATTTGCATTCAGTTTGCTAACAGTCTAAATGAAAGCCTATTATAATTGAAGTCCAATCACAATTGCGGTTAACAAAAGGCTAACCGCAAAACTAATTAAAAGCTGAATGCTAAGCATCAATGAAAAGCCAAAATGGCCGCCAGAACGGAAATGAGTTTTATGTAACCGCAAAGCAGATGCAGTCGACGATGATCATTATGTGGTCACTGCGGATGATGATGAACGTAATTAATAGCACTAATTAAAAAGGCTGAAAGCGGGGCAAAAATTGCATTTGCATTGGAAAAGGCAAAGTCGAATTTTCAACGGCTCCTGCCACATAAAAGCCAATTAATTATTTTTATAGCTACTCAAGCAACTGCAACGCAGCCCGAAAAAAGCCACAACAGAAGCCAACACACACACACACGCACACACTCGCACTATTGAGTGTATGCGTGTGTATGCTACAGGGTCCAGGGTGCAGGCTCTGTCTGGATAATAAAAAGTTATGGCCTCGATTTGGCGCACTCGAGGAGAAATGCTCCACTGACCAGGCCAACTGCATGCACAGGACGTAAGTGCTGAACATGTCTGACTAGCACATACCCTGCAAGGAATGTTGACAATATATAAAATTTACTAAATATCATTCGAAATGAATAGATGCAAATGTCAAGAAAGTCTTAGCAAAGATTGCTCAAACTTACATAGAAACTGTAAGCCAAACATGCAACAAATATACATGTCTCAGATATTATGACAATAAGCAGAGAATAGATCTTAATATGCCTCATTAGGCCACTCTAAACATTCGTTCTATTTGCACGTTTCATACAATGCCGGCTTAGCTGTGGCTGGCCCAGCTACAGGGTATCAAAGGGCCCAGACTCATGCAATGCGTCCAAAAAAGATGGCGCCTTGCTGTGCACAAAATTGATCAGAGGATTCCCTGCCGTTTGAACTATGACGCGATATGTCATCATATTTCCTCCAATGCAGTCTCTGGCCACACTCTTGGCGCTCGTCCTGCATCCTTTGCTCTTGTTGCCATGCATATTTCTCACATTGTCAAAGGTTTTCCATGCACTGCGCAAGACCGCAAATACAGTTGCCCAGTTGCCCAGCTGCCCAGTTGATTTGCGTGCTGCCCCGCCTTGGTATCGTCGTCTCTGTCCCTCACTCTGCTTCGTGTTTTACTTGTGTTTAGCATTTGGGCTAAAACATTTATTGCCCCGGCTACCGCAAAATCAATTTTGCACATAATTTTAAGTTGAGGTTGCTGTGGCGCCTGTTGGCCAACTGTGAGCAACGGTGGCCCATTCGGCCATCCTCCGCTGTTTTTATGGCCATTTCTCCGGCAATTTTATTGGCCAACTGCCCTTCGCTTTGACTAATGGCCGCGTCGAGCTGCTGCCCCTGTCGACGTCTCTTTTTATGCCCACTTTTTCTCTGTTTGCTGCTTTTTGGCTGTCTCATGCATTTCTGCATTATTTGTTTTGTCAGCTTTTTGGCAGCGCTGTTAAATATGCTTCAACTACGATTTATTAGATTGCAGAAGTTTTACAATTGTGGCCTAAGCATTGGAAAAATCATAGGCATAATTATATTATATTATATATATACATATATATATATGTTAATATTATAATATATAATAAATAAATATTTATAAATTAATCTATATTATTAATATTATATTATGTATTCACAAAGAATTATTTCTGAATTGATTGACGAACAACGCACAGAGCTTTCATATCTTTATAGCCAAATAAGTTAAGCTTTAACTAAAGTTGGCTTAAATTGGCTCTTTGCAAATGACAACAAATCTTGGCAAATTTCATTCTTAAGTATATATAAATTAATAATAAAATAATTGAATAGCTGCTTAATTGTTCATATAATATTTTTTGGTTTTCTAGGGGCAAAATCTCATTATCAACTCAAAGGCGAATCCCATTAAATGACGATCAAACTCAATCGAACTCAAATAGTTGAGTATACTAAAATAATAAATGTTATTTTTGTTTTCAATATATATTTTTGTTCAAATACAATCAACTTACCAAAGTTATCTAGCTCTAGATTCTAGCAGATTCTAAAGATGAAGTATATATTCCAAAATGTCAATACAATATATTCGAAATATCAATATATACCAATTTATACCCAATATCTGGATGTCAACCGCAGTAGTATTTCAATTATTTTATTTTATATTATTTATATTATTTCGAATGCCAAGTAAGCTTTAAGTAATTACCAATTTGGCTCAACTTCTTGATGATGAAAAAAATATTAACCCTCTAAAAGATTAGACCAGATACAAGTATGTATATAAAATTTTAATCATTGTTAGTTATTATTATTGTTAATAATACGAGTAAAAAGGCCTCAGTGAAAGTTTTTTGTATTGTTCAGAGAGATTATGAAAGCCAGATCCATTACAGAGAGTAAATGTAAGCTTTTCGTTAATCAGCTTGAAGCTTAATCCGAAAGCTTTAGCACCACCGATTTAGAAATCATTAGAGAAAGTAATTTCGGAGCATGATTGGAAAATGAATTAAAATTTAATGAAATTTAATAAAACTAAATCGCTTTGACGAGCAGCTCTTAACCAGCATCATGTTCAAGGCTAGCTAGAAAAGTCTCTCGCCTAATCCTCCGGCTGCAAGTCCAGCAACAGTTCGTTTTTCTTTGTTTTCGTATCCAACAGTTCATTAAAACGAAAAAAACTTCATTATCCCATGCTATAAAGAAAATCAATTTTGATTTACATCGAACAGCAACAGCAACAGCAACAGCAAATAGACATATATCAATATGCTCGAGCATATTGTGGGGCCCCCCAAATGGCGCAGGCGCATGTTCCAAGGGGCTGAGGGTGCGAGCGGCTGGGGCGGGGGGAACACTGCCAGAACTGACCAACGAAACGTTCCATCATTCCAAAGTGTTGATGATGGAAAGTGTCCCACTGTGCACAGCAACAGCAACAACAACAACAATGCGGCCAATGTGTCTACAATGGAACGCAGCACAGAATAGAGCGAAGAGAATAGAGAAACAACAACAAGAAGAAGAACAACAATCAACGCTAATAATGCTTAATCAATGTTACACTTTACAATAAAGGAACAAACAGAAAATATAAGAGATATATATAAAATATGGAATCGACCATAAAAAACAACAGAAATGTAAAAAAAACTAAACTTCATTTGTGCCATGATTTATCGTTTTTTCATTACCAAAGAGAGAGAGAGGGAGAGAGAGAGAGAGAGAGCAAGCCCAGTTCACACCTGTGAACAAGTGGAGGCCCTTCACAAAGTAATTGAAATTGCCAGAGAGAGATAGAGATAGAGACAGAGAGCGAAAGAGATGGACTGAGCGCGGCATAAAATAAATCGATTCGAGTATTGAACAATTCGTTTTGGGGAAACAATGCGCTAAAATTTGTTGCGCACAAATTTCTTGAGTGTATTTGAGTGTATTCAATAATCATTTATCTTGCGCATTCAATAAACAAAAATACGAAACTGAAAGAAAAAAAACCAACTCAAAGTTGATAATGAAACAAAGCTTCATTAGCTGCAAAGAGAAATCAATTAATTTGAGATGGTTGCATGAGTGAACAGCACTAATTGCTTGGACCAACTAGGCTATATAGTCTAGCCGATGTCACACATCCAATTTCATTAGAACCGCATTCGAAAGTCGAGGGTTTCGCATTCGCATTTAACGAGCTCTCGATCAGCTTTTAGAGCTATTCTTGAGTCGTCTCGCAGCACGCAGCTTTTGTCTGGCTTTGGCTTTGCGCTGAGGTCGACAAGTTTTTTTTGGAGCTGCTTTGTTAGAGCACGCGCTGCGCGCTCTACGGAAGTCGACCGCAGCTGTTAGCCAGATCTTAAGCTCAGCATCCTGCCACATGTCAATCCACGGGCGCTCCGCAACATGCCAAAGATTGCCATTGCCCACAATTGAGGTTACAAGGCGTACGTGTTCTCCAATCACAAAAGCCAAAGAAAAGAAGAAAAAAAACACGAAGTGCGCCCAGCACGAGTTAAGATTTAATTTTGTGAAAATAATTTGTTTAGTCGTCCTGCAAAATTGCATAATTATCAATGGTTTGGCCACTCCACACACACACACGCACGCACAGTGAGCTCAAAGGACCTGAACTGCTGTTGTCCTTAATGAGCGCACGACGCGGCTAGCTCTCTGCCTAATATGCTCTGCAGAAGCACAAAGGGGCATATTAGCTTAAGCTTGTCAATATAGAAACTTTTACTTTATTTAAACTTGCATCATTTGAGGCATAATAAATGTTTTTGCCAATGGAAAGTGGGCAACAGTTAAACAGTTAACAGTTTGAAAGTCACTGGTCATTTCGGTCGAAGTTTCAGAGGCACTGGCCGTCATTAGCAGACTATTTTGTAATAATTGAAGCAGAAGAAGTCATAAAGAAGGAATAAGTCATAAGGAAGGCACACTCCAGGGTATGGCGCAGTCGAGTGCATGCTACAAAGTTAAACGAGGCAATTGATGATTCTTTTCCAGAGTATTGCGCAGTCGGTCGTCCTTCTGGCTGCGTCCCACGTGTGCTTGGGCAGCCGCTGCGCCATTTTGAGACACCGCAAAGCCAACACATTTGCATATTGGAAAATTATAGGCTGCGCGGGCACAGCCAACGCCTGCTCAGCTTTATAAATACACACAGATATAGAAACGTGTATGTGTGTGTGTGCTGCTGCTGCTGCTTCTGGCTTTTGTGGTGCTGCGGTGGCTGCGGTTGCGCAGAAGGCGACGCGCGTGGCTGCGTGGTGCCGCAATGGGAGGGCGCCGCTGTCGACGATGACGACGACCCCCAAGCGACCTCCAGCCGTGCGAGGACTTGACTCTTAACTGGCAGGCTAACAGGCTGGCTGGCAGGCAGACAGTCGGGCGAATGGACAGGCTACAAAAAAAAAGAGTGCACGAAAAAATGCAAGCAATGCGGCAACGTTTCGACTCTGATGAGCTGTAAAACACGCGTTTTCATAATGTTATTAAAAGCCAGCCAAATGGGCGAGAGAGAGAGCGAGAGAGAGAGAGAGATAGAGAGAAGGCGGCGCAAACGGTTGCAGCTCAACGGCCATTTGACATGCCAAAAAACACTTCTGTCACAGCAGCAGTCGCAGCAGCAGCGGCTGCGCATCCGTAGGTGGTATCTGGAGAAGGCAGGCTAAAGCGTGACTTCGCGTACTCGTAAATTGTGCGCCGCATGCGCTTTGCCAATTATTTAGCCATAATAAACTTGATACCAATGCGCGATCTATGTTAAGATCGAAGATCGTGAACAGTAGCCACAGCGGAAGCTGAGCTTGTTTAATTTCAATTTTAGTTTCAATATTTATAGAGGCGGCAAGTCAAAGGCCAACTAAATGCAACATAAAATATTGCTTTACGATACGAAATTAAAGTTCGTAATGACTCTGGTAATTCTCTTAATAGATAATCAATTTGAAATCTAACGTGCCGCAAAGTTAGCCATTTGAATGACCAGAGTTGCCACTCAGTTAAAAATGAATACAATTTGTATAAAGGCTGCTAGCTAATTTGGTCACACTCTGTGTTCAAAAGAAAGGCGCGTAACGCAGGAAATTAAAAATGTAGGCACTGTGGGCATCAATAAAAGACTAAAATAAGTGGTAAGCTAAAAAATTGTTAGGACACCAAGAATTTTTTATTTTTATTTTTAGAAAACAGTTCTGCAGACTATCTTGAACACATATAAAATATTGTGAACAGTGTGTGCACACTTGAAAAGGGTAATAAATATTTCTGATGTAGTCTGCAGCTGGTTGTCAATGATTCTGTTAAAGTCAACACAAACATAAAATAATTTTCTCTAAAAAAAAATCACTGAAATACTACACAATTTGCCGTATTACTGAAATACGAGTTCTTAATTGTGCTGCTGTTCAAATCCACTGTTGCAAAACTGTTGAGCGCTCAAACTCATCAGCTAAGTGTGGTGAATGTAAACAGCGACTACAGCTGCTGATGAATGAACATACAGTAGTGAGGTGTAAAACATAGAAAAACGTAAAAATTACTGCGTTTGTCGCAAAAAAAACCGCAACAAAACAAAAGCAATAAACATTTAAGCAACAAGCAAAGAGAGATGTAAGCATAAAAATAATTGAAAACAAAGCAGCATTAAGCGATTGTGAATAAAATACAAGTAGTATTACAACCGGTAAATACCAAACGAAAGCACACAAAAAAAATGCCAGCCACAATGGAAGGCAAAGTAGTAGTAGGAGTATGTTGAATAAGTGTGTGTAGTGTGTAGTTGTACGAAGCAGCGTGCAAGCCACAACTGACGAAACTGAAAGAAGAAGCAGAGTGAAAAACAAAAAAAAAAACAGAAACGAGTGCAAATAAGTGAAAACAATAAACAACCAAAATAAAAGAAAATGATAAAATACGCAGAAAAAATACAGTGAAATAATTGTGCGTGAGACAAAGAGAAAACAAACGCCGGGCATGTTAAAGTCTCTATTCCAACACCAGCTGACGGAGCAACAACAACAACTGCAGGCGATAGTAGGGAGAAGAGCAGAACGAAGAGGAGCAGGAGCAGTGGGCAGCTGCATTAAACAGCAGTAATAATAATGTTGCTGGCATCAGCTGGGCAAACTGCGCCCTTTACCTACGACTCCAGTGCCACACGTAAAATCAACAGTAACAACAACAACAGTAGCAATACAAGCAGCAGCAACAACAATGTTAGCAATGTCAGTGGAGGCACGAGCACAACCAATCAACCAATTGGAGGAGCGGGCACGTTGGCGGCATGTCCAACAAGCGCGAGCACCATTGCCAGCAGTGCAGCCACTGCGATAATGAAAACTCTCTCTGTGCGTCTGCATCGGGGCACCGAATTCATCAAGGACACTGTGCAAAAGGCTCTGGTTATGAATGGACCAACTCCCGTATTAGCGTCACAGTTGGATAGCAGCTTGAAAAGGAAGCTTATTGGCGCTGGTGGCATTATGGGCACCAGTGGCAACTCCAACTCAAGCACCAGTTCCGGCTCCAGCAGCAGTAGCAGCAGCAGCAATCGCCAGTTTGTGCTCAGCCAGCCATATGTAGTGCCAACGGCTGCATTTTTGCGGCAATTCACGGTGGCGCCCAGTGTGCTACATCGGTCAGCATCAGCGCGAAAACGGAATGCCAGTACAGACAGCTTACTCATGGATCTATGCGTGTTCAAACCCATTCGACCCATGCCCATAACGCCCATTAAAATGTAAGTGGCATCTGATTTAGGTAAAGTTCGTTAAACTTATAGCGAGGTGTACATTTTTAGCAACAAAGCGCGCGGCTTCGAACTGAAGCGACCCAAATTTATGCCGCCCTCTGCAAATATGTATAGTGATGTCGACGATGATGATGATGAGGACGAGGACGAAGAGAATCTAGTTCATAAGGAGCAGGAGCTTACACTTAAACCAAAGCTCAGGTAAACTTTTTCTTTGCACTATTTGAAAGCACATTTTGAATTGAATCGCAACTATTGCAGTACACTATCATTGCCACAACATGCCACCGCATCCGCTTTTGTGCCACATGAAGCCAATAGCAGCAACAGCTCCAGTTGCACTCAAACACAAGACCATACCAAGGACAACAGCAACATACACACCTCAGGCACTGGCTCAGGCGAAGTCAAAGTCAAGCCAAAAGCAACAACCACCAAGCGTCGACGCCGTGCGCCGCTCTTAACAGCCAAGAGGCGTCGCAAAGCAGTAGGAAGCGCAGCAAAAGCAACAGAAGGAGAAGCAGCTACATCACCAGCCACCGTAACCGTTACGGCTACAACTGTTCCAGCATTATCCAAACGCAAACGACGCGCTGCAACCAAGAGCACTTCCATATCGCCAATGCGTCGATCACCGCCCATGACTCGTCAGCGTGCGCGGTTACAGATCTCCACCAGCAACAACTAAATACTACGCCCTACTCTCTCCCTCCCTCCTTCTATCTATCTCTCTCTTTCTCTGTTTATGTCTAGGTTTAGTCATTGGAACGCCGTGTAATCCAATGCCCAAAACTGTGTAACATATAAAAAATGAAAAGCAAACAATAACCACAAATCCTAAGTCTTTGGTTCTAGTTACTGTTTAATTCTAAGCGCGATTTCTATTGTTTTGTGAACCGAAGCAAGTGAAGTGCCAAATGGCAACAACAATAAGTAAAAGCTAACAGCCCAAAGCAAATATTTATCATAAGCTATTCCATACCCTATCCTATCCAGTTGTAACCCGAGCTGGGCATTTCCAGTTGTTTACAGCCAACTATTGATTGTTTACTTTTCTAATTATGATTTTTTTGTTTACCCGATTTGTGTTCGATTTGTGTGAAATGTAATCGTTAAATTAGCTTTAAATATTTCATAATTTATGTAAATGTTTAATTTGGGTATTTGTTCCCATTTTCACTTCACTTGCTTTAAGTAAATATGCCTAAAAATATTCTATATATAAATATATATATATATATATAATAACAACATAAACTGGTCTTCAAGACTGATGAAAAACTAAACGAATATTATAAAGAGACGAACTCATCTAAGGGCAACTGATATAAAAACTAAAAAAACGTTTAAGAATTTAACAAAACAAAACTTAAAAAGTAAGAAAAAAGTATAAAAAAAGCTAAGAAAACTGTAAAAACAAAAGAAAACACAAAAACAATACAAATCGTAATATATAAGCCATTCCTGATATGATATTTTGTTTTTAATACATTTAATATCTCTATCTATATATATATATATGTATATATATATAATTTGTCGCCCCATCTATAATTTTCCGTAGGCTCTTTAAATATTTTTTAATTATATTTCAGACTGCCTCTGAGGCAAAAAAAAAAAGTAAAAAAGAAAAGAAAAGTAAAGAAACGCCACAACTAATATTAATTTTCCTACATTTAAATAAGTTTGTTAGACTTTATAGCTTAGAAAACAAAGTAAACAATTCATTCAAGTATAAAAAAAATAAATAAAAAATATATATGTAAACTATATACATAGTATATGTATAAATATTGATTATAGTGCATGCCGGTCAAATCAACTGTGTGTTGTGATATGAATTAATTTATAAAACTAAAAAAAACAAAATGCAAAAAGTCAGCAAAATTCTTGTTTTGCTTTTAAAAAAAACCGAAACTCCACAAAAATAAATGAATAGTAACAACATGTAAAACTACAAATAAATAATTTGTAAGCATTGAGATACCAACGAATTGGGCAACACAGCTAACACTCAGAGCTTATCTGAAAGCCCCAAGCATTATTCAAGTTTCGAGTTTTAATTCCAAGAAACAAAATTAAAATCATTGAATAAAGCGAACTTAAGAGCAAAACTACTTAAAAGAGACAAAACCATTAAGAAAGAGAAACACACAGCTAGTTGTATGCGTCAATAAAACCATCAAACATAATGTAAATTTCTTGTTGTCTTTGATTGTTTAAACATTTGGAAAATGGATCTCGATTAGATATGCATAAAGTCAGCTGGAATCTAATTTGACTGGTAAAGCGTTCGAACCAGGGCTTACAGCTATTGGCTGCAGCTTGATGAGATCTAATGTCAGATCGGGGTTTAGCCCTCCGTTTAAGGGGTCATCTGCTTCGTATCTTAGTCATCGTAATCTGTCATTTTAGTGGGCATCAAATTCCACAGATCCTGCAGCTTGTAGCCGTCCGGTATGCGTTCCATGGCAAAGCCCAGTTCCTTGCAGTAGACAGGCGCCGGTGTCGGTTGCTCCGTTGACAGCGCACCTGCGCAGCCTGCGGCGAGATAGCTATTTAGCTTCGTATTAATTTCACGCTCCTGTCGCTCGTCCAGCTCATGATAATCCTCGATCTTGAATTGCGTTGCCTGCGCAGCTTCCTCGACGGCGGCTGCTACTCGCTTACGCGCTTCTTCCGGGTCATAGTGAACGCCAAAATTGGGCTGATCTGTGTAGATGGTGTGCAGGGAGCATAGCTCCTTGAAGAGCTCACTTAAGCGCTCGACGGGATCAATGCGAAAGCCCAGTACATAACTGCCGCCAGTCTCGGCAGTCTGTATGACCAGAGCGGGACCATACTTGGACTCGCGTATGCGCAGCTGAAAGTGGATGAAATTGTGTGAATTCCTTTGGAACCTGTACTCATGCACTCACGCTCTCGATCTGCAGATAGGGCAGACTGATGTTGAAGGTCTCATTGGCATCCGCATACCAGACTAGACGTATGTTGGTCACCACAAAGCTGCCCAGGTTGCCCTGATCGCTGGACAAATTCCAAACGCCCTGCACCTGGCTGTACACCTGCTCATCCGGCAATAGAATCAGCTGACCCACCTGCACAATGGCGCCCCGCAGCTTTAGATCCCTATAGAGAAACGTGCGCTGATATAAGCTGGAGAGCAACAAACGAAAGTGAAAATCTTAGCTAATTTTAACTGAGGCTTGTCACTCACAGATGCACATCGAAAATGCTGGCAAAGATGGGTTGCTCCCTACGCGCCGTCTCGCCGGAGACATCCGTGAAGAGAAACTCGAATCGCGTCTCATTGCTAATGGCCAAAATGTAGAGCGCTTGACTAGGTATGCGGCCTTTGGTGTGCATGTGCACCACCCGCGTATTGGTGGTTCCTATTCGGGCATAGCCAATGGCTGCAATTAGAGATTCGACTCATTTTTTATACTGTATAACAGTTATAGCCTGTCTTGAACGTAGTCTACGGGAAAGGGGGGAGATGTTGCTTTAATAAAACAGAAGTCTCAGAGGATGCAGCGCCTGCCTCAGGCAAACACCCGGATTAGGCCATATTCTGTAAATTAAAAATGTGAACTCCTTACACAAATTAAACTTCTTATGGACCAGCGAGTGCCAAAGGATGCGCAGATTGGTAACCAGCAGCTTTCCGGTATCTCCGGGATTTCCTTTGCTATCCTCTATATGGTTGATCGTGTCCAATATTTTCTCGCCGCTGTGCAAACGTGTGTGCCTGCGAATTGTAGGGAATTAGACTTTTTACTTAGCTTAAACTGCTTAACTTACAGTTGAGGTACATCGAATTTGACTTCCTTATCCTCCCAGAGCATATTCTGCTGGGTTATATCCGCCTTGCTGAAAGTTTTCAACATTTTTAGCCAGAAAATCGGGATTTGTGTTATGCCAACGTTGCTAGGCAACCACAAGGAATACTAAATTTCAGATAGCCGAGGATTAAATACCCTACGTTTGTGTGATAAATAAGTTGCATTGCTCTGCAAATCGAGCAATGCTGTTGATAAGGGACTCGAAAAAGAGTCCGCGAACAATAATAACAATCAAGTTTTCTCTTTTATATTTATAATACATAGAATATAATTGATATATATATATATTTGACTACAATTTAGATTAAGTAAAAAAACTTATGCTTCATTTGTGAAAAAGTTTTGGTCAAAAATGCCGCCCGACTCTAGTCTTAAGACTATGTTTTGGCCAGGCTAAGTAATGGAAATGTGTATAGTTTGTTTTTTTTTCGTATTTAGAATATTGACATGTTGACAGCGAAACAAACACAAGGCAATCGGTGCAAATGAAACAACTAAATTATATTTACAACGGGCCACTAATGGAGCAACTGGGTCCGATTTCACATGATAATTTGTGGATCGGGCACGCTGGCCGCGATGCTCTTGTGTGGCAGCACCTGACCGCCATTCACATATAGCTCATCCTTGACAATGACATCCTCGCCGAGCACTGTGATACCTTCTATGCGTACCCAGCGGCCAACTGTCGAACGCCAGCCCACGATGCAGGAGTCTAGCCAGGAATGCGAGCGCACGTTGGCGCCCTTTAAGATGGTCGAACGTTTGATGCAGACGCCATCTTCGATGACCACATCGGGCCCAATGGTAACATTTGGTCCAATGCGACAGCCTTCGCCAATCTTTGCGGTTGGATCGACAAGCACATTGCCCACAACTCCGGGGCCCGTGTACAGTTTGTTCGACTGCTTCTGGCGCAGCGAGCTCAGGTAGAGGCACATACCTGAAATCGAAAAACAACTATAATTGCTTGCTTTTGCTTTCATTAGCATCCCCCAGCCCGGCCCCCGTAAGACAGCTTATCAACAATTACGGCTCATTAGAAACATTATATCATGCATTGGAGCTAAATATATCAATCGACTATTCCAAGAAACCAGATAATAAGTTGCTGCACGGTCGACTGATAAGGAAAAGTGATGCATAGCAGAAACGATGACGCACCGGTTAAGAAGTCTTTCGGTTGTCCAATGTCCATCCAAAATCCGGTGAGCTCCATGGCAAACAGCTCCTGCTGCTGGGCCATGTCCGGAAATACTTCCTTCTCGATGGACGTCGGCTTCACTTCGATCCGCTCAAGTACCGAGGGATTGAATATATAAATACCGGCATTGATCTTATTGCTGACAAACTCCTGGGGCTTTTCAATAAAATTTGTAATGCACCCCAGCTCGTCGTAGAGCACAACACCATATTTGGATGGCTCTTCCACTTTGGTCACCACAATAGTGCCCTCTTTGCCATGGTTGCGATGGAACTGCATGAGCTGCTTGAATGGGAAATCACAAATCACATCTGAGTTGAGCACAAAGAATGGTTCCGCACTGGCCGACAATAATGGCTTAGCCAGCGCCAGTGGCCCGGCTGTGCCCAGCGGTTCGCTTTCATGTGAGAAGATCAGCTCGACCCCCAGTTTGTCTGCCTCTACTTTTAGTTCTTCTTCCATTTGTTCAGCCCGATAGCTGACTGCCAATATGACCTACATTGTAGAGAAATTTGTTTATGTAACTGTTGTTGTTGTGCAAATAAAAACTCACTTGACGGCAACCCGCATCGACAAGCGCCTCTAGCTGATGTAGTAATATTGGCTTGTTGGCGAACTCCACCAAAGGTTTGGGTGTGCTCAGTGTCAACGGACGCAGACGTGTGCCATACCCACCCACCAGGATGAGTGCCCGGGCACCAGAGCCGGTAACTGTGTTGGGTGAGCCGCACATTGCTGTAATTGTGGTAACTAGGACACGTCACAGAAGAATCAACAATAAATTCTCAGCGCGAACAGCTTTGCGTAGGATGCAAGTCGAATGTTGACTAAGCTAATGTTGCTCCTACAGTTAATTTTCTATTATTTTATTTATTGTTCTTGTGTTTCTGATAAGCCGATTGTTGTTGTCTCTTTATGACTGTTGGCGCGTTCCTATTGGGAGCGTCTCTGAATGCACGTAGAACTTAGTGTATGTGTGAGTATGACTGTGTGTGAATGTCTATCGACGTCACGTATCCATTAGTTTTTTTTTTTTGTTGAAATTTATAAAAATGAGTTTGATTTTGTATAATATAAGAATAAGTATTGCCTGTGCGCGGGATGTTTTTTCTTGTAAAAAATACAAATTACAATAATTAGGGTATCGATACTTATTTGTTAGCCACCACACAAGATATACAATATATCAACAACAACAGCTGCTGCCAATGCTTGCAACTAGTGCTATAGCACTAGTATAAAGTGATTTATCGATATTTTTACGGATTTTTCGTTATACGGTTTTTGGTAACACTGTTTTCGGGAACAGTGTGACCTGTGCTGTTGACAGCAGTGTCGGAGTCGGAGTTTTGTTACGTGTAGAGATTGAAATATTGTAAACTCTGTGAAAATTGTGCAAATTATTATAAACAAATATCAACAAGGTAAGTGTATCATGTATGCATTACACTCAACTCAACAAAGTTATGTAAATGCAATGTGTTTAGCGTATTGCAAGTGCCGAGCGTAACTTTGCTGCTGGTGCTCCGCTGGTCAGTCAAACGAGACATCCACACACACATACACTCGCATCCATATATATACATATATTTGTGTATTTCGTCGAATCAGCAGCAGCAGCAGCAGCAGCGAGTGGCCTGTCAGACAGAAAACAAAATGTCGACCATTTGCATTTTTTTATAGCTCTTTAGACAATTTCGGATTCGTTTCGTGTGCATTTATTGATTTCGACAAGTACTTAATAATATATTTTGTATACCTATTCATGAGAATATGCAAAAAACGACACAATCCCAGTGTTACAAAGTGTGCAGCGACTAAGTTGTGTGTCAGAGGTAACGCGAGCGATATTGATTTTTACATTCGCTTAAAATGCAAAGAAAATGGCCTGGCATGTTTAACAAAGAGTGATTAGATGTACATATAACTAGTATTTATTGTTCATTATAAGCTTAACAATTATTGATCGGGAATGAGAAATATGTTTGCCACAGTCCAGTCTTCACTTGGTTGGCAACGCTGATCAGCGCAGCAAATGTGTGTCCTACCGAATGTTATTGTGTGTGTGTGTGAGTGCGCCTTTGTCAGAGTGTGTGTATATAGATTTGTTTAATTCTATTTTGAAAATGATCTGTGTATTTATTAATCTATATGCATGCATTATTTTTTTCGGACTGATGCTCAGCATCTTAAGTTTTTACTTTCTCTTTTATTTATGCTCAGGGTCCAAGTGTGTATTTTCGACTCCCTCTATGCAGTCACGTTGAATTTCATGCGCACCGTATTTTATTTTATTTTATTTGTATTTAATTTTGGCCTCTTGTCAGCTTTTTATATGGCTTTCAGTGTGCATTGTGGTGCGCGTGTGTGTTTGTTTATACATTCATATATTCATATGTATATACAAATGTATGTATGTATCTATTTGTTTAGCTTTTATGGTCACATTGCATTGAGTTGCGCTGAAGGTTTGTTCTGGTGATTGGCAACTCGTGCTCAGTTTTTGCAAGTAATGCTCCACAGCAGCAGGAATGATCGCCATTTGAATATACTTACACATGCTTATGAAATACATACGCGTCTTGTGTGACGTCATTGAGAATCTGTTATTAAACTTTTATTGGAAATGGGATACTACCAAACAAAAAACATGTGAGCAAAAGAAATCAAGGCCACGTTTAAATGTTTGTTTGCTAAAATTAAAATTATCGATTGTTCAATTTTCGGACATCGCAGTTAATTAGTAAAGGTAGCGCTGCAACTAGGTGACACTTGTACCAACAATGTGGCAGCACAGCCATGGCATATAACCTTGAAAGTTGATTGAACTGTAAAAGGAAAATATTTTGACCCCAAACGCACGCCAGAGCAGCCCGTCGTTGAAGCGACCGTCAGTGTCGTCGACGCCTACGGGCCACATATACATAATTTGATTTCCGTTGCCGAGAGTGAGGACCAGCTACCGTCCTTTAATACCACTTCCACTAGCAGCAAGTTGGCCATGTAGACGCCTTCCTTTTTTCCAGTGCAGCGAATAAAAACAAAATCCTGTTGTTTGTCTGAGTGTGTGTGCGTGTTTGTGAGTATGTTTGACGGCGGATTCTTGTATGCATAGCGAGCGGGTATGTGAGAGGGTTAACGCATTGGTGTGTGTTTCATTTGCTTTACTCTTTCCACGCTGTTTCGCCCCCTCAAAAAGCCAAAACACAACTCGAACTTGCTTTGCGCTTTGTCTGCCCATCGCCTGGCTGACTTTGCCCTGCGCCCGTGTATGTGTGCTTGTATTTTTATTTGTGTATAAGTGCGCCTTTGTACATTGAACTCGTGTGCCAGGCCCAGTGCTCTGTCCTATTCCTGGAGTCGTCTCGAGTTGCAAGTCTGTCACGTTCCCCATTTATGTTGTTTTTTTATAAAGTGTTTTGAAGTGTATTTGTTTGGTAATCGTGTTGGTTGTTCTGTTTAATGTTTTCAATTGCCGAAAGGTACAAATTAAAAAATCTCATGATTGTTGCGATAGAAAATTTTATAAGTGCGAGGTGTTGTAACAAGAATGTAAAATTTAAAATATAAAGCTCTTATATTGTATAGGGTATACGTAATTCGCCTTACGTTTTGGAGTACTGTTGATATTCTTCTTTGTGCTGCTTCTCTACTTTTTTTTGGCAGCCAGCGTTTGATTTTTGTTTTATTTTTTCTTGTTTTTTTTTTCGTGTTTGCTGCACGTCGTCGCATCCTTCAGCCACTGGTCTCTGGCTGCCATGAAGTTCTATGCCGAGATGCTGGACGTGCTCTACATGCGCGAGTTTCATGCGATTGCCGCCACGTTGGCCAAGCTGGCCAAGGATTGCATCATGATATTGGCGCAGGAGCAAATGCATTTCATTGTAAACGAGGAGCATTGCTCAACCTCATCGCCGCTCGTGTGGGTCAGCATAGCATCGAAAGACTATTTTCCAGAGTTCCAAATGACGCCAGCACGTCCTGAGCAGGAGTTCATAGTGCTTGTTATGTCCGCAATGCATCTGAGTCGCGCTCTGGCAGTCCTACGTTCTGGCTCTAGCAGTAGTGTCCACAGCTGTAAACTGAATCTGAAGCAAATACAATTTCCATGCATCTCAGTGATAGCGTCGGTGGTATCGCCCAGTTCCTCTGAGCCTCGTGAGGTGGTGCACGATGTGCCCGTTACCGTGGTCCCGCCCAGCGATTGGATCTCTTATATGTTGCCCAAGGTGCCGAACACACAGATTGTCCTCGGAATTCCTTCGCTTCGTCTACTACGTAGTCTGATTGATAAGTTAAAAAATATATCGCCAAGTCTCATATTCCATGGCAGCACTGCCGGTGAACTAAATCTGGTGGCCGAATCTGATATGGCTACCATAACAACGCGTTTCAGCCGCGTGCTGCTGCACAAGCCGGATCAGGAACAGTCGGAAGTAGGAGCAGAAGCTGAGGCGGACGTCTCCTGTTCCGTAGACACACGTAAAGCATCTGCTTTTTTCAACGCACTGCAGTTGCCCAATGAGGAGATCATGATCGGGATTGACAGTGAACGTTGCATCTGTTTGCAGCTGGATATTCGCAGCAATGTGGTTCTACATTCGATTCTTCCTGCTGTTTGCATTTAAATTTAAGAATGAACAAAACTAAGCGCGAATAAACTAATATCGATATGCACATATGCGTGCGCCAAATATCGATATGCAAATGGCCAGCACATCATCGATAAGCGAAAGTTTATTTGTATTTGTTGTTTTGCTTTTTCTTTATTTGTGCTCTCTGCGCTGCTCGCCCCAATTCGGCAGTTGCTGCTGTGCAGGCCGTGGCCTCTTTTCGGTGTGCAGCGGCGGCGACGGCGACGGTGACGTTGACGCTGACTGGGCGCTCGCTCTTTTGAGCTGTTGCATTGCCTGTTATGTTTATATGTATGTAGCTGTTAGCTGTTATTTGTTTGCATATTTATTGTTTTTTTGTTACTGGTTTTACAACCTCATCTGTTTGCTCACTCGCGATTGCCAGCTAGTTGCATTTAAATCATGTTGTTGTTGTTTCACTAACACACTGCATATGCAGGTGAGTAGCTTTTCAAGTAGGCCAGCAGCGACGTCGACTGCGCTGCGTGGGTCGCTCAAAATCGTGCTCACAGCAATT
Source organism: Drosophila hydei (assembly GCF_003285905.1). NCBI lineage: Eukaryota > Metazoa > Arthropoda > Insecta > Diptera > Drosophilidae > Drosophila > Drosophila hydei. The sequence goes on from NW_022045657.1 coordinate 2,038,090, forward strand.
CGTACACAGGTCAACAGCCATTTTGGGTACGCTTGTGTCCCATTCAAGCGATAGCTGCTAAATAAAAACGAAAGAAACTCAAATTGAAATGTTATCTTAAAATAAACAAGTGGCTGTTATTTTTATCAGTCTCTGTCTGGCTGGGACTGCCATACGTGGCTGTTATATTTATTGCGTTTGTTTTTAATTTGTTTAAACTTCTTGTGCCTCCCGACGAGTAAACTGACAGGTCAGTTATTCAGAGACCCTATCAGAAGATTAGTCACGAACTATACGTACATTTGCATATCAATAAATGTGTATAGATGTGTGAGTTGTCGACTTCAATGAACAGCTGTTTGTGTAACCCAAGAATTATACTCAGATACGACTGCATACATACACAGCACTCTCGCGATCAGCTGATCAGGTCAATATTAGTTCCACTCTAACAGACGCAATCACAGGTAAAACAAAAAAATTCCAGCGAGCAGCGACTGCACATTCATCCCCCATATACATCGGACTGTGTTCCTGCTCTTTCGCTCGCTCGCTCTATTTCTCTCACTCTCTCTGTTCGCAGCCATTTTGAGTGAAATTGAAATTCATTTGTCAGTAATGGACGACGTTTTTTTTAAGATTGTATTTCAATTTATTGAAACGGCAGCAATATAAAATTATAAATTAAAGTAAATAAAAAAGTCCGTTAGTACAGTGACTGAGTCGGTTTGTTGACCTCATTGTCATTTAGCGACAAGGGTTGAGTGACCTGCTTAACGGGCTGCTGAGTGCCTTTGTGGCCCGCTCTGAACTGGTTTAGTTGTCTCATCTATTTAAATTAGATATTGATATTAAATTGACATTTATATTGATTGCACTTTTGATTCGGCTTGATTAACCACACTACATACATAGAATATTGAATTTAACATATATTTTATGTGGCTGTATGGGTCTCTAAAATGGATTCTCGCCTGAATCACTCTCACTCATTTTGCACTCATTCGCTCGTTCTCTCGTTTCGTTTCGTTCACACGGGGTCGCCATTGACGTTGCTGCTGTCAGTCGTGAGTTGGCTTTCAGTGCGTGCACAGCTGCGAAATGGTTCGTGAAAACGTAATTTTCTATATACCTGTGTGTGGGCAAGTACATAATGTATAGCAAAAGTGCAGTAAATATTTATATAATTAAAAAGTACATTCATTAAATATTACGTAGCAATTGAAAACGATGCAACAATTTTTATTGAAATGCTTTGTGCTGCATTCGTTTATTTCAAGCAATTTTTGCCTTCGCTTTGCTTACGTTATGTACACACGTATACATACCCTCGAATATGAGACTGTGTGTGTTTGTGGGAGAGAGATATTGGGGCTGTATGTGTCTGTGTTAGTGTAACGTCGTCATGTGTTTGCCCCTCGTGCGTTCTCTGTCATGCACAGGCCGAGGTAAGCGACAACGTTGCCTGCGTCGCTACTTGTGCTCCCTTTTGTATTTTTACTGGAAATCGACAGTCGTCAGCAAAGGAAGCACAACAAATAAATTTAAAGGAAAAAAGTAAATAAGGGAAATATTTATTAAATTTAAACTTCTGCATTTGAGAAACAATTTGTATTTCCCTTTCAATGCTATTGAAGTGCAGTAAATGTACGAGTTTTCTGTTATATTTACTCTCTCTCTTTGTGTGTGTATAACAGTATATAGACTTGCTTGTATATTCAAGTGCTTATATAGCACATTCGTATATAACACTTGGTGTAAATGCCCATCAATGACGTATGTATGTTTGTATATTAATTTATTTGGTTACTACATTTTCTACTGCGATTAGCAACAAGTTTATTATTATATATATATATATATATATATGTATATATATATATATATATATATATATATATATATATATATATATATATATATATATATATATATATATATATATATATATATATATATATTTCTGTATGTTTAAGAGTACTGTTGCTATTGGAACTTTTTAGAGAAGTGGAATCGCCTCTTTTCGCCAACATTCTACCAGGCAACTGCAACTGCAACAATAGCAATGGCAAGGTTTCTATTCTAATTGTTGCATGCACTTAGCTTGCCAGGGTTGCCACATACATACACATATTTCGAGTGCCTTATTGCGTTCTTTTCATTTAGCAGCCTGGCTTTAACTGCGTCGCAGCGTGACACGAAAATTTTCCAATGCAATTTACTTTACGGTTAAGTTGCCACAGTGACGACGGGCCCTTTGGTTATTGTAGTCCCCCTCCACCCTGTAGAAAGCGCTGATGCACACACACACACAAAATACACACCCCACTTTCCTAGTGTGCTCTCGCTCTCACATTCACTGCTGCTGCTGCTGCTCAGCTGTGCGTAGGCCACAAAAGCAGTTTCGTAATAGAAAATAGAAAAGCAGTGAAGAAACAGAAATGAAAAAAAAATTAGAAAACTTGATGGGGCAACACTGTTTGTAGTCCGTTATGTTGACTAGCGTCGTCATATGCTCGACTGAGTTTACAACAATATACATATGTATAAGTGTATGTATACAAATAAGTTGCAAACAATACGCACTACAAAAGGGGTAGAAGTTAATGGCTGCGAGGATTGGGGGGGGGTGGGGGGTAGTTCGGATTGTAAGTGAAATAGAAACACAAATTCTTATCAGTATTATGTTTGTCAGCAGGGTGAGCCAAAGATAATTGCAATGGACATGACTTCTATGTACATAGAAAAAGTGGTGTACAGTGAAAGCTCGGTAGAGCAAACCGCGGAGTCGTAGTTTAAAAAAAAATAAATTATTAAATTGAAAATATCAGTTTAGCTATATGAATTTATACGTTCATAAAGTTCATACAAACATACATACATATATGTTTGTAAAAGTCGAGGCCCTTTACAATTTTCAATTGCTGATAAAGCAACAGCATTGACAAACAAACCACATGCCATATGTTGGAGTTGCCACACGCGAGGAAAACGCTCGCTCTTGCACGCACATATATGTATATACATATTTATCATATATATATATATATATACGGCGCTGCGGCCTCGCGCATTTTTTTGTATTGTTTTTATTTAGTTTTTTTTTTTGTGGTGTGAAAAACTTGTGGTTGCAAGATAGACAAAACTGGCGAAAAAAATCAAATTCAAACAAATTTTCATGTCGGCAGCGTTGCTGGCTTCATTTAAGGCGACCTTGAACTCAATTCGTTTTACTGTGATTGACGGTTGGTTTTGTTGGTTTTCGTGTCATATATGAATAGTTCACAAAGTATGAGCTAAATATGAGGGCCCACACGCATAAACTACGCACTTATTTTGTCTAGTGTAGCTAAGACGATGTGAAGTCTGCCAGCGTTGCAAAGGGCGATGTTGCCGTTGCCGCCAACACGTTTTGCTTTGTTGCTGTGCTGCTGTGCTGCTACAATTGCCTTTTGCTTGTTTTGCTTTTTATCTTTTTTTCGTCGCGTGTGCTTATTGTATTTTCATACGTTTCCGTGCATGTGTGCGTGAACGTGTGTATATATGCGGGATCGTGCATTGCGTTCTCGTAGCGACGAAACAAGCATGACAAGTCACATACACAGGCACAGCGGACACACGCACACAAACTAGTACCAACTCGTTGCTCGCTCGCTCGCACATAAATAGGAAGAAGGGGCAGTCAGCCAACAACGCAACGTAGCGCTGCTTACGAAAACCAAAATATAAACAAAACGGCCGAGAACAGCTGATTAACAGCGCAGCATGTGCGCGCTCACTTTATGTAAGCTCTGTCTCTGCCTGTATATGAGTTGAGTGTGATATAGATGGTTTTCACTCAAAACAAGTCGCTCGCCACATCTGCGTGGTCGCTCGCTCTCACTCACGCTCTCTATCTTTAGGGCACATGCACGTGTTGGTGACTGCTGCTGCTGCAAACAGCTGTTAATTTATTAACATATCTCTATGTGCTTACTGCGCACATATGTTGTTGAATTGTGCTCAACTGCGTGTGTGCGAGCGAGCGAGTGAGTGAGAGAGTGAGTTTACGGGTATATATATATGTTTTGATGGTGGTGTATTCTTTTGTGTGCTGCTGCTGCTTATCATTTTCTTTTCTGCTGGCTTTTCCTTTATTTCTGCATATATATATGTAAGTACCTGTCTGAAAGGGGCACCAAATCTGCTACTATCCTTGGTGACAGCGACCGGTTCTTTGTTTCAGCTCTGCTTCACACACACAACGCACACACACACACACCATACATAGACTACCCTTCGGGCACTTCCTATTTTGCTTTCACTGATCTTTTTAGTTTATTCTCATTCGGCTCTTCACCCCAATAGTCATTAGGTCGGCGTTCAGGCCTCTACCTATTTGTATTTAGAACTGTATTCGCTTGCGACGTTATTTATTTTTTGTGCTGCTTTGTTTTAATACATGTTATGTTGACTGCATTTATCTTTAGTGCAGCCAACTTAATAAATCTATCGATTTCCAGTATGTGCCTTGCTGTCATTTTTTTGATGTAAGCGACGGCAAACGTCAAGAGTAAATAATAAAAATTAAATAAATAAATAAAAATTTCACATTTACTAATCAATTTGTGTGCTCTATTATTTTTTACAATTACAGCACAAAACTCTCCGCTGCCTGCAATAAACAAAAATTCGCAGCGTGCACTCAGCAAAACTGAAAAAAGCTAAATAAAAAATCAAAATAAGTCCAATAAACTCAGAAAGTGTGTGTGAAGGCAATTAATATTATAGATATATTATCAAGACTCTGCAATCTTTGTGTGGTTTAATTTCAATATTATTTAGCACAAGATTTTAGACTTAAGACAACAATTTATAATTGCAAACAATTCTCTGTGAAGTTGGCATGTTAAGTGTGTTCGATGCCAGTGCGGTTAAGTGTCGTCTATGGCCGAGTCCGTTAAAAGTCAAACGCTCTCTGCATTGACGGAGGGGCAGCACGACGGTAGTAAAACAACAACAACAACTGCCATAGCCAATACGCAACGCCGTTGCAACAATTATAACATTCACAATAATAACAACAATAAAAGCAATAACAGCAAGAAACGCAATACAGCGTCAACAGCAACATCGTCAACAGTAACTGCTGCTGTTGCTGCGCCTTCTGCCACATCCTTCGCATGTCGTTCGCGCAGTAAGAGTCGCAGTCTTACGTCAATTGTAACAGCAGCAACAGCGACATCAACAACAACCAACAACAGCAAGATCAACAAGAAATCCACCGTTACTGAAGTTAATCGACGCTCCGCAGAATTTAATAGCGCTACATCCACCACCACATCATCAAATAACGGAAACGTCAACGACTTATCCTTGTCGCCAGGCAGCCGCAAGCGCCAACATCAGCAACAGCAGAATAACAACCTCAACTACATCAAGAGCCACAACCAGCAACAACGTCCATGTGAGTAAATTAATATATTCTGATTACCAAAGCGACTTAGATATTGCTCACTATAGTTCCATAATCCATAATTAGGCCAAAGAAACTGGATCGTTAAAATAGGTTGTTTTAATTTCAATTGTTTCAAGTGCCAATCGATACATCGCCAAAGGCATATCGATATCTTCCCTAATTCAAATTGAGAACCTTTAACATTTTAATCGTAGGATGCTAAATTTAATTTTTGAGTTCCATACTCGATCATAGTTTATTTATTCGATCAAAAAAAAAAATTAAAAAACATTTAAAAATGTGTAAATTTGAAGTCTCAGTTGTAGTTTATCGCCAACTCTGATATAGGATGTCGATAGTTACTCTATGCATATATCGCAAAGTAATTCAGTTTTGACACATTGCATAGGGTTAGTTTGAGTGTTGAGTATCCAAATCGAGAAGAAGTGAGAGAGAAAGTGAGTGAAAGAAAAATAAGTAAAGGAATTACGTTTGCTTTGTTGGGCTCCGGCAATAAAAAACTATAGAGCATAATACTTTTGTTTGTCTAAATTGTAAAGGTCATCAACAACAGCAGCGCCACACCCTTCAAAAAATTAAAAATAATATAAACTAAAAGACTAGAAACAATTTTGCCAATTTTTTTTTTTGGTTTCTCGAATCATCAAATTTATAAGCAAGTTTTCTCCCTCCCCACCACCACCGCCCTCACTATCAAACCAATCCCATCCCTAACTCTGAACTACAATCCTAACCACTCATAAAAAATATTAAAAAAATTTAAATTAAATTGAAATAATCACACGCACAGTCGCTACTAAAGTTCTCCGTTGTCGTCATGTCCTTTACAGCTGCGCCCGGCGGGGATCAGTACGTGGAGCTAAATTCACCGCTGAAGAAGCGTCGTGTGCAGCAGCAACAGCCACCAGCCACAGCAGCAGTTGCAACTGTCAGCGAAGCCGCCTCGCCGGCTGAAGGAGCAACTGCATCAGAGGACTCACCAGCGCCGCAGCTTATTCAGCTGCAACATACACCACGCCTGACATCTGGCGGCGATTGTGTGGCCCAGCGCACACGCTCCAAGACTCTCACGCCCGAGGATCTGCCAAGCACGAGTAGCGCGGCCGCAGCGCGTCACAGTAGCAGCAACAGCAACTGTCAGCACGTGATTGGTGTGACGCCACAGCGTGGGGCAGCTGTCCGAGCAGCAGTACGCAGCACAAGCGGGGGCAACAGCAGCAGCGGCAGCAACTTGCTCAACTATTACCGCAAGACCCGCAAAGTGAGTCACACGCGCGCCAAGCCCTCACAAGCAACAGCAACAGTTGCGCCTGCAGCACAACAGCAACCAGATCAGGAGGATTTGCTAGGTAAATTTCCAGAGACCGCCCACGCACGCCTGCAGGCTAGCAGTTCGGCGGTTATAGCAGCGGCCGCAGCTATAGACGCAGCGCGTCAGGACTCCAACAACCACAACAACAATAACGTCGCTGTCAAGCGACTGGACAAGAAGAACAACAGCAACAACAAGTACATTAAGTACCGCAAGAATTTACGCAACTATCAGCAGCAGCTGCTCGCCAGAATTGACGCGACAGCGGATAAAATTCCGGACGAGAACGAGCACGTGGAGCATAACGAGAACATTTGCGGTAACTTGGAGGACCACCAGCAGCGTAGAGAGGCCCAGGAGGAGGTCAGCAACGTAGACGTCAACGAAGAGGAGGACGTCGCTGCAGCCGCTGTTGACGGTGGTGCGAACGGGCTGTTTGAGGCCGCCGGCGGCAACAACTCCGCCGAGGAGGACGAACAGGACCAGGAGGAAGACGAAGATCAAGACCAAGAGGAGGAAGTGGAAGCCGAGGAGGAGGAAGTGGGTTTCTACGAAATAGTCAACTCGGCGGATTCATCATACGAAGAGGACGCCCAAATCGTTGCCGAAGAGGACGAACTCAGCGAAGAGGAGGACGTGGACGACGAGGAAGACGACGATCTTGAAGAGGATTTCGACGAAGAAGAAGACGATCTTTCAGAGGGTGAATTCGCTGAGCATATTATTGGTGAACTTGGTGGTGAGTTTTGCTTTTCTTTTCCCCCCATTTACTATATATATATATGAATATACACTAGCTATACAGAATTGATTAAAAATCGATTAATTGAAAGTTTGTAATATAAAAAAATTAGTTTATAGTTGATATTTGTTTTAGATTAAGTTGCCTCCAGGTGAGACATGTGCTAAGTCTACAAATCAGTCGATTTCCCATTCTTATGTGATATATTTTTGGAAATTCAACTGATTTATATTAATAGAATATCAAGACTGGAATTTATGGCAAGATCAATTAGAGCTTTTTATAATTATGATCATAAATGAATATTATGAATATTGCAGGGCGTTTCAGTTAATGTGACAATCTTTTTAAATATTTATATTTATATAAAAAATATGTTAATTCAATTGGCAGAGTTGCACACACGTTTATCGATAACAAATTGCTGCTCAGTGCAATCCAGTGTAACGAGCAAAACAATTCTTGGCATTTTTGTTGAAGTAATCTAAAAGTAAATGATCAATTTTAATAGAGAGTCTTGTTCGTAGTTCCAGTCTTCGATATTCTGAACACATTAATTAACTGTATTTGTAAATTATATTGTGTAGATAGCTTGTGAATTTTTAGTGAAATGCTTGCATTATTGATTTCTTGTATATATAAGTAATAAGTTGAACTTTCCTTTATTAGTAACATTTCCTTTATTCATTTGGTGCTTTCCATTAAATTCCGAATGCTCTTAACTCTCTTGTAAGTTTGTGCATTGTATTAACAAATGGGCCAGTGTCACCACACCATAAAACGGGGAATTTAATTCATCTATTTCTGTTCGTTATTTTTGTCAAGTGCGCGAATTTCTTATCAAGAAGTGAAACATTTTCTTGTCCAATTGCCTTTTGCGCAGCGTCATGCAGTCACCACACACAGACTCAAATAATATTAATTGTTTTGTTGATAAAATTCTATATATACACATGTATAATGCACATGTGTGTGCGAGTGTTCGCAATGCCAACGCACTTTGGCAAAAGTCAGTCGCATATTTAACGTCGCGCTGTTTAGAACGAAAAACATTTAAAGAATTTGTAAAAAAAACTGCAACAACCACGAAATAGCGTGCATGTCATATAAAAATAGTAGTTTAACAACTAATACTAACTGCCTTGTTGACACATTTCAAAGTTTGACCATTTTCAAAAAGTGCAATTAATTTACCTTAAAAATAAGGTAAAAATTCTGATCAGGAGTCTTAATTATATATATATGTGATATTGCTTGACGAATTGCGAATGCCCATTTCAAGAGGCAAGGGTATATATACACACTCATTTATTTAGATATAGACTCTAACCACGCCCACATCACCTTACTCGCCCTTCGAAAAGTCCCTGTGTGCTGTGCCATCTTAATTATCAGAAGGAAGATCCTACATACATATATATAATGTATATATATATAGACTTATTCATATATTACATATATACTTATTCAAGCGGCAATTAATATTCAATTTCACTCATCAATTCAATATCTCACATTCCAATGAAAATACGCCCATTCATTTCTCTTACATATTTACATTTATTTTATTATCTATTCTTATGCGATAAATTTTAATTAAATTTTTATGCAAAAGCCTTGCATATATTGCCAAGTGTTTTGATCTAGTACGTGGCCAGTGTGTACACAATGTTTTTTTTTTCAATTTGTATTATCGTACTATGCACTGGGGTGCCTAGCAGTGTTGTAAAACTCCAAAAGTTTGTTTCAAAATTTCATTTTGCACGTTGCTGTTGTTGTTGCAAACATATATATTATTATTTTTTATTAATATTAATGTGTTAATGCCAGCTCATAAATATTTATATAAACAATTTAACTATATATAAATATAAATATGTGTGTATATGCTATACGTCATAAATATGTAGCATATTTCATTGCTGATGCCTTGTGTTGTTGATGATGATGATGATGATGATGTTGTTGTTTTTGTGCAAGCAAACTAAATTATATATTATATATCTTAAGCATATATCATATATAATTAACATACATATGCGCAAGCAGGGGCGCCGTCGCAGTGTGAGCAAGACAGAAAGCAAATGAGTGAAAGAAAAACAAAAAGAGAGAGCAAGACAGAAGGTTTTTAAGTAGCAGCAGAAGCAGCAGCAGCAGCAGCAGCAACAGCAGCGGCGGCAACAACAACAACGACAACAACTATTAGCAGCAACAACAAAAGTGCAGCAACAACGAAAACGACAGCAACGACAGCAGCAGCAGCAAAAGCAAACAGCAACAGCAGCAGAAGCAGCTATAATAGAAGCAGCAACTGCCGCAGTAACATGATGCTGTAGTCTCTCTCAAGCTTGCGTGCGTGTGTATGTGTATGTGTGTGCGTCGTTTACATGTGACTTCGAACACATCTATATGCACATCAACAACAACAACAACGTAAAAGTAGTTTAGTGCCGAGAAGCAACAGTCACTAACAGCAGCAGCAGAAGCAGCCACAGCCACAACAACAACAACAACAGCAGAAGCAACAGCAACAGCAGCAGCAGCAGCAACATCATCATTGTCAGTGACCCACGTCCAGCTCTCTAGTACGCAACCAACCCACTTAATACAGCCGAGTGCTCTCCCCTTACCTTATACCTAAGCCACTGCATTTTACCATTACCCAAAAGCAACAACAACAACTAACGTAGTAGAGTAGCTGCAAGCAAAAAAAAATAACAAACTATAAAAAAAACTAAACAAAAACAAAGCTGTTTAACTGTTGTTTCCCACTACTCTACCCCCCTCTCTACTTGCCGCCCAACAACAAAAAAACGTACGACAGCAGCAACAACAGCAGCAACAACAACAACAGCAGCAACAACAAGAACAGCAACAACAACAACCACCACAAAAGGTGTGGCACGCTCAAAACGCAGCAGCAGCAACAAATCCACAACAGCCACAAGTCATAACAACAACAACAGCAGCAGCAAGCAGAACAAAAACACGCTGGCCACACATCCAACAACAACAGCAGCCGCAGCAGCAGCAGCAGCAGCAACAACAACACCAACAACACCAACAGGCACAACACCAACAACAACGTCGGGCTATCAGCGTGCCGCCCCCCCTGGCCAACAGATTGTGGCTCACGGGGCGGCGGCACGTGCCACACGCAGCACAAGCGCCGCTGTCGCTGCTGCTGGGGCTGTTGGCATTGTTGATTACAGTGTGCTGGCTACGCAGCCAACACAGGCACAGTCAGCAACAGCAGCAGCAGCCACACACATGCAGCCGTATGCAACGCAACAGCAGCAGCAGCAGTCGGTGTCGCATCCGCAACAGCTGCTTCCCGCCCATCAGTTTGCTGCTGCTCATTTGTCTTCCTTTGTGACACCCACAGCGCCAGCAACACAACATTTTCAAGCGGCAGCATATTTCACAGCCGCCGCACAGCAGCAACATCATCATCCGCAACATCCACAACACCATCAGCAACAGCAACAGCAACAGCAACATCATCAGCAGCAGCGACAGCAGCCGCATTATTATCACAGTTCGTCAGCTGCTGTTGCAGTGCTTAATCTGCAGCAACAGCAGCAACACCCCCAACAACAACAACAACACTATAACTCCACAGGGTCGCAACAACCACGTGCAGCGCCGCCGCCTATTATCTATCAGCAGCCACGTTACGCAGCAGCAACATTTGTGCCGCCACCAACACATCAACAACAGCAACATACGGCCTACGCACAGCAGCAACATTCTTCATTGCGCCGCAGTTCACGTAGCAAAACGGGTTCCTGTGTGAGTTCCGCAGCAGCAGCCGGTCAGCAACAGCAGCCACAACATCATCTGCAGCAACATCAATTGACAGCAGGGGCAGCTGTTGTTGTTGCTCCCGGCACTGCTGCTGCTGCCGCTACACTACAGCAACAACAGCCGCCAAATCAATACCAATACCATCAGCAGTTGGCCGGCAACACGGTGGTTGTGGCAGTGCGTCAGCAACAGCAGCAGCAGCACGTGGCTTTACAGCAGCAGCAGCAACAACTGCATCAACAGGCGCTGCAACAGCAACAACACCAACAGCAGCAGCAGCAACGTGCAACAATTGTCCAGCCTGGTTTTCTCTTCAGCTACCGCAGCAATCATAATCAGCAGCACCAGCAACATTTGCAGCAACAGCAACAACCGAAAGCAACGCACAGCAGCAGTGGTAAGTGGTGCACTTGCGGAGGAGAGCTCGGCGGAATGTGTGCGGAGAAGGAGGCAAAAGTGGAGGATCAGCCAGCAAAGCGGAACGCCGATTGCGACCATCATAAATATCAATCGAATCAATCACATTTGCTTGAAACAGTTCTCGACCTTTCAACTTTTTATATTGTTCGCCTCTTTTTTTTTTGTACCGTTAGCCCACACACATACGCACGCAAGCACTTTACGTACGATTTTTGCGTTAGGCTTTAGGCAGTGTAGGCGTGGTCCGTTTTGTACATACATGCTTGGTCAGGGCTTATCGGATTTGTTTTGGTACATATATTTATCAACTGGTGTTGGGTCAACAATCAATCAATCCAGCAAATCTTGTATAACTGCACCAACAAGTCGCAACAGCCCGCCTTCTGTAAAGAGAGCTGATAAAAAAAAACTATCGATAACAGCAGCTTTTTGCATTTGCATCACGTTCAGTATCCGTACTATGTTTAGGCGTCGATAACTGTGCTGTTCATATATCGAAAGTTTTTGTTTGCGATTAATCATCGATTTTATTTTTACATATCTCTCATACATATTTGATCGCTCACATCTCACGCCCCCGAACATCCCTTCTTGACTACTCTGCTGCCGTCGTGCGCGTCGCTTTGCTCGCGGTGTCTGCCGCTGCCCCTCACCCGCCCAAAATCCACAAAAAACTTAAATCAAAGAAAGCAGTTCTAATTACTCTTTGCATTTCTCTCTCTTTCTCTCGCTCGCGCGCTCTGTAAAAAAAAACAACAACAACAAAAACAAACAATATTCAATTTAGCAGCTTCGGATGCTTTAACATATAGTTTGATGGCACAACAGCAACAACAGCAAGCGCCAAATGGACCGCCGCATGCAGGTGGACAGCAACTGACGTCAGGTAAAAACTCAGCAATATAACAAAACTAGCACACGCACACGCATTTAACCCACATACAACACACACACACACACATACATGCATACATGCATACATGTCAAAATACATTCATCCTTAAGTTTTTTATTTCCGTTTTACAATTCACACACACAGCACACAGGGTGACTCGTTTAGCAGTTGGCGCGCAGCCGCTGTTAACATTTGACTTATTATTTGCCAACACTGTTAATCCAAAGCTGAACAGCACTGTTAATGCTAACATTTTCGTTTGTCTGTAAAATATCTGTCACTCTCTAACTGTATTTAAATGTAGTAGCTATCCTTAACAGAAGCAGCAACTGCAACAGCCGAACTTTGTGTTAATCTCTTTTCTCTCTCTTTGCTTCTGTTTCCTAAGCAGGATCGAACTCGGCCAATCTCAGCATTGTAGCAGCCGCTTTGAGCGCCGCACGAGGAGGCGACTCTGCAGTCAACGTTAACGTTAACGTTAGCAGCGCAGTGGGCGCCAACAGCAGTAGTGCTAGCGGCGGCAGCGGCAACGGTGCCTCGGCCAGCGGCAGCAGCAACAATGTAGCCACAACAACAACAGCCACAGCAGCAGCAGCAACAGGTGCTGCTGCTGCCAGTGCTGCACAATCAACAGCAACAGCGGCAACAGGAACTGGATCATCAGCCACAACAGGCGCTGCTGCTGCTGTAAATGCTGCTGCTGCTGCCGCGGCCGCTGCTGCCGCAGCAGCTGCCGCAGACTCGGAAAGCGATGACAGCGAAGTGGGACGTCTCCAAGCCTTGCTCGAGGCACGAGGCCTGCCGCCACATCTGTTTGGTGCATTGGGACCCCGGATGACACACATCCTGCACCGGACTATTGGCAACAGCAGCACCTCGAAGGCGAATCAACTGCTGCAGGGTCTGCAGTCGCATGATGAATCCCAACAGCTGCAGGCGGCCATCGAGATGTGTCAAATGTTGGTCATGGGCAACGAGGATACGCTAGCCGGCTTCCCCGTTAAGCAAGTGGTGCCGGCTCTCATCCAGCTGCTGCGCATGGAGCACAATTTCGATATCATGAACAATGCCTGCCGGGCCTTGGCCTATATGCTGGAGGCACTGCCTCGATCCGCCGGAACTGTAGTGGAGGCAGTGCCTGTGTTTCTCGAGAAGCTGCAGGTCATCCAGTGCATGGATGTGGCCGAACAGAGTCTGACCGCACTGGAGATACTGTCGCGTCGCCACAACAAGGCCATTCTACAGGCGAATGGCATTAGCGCCTGCCTCACCTACCTGGACTTTTTCTCTATTGTGGCTCAACGTGCTGCCCTTTCCATCACCGCCAACTGCTGCCAGAACATGCATGCCGAGGAATTCCACTTCGTCTCCGACAGCTTACCTCAGCTGGCCCGTCTGCTGTCGCAGCAGGACAAGAAGTGTGTGGACAGCGTGTGCACGGCTTTCTGGCGTCTGGTTGAGAGCTTCCCGCACGATGGGAAACGATTGCAACAGATTGCCAGCCCCGATCTCCTCAAGAATTGCCAGCAGCTGCTGGTGGTGACGCCGCCCATACTCAACACGGGCACCTTCACCAATGTGGTGCGCATGCTCAGCCTGATGTGCGCCGCATGCCCGGATCTGGCCATATCGCTGCTGCGCAATGATATAGCCGCCACCTTGCTCTATCTGCTTACCGGCAATGCAGAGCCGGCGGCAGCCAGTGCCAACCATGTGGAGCTAGTGACACGTCCGCCTCTCGAGCTGCTCGAGTTGACCTGTTTGATTGGTGAGCTGATGCCGCGCCTGCCGCTGGATGGCATCTTCGCCGTAGATGCGCTCTTGGATCGACCTACGCTCAATACCCAGGATCAGGTGCAGTGGCAATGGCGCGACGATCGAGGCGCCTGGCACAACTATTCCACGATTGACTCCCGCCTGATAGAGGCGGCTCATCAAAGCAGCGAGGACGAGATCAGTTTGAGTACTCTGGGACGTACCTATACGGTAGACTTCCATGCCATGCAACAAATCAACGAGGATACGGGCACCACAAGGCCCGTTCAACGCAAACTGAACCCCAATTATGTGGCTCCGGGTGCAGCAGCAGCCGCCGCAGCTGTTGCAGCTGGACAAGACCTGAGCACAACTGGTGCGGCCACCACATCCACGGCAGCAGCAGCAGCAGCGGCTGCCAACAACAACAACAACAACAACAACACGAGCAGTAGTAGCAACAGCTCATCGTCGCACTTGGTGAAGCGTCGCCCCTCGCTGGACGCACGCATCGCCTGTCTGAAAGAGGAGCGTGGCCTGGCCGCCGATTTCATCAAGCACATCTTCAATGTGCTGTACGAGGTGTACAGCTCCTCGGCCGGACCCAATGTGCGCTACAAATGCCTGCGCGCTTTGCTTCGCATGGTCTACTATGCCACGCCGGAACTGCTGAGGCAGGTGCTCAAGTATCAGCTGGTCTCCAGCCACATTGCCGGCATGCTGGGCAGCAATGATCTGCGCATTGTGGTCGGCGCTCTGCAGATGGCCGAGATTCTGATGCGACAGCTGCCGGATATCTTCGGCACGCATTTTCGGCGCGAGGGCGTCATCTATCAGTTCACCCAGTTGACCGATCCCAGCAACCCCATATGCGCCAACCCTTCGCCCAAGCCGTTGAGCACCACGGCCACGCCCACGGGCAATGCGGGCGGATCCCAGAGTGCTCCCGCCTCGGCGAACAGCCTGCAGGTGAATCCCTTCTTCATGGACAACGTGAGCATAGGAACAGGATCTGCCTCAACTGGAAGCGGCGGGTCTAGCAGCGCCAATGCCACACCCAGCAGCTCCAAGCATCAATCGTACAGCGTGAAGAGTTTCTCGCATGCCATGAACGCGCTCACCGCCAGCGCCAATACAGTGTCCAAGCAGCAGCAACAGCAGCATCAGCAAACATCAACTGCTGCACTGGATGGCACCGGAGCCAGCTACAACTACAGCAGTTCTGCGCCATGCTCGTCCACTGGCGTTGCATCCGTTTCAGCCGCAGCAGCGCCAGCACCAGCTGCTTACTTTGTGGCTGCCACAGCAAACGCCGATCCACGACAGTATCTGAATTTCCAGCAGCCGGCTGCTCCGCTCGAGCTCAATGCTCAGCACCAACAACAGCAACAATTGCCGCCCACACAGATCATCTATAGCAATGCGGGAGGCGCCAGCAGCTACCAGCAGCAGCAGCAGCAACAGTTGCAGCCACCACAGCAGCAGTCTCAGCATGGGGGTGTGGCAGTTGCCTCCACTAGCGCGGCAGCTGCCAACAGCAACAGCGCCAACAACAACAACAGTAACAGTAGCAGTAACTGCTCCTCGTCGGCGCTGCAGCATAAGATGACGGACATGCTGAAGCGCAAGGCTCCGCCTAAACGCAAATCACAAAGCAGCGGACGGGCTAAGTCCAGGCAAGAAGATGCCGCAGCAGCAGCTGTCGCCGCCAATTCGGCCAGTTCGGCAATGCACGAGCTGCTCAGCCGGGCAACGAGTAAGTGTTCAAATGAAATCCTTCCCTACTCCCATTGCTAATCTTGGTCTCTTCACTTCTGCTAGGTCTGGGCAGTAACACAGGTGGTCGCAATACGCCCAGCACTGGCTCCGGCTCTAATACCGGCTCTGGCAATTCGAAGTCTCGCTTTAGCGCGGGCAACACCAATAATGGGGGCAACTCCTCTACGAAGTCATCGTTTCTGTCCTCGCTCAATCCGGCGCGCTGGGGACGCCAGGCGGCGCACCATCAGCAGCAGCAACAGCAATCCTCCGCAGCGCACCACGGACTGTCTAAAGATGGCAGCAACACCAACAACAGCAGCAGCTCTTCGGCAGGAGGTGCCTGCGGCTCGGCTTCTGGGCTGTCCTATTCGGGCAGCTCGGCTGGTGGCAGTATGAACGCCGCCGCCGTTGCTGCCAGCATTAGCAAGAGCATCTCTCATGCCAATCTGATGGCGGCCGCCAATCGGGAACGCGCACGCCAATGGGTGCGAGAGCAGGCCATCGACTTCGTCAAACGTTACACGGAACAGGAGGCGAGGCGTAGCAAAGCACGCGAAAGTGAGGGCGGCCACGGTGGAGTGGGAGCAGCAGGTGCCGGCTGCAGTAGCACAGCAGCTGCCACATCAAGCACATCACTGGCCAGCACCAGTGTCCTGGAACGTTTGTCGAGTATTCTGCTAAAGTTGAACGGCAGCTATCACGTCTGTCTGGATGCGCTCCTCGAGCTGAAGACCATATTGCTGGAGAGCGATATCTCGCCATTTGAAGTGAATCATTCTGGTTTGATCAAAGCCATGCTCAACTACATGACCAGCGAATCAGGTCTGGTGGAGCGCGATGCTCGCCTGCGCAGCTTTATGCACGTCTTTGCTGGTCTGCCGCTGGAACCACTTCTACAGAATGTGGGCCAGCTGCCGGTGATAGAGCCACTCGCTTTTGGCGCCTTTGTGGCCAAGCTAAATGGCTGCGTTACACAGCTTGAACAGTTCCCCGTCAAAGTGCACGATTTCCAAGCCGGACCCGGCGGACGCACCAATCAGAGCGCGCTACGTTTCTTTAATACGCATCAATTAAAGGTAAGTTGAGCATAATCTCTAAAGATCATCCTCGCCAGCTTACTAATGAATGTCTCTGCTTTTGCCATCTCCAGTGCAATCTGCAGCGTCATCCGCAGTGCAGCAATCTGCGCCAGTGGAAGGGCGGCACCGTAAAGATCGATCCTTTAGCCATGGTGCAGGCCATCGAACGGTATTTGGTAGTGCGCGGCTATGGTGGAATACGCGCCGATTCGGATGATGACAGCGAAGAGGATATGGATGATAATGTGGCTGCTGTAGTGATGACCCAGTCAGGCTTCAAGCACAAGCTACAATTCCTCATCGGGGAGCACGTGTTGCCCTACAATATGACCGTTTACCAGGCGGTAAAACAGTTCTCTCCGCTAGTCAACGAGCAGCACGAGACAGACAACGAGTCCGAGATGCTGTTGGGTAAGTGACTAGAAAGAATCCGTCAAGCAACTAAATCTATGTAATTCTAATCCATCCTTTGCTCCTTTTCAATCCATAGGCAATAGCAGCATTTGGGTGCAGCAGCACACCATCTACTATCGCCCCGTCGAGGAGGAACTCCCTGGCGGCTCTGGGGCAAACAGCTCCTGCAGTAGTAGTAGCAGCAGTCAAGCCCACAAGCAAAATCTGGCACACAGCAGCAGCAGCGGCAGCAGCAATAGCCATGCCACATCCAGTGGTACACATGTGCTTGGTACCTCATGCTCCACCTCAAGTTCATCTAATTCGGCAGCCAGTTCGAGTGCTGGCGGCAAGAAGTCCCATAAATCTAGCAGCAAATTTATGCGCAAAAAGACCGAACTGTGGCACGAGGGGATTGCTCCGACAGTGCTGTCACCGTTGAAGCCATTCCTGAGCAGCTGCCTGCCCAGCGATGTGGTGACCGTGCAAGATGCTTCGCTAGATGCGTTATGCATGCTGCGTGTAATTTATGCCCTGAATCGACACTGGGAGCATCTGTATGGCTGCGTGGTGCGCCAGAATATTATTGCCAATACTGAGTTTGTGCATCCAAAGATTACGGCCAAGGCGAATCGCCAGCTGCAGGATCCGTTGGTCATCATGACTGGCAATCTGCCCCAATGGTTACCTCAGATAGGCATGGCCTGTCCCTTCCTCTTCCCCTTCGAGACGCGTCACTTGCTTTTCTATGCCACAAGCTTTGATCGGGATCGGGCGCTGCAGCGTCTGTTAGACACCACACCGGATCTGAACTCGGCGGAGTCATCTGAACGTGTAGCGCCACGTCTAGACAGACGTAAACGAGCCATCTCACGTGCCGAGCTACTGAAACAGGCCGAGCACATACTCCAGGACTTTGGCAATTCCAAGGCCCTGCTGGAGATTCAATACGAGAATGAGGTTGGTTGTGCGACCAAGCATCAATTAGAACTGACTTGTCTAATCCTCGTATTATCTGCTTTTTAGGTGGGCACCGGATTGGGACCCACGCTGGAATTTTATGCTCTGGTATCTGCCGAGCTGCAGCGCACGGATCTTGGTCTGTGGAATGGCAGCGACAGCTATCGCCATAACTCATCCAATATTGCCGACGTGGTCAAGTCCAGCAATCCCGTGGTGCACATCGAAGATACAGTCGAGTCCAACGGCGAGACGGTAGTGATGTCCACAGTTGTGGCGACTGCCGCCAACACTCAAACAACGAACGTACATCTGACCCGCAGCAACAGTCGCAGCAACGCGCTGCGCAATCAGCAGCAACAGTTGCTGGCGGAGCACAGCTCTTCCAGCTCCAATGACAACGCTTTAAATATGATCATTGCACAGCAGTTTAGTGATATGGCAACCACTGAAGGTGGCGCCAACAACTCCCCCCAAGTGCTGGAAGAACAGACGATAACAACAACCACAGCAACCGGAACAGTCACTGCAACAACAACAACTATTCAAACGGCATCCACTGTTAGCTACGTCCACGCCGCACATGGCCTGTTTCCTTTGCCTTTGGGCAAATCCTCCAAGCTGCCACAGATGACCAAGGCCAAGTCGAAGTTTAAATTCCTAGGCAAGTTTATGGCCAAGGCAGTAATGGATAGTCGCATGGTAAGTGTAGCATCGAACTACATTATTTTATGTTTATATATAATATCACACTATTTGCCTCTCGCCTCTTTTAGCTCGATTTGCCATTCTCACTGCCCTTCTATCGCTGGCTGATCAACGAGGAGTTATCGATTGGCCTGGCCGATTTGATGCGGGTTGCGCCCGAGGTGCAAAGTACGTTGGTGCGTCTGCAGGATGTGGTGCGACAGCGCGAGGATATCCAATTGGATGCCAATCTAGATGCCATGGAAAAGAAGGAGAAGGTGAGCTTGAATGAAACTCAATAAAATGCACAGCAATTAACCAATTCATCATCTTGAACAGATGGAGCAACTTGATTTGGATGGCTGTCCCATTGCGGATTTGGGACTGGACTTTGTACTGCCCGGACATGCCAACATTGAGCTGTGCCGTGGCGGACGTGATACGCCCGTAACCGTGCACAACTTGCATCAATATATCTCGCTGGTTACCTACTGGTTCCTCGTCGAAGGCGTGCAGAAACAGTTTGAGGCACTGCGAGAGGGTAAGTAGCACATTCTATCCATCCCCTTAGACAATTGATTACGTTTCAATTGGTTTCGTTACAGGCTTTGATTCCATTTTCCCCATACAACGATTGCGCATGTTTTATCCTGAGGAGCTGGAGTGCGTGTTTTGCGGGTCTGGCAGCGAACAGCATCAGACCTGGGATCTCAAAATGCTGCAGGACAGCTGCCGCACTGATCATGGCTTCCATCAGGAATCTCAGGCCATACAATTTCTGTACGAGATTCTCGTCTCCTACAATCGTGATGAGCAGCGTGCGTTCCTACAATTTGTCACCGGATCGCCACGTCTGCCAACGGGCGGCTTTAAGGCGCTGACTCCGCCGCTGACCATTGTGCGCAAGACCCTGGATGGGAACCAGAATCCCAATGATTATCTACCATCTGTGATGACCTGTGTCAACTATCTCAAGTTGCCCGACTACTCCAGTCGTGATGTGATGCGACAGAAGCTGAAAGTGGCTGCCAACGAGGGCAGCATGTCCTTCCACCTGTCTTAAAAAGAAAATAACAAAATAGAAACATGAAGAGCAAATATTAACCAATGGCGTAACAAGAAGCGTTATACACATACACCCACACATGCATACATATGCAAAGTCTATATAGTTCTATTTATCTTTAGCTGATTGTAGTAACTGTAAAACACTGCAGCAACCGGATAGCAGCAACCCATGCAACAACAACAACAAACATTCAAACGTTTGCGTAATTTTGCGATTTCTCTCTTTCTCTTTTTGTTTCACATACATACACTCACCCACATACACCATAATTGGCTAAATTTCGATATATGCTATGTATATATACATATATACTTATATATATAAATATATATATATATATATATATATATATATATGTATGTATGTATGTATGTATGTATGTATATATATATATTTTGTAATATTCTCAAATTTGCTTATAAATATGAGACACTGGCTCACTTTTGCGTGTAGTGCAGCCTGTTGTTCGAACTACACTCCCTACACTCACACCTTAACAAACGTGCCCCTCTCTGCAGAAGTGGATGCATGCACACACGCATACCACACCCACACACACACACACACACACACACATTCGCACATTCATACATACAGTTACACACATTGCAAAGGCCAACAATTAAAATGCTATTAAATAAATTAATTAGTAAACCGCATAAATTGCAAGAAACCAAAACTAATTGTTTTCCACAAAAAGAAAAAAAATGGGAACTTCAGTTTCCCTGATTTTCCCACTAAAGATTGAATTGTTTAGTTTTAAGTTTGGATCTTCGCGTTAGTGCAAATTTCAATATTTAAATCCAAATTTTGTTATTAAGTTTTTTGTTATGTTGCGGACGTGTATTCGAATGGTAACGCTTATTTATGCTATACGTATACATATATATGCAATATATATCACTGGGGAAATCCGATAATGCGGCGATTTAGTTCTATCCCCCAAAACTTTAATATACATATATATATATGAAATGAATTCAAAGCAAAATAAATTTATAAATAAGAACGCCCACCCTTGAAATTTAAATTAAATATATATATATATATGGAAACGTGCATAAATATATTTAAAATGAAAAACACATTTATGTATCTAACAAACATAGAATCTGCAAACTGTGTCCACTTGCACAGCATAGCCAACAAGGCCACGTGAAGGAAAGGGCTAACACGAGTAGCCCGCCACCAACCCCAACCATTTCGTTTGGCAAGCTGTAGGAGAAGAACTGGAATTCTCTAGCGTTTAGTTCATATTGCATAAACCTTATCTATACAAACATACATAAATATATATATATATAACTGTAATTGCATATACATTATACGATTCTTGAGTTTGTTGAAACAAAATAAATAAATCGAATTGCTAAACCGATATATATATTTAAATCGAAATATATCTATATATATAATTGAGCAGTTAAAGCGATTTATCAACTTTGGCAGTACTGATCATAATGAAAATAATATTAATAATGATGATTTACAATTATAATATATAAATACGAATACAAATATTAAATATTACCACATGAAGTTAAAAAGATGAATGCTAGCGTTAAAATTATCATAAACATTACATAATAGTTACAACAACAATTGAAATCAACAAAAGCAAGCAAATAAAACAAAAATAAAAAGTAAATAAATGACAATTAAAATGTGTTTGGCTTCGTTTCGTCTTATTACTTTTCCAAAGTGTTTAAACAACTGTAAGATGGGTTAGCAACAATTTGCTCCTCGCACCAATATGTAAAAACTGAGTTGGTAAAACGTGCACTATAGACTGAAGTCGCTTGTGATCGACTAACAGATACCCTGCGTGCAGTTATATATATATTCCTATATATATATTTCTGATCTATATGATTGTAATGTTTTTACTACTTGGAATATTCACAGTATTCGGAATATGGTAAATTTTGAAATCGATATTTATCGACTTTGAAAAAAATGGCCCAATTTATTCGATGTAAATACATGTTACAGAAACTGGTTAAATTAATTTTATGAACACAAATTCGACCCGATTTCAAATTGTGTAGAAAAATAGCCAACGAACCCAACACTATTTAACCTTTTTATACTTGCATATTATTGATATATATATATATATATGTAAATACCTTTATAGAATTTGGAATATCCAGCATATATTGCCAGACATTTCTTACTGTTTACCCACTTTATACACTTTGTAAGATCTGAGCTATGACAAAGGCAGATTAAATATATTAAAGATGCTTGAAATTTTCGGGAGTACAAACACAGCTGTTAACACTCCTTAAACAAGATGGAATTGATTGTTCTAAATGGGTGCCAAAGAAATCATGGGCTATATAAACGCTAGGTCTTGAGCTCGGATAAGTTAGTTCTTTACGAAATGTTGCGATTTGTTATACTTTGCCTAACGCTGACCTCGGTCCTCGTCAATATCCAAGACGTAGGAGCCGTAGATGCAGGAGGAGCTTTAGACGCGGTTAATAATTTAGCAGCCGTAGGAGCTGTGACATCGCCTTGCCAAAACGGTGGAGTAAGTGCAGCAGCCAAAGTGTTGCAGATCAAGACTTAAAACTTTTTTCATTCCAGGCCTGGTCTAGCACTTGCCCAGCTTTACCTAAGCCCTACCTGATCGATATGAACCTGAGCCTTCGCAATTTCGTGGTGGCTGCCCACAATGCCCGACGCAATCGTCTAGCACTGGGAGAGTTGCCTGGTTATGGCCCGGCACGTCGCATGGCCTTCATGCGCTGGGACGCTGATCTGGCCAGCCGCGCCGAGCTGAATGTGAAACAGTGCCAGCGCCTGAGGGATAACTGCCACAACACGGCACGATTCCGCAACAGTGGCCAGAACATAGCCTACTTTGCCTACAATGAGGCCCAAACGGGTGTCAGGACGGATCAGTATCTGCTGAGGCAGGCTGTTTCTAATTGGTGGATCGAGTACGAGAATGCCAATATGGCTGTCATCAATAGCTATCCCACAAACTGGGCTGGGAGGTGAGTGCATCGTAACACTTGACCAAACGAGCTAAACCCATTGATAAACTCCATTTTGCCTGCCTTCTGCCAGCTCGATTGACCGCTTTGCCGTGATGGCTCAGCAGCAGCAAATTGCCGTCGGCTGTGCCGCATCCCGCTTCGTAAAGAATAATCTGAAGCACTTCCTCGTCACGTGCAACTATGCCGTCGACAATGTCGTCGGCAAACCGGTCTACGTGAATGGTCCAGTGGGCGCTGACTGCCAGACGGGCATGAATATCAACTATCCTGGCCTCTGCAAGATTACCGAGAATTATAATATATAAAACTATTTGAGTATTACAAATATCATTCATAAATAAATTTGAACATTTAAACAGTCAGGAAGACAGTTAGAGTTGCAGTGATTCCAAAGCGAAGGATCTTAGCGTCCTAAAAGCCTGCCATAGCAGGACAGATCGTAGCCGACTCCTAAATATGCGTTAATTTCGGGTAGCAACTGCTCCAATCAGTGTGCCGCCTAGTCTAAACTACCCCCACTTATAAGCATTGAAAGACCTTAGGGTATGTGTACCTGACTAGTAGCTACCCCATAGCCCTTTTGTTTGCCTGCCCAAGGCAACTTTTTCGTTTTCCGTTTTCCGTTTTCCGTTTTGCACTGGTCAACGACAGACGTTGCTCGGAACAACGGAGAGAAACGTAACAACCCGGTTGGCATAGTGAATCAGGTTGTTTTGCTTTTCGAATATTAATTTCAAAGTAATCAACTCTCAGCTGGATATAGTACTATATATAGCACATCCGGCGTTATATACTCATATATACCAAAATGGGCGACACCGCGAACAAAACGGATGACATGAAGAGCACCTCGCTTGACGAGTTCAAGCTGGAGGCCATGCGTTCCATGGGTTGGACCGTGGAGGCCGATATACCCATGGCGAATGCCCAGAATCTGGCCATCCTGCAGGAGATGGTTGGCATGCGGGCAGAGAAATTCAATCTGCAGCAGCGCATCGGCGAGCTGGATGAGCGCGACAAGACCATCGAGCGGCACAAGCGAAACATTGAGGCCACGCTCCAGCAGAACATCGTAAGTGATGAGGCGAGCTATATTACGGATCGGTTAATCCTCAGCTAAATCCCCTGCCAGACATTTTTCAATTCGGTGAAGAACGATGTGCTGAAGGAGGCGCATCGCACGCAGCTGGTGATATTGGAGCGCAACAAGCTGAAGGAGGACTTGCGCAAGAAAGAAAAAGAGCTGTCGGAGTACACGGAATACGCGGAGCACACATTACGTAAGTGACGCAATCGAGGCGTTCAGATGATATCACATTGTTACTTGATTTGCAGGTAAAATTACGAAAAACAAGCGCGAAATCGATGATCTGACCAAGCGCATCAAGAAGGCAAAGTCGAGCCTGGTCGAGTGGGCCGATGCCATGGAGGATGGCAACAAAGGCTACCAGCTGATCGATAAATACTACCAGGATGATCAGCAGAGGGCAAAGGAGCTGAACACGCGCCGCCAGTTACTACAGGCGGACATCGAGAAGCGTCGCAATGCGATCGTCCTGCTCTACGATGAGCAGAACACGCTGGAAAAGAATCTGGAGCGTACGTCCAGCTTGTATAGGGAAGCGCATCAGGAGCGACGCCAGATGGTGGACACATGGAAGCAGG
The DNA here is from genome assembly GCF_003285905.1 of Drosophila hydei. Taxonomy (NCBI): domain Eukaryota; kingdom Metazoa; phylum Arthropoda; class Insecta; order Diptera; family Drosophilidae; genus Drosophila; species Drosophila hydei. Next base: position 2,063,080 of record NW_022045657.1, read on the forward strand.
CGGTCAATCAGATGACACAGCGCGAAATGGAAATACAGAACGGTGAGACGGAGTGCGTCAGGCTGATGGAGAAGGCGGACGCGATGGCCAAAGCCTATTTCGTTGCCAACGAGCAACTGAACGACGTTCAGGAGAATAATCGGCTGGTTGAGCGAAGCATCGAGATATTGAACACAGAGACATCCGATGCCAAGAATGAAATTCAGCGCCTGATCGACTCTGCGCTGCTGAAGGAGCGCGAGATCGTTTCGTTGCGCCACGAACTGGAGAATCTGTCGAACATGGTGCACGCCCAGCGTCTGGACAATCGCAAGCTGCTCAAGCAACGTGATGACAAGCTGGCAGAGATTGAGAACTTCGCCACGACGCTGAAGAAAATTGAGGATCGCCTGAAGGCGATCGAGAACAAGCACACCGATGCCAATCAGCGACTGCAAATACTGGACGAGATGATGGAGGGCGAGGAGGAGGCGTTCAAATTGCTCAACAAGGAGCAGCAACGCTGCAATGATCTGCTCTTCCGCACCCAGCGCCAGATTGCCGAGCTGAAGGATGAGGAGAAGACCATCATAGTGCAAAATGGATCACTCCAGTCCACGCTGCTGGCCGTCACTCGCAGCCAGCGGCAGGTGGAGATTGAGATAAAGCGCCAGACGGAAATACACTACGACATGTCCTTCAAGTACTTGCAGTGCGAGCGTAAGCTAGCCGATTTGCGAGGCAAAAACGCGGATCCGGAGACGGAAGCGCGCAATGCTCAGATTCTCACTGATCTGGAGCAGTATCTGAGCAAGCTGCAACGTCGTCTGGCCTCCACTGAGGCGCAGAACAAAAAGCTCAACTATAGCATGAACGCTTTGGTTGGGGTCTACGACAGTGATGCCAAGGATCTGGAGGTGGTCAAGTTTAAGATCAAGGAGGCGCAGGTCTACTGCGAGGGCACCATCAAACGTCTGCGCATGAATCGCTACGAAAATTCTGAGTTCGTGGTGGAGCTAAGTCTGCTCAAGATGCGCTGCTGCGACATTCAGAGCGTGATCGATAACTGTGAGAAGGGCACCTACAGTCTGAATCAGCATCGCCTGGCCTTCCAGCGCATCATCAAGGATCGCTTTGTGGAGCTGCGCAGTCAGCAGGATATCTTACTGCTGAAACGAAAGCATCTCAACGAGGAGCTGAGCACGCTTCGCGCCGATCTCGGCGAACGCAAGAAACACATCAACGCGCTGCGCGCCCGCTTCGAGCTGACCTCCGCGCTGCTGGGCGTCAACGAGGATGGCACCATAATCACGGCCACTCAGCTGAAAGTGGAAAATGCCCAGGAGCGTCAGCTGCTCGCCGACGAGGGCGATGCTCTTAATAAAAAGGTGCTCAAGGCCGAGAAGGAGGTGATCGGTCTGGAGAATACGCTGCGCCAATTTGATAAGTCCAATGACAACTACCGCAAGAATCTAAGAACCTACGAAGATAATTCAAAGGGTTCGTATTTAGATTCCAATACCCGAGGCTTTAATAGTGTAAATAATTTGCAATTTAAATGTGAATGGAAAGGAGATCGTAGATCTTAGATCTTCCTATTGCTATTTTATCTTGAGAGTGAATTTCCCAGCATTTAAATACAACAGTAAATAATAGTTTGCTCTTCTTCACAGATGAACAGCGCGCCGAGGAGGAGCTACAGAAAGTGCAGGAGAGCTACTGCATGGAGCTCAAGAAGCTGAAGATGTTGCGCTGCAAGGCGGAGGCTTACGAAAATGAAATCGAGCAGCAAAACCAGGAGCTGGAGCGCCTAATGCTGGATATCGAAGCCGAAAAGCAGAAGTGCTTGGACGATACGGAAACGTTGCAAAAACTAAAGAAGGAACTGCAGGAGCAGAACTCCAAAATTGACCGAGCCAATCGCGAGATACAATTTCTGCTCAAGGAAATCAAACAGAAGGCCATAAGTGCGGACTTTCTGTCGCTATTCGAACGCGATCTCAATCTGCAGGAGTTGGAGAACCGGAACAGAAAGGTGCTAAATCTGCTGTGCGACATGACCAATAGCGATCAGGATGGTGCCGAAATAATAGCCTATATGCTGGACAAGGGCATTAAGCTGCCGCAGCACTTGAAGCCCGCGCGCAGTCGCGTGTCCTCCAGGACCACGTCGTACTCCTCGCTGGACTGCTACTCAGTCAAAGGTATGTGGCCAGTTGTCACTATGAAGCGACTGACTGTACTGTCCTCTCTCAACAGGTTACAGCGCACGCTCCTCCGCCTCCGAGTCGAGGAGGAACTCCCTGGCGGCTCTGGGGCAAACAGCTCCTGCAGTAGTAGTAGCAGCAGTCAAGCCCACAAGCAAAATCTGGCACACAGCAGCAGCAGCGGCAGCAGCAATAGCCATGCCACATCCAGTGGTACACATGTGCTTGGTACCTCATGCTCCACCTCAAGTTCATCTAATTCGGCAGCCAGTTCGAGTGCTGGCGGCAAGAAGTCCCATAAATCTAGCAGCAAATTTATGCGCAAAAAGACCGAACTGTGGCACGAGGGGATTGCTCCGACAGTGCTGTCACCGTTGAAGCCATTCCTGAGCAGCTGCCTGCCCAGCGATGTGGTGACCGTGCAAGATGCTTCGCTAGATGCGTTATGCATGCTGCGTGTAATTTATGCCCTGAATCGACACTGGGAGCATCTGTATGGCTGCGTGGTGCGCCAGAATATTATTGCCAATACTGAGTTTGTGCATCCAAAGATTACGGCCAAGGCGAATCGCCAGCTGCAGGATCCGTTGGTCATCATGACTGGCAATCTGCCCCAATGGTTACCTCAGATAGGCATGGCCTGTCCCTTCCTCTTCCCCTTCGAGACGCGTCACTTGCTTTTCTATGCCACAAGCTTTGATCGGGATCGGGCGCTGCAGCGTCTGTTAGACACCACACCGGATCTGAACTCGGCGGAGTCATCTGAACGTGTAGCGCCACGTCTAGACAGACGTAAACGAGCCATCTCACGTGCCGAGCTACTGAAACAGGCCGAGCACATACTCCAGGACTTTGGCAATTCCAAGGCCCTGCTGGAGATTCAATACGAGAATGAGGTTGGTTGTGCGACCAAGCATCAATTAGAACTGACTTGTCTAATCCTCGTATTATCTGCTTTTTAGGTGGGCACCGGATTGGGACCCACGCTGGAATTTTATGCTCTGGTATCTGCCGAGCTGCAGCGCACGGATCTTGGTCTGTGGAATGGCAGCGACAGCTATCGCCATAACTCATCCAATATTGCCGACGTGGTCAAGTCCAGCAATCCCGTGGTGCACATCGAAGATACAGTCGAGTCCAACGGCGAGACGGTAGTGATGTCCACAGTTGTGGCGACTGCCGCCAACACTCAAACAACGAACGTACATCTGACCCGCAGCAACAGTCGCAGCAACGCGCTGCGCAATCAGCAGCAACAGTTGCTGGCGGAGCACAGCTCTTCCAGCTCCAATGACAACGCTTTAAATATGATCATTGCACAGCAGTTTAGTGATATGGCAACCACTGAAGGTGGCGCCAACAACTCCCCCCAAGTGCTGGAAGAACAGACGATAACAACAACCACAGCAACCGGAACAGTCACTGCAACAACAACAACTATTCAAACGGCATCCACTGTTAGCTACGTCCACGCCGCACATGGCCTGTTTCCTTTGCCTTTGGGCAAATCCTCCAAGCTGCCACAGATGACCAAGGCCAAGTCGAAGTTTAAATTCCTAGGCAAGTTTATGGCCAAGGCAGTAATGGATAGTCGCATGGTAAGTGTAGCATCGAACTACATTATTTTATGTTTATATATAATATCACACTATTTGCCTCTCGCCTCTTTTAGCTCGATTTGCCATTCTCACTGCCCTTCTATCGCTGGCTGATCAACGAGGAGTTATCGATTGGCCTGGCCGATTTGATGCGGGTTGCGCCCGAGGTGCAAAGTACGTTGGTGCGTCTGCAGGATGTGGTGCGACAGCGCGAGGATATCCAATTGGATGCCAATCTAGATGCCATGGAAAAGAAGGAGAAGGTGAGCTTGAATGAAACTCAATAAAATGCACAGCAATTAACCAATTCATCATCTTGAACAGATGGAGCAACTTGATTTGGATGGCTGTCCCATTGCGGATTTGGGACTGGACTTTGTACTGCCCGGACATGCCAACATTGAGCTGTGCCGTGGCGGACGTGATACGCCCGTAACCGTGCACAACTTGCATCAATATATCTCGCTGGTTACCTACTGGTTCCTCGTCGAAGGCGTGCAGAAACAGTTTGAGGCACTGCGAGAGGGTAAGTAGCACATTCTATCCATCCCCTTAGACAATTGATTACGTTTCAATTGGTTTCGTTACAGGCTTTGATTCCATTTTCCCCATACAACGATTGCGCATGTTTTATCCTGAGGAGCTGGAGTGCGTGTTTTGCGGGTCTGGCAGCGAACAGCATCAGACCTGGGATCTCAAAATGCTGCAGGACAGCTGCCGCACTGATCATGGCTTCCATCAGGAATCTCAGGCCATACAATTTCTGTACGAGATTCTCGTCTCCTACAATCGTGATGAGCAGCGTGCGTTCCTACAATTTGTCACCGGATCGCCACGTCTGCCAACGGGCGGCTTTAAGGCGCTGACTCCGCCGCTGACCATTGTGCGCAAGACCCTGGATGGGAACCAGAATCCCAATGATTATCTACCATCTGTGATGACCTGTGTCAACTATCTCAAGTTGCCCGACTACTCCAGTCGTGATGTGATGCGACAGAAGCTGAAAGTGGCTGCCAACGAGGGCAGCATGTCCTTCCACCTGTCTTAAAAAGAAAATAACAAAATAGAAACATGAAGAGCAAATATTAACCAATGGCGTAACAAGAAGCGTTATACACATACACCCACACATGCATACATATGCAAAGTCTATATAGTTCTATTTATCTTTAGCTGATTGTAGTAACTGTAAAACACTGCAGCAACCGGATAGCAGCAACCCATGCAACAACAACAACAAACATTCAAACGTTTGCGTAATTTTGCGATTTCTCTCTTTCTCTTTTTGTTTCACATACATACACTCACCCACATACACCATAATTGGCTAAATTTCGATATATGCTATGTATATATACATATATACTTATATATATAAATATATATATATATATATATATATATATATATGTATGTATGTATGTATGTATGTATGTATATATATATATTTTGTAATATTCTCAAATTTGCTTATAAATATGAGACACTGGCTCACTTTTGCGTGTAGTGCAGCCTGTTGTTCGAACTACACTCCCTACACTCACACCTTAACAAACGTGCCCCTCTCTGCAGAAGTGGATGCATGCACACACGCATACCACACCCACACACACACACACACACACACACACATTCGCACATTCATACATACAGTTACACACATTGCAAAGGCCAACAATTAAAATGCTATTAAATAAATTAATTAGTAAACCGCATAAATTGCAAGAAACCAAAACTAATTGTTTTCCACAAAAAGAAAAAAAATGGGAACTTCAGTTTCCCTGATTTTCCCACTAAAGATTGAATTGTTTAGTTTTAAGTTTGGATCTTCGCGTTAGTGCAAATTTCAATATTTAAATCCAAATTTTGTTATTAAGTTTTTTGTTATGTTGCGGACGTGTATTCGAATGGTAACGCTTATTTATGCTATACGTATACATATATATGCAATATATATCACTGGGGAAATCCGATAATGCGGCGATTTAGTTCTATCCCCCAAAACTTTAATATACATATATATATATGAAATGAATTCAAAGCAAAATAAATTTATAAATAAGAACGCCCACCCTTGAAATTTAAATTAAATATATATATATATATGGAAACGTGCATAAATATATTTAAAATGAAAAACACATTTATGTATCTAACAAACATAGAATCTGCAAACTGTGTCCACTTGCACAGCATAGCCAACAAGGCCACGTGAAGGAAAGGGCTAACACGAGTAGCCCGCCACCAACCCCAACCATTTCGTTTGGCAAGCTGTAGGAGAAGAACTGGAATTCTCTAGCGTTTAGTTCATATTGCATAAACCTTATCTATACAAACATACATAAATATATATATATATATAACTGTAATTGCATATACATTATACGATTCTTGAGTTTGTTGAAACAAAATAAATAAATCGAATTGCTAAACCGATATATATATTTAAATCGAAATATATCTATATATATAATTGAGCAGTTAAAGCGATTTATCAACTTTGGCAGTACTGATCATAATGAAAATAATATTAATAATGATGATTTACAATTATAATATATAAATACGAATACAAATATTAAATATTACCACATGAAGTTAAAAAGATGAATGCTAGCGTTAAAATTATCATAAACATTACATAATAGTTACAACAACAATTGAAATCAACAAAAGCAAGCAAATAAAACAAAAATAAAAAGTAAATAAATGACAATTAAAATGTGTTTGGCTTCGTTTCGTCTTATTACTTTTCCAAAGTGTTTAAACAACTGTAAGATGGGTTAGCAACAATTTGCTCCTCGCACCAATATGTAAAAACTGAGTTGGTAAAACGTGCACTATAGACTGAAGTCGCTTGTGATCGACTAACAGATACCCTGCGTGCAGTTATATATATATTCCTATATATATATTTCTGATCTATATGATTGTAATGTTTTTACTACTTGGAATATTCACAGTATTCGGAATATGGTAAATTTTGAAATCGATATTTATCGACTTTGAAAAAAATGGCCCAATTTATTCGATGTAAATACATGTTACAGAAACTGGTTAAATTAATTTTATGAACACAAATTCGACCCGATTTCAAATTGTGTAGAAAAATAGCCAACGAACCCAACACTATTTAACCTTTTTATACTTGCATATTATTGATATATATATATATATATGTAAATACCTTTATAGAATTTGGAATATCCAGCATATATTGCCAGACATTTCTTACTGTTTACCCACTTTATACACTTTGTAAGATCTGAGCTATGACAAAGGCAGATTAAATATATTAAAGATGCTTGAAATTTTCGGGAGTACAAACACAGCTGTTAACACTCCTTAAACAAGATGGAATTGATTGTTCTAAATGGGTGCCAAAGAAATCATGGGCTATATAAACGCTAGGTCTTGAGCTCGGATAAGTTAGTTCTTTACGAAATGTTGCGATTTGTTATACTTTGCCTAACGCTGACCTCGGTCCTCGTCAATATCCAAGACGTAGGAGCCGTAGATGCAGGAGGAGCTTTAGACGCGGTTAATAATTTAGCAGCCGTAGGAGCTGTGACATCGCCTTGCCAAAACGGTGGAGTAAGTGCAGCAGCCAAAGTGTTGCAGATCAAGACTTAAAACTTTTTTCATTCCAGGCCTGGTCTAGCACTTGCCCAGCTTTACCTAAGCCCTACCTGATCGATATGAACCTGAGCCTTCGCAATTTCGTGGTGGCTGCCCACAATGCCCGACGCAATCGTCTAGCACTGGGAGAGTTGCCTGGTTATGGCCCGGCACGTCGCATGGCCTTCATGCGCTGGGACGCTGATCTGGCCAGCCGCGCCGAGCTGAATGTGAAACAGTGCCAGCGCCTGAGGGATAACTGCCACAACACGGCACGATTCCGCAACAGTGGCCAGAACATAGCCTACTTTGCCTACAATGAGGCCCAAACGGGTGTCAGGACGGATCAGTATCTGCTGAGGCAGGCTGTTTCTAATTGGTGGATCGAGTACGAGAATGCCAATATGGCTGTCATCAATAGCTATCCCACAAACTGGGCTGGGAGGTGAGTGCATCGTAACACTTGACCAAACGAGCTAAACCCATTGATAAACTCCATTTTGCCTGCCTTCTGCCAGCTCGATTGACCGCTTTGCCGTGATGGCTCAGCAGCAGCAAATTGCCGTCGGCTGTGCCGCATCCCGCTTCGTAAAGAATAATCTGAAGCACTTCCTCGTCACGTGCAACTATGCCGTCGACAATGTCGTCGGCAAACCGGTCTACGTGAATGGTCCAGTGGGCGCTGACTGCCAGACGGGCATGAATATCAACTATCCTGGCCTCTGCAAGATTACCGAGAATTATAATATATAAAACTATTTGAGTATTACAAATATCATTCATAAATAAATTTGAACATTTAAACAGTCAGGAAGACAGTTAGAGTTGCAGTGATTCCAAAGCGAAGGATCTTAGCGTCCTAAAAGCCTGCCATAGCAGGACAGATCGTAGCCGACTCCTAAATATGCGTTAATTTCGGGTAGCAACTGCTCCAATCAGTGTGCCGCCTAGTCTAAACTACCCCCACTTATAAGCATTGAAAGACCTTAGGGTATGTGTACCTGACTAGTAGCTACCCCATAGCCCTTTTGTTTGCCTGCCCAAGGCAACTTTTTCGTTTTCCGTTTTCCGTTTTCCGTTTTGCACTGGTCAACGACAGACGTTGCTCGGAACAACGGAGAGAAACGTAACAACCCGGTTGGCATAGTGAATCAGGTTGTTTTGCTTTTCGAATATTAATTTCAAAGTAATCAACTCTCAGCTGGATATAGTACTATATATAGCACATCCGGCGTTATATACTCATATATACCAAAATGGGCGACACCGCGAACAAAACGGATGACATGAAGAGCACCTCGCTTGACGAGTTCAAGCTGGAGGCCATGCGTTCCATGGGTTGGACCGTGGAGGCCGATATACCCATGGCGAATGCCCAGAATCTGGCCATCCTGCAGGAGATGGTTGGCATGCGGGCAGAGAAATTCAATCTGCAGCAGCGCATCGGCGAGCTGGATGAGCGCGACAAGACCATCGAGCGGCACAAGCGAAACATTGAGGCCACGCTCCAGCAGAACATCGTAAGTGATGAGGCGAGCTATATTACGGATCGGTTAATCCTCAGCTAAATCCCCTGCCAGACATTTTTCAATTCGGTGAAGAACGATGTGCTGAAGGAGGCGCATCGCACGCAGCTGGTGATATTGGAGCGCAACAAGCTGAAGGAGGACTTGCGCAAGAACGAAAAAGAGCTGTCGGAGTACACGGAATACGCGGAGCACACATTACGTAAGTGACGCAATCGAGGCGTTCAGATGATATCACATTGTTACTTGATTTGCAGGTAAAATTACGAAAAACAAGCGCGAAATCGATGATCTGACCAAGCGCATCAAGAAGGCAAAGTCGAGCCTGGTCGAGTGGGCCGATGCCATGGAGGATGGCAACAAAGGCTACCAGCTGATCGATAAATACTACCAGGATGATCAGCAGAGGGCAAAGGAGCTGAACACGCGCCGCCAGTTACTACAGGCGGACATCGAGAAGCGTCGCAATGCGATCGTCCTGCTCTACGATGAGCAGAACACGCTGGAAAAGAATCTGGAGCGTACGTCCAGCTTGTATAGGGAAGCGCATCAGGAGCGACGCCAGATGGTGGACACATGGAAGCAGGCGGTCAATCAGATGACACAGCGCGAAATGGAAATACAGAACGGTGAGACGGAGTGCGTCAGGCTGATGGAGAAGGCGGACGCGATGGCCAAAGCCTATTTCGTTGCCAACGAGCAACTGAACGACGTTCAGGAGAATAATCGGCTGGTTGAGCGAAGCATCGAGATATTGAACACAGAGACATCCGATGCCAAGAATGAAATTCAGCGCCTGATCGACTCTGCGCTGCTGAAGGAGCGCGAGATCGTTTCGTTGCGCCACGAACTGGAGAATCTGTCGAACATGGTGCACGCCCAGCGTCTGGACAATCGCAAGCTGCTCAAGCAACGTGATGACAAGCTGGCAGAGATTGAGAACTTCGCCACGACGCTGAAGAAAATTGAGGATCGCCTGAAGGCGATCGAGAACAAGCACACCGATGCCAATCAGCGACTGCAAATACTGGACGAGATGATGGAGGGCGAGGAGGAGGCGTTCAAATTGCTCAACAAGGAGCAGCAACGCTGCAATGATCTGCTCTTCCGCACCCAGCGCCAGATTGCCGAGCTGAAGGATGAGGAGAAGACCATCATAGTGCAAAATGGATCACTCCAGTCCACGCTGCTGGCCGTCACTCGCAGCCAGCGGCAGGTGGAGATTGAGATAAAGCGCCAGACGGAAATACACTACGACATGTCCTTCAAGTACTTGCAGTGCGAGCGTAAGCTAGCCGATTTGCGAGGCAAAAACGCGGATCCGGAGACGGAAGCGCGCAATGCTCAGATTCTCACTGATCTGGAGCAGTATCTGAGCAAGCTGCAACGTCGTCTGGCCTCCACTGAGGCGCAGAACAAAAAGCTCAACTATAGCATGAACGCTTTGGTTGGGGTCTACGACAGTGATGCCAAGGATCTGGAGGTGGTCAAGTTTAAGATCAAGGAGGCGCAGGTCTACTGCGAGGGCACCATCAAACGTCTGCGCATGAATCGCTACGAAAATTCTGAGTTCGTGGTGGAGCTAAGTCTGCTCAAGATGCGCTGCTGCGACATTCAGAGCGTGATCGATAACTGTGAGAAGGGCACCTACAGTCTGAATCAGCATCGCCTGGCCTTCCAGCGCATCATCAAGGATCGCTTTGTGGAGCTGCGCAGTCAGCAGGATATCTTACTGCTGAAACGAAAGCATCTCAACGAGGAGCTGAGCACGCTTCGCGCCGATCTCGGCGAACGCAAGAAACACATCAACGCGCTGCGCGCCCGCTTCGAGCTGACCTCCGCGCTGCTGGGCGTCAACGAGGATGGCACCATAATCACGGCCACTCAGCTGAAAGTGGAAAATGCCCAGGAGCGTCAGCTGCTCGCCGACGAGGGCGATGCTCTTAATAAAAAGGTGCTCAAGGCCGAGAAGGAGGTGATCGGTCTGGAGAATACGCTGCGCCAATTTGATAAGTCCAATGACAACTACCGCAAGAATCTAAGAACCTACGAAGATAATTCAAAGGGTTCGTATTTAGATTCCAATACCCGAGGCTTTAATAGTGTAAATAATTTGCAATTTAAATGTGAATGGAAAGGAGATCGTAGATCTTAGATCTTCCTATTGCTATTTTATCTTGAGAGTGAATTTCCCAGCATTTAAATACAACAGTAAATAATAGTTTGCTCTTCTTCACAGATGAACAGCGCGCCGAGGAGGAGCTACAGAAAGTGCAGGAGAGCTACTGCATGGAGCTCAAGAAGCTGAAGATGTTGCGCTGCAAGGCGGAGGCTTACGAAAATGAAATCGAGCAGCAAAACCAGGAGCTGGAGCGCCTAATGCTGGATATCGAAGCCGAAAAGCAGAAGTGCTTGGACGATACGGAAACGTTGCAAAAACTAAAGAAGGAACTGCAGGAGCAGAACTCCAAAATTGACCGAGCCAATCGCGAGATACAATTTCTGCTCAAGGAAATCAAACAGAAGGCCATAAGTGCGGACTTTCTGTCGCTATTCGAACGCGATCTCAATCTGCAGGAGTTGGAGAACCGGAACAGAAAGGTGCTAAATCTGCTGTGCGACATGACCAATAGCGATCAGGATGGTGCCGAAATAATAGCCTATATGCTGGACAAGGGCATTAAGCTGCCGCAGCACTTGAAGCCCGCGCGCAGTCGCGTGTCCTCCAGGACCACGTCGTACTCCTCGCTGGACTGCTACTCAGTCAAAGGTATGTGGCCAGTTGTCACTATGAAGCGACTGACTGTACTGTCCTCTCTCAACAGGTTACAGCGCACGCTCCTCCGCCTCCGAGTTGAGCTTGGGCAAGGAGGAGCCCAACTCGGCGCACATTAGCGTCGTCTCCCTGGACTTTCCGGCTAAAAAGAAGAAATGATTCGCTGCAATTTTTTCCAATTCTCTTTTCCTTTTACCGTTACTATTTCCTCCACTCACGTGCTTTGGCCAATGAACTGTTTACAAATCGGACAGCCAAAGAGAAACACGAATAGGAAAACACGAAGAGCCATAAAAAAAGCTCACAACAAAGCGCTGACCAAAAATCAACAAGCAGCCAGAGAGCAGCACATATATATATACTATATCTGTAGTATATAGCAATTGATTATAAATAGAGTTTAATTCTACACAGCTACCGAATACCCTTGACTGAGAGCTTTTTGCGCACGAGCCGGCTACGAGCATACTCTTAACTTGTCTCTAAACCTTTTAGAACTGGGCGCCCAGTTTAAATAATATTACTAAGGTAACTCAACTAATTAAATGTTCAGCAAGCAACCCAAATCATATTGTTTTCTTATGCTCTAAAGTGTCTATAAAACAATCTTAAGATAATTTAAAAAGAAAAAGAGCTCTTTGATACATTCAAGGACGGAATTTATATATTCACATGCAGAAAGGGACGTCAGATTTTATTTTTGCCTTTCTCCACTCAGTAACATCTTAAAAGGCATTAAAACGCAACTGACTGATGGACGGGCAACTCAGAGTCAAAGACCTGTGATTGCTGCTCCAGAATTATTTAAAAAAAAAGACTAAAGACACCTCTAGCTGACCCACTACTTCTTATAGAGCATGTCCTATAAAATATAATAATATAAAATATAATAATTATAATATATTATATATTATTATTATTATATATATAATATAATATTTATATTTGCCTTTCGCAAGTCTACCCTTTCAGCACTTTTAGCTATGACCCATTTAAAAACTGTTCAATTTTCTTTAGAAATATTTGTTTTTTTGCCTGTGGACTCTGCGCGGCAGCTGCCCCATTACGAATCATTTAAATGACAAGATCAAAACAAAGAGCCAAGAGCTCTGTTGCACTAGATCCGCCCACTGGCCGACGAGTCTTGCGTTGTTACCAGAAGACACTTGGAAGAGGAAGCAGCGGACAGCTGTCTGCGGGCCACTTTTCGGAACGGTTCGGCTCGTAGTTTTCGAAAATTCGGCTGGCTTTTTCAATACTCGCCGGCCTGGGAGCGCAATATTTTTCATTATTTTCGATATCGCCCAGACGAACGTCGTCGCCGTCGCCGTCGGCACACAATTTTTCTTTCAATATTTTCGTTGCAAGTATTTTTAGAAAATATCTCAATAGGCAAAAGAAAAAATGATTTTTTTCAAGTTTTTGTCGGTCAGCGCAATGGTTGAGGATTTGTTTGCATATTGAAAAGGTGTTCCCAGTTTCCCAGTGTGTAAAAAGTGTTTGCGCCATGTGCTCCACGTCCGTATTGTGTCCCTTGTGCGCGGTGCCGAGTTTCAATAGCATCGACGCACTGCAGCAGCGCCTGATCAAGGCGGCCAATGGACCTTTGGCCTGTCCCTTTCCCAACTGCACCGAGCTCTTCCTGGGTCTGGACAAGCTGACCATACATCTGTTTAGTCACACTAGTCTGATGAGTCAGCCTGACATAGACCCATCGCCAGTTACAGCTTCTCCAGCCGTCGCCACTCCCACTGCATCAGAGGCTGCTTCAACTATTCTTCCCCCGACTAATTGCCCCGCTGCAGCTAGTCCGCCTCCAGCTGCGGCAGTTGCTAAGCGACGTGGCAAAAAGTCGCGGGCCAAACCCGTCGAACAACCAACTCCACCGCCTGCCACGCCTCCAGCCAGATGTGACATTTGTGAGTTTAATTTTCGTAATGAGGAGCTGCGTGACATTCACTTTCGGCTGGTGCATGAGAATGCGGAGATAACGGAGCCGACGCTGGGACAGCAGCAGGAGCCCTACAAGTGCCACCTGTGCTCTAAGACGTTTCGCATGAAGGGTTCGTTGCGTGTCCATCTCAAGGTGTTGCACACGGTCGGCGCTATTGCCAGTGCCAGCAGCAGCGCCAACAGCGCCAATCAAATCAACAATAACAACAACAGCAACACTAACCAAAACAACAATACGAGCACCACCAATGGCCACATCATTAATGCCACGCCCAAAATAAGCATTTGCGATCGCATTCGGCACAAGGAGGCTTCCTCGAGCAATGGCAGCAGCGCTGCCACAGCGAACAACACCCAGCCGTATGCACTGAGTGGTGCCATCTACATGCTCAAGCAGGAGTTGCCAGCTGCAACGGAGGCAGCGCCTGGTTCGGAGTACGGCAGCACGCCCAAGAACTGGGAGTGCGATGTGTGCACCAAAATGTTCACCACCAAATATTTCTTGAAGAAGCACAAGCGTCTGCACACGGGAGAGATGCCCTACACCTGCCAGTACTGCGCCAGAACCTTCACCTTCCAGCAATCCTATCACAAGCATTTACTCTACCACAGTGAGGTGAAGCCGCACGCTTGCGGCATTTGCGGACGTGCCTTCAAGGAGCTGTCCACGCTGCACAATCATCAGCGCATCCACAGCGGGGAGAAGCCCTTCAAGTGCGAGGTCTGCGGTAGGTTATACCAAGATTACGATTAGTGTATATCATTTCCATATATATTACATATACTTCATACATATATCTGTCCATGCTTAGTGGTTATCTGATAGTTACGAGTGCAGCAGCCAAACTTATCGAAACTATTTCATATAGGTAAATGCTTTCGGCAACGTGTCTCCTTTCTGGTGCACACACGCATCCATACTGGAGTCATGCCCTACAAGTGTGAGCTGTGCCAGAAGACATTTCGCTACAAGGTCTCGTTGCGAACACACAAATGTGCCGCCAACGCTGAGGAGCCACAAACACCGGAACAACTGATCAAGGCGTTGCTGGAGTCCAATGCGAGTGTGGCCACCGTGCAGGCTGAGCATACGGCAAGTAATACGGCCATTCAAATGAATGGCAGCGATCAGGAGGCGTTGCTCTCGCAAACGATTGATGACATTGTCGTTGAGAGCTGCCAGAAGTTGGGCATTTGCAGTGTTGAGCTGCCGCAGCAACCACAGCCGGTTGTCATGGACAGTGGCGTACACTTTGATGGTAGCAGTTCCCCGCTCCAGCAGTTGCAGAATTTGCGCCTCTACTCGCCGCAGCAAACAGAGCAAGCCAGCTCGGATGGTGAGCTCTTCCGTAACTTTCTCATGGACGCTACGTAATCGTGTTCCGAATTCATTTGTTGTTTTTATTTTGTGTACATTTTGTGTATTACTCGTAAATTACATGCAGAAGATTACGTTTAGTTTATTCTTCTTCGCTAGCGCTGCCAGAGCTGGAGCCCGAGCCGCTAGGAGTAGCGCTGCGTGAGCGGCTTGGCGAGTGTGAGACTGAGCCAGAACGCGATCCGGATGCACTGCGACTACGACTGCGCGACTTTGATTTGGATTTGGATTTTGATTGCGATTTCGATTTGGATCGACTGCGACTGCGGGACTTATGTGAGCCAGCTGGCGTTTGAGAGCGTGAACGTGAGCCACTTGGTGAGCGTGTTCCTGATTTGGATCGGCTGCTGGCACGTGAGGCAGAGCCGCTGGCCGAGCTAGAGCGGCTGCGACTGCGCGAACCGCTGGCTGCACTGCCACTGCCGCTGCCACTACGCGTGCGCGAACGAGTGCCACCAGAGTGGGTTCTGGAGCGTGACTGTCGTTCGCGTTGCTGCTGTGCATCTGGGACAGGTGTGGTGTTGCCAGCAGGTGCTACATCATCAGAAGGAATCTTTGATTTGACTGTGTTCTCTGCTGCTGGCTTTTCCTGCACAGCCGCTGGCTGCATTTGCTGGTCATCGACTTCCATTTCTTCATCGTCTTCCTCTTCCTCCTCTTCACCAGGAACCTCCAGCTGGCGTTCTCGATAGCGTTGCATGCGATGCTCCATTGCGTCCAGTGGTCGATGCTTAACCACCTGTAAAGCCAAACAGATACACCAAACAGGAATTACTTAAAAGTTCATTGAAATACTTTCAATACGCACCAGTTTCGTGTTGTTGGGTTGCTGGCCGACTTTGACGCGGCGCTTGTTAAGACGCACACGTGTCTCCAACTCGTTGTAGTAGATGCCATCTTGTCGCATGACAAAGAAGTAATTCTCCTCATAGCCCTTGGATGCTTTTGTCTTGACATTCCAATTGTATTCTCGTGCAATTTTATATTCATACTCCTCATCGTCCTTGTAGAGTTCGCCGGCCACGAAATCTGTACGACGCTTTTCCAATGTTGGCTCTGTGGGCAGAAAGTAGGCGACAAACTGTTCTCCACTCTCGTCCATCACACCACGAATCATGGCCTGCGACATCTCCTCCAGCTGCGCGGGCACATTTTTGCCCTGTGGTGCTGGATCGCTGTCGAAGATGACTTGAGCACATGGATACTTCCAATTGGTAAAGTCGGGGAATATGGGTAGAACCTCAACCGGCACCACATTTGGCTTGGAGTAGTGCTTGGTAATGTCGTTCTTGGTATCACTAAATGTCTTTTCGATGGCCTTGATTTGAGCATCGCGATCCAGATATAGGGTCTCCTCGCGCAACGATTTTTTCACATTGTAGCCAACCTTGGCCTCAATATTCTCCAGGTTCTGCGGCTGGAAGCGCGTTTGCTCAGTAGAAATATACTCGGATTTTCGCAACCAGGACACAGTGCGCGAATGTTGTCGAGAGCGCACCGAATCTGTTGGTGTCAATGTCTCTTCTTCCAGCAGTTTTTCATCTGCCGGATCCAATTGGGACATGGGATCGGCCTGGTATAGATCCCGATTGATAAGATCTACTGTGACACCCAAATCGTGTTCAGTCAGTACATCGTATTTGAAATTCCGTTCCAGCGATGTGGGATTATACTGCACAAAACGATTGCTGTCAAAAGGATACTGCAGAAACTTCAGATCGAATGGTATATCCGGTAGATTATTGCCGTATTTAACGCGGCAAATTATTTCAGATCTAGGCATAGTCAAAGCAAACAGGTTAGGTCGTGGAGTTGGCATAAATGGTTTATTAATACTTACTTGCGTTCTGTTTGGCGCTGTGGTCGCTTTTCGGCGGCACTATTGACTGCCGAATTGTTTATAGTCGGCGGCATTTCTGTTTTTTAGTAAATCGAAGAAAATTAACAAATTTCACACATTTCTAGATAAATTAGACGCGAACAGTAAAAGTGTGGCCGTACTCTATATTCACAATGATACACATTTCTAGTAAGATTGCGGAGGCAAGTCGATAACTTCCATTGTTATACCTACGTGTTATACCTACGTGCACGTTACAAAGCTTCTTGCTATGAAATACAAATTTAAATTTGAAGCGCTTTCCTACGTCAGCATAATGAAATGAATTAGTTTTGTTACACTTGATGGCTTTACTAGCTTATAGCACACAAGAAAAGCGAAACTAATGCGATGGTATACGATATAGGCAACCACTCGCCACTTGCTGTTAAAAGTTGAATATGAATAGAGGCCGATTATATTTTGCTTATTTGATCTATCTTTGTCTCTGCGTGTCTACGTTGCATGCCAACATTATTTGCAAACCCTCTCCGCAAAGTGACGTAGAAGAACCGGAAGATGCTGATAAGCCAATAGATAGAGCCAACGGGCCGGGCTATGCCAGACCTAAGCAGAAAACTTTTATACGGAATCCCAACTATATATGTAAATGCGTTCACTGCCTTTTTTGATCTAAGCCTTGTAAGCCTCTCGATTTCAGCCATTAACAAAAAGTTAGATAATTTGGCCCAAAATATGTACATTGTGGAATTGCCCTTGCCACATCCCGGTGCCAAAGGCGGCAGTTCCCACGGCTGCGATCAGTTCGACATTGTAGAAAACTTCCGAACATCACGACGAAAGTCACCACTGGGATGACAACCGCAGGAAAACGCAGCTAAACCTTATCGTCCCAAAAAGTAAATTACACAACTAGCTGACCTTAAAACATTTGATGTATATTATGTAAATTTGATTGCAATAAATTGCCATATAATCAACATTCATTGAAAATTTGATTTGGTTTGATTTATAGGGTATAATGATTCCGTAAAAATGCTAGCAAAAGGCAGGCAGACATAGTCTATAAGCCTTCATGTTTAATAAACGGAACAATGCTCCTCCGTCTATAACAGATATCAGATATCTGAAAATATCTTGTAGAACTGTTTACCTATAATCAGCGAATGTTGAGTTTGGATTGAATTGAACTATATTAAAAATATTAATATACATAACGTTCAGTATATTTTTGAAGAAGCTCAGTTGAGCTTGAGCATAATTGCAATGCTGGTCTGAGTCGTATCAAAATGCCAAAGTGATTCAATAAAGAATTTTCTATTGAGAAGAAACAGACCCTTAGTATATGTGTATGGTTGTGTATGTAAATGTATGTGTACATGTGTGCATATGTATGTATTAAGCTATGGGTATCTCCCAGTCGAGCACTCTGGCATGTTTTCTTTCAGGCTCTCAATTATGAGTCAGTTTATATAATTTATATTTACATATTATAATCATAATCGAATCGATATTAATTCATGATATGAGCTTTATCCATTTCGACTGACACATATGCAAATAATGATGATGTGAAATGCAGATGCGAATTGCAGAGGTAAATAAACACAACGTAAATTAATGAAATTAGCGACAGAAAAAATGTTATTGTTATTATTATTATATTTTTTTTTGACAAAATATTGTCACCTAGCGCGCTGTTGTTGTTGTTGATGATGTTATCGCATTTAATAGGGCTCACTTAGTTGGAAGCTGCGAAAAACATCGCGAGCAAATCTCAGCAGGCAACAGGCAAAAAAGCAAAAACAAAAAACAGTTGACAGCGAGTTCAATAACAAGGTTAAACGCACGATATCAATTTTTCGCTTTGCTCTCCAACTCCCCAAAATTTCCAGCCTGCCCATTTGTCGCCTTTATTTACACTTAACTTTTGTTCTGTTGTTGGCGAAATCAAATCGTCAAAAGTAATTAGCATAAATTGCATAAATTTGATAGCGCTGCTTGTATTTGTAGAGTTATGAAAAACATCCGATAAGTTATTCATTTCGCAACTGGAAAAGAATGTAAATGCTCGAACTCAGCTGAAGGTGTGTCAACAACTATTATTAATAGAAAAATACTTGTAGTCCTTTGTAATTAAAACCATATTTATGGTATATGAAATACCTTGCTTTCCTTTCTGAAGGACAAGCATCGCTTATAGTGACAGAGATTGCGAGCAAAGACGTAGGACAGCTGTTCAGTAAGTGAATATGAATTATATTATACGAAAATTAAATTATAGTCCTTTTTGAGGTTTTTTGTGAATTCACTGCGCCTTGAATCTTATAACTTAAGATCAGCTTAATCAAGAGATAAAATATATTATTTTTATACAAGCTCAATCATTTACTCATACATATTATGATATTAAAATCTGATTATTCTTCGAGAAAGAAAATAAATGCCAATCAATTCGCCAGAACTCTGAGCTATGCATAAATACCTATTAAAAACTTCAATAAGATTCAGAAATATTCATTTAAATATTCAGAACTTTAGTATCCAAAGAATAACAAAGCTCATTATGGGTATGTTGGGTTTTAATTGGTAAATCCATAAAAGTTTTATGATCGCAGCACAAGTTACAACTTTGCTTGATCAAATATTACGTATTCTCTTGACAAACTTGAAGGATCTGTTTGTAGTCGACTCCAAAACAAAAGTTCGTGATAAATGGAGCTCGTGATAAATGGAGCTCGTGCCAAGTGAACGTGACACCATTTTTTTTTTGGTTAAAAACGAGTTTAAGCTTAATTTGTAAATTAGTTATTAAATGTTAATCAAATCATATGATTGTTTTATTATTTTTTGTTTGTGCTCAACAAAAATTAAAAGAAAGTCAAATCAGTGAATAAGAGGAAGAACTGACTAGAACCGGTTTATATGCTAAAGGCAAATCAATAAACTAGATTAGTTAAACTAATTGTAACTAAGCAAATCGTAAAGGAAATGTGCAAATTAATCGAACATGCAGAGCGTGCGGTAAATAAAAATTTCCACGCTCGTTACCCGTTTATATAGGGCTCTTCCTCTTCGTCGGCTTATTCTAACATGTCGTCGCTGAGCGCTGTTTGTTATCGGCAACTGCGTCATCGGTTAACCGCTCGCGGCAATCGGCCATCGCTAATCGGCAGCCGCCGTCGATGATCGTTGATTGCCGATTGGGTCTAGGTCGGTATTGTTGTTCTCTTTCGGCTTATCTTATTTTTTTCTCGCTCGTTTGGCGCGCGACCTCAGTCCGCGCGTTGAGTTCAGTTTCAAAAACGGTTTTCATTTCGCAACAAGTGCTAAATTCTAAAAGCAAATAAGCGGTCTGTTTTTGCTGTTCGCAGTTCGCAGTTCTTTTGATTCGCTGTTTATTAACATAAATATTTACTTAATATATAAATACAGTTATCATATATATTTCTTCTGTCGCCAGTTGGCGACATTGTGCTCGGATGTGTGCGAGTGTGCGTGTGTGTGTAGAAACTACTAGAGCTTGAGTTTTGGCACTTTGAATGAAGTGTGAAGAAAACAAGCGAATTGGCATTGCAATCAGTATCCGTTTTATGCTCGCTGTGAACGGACGAGGATCGTTTCGAGTGAACCAAAACACAAAGGATATTTGTCACACAACTCAAAAAAGAAAACCAAATTTTACTGACAAAGTGCGAATACAAAGGAATATGATACCAAGAATAGCCAACTGATCCTGACTGGATATCAGTGATACCAAAACAAATAAATAGGTAAGTTCTTAAGAGATATTAAATCAAACTGTGATTGATTAATGAATTGAAATCAATTTAAAAAACCTATAAATTTAAAATACAACCTGCAGCTTACAGACTATGTAAAAAGGGTGACCATATCTATTGCAATGTAATTTCCTACTTATGTAAACAGTGTTACCATATCATCAACATTAGGAAAACCCTTCAAAATATGCATGCTATTATATTGTATGTTTTCTATAAATCAAATGACAATTGGCACTCCTAAATTGAACTGATAATTGTTATTTATTGCTTTAAACAAAGCGTTTTACGATCCTGCTTAGTTCAGGAAAAATCGCATAAGGTCATTAATATCGGGTAAAAATAGAATTTCACTATTTGCCGCAATGCGTTTATTAAAAAGTCATCAATTTTGTGGTTTATTGCTATTAAAATTATTCATTTAGCTAGCTCAAAATCTGCAATTGTCGACGTCTAGTCAGAGTCGGTAGCTATGAAATCTTTCAGTTAATTATTGGAGCGTTCTCTGTGTGTGGGAAATTACAGGGTTCGGGGGAATATACAAACATTTATATATATAATTATAGATATATATACATATATATCTGTATTGGCACGAGCGTCGCGCGATTTACACATGACGCGGCGCAATGAGGCGCAAACCCAATGAATTATGCATAAAATGAATTAAAGAAAAGGTTTTTTTACGAGATCAGAGCGAAAATGAAGTAAGAAATATGAAATATCAAACGGGTTTTGCGCCTATTTAAGGGGTCACTAACTGGAGGAAAACACGATCTTTTGACGAATTACTCAGCGAGCGTTATAGAGTCGATGCATTTGGCTGAGCTTAAGCAAATACTGCTGCAAAAATCACCGCGTATCGCATTAGACATGAAGTATTTAGTACTAAGTACTTGCAGGGAGGCACGTGACAGGTTTCCCCATTTATACACAAATGCATCCATAATCAAACCCTACATATATATGACTAATGACTGGTGCTCAACTTAATACACCTACGTCATGTGCATGAACTTTTTACCTGTATCAGTATCTGTAAAAGTCACTACAAAACTCCGCACGCTCTTAGCATTTGATTCTGTTGGCAGTTGGTTCTGTTTTTAATGATTGACTAATTGCAGCAGCATAGAATTAAACTCAGTCACTTTATATATATATATATATATTACACACGATTATCATTTGATTCGTTCGGTTTAATGGGAAAAATGGGTTAGTTTTATTTACATTCTTTTTAGTGCATAGTTATTGTCATGTTTACTTTTCCACGTAACATGCAAATTATGCAATCGCAAAAAAGTGGTGAAAAAACTTATATATATACATACATAGATGTACCTATATATAATCTCTCTCATGCAGAATTCAATGTTAATGAGCAAATCGAATATTCAAACTCACATTGTGGGAAATTTATATAAGCAGGCTTGAATGCCGTAGCAGCAACAGCAGCAGCCGCAGCGACAGCAGCAGCGGCAACAGCGACAGCAGCAGCTTTGGTAGTTAAAAGATCTTATTAGATAATCGATTAATTTAAACTGCATAAAAAGTGTTGACAAACTGTCTATAAATAAAAATAAGTTACAACACAAACAAAACTGAAAAGTTAAATGAATGGCTGACACTAAATTACGCTGCTCTGGAATATACAAAGATTGTTGATTGCACATCCAGAAATTAACTTTCAGAACTAAGATTACAAACAGTAAAATAAATTAAATTATATTTACAAAAATCTATCAAATTACGAAGATTCGCAATGGAAAATTGGTTTTTTGATTAGCAAATACATTTGCAGCAACAATAATCAGAATGACAACTGAGATCCTGAAACACTTATTGATTTGAGACAGATGACAAATTTAGCTTAGACTAAAGCTAACTACTTTGGCAAACACAAGTGTGAAACGTGCTGCGGAGAACGTGTTGAGCACATTAAATACACATATATATATCTATATATATATATATCACCGATTCTCGATAAGGTTTTGACTTATGACAGCTGCTACAGCTACTGCTGCTGCGTGTGATAATTGTTAAAAAACCAAAAACAACAACAATTTAGTATATAACAAAAACAAAAAAAAAATTAAAACAAATAAATGCTTGTCGAGCAAGACTAAACAAATACACAAGCGGACACTTGAACGAAAGCAACATTGAAAAGGAAAACAACAACGACAACAACAACAACAGAGCAAGCGAACACTTAAGCAAACGAAACGAACTGAAAGAGGGAAAGATTCGAATCAAACGACTGCTTGCTGGCTGACAGGGCGTATGAGCGTTTTTAAAAGCAGTGTATTGAATGGGTATTATAATTCTATTGAAATATAAGGCTATAGCAATAGATGACTGTATAAGACTACATAAAAATATATAGTTATAAAGCGCATACATAACTATATGCAGACTAGTTTCCAATTTTTATATATCTAATATAAAAACTAATATAAAACTAAGACTGAAACTTTGTTAATGCGAGGCATAAATCATAGCTGTGTATCAGATAGTTAAAATGAAGTAAATTAAATTCAAAACTAAATAAACTAAACTTGACTTCTGGAATAAGAGCCATCGATAACTTCTTAATATTTAATAACTAGATAGAGTATAGCAAAAGTGTATTCAATTGCCGTCTAGATGCCTTTTGTTTCTTTTTTTTTTTTGGCAAGCACTCTGTAGACGTAATTTGTGTGTGTGTGTGTTGGTTAGTAGTTCTGGCAGCAACTAAATCAACTACAACAGAACGTCATGAATTGGCCAATACCTCTCTACACTCTCTGGCTCTGTCACGCTGTCGTCCGCTCTGTGCTTGTGGCTAAGTAAACTTGAACTTGACTTTGAGCCATCAGGCGGAAGCGGTTGCAGAGTGCAGCATGCAGAAAGATTTGTGATGCTTGCTGCCGTTGATCTTGCTGGCTTCTGCTGCTTTTGGGGGCCTGCTATAAATACCATAGGAGACAAGTGCTGTTGCTCTTGCTTCCTTTTGAGCGGCACTGGCGGAAATCGAGACACCAACACTCAGCAAACCAAAAAAAAAAAAAAACAAGAGGAAAAAGAAAAAATCAAACAAAATTAAAAAAGCAGCTAAGAACTGTTCGCTGTGCGGCCCTTACCTCAACCTCAGTGCGATCGCAGCGATTCGGCTGTGCTGTGATTACAACTGTTGCTCTTCTAATTCATTTCTAATAATTGAAATAAATTCACTTGGCACATGCTGCCCCACAATGTGTACGCTATAAAAAACACCAAAATTCCTGTTGCCGTTGTGATTATATAAAGTGCAGCAAAAGCAAAACAAACAAAAAGTAAATTTAAAAAAAAAAGTAAAAGAAAAATTACACAACCAATGTGAATATTCATTGAGTGCTCGCAGCGCAGTGAAGTTTTTAGTTGATTTATTCCAAATAGAAGCTCAGCATGAGTTTCATACATCCCGATGCCAGCCTCATCAGCTGCGGCAACGCTGCCATTGCAGCGGCCCCACAAGTCAGCAACAACAAACAGTTCTCAGAGCTGGAAACTCAGCCCCGGCCCCTGCCCCTGCCACTGGACGATGCACACGCCAGCTGCTCGCCACGCGATAAAGTCGAGATCAAGATTGTGATGCTTAAAGTGCAGGTGATTCGTTCGATTCTGTTAAGATAATATTAAGCTGCGCCGCGACGTTCGGCAACAGATTTAATTGCCCGCTCCTGAGAAGCCTCTTAGCGCAACCCGAAACATTTAGGTTCAGAAAAAGCATTGTAATATGGATTTAATTATACAGTTTATATATGCCAGGTCAAAGGCTGTTGAACCCGAGTTGCTATAACCAGCAGTTCAAGCCTTAAGTTTGTAAGACTGCAAGAGAACTTAAACAGTCTATTTTTTAGTTTAAGTCAGTTTGGTTTGCTTAACACGTTGCTCTCTTCTAATAACTGAAATCACAGTTTACCTGCTTTAAGTTAACCTTGAGAATTTTCAAGGCTACGCTCTTAGCCAGCTTATGCAAAGCTGATCAAATTTCTATCAATCCTCTTGTCTATTTCAAATTATATTTTAATTTCGTTAAAATTTGGCTCTTTGTCAACTTTGATAAATTTGATTCCGTTTCTAAGAAGCTGTCACTGCTCCTGCTCATGGCTAAAAGCATGTGCTTTATTTGATATACGGCACACGAGCTAACCTTTCCATACTCATAACTGTAAAGTTTTGTTGCATTGTTAAAATGTAAATCAATTCCCTTGTCTATTTCAAATTATATTTTAATTTCGTTAAAATTTGCCTCTTTGACCACTTTGGGTAAAATTGATTTCGTTATAAGAAGCTGCTATTGCTTCTGCTTATGGCTAAAAGCTTCTGCCTTACTTAAAAAACTTTTCCATACTAATAATTGTAAACTTTTCCTTAAAGTTATGCTGCATGGTTAAAATGCAATTAGAGGTCACAAAGCAAAGCTGCCTGCTGCAGTTTCAACAATATTTGCATTCACACAAATTTAGATAAATACTTACGCATATACATCATATATATTTAATAGTTAATACGCAGTACTTTGCCTTTGACATGCGATATCTTGCCAACGGCTTTCAATTGGAGGCATTGCTTTGGGCTAATAATGTGAACTTCCTGCTGCAACTGGCTTTACGCGTGTTGCAAGTTTATAGCCAAGCTCAAGGTTTTCACTGGAGAAGAGTTTTGTTTGCCAAGGCCAGGCAAGTGGCAAGTCGAACTAAGAAACGCACAAGGATAGTAACAAGTATTGATCAAATGACCCGCTGGCCGTATTCTCTCTAATTGACGGCAAGCAATTTGCATGGAAGGCGACGTTGCAAGATAATGGCATTAAAGTACGACAAAACAAGTTGCGCAGTGAAATAATTTCCTTTTGCGAGCCGAAAATCTTTAAACTCATCAAATTGCTGTAGAAAACTTTTATTGCAATGCTTGAAATGTTTCATGAACTTGTCTGTTCCTTTTGTCATTTAAATGAATGCAAACAAATGTTTACATTTGGCGTAAACAAGTGGCGGGCCACGTTGCGTATACGTAATCTAATTTGCGTGCAGCACGTGCCATAGGCAACTTTATGTGTTACGCTCACGAAAAACAGCAACAACAACCTTGTTGTTGTTGTTGTTGATTTGGCAGCTGGCGAATTAGATCTGCAAGTAAATTTTAAACAAACAAGAGCGAGTGCTATGGTTGAGACTGCTAGACTAGGAGATATCCTGAGCCCTCTAAATAGCTGATATTCTCATCAATCTGTGCTTCGTTTATACATGCACAAGCACACACACACACACATAGGCACGCATACCCACACATAAGCCTGGGCTCTGCTTACTGCGCAGTTGACACAGCAGCTGCACTTGACCTTCACTGCGGGAACTTCATTGTTTGAAATACTTTTCTGTTTAGCTGAAGTTTCTTAATCAAATTTGCAGTGCAGGATAATCACATTTATATGTATATATTTACCAAAGGGCAAGTCTCTAGTATTTCTTACAAATTTTGGGAGGAAGCGGAAGAGGTATCTAAACTCCAAAAATCCAAAATATATAAAATGTGCGTCTTCATTATAGAAACTAATGGCAAATAGGATTTTTTCATCTAAGTAAATGGAATGAGCTATCTGAAATGATAATAATAAACTGGTACTGCTTATGGTATACAGGATTATATATAGATAGATATAGATAGATTTAAAATTTCAAGTCACTAGCTTTTCTGATTTACAAGACCGTTGCGTTCACACTAGCTGTGATTGCTAGGCTAGATCGACTGGGCAAGTCGTTCTGATCAATAACAAATAATAAATAACGCCTTTTTCCGCCTATTACCTACATTTTCACAAAAATATTCTACCCTGAATATCAATTTCCAATGACTATAAAAAAAAAAGAATTTTGAATTTTAAATATACTTTAGAACATAATAATACAATAATATCCATTGATTGGTCAGCCCAAGTACTTATGCATTGGATAAGTTAATGCAGGCTGTAAAATTAATAATTTTCTCACATTCGCCATTTGCAATTTGCCATGATTTATGATACGCAGAAATCATAATTTATGCATTCGAACATGCTCTAGTTTAGGGTTTGGTCTGAACTTTTTCCGTTGCAGATGAAAACTAAAAATCAAACCAAAAATTGAAAATTAATTTTCGTGGAAAATTGTTTTAGTCTACAGCTTTTAAATGTCGAATACGTGGAAGCAGCTTAGATTGAATAGAAAAGCAAAGGTAAAGCAGAAAATCAACTTATTTATTTAACTCAATGAAAATCAAGATAAGTTAGTTAAGATTCAGCTTCCTTAAAAGAGATGCATGCTTGTACTTGTGTTAGAAGCTCTTCAAATACATAAAATATTGCACAACTAAATGTGCACTAAATACAGTTACAAATTAGCTTTGTAGTTCGCTAGAAACGAGAAGATGAAAACAGAAAATCGACTGCTATAAAGCAAAAATTTAATTTAATTTACAATCAAGTTAAATATTATTAGTATCAGTATTACTTAAATATAATATTTATATATTATTAATAAAGTTTTATGGCAATTTTGTTGTTCAGAATAGCTAATATCGAGCCTGATTAGTGCGTCTAATTATGTTTGGAAAAGGGAACTATACTTTATTTATTTCTTGTACAATAATAATAACTGTTTATATAATCTTAACTATCTTTGCATTATTCAGTTGTCATCAGTTGAGTCAGGCCTATAGAAAGTCACGAATCGGCAGTTATTGCGCTGCTAAAACTTCATTGATTAAACTTTTACTAACTAATTGTATGAGCTGAGTTGGAATACTTTATGCTGCTATATAGCATAGCTTCAGTTGTTTCTCTGGCTAGTCGAAATCGTATTTGAATTCAGCACAAGGCACGCAGTGATACGTACGTAAAGAGTTTGGTTGCCTTTAGGCTTTGCTGTTTGCAAATTGTTTTACAAATTGTTTTTGGCCACAGTGGAGAGGCGCTTGAGGTGCTTTATGTTTGGGCTCATAATAGATAAAAATGTTTGGGCAACACGAAAGGCGATTTGCATTTGATCGAATAGATGTAAATAATTTGTCAACAGTTAGTTTTGTATAATTTGGTCTGGGAATCGCGAATCAGCTGCGACTGTACAAAAAAGCAGTGCGGGAGAAGACCTTGGATTTGTTTCTTCAGGCAACTTCAAAAGCTTTCGACTTCCATTTTGGGTGAGCGGAAGGACAGCAGCGAAAGTGAGAGCTTCGGGGTGAAATGGAAACCTTGGTCATGAATGGAGCCAAGAAAGTCAAGCTGTACCTGTCTGAGGGTGGGGAAAAGCTTTCGCCAACTCGTCAAGGGCTCGGAAAAACTGCAAGGGAAAGCCGATGCCGAAGTGTATTGCCGCTCGCTGAGCTTTTAGCCGCATTTCGGTAGTTCAGTTGCGCGTAGGCCGAGCTGCAGTGCGAGACAAGCATTTTGGAAGACGGACGTCGAAATGTCTAAACCGTTTTTATTACCACCTAAACTTAGGCGCCACCAAGCCAAAAAGAACTGGCCTAAATTCAAAGAAATAAAAATAAAGTGAAGAAAATTCAAAACAATTCGAAACGGTTTCAAAATGTGAAACTCATGTTGAAATTATTACAAACCGAACAAAATTAAATACTTTAATTAACAATTAAAATAAACTTTTTGTTTTTTGTTCTAACAAATCTGTGGCTCAGGCGACGGTAACCTAATAAATTAAAATATTGCGCATACGCAGCGCTGTGCAGCAGCGAAGACATGTTTCAATTGAAGTGAAGTTAAACGTTTTAAAAAACAATATAATTGCAATAAATTGCTTTACAATAACTTGGCCAAGAGCCGAGAGCACTTGTTGTGAAATACGAAAAAATAAACAGTCAACTCGAAATAACATAAACGTTTTTATAGCTCCAAGGCGCAGCTGTGACCACATTTTGTGCGCGTACGTGGGCGTGTGTCTGCGTGTGTATGTGTGTGTGTCAGTGTTGGAAAAGTGAAAGTGCCGCCGTTTGGTGGAAATGCTGCTTATAATTGACAATTTAACAGGGTAAAAGGCGCGCTTCCGTTTGCCGGCCGCTTTGCACAATGCTCACGAACTCAAACGGCGCTGGCGGCGGCAATAAAAACCAAGTTGCCAATGGTCATGGTCAGGGTCTGCTTGGCAACATGGCCACCGCCAACAACAACAGTAGCGGCAATAACAACAGCAACAGCAACGCCAACAGCAACAGCAACAGCAGCACCAGTGGCTGCGGCATAGGCAATGGCTCCTCCAGTGGCATCGGCAGCAGCAGCGAAAAGTCAACAATACAAGCGGCTCGCAGCGAAGAGAAGCAAATCGCAGCCGCCGATGCTGATGATGATGGTGGTGATGGTGATGGTGGTGATGGTGGTGATGGTGACGGCGATGGTGGTGGTGGCGGCGACGATGATGGGGACGAAGACGATGAAGACGATGATGAAGATGGAAATACGGTACTTGGCTTTAACTGAATATTAAGCCTATTTCAACCCTCTATCTATATATATATATATGGACTTATAATTAGAAAACAGCCACCAAGACAAATTGTGTGGAACACTAGATAAGTTTTGTGGCTGCTGCAAAGTAGCGTGGGTGGCCTTAAGAGCCGCAAGATTAGATTAGCCAGCACTGACGGCACAACTCAGGTCGGAACCGGCTTTAAGCTGGCAAGAATTTGTTGAATGTGTTAAAGGATGAGTTTATTAAGGCGCTTTTATAACGCTTAGCCATTTAAAGCTGCAGATAAAGAGTATTTTAGCAAGGCAACTACTAGGTCTATATATATACACATAATTCTTCTATCAGGAAAATATATAGAAGAAGCTAAGTTTCTTATCAATCATCTATAACTGATATGGGACGAACAACCCAAGTCGATTTCTATATATATTTATAACTCGATTCAGTCGAGTCATTCATGATGCATACATCTTTGATATAAGCTGCTGTCGCTGATTATAGGGTATCTGCTAGCAAAATTCAGTTGTTGAGCCTTATGCCTGCATGACAGCTCGCACTTAATCAAATCTTTTTAAATAATTCATGAAATTAAACGCACGGCATATACGAACTGTGGTGCCCTACTCCCTGCGACTAATGAGCTTTGATGAGAAACGTTGCGCTGCGAAAAATCGCACAACTGCGACATTTTGGGCAGTGTTTATAAAGCTGACCCCGGCAATAAATTCAAATGGTGTCTGCTTTATACTCTCATAAATAAATAACTACAGACTCAAGCGTGTGCGCCGTTGTTTACTGTGAACTTGGGCGAGGATATCTATTCGCTGACATCTAAAGATATATACTTTTGTTTTGTCAAATATATTTTGTTTGGTTTGCGCTCCTGGCAATCCGAAATAGCTCCAATCGCGCAGAATATGGCAACGCAAGGCAGCTGCTTTGAGTTTTTAATTAAAATTACTAAAGTCTAGATGACATCAGCATTAAAATATAAGTGAAGGCTATGCGAGACTAGGGAATACCCTACAATGTGATCTAAATTATGCACCTATAAGTGCACATATCCCGTATAATGCTTGAAAAGTAGGATGTCCTAGCTTTGTTTGCTAAATAATTAAATAATCTAATGCCTTACCTCAGACAACTTAGTTTTCTTATGGATTTTGGATGTTTAATTGAGTATCAGGAAACCATATATATATTCAGTCGTGCTTCCTCTTTGCCTGTTACACAGCTGGGCTGCGCTTCAATATGCCCGCTTTTCGCACGGCTACAGTGCAAAGAGAATTGCGACTTGACTTAGCTTCACGATTAGCTCTCTAATTAAGTATTGTGACGTAGCTCGTATGCAAAATATTTGCATAGCTCTTTGCTTTTGGAGGCAACAGGGAAATAAACACGTGCCGCGCCAACAGCTGATAAAATCGCACAGTTAATTCCAGTTGGGCCAGGTATCTACCCATGGGAGCGGACGTTTCAGCTAGGGGTGGGCGCCAAGTTACGCCCAGTTAGTTGGCCAACTCATTAGAAATGTGCACGAATTTGTAACTTTCATAGGCCTAGCAGCCACGCTCTAAATCACATTAAAATAAATATAGAAAAAACTCTCAGGAATATGCAAATTGGATTTTTCAACTTGTTTTCTACTTTAAAGAGAGCACGAACGCAGAAAGGGAACGAGAACAAAAGCCAGAGCTAGAGCCATATGCAAATGATAGAAGCACGCGACTTCAATTTAGATATATGTATGTGCATGTCATGCATGAGATACAAGTACATATTTATATTATAAATTTATTTATTAAATAAATCTCTCATGCATGTCATGCACATAGTTTCTAAATTCATCAAATTGATTATTCTAGGCACATTCAAGTAGATGCGCGCAGAAATTTAAGCTAAAGTTGACAAGCAAAGAAAACTTGTAATTTAACACGTAGGACACTCGAGCTTAACTTTCTTTCAAAATAATCGATAACTTTTCACGGCTAAAAGCGTTATCGTTGTATGAGCATACCTGGCACTTCTCTTGATCTAGACTCACTAAATTTGGCATTTGAATAAGTCCGTCCGAACTAATGTATATATATGTCTATATATATATGTATGTGTTTCGTTGCATGGATGCATTGATTTGCGTAGAGATATTTTTGGAATAACAGTTTAATATGGTATACAGGATATCTTCTAGTTGAGTACTTTCGACAATGTCACATGTGTTTGATCTTTGATTGCAAATTAAATTAAAATTGTTTTTTAAGACTCACAAGCTTCTTTCATTTGAGCGCGCACAAGACGAATAAGATCGTAAAATTTCACAAATTTACTTTTTTTATGTAATAAAGTCATATTTTTATATTGGTTAATATTTATAAAACCAGTCAATACATTTTTTTAATGTATATCCAAATATTGAATTGTTCGCTAGCTGCCTGATTGCCAGATAACAAGCTTAAGCCACTTATGGTTAAGTATTTTGAAATTATGATATCAAATTGGAAGGGGCACAATTAAATGTAGCCAGAAGAACCAGAGGAAAACAGGAAGAAGCGTTGCATATAAGGTTCGGGTGGAGATTCTCGCTTTTTGAGCATTTGGTATGCTAATTGCGCATTCGGTACACTTTTACGCACTGCTGCTGTCCCAAAAATGTTATGTGAAAGTATGTCATAAAAGGGACGGACACGCCAAAGCACACGCACACGCACACGCACACACTCATACACACATATACACGTAACATATATGTGTGAGTATAAACACACTCCCACACCCCGTATCATAAAGATACTGACAACAAATCTAAGCAAAAAGGGACGCTTTTATGATGCAAACAAAACTTTTATTGTGCCCGCTCCCAAAAGCATAAGAAGATGAAAAAAATGCCCAAAGTGAGAGGGACCTAAACCTGGAAATGTTTTTGCCGACCCCGGCTAGGTCAAAGCTCGCCTCGTAAAGCAAAATAAAAACCAAACGAAAAAACCTAAAATTATGCAAAAGTTGTAACTGAAAATGGTTAAGCTTAGTTTTAGAGAGTGTTTATTAATCATTGTTAAGTAAAACAGAGAGGTGTATTTTAAGAGATCGACTTTTAATTACTTTCACAAGTTGCTTATTTTCATTTCTGCCTACAGTTGCTTAAAGCCCTGAAAATAATATTCATTTCGTTTTATTTGCATATATCTCAAGTGTTCTGAGCGCCGGCCGTACATTGAACTGAAGGCGACTGGGGTCATGTGGCTCGAGAACTTTGTTTAATTTGTTTAGGGGTTGGGGTAAATCTAGAGAACCTTGAGCCATTTACAATGGCATTTTGGAAATTTCGTCTTTAATCAGGCGTAGGCACTAAAACACTTTGAAGTTCAACTTAAGATTTCTTGGGACATTGGGTTAAGTCGAGCGACTTTCGGTGGGTGTGCCTGGTTATGTGTATGTGGTTTCATTCGGGGTTGTTCCGAAATTATATAACAAGCTACGCATTTTTGCTGCTTCCTCTCCTTCGCTTTAATCAGCAATATTTTCCGCTGCCGGCTGCTCGTGCCGTGCACTTGAAACTTTAATCACTGAGCCTGGACCAAGCAAAATTAGGCCTGACAAAAGAAATTGAAACCAATTTGTATGTATGATAAAAGGCAATGCATAAATTATACTTTGATTTAGTATATCAGTAGCAAACTGACGCAACTAATCAAGCGTAAAATTGGCAGCTTAATAAGGACGGAAATAAAACTAATTTAAGCTGACATAAAAACAAAGCTGGGGCTTCGATAAATTAACTTTACTTGAATTATCGATTTCTTATTAATGCTCCAAAATGAGCAAATCTGCTGTATTAAGGAGTAAGGTAACACTTAAACTTATTATCGATATCGCTGTTGTTCCAAATCGAGTAGAAGTGCAATATCAATAAGCTCGCAATGCAGAATGTTGCATTATTGCTGGCAGCTCGCATGTAATTTTTATTGTTTACCGACACTTACGCGGCATGCTTCAAGTTGTTTACTTTGTATCGCGTTCTAACCGGTGCAAATGAAATTGAAATTACAAATGCGTTGCTTATTCCACTTGGTAGCTCTAATGGCACATGCTGAAATCTGCTGCAAGGAAATGAATGTGCTCATAAATGTAAATAAAACAAGCAAGTGGCTGATGTTCACTCACTACCCAAGACACTTGTGCAAATAAATGACAGGAAATAAGCTGCCAATTAAGCGATGCTCGTTCAAAATGAGAAAGTGCCACGAACCCACAGGCCGCAATAAATAGCAATTTGCGCTCAGTGGCTGTAGGAGCATTAAATGGCAATTTAGCTATTCCCTGCATGGACATGACAATGCCGGACAGACATAACGGTACATTATGAGTGACACATGCAAGTGGAGCTTGACGCAACTAATTGAAATATGTCATAAAAATTATATTGCATACTTTTCAGCGTCTGCTCCTCTGCACTATTACACAGGCATTCGAGAGAGCTATAAAAGCTAAGGACAATATGTTCTATTATGTACTTATTTTATATACTTTATGCCCATCCGGCCAAAAATTATTAATTATGTTAATGCATTTTACAAGACATCAAGTCTATTGTTGCGAAATTCAAATTTACAAAATCAAATTTTAAAGCAACGTAAACAATTTTCTAATTTAATTTCAATAATTGGCGGCGGACAAAACTGGTTTACTCTTGGCCGAGACGAGAAGTATATTTTAATTTTGCTTTAAATATGAAATTTTAAAGCTCAGCACTTGAAGCAATTCTGCTGAAGTTATTAAAATTGATTTTTAACTTGTTTCCTTTTCTTAATTGAATCCAACTGCAAACATTTGCTGGCACGAGGCTTGTCTGGCATGTGAAAGGTGTTCCAGTTCGAATACATTTTGTTTTTTAATTTAAACAAACAAATTAAGTATTTTGTCTTCCTATAATTGCGATTTCTTCTTTTCTGCTGACCTTCAATAATTCTGCGGCACATGCCACTTACCACGAATGTGGAAAGTGGAAGCCTTTGCATTCATGGGCAGGTGAAATGACATGCAAATGAGGTGTATTAAATGGCATAAAAACTGCGTAAGGCAGCATTATTGTAAACTGCGTTTGGTCTCCAAAAGAGTTGATTCATGGAACGTTCTGTATTATCTGATGACCAACCATCACATAAATCAGTCGCATAATATATAATAATATGAGTGTGAGTGCGAAATGTGTGTGTGGCTGTGTGTGTGTGTGACATGCTTTGTATGTGTGTTGTGTGCTCCATAAGCGGCTTAGTGGAACTTGTGAGAGACACAAACCAAACCTTGCCATTGAAAAGCAGCAGCTGTTACAGCTTTCATTGGTCCCCCTAAAGGTCACTGCAGATTACAGTGGTCCACAACCGTTTGTACATCTATGTGATCCGACTTGTTATTAATTATGTATTTGGTTCTCGTCTTAATGTAAATGTTGATTACTTTGTGGCGCATGCGGAAATTACCATCAATAACTGATAAAAAATGTTATGTAAAGCCGAAAGCCCATCTATAACAATATCAAGGTCAAATATATCCTTCTCCAAATGGCTCCGGGAACAGGCATAAGGTAGCCGAAATATTGTTGTTTACCAAACAGAGGGAATAAAAAACATTCGCATTTGCCTTGTAAATTGTGCGTTTTACTCATTTTGCCTTTATTTCTTCTTCACATCATGCCAAATGCTGACTTCCTGTTCAACGCGTCGCTAATCAACAATAACAAAATAATCAAAATCTGAAGCTTGGGCCAAGGCAAACTCCATCCAATTGCGTGCGGGCTGACAGAGTGAGCCGTGCCAAGTGGGGAACATTTTTCGAGGCACGAACAATCCCTCCAAGGGGCGTGCAACATATTCTCATTGTATATTTTTTCTATTCCTTTGGCTGCCTCCCTCTTTAACAGCATGTGTGAGCGTGTGCTTAAAGTATTTCAGGAAAATATTTGGAATTTAGCAGCAAAGTTAAACAACACAGAAAACATTCTAAGTTGCCTTTGCAGATAATCGATTTGAGGAAGTGATTTATATATATGTAAAAAGCAGGAATGTTACAATATATTTGATGAGCATTAAAGATTTCAGTGTGAAAGTCATTTAATCCTCTTTAAGTTATTAAATTTTATTTGACTTACTTAACATTTAAATGCTCATGCTGTCTACACTACATTGCTTAAAATTCCTCGAGGTCTTGCTTAATTCTGAGATCTGAAATTCATATATTCCATGCTTACGCCAAATCAAATAATAAATTCATATTAAAAGGACAACTTAAACGTATTTGCTGTCTCCG
Source organism: Drosophila hydei (assembly GCF_003285905.1). NCBI lineage: Eukaryota > Metazoa > Arthropoda > Insecta > Diptera > Drosophilidae > Drosophila > Drosophila hydei. Next base: position 2,098,526 of record NW_022045657.1, read on the forward strand.
TAATTGAGTTGGCCGAATTCAATCGAAACCTCTCAACTACCAGTCCGAACAGCCTCCCGTTTGGGTCGTATTTTGGTCAATACTCATTGCATGAAAACGTCGACAATCTGCCCAAAATGTTGCTCCTTTTCTGTGTTTCTGTTTTTTTTTTATTTTATTTTTGTATGGCTTCCCTTTGACATCGCAAATGCTGCATAAAAAGTGTTTGCAAATTGAATTTTATGACGCACTTTCATGTACTCTATGCTTATAATTAAAATAATGATGTTTTCCCAATTACCTTGAAGTTGGCAAAGTTCTTGTTTGGCGTGAACTTCACAAAAAGGAAAAAAGCACTTGTTCAAACCATTTGTGGGCCAACAACTGGTTGAAGGCAGAGGTTCAATTTGTATTATTGTATAAATACAAAAAACTTTCAATTAATGAAGTCAAGTTCATCAGCAAGTTGATCAGCAATCTAACTAGCTAGCTGTGTGAGAAGCGCAGAGAGGGGCGCTAGAAGAGTCAATTTATATCCGCGGTCGATTTCTTCACGTCCACACGTGCACGCTATGCACATGCCATAATAATAATCGTTGTACGCAGACACGCCCACACCCACCCACACACACACACACATGTACATTAATAACAATTTACCATATATTACGTATACGCCATGCTGCGCCAAATTGTTTTGACGGCTTTCGCTGGCTGCCAAAGTTTCGGCTGATGCCACACTCAAGACATATTTGCATACATGTGCCACAGCACGTGCCACACACACACATGCGAACAGGAACACATAAACCATAAATTCACATCTCTCAATATTACAAAAGTTACTTCTGCTTCTGCTTCTGCTTCTCAGTCCGTTCATTATTGGCTGCTCACTCGCTTGCTTTTGTTAGTGCATTCATGCCTTCTGCTTAATGGGCTGTCAAAAGGCCTGTGGAAATATTAAATTTAACCAACGTCTGGTATGATGTCTAGCCGGCATTCTGTTCGTGTCTCTAAGCTAAATAGTTCAATTGCTGCCTATGTCTATTGCATGCCTCATGGCTAAGCCTAAATAAATAATGATTGTTCGAGTTGTAATGGTTTCAGTTCGGCTGCCAAGAGCACCTTGTTTGGTGTAGTTCAGGGGTATTTACAGTAGAGGCAATGACTTAAACTATGGCAATATTTTTCTTGGTTGATTGACTGATTGATGAACAAGGCATAGCTCTGCTAGCCAGAGAGCTGAAGGCTGTGTACTTTATGCACTCGTACAATATTAAATACTCACTTTAATTACATGAGATGCTGATTGACTGCTGGTATATTAATGCATATATATAGCTTATATTTATATTAAAAACATAAATCGGGTAGCTGTTTGGCCAAGCACAATTGCAATTGACTTCTGATTGACTGACTCAACTATAGAGCCTCAAGAGCTCGCCATTAATCCTATATTTGCCATGAAGATGAAACACATTATCCGCTCAAAACATGGCTTCAGCACGCTTGATTGGCTGGGAGGACTGCGGGATCGTCAGGTTGCTTTGGCTTCAATATGTCAACAGCTCGGCGCTTTTACATGACACGACAGTGACAGGTAAGGTGGTCGGCAGGTGGGCCGAGTGTACAGACGGGCAGCGTGAGGGCGTGTTTGTTGTGTTGCGGCCGCCACTCCCCATTTGACATTCAACTGCTACAGCTGCGCTCCAATTAACTTTGGCGCCCATTGTTGTCAGCAGCATACATAATAGTTGATGGCAGCTCAAAGAAACCACACGCACACGCACTCACACCCACTTACAATCTGTTGTTTTAAGAGCAACCTCAAGCAGCAACAAGCACGAGCCCAGAACACACGCTCCTGGCAATAAACTTATCATTATTCTAGGATAATGGTTTAAGAATAAGTCGGCACAAAAGAGCAGTGCACCAGTGCTACCTGGGCAACCAAAATAGCAACAGCTTAAGAGCTTAAGATTGATATGCCAATTAGCTGAACGAACTCTTTCTCTCAGCATTAACTTCTTGTTGCTCTCTCAGTTACAAGTTATTAATTTGACTCATTCATACAGATGTGTCTATGTGAATGTATTAGAATATAAGCTTGTTTCTTTGGTTGCTAATTAAATAGCAAACAACGAATTCTTGGAAATTTGTTGTGCTAATTCTTCCTTTCAACTAAACTGTGGTTGTTTACAAGGCTCCAGCTCCAGCGCACATTTAATAAGTTGTTACTTTTTGCTAACAGTGCAACACTTAGCTAATATGTGTACACGTATTTAGCATGCAATAGGTAAGCAGAGCAGATGAACGCAAAGTGAAATTGATCTAAAGCGAGGGTAAACAATGTAGAAAAACGCATCCGTTGCTGCCCTAATAATCTCAGTGCCATCCAATATAATTATTATTTATGTTAGCTTATTATGCTATTATGTTTATGAACTTGAACTTGAATGGCGCTGCTCAGGCGTACTACAAAGCACCACTTATACATATGGCAGATGGCTAGCAAATTTCCTGGAACTACAATTCATGCCGCATGCTGCTCATGGCCAACAAGGAAGCTACGGACTTGAGCTACCTATTGAGTTGAGCTATCGGGTATAATAAATAGGCAAATAACACATGTCGAGGCTATCAGAAAGCAATTTGTATGGCCAATGTGGCGTATACTTAATATAATTAGATGCTACTTAATAGGCCTCCAGAGGCCAGAAAAGAAAATCAATTTCCCGTAAGACTCTTGACTCGCCTGTTTACGTCTCAAACTTCAAAAGGAACTCGCCATCAATATTATTATTAAACAAACTAAACAAAATGTGTATAAGCAAAAGTTATGCGTATATATATACATACATACAGGCAACTATATATATATATATAGATAACACCTCAGCAGGCTGAGCCGAGTGTGAAGCGCAGTCAATCGTGTGTTTTAGGTATGAGTCCCGTCAGTCAACTGACAGAGCACCAACGGACTAGAGGACGAAGGAATGCGTCGCTGACGGCAGCTTATGAATTATTTATGGCTCGGATTATTTGGTTTTTGCGCTTATTAAAATGCGAAAATCGCAAGAAATGTTCGCACTGACAGGCATAAATTTCAGCTGGGAATCAATTGAAAACTTCAATTGAGCAACGCAGCAGAAGTTTCAAGCGCATAAACAGCTTAAGCAAAAAGACGAGAAGATAAATTGAAATGAATTTTCTTAGTGAGCATTAACAGAAATGCTTTTATTGTCGGCTAATCTAAATATATGCCAAGTGGTAAACTCTCCAACTCACAGTCATATTATAGGTGAGAAGCTCAATGTGAGGCTCAGCGAAAATGTGCAAAGGTCTAGTAACAATGAGGCTTTAAAAGCTGCAGAGGGAGGCGCACAGTTACCAATTTCAATCAAGCTTGCGTAGGCTTCAACAAAATCTTAACCAGCGCGACCTAATATAGGACCTGCCAATCAAATTCGACACAATTATAATTTTATACAACTCTTGATGTAAAACAATTAGCGCAAAACAATTTGGCAGCAACGCCTGCGCTGGTAGTCGCTGGCATGTTAATGACCTTTTTACAGGCGAACGCTAATGTGTACAGCCACGCCCAAGAGCCTAACACGCCCATCAAATCAGTTGACAGCCGGAAGTGGGAGAACGGTAGCTAATTGTGAATCCCTCCACGGGGCGTATGAGTAATGTTCTTTGCTCCAAGCTCGAAGCTCGCTTATGCAATGTGCTTCGATAGGGTTCAACAGATTCGACTGGGTGGGGAAGTTTATTGAACTGTCACGTGACCGCATAAAAAATATACGAGAAAAGGTTCATTTATTTACAGTTATTTGTTTTTTACGACTCGCAACAACAACAACAAGAGCCGGCAATTGGCATTAACCTTCAAAACTATTTGCTCAAGTGTCAGGCCGAATATATCAATAAGTCGATGCGAGCAATCGGACTGAACAATCGCCCGTTAAATGAACCAGCTTATTTGCTTAACTGATTGTGAAACATTTCGGGCTATAAATAGAGCGTGCCATGCAGCTAGGCAAAAGCCTTGCATATTTATAGGCACAGCCCGTCAAATGGAAGTCGAACATCAAAAATGCCCATGGCAAACGCTTATTGAGTTTCCACCTTTGGTATTTGTGTGCAGGTCTTTAATTTATGCACAGCTCGAAATTGATAGAGCAAAGCGCTTTCCATGCATTATGCATATTCCTGTTCTACAGCTTAACAATAACTTTAACCCTGCTCAAGGTGTGTTCTCGTGTCGCTCGCGCGACAGTTGGCGCGAAGTGTTCTACATACACATGCATATATGCGCATCCTCTATATCGTCGTCATGTGGATAAATTATGCTCGCTCACGAAGAGAAAAGATCATATCGGATTGAGAGCTGTGTGTCGGTTTGATGCTGGAGACTTTCGGAATACGAATTCCCGCCTTTCAAAATGAAATAATGAGACTTATTCCTGAGCAACAAAAGTATTGCCGGACAAGTGAAACTGCAGTTGCTAAGACTTGATAGATTTCAATAAATTTATATATTTTATTAATTTATCATGAATTTAAAAGCTTATTAAGTGTCAAAGCTCAAAAACGAATTGGTTTTCAAGCTAAGCAAGAGTTTGGGCCGTATGTTAGACAAGTCTATTGGCTATTACATTTATCTACATAAGATATATATTTTATATTAATAGAAATATATATATGAATAAATTATATATTACTTTTTATTACATTTAGAGAAAGTACAAATATATATATGGCTTACAATAAACATTGTGAAACTGTTTCTGAAGCGTCTCAAGCCCACTCGATAACTTATGTTCATCATATAAAATATTCGATTCGATTTGAGCATATGGATAATTAAATGAAAGCCCCTATACAGTAGTTTGTATGATATATATATATATATATATATATAGACTAGCTATACAGCAAACCCACAATGAAGAGAAAAACGAAAAGCACATTTTAGTGTTTTGACGCACGGAACAAACAAAATATTATTATGACAAAAACTAAATAAAAATGCGACAGTAAAATATAAAAAGTTAGTGTGGTAGGGAGTGCCCGACCAGGTTATACCCTGAACAGAAATTTTGCAATGGAGTATAAACGAAAAGCAGAGTATCAGCACTCTGTGTATACTTGGGAAAGTCAATTTAGGGAACTTAAAAGTTCAAAATGCTTAAATATCTTCAAATATTTGAAAATTTATATCGATTTTAATCGATTCCATGAAAATGAAAAAAAGCTAAACAACAGTTGCGCGCCTAGTCTTTAGATCTTATAGACATATAACATACTGTTTGTTCAACTCGATTTGTATATACTATAAAAAGTAATATCTAATGTAATGTATATTGTATATCTTGTTATTTATTTATTGCTGTTACAAACAATTTAAGAAAACCATACAATCGGCTCATGCTATATAGAAGGCAAGGGAGAAGCACAGCGTGAATTGAGCGCAATTGTGGGAAGATGCCAACCAACTCTCTATATATACATACATATAGATATATATCTATGTATATATGCATGCACATAATAAGTACATATACATGTATAAGTATGGGATGTCAGCTGAGTACTTTAAGGACCGACACTTGGGGTAGTTGTTGTCTTTCCTGGGCAGACAAAAACGAAAATAAGTGGCAAAAACTTTACCAGCTCCAAAAGTTTTGTACTTTCAACTTACCCGACGAGCGTGTTATTGAAGAACTTGGCCAATGATTGCAATGGCAATATGAATAAAAGCGTTGTAAGAAGCAAATAGAAAGAGGCGTCCAAATATACCCTGCAAATTGAGCTAATAAAAGGAGATTTAAATTGAGAAAACTTGACTGAAATATATATATGTATATATATTTAAAAATTTAATTTGAGAATATCTTTACATAATATATATTTGCATTTATTCATAATCAAAATATTATCGATATCTTTTTTTGCCTATTTAATACGATTTTAATTTGATGACTCCCTTGTAACAACTTTACCTGGACAGGTTTTCTAGGTAATTAGGTATTCAAGTGGTTGACCTGTCTCAGGGCCGCTGAGCAACAGCAAAGAAAAGACAAAGCAAGCCCAAATGCTGTAAAATACGCAAAACTGGTCGGAAATAATGAATGAAAACAGGGCGTATGCGTAATGCGGCTGTATATTATGTATAGTATACCGTATGCCGAATGCCGTATGCAGTAGCATATATACCGTATATACCGTATATAGTATACTGCATACCGTACGCAGAGTACAGCATTGTGTGACCCACAAAGATGACCTGATTCACAGCTGGCCAAGGACATGACAGTTGCCGGCAGCCGGCAGCCGGCAGCTGGCAGCTGGCAGCCGGCAGTCGGCAGTCGTTGAGAGCACAGCTTTGAACCTTATAGTATGCGCCTCGGCTGAATTGCAATCCCATCAATGATAGCCAGTGTGTGTGTGTGTGTGCGTCTCGATTAGCTGTGTAGTTGTTGCTGTCTGGGTTTGCGTTTTAAATTACTTCAAAAGCGCTATAAATAGAGCTAGGTTAAGCAGGAGCTCCGAGGGCCAGGATCTGGCCCAGGCGCAGGCTACGGTGCTAAAGCAATTTATATTCATTATTTGATAAGAGGCAAGTCGCTATGCAACAGATTCCTGATACGAGTGTTGACGGTTAGTTTAGACCGCAGCAGACACTGCAGCCAATAGAATGCCGCTTAGCAGCAGGCTCACTGAATGCACTCGTGCCGAGCATGGCCGATACTTGAGATAATCAAGGGAAAAGTCCTTAATGGCGTTTGTGCATGTGAGTGGGTGAGCGAGTGGGTGTGTGGGTGTATGGATGTGTGTGGGTAGTAGTTGAGATATTTGTGCTCAATGTTAGGTAAAGGTCAGACTTACTTAGGCTTTATTTTGCGGTTAAACAAAATTCTAAGAGGATTTTGTCAAATTTGAGGTAAAAGCGACGTTGGAATTTCTAATTGGAGTACTAATTGGACTCTAATCAAATTTCAAGCGGCATTGGTTAAGGCTTTCGGACAAAGTTTAAATTTCAACCAGAATTCAATTAGCCTGAGTTTGTGGGAGGCTTTGTTAAAAGTCAGCTGCAGTTGAATACAAATTATATAATGCTGACGCAAATTGCAGCTCAAGTTGCACTGTGTGACTTAATCTTATATTTTAGATTCAAATGAATCAAATTGAATGAGTCTTTTTGAAGTAGATCTTACACTAGGTGCCTTATTAATCTCTCTTTTCACCTATTCTCAATCTCTTTGCAGCCAGAATCACCTTTGCTACCATTGAAGGAGGACGACTCCACGCCATTCAAAACTCCGAATAACTCACCTGTATACGTAACTAAACCGCACATATCACCAACACCATCACGTGGCAAGTATAACGCGCCTGGTAGTGAAACAGCGCACACATCAAACAACAAGGGTCGACGGCGCAGCTCGCTGACCACCTACTCCTCGCCCAACCCCTCGCCGACGCCATCATCTTCGCTCACATCCACGCTCAACTTTGAACAGTGCGAGCCCAACAACAACAACGAGGAGGAGTTCTATACACCGCTCGGCGGACAGACGCCAAACCACAAGCACCTACAAGAGTACAAGCTCCATCCGAACGACACCTTCGCACGTCTCGAGGGGAAGCAGCCGAAGCCAAACACCAAGATGCAAAGCAAAGTGGATGCAGTGGGCCATATCACCGGCCATTGGGGCAAATGGCAATTGCGTACAGTGCTCTTAATCTTCCTGTGCAAAATACCTTCTTCCTGGTTTATGGCTTGTATCATTTTCACGGCACCGGCGCCCCGCCATGGTGAATTCTTCTGCAAGCCGCCCTCTGAGATTGGCGTCCACAATCAGACGGCATGGATCAAAGTGTCGCATCCGCAAAAAGAGGAGAAAGAGGATCAAGAGTTTACCATCGACTTTTGTAATGTGTACGAGGATGCCCAGCAGCATGCTCATCACTATTATAAGTACGCAGACAGTGCCCAGGAGCCGCGCATCTGGGAGAAACCACAACATCGCAACTCCAATGTAATACCCTGCACGGAATTTCAGCATGAAAGCACCTACCAATCGGTGGTCACACAATATGATCTCGTCTGCTCCCGCGACATACTCGTCTCCGTAACCCAGTTCTTCCATCTGTTTGGGGTGCTCACCGGCGGCATTTTAGCCAATCACCTTTTAAAACAGTATGTCTAATTGGAAATCGCGCAATTTTAATTGGAATTGACACTCCAACTGATCTCTGTCTCTCGCTCTCTCTTCTCTATAGCTTCAGTCCACGCAGCGTGATGCTCTTTGGCATGATCACGCAAATCTTTTGCGGCAATTTAACTGGTCATGTGGCTTCCTATGAACTTCATGTTTTCTTCAGATGTCTCTCCGCTGTCTGCTGTGCTCAAATGTACACCGCTGGTGGCATGATAAGTAAGTTCTTATCAGAAGCACTTAGCACTATCGATTTCACACATAAATAACTTTTGCATTTCAGTGTCGGATATAACAGGCGGCAAATATCGCACATGTGTCTCAACACTCTTCGAGCAATTCTGGTCTATTGGGGTTATGATGTTGCCAGGATTAGCCAGCTTTTGGTCCAGCTGGTCACATCTCTATATGGCCATCTCTTGGCCCACAGTTATACTCATTTACCTATGGCAGTAAGTATTACAAATACCAACTAAAGCTAGAGAAATAAGCACATGCTTATATTTCAAATTGGAGCTCGAATTTGAGCTCGAAAAAAGTCTTGGTGTCTGTTGTCTGGGTGGCAACTCTGCACGCATCTTAGAGATGGAACTAGTGCTTATCGAAATAAATGCGACGAATTAATTTACAAATTTGTATTAAATTACTTTTTTAGATGGATACCCGATTCACCGCGCTGGATGATTGACCGAGGTCGTGTGCTGGAAGCCAAGAAGATATTGCTTGAGTGTGCCGAGATGAATGGCACCCGCCTCAGTCTGCCACATGACATTGACCAACAGCTGGAGCTGCAGGCACAAACGGCCATGGATGCACCACCTCCAGCAAGCTGGTGGTCCATCTGGAAGGGTGACAAGGCAGTGCGACACATGATCTGCGTACATCTGGCCTGGTCGCTATACATCAGCGTCTACTATGGCTGTCTGCTGAATATACGATCCTTCAGTCGGGAGCATCTTTACATCAATACCTTTTTCGCCGGCTTAAGCGAGATGATTGGCACTTTCATTGGACTCTATTTGATCATGAAGACCACACGCAAATGGCTCTGGGCGGGTATCTTCAATATTGTGGCTGGCTGTTTTGCCTGGTGTTGCTGGCTGGTACCCAAGCCAGGGGTCGTGTCTCTAGATGCCAACGTTGCGATGCTCATGTGCACGGCTATGGTGTCCAAGATGGCCATATCAACTTCTCTGTCCATACTGACCACCAGCACTGTTGAGCTGGTGAGCCAGGAGAAGCGCAAAATAGCTTCCTTTTCGACAATATGCTGGGCACGCTTCTGGCTTTTGGGTGCCCCATTCATTGGCTCCACCGTCGTCATTGGGCAACTTATACCGCAGACCTGGTACACTGCACTGGCAGTCGCTGGCGGAGTCTGCATGTCCTTGATTAGTAGTCCACGCACCCACCCGATCTTGCGGCCCGCCTCGCCAGCGTCACATGGCGCACAGAACATAACCACACAGTTCACTGTCATCGATGGACTGGACAACAAGGGCTATGAGCCCAGCTCCAATGCTAGCAATACCATCTATGCTGCAAATACTTTTAGGAAATTGACCACACCACAGTCGAATTTACCCCCACAGCTAATGCCCGGAATTTGGACGACCAAAACACATGAGGATATCCCACCAATGTGATAAAATACACAACTGTCCGTGCTAAATGAGGTTAGGGCAACCAAAACCGCTGTTGGAATTGTGCAAAAGTGAGGTTAGAATAGATATTTGAAATGGAATTGCGATTTTGGTGGCGCTGTGAATTTTACAATGGAAAAGTCTTAGAAATTTGATATACTCTATAAAAACTCTTTTGTGCTATACGTATATATAGATATATATATATATATATATAAATGTAACTATCTAGATTCATCTAGAATCAAACTTTTATAAAGCACACGAAAATTACACTTTTTGACGTTTGTAGGCAAAGTTCAAGCGCTATTCGCCCTATACAATACCGAAGAGAACCGAGCACAGTTTACAAAACAAACTCAAAATTAATGCTCAAAAAATGAGACAAAATCGATGTAACAATAATACCTTTCTAAAATGACAAAGATAACTTTTTAAGTAGAGAAACCTTTAAGCTTAAAGCTATACATAATATTTCAATTTTAAAAGACGCTCCTACAAACCTTTAGAATGAATAACTCTAAGTTTTAGCATACTAATATATATTTATGTCTAATTTGCAAATAATTTTGATCAACCGAAACGTTTGCTGTTTGACCCAGAAAAGACCCTAACATGAATCTAATATATAATAGCATCAGCATAGCCATATATGAAATACACACCTAAGTTAGTAAATGGAATGTGGAACATTTCGAAAGCAGCCCAGTATTATAAATAAACAGAAAACTTGTCCTCAATAAATGTATTGTTATTCTATATGTCTCAAATCCCACACAGTAGTTACTTATCTAATATATGTAGAAGAAAGAATTGTTTCCTATAAACTTATATCAACCAAACTGATGATAACGTATAAATATAACTATATATACACATATATATATATATATATCTCGTCTTGAGTAACCTAGAGCTGTTCCACATTTGAGTGATTGTGTTGAAAACACCTGGAGAGAATTGCAAGAAAAGACATACATTAAGTATTTACATTTAATTCTTTATTAATTAAATTAAACAATAATAATTCTACACGTTAAATTCAATTAAAATTACTTCATTACCATTATGTATTATGGAGTGCATCATAGAGAACGAAGCTAATTTTTTATATATTTTATCACTTTAGTAGTTTTAATTTATCTAAGTAATTTCTGAAATTAATTACTTTAAAAGAAAAATAACATATATATTTTTAGCATATGAATGCGCCTCAAATATCGTTGAATGTTAAATGATTATGGTTATTATATGAAAAGTTATGCATGGAGAGCAATATTTTTTTAATAAATCACCAAAACTCATCAAAAATGATTTGTTGTTCTCCTTTAAATTTGGCGCCGTGGACACTTATGCCCGCAACTGAGTTTACCCGTTTACGTTTGAATTTTTGTAGTAGCGCTGACATTGTCCATTGTACATCGATAACGACCAACACATGTCTGCTGCGTATCACTATCGATAAAGTTGAAAAAATTCTGTGCTCTAATGGTTCTGTTTTTTCTCTGGTAAAACTTATCAGGAGGAAGCACTAAATATCGGACACAATAGCGGTTAAGTTTAAGCTTAGCACTTATTTAGCAGTTTTATTTTTATATCAACTGTAATAGCATACAAAAGCCGTCTTACGATACGATGAATACTATAGGGATCAGTATTAAATGGACAAACATAGTTGCTCAGAACTTTTTACAACTATTTTACGCTCTCATGTTATTAACATGCTATAAAAATGCTATTTCTACAGTTGTGTTCTTCTTCTGCCCTGCGTCAGACTTCAAATTGTAGCGGCATTTTTTCTTCTAGCGTGTTGTGCTGATAGTTGTGAATTGTGTGAATTTGTTTAAGTTTCTTTGTTTTTTTTTTAATATAATCGTTTGCTTTCATTACCATACAACTCCGATGATATGGAACTAAATGGATCAGATGCTGTAAATAGCCAACAACTGAATTTGAGCCTCGGCAGCCGCTCCGTACTAAAGGAGCTCAATACAAACGATGGCGGCGCAAAGGTAAGTTAATTAATTAATCAATCAGCGTTGCCTTACTGTGCTACATGCCCACTGATAAGTGGGCGTGCCGTTCAAAGAAAAATAAAATAAAAAAAGCCAGAAGTAGCATTCACTTTCCACTACAGATTTATACATATGTAAGTTAATATGTAGATCTGTGTGTGCCTCTACGCATGAGTATGCTTGTATTAGTGTGTATGTGTGTGTTTGCACTGAGCGAGCTCTGCATTTTCTGCCTTTATTGGCAACAACGTCGTTTTTGCATTTTGGTGATCGTTGGGCCTCTCGAAAATGCCGTCGCTCGCTTCAGTTGTTGTTGTTGCTGTTCCTTCTGATGCTTAACATTATATTTCGCTTGTTTATATACCCTTCTCAGTGGATCAATGGAAAGGGTAGTTTGGATTAAACGTAAATGTATGCATGTGTCAAGCGTATCAGAAATGTATATAATATACAAATATGTTTCTAATCTCGTCATATTCGTCTGTTTGGAATATACCCTAATAAGTGGATCAACAAAAATTGGGTATACTGTGTTATACAACATAATATACACTGGGTTATACACCATAATTGATATAGCTATATTATTATAGTACATATACCTAATTTGGCATACTTGCTTCCAATTTGAACTATGTTGAATCTTTCAGGATGCTCCAGAATACAGCTGCATATAATTTTCTATGCTATTCCAATACTCTTGACAACAGTCTGACATTGATAAAATTCGGCCTCTGTTAATGACCTGTTAATGTTAACGTCACAGTTCTCTGCGCTCTACTTCAAATTGTAGTGGCATTTTTTGCAAGGTTTTGTGCTAAATTTAATATGAATTGTTGAAGGTATACATATATATATATATGTATATATATTTTTTGTTTACGTTTGTACATAATTATCGATTTACATTACTACTGGCGAGGGGGCGTGCCACTCAAACAAAACTAAAATAAAGCACGATTAGCATTCACTTTCTAATACACATGTTTGTGTATTTATGTATATACGTTTGTATAAGCATGTATATATGCGTCCGTGTATGTTTGTATATTCACTGATCGCCCGCTCTGCATTTTGTGCTTTTATTTGGCTTCGCTTTTGCATTTCGGTGATCGATGGGTTGCGCCCTGAACGCTCGCTGCAAACCGAAAATGTCGTTGCTGCTTTTCTTGTTGTTTCTCCTGATGCTTTACATTGCATTTCGCTTGTTTATATACCATATGAGTGACGCAATTCACAGGGTATTATGATGGATGAATTCATGAGTAAGTAATATGTCTTTCAGAAATATATTCTGTTCAAATACATATTTCTAATCTCGTCACATTCATCTGTCAATATACCCTTAAAAGGGTTTCAACAAAACGGGTAAATAGTGCTCATGGAAATGTATGTAACAAGCTAACTAATCTTGTTAATCTCAAATTCATATATGTTTTTCTATTCAAATGCGAAATTCGAACTCCGTTATCAAGATTAGATTCAAGCCTAGCCATGGGCTAACTGATAATTTCTACAACTAGAGGCATACTGTACTGTGCCACATACCAGGGTATCTGTCAGTTTATCAACATTCGGCTAGATCACTTTTACTTATTATTATGGCTTGCTGTCGCTGCTGCTACTGCTGTCCGCTGTTGACGTTCAGTGCGTTCTACAAGTCGTGGCGATCGGACGTGGAGTAACGCGCAATATATATTTTATATATACCCTATACCCAAATGGGCAACAAGTCGGGCAAACACTTGAAGTCCAAGGAGCCCGCAACGCTGGATGTGGTAGGCAAAGTGCGCAAATTCCAAATATATATATTCAATATAGCAACATACATATATGGCTTACATTCATCCATTAATTGTGCCCGTTAAAACGGTAATTTGCCATCTGCATTTGACATGCTCAATTGTCTATGCCGGACAACGTCCAGATGTGCCAAAAATTAATATTTGTATGTACATACATAGATAATGAAATAGCTGCTGTCCGAGTCAGGGTCTGGCTATATGCAGCCTGGTCGCACCATATGCTTTCTGATGGTTTCCTAGAATCTGTAGGCGTTTTATGACATTTGGATTCGGCTTTCATTTGTTTGCCCCATTTTGGATGCATCTCTGGGGTAACTTTCTTGGCATGGCAAAGTTCATTGACAACTCGCTAAAGATGATTTTTGTCGCCTCCCCCACATGAAATGCTGCCTTTGCTGTTGCTGCTGCCGTTACTGTTCGCATTTGTTTTTGTCTATTTATAGGTTAGGTTCAAATTGCCTGCACCCTACCCTGGCCCGTCTCCTCTTCTTCTTCTATATGCCTTTTGGCGTCTCGTTGACTTGTTTTGCCCATTGCATTTTGTTTTGTTTTGATACCCTTTACTTGAGCAAATATGGTTATATAAAATGGTATAAGAAGTTTGTTTAAAGACATCTGAAATTTAGTACAGTTATCGATTATTAATCTATAAATCTATAAATAGAGAAATCATTTAAGAATCGATTTCATAAATCATTAGAATTCATAAATATTTATTGATATAATTTGTTTGCCTCAACTGTTTACAGGGTATTCCACAGTCGCCAACATTTACTCCAAGCATTTTTCGCTGTTGGTTGTTTATAGTTTGCGGCTTGACTGTGTCTGTCTGTGCCGCTGTCTAATGTTGCACTTAAATACACTGTAGCTGCAACTGCAACTGCAACTGCAACTGTGAAATGGGAACTTCTAACTGGGCATATTACTACCCATGGCTATATCATATCGCGTCACCTGTCACGCATTGCCAGCTCCTCTTGGCGCGTCATGGCTCATTGTGTGATATTTGGTTTCTCTCAAAATATGCAAAATCAGCAGTTATTCGGTCGCTACGGCAAGGAGAAGGGTGCCCAGGTGGCTGCTATGTGGAGCACTTCCTCAAGTGCACGATGCGCAACAATGGGCGCTGCGGGATTGCATGTCTGCATGTCTCTTACGGCTGTCACTTGGCATCCACATGGCGCTTATACAGGGTGTTTGCCCCAACAGGGGTCTAACGAACGTGGCTTTCTTTCATTAGCCCAAGCAGCAGTGCCCTATTATTGCGCCCTCCTCTCTCGCGCTGTAGCTGTGTTCTTCTCTTCTCTGCTCAGCTTGTTTGTGGTTGCATTTTTTCGTTTTGCATTTTGTGGGTTAGTTGGCGTCGGTTGCGCCTCACAGACGGTCGCATTGTGCTGCTCCACTCGACTGTGCCACGATCAATAAATTGACTGAAGGAGCAATTAACTAATTGAATTGCATCCACAAACCCACACGTTGCGAGTTAAATGATTATCCAAAGATCGAAGCAGATTAGGGATCAACTTATAAAGTGAACACTAACTGCGTTCAGTAATCGTTAGGGAAAATTGACTCATATATGTTGCTATATAGCTCTATGTCTGATCTATAGCAAAAGAAACTTAAGTCACACTAACGATCAGTGAAATGCATTGTGTTAAACTATTGAATCATTAAAGTTGAATCAAAAAGTAACAATCAGTGATCTTCATTCATTTGAAAAATATACAATATATATATTAGTATATATTTCCTACGATCCTACGACATAATTTGATTGATTACGAACTGATCACAACTAAATACAGTTGATGCTGACCAGAGATCTATCATTTTATTCTTTCAAACAATAAAAATGATTTGAGGACATTGTACAACATAGATCACTAATCGGTATTTACTGAGATCAAGAAAAGGCTACAGACAAAAAGATATAAAAACTTAGTGAATCTTAAAAATAAACCTAGATTATTAGAGATTAGCTAATCGGAAGAGAGAGACAGAGAAAGGCAGAGTGATAGCGCTATAGGCGACAAAGAGAGTACCTTTGAGGGTTGCGCAGAGTGTAAACGTTGCGATCGCATTGTGGATGTCATTCGAATAAACAGCGATGCGGCTCTCGCTCTCTCACATACACCCATACATTAACACATGCAGCCGTCGCAAGGCGAATTGAAACGAAAAAATATTTTTAAATTGATTTCAAACAACGACACGGAACGTGAAAGACAAGACAAACGAGAGCGGACGACGCATTCAAATCGGATCTATTATTTAATGATGAGCACAGAAAAATCAAATATTTTTGAAACACATTGTCTGAGTAGTAGGCGGCGATAGTGGACCTCTAAAATACAGATATTACACAAGTAAATACAAATATATACATATATTTGTATATATATATATATATATGTATGTATATATATATATATACGAAGAGGAAACGTTGATTGTTTACCGTTTGTGGCACGCGCAGTGAACCGTAGTTCGTACCGAGCAAATCGTGCGTGGAGAGAAAACTTACGCGTAAGGAAAATACTTTCACACACAAATGGATTTCCTATCGAATCTCATTAAGCGACCAAACAGCATTTCGCTGCCTGAGCCAAATCTGGTGGCCGAGGCCGACGCGAAGAATCCGGAGAGGGAGGTCGATCCCGACTCCAGCTCGAGTTCCTCAAAAACTGTGATCAGCTCTAGGAACTTGTCACCCAGTCCTAACTCACTTATTACGTTAGCCATGAATCGTTGCTCCATCGACACGGATCTGGAGAATCTGTTCGATTCGGCTGCCCAGGAGTTGAATAGCCTTGAACAGCAGCACAATAACCTAATTGAGCATGAGGACGCGGTGCCTGTGTTATGTCCAGAGCCCAGTGACAACCCAAGCTGTGCAAGAGAAACCATCAAACAGCTACTCAACGAGATTAATTTCAATCTGGATCAAGTAACCGCACGTGAAATGGAACATTTACAGGCTATGAGCCTAGAGGTATGTGTGGAACGTATGTGTATGGGGAAGTATTGGGTGGTTCATTGGGAACATTACAGTTGCTCAACGCTCAGCACTCAGGTCTGTGGGCCAGTGTTTGTGGAAAATGATTGGTCAATGTAATACCAATCTATTTTTTAATATGTGTGTATCGTGAGTTGAAAATTAATATCCAATATAAGCGGTTGATCAAGGGGGTTTGTTAAAGTTGTCTGTAAATCAATTTGTAGCAATTGCAGCCCTGCGGATTGTATCAAATGCAACCCACAACTGTATGTTTCTAGAAACCACAAATCTAAAGTATTATACTTAATAATATGTGGATTCTATTCATATTGTAAACATCGCGATTGTAAATTGTATAATTCGCGCAAAGCAAAACACGAATTTGTAAATTTGTCTAATGCTAATGCCCAGGCGCACCCCATTTACAAATCACCTGACTACCTCCTATTGCCTCCTCTTCCATTGGGCCCTCCAAGCTGACTTTAACCTTGTCGCTTGCAATTGCTCTAATTAAATTTCACTTGCATTTGACGAGCCACAAGGCCTTCCAACAACGGACATCGCCGCCTGCAATTGGAGGGAGACGTAGCCACACGCCTCAGATTTAATTTCTATTAATTTTATTTTGTTTTTGCATAGCGCCAAAGAGCAGATGACGCCAAGCGACCCACTTACCCCAGTCGCCTCACACCTCCGTCATCCCCTCCACTGCCCCAAGAGCCAGCGCCAGAACATTATTCTGCCTGCTTTTAAAGCTAATGACAATTGCTTGTCGGGCCGGGGCAACCGAGCGATGTGATGGGCACTTTATATGTTTGTATGTGTATCTGGGTGCGTATGTGTGTAAAGTAGGTGTGTCGCTGCCCCTAACTTGGTCAGCTGTGGGTAGCATTATACGGTTTGCTTTTAATATGATTATTTGTGTGTCAATAGTATTAGCAAGTAAGTTAAGCACCAATGCGTTCCACTTGTCTATATGAATGTTGTGGAACGTGAATGTAAAGTATATTTAAATAGGCTCATCATATACCTTATAATTGATAAATAAATTTGGTATTATAGTGGAAGATGGGAAGTCGGTTTGTTCACCGTTTGACATTTACCTAGACCTGCCCGGATCATGTCCTATTTTGGTCACCAGCTACGCTCTGTCAAATGTGGGACATGCCTTCGGCTCTACAGGGCAGCTGCTTCTGCTGTCGCCCATGAATATCGCCGGCGACATCATAATGATCATAATCGTGATGATCTTCACTTTTTTTATTTTTAATTAGTTTTCAACTTGTTTACGTTTTGCTTGCCAATTCTTCGGACTACGTATGCTGTCCCTGCTGTTAATTTATTTATTTCTCATAATTTGTCTTCGTCTTTGAAAGAGTCTCTCAAAGGCTCACGCGATGCGCAAAATGTTGCATATATTCATTTTGAATTCAAAGCATAGATTAGTTATTCCTTATCTATTTTTTGTTGTATATGTTTCAGTTGAGTCCGCTGGCTGTGAAGCCGTCTACGACAAGGCACAGCTTGGAACAGCAGAAGGCTCTAGTGGCGGCGATGCGATCCACACCCCAGCCGGATACGCCAAATAGGGGTCTACCCGAGTTCGATGAGACGCAGATTCCTGAGCTGGCGTCTCTCAGCGCCGAAATGGAAGGTGAGTGGGTTAGGAATGCAAAAAGAAGCATCTTACTGTTAACGCCTCTTTCTTCCCACAGCTGAATTAAAGACGGATGTATGTGCGCCCACGCTCAGCTCCACGTCGGCTAAGTTGGGCGAACACGATTACAATTCCGATTCGGATGTCTATGCCGAGTGCCTCTCACTGAATAGTGTCAAGATCCTGGCGGATCAGTCAGAGCTGGAAGCTTACTCTAGCGCTTTAAATGAGGTGCTGGAACAGCAGTTGTCCAATGCGACGGCCACAACGCTGGACAATACGCTTAGCGAGGCGAGTACTGCTCTTAATGATAGCTGCGAACCCATGGATGTGGATGAAATTAATGAAACAATGGAAATGTTAAAGGATGTACTGGCACCTGAGGATCATCAGCTGCTGCAGCAGCAGTTCCTAGAAGGCGCAATACAGCAAATACAAAATCAACAGCTACATCAAATGGCAAAGCAACAAGAGCAGCACGAAGTGGACAATCTACAGCAGCCAAAACAGGAGCAAACTATGCAGCTGGAGGAGTCTGTGCCCCAACTAGATCCCATTTCAGTTACCCCGCCTTTATCCGTACAGCCCATCCACCAAATTGTGGAACAGTCTGTGCAAACAGCTTCAGATCCAGACACTCAAAACTTGTCCAAAATAGAAAATAAACCTACACAGAATAATCAATCGGAATCAATAGAGCAATCAGCTCCTGCGGCTCCATTGCCCGCAGTACAAACACCCCCTAAAGCTGTCTCACCAGTCACTTCTGCAATACCACAAATTGAGAACCAATTGCTGGAAGAGTCCGAACCAGAATCGGCTTCAGTTCCAAAATCCCATATAATACAAAACACACCAGTGCTGCCATTATCGCCGCCCATACCCACGCATCGCACAAAGACAGCTGAAGAGTTGGAGGAGCTGATGGCCTTGCAGGCATATGCACAACCAGATCATGCAGATACTATAGATATAGAGGATGATTTGCAATCAACCAAGGCCATACCCATTGCCGCTATTGTGCCCAAACCAAAGTTATTCCCGACGCTTGAAGTGAATATAAGCGACTCATCGCAAGGACCGTGCTCAGCGCCTACATCACCCTCGTTCCCAATTAAATCGCCCGAAGAGTCCCCAAAACACTTTCCACGTTCGCCGCGTGCACCGGCCGAGCCAGAAGAGATGCAGTATCTGGAGCGTGCGATCATTGAGCCATCCGTTGATCAACAGCAATGCCTAAGCGGTGTTATAGCCAAATTGCCACTACCCATACACTTGACTGTAACGGCGCCCAGCCCAGAGAAACCGCAGCAGGAACAACAGCTAAACACTACTATGCCTTTAAGCGGAGGGTCTCCACTTAATGGCACCTTTGATAATGTCAGTTCGGAATTACCTGAGGAAGCTGTTGAAAGTTCATCTCGTCGCACGTTCGGCGTACCACTCGATACAAGCGTGGAACGGCAGCGACGAACTTTCTCAGTGATAACAGATCACCCAGACGAGCACGAGCAGGAGAAACCTAATCGGCACAGTGATTCCGAGGCATTTCACATCAACCAAGAGGATAACCACTTAAATGCCACTTATGGCATGCCGTTGCACGCAGCCCCGGCAGAGCAGCAACGCACCTACTCCGTGCAAGATACACAGAAAACGGAGCAGCCAAGCATGCGGAAGACATTTAACATACAACAGGATGCTTCGCCCGCAATGGAGGCCACTGAGGAGAACATCATGGGTAACGAATTTGAGGCCATGGATATAGATATGTCGCTGCGCGTGGATACTAATTTAGAGCAACCTACGCAATGCAATGATTTTGTCGCACAGCTGGCTGAAGCTCAAGCTGTGGCACTGCCGCCGTCGCCGTCGCCGACATTGCCCGTACAACAACATGTCCAACAGCAACAGCAGCTGGAACTAGAACATCGTTCCTCTCCTCCGCTACCCGCCCAGCTCAAGCGTCCGTCCATCCACTCAGATATGCCAGCCAATACAACTGTTGTGGTCGAGGAGCAGAAGCTGTCTGTGAAGGAGCTGCTCAGCGCAGGCAATGAGAAGGATGATGTCTATGTAGAGCACTTTGGGGCCATGTCACCTATTTCTGATGAGCTCTTTAAGCAGCCACAATGCATCAGCACTTTCACCAAGGGCAGCAGGAAATCGTCTGTCCCAGCCAGCGTACCCGAAGAGGAACAATTCCATGATGCAGAGTTCCAAGATGGAGCCAGCAACAATAACAGTGAGTAACGAGCCGTCAGAGAACGCAATTCTATAATATTTGCAATGCATCCGGTAACCAAAAAATGCCCTCATACTCTTTAGAGATGAGCACGAGTTGATCTTAAGTGATAGGTGTGTTCCATAATTTAATATTTATTTAGAGTATTATTAACACGTCCCGCCAAACCGTACTTGTGTCACGTCCTGCTCTCATCTCTAGATACAGTACTTATTCAATAATTGCGTACCCCACTTCCCTCACTCACACATTCTTCGATGTAATACACTACTGTTATGTTCGTGACCTTAGCTCATCAGCTGGCTAGGCGTGGGAGATGGGGTTGCCACCTCGGTTTTGGTATTTGAACTTGAAATGCCTTGGGCCGAGGTTGGTTCATTTGCATGTACCGCTGCCCGCATGCCTAGGCAGCGTCTAACTCTAAAAATAAATCACGACATGCAAGGCAATGAACCTGAACTTCAGTAGTGCAACATAACGGCATTTAAATAGGAAGGGAAGCAACAACAACATGCCATCAATTAAGCGCATAATTTTTGACTGCACCGCAGCTGTCTGCATGGTTTTGTTGTTGTTTTCCTGCATTTTAATGCTGCCGCTGAACTTCGAAAATGCCGCATTGCCCCTTCGGTCGCTCACTCACACACACAACACAGCTAATCAAAATGTGTGCACGTTTTTTGTCTTCCGCCCTCACTTCGCTCCCAATCTGGCAACTCTCTTATTTACACTCACGCGCTCTCTGCGCATTTGAACCCTTATCAGTATGCCGTAATCGCCACAACAAAATAAACGTAAATTGTCTCCACTGTGACGTCACGGTGGCCAATTGATGAACTGTTGTCTGCCCATCAGTCTTTCAGTATGTTGGTGTATGTGCCTCTGATGAGCGCATTTATATTTTTGGCTAATTAACGAAAGGCGTTGCCTAATAGGAAAATTGCTCATACGTGCAAAATAATTGATTTTATGAAATGAGTTTTGTCTATTTCGAGACTTAACTTAATGTAGCATTGATAAATTCATTTTCGAATTGTGCGCAGTTATCGTTATCGCTGACTAAGGAAATGCAGCTCTGTTCTATGAACACAAGAAGTGCATATCGATAGAATGTCTCACATGTCAAGTTGGAAAGGGGGGCGGCAAATACAGTAAGCCCCAGCTAATACCGAACAATATAATCGAATAAGGAACAAAAAACCTTCAAAGAGAAACAATTATTCTGCCGGTGCATATTTCTAAATATTTATAGTTTCTCTTTAGCGTATTGCACCCGTACATTTTTGTTCTCACTCTCAGAAAAAAATACAGAGAGAGCATTGGAATCTTGTCTAGAACTTGCCCATGCACTTTTACTACGATAGTCAGCAAGCCAGCCCCAGAACCTACAACGTGTACACAACACATACTTGCACACATCCACATTATTTTACTCTCATCATATGGTGAGTCTCTCTCTTGACGCTGGCGCATCGCACTTGCTCAATGCATACGCGTCACTGTCACACACTCCAGTCAGAATCCAACTTGACTAGTGCCTCTCCGTGGGCTCTCTCTGACTCAGTTCGTGTCAATGTGTGCGACTGTATGCGTGCGTGCGTGCGCTGGTTTTCTTATTGGCATCGGAGAAAAGTAAGCATATTAGCATTCCATTTCAGTTAGTTTTCAACTTTTGACGTTGTCGCCACAGACTCTTCCCGCGTCGCACAGTCGCTTAAAAAAACAACGTCGTCTACGCCTTTCATTTTGTGGAATAATTGCTAAATAGAAAATGTAATTGGAAATGTTTAAGATAAAAACCAATATTTATTGTGTTATCTGTAGTTGGAATATGTTTGCGCTACGTTTTCTCAGTGAAATTTGTGAAAATTTAACCATACGTTAAGCAGCTGGCCACACAGCAACAAAAATAACAACAATAACTCTCGCAGTTACACAAAAGTGTCAATGACAAAATGCGAAAGAAACAAAAAGAAAAAAAAAACAAAAAGCATAAATAAAGCCACAAGCTGAAGACGTAGACTTAAGTAAAAAGTTGTATTTTTTCACTGAGAGCGAGAGCGTAAAAATTGATTGTGCCTGTTTGTGCGAGGGAGAGAGATTGTGTGTGAGTGTGTGTAACTGTGCAAGTGCTAGTTGTTGTATATGTGTATGTGCGTGTGTGGGCGCTGCGTGGTTACGATTAACATTGAGTATTTTAATAACTGTAAAAAATCTTGCAAATGCGAAATATGTCAAGAAATAAACGGACACACGCAATTAAAAAGGCAGCGCAGTGTAAAGAGTCTTCGCGCGAGAGCGATATCATGCGCTCGCTCTCTCTCTAGGCATTCACTCTCTTTAAAGCCTTTTACTCATGTTGGCTCTCTTCTCGCTTTGTGTCTTGTCAATGCATCAGTTTGTCAATTGGTTCGCCGTACAAAAACAAGAACAAAATCCAACCCACTTCCCTAGGGCCTTCATACTACGATTGCAGAAAATGACTCACAGGCCGTAATTGCGGCTTCGGGTTTTGTTTTGTTCTCGAAATGTATTTGGCAGATATTATCGTTATATTCTAGTTGTTTTGTTTTGCGCCCTTTGCAGTTGAGTGACCTGCATTCTATATGCTATCGATGTATCTGTGTTTTTCTAGGCCTGCCCGGGTTTCGCCTTTTACTATTTTTAAAGCTGCTTCCAAATGACATTTGTTTATGTTGCGGCGCATGTTGTCCGATTTAATGCGACACACCTCGCATTAGGGCAGCAGTAGGAGAGGGGTGCCTACCCTATAGGGTAGGGCACACTTTGAGTCATTCTGCAACTTATTTAAATATTTTCGATGTATGCGTCGTCGTCATTTTCCTTCCGCTTTTGTTTGCAAAGGTGATGCACAAAGAACAAGAGACGCAGAACAGATTTCAGATGCTTGTTGGGCATTAGGCGCTACACATACACAAATAGTGCGGTACATTGGCACAGGGAAGCGTTATGTTAAACAACTAAAAATAAAAATATGATAAATCTATATATGTTCTATTAATATATTTTCAAATATTTAAAAAAGAATTAAAGTGGTAACCTCGATACGTCTTGTTGATGTAGCTGATTTAAGTCACCTATGTCTCACCGCCTTTCTATATAATAATTGTCATGTGCCCTGTGTTTTTTGTTTTCGCTTTATCTGCGCGCACAGATACATAAGTATTTATAAAAAAATACGTCATATACTGTGAGAGATCCTCAAATATGATATAATATAATAATGTTCTCTATTTATGTATAATATTCATTTGTCAACTAACTTTTGTATTTATCTATTCTCTTTTTCATTGAACAACAACAATATGCACGTGCATGCACACATTACTGTCACACACACGATCCACATACACGTTCCACATACACAGTTATACTGAATTCATCTGATTTCGATTATTTGTACACAAAAGGCAGCAACAATGCGCCCGTCGATCGGAGCTCGTTGCTTTTGAAATTTGATCCGTTGCTGGGTGCTCCGGTGCCAGTGAATCAGTTGCCGCAACAAGAGCAATCACTGCTCAACATACTCAGCAACAACAACAATAATATAATACGTGCATTAAGTCCCACATTAGAGGAGCACGAGACAAGCGGCAGCAATCACTCATTTGCTAGCGAATCAAGTGCCAAATCAGCCGCTGGACCTCAAAAGGAGTTTAAACCGCCAGTGGATAGATCAAAAGTGAGCTGCGTATGTTAATTAGTTGTCAAGAATTGGTAATAAAACTTTAAATTGTATATCTTACTCACAGAAACATGCTAAAATGAGTGTGGACGTTATCGATAACGATTGCAACAAAACCTTCGAAAATTCAAGGTAAGCAGCAGTTTAGTCGTGTGGAATGTATGTGTAATTCTTTTATATTTATCAGCTTGAACTCGGAGGAAAAAGCACACAAGTACCACGATATGGATGAACTGGAGAAGAAAATCAAAAATGAAGTGTAAGTAGGAAATGCGAAATCTGAAAAATTAGTTTTAATTGGAACAATATAAAATATGTTCTTTTAGCACCCGCTCCGAGGACATTGAAAAGAAACTCAAAGAGGCCGAACAGCGCGAAGAGGCGCTGGTCAAACGGATTACAGAGAAGGATAAAACAAACGCAAAACTCAAGTGGGTTATATCTAAATCATATTCGACTTAAAACGTATCCACTAAATTTGCAATCCACACACACTCACCCACAGCGGCGTCATTGAGGCTTACGAGAAAGCAATTGCAGAACTTATACATGACAAAGAGCAATTGGTCCAAAACCATGAAAGGCAAATGCAGGAAGTGCAAGCAGATCGCGATGCCAATTATCATCACCTAACGTCGCTGGAAACGACATTCTCTGATCTCCATGTGTAAGAAACAATAAAACCCATAACTCTATAAACCTCCATCTTAATTCTATCAATTGGTAACTATAGTAAATACGAAAAGAGCAAGGAGATGACCGCACACCTGAAGCAGATCGAGGAGAATCTGCTGGAGGAGAAGAAAAAGTCAATGGATAAATTGCGACAGCAGGAACAGCGATATGAGCAAATGAAAAGCCATGCCATGCAGCAAATGGAAATGTATGTAAATTTACAATAATTAGCTACTCGAAATATTAATACAACCTCTCTCTCTCTCTCTCACCCTCAATTTACTTGATAGTGCCAACAAAAAGTTGGCTATCCTTACAAAAGAGCACACAGATGAAATGAAAAAATTGAAAGCCTTACTTAAAAAGGAGGAAGTTTCGCGTATCTCGACGGCAGAGCAGTTGCAGCAAAAATCAAGGGAGAACGCGGATCTACTTAAGATATGCGAGGAGCTTATCTATGATAAGGGACAAGGTGGTAGTAGTTAAACTTCACCCGAGTGGATTAATTTGCGGCCTGAATGTATTTTCTATATATATTTTACGCTGTAAACGCGCACACATACATACTCACATACACATACACACACACATATACACACATTTTTTATGGCATGTGGAACGCATGTTTGTCGCATGTTCATTCACTCATTCGCGTACTATCTCATTACATTTTGTAATTTTTGTTGTGTGCTCTCGTGAATTGATTGAGAACCTCATATTAAATCTCAATTCTTAAGCTGTCGTCTATTTTGAACTGGAGGATTCGCCCCAAACACTTTGTCTAACTATCCATATATATGTATATTATACTATTTCTAGATTTTTAGTTTACACACAACATCAACAACAACAACAGCAGCAGCAGCAGCAGCGGCAGTGCACTAAGCTGCAAATGAGTTCCACACACAAGTTGAAATCCACACACTCGCCTTACTACTGGGTGTTCGCCTCCCCCCTCCTCAAAATGTTACTAATTTTTGTCGAATCTGCCTTTTGTTTAAGTTTCATGATATTAATATGTTATTTGCCGAAAATTCGAGTCGATTTTCATGGTAAATATCAGCTGATACTTTTCCCTAAACACACACACATACACATACACACACTCTGAATTGTTTGTTGTGTTTTATTAAATTATGGAACTATGAAAGAAACTTGGCAACAACTAAAACCGAGAAACACACATAGCGTACGCTTGAGGCGCGCCTTTATTAATTGTTTAAGTTTAAAGTTAGTTTAATTTAAATTAAAAAATTTGTAATAATTGTATTAAGCTTAAAGTTCTGTATTACATAATAGTACTAAAACAAAACAAGGCATAGAAAAAACCATAACGAATCATTACAAAAAAAAAATATTTATACATTAAAGAAAAAATTAATTTTTTGTTTTAATTACAGCTTTATATGAATTTTCATTTGCTATGCACTATGAGTGGTTGCCTTAGGAAAGCAATAGTAAAATTTGGAAGGGCAGTGTGTGTTTTTAGACCGCCTAACCAATTCCCTATGTCTTTGCCCAATGCCATCCACAAATTATTTCACGTACACACACACACACTTAGATGCTTTCCAGGCATAATCCAGAATCTTATATTGTAACACGCTTTGTAGAGACTACACCGCCTCTGAGAACTATAAATGAATTTTACTTCCATTTATGACATTTATTAAGACGTAAGAAATTGACAGAGAAAAAAAAACAAATTACATTAGAATGTTGTTAAAATACACAAACACCACTCCACACACAAATAAAAAAAAGAATTGTATACAAACATTTGTACCCAGTCCATGTAATCGAATAATATGCTACTATACCAACATACATATATAACGGTATACATATACTATATATTTTTCTAAAGTTGTAGCAATCATTAACACACGCGCTTTAAAACAAATTGAAAACCCTTGAGAAAAAAAACGCAAATACGTTTTGTTGTTTGAGATTTAAAATAATAAGAGGAAATTATATATATCAATGCGCTGTAAAAAATACACATAATAAATAGTATTAACGACATGATGGCACATTATTAATATGTGCAGTGGCATGTACATGTAAAGGTGATGAACAAGTTGCATAATTAAATAAATACAAAATATGTACGAGTCATTTCTAAACGAATTTTTATTTTTCATGTTTACAACAGAAAAAAGTTATAAAGGTGGCAGCTCTGCCGCTCGCTTTATGGCAACAATTCGCATACTGCTTAAACACTGATCTGGCAGCTTGTGTGTTATCAATGCTGTTCTATGTAATGCACTGTGGCAACGCTACTGCCAGCTGATCTGCGATCTTGAACTGTCCTGCTCTCTCGCTCTTGTTATCAAAAGAAAACAAAACAGCTTAACAGAAAATAAAAGTTGCGGCAGATGCGCATTTGAAGCCAATCAAGTGCTTACATAATCTAATCAAAAGCTCACGCTTAACGTCATGAATTTCGCCGGTAAAGTTGTACTCATTACGGGAGCCAGTTCCGGGATAGGCGCTGCCACAGCCGTCAAATTTGCCAAATACGGCGCTTGTTTGGCTCTCAATGGACGCAATGCAGATAACCTTAAGCAGGTGGCGGAGCAATGCAGTGCAGCTGGTGCCGCCGCACCAACGCTCGTTATCGGCGATGTCAGCAAGGAAGCAGATACGGAGCGTGTGTGGCAGCAAACACTCCAGAAATATGGAAAATTGGATGTGCTAATCAATAATGCAGGCATTCTAGAATCGGGAACCATTGAGAACACCAGCCTGGAACAGTACGATCGCGTGATGAACACCAATCTACGTGCCATCTATCAACTGACCATGCTGGCCACACCAGAGCTCATTAAGACCAAGGGCAACATTGTTAATGTATCGAGTGTGAACGGGATTCGCTCCTTTCCCGGTGTACTCGCCTACAATATCTCCAAAATGGGTGTTGATCAGTTGACACGCTGCGTAGCCCTGGAACTGGCTGCCAAAGGCGTGCGTGCCAATTGCGTCAATCCCGGCGTGACGGTCACAAATCTTCACAAACGGGGCGGCATGGATGAGACGACATACCAGAAGTTCCTGGAGCACTCGAAAAACACGCATGCTCTGGGTCGACCCGGCACGACGGATGAGGTGGCTAATGCGATAGCGTTTCTGGCCAGCGACCTGGCTAGCTTCACCACGGGTCTCAGCTTGGCTGTGGACGGCGGTCGCCATGCCATGTGCCCGCGTTAACCACGAAAAACACGGGACGAAAATTCAAATTTTATGCATTTATTGTGTGATCGTCTAATAAAGATGTCTAAACGAAAAGCGACTTACCAATCTCAACTATCGAGATCACGGAGGCTCGCGTGCATTAGGCTTTAGGTCCAACCTGTCTTTGCCTTCGGAATGCCTACCATTTGAATCCCAAATAGTTGCCAATTTAATCAAATTAGATGCGTTAATATATATAAAAATAAATGCTGTTTATTTAATTCATATGATCTTAATTTGTGTGTTGTGCTTAACGAGGGCACATAGCATGACGACCTCCATCGACGGGCAAATTGACGCCCGTTGTAAAGCTGGCATCGTCGCTAGCAAGGAATGCAATAGCAGCGGCTACTTCTTCCACATTGCCGGGGCGACCCAGTGCATGCGTTTCCTTGCAGTGCTCCAGAAACTTTTCATAGCTTGCATCATCTAGGCCGCCACGTTTCTGGAGTTCCGTGATAACGACACCGGGATTAACAGAGTTGACCCGCACGCCCTTAGCAGCCAGCTCCAGAGCAACGCAGCGTGTGAATTGATCCACGGCTGACTTGGACACATTGTAGGCGAGCACGCCGGGAAAGGCGCGCAAGCCACAGACGCTGGACACATTCACAATGCTGCCCTTCGTCTTGATTAGCTCCGGTGTGGCCAACATGGTCAGCTGGTAGACCGCACGTACATTGGTGTTCATCAAGCGATCGTACTGAGCCATAGATGTGTTCTCTATGGTGGCCATTTCAATTATGCCGGCATTGTTGACCAGCACATCCAGTTTGCCGTATTTTTTCAATGTTGCTGCCATTATTTGCTCTACATCCACCTCTTTGTCCATGTCCGCTTGCACCTGCAACGCCGGCGCACCACCTGCCGACAGAATATTATCCGCCGTTTCCTTTAGTTTCTCCACATTGCGACCCACAATGACCAGCTGACCGCCCAGGCTGGCCAGATGTACTGCAGTGGCCGCACCTATGCCAGAGCTGGCACCTGTCACAATGATTACCTTGTCTTTGAAATTTGGCATATTTATGCTGCAGCAGGTGGTGGGACTGGCCTTAATAATGGTTCAACCACAAATGATTCGCCCACTTGACATTGACGTTGTCAGCAGCGCAGAAAGCCGATAAGAATCCATATCGATAAGCTGCGACAGTGTTGCCGATCGAGCAAAAAGTAGCTAAAATTCAGCCCCAGCTACTACACAATTAGATATATTCAGGTTTAAAGTTGTGAAATTCAAATTGAGTTTGAGTTGATAACAAGTTTAATTAATAAACCACAATTGATATTGTTGTTCACACTGGTGTGAAGTTTGAATCGTGATTACAGCTGCTAATTGAGTTGTTTATAGCGAATATTGTTTTTGTTTTAATAAATGCAAAAATATATTTACTTATATGTTGAAAAATACAAAATTAACGTGGGCACATGGCATGCCGGCCGCCATCTACGGCCAGGCTAACTCCCGTAGTAAAGCTGGACGCATCGCTTGCTAGAAAAGCAATCGCGGCGGCCACCTCCTTCACATCACCGGGCCGCCCCAAGGCGTGTGTGGTCCTCGAATGCTCCAGAAATTGTTGATAGGTAGCCTCGTCCATGCCGCCGCGTTTGTGTATTTCAGTAATAATCACGCCGGGATTAACAGAGTTCACTCGTACGCCTTTGCTAGCCAGCTCCAAGGCGACACAGCGCGTGAATTGATCCAGGGCTGCCTTGGACACATTGTAGGCCAATACGCCGGGAAATGAGCGTATGCCATTCACGCTGGACACATTGACAATGCTGCCCTTGGTCTTAACCAGCTCTGGTGTAGCTAACATGGTTAGTTGGTACACAGCTCGCATATTGGTGTTCATCACGCGATCGTACTGACCCAACGAAGTATTTTCAATTGAGCCTCTTTCCAATATTCCAGCATTGTTGATCAACACATCGATGCGTCTGTGCTTGGCCAGCGTAACCTTAATAATTTGCTCCACATCCGCCTCCTTGTCCATGTCTGCCTGCAACTGCAGTGCAGCGGCGCCACCGGCAGCAAGAATATTATCCGCTGTCTCCTTTAGCTTTTCTACATTTCGGCCAACAATGGTCAGCAGACCACCTAAGCTAGCAAGATGTACAGCAGCCGCCGCTCCAATGCCAGAGCTGGCACCGGTTACAATAACTACTTTGTCCTTGAACGTTGACATCACGAAGGGCGAAACAAAATGATCTACTGGAGGTGATACCGATAACTAATTAAAACGATAACATTTCATAACCAAATGATTTGGTTATAAAAGCTTTCTCCAATCAGCTGCGCAAAGCTTTTTATTATTATTAGCAACTCAACCGCTTGAAATATAAGCAAGTTGCACTGCTTTCGTAATATCAAACAAATTTGCACTGCTTTTGTAATATCAAACAAATTTGCACTGCTTTCTCAATATCAAACAAATTTGCTCTGTATTCGTAATATCAAACAAATTTGCACTGTTTTTTTAAACTTAGATGTTGTTTTTATTCTCTTTAAAAAAACCGCTACGATTATGCTGCTCGTATTGTTGTGTGGACGCTTCTTAAGCCTCGTAGCCGTATGATTTGATAATCTTGTTGAAGGGTTCAGCAGCCTTGGCAATGTTCTCGCGCGCCTTCGCCGTCAACTTCTTCATCTCTCTGTTGTGCTTGAGGGTGATGCGGAGCTTGGATTTGCGCTTACGCTCCAAACTCTTGATCACATCCTGGTAATGCCAGCCTACCTCGTGCGACAGACGCCCAACCATGCAGTATTTACGGTCAGAACGCAGGGTCAGCACGCGCATAGCAATGGGCACAACGACACGACGACGCTTGTCGTAGGGCGATGGAATACCATCAAAGACACGCAGACGAGCGAGAGCAGCCTGGCCACGCTTGGTCTTGTGTGGGATCATGCCTGGAATGCCAAAAGAATATCTTTTAGTCAAATATTTAAAAGGCATTATACAGAGATAACGTAATTAAACGAATCAGTTAATGATTGGTTACACGATTTCTCGTTCAAATAATGTAGGTAAGATATTAATCATCATGGTAAGAGTTGAACCTGATCAGTCAATGCTACACAAACGTACCTGAAATACAAATAACAATAATTAGTAAAGGCTCATAGCTTACAAATAGTATTATAGAATATTTGACTTGTCTGCACTCAGTTCGGGTTTGTTTACATGGATTTTCTCTATGTTCAAATAATGTAGGTAATAAGTTTTCCACATCATGGTAAACAACAATCTACGAGGTTTGACAGAGCCATATGATCATAACGCACCTCGTACAGCCTTGTAGAAAATTCTGGATGGGGCACGGAAGTGGAAGGGACCACGAGCTGGGTTAACGTTGCACCGTTTGCGCAAATAGGCCAAAAACTTAATTTTGTTTCTGTAGAAGTGACCAGAAAGGTTCAGCTCCTCGCAACGTACAACAGCCACCTTGCCGCCCTGCAACAGGTACTTGGCAACCACGGAGGCCAGACGGCCAAGCAAATGGCCGCGTCCATCAATAACAACGGTCTAAAAATGTAACAATAAAAACAATTACTTTTTTACCACAAAAAAATTGGGTTATGTTGAGCGACAGGGCATAAACAAATGTGTGCAGCGACAGAAAATACATAAAAATTCGATTTTACACATTATTTTGGATCCAGAAATGGAATATAAACCACTCGCTCCTCTCATGCATTTATCCATTTTCATTAGCACTTCCGCGCCTGCCATTTTTTAGGCTGCTATTGGGCACGTGTACACGAACACAAGTTTTCTCAACTAAAAACAACGCTACATCGCAGTTAAAATCCACAATAATGCACATTTGTCTACAGCACATAGTTTAATTAACCTTTTGCACACATTTGTAACATTGCCCCATCCCGCAAACATATTTTTATTTGCCAAAATTATTGCACTTACCCTATTCGTTAAACCAGTCATGTTTAAGAACCGCACGGAAAGAAAGCGGAAACTGCTTTGACAGCTCAGGCGTCATACGGCAGGGTTGCTTTGGGCTATTGCATAGAGACAAATGCTACTTGCTACAGGTATGCAATAGATATTGTTGTCAATTGTATATTATCAATTAATATCTCTGTTGTATTTTGACGTATCTTTGTGTTTTCGGTGTATGGTCACACTGCTGAAAGATTTATTCTTAGGTGTATTTTTGACGGCGGATAAAGCGGATCGCTCGCCTCTCGCGTTGTCAATTTGTTTACAATAAAACTAAATGAAACGAAAATATAAATAATTATTTATTGAAAACGTGCTGCCAAAGGTTGGTAATGCAAATGTAACTCGTGTGTGTGCTTGTGCGAAAAGTGTGTTAAGCACACAAAGATCTAAGTAAAGTGTCTTGTGAGCGTGTGTAGGTGTGTGCTCGGATTCTGCTCAGTTTGCCCCAAAAACCAAAACAACAAATAAGCTATAAACCAACGGGATCAAAAGCAAAGCAGCGACGTCGGCAGCAGCAGTAGCAGAACGTCGACGCTTTTATTGTCGACAGGAAAAGTCAACACCTTATAAGGCAAGTCTTTATTTTATTATAAATGTAGAAGCGCAGTGTGGTGGGCGGGGGCAGGTTTGCATTGGCATACAAATGTTATTTGTGTTTGGATTTTTCTAGCATGCCGACAATGTTGCTTCATAATAATAATAATGAATGATAACTCTTGCTGTTTAATTAAATGCAATTCACAAAAACAACAACAGAAGCACGCTATTCATAAAGCTTTGTGTTCTCTCTCTCAGACACTCTCCCTTGAGCTGACCCGTTTAACTATCTTTTGACGTTATGCCTTTCCCTCTGTTTTCGGAGGCTCAAGTTTTCATCCGTCTTGTGGTTTACTTTTTCCTTTTGCTAATTTTTAAATTGGGTCAATGCATGCGTCGGACAATTTACTTGTTTTTCTTTTCAGCGTTCTCATATGTATTTTTTTGCTTTGTTGGTTTGTTGTTGCCGAACCAGTTTCTTAACCTTGTTTCCTCTCCAAGTGCAATTGCCGCTTGACTCTTGCTTTTTGACAATTTGAATGTTCTACTTTTTCGCGACAAAATTCGGTGAGTGTGCTTGTGTGTTTGTGTTTGTGTTGCCAGTGACAACTTAAACGAACGTTGGCTTCATAACGGCATTAATGAGATTTGCTGAATTATGTTCAGTTAACATGCGACGGAAAAGAACCAAGACAAAAATAGAAAATGGAATATTTTTTTGTGTCGTCGATATAGTGAAATTAAATGCGTGTTCTACGCTTAGCAACACTCCTTATTCTTCGGTCACAAAGGAAAATGATGACTCCTAACTCTCGCATACACACACATATATATATATATATATATATATATATATATATATATATATATATATGTATTAGTATAAGCGCATGTGTGCATAGCATGGACGCGCAGTGCTTTTAAGCGGATTTATAAAATTCCAATTAGAGTGTTAGCGATAAAACAGAACAAACAGCTGATCAGCTCATTGCCATTGCCAGTAGTGGTAAACGTTACGATTTGATGCGGTGCTGATTAACGCGCTAGAAACATGTGAAACAACAAATAAAATTTAATTCTAACTGTAAGTATTAAATATATTTATGTATATAAATTGGTTCGATTTCATTTCGTCTTGCAGATGTCAAACTTGAACTTCTATGAACTGCTTAATGCGAACGCAACGGCAACATTTGAAGAGCTTAAGCGCAATTATAAACAATTAATACTACGATGTCATCCCGATAAATTACAACAACAAGCTGTAGATGTAGCTGTAAATGTAACCACGAACGAGAGCGAACCAAATCGGCAGAGCGACAGCAATTTCAATGCGATAAATGAAGCCTGGAATACGCTTAAAGATCCCATAAAGCGTAAACACTATGATGCCGAATTATTGCAGTCGAAGTTTGAAACACACAATAATATCTATGCCACTATAACGTTAAACGACATGCACAGCACTCGAGTCGAAATGGTTGAAGATGACGAGGAGGGGGATGAGAATGAAACCGACGCAGACAAAGAGTCGGCGACAACAACAACAAAGTGGAGCTCGGCCTATGCGTACAATTGTCGCTGCGGCGGACAATACGTGCTGCTGGACGATGAGTCACAAAGAGAGCAGCAGCTGAGGGCAAGTGAAATGATTGTCGAGTGCAGTGAATGTTCTCTAGTGATAATTGTGAAACCAGACGCGAATATATCATAAAACTGTAATGCCCATACATTTGTATGTAATAAATTGTAAAACCAACTTGCGTACCGTTCCTTTATCATGCCTTACAAGAAAGAACAATAACAATATTGATTTCAGCTATCGAATTAAGCGCTGATTGTTGTCATCGTTAATCGGTTTCTTGAACCTTGGGCCATGCGAGTCGTTTTGATACGCATGCAAAACTGGTTGTATCGTGCATACTTAATGCCCTTCCTTTCTTTTCACTTCTTGTTGTTTGCCCAACACCAAACCACACCAAATGATGTAATATTTTCGTATCGTGTACACATAATTTGGGATTGCAGTCACTGTCAACCATTTTTCATTTCCGTTGTGCAAAATAAATGTCTTTATTAATGCTGTTTATGTCTTTGACGCGTGTGAATTGTCTCCAGGCGTTATGTGGGCCACATTCAAATTGCCAAATGCGATAAGGCCTAGCCAAAAAAGAGAAAGAAAGATAATACTGCTTCCCCCGCGTAAGCAAAATATTGCAGCTTATGCGGGTTAATTTATGTGCGTGTTGCCCCACTGTGCAGCTGAAGTGAAGCTGCTGTAGAGATAGACATAATTTCATAGCACTTTGCACCCAGCTGCTTGAAATTAAATAGTATTTTTAACAGAGCAGCAAAGTTTGTTGACTTTGTTCTGTCGATTCGTTTCAGTTTTACAAATGGCAGCAAATAACAATTCCAACGGTGAACCGTTACCTCAACTAAATCTATTTGAGATATATGTACATACACACATATGTACAAACATATAAGTTATTTATACACATTTAAGCGGCTTTTATGTGTATGTATTTTAAAGTAATTACTGTCAAATATTTTTTACTATATATTTTATTTTGTTTTTGTCTTTTATTTATTTTTTTTGTTGAGGGGGACAGCCAAATTCGAACAACCTCGCCTCGTTTTTGCCGGCTTATGTCTGATCTGATGATGTCAGCGTGTACGCAATTAACATACAAAAATACAAAAGTATAAACATTTGCAAGTTAGCAGAAACACGGTCATTGGAAATTCATTTGTTTATGATATTATTGCAAAGTAATTTGCATGCTGTTTTTCTCTCTTAACAAAACTCTTGTCTATTTATCTAATGCCTGCTCTCTCGCGCACGTTTAGTGCATAAGTGCGTGCGTTTTATTGATAATTAACAGTGTCTGAGCTTTCGTTTTCAGCTCGATAAAAGTAGCGACTCGATTTCCAGCACATTAATTACGCCGGCTGACGTGGAAAACAAAAGCGACTGAGCATGAACTAGTACTCATGCAGGCCATAGTGCATGTGCGTGTGTGTGTATATATATACATATATATATATATATGTGTGTGTGTGTGTGTGTGTAATAGTGTGTGTGTGTGTGTGTGTGTGTGTGTTTACGTTTATCTTTATCTCTTTTGCATCTCTTACTTTAATAACCTTTTGACACACAAAAATTGAAACGCTTTAGCGGCTTCAGTTCCTATAGATGTCTCGCTAGCGCTCTTTCTTACTCTCCCTCTCTCTCTCTCTCGCCATCTTCTACTACTATTGTTACGTGCACTTGTTGTGACACGCGCTACGATTTTAAAGATAGCGGTTAGTACATGTGTGTGCAATGGCCCACACACTATTAAAACGAATTCAACTCCAACACTATCTCTAGCTCCATCTCCAACTCCAGCTCCAGCTCGTCAACCGTCTCCGTCTACCACTTTCATTTCGTTTTCACTGCGCATTAACGACGCTCGAGCAGCTTTAATTGCTTAAGAAAATGGCAGAAGCAAACGAAACACAAAACACCGGCTGAAAATAACAGAAACAAAAAAGAGCAACAACAGCTAAGACTGCACGACACACGTTATGTTTTTTGTAAAGAAAGCACAAGTTTGTTGCGCAGGAAATTGCGTGGAAAATTGACCACTTCAGCCAGGCCATAGTGTTTGATAGTCAGTTTGTCATTCCATCAAACAGTTATATTGAAAGCTGAGCGTTGATGAAAGAACGAGTTCCTTTAGCAATGAACCTTGAACTAGTATTGTTAAGCTGCTAAGGGTCTAGCATAATTACAGAAAATACTCAATTAAATATAATATATGTTATTTGGCATTAAATATTTCAGTGCAAGTCTGTCCTTGGGTGTGAATCACACGGCTCTGTTCGTATTTATTGATTCAGCTGAATTGTGAAAGAACAGCAAAGCAAAACCGCGAAATGATATTAATAAGCGAGTGATAAAAGCAAATGCAACTTGCCCAGTGCCAGTGCCGGAGTAGGTCTTCTCTGTTTTTTCTTTTCTTTTATTGTTATTATGTTGTTGTTTTTTCTTTTCTTCCATACTGTTCACAATCTTTTCTTTTGCCTACGCTTTATGTCTTTCTTTCGATTTTAATTACACAAAAGTGCCAATTAATTGTTGCTTTTATTTCAAGCCTCGGAGGCAAAGTCAGTCTCATTTGGAATTGTGTTCTACGTTTCTACAGGTTCGTCTCGTTTTGAAGGTGTTGTTGTGTGGATTGTCCGTGGCGAGGTGAAAAGATGGCCACAATTAGAGCGGATCGAGAACTTAATTTAAAGTACAGTGAATGCTCTATTAACGAACCAAATCTAATTTGAATTTATTTTAAATGAATGCGAATCTAACCTGTATCTTCGCCAGATCTTAAATTCAGTTTTCACTGTATAACTAATCGTATTCGTATTTTTTATTTTCCAGGCAAGCGCGTGTTCCACGCCAACGCAAAGACTTCAACCTGGCCGGAAGCGGAAGTGTCAAACCCAACGGCAACAACAACAACAACAACAACAACCTTTATAAGACTGAAAAGCGGCCGTCCAGCAAGACAGCACAAAAAATGGCATCGACTGGCGAAATTTGGCTGCAATGGTTCTCATGCTGCTTCCAGCAGCAGCGCTCACCCTCTCGACGACCGCACCAACGCCTGCGCATCGATCGCTCAATGATCGGTAATCCCACAAATTTCGTGCACACCGGACACATTGGATCCGCCGATGTGGAGCTGTCCGCCAATCGGTTAAACGCGATCTCAACTCAAATGCAGAGCAAGGGCGGCTACGAGACAAACTCAATACATTCGCTGCACGTAAGTTATTGGTACAGTGAACGAAATAATCAGGGCAGAAGGTAGCGGGGTGGAGTACAGACAGAGATCTGTTTGGATCGATTGACTCATCCACTTGGTTGCTGCCATTGTTGGGCATATTTAATGTGCGAATCACGATGATTGCAATTCGAAACGTTAACATTTAGCACCGACGTAAGGTGACAACCATTGGCTGGTGGTTACGGTGGTTTGTGTTTTTTTTTTTTTGTCAGCTCAAGGTGTAGGCAACTGACAGCAGAGTATTCAATTTTCTTCAGTTTTAGTTAAATATATTTAGGTAAAATCTAACAGGATAAATCTGAGAAATTTTAGGAAAATTATTTTATTTTTTACATTGTTATTGGGAACGGTTCAAACCCCCCCGTCAAGGATCAAAGACAATTATTATTATTCGTTCATTAAAAAAGCTTAGCTCCAATTTGGTAATAATATATGCAGTATGAGCCGGTTGCTTGCAGCCGATTGCTTTTACCCGTTTGTAGCCGGTGGCCCATAAGCCCCACGTCATCGGATTGCCTGTATTAACTCTCTATCAAAATTAAGCTAAAAGACATGTTAGAAACAGTAAATAAACAAAGTTCTTAACTGTTTTTTGCCCGATAAGCACGCGTTGAGTTGTTAAACTTGATAAACAATTGGATTGCCTTGTCAAAAAGACAGGCAGACAGACAAAACTTAAGAGTTCAATGCTCTCTCAGAGACAAACATCAGGTGTTGCTGCTTGTCTGTGTGTGTATTTAAGATCCACACCCAAGTTTAGTGAAAAATGTTCAATTAAGTTTTGTGGTATTAGTCGCATTTGTCTACATACGTTCATGTCATGCAGCCATTTGCTGATAAGATCTCTGCCTGCTGCACCAGCAGGCCAGGTTCGCTCATGTCGCAGCTCTCTTTTATTTTTAAGTATTAAACAATATCAAGTGCCCAGCCCCGGTTCTGGCGCTGGCCACGCTCTAGTACATCACTTAAACTACAGACAACAACAACAGCAATGATTAAATGTACAGTAAAAGCTCTCGGTAGTGAACAGCGAGGGCGAATTTTTTTATTGGGCTAATTAAGGACTCAGCTTGAGTTGTTCATTGTCCAAATGTGTTCGTTGTATCAAGCCTTCACTGTTATTCATATATTATAATATTCTTTACTCTTTCGCTTTGCAGGCCTGCTGATGGAAATCCCCCACAACCAATGGCTATTAAAAGCATTTTGTGCAATTTTCTTCGAAACAACAACCAATGAGAAGGAGGCGAAGAAGAAGAGAAACTTTATAATAAAAACAACAACTTTGTATTTAAATAATTCTTTGTTAAACGCGAGCTTGTTATCATGGTGACTGTTAGCGATGGTGACTAATAGAGGAGAACACGGAGGAACCAGCTGGGCGGTTGCTGACAACAGAAATAGGTTCCACACATCAAGAACAACAGAGGAACAACAACAATAAGAACCATGAGGAATATGAGAACTGACAATGGACTCCATATGTACCAGCTACTATTTATATAAAGATCATGCGTATTAGCTATAAGTCGGTACTCTAACCCCTGTATAAACCGAGAACTGATATATATAAGAACTTTGTAAGCTCTTTTGTGAGTATTATATAGATGAAAAATCACAAAAGTTGCAAAAACCAGTTCAAAGTCAGTCCAAGGTTTTTTTTTCGGTAATACATATTGTACTTAATGCCAAAACCAGATCAGTTAAGATCATTGTGCAGTTTTTTTTCCTATAGAGCATGCGACATGCAAGCAAAATATGAATAATTGTAAAATCATTTTTCCATTGTAAAACCCAGAGAACACAACTGCCTTATTTCGAATTGCGTAATGCCACATTGATCGAGATGATATATATATATATAAATATATATATACATGTATATATTTATATATAGGTATATGTATAATTAATAGCTATCATAAATAATAGTATATATCAACTGTTGTGCTCGTTGACTAAGCAAAAAGCAATTTTACAAAGCTGATTTAGCATTTATATAATGTTCAAAACTTTACAAAAAAATAATATAATATTAAATTGTCGCACAATCAATTTTTCCAAAAAAGAAGAAAAAATGTATAATTTATGATATTTATAAAACTCGAATATTTGTTAACAAAGCAGAAGAA
Source organism: Drosophila hydei (assembly GCF_003285905.1). Lineage (NCBI taxonomy): Eukaryota > Metazoa > Arthropoda > Insecta > Diptera > Drosophilidae > Drosophila > Drosophila hydei. The sequence goes on from NW_022045657.1 coordinate 2,138,189, forward strand.
ATAATATTGTAACTACTTTTTTAGAGTTATATTTATACAAGGATATTTATAAACCGATTTAACCAATGCAGAGTATAGTATAGAACGTGTACCTATATAGAAAGGAACCCCCTCAAAACATTCAGTAAAAATCCACTGCAGTTGTAGATGTATATTATAAAACTAAGTTAAAACAAAAAGAAACAGATATAACAAACATAAAATTGTGTATTTTTGGTTGAAAACGTCGCCTGTTGAACGCGGCATAGACTAATTGTATAAAAAACAGGATATTTAAGCAATAATTTATGGAAAAATATATTTAAAGAAAAGAACTAAAATATGGCATTGCGTTTTAATTCTTACAATTATGTATAGAATTTAACGAAATATCGCTCGATAAATATCTACTATCCAGAAGTTAAACTGAAGCTTTTGGAGAGTAAGCAACAGAAGGTTTTCATAATAATATATGATATAATGCTGCTGAGCAAGCTCTTCTGAAAAGAGTCAGCTTGGGATGATATCATCGACAAGCAATGGAGTGAAAATAATAATTTTTAAAGACAATTCCCTTTTATTTTCCTTAACTTAGTGGAAACAGATATTAACTAGTGTTTAGGGCATCCATTATATTTATTCATATTGTGGAATTTAATTCATTCATAAGCTAATCATCATTGTCACTGCCGCTGCCGCTGCCACTGCCACTGCCGGAGCCGGAGCCGCTGCCGCTGCCTGACTTACGACTTTCGTTGTCGCTGCCACTACCGCTGCCGCTGTTGGCGTCTGCACCGCCGTCGTTGCTTTTGCCGCTGCCGACGTCGGATTCGCTGTCGGAATCGCGCAGTGCTTTGCTGGCTTTGGCCTTGTTTACTTTCTTGCTGCGTCGAGCCTCAAAATCGGAGCCTTCGTCCTCATCCGAGGAGTAAATGGTAGAGGCCTTTGGCTCCGCCTGACCACCGCTACCGCTGCCGCCTTTTTTGTAGCGATTTTTGATGGCGCTTAGACTGATTGCATTCTCATCATCGCTACCATCGTCATGCTGATAGGAGGAGTTGCCGCCGCCCCCGATGAGCGGTTCGCCAGCGCCAGCCTTTTTCTTTTTAGGTTGCACCTTGTGTTGGGTGCGCATGGCCAAGCGCAGTTTGGCCTCCTCCTCCTTCAGTTGCGAATAGCGATCTGTGGTAGGGTCTTTGCCCACTTGTGTGAGTATCTTAATACCGCTCGTCTTTGTCGAACGATCCGCTAGCGACATGGTTATCTTCTTGTGTGTGAATGACTCCGTTGAATGCGGCCGGAAGGTTAACTTGGTCCGGAACACAGACTGACCCTGCAGACCTGTGCCTTGACGTATGAACAAATGATTGTGGTCGCCCACCAGCGGTTGACGATACGCATCGAAAATTTCGTTACCCAGATGTAGGCTCATGCTGCCATCGGACCAGCGCACAAAACGCGCATTCGATTCACGCACCATTTCGCCCTTGTTGTTCATAAACTCGCGCCAGCGGATAGTGTTGCTCACTTTTAGCTTGATACGCTGTCGGCCCTCCTCGTCCATGGTTTCCTCCTCGTCGATTTCGTCCTCGTACGTTTCCGGATCAAACGGATGTGTGACCACGGACAAAAAATTGGGCAGCTTAATGAAATGCTGCTCCTTGCCCAGATCGGCTGATATGCGGGGTATTTCCACATCAATGCGCGTCTCCGGCAACGGTTCTGGCTCGTCCTCCTTGGGTACAGTCAGGCGCGGTTCTGCATCGCGAGAGCGCGAACGAGAGCGACTACGGGACCGGCTTACGGAGGCACTGCGTGAACGCGACTTGCTCATACTGCGGCTGCGTGAGCGAGCCAAGCTGCCTGTCGGAGATTTGCGCGCAGCACCCGCCGCCTCCTCGTCGTCACTGATGTCATCCGCGTCACCAAAGATGTCCGACGCGGCAGGCGCTGTCTTTGACTGTGCGAAGTCAAAATGTAATTAAATACAGTTAGTTTACTTATAGATTGGAGAATTTGCATTGACCTACCGGCTCCTCCTCATCGCTATCGGAGTCAATAAGGCGCGCCTTCTTTGCTTTCGAGGGCGTTGCGTTGTCGCTATCACGCTTTTCGTTATCTGAATTGCTTTGACGACGCGGCTTCTTCTTGGAGATGCCAATGTCACTGCCCGAACCGGAAGCGGAACCGCTTCGGCTCCGTGATGTGCGACCCGATTGTGGTGTGTCCGACTTGGTATGGGAGCGTGAACGAGAGCGAGATCGGGTTTTGGATCTAGAAGTGCGACTGCCACTGCGACTGCGGCTCTTGCTCTTTGAATTGGCTCGCTGGTCATCAATTTGCAGATTGGGCGAATTAGAACGGGACTCCTCGTTACCACTATTCTTGCTATGGGGCGTGCCGCTGCGGGAGTGTGAATGGGAACGGGAACGTTTGCTGTGAGGTGAACCGGAGTGCTGGCTATGTGGAGAGCCAGGGTGTCGACTGTGAACCGAACCAGAGCGCGATCTTCTACTGGCCGCAGAGACTGATCGTACGCTATGAGGCGAACCGGAACCGGAGCGTGACTGCGAGGATCTGGACCCAGAACGTGAACGTTCGCTTCCGCTGCCCGACTTATGACTATGAGGCGAACTAAAGGGTAATATGCCATTAATAATATCATTTTGACAGGGTAAATACAATTTAACAATAAAAACCTACCGTGGTGCGCTGCCTTGCGGTGTGACGCTGCGGCTGCGACTTCCACTGCGACTGGAATCCGATCCAGAACCTTTAAAAGGTATTTAAGTATATATGGACCAACAAAATATATAATAGAACACTTACCGCTCTCATCATCTGAATTGGGACCACTCATGTTTTAGAATAATTTCTTGCAAACGAATAACACACAAAGCCAAAAATGCAAATAACAATATTGGTGGCTCAAACACGTGCAGACAAGCTTCACGTTCAATAAACACATATGCTTTATAAAATAAGCTTATATAAATCAAATAAAAGGCAACGCTTATTTTAAGTAAAATATTTAGTTGTGTACTATAAGCAAATTGTTATATTTTTTTTAAATGCCGTATTTGTTGACAAGTCCTCGTGTATTGCAGTCCTAAGACATTCCTTGCAACTCTGTTTCTGCTGCTATGAACGCCACTATCGATAACAATGCTGCATCGATAACCATCATCCATCTCAGTCTTTTGTGTATTTGTATTCGTATGTGACGAGCCACAAAAGTTTTTTGCGGAACGTATTTTGTGTACAATTTAAGCGTTTTTCGAGCGCTCAAAAGTTGTTTATATTATTGCATATATTATAAATAGGCATTTGTCTATTTTGAATAAAAGTTCGTTGCTTTGTACGCGGCGTAAAAGGTGCGCAAATCGCAAAGCGAATTTACCCCAAATTCGCGTTCGGGTGAAATTTCAATGAACTGAGAAAACAAAGACAGAGACATACACACACACACATTCAGTGGAAGCAGTGAAGGAAGAAGAAGCAGTGGCAACAGCGCAATAGCAAGCAATTATTTACTTACAAATAAAACCAACATAATATATATATAAACCAAGGCAAATCTACACAAAAAAGGCCCAACTCAACAAAACAACATTGAAAGGAGAAAAATATTAATGGACGATTCGCAGTGGGCACCACTGCAGCAGTTAAAAATTCTGTAGTCGCCGCTTTGCGTTGCTTGGCAAGGGGGGAAAGCATATAAAAAACCTTCGGTACTCCTGCTCTCGGGCAGGCACGACGAAGTAAAGTACACCAATACACAGTTACCAATACGCAGCGTGAGTGTATATATATATATGCAATATATTTAGGGACGATACGGCGCGGAAAAATACCAACTAACCTCTCTCCGCACGTTGCGGCTACACTTTGCGCATCATCTTCATCCTCGTGTGGGTGATTGTGTGTATGTGAGTGTATATCCTGCTTGCCAGTGTGCCTTTGTGTATGCGCGACGAGTGCCATTTATAAGTAACAGTAAAGCAAAGTGAATTGAGTGATCAAAGCTTAACATTTTCAAGTTCACAAATTTAAGAGTCAGTTGGTGCAGCAGCTGACAGAACGCCACAGCAATCCACGAAGACGGCGACGCAACCGTCGGCAGCAACAACACCAACGTCCCAGTCGCTTTGGAATGTTAAATGCGGTGAGAACGAACCATTCAGTGTATGTTGTTGTTGGTAACAGCAGTAGTCGGAAAACATTAGCAGTAACAGTGGCAGAAGAGGAAGAAGCAGCAGCATTATCATCCAACGTTCATTTAGGTAAGTGCGGTGTAAAAGCCTACAACTTTCCGCCTTCACAATTCAAATAGTTGTTGCTAAAGTTTGCTTTTCAAGGCTATCCCTAAACACTAATTGGCTAAAGTTGAACTCGAAGCATTTTGTTGTAAATGAAAACAGTGTTGCAAATCGTAAATTGGTCAGCTGATGAAGTTACACACATAGCGATCGAACGAATAAATGAACCTACGATCAGCATCGGGGAAACGACACTTTAATGTAATTGGCAAATGAATCTGTCAAGTTAAAGCAAATAAATCGAGGAGCAAGAGCGCACAAAAGGTGCTCAAAATACAAAAGGAACATGGGTACAGACAAGTGCAGGCAGAGCTAATTGCAGATCAGCAACACTTATACAAGTAGCATCTTTTATTGTGTGCTCACACACACGCACGCATCAAGAAGTTAACCATATATATACAAACAGGCACACACTCACACACATACACGCAGACGCAGTCACATATTGATCTTCTGTTTCATTTCGTATCCTTTTTCATTTACCTTTCGGGCGTTCTTTTGTGTGCTATTTTAAGTAGAGCGGCTTGTACGGCTTGTCTGACTGATTTGAAGATCAATTTGTGCATGTGTACTTTTTCTGTTAGCTGTGTCCATTCATTTTTGAGGCTTTCTTACAGCTGATGTTCGTGCGGCCATTTAATCTAAATTAGTGCTGCAAAGTGAACGGCACTTTGTTTACCTGTGTTGTATTCGGTTTCACTATTATCGCCTCCTTATTTGTAGCTGTTACATGTTGATTCCGTCTGATGATAGTTGTTGTCTCTGAGACCACAGTTACGTAAAATTTCAAGCGACCTTGGCTTTATCGAATCCGCAAATTAATAAAAATCCGCCCCCAACAACCAACAAAAAATACAAGGCAGAGACAGTCAAACCCAGAGCCAGACAGCGAAACCGAACAATCCGCCATTTGTCTTGTTTATATTTATTTATAAGCATATGTTTGTGTTATTTTCAACGCGCAACAACAATTATCTGCACTCAGAATTTTGTTATCAATTGTGCGGGATTTGGGTTCTGTTTTCTCTCCTTGAATCTAACTGAGTCAGCGTCACGTACCTCTTATTCGTATGCCTACATATGTATTCGACGACTCTCACTCTCTCTGACTCTCAGCTGCAGCAACTTTTGTGATAAACAACAGCCGGCCTTGCATGATTTGTTGATGTTGTTGTTGGCCAATTGGTTGATATGTATATCAATTTTTGTGCGCGCCAAAAACACGTCACGACTGCATCACGATGATGTACGATGACGATCAAGTGTATTTATCATTGGGGCTAGCTTTGTTATCGATAACAGATTTCAAACTCCTAATCAACAGCAATTAGCGGGCAACATAAATACGCCATTCGAATACATGACTAGCTCTGTTATCGACAACGTAATATCAGTTGTTAATCAAACGCAATTAGCGGTCATCATAAATACGCAATTCACTGTTTTTAAGGCATCTATTAATATAAATACTAATTCACATTGTATGTTTTTTGTCTTTTCCAGATTATGGCGAATTTAAATTTTCAACAACCTCCGAGAAGCATAGCAAACGCGGCTTTAACGGGCCGCACAACTGGCGGCTTTGGTGGTAGCTCTATGTCTGGCCATGTAACACCCACGTCCGGCATGTTCCAAACCGGTAAGTGGCAACTTGGTTTGTAAATTGTCTCCCATTTTCTCAATATTAATATTTTTTATTTTTGCTTAGATTTCGGCACCTCTTATCCTGGCGCTGCGAATTACGGTCAACAAACGCAACAGCCGCCACAGCTATCGCCGAATCGCAATGTGCAGTTATCGGTTGGTGGTCCTGCGTTATCGAGTGGCAATCGCAATGCGAATCTATTCGGCCAACGGCCGTTTGTGGAACGTCGTGCCATGCAGGGGTTGGGCAGCGGGCCCATGGTAAGTAATGATAACGATGACAATGAAGATGATGATAATTTGAATTGTACAATTATATTTTTACGTTACAGTCGAACATGGGAAACTTTATGCAATCCGCTCGCGGTGGCTATGGCACAGGTGGTGGCGGCGGGGGAGGCCCTTTAAATAATTTTCATGTATTCGGTGGTGGCAATGGGGCGGACGCATCAACGCCAGCGCTGCTCGATCCCACAGAGTTCCCTTCACTCACGAATGCGCGCGGCCAGAACGATCAGACACTGCCCCAATCGAATACCCTCCAGCCGCCGGGCAGCAAACCCTACGGTAATTTCTTTACCTCTTGTGAGTTCAAAACAAAAATAAACTTTTTTTTAAATTAATTTCTGTTACTTTAATAATTTTAATTGGTTGCGGTTCGCTCTACTTATATATATATATATATATATATATATATATATATATATATTCATATATTAACATACTTCATTTAAGGGTAGTTTGTTTTTTCTCACATGTTCTAATTATAATTTGTAACTTTCTATCATTTTTAATTTGTATAAATCCGCCTTCTTTCATACAAAATTTATCTCAAAGTTTTAGTCAGTTTTATCGAATCATTATGCCAATCTTTACTTGCTTTTTATTTACTCATTGCTTAGTGGTGTTGGAGTTAATAAAGTAAAATGAAGGTTTCCCTGTACACTGAAACAGGTTGTTTCTTAAATGAGTTTATATACCCCAACAAATTAACTGATGGGATTTGGAATTACTTTTAGTTGGCATGGTGAAGCAGCCGACGTCAGAGCAATCGGAGTTTACGATGTCGAACGAGGACTTTCCTGCGTTACCGGGTACCCAAAACTCGGATGGCACAACGAATGCGTTGGGCAACAGCAGCGGCGTTGGCAGTGCTGCTGGCGGCGGCAGCGGAGGAGGAAGCGGAAGCGTTGTCACAGAAAATAATCTGGATGGCACGGAAAAGGCAATGAATTCAATTGTGGTCAGCGGCGGCGGTTCGGGCAGCTCCGGTGCCGTGGGTGTTGGCGGTAATGGTCATGGAGCCGTTGGCAGTGGTATTGGCGGCGTTGTTGTTGGCGGCGGCGGCAGCAACAGCAGCGGGTCGAGCGGTGTGGTAAACGCGACACATGTAGGATTAGTTGGCGGTTCAGGAGGAGGCGTTGGTGTCAATAGTGTTACCGGCAACAATGTTATGATGGGTGTTGGCGGTGGGCTCGGTAGCGGCACGAGCAGTGGAGCAAGCGGCGAGCACATGAACGATAATTCCAGCAATGATAAACTTGTGAAGAGCGGCGTACAAACATCGCCAGATGGTAAGCACAAAAAAGGAAGGGATCTCGGTAGCGCAGCATTTTCTAATCACATTTCTTTAATTATTTAATATAGGCAAGGTCACAAACATACCAGCGAGCATGGTGAACAATCAGTTTGGCATGGTAGGTCTGCTGACGTTCATCCGAGCAGCCGAAACTGATCCCAATCTTGTGACGCTGTCGCTGGGCACGGATCTAACGGGTCTGGGCTTAAATCTTAATTCACAGGAGAGTTTGCATCCAACATTCGCTGGACCGTTCGTGGAACAGCCCTGCAGGTGTGTGACTGGCTCAATTGAATTAAAATTAGAAACAATTTCTAACAAACTTTTATGCCGTCCTTTATATAACAGAGCACAAGACGTTGAGTACAGCGTACCACCCGAATATCTGATTAATTTTGCGATTAGAGATAAGCTCACTGCGCCGGTACTGAAAAAGCTGCAAGAGGATCTGCTTTTTTTCCTGTTCTACACGAATATCGGTGATCTAATGCAATTAATGGCAGCTGCTGAATTGTAAGTTCCGTTAGATCTCAATTTTCATTTAACTGTAATGCAATTTTATGTTTTTTTGTCTATATACTTAGGCATAGTCGCGAATGGCGGTATCATGTAGAGGAAAAAATTTGGATAACTCGAATTCCCGGCATTAATCAATATGAAAAAAATGGTACAAAAGAGCGTGGCACCTTCTATTACTTTGATGCGCAAAGTTGGAAACGTTTGTCCAAGGTTTTCCATATAGATGCCGAGAAATTAGATAAATGTCCCAATATAAGTGCGTTTATGAATGGACAGTCTGTATAATATTAATAAAACTGAAAAAATTTGAAAAAAAAGCAAAACAAATTGATGACGGCGTTTCTTCATTAATTATCTTTTTGAATTTAACGGATATTGATTAGGGAATGATATTTGATGTTAGCAGCATTCATTTCATCGATGAGCGGAAGGCGTACATTTTGTATTATCGGCATACCGCCACAAATAGCAAGGCAGCTGTACAGCTACAGTGCTTGTGGTATGCTGGTCAAGCGAAATAAGTATATATTATATCAAAATATCGACGCATTTCGGCATGTTCAACTTAATATAGTTAAAATAAAAGCAAAAACTTGGATTATTATAGACGTATTCAATTGTAATGTGGAACTTCAAAGCAACAGTTGTGAGCAGCTTAAATATTTCTTAACTAGCTGAGGTGTTGAGCTGCATACCTAACTTACAGTGTACAACAAAAATAGAAAGAAGAAACAGCGGCTGCGCCATTAGGTCAAATTCAAATTTAAATTTATTGCGAACGGACGCAAAATGAACACACCCGGCGTCAGTTTGTTTCAAGGCGCTGATACCCTCAAGGTAAATTCAACACTGGATCGTCAGGAAGAGGAGGAAGCGCTACAGGATCAAAAACGACGAGAGGCAGAGGTATGTGGTGACAATTGAGGCGACGCCTTGATAATATTAAATTTCGAAATTGGTTTTATTGCATACATACCTGATTCAGCTGGGGAATTTATTGGAAAATGCATTCGACGACTTAGAAGACGACGACGAAGAGAATACTATAGATTCGACATCAAGCTTTCCCTCTAATTTGCTTCCCAATGGCCAGGGCTTACCACTGCCGCTGCTTCCAATGCAACAGACACAACAGCAGCAGCAAGCGGACTGTGTAAATTCTAACGAGATTCATGAGCTAAAGATGATGCTGGAGTCAAGGACACACGAGCTGAACAACATGAACCAAATTGCAAAGGAAGCTCATAATAAAATTGATGAGTGCCAAAAGCGTTTGTTTATAACGCAAGCAGAGCTTGAGCGTGCGCTTCGTGAGAAGCAACACACACACGAGCTGCTCGTAGATAGTAAGGAGAAGTGCTCGAATCTGGACAGCAATATTGAAAAACTGCGCTGCGAGAAGCGTACGCTAGAAACGGAGAACACTCAGCTAGTTGGCAAGCTGGAGACGGCACACACGCTGCTAGCAGATGTCCAGCGCAAATATGATATGGTAGAACGGGATCAGCACAGGCGAGAGGATCGTAATGCTGATATACGCATTAAGCAGTTGGAGGACCAGCAACGCGCCCAAATTGAGCTAATGCAGCAAAAGGTCAACCAGCTGAGTGATCAGCTGGACAAAAAGAAACAGGAGCTCGAGCAAATGCATGTGCGTTACAATGCGCTGCAGTCTAGCTATGAGTCTATGCTGTTAGACAAGGCCGACAAAATCAATGAGCTAAACTCGGCGCTCGATGTGGCACAGCGGCGCTGTCATCAGCTAGCTGCCAAGCCCAACTACGAGGCGGAGAACTCACGTCAGCAACAATGCATTGCGGATTTGCATGCACAGGTAGCTAGCATGGAGCAGACAATAGCGCAGCTAACGGAGCGTGTCAATGGCACTGCAGCGGAGCTGGATCTGATGGATACGCTCATACAACAGCATCAATCCGAAACAGATTCGCCAAATCGTTTGCCATCGCGTCTAGCAGGCAGCACGCCCCTGAATCCCACCGATCGCATGGGTCATATTAAGCAGGAATTGTATCGAGCGTTAGTCACCTTAAAGAACAAGCGTGAGGAGGTGCGCCGGTTGGAGAAACTGCTGGACGAGCGCACCAAAGAGTTGCGCACCCTCCGTGAGGAGGAGAACAAAACGCTGGTACAGCTGGCCAATCTGAAAGAGGACAAATCGCGTCTAGAGACGCGCATTAAAGGATTGCAGGAGCAACTGGATGAGCGTCAGCACAACAGTTCGCTTAATGTGTCCAAGCTGCAAGCAGAGTTGGATGTGTTGCTGGCCGAAAAGGATGCATTGCATCAGCAGACGATCGCGCAAGCCACCGAACAGCAACGACTTGACAAGCAGTTGAAGCAGGCAAAGTTGGATTTGGAGCACCTCAAGCTGGAGCATGAACAGCTCAAGCGTCAACATGATCAGCTAACGGATGACAATCGACAGCTGCGCACTCGGCCTACCGCAGATAATTTGCGTTTGGAGCTGGAGCGATATAAGATCTTATTAAATGATGCGCAGGGCGAGGTGAAGCGTTTAAAATCGGTCTACACGGATATTGCCAATGAAAAGGAGACACTCAACTTTCAACTGCGTAAGTTAAGTGAAACGGATAGCATCAAGGAACTGCAGGAGCACCGACAACAAATTGCCCAGCTGCAACGGAATATGGAGCTAGCAGAGTTGAAGGCGCAAGAACTAAGCAAAATACTGGACACAGCTAAGCTGCAGCACGAACGAGATCTCGAGACGCTGCGGGAGAAATGGGAGCGTGAGAAATACGAGGAGGTGATCAAAGCGGCGAAGAAGAGCTCCAGCAATTGCACCAAGTGCAGTGATCAGTTAGCCGACATTACAAAGGTACACTGAAATTCATGAACAAATTCCGTACTGATCACATTTCTTTACAGATTGAAATCCAATTGCTAAAGATGCAAAACATGAACTCCATGCAAGCCAAGGAACTGAACGAGCTGCGCAATGAGCTGGAGCAGTCCAAGGCGCTGCGAGCGGAATTGGAGACAAAGGTGCAGCAAATGGCGGAGCAGGAGAAGTTGTTAAGCGAACTTAAGGTTAAGGCGCAGCTCTATGAGGAACAGCTGCAGCAGGAGGCAGTCAAACTGGGCGAGCAGCTAAGTCCCAGTCAACAGATTGCAGCATGTTCAGCGGAAGCTAGTGGCGGATCTAACACTCCTCCAGAGCTCACGCAATCGCGCATTAAGCGCATAGAGCAGCGTGTACGGGACGAGATGGCCAAGCTATTTGCTACCGAGCTAAAGCGATTTACATTGCGCGTCCAGCAGGCAGAGGAGCGCAGCGTGTGCCTACAGCGCGAGTATCAATTGGTGTGCCGTGATCTTCAGCATCGCCAAACGGAGGTGGATTTGCTAAAGCAGACAATACTAGCTGAACGTGAGCAAATGCAGCAGCTGCTGGGGGAACAGGAGGAGAAGCAGAAGCAAATGTTGCACAAGTGCCGCAGTGAGCTGCAGACAAAGAATCAACGCATCTCAGATTTACTGCGCGAACTGGATGAACAACATGCGAGCATCGAATCCGAGCGTCGCTCCATGAAAGCTGTAATGAATGAATGGGATAAGCAAAAACAATCCATAGAGCAGGTTGAACAGCATTGGCGCGCCCAGGTGCAAACGTTGCGTGAGACCCACGAGGAGGCCATGCGCGCTGCACAGCAGCGCTATCAGAGCGCTAAACGCACCGCCCACAATTACAAGATCTATGCGGAAGACAAAGATGCGCACATGAAGCGTGAGTACGAGCGCATCAAGATCGAGTACCAGACCTCGCTTACCCAAATCGAAGCAACTATGCAGAAGCATCTCCAGCGCAAAAGCCGCGACCGCAACCAAAAGCGAAGCGCCAATGATAAAGAGAATGAGTCGAACAATCATTAAATATAATCCATATGTAATATATATGTTTAGATCAATTGTTTATTTTTAGATTCCTTAAGATACTTTTACAAACAAATGATTTTATATGCACTTTTTATAATAGAAGATATATAATGTAATGTAAACATTCCAAATCCCACGCAGGTTGTTTTATTATTTATAAATTCTTCCAGGAGAACGATACAAAACTTGTTTGTACGATCTAAAAAGTTAAGAATAATATTTACATAAGAACATTCTAATAGCTAATCAGATGTTTTATTAAACTGCATCCAGCATTTGTCCAAGATTGTGAAAAATGTATCTATTTCCGTTCGATGTAAGCCCAGAGCCGCAGCTACAGTTAAATAGGGCATCTCCAGCAACTCACGATGAGATCCAAAATCTGTAAAGAGAAACAAGAGTTAATATAACACAGCAATCATATGGACACGTACGTTTGAATTCAAAGCCATCAATGGATTTGGTCTGATTAACGTCTATGACTCGCACACCGGAAACGCCCCGTGCATGGAGCATGCCGCCCAGAAGGGTAATGTTATTCCCTGCTTCCTTGAGCTTCGCATTCAGTGTGTTTAATGTGAGTGCAAGTGATATGTGATTATTCTTGCATTCTGCCACGATTTCATTGTGATCCACGGCAAGTTGTTGCAGTCGCTGTTTGAGATATTCAAAGTTATGCTGACGCTTGCGTAGCAGTGCCTGATAGCCACTGCGACCCAATGAGAGCAGCGTCATGAATACATCCAATGTTTGGGAGCTGCTCGCTCGACCCGCGTAGCTGCTGGCCAGACGCTGTAAATACTGATCATCACTACTGGCCACAATCGCCCCGCCGACAGGTACCAAAAGATTTTTGTCTGTACTCTGGACAAAGTAATCGATGCGACCAACGCGCTGTGCTCGCTCCAGCTGAGCAGTAATTGCCTGACACTGCAGTCCATAGGCATTGTTCACCAGATGCGGCACAGACTCCCTTTTGGCCAGCTTTGCTAGCTCCACAATGCTGTCGCAGTTGCGCGGTGCAAAACAGCTAGTTGTGCTGTACACGCAGAGTATGTTATCGGCGCCCAGTTCTTGGATGCACTTCTCAAACTGTTGGCAATCGGTGACCAACGCCTGCTCCTCTTTTAGTATTAAGAGGGGTATTACAATGGGTTCAAGACCGGCGGCTGTGATTGCTTTAAAGCAAGACTTCTGATCGATGCGCGACCACAGAACATATTTCGCACTTGATCGACGCTTGCGAAGCGCTTGTAGGCACAAAGTCAGTGTCATGCCAGTGGCCAACGGAACCAGGAAGCAACCGGTGCAGCTTTTCAGACCTAGCGTGTGTAAGAGATCTAAAAGCAGAGCGTTCGTCAAACTGGCCAACAGTGTGGAGCCGGCAGCTTTGGGCTGTGCTTCTAGCAAATCGCCCGAACGGCCCATACCATGACCGAAGTTATAATGCCTCCGTGCCACAAGTTCTAACGGATTAAAATTCCGATTAACATTTACGATATACATATATTGAATATATACAGCATTCCCTTACTGCACGCAATACGCGCCTCGCGTTCACCCAGGCCCACATTGTGTGCGAAATTGTTGCTGTCTAGTGCGGCCAGCTGATGCACCAGCTCTTCAATCTCTTCATCCCGCCACCCATGCTCCGGCAATTTACGCTGCAATTAAAACAATCTCTTATCTATGTTTAGTCTCATTTTATTATCGCTATTTTACTACCTTTTCCAGCAGTTCCTTAATTTGTCGCTGCCTGCCTCGTTGCGCTGCTAATCCCAACTGCAAATAGTTACGGGGCACTAGCTTGTGCGGTATATTGATGCTATCGAAATTCATTGTGCTGGGCGCCAAATGTTAACAACTTATGATACATATAACACTGAACAGTATATATCTGAGTATCGTATTGTATGTGTCATTCCATTATTATCGTTACCGATATCTTATCGATATATTTAATTTCAGTGTTGTGCAATGAACATATGCATTAACGCCGCGCATTATTTCCTAGGCGTCTCCTAAATATTTCGTTTAAATTATACGAGGAATTCAAACAAATTAATTACAAAACAACTGGACGCATACCGCAGAACTTCAATATGTAAGTGCAGTAACTAGAATAGATATACCATAAGGTTAATAATGTTTTTCTCCAGGCCAAGAGTAAGCGAGTCAACAATGCGCGAATTGCATGACATTTTAAATGCGGAGAATCCAGATGAGAATCGATTTAAAGATTTTCTAAAAAAGAAAACCGCACCGAAGCCGAGAAACAGTCCCAAGTATGTACTTGGCGGTTGTGATGTTTCATTTGATATAGACGTCGATTTCATCAAACTGCCAGAAAAGAAACAACAGAAACAACAGCAGCAAAAGCAGCAAGAGACTGAGCCACAAGGAGCACAGTTAACACCAAAAAAGCTAGCGCTACGTGAGACGTTTACTAATGCCATTAGAGCTAATGGGAAACACTTAGTGGTTGACTCACAGCCACAGTCAGAAGTACCTAAATCGCCGACAGATGACAATAGAGCTACAGGGCGTTCCCTTAGTGTGTCGCCTGGTGTACTCGACTATTCTCCTGGTCAACGTAGCGGCGGAGCCGCAAGTGACTCTAAGACAGTGCATCGTGGGACTTTAAGCAGACGCTCTCATGTAATTCGTGGACGACGAGATCTTCAAGAAGAGTTTAATACTGAGGTCAATGTGACACGAAAAACATCAGGATCGTTTGATTTTGTAAGTTTTTCATTGAATTATTAGTAACTATCGTTTGACATCTGTGCACCTTTCAGCTGCCTAAAGTAAGCAGCACGCCTGCTTTAGAGAAACCAGCAAAGCTGCCAAAGCCACAGATCCCACAATCCGCAACAGGAACTGAAGCCCTTGAGTCTTCGTCGAATCATGCTGATTTCGAGGGGAGCTTTGAAGAGAGCCTAATGCATTCAAGCCATCGAAGCCCACGAACTAGATTAGGCAATCGAGGTACCTTTGTTAAAGAACGGATAACTGACTCAGAACAACAGCAGAGCTGTAAAAACTCTTCACAGAATCCAACAGGCGTTGGTCATCGGGGCACCTTTGATATAGATAAAACACCCGAGCCCGCCATCAAAGCCAAAAATATGGGACAAAAAGCAACGAAAACTTCGTCTTCGACGATGAATGGTTCTATTGGCGGTCGGCAGCCTTACGTGCGTCTGAGACGAGTCCTACCGTATATGGATTTAACACAACTGTCACAGCAAGCTGCGTTCGATTCGGAGCAAATTGTGCGTGAAACGCAATCATCACCAATAAAGACATCAGCTGACGCATCAGTATGTCGATATATAACACGACGTCAACAGAATAAAGAGTCAGAGGCGGAACATGTGCCTGAAATACAAGCCCAGGAGTTCACGCCACAAGTAGAAATGGCAGCTGGATCAGTAACACCGCCACTAGCTGTTAGTTGTGCCATACAAACTACCTGCATTCCGGGCAATACAGATGCTACGAATGAAAACCTAACGTTAGAGGAAAATGACGTTGAGGATATGGAAAAAACATCTCCGCTCAATTTAGCGCCTACCGGTGGCAACACAACCAGGCTACGTCACCGACAAAACCTACAAATCAACCACGAGAAGTCCATTCAGTTGCTCGATCTTCATTGCACGCACAAGAACAATTCATCTGAGCAGCGTACCCAGAAAACAACTCAGGCTGCTCTCAACAAGCCACTTCTGCCGGCCATCAATGGGGAAGAGTTTGCCGAGGAATTGGCACGCATGACCAACCACGAAATTCTCGATTTGCGAAAACGCAACTCATTAGGCAGACTCCACCACCAGCAAGTGTTTACCACGGAACAGCAGCTGGTTTTGGAGCAGAGCATACAAATGGAAATGTTGCGTCGCAATCTAAACGGTCAGGGTGATGGCTTACCCAGCAAAGTGATCGCAACCAGTCCAGAATTGAATGCGACTAAGAATGTTAAGAATACTCCACCAGAACTAGATATGTCGCAGCATGTACTCAGAAGGAGTGGAACCATTCAAAGTAAAACATTGATTCAGCCATCGCGACGATCGCGTTACAAACGCCGAGGTGTACCCATTGTAAGATAATCGAAAGGTTGTTACACGTGCAATTCAATTTAAATTTCCAAAACCTTTTACAGACTACAGAGCTGCAGAACTATATGGAGCTGCCGAGCGCTATTGAGAAACGTCTGAAAGTGAACTCCGGGTGCGATACCAAGCGCAGTCTGTACACAAAGGGCAATTCAGACACGGAGGATAATCGATCGCTGTCGCCGGTAGCACAACATTGCATAACCAATGCCAGCATACAAATTGCACCTGCCCCGCCTCTTCATTTAAGCAGCGATGAGGATTACGAGCATATCCCTATTGTTCCACCTCCACCAATGTGCTTGAGATACTCGCGCAATTTGCGAAGATCTCAGCTTCAGCCGCATGATAATGTCGAGGAGGGCGAGCAAGATGAAAATGTTGCTCCAGAGCAAAGTCGAAACTCTAATACTAAGATTATAGAGGATATACAAATTATGCCGCCTTCACCAGAGTCTCTTCAACGTTCCCGTCAGTTACGCAGTTCATCTTTGGATGATTCCATGTCTCAGGAGCAAATGGCAGATGCTGATGGAGATGTTATAAAAGAGACTATGTCAATTGTATCGCCTCCACCAGATGCGACTCAATTAACGCGTAGGTCAAGAAAATTTTTGGCTCCACCTTTGGAGGATATCATCGAGGATGATGCTGCTGCAGACCGCACACAACGGTCTCAAACAGGCATAGAAGATATACGCATTGTGCCGCCTTCACCAATATCTATTCGATACTCACAACGGTTACAAAGCTCTACGCTTAAACATTCTGAAGATGTCATTGAACAGGAGAAACGCGATATTGCTGCCCAACACTCACAAAGCTCTCCAGCTGAGATAGTAGAAAATTTACGAATTGCGCCTTCTCCAGACGTCTCCGTTGAACACTTGACAAGATCTAAGCAGCAGGAAATCATCTATTTGGATGTGGAGCAGGAGCAAAAGGAAAAAGATCCACAAGGGTATCTTCCAGCGGTTACGGAATTGGATGATATGATGCTGCCGTTGATCCAAGACAACGGTAGTAGCTATATGGAGGAACTGCGTGTGCAAACACCAACACCACCATCATCACTATCGCAAATATCCATGAATGAGCAAATGATGCTTGACGAACAGCCGAGCACGAGCAAGGCCGCTCGCGAAGCTCTGCAGCTTTCGATTAGTCGGCAACAGAAGATAAAGAATCCAAAGAAGGTCAAACAAAAAAAAAACACCGCAGACGATGCTGTATTTAAAAAACCAATCTTACCTGCACCAAGAGCTGGTAAACATAAATCTTTCAGGATTAGAGAGTTAGAGAGTTTGCGAATTAAAACAGGAGACCAGACGTTGGCATCGCAGTACAGTGATAATGCTGATAAAAGTAAGACTGATGAATGAACCCCTGTTGCTCCTAATATTACTAATATAAATAATCTTTTTCAATTGACAGGTGGAATTCGCAGATCAAAGCGTGGTCAGGTTCCGCTGCGCAACACCTGGGTTCATAGCGTTAGTGAGCCCTTCAAGTTCACCTTCTTTGAGCGCGCGATCACCGACACAATTAGCCAAAAGCGCAAGCACAAGTCGTTACGAAATCAAACCAATTCGTTTACAAACGAAAGAACGCCACTTTGTAGCAGCACGCCCCTTAATGAGATTAAGCCTGTGAACCCGGGTCGCAGTTCAAGAGCACTTAAACGCAAACGAACAGCTGAGGAAGACTTTCGAGAATCGGGCATATCGTTATTGCCTGAAATAGCTGAGGAAGATGAGCTTCGACTAAATAAAAGCAACTTAACAGCTAAACCACACAAAAGTCCCAAAAAGAATTTAAGAAATATGGAAAGTGAGCTGAAAAGGTCTCTACGCCGATCATTCATAGAATCGGAATCCGATGTTGAATCAGAAGAAGAAACGGAACCCGAAGCAGAAGCAGAAACAGAAACAGGAGCCGAAGCAGGACCTATTGCAGAACCCATACAATTGCCTTTGCAAATTGAGTCTGGAGGGGAACCGGCACCTGACCTGGCACTCAATACCAGGTTGGATGCGTCAAAAATTGAACTCTTGAAGATGGCAGACAGGTTACGCGGAGTTAACGAGGTAGTGGAGTCTGATAAAAGTTCGGACAGTGACATTGAGAACGATGTAATACGCTTTAGTAAGTTGCCTTGATTCCAGAACATTGGCGAAGTTTATATACTAAATGTTGCTTTTCAACGTTTATTTATTTTCCAGCGTCTGTGACTGACTTAAAGTTCTTAAATTTGGATGGCATTGAATACAGCTTTTATAAGACGCAGGAAGCGTGGGGCATGGGCTACATGCGTTTCCAGCCGCTGCAAGAGCGCGGCATGAAGCGCAACAAGTCTAACACTTTGGTACGTTTAAATGCATTTAATTATATATTGGTCTCATTTCATTTATTGACATCTTTGGCTCTACAGCGTTTTCTTTCCCTCTATGGAGAGTTTGTCATTGAGGTAAAACAAGAGTCAGAAGACGGTCAGAAATACGTCATGAAATCAGGTGATTTCATTGAGATTAATATGGGTAAGTAAATAAATAGTTACCGGAATGAAAATGTAATATCCATATAATCTATATTTCAATTGCTCTGTAGGCAGTCGTTTTAATATCACCAACAGTTTGAATGAGGTCAGTTTGCTGATTGTGAATCGTAAGTGAATTGTGATGTATGTTTATATTTACATCAATCCATTCATTACAACCCCCATCTACACTAAGGAGAGACAACCACAAAATCTACAAATAATTATTTTATAAAAATATTTTTGTTTTTGGTCTTAGGACTACTGAATAGTCATAAATCTTTTGTTGAATTGAATAATAATATATTTTGTTAATATTAACTAAATGAAATGGTATGCATTCTTTAAATATCTTCTGTACGCATAGAAATGTAATACGGTACATATAATATATATGTAATATAGTGAAGAGTTAAGTCTAGAAAGATATTTGAAGGGTTCGGTTTCAGATGAAAATATGCATTTATAACTATTTAGAATTATATAAATATATTTATATAAATAACTCTTGCTTGTCTTATGCCAACTATGTACCGAACCCCTAATGCATCACTGTTCAACTCGCAACTGACGTCTGTCAATGGTTTTTGCCATTTGTTATATTTCCCTCGCTTTTTGTTGCGGCTGCTGTTGGCGTAAAACTCTGACGTCGGGGGTTAATGCGAGTAACTACGCAAAAGTTAAGGCGACGTCATCGTCAAAGCTGCGTAACCCTAGCTCAAGTACAGTGATACAGCCGTCTTTGTGCTTATTTATGTGTGCATATATTTACAAGTATATATATATATATATATAAATATATATATATAGCTATCTGAGCTGTTCACAATTTCAAGTTCATTTAATTTCCATTTTCTCGCAATTTTAGCAAGTTGCACGTAGCGCGTGCCTCTGCATATGTGTGTGTGCGTATGTGTAATCTATATGCTTGTGTGTGTGACTTCAAAAGCAAAACGCAAACACGCAAAAGGCAGCAACAACAATAAACAACAACACCAACAGCGGCAACAACAATGAAGATGATGAGAACTGCTGTTCCTGGTCCGCTCTGCATGCAACTTTTTAACACATTTTCCACGTTTGCTTTGTGTAGCAAATGTCTTAAAAGTAACAAGAAAAAACTGTAAGCCCCATGATATCGAATATCCAATACCCTTTCGAATAGAATGATACGAGAATGGTCTGACAATATGTGAAATATGTGACAAAGGAAAAGAAAATAGAAAAGTAACAATAATTCAAATTGCTTTGTTTAAAATAATATATATAAATTAATAAAATATTATTTTACATCAAGCTTCTTTAGATTTGGTTCATCCACATAATATATAATATAATTATATAAAAATTTAGTTTAAAAGCACTATACTTGTTCGATTCTGATCAGATGAGTTGTCAAAAAAGTTCGGAAACCTTGGACAAACTTCGACATGTAAGTTATACTGCCTTTCGAAATGTAATCAGAATTTATCAATTTAAGTTTACAGACAGGCCTTCATACATTGTGCCATATTTCCCGAAGTAACTAGAAAGGGTAAACAAAATATAAACAGAAGTAAGAAGAAGCTATATAGAGTACGGAAATATGTGTATAGCATGGGGTAAGAATGTACTACATATATGTATGTTAAACTATAAAAACACTATTACTAGACTAGCGAATACCCTTTGAAAGCTCAGAGTCTACTCATTTTAAAAATTAAAATTAAATGTAAATTATATTGGTAATGAAATATTAACGAAATGTGGAGTTTATCTAGTTTCTAGAGGGAATTTTATTGAATGAAGTATGTGCATAAAGTACATCAGAAAAGTAGCTTAACAGCTTTAAGTCATCTGCTCGGATTTCCCTCCTGAATATACCCTTTTGTGCGCTTTAAGTGCGGGTAGCCAAAGTAAAATTAAATCAACAGCCGCACAACGATGAAAGGCCATGGGGAATCAACTGAAGGTGCGTGGTGCGTGGTGCGTGCCAAATGTTCCGTGTGTGTTTCTTTGTGGTTGAGAAATATATTTAAAATTAACAAAAACACCAAGTGACATTCATTACCAATGCGCAAAGCTTAAATCCTTTGATCAAGCACAGACACAAGCACAGCAAGTCGCCAGCTGTATAGATGATGAGCATCATGAAGTTCTTCTGATATGGCAAAGACGACAACAACAAAAATCCAATGTTTTTTTCTAAGACTTCCACTGTCAACTGTAAGTTGTGCATGCCAAACACTTTGACATGCATCCAAGCCAAGTCCGCATGCCAAATACTTGTCAAGTGCACTAAGCTCAATTTGGATGTCTAGACCTTAAAATGTGGGCTTGAAATATAGATGATATGAAAATCAATGGTATCAGGGTATAAGAAGGTTTAATCATATGTACTTAAATATATTGTAACTAAACGTGGATACGAACCCAGAACCACAGGCTTGCCCGGCGCAGCCTCTACCCCTAACCCATGTCTGCCATCGCTCAGTTGCTGCAGTTAGAAAGAGAGGGGAGTACAGAACATTCAAGAGAATTACAATTGAGCTTTGTTTAGACTTTAAAAAGATTTATATTATTGAGTTGAATAGTTGCATTAAATATGATTTCCCTGAATTGCTTAAATGGAAATTAAATGAAAGGCCGCACGGCATTCGCAGCATGATTGATGGACAAAGCGATGATGATGCCTGTTGGCTGGCTGTGCGCTTCAGACATCAAACATCTAAGCTCATTACAAAGGTAAACATTTTAATTTTGTGCACACATTTGCACAGCCATCGTCCGCCTCAAGAAGAAGACATGGCACGCTCTCAGCCGGGATGTCATCCTGCCAACAGCTACAGTCGCCCACACAGCTATCCCACAGAAGTTTAGCAAACTTTCAATTGAATTTGAACCAAGTTTTGCAATGCTATGTCAAATGCTGTAAAAATTTAATTAAAAATTTCTATCACCTAACATAAATAACATAAAAAAATCATAGATGTTGGAGTAGCACATTTATTTGCTGCTGGGATGAACATAAACTGGTATGGAACGTCCTAGAGGGATCTTTCAGAATATTCTTTTTTAATTGTTTAATTTTTGCTCTTATATAAAATATTTATATCAATTCAAATTATGTATTTATCTTAAATTTATATTTGCATATGCAATTTATTTTTATACTTTTATTAACATTTAAATGCATTTTAAATGCACTGTTTCACCAATTTTAATGTTAGCTTGTGTGTCCTTAGTTTTAAGTCCAGTCAGACTCCGTCAGCATGTCCTTTGTCTCTTGTGCTGGTGTTGAAATGAGATTTTGTGTTATCAAGTATGCGCCGTGTGCCCTGCGCCCAGTCTAGCGTGCCTAGCTGCCTAACCCGGTGCCTGGTCTCCGAAAAGGTGTTCATGCATATTTAAAAACTTTACGTGGTGTGAAGTGGAGCTTGTTTGTTGTGCCAGCCGCAAATCCATTCTGAAATTGGCCACCTTGCGAGGTCCAGAAAGGGCAGCAACAAAAACAACAAGTCGAGTGTAAAACTTTTTCTGGGACCATGGACACCTCCCCGCCCAACATTTGACTGCCGTCTGGGCCCGAGTGTCTCATGTGCCTGGCACATGGTCACATAATGGACCCATGTCAAAATTTAATGTGGTTCTTTTTGTGGTGGGTCAACTTTGCATATATGCCAAATAGCTGACCGCAGCTTTTTGTTGTCATTGTTGCTGCTGTGTGAAAGGCTGTAGAAGACGACGAGACGCTTGTGTGTGATGTCACAGTTAATTGATTCGCCAAGCCAACAACTGTGCAGGCGCATATTAAGCTGGCATTAGGCTTCTACAGCAAATAAAGGACAGAAAATATTTAAATATTGCTGGCATATGCATGAATTTACAGTTCATAATATTTATAAACTTAATCCGTAATCGGAATTCATTTCAATTAAATAATTATTACCTATGAGCAAGCTATGCCCCATATAGACAATTCGCTATGTTCAAGGGGTGCGAGGTTTAGCTGCTCTTAGACTGTTTTCTCTCTTATTTAAATGGCATTTAATCTGACTCTGATATGGAATTCAATTTAGCCCGGCAAATTATTAATTATTTTTACAGTGTAAACATATTTGTTTTTCTTATTTTTTATTTTTGCCTGATTGAATTTGTTTCATATGCCAAAATATTTTTAATTGAGTTTTTAAAATGTTTCACACACAATCATGTTAACTGAAATGCAATTTACTTAACATAGCTTATGTTTCGAATTTCTGGTTATTTTTTTCATTTTTTTGCTGTTTACTATGAATTTAATTATTTGCTTTTATTTTGGTCCATTAAACGCGCCTGCCCCAAAAAGTAGGCAACATAAATTGAAAAGCGCCGCGTTGCAAATGCAAAACTAGATGCAACGTGTCGGGTTGGCCTAATTGCTGGACAGACTCTAATAGCATGTCATACACACACATTCACACACACACTCTCACACACACACTCTCACACACACACTCTCACACACACACTCTCACACACACATCTCCATTTGCTGCCTAATAAATGGCAGCACAAAATTTTCGCTACCGCACACGAATCCACATCGGTCTTTTTTTATTATAGTATATGTTAAAATTCAAGATATCTGCATATGCACACATGCATAGCCTCTTTGGTCTCCATTTTAGACAGTTGTGCCGCATAAAAGTTAATTAACGCTGCGGCCACGTTCATCGCATTTGCGGCCCGATTAAAGCCGACCGAAATCAGTTCAAAATATCCATGGAAATGGCAGCAGAGAAACGCGAGTTTAGACTGCAGCGCCTGGCTCAGTTCAAGAAATAGCTGCGGCATTATGAACTACTTTAATATATGTTTAATTAGTTGTTCAACTGTTGCAAAGCTCCTACATATGTGAGCTGTTAGCCTGGCTGTCGAATCGTTGCTACTTTACTATTTACTCGAACGAAGGTTAAATGCTTTTTGTTTGCTGACGTTTTAAGTCTGCTGATTATTAATTTTTTTTGGAATATATTGCAGTCTGTAGACGCAGAGGTCCGTATATTTAACATGGTAATATTCGAGTTGATCTTGGCAGCAGTAAGTTCTGAATTTGTATATTAGATAAAGATCGACTGAAAAAATCTTGGCGGAAAGACCAAAAGCCGAAACAGTTTGTATTAGTTAGGCAACTAGTCTGAGACCTTCAGAGACCTTTGCTCACTTATCAGTTTTGGAAATCAATATTTCAGTGCTACATACTAACGGATTGTCAATAAGTCACATATATATGTGAGATATATATATGAATATGTCAACTCAAAGTTAATGTGACTGTGTACAGGGTATCGCCTTGTGCTGCAGCCCAGTTTAGCTGTGATTGTTGCTTTCAGCGAGCGAAAATAAATTATTCAAATTAGTTCTCGTTTTGCATTGAAAAGGGTTTGATTTGTGGGCGTTGGACGATGGGCAAAGGTCGGCTGGCTGCTGTCTCTACAGCGGTTACAGTTAACCGGTATTCTGGTTAACCAAAGATGGTTTTCCATTTGCGGTCGGCCTGACCAGATGTGCCTGGACTTGTGTGTGTGGGTGTGGAGACGCATGGCCCAGGGCTTAATTAATCTGCAATAGCCTGAATGGCTTTTGAGTTTCGGTGAATAAATTTAGATATTTTTAAATAAAAATTTAATGAAATTAAAATAGTTTTTTAACAGCGTAAAAAGTTCGCAGAGCTTGCCATTTATGCGCCAAACTCAAATACACAAATATTTATTTATATATTTTTGTTGTACAATATAAAAATCAAATGTTAAAAATAAATTGATAAAAAATTATTTGCTGTGCATATTACTTGAAATTTGATTTGCCAACGGAAATGCATGTGGTTTATTCATGGCGCCATTTGAGCTTCCTGTCGCGATAAACTTCGCAACTGGGTTAACTGAGCAGCGAAAGATAGAGAGTGGGAGAGTGAGACTGATAGAAGGTGTCGGGCGTTATCCAGGCTTAACTCCAAACAACGGAGTTCAATTTTGTCACACAGCTTACGGCTAATGGAAAAGTCTTTTAGCAAACCTGACCTCAAGGCAGCCAAGCAGATGAGCTCAAAAACGAAAACAAAAAAAAACCAAAAGCGCTGTAACGTGTGCTGGCAGACTGCATGGATGCAGGTGTGCCCCAAAAATTGCAATTGATGTCCAGGACTCAGTTCAGCTGGCATCGGTTCCAGCTGACCAGCCAAAGTGTTTTCATATGTAAGAAAGGCGGAAGGTAGAACGTGTACTAAATTGCATGCAAAGTGTTTGCCCGCCGGGACGATGGTTAGTGTCCCGTGTCCCGTGTCCTATGTCCCGTGGCCGGTGTCCCATGTCCTGTGCCCTGTCCAGCCCAATTCAAACCAGAAATGAGCAACAGTTCGTTCTGGGCCGAAAAGCGGCTTTCCAGCGTGGGCCGTCCAATTGAAGCTGGCGCAAGCGCAATAACAAAAACAGTATAAGATTGGGGATTGGGGAGAAAGAAGTGCTGCGAAGGCAGTAGAAAGTGTAGTAGATTTAGTAGTAAATTTTATATGAAAGGATAGTAGACATTGAAATCTTTTGTAAAAATGCAGTAGAAATTCTTGGGAAATATTAAAGGTAATGCGAATGAAATCGCCTTTGGAGTTCTTGAAACAATTTAACAGTAAATGCTTAGAAATTTGCAAAATTATAAATTCTAAAGATATAAGAAATGTATTCAAATTAATAATATTTAATTTAATAAAAATACAATTTGACTTTATAAAATATAAAAAAGACTTCAATAATTAAATAATAATAATAATAATAATAATAATTAAAAAAAATAATTTTAAGTCGCTTTTCATCAATTTTGTACCATTACTCAGTGAATATATAAGCTTTTCTATTGGCTATTGAGTTTTCCGTACATTTTTTAAAAAATGTTTCGTACTATTTCAAGCTGTTTTCCTTAGGCAGCCAACCTCGACCCACAGGGTGTGGGGGCCTAACAGCTGTTGGGACAGCAGCTGGCAGCTGACTGTGTTATCAGCCACCTTAGAGCACCCACCCAGCTAGGTGGCAACACCTGCTGGCTGGAAAAAGGTTGCAACTGGAAGCCGCTAGGCGCCATTTGGCTTCGTGCTCATCGCCGTCGCCGTCGCCGTCGCCGTCATCATCGTCGTCCGTTGTCGGCTTGCAGGTTCGGTTCGGCTAATATGTTCTGTCTATTCTTGTCGCAACAGCTTGGGCCACATTTCAATTTCAGCTGGCGCCGCATATTCAGTTCCTGGTCGGCGTTGCACGTTAACGGTACCAAGCGGAACGCAGCCAACGCTGCACCGAGCCGAACCGAAACGTAGCAACTCGAATCGAATCAGACAACAAGTGACGTGTTTGTGTCGAACCTAAAAGTGTTAACTCCAATCATTTAGGCGCGCGGTAATTCAAACCGATATTAAACCGCAACAAAAACAGAAACAAAATCGAAAACAAACATAAAGCTCAACACTTGATTACTTCTTAACGTATTATGGCCATTTGTATGCGCGACACCTGCGCTGATTGATATTCATTATTTAATTCGAGTCTTGCAAAAGGTAATGCCAAATAAGTTTCCACCCAAGTGTTGTACACAATTATTTTATGGTATCCAGCAATTTGGAGCTGTGCAATAACATTTAACAAACACTTTACCAAATGTGTATAAATTGCATATTCTGATTTTTGGAATTTCTATTGTGAATCGTTATTCGATCTGCCGATCGAAGGTGCTTGCAGTGAAGAGCTTCGTCTCGTAAATTTAGTGGCATTTCTTGTTGTTGTAATACTGAGAATATTATAATATGAAACATCATATTGTGAAACATGATATATGTTAACAAAAAAAGCGATTCTTGATCACAATCAAAAGCAAATCCATGAAGCTCTCTTTCTATATATATTCGGTGCGCTTTAAGAGTTAGCCTGACAGAGCTAACGATATATGTCATCTAAGAATGTATTATATTTTTTATATATGCTAAAAGATTCCAGTCGAAATTATATATTTATGTGAGTTAGTTTTGCAAGGCTTTTTTGCTTGAATAAAGCTGGCCTCGGCTCAATATTCCATTAATTATTATTGTTATTAGAAAACTTCTATATAGTTTTATGTGAACTAGAGTTCTCTAATCAATAACTACAATAGCCCATAGATTTATTGGGCTATACTCGCTCACAAACTGAAGTGAGTAAGTATATTCGTATAGTGAGTATATTCGTATATATATATTTAGTATATTCGTTTTAGGCCCTGTCAGAATTGCTATTTATCTGTTTGTTATGAAAGCCAAGCCATTTGCCAATATTGCTAGCTAGAGATTTGGATATTTGGAACATATTCCTGTCTAATGCAGTCTTAAAGTGCTAAGATTCTTGCTATACTACCACTCACAGCGTGGCAAATACTGGTTAACTCTATCTCTTGCAACCTAAGCACTCTCAGCCGAATAATGATATATCGACTTAAACAGTATCTTTGCTGTGAAGCGCTGTTGATCTCACCTGCAGCTAGATCTACAAATTGTAGCTTGAATTTATTGTTCTATTGTTCCATTGTTGTGTTTAAATAGCCTTTATTTTTTTCAAATTTTATATTACAATATTGGCAAATATTTTCTCCACTGAGTCGAAGCTTTATTTATGTATAATATATGTGTATACATACTATAATCATATTTCTTCTCAGCGACTCGCTTTATACACAAATTGGACTTTCAGTCTCATTAGGATCTGGTGACAAGGCGCTTAGTTGTAATTCTATGTTATGTAGAGCTAAACGATGCTTTCGTTAGCAACTTGAGTCAAGTTGAACTGCCGTCAATTGTGTGTGTTAAATTTAGAATTTTCTAACAATAATTGCAGCCTACGGCAGGTTTGCCTCACACTCCTTGTCGTTTGTTTGCTTAAAAAGGAGGCGTCATAAAGGAGGCCTCACTTTGGGCAGCTGAAAAGGCAAAGGCAACGGCAAAGGCAGTGGCAAAATGGCTTACATGAGTCCTCCCACTGTGCCACGAATGCATCCTTAAGCGCACAATGCCGTGCCAGGAACTGCAGAAATAGTAATAACAACAACAATAACAAATAACCATTAAAATGCAGGCAAACTTAAGTCAAAAATAAAAGAAAAACAAGTTGGAGCAGTTGCCAGCCGTTTGACGCCGAGTGAATACTCTTACAAAATATAGCGAACTTTACATGGCTGATCAAGCCATGATATTATATTACTTTGGTATGATATATAGATTTTTTATTATTTTTATTTACTTATAAAAAGGAACACGTAACATCTATACAGCTTAATACTGATCAAGCAAATATTTATATATATGAAACGTAAAGAGAGAGAGAGAGAGAGAGATAGATTTTATTAAGTCATTTCTTGAGACGAACATTCCTTGAGAACATTTTAAGAGCTATCATAAAAGAGTGTATAATAAAACGAAATAACAAAAATAACGGCTGAAATAGCAGGAAATTCATTTTCCAGCGACAACGAAAGCGATTTGAAGATTTTGCCTGAAATTGAACTTGGCTTTGGTGTTTCGTGGGCGCTCTCCAAGGTGGCGAGTCCGACCGAGCAGTTGGCCGTAAATGCATTTTGGACTTTCGGACTATTATTTTACAATTGCAAACGCAATGGCTGTCTGGGTGCCCTTCCACTTCCACTTCTTTGCTGCTGTCTCTGGCTTATCTTCGTTGCAGTTTTGCGTTGTTTCGCTCGCTTTTGTTGGCAATTTGTATTTCAATGGCTTTTGTAATTTGTAATTGAGTTGAAAGTTTGTTTTAACTTTTTGGCATTTTTATATTAAGTTGTTTGAGTAGTTTCGAGCATAGTTCCACTGCTATAAGCTGTACAAAACGCCGTTAATTTAAGAATTCATGATAATCATAATCGAGCAGTTCGAACAATGCCATCAATAAAATGCAGCCTCAACTCTACTCCAGCATGCTTTGAATTTCCATAGACCTTCGTTCGTCGAGTTGTTTCACGATTCGCCCATTCTTTGGGCATTGTTGTCCCGACAACGGTGGCCTGCTGGGTTATCCTTTAGTCCAATGGCAAGAGCCACCGTTGGGCTCCAATTAAAAATGAGACCATAAAACGTGGAAATGCCTTGGAAATGTCTACCGCAACAACAAGAATGACCATTGATCAATTTACAAGGCATAAACGAAATGAACAGCGTCATGCGGACAACTTTCAGCCGACAACCTCCAATGCCCCGCCTTCCCCATAATGGCTCATGTCACGTTTCGCCCGTACACGCAGAGAAAAGCCCAAGTAAATTGTGCTTGAATGTTTGTTTCTCTTAATAATAATGCTGAGAAGATGCTAAAATAGAATTTGTATTTAAAGCTTAGTATATCATAGGCAGAAATTTTGAAATTATAATTTAATCTTAATAATTTCGAACCATTCCCAGAATGTTGACTCCTATTACCGCACATAGTCTTTCTTTAAGTCGAGTGTACTTTTATTGCTCTGGTTCTCCTCTACGCTTCGCGCGCGCTATTTAGTTATTAAGCGCAAAATTTTTAATTAAATTTTCGCTTGAATTAGCCGCATTTCAGTCACGTGTTAATAATAACAATCAAACGTCCAAGCCGCCCACAAGTTCCTGTTGTGAATCCGCTTTTCAATGCGGAATGATGATGGGGCCGTGACGTAAAGCCCCCAGCGATAAGTAGAAACTTACTACGCCCAATTGATTTTGGCTACGTTTAAGAGATTTATGACAGCCGGGCTGACACCTGATTATAATTATGCCCTTACCGCCTCGGGTATGCTGGGCGATCGAAAAAGGTTTGGCTTTGTTTAGGTTTTATTTCTTAAATTTGTCACTTCAATTAGTGGATTCATTCATGAATTTCATGATACTTGTTGCCGCTGCTGGTCGAATTAAAACGATTTGTGTTTGATTTTAGACGTATAATTCTATAATTCTATACTTAACTTGGTTAAGGTATATCCAAGTCGGACCTTCTTACAGAAATCTGTCGTGTTTGACGTTGTTTGCCTAATGTTTATTATTGCTAAACAACTATAGCAGTTGCCGATAAGCCCAACATATATTCATATGTATCAATCGACAACCTCATACTCACATACATATGTGCATGTATTTGGGTATATTCTAATTATTGAGCCGACAAAGCGTAATTGTTGACTAATCCCTAATAATAATATTAAAATCGATTTAAGCATTTCACTCAGCTGAAACGAAATGAATTTCATAGTCTTTAGACTTTGAAGTGCTCGCACACGCATCAGGCGAATGGCGACAGCTACTGCCACGCCCACACACAAAATGTCGCCCATCTACTTACTTAGACTATAAAATACCCATGTGGAAAAGTCGCGCATATTTCTGCTAGTTAGGTATTTTGCTTCTATTTTCAGTCTCATACATTTTACAGTGTTTGCGGCATGCCATAGCGCTTCCGCTGCCACGCCCCACACCTACGGGGGGCGATGGAGACGAGGATGGGGTCCGACAGCGGCAAGCCGAAAATAAGAAAAATCTGTCAACGGCACTTTTCACTTTCCGTTGCCAGTCAACAAGGCGGGCGAAAGAGTGGGCGAGGGAGCAGGAGCAGCAGCGAGAGCGGGAGCAGGAGCAAGAGCCATTCCTCCCCATGCCCATCCGCAAAATATGCCAAAGCGCGCGTAAATTGATTTAAACACGGCAGCACGTTGAGGCTGGTCTTGGCTGCAGCTTGTGGCAGGTGCGCCTGGATGGGCTGCAGCATAGATATCGTGCGCATAGCTATCACACAGCGTAAGCACTTAACTTGCCTCACGAAACTGTTAAAACAAAAGTGAAATGTAACGAGCAAATGCGCCGACAGCCGAGAGCCGAGAGCCGAGAGATACTCCGGACTAGACATAGACATAAATTTATGACTAGACAAGCTAAATGCACTCTTCTTCCTCCTTGCCACATTTGAGCATATTATTTTTTAGTATTATCTAAATTTGAGTGCCAAAAGATGTTATTAAAATATATAGAAAATCTAATTTAGATTAGATAAAAAGCTAAGAATTCTTTATATATATTCATTAAAAAATAACTGATGTTACTCCGTCTATATATATATCATATATGCAACGGACAGAATGAGACGTGATTATAGACTTATAAAGTGTTTATGTATATATTCATGATCTAGCCTTATGCGTTCTAGCCCGTGCAATAAAACCTTATTAAATATATTTATATATTTTTTTATATATATTTTTTATTTCCAAGCATAACTTGAGGTTGATCAAATCTAAAGACTTTAAGTGCCTGTGATACATAGATTACAAATATGTTTGATGCCATAACTCAGCTCAAGCACAGTCAGCGGTGTTTGTGTGGATGCGTTTCAGTCTATGGACTAAGGCGTGGGTGTGCAATGTGCCAGTGTTCAGGATATCTTGTAGTCAGGCACGTGCGAGTAAGCATTCTTACCTGTGTTCTTACACAAATTCCTTTAACTGCAATATACCCTAGACTAGACATCGGCTAGAGCAGATGACTAAATGGTATAAGCTCTTTGTTTGCCTATGGCCATAGTCACTGCAATTGCTAGCTAGCTTGTTGTGCATGGCTAAGAAGACGCTGAGCTACAAATTGATATTGAATTCATAGAATTTTATGCGCAAGTTTAAGCTAACTCAGTTGAAAGTTTGCATTTCATTTGGAAACATTTAAATTAGCAGCTGTTGGGTGAAAGCTGAAAACTGAAAACTGAATTTAATTAGCTGGCAAATGAAAGGAAAATACAGCACCCAAAATACACACCCACACAAGCGCCTACATACCTCTATAAAAGGCGACACCTACGAACACATGCATTCTAAAAAAATATGATGAAATTAAATGGAATTTGGCATGTTTTGTACTTAGACAAAAAAAAAACTGTGTTTTAACATAAAAATTTCATGTTTTATATTTTTTAAAAAACCTAAAAAATTTTTAAAAAAATCGACATTTTTTTTAAAAATTAATTTTAATATTAATAAAATTTGTGCTCAACATTTTCTTTCAGTGTACACAGTTTTCTCTTAACATTGATGGGTGTGTGTGTGTGTGTGTGTGTGTTTATTATAAAGATTGAAAAGAACAGAGGAGAGTAGAAAGTGTTTCGATAAGAGCACAAAGAAATGCAAACTCTATGATACACACACATACACACACAACAAATTATATATGTATATGTGCATATATGTATGTGTGTATGTATGTAGACATATGCGCTCATACATGCACGTACTGATAGCTTCAATTAAGTGCTTGGACGCATTTTGGGTTCAATTTGCACACATATTCACATAGCCTCGGACACATACAACTTTTTCTTTTTTTATAGGCAATTTCTGGGAACCTTTTCTTTAGCCTCGGCCTCAGCCTTGTCTGGGGTCTGTGTCGGGGATTTTTGTCGTCCGCCTGAGCGGATGCATAAATATTTAAATTTGTTGTTGTTGACGAAAATTGATAGGATTTAATGATATTAAGAACGTGAATCTAAGGCTGTGTAACCGTTTCATGATGCCCGAGTCCTTGATAAGCTGTTCCTTAAATGCGATGTTACACACAAAGCAGTTCAATGCCTTCTCTCTCTCTCTCTCTCTCTCTCTCTCTCTCTCTCTCTCTGTCTCTCTCTCTCTCTCTATCTCTCTCTGGTTCTCCATGTGTGTGCTGTAGGGAGCAATGTGTTAAGTGATGTCTCGCTTACCGATTTAACTGATTTATCGGGCCTGCAGACCATTAAAAAGCCATAAAGCGCACCATTAGACAATAGAGCGTCACGCCGGCTTACAAATCCAATCCAAATCGACAATAATTTTCATAATTGCCTTTGTCTGTCGCCCAATTCCGTCTATATTGTGTGGCTATATATGTACATACTTAGTTGGTTCCACCTGTACGAACTTTGCTCCACTCAGAAAGCTCTGGCCAAATAGATTTTATTGTCGTTTAGTTGTTTTTATTGCCAAGAGTCAACTCAATTGTTAGTATCTTTGCATATTTATTATTCGTAAACTAATCATTGTCGCTGCCCAGTTATAACTGGATATGAATATATTATTAGCCTGTGCTCGGAACAAGCAATTCAATTGAAATTCAATTGAATTCGAATCAATTGGATTCGAATTCAGCTGCTGATAAGGATTATGCCGTTTCGTAAAATATATATTCTAAGCGAACTAAATGTATTTTTTTTATTTTTTATATTTTCTGTAACCTTTCGCAGTTGGCCTATATATACATATATATATACACATATATATATATATATATATATATATATATATATATATATATATATATAAATATATACTATATTTATTAAAGTAAAGTTTTTAGAATTTGTCATTGTTTCTGAAAGTCATTTGCATCTCAAAAGCGTTGCATAAATCGTGTTGCAACTGTTGCATTTGCTGCTCTCGTTGCACTTTCCTCTTATTTCATTTCAACAAATAAATTTTCTATTACGACTGCGTTCTTTCGTCTGTGTGTGGGCGCTAGCATTATTTTATTTCCTTTTTTTGGCTTGCCTGTGGCTCTGGCTCTGATGTTGCGTCTGATGAGTGCTCTTCAAAGGCATCGGCATATGAAATGCACGTATTTATTTGTGATGTTGGCCAACTGTGTACATTGTTGCGATACCCTGTAAGCTGTAGCTACAATTATAGGTTATACAAGACTAAAATTCATATTGATTTGGCGTAATGTATGATACCATGATATTAACTTTCATCATACAACGCATCTCTGTTTCACCTTTACTCATTGCTTATATATCTTTCTCTCCGTCTCTCTCGCTCTCTCTCTCTCTCTCTCTCTCTCTCTCTCTCTCTCTCTCTCTCTCTCTCTCTCTCTCTCTCTCTGTGCTCATTCTTCTTCTTTGCTTCTCCTATGCTCTGTTTATTCATTTGCCAACACTGTTGCAGCGTTGCTAGCTAACAACTGCTCAAGCACTTGCTGGACATCGCATACTCCGACTTTTTCGCATATATTTACAGGGTATTTGCTAGTTGAGTACCGCAGCTGGTTGTGTGCTCGTTAAGGCTGTTAGAAAGTAACCAAAAATGTTGCTAAACACGAGGACTGTCGCTGCTGGCGCTACTTCCACAACACTAACCAAATTGTCGCTTTGCATGTTGCTCGTGTGTGTGTGTGTGTGTGTGTGCGTGTGTGTGTATGTGGTTGTTGAGTGTGTGGCTGCATTGGCAAGCCAGGCAACCATTTGGCTGCAGCCAAAGTTGAACTATGCAGAGCGTCGCCACCCTCTCAGCCCTTGACTGCATGCACAATTGATTGCATTGATTGCGCATAGAGCTCACTGGTTGTGTGTGTGTGTGTGTGTGTTGGAGAGTGTTCGTGTGCGTGTGTGGCTGCTCAGAGTATCTATATTCAGTGCTGTTTGTGCACTTGTTGTGGCCATAATTGAATTTTATGGCCGCTTATTTTTATTGCTGCCCCTGTCAGCCGCCAATTTATGACACAAATCGAATCGAATCGAATCGTGCATCATGCCACGTAGGGTGCCGGCAGAGGAGTGTGTGTAGGGCGACGTGTGCGCGGCCTGGGCATAAATAATTGATGCACGCAAATAGCAAAATATGTCATCACAAAAAAAAAATGGTCTTCTTCTTGTTGCCGACAGGTTGGCTTTCACTCAAGAAGTGACGCGGCGTATTATCCTTGGGCTAACGCCAAGCAGCCCAAGCAGCAGCTCTGGCCTAGCATCCTTCTGACATGGCCAAATCTATAAAAGACCATTTTTATTACACACCCTTTGTTGATTGGGGTATATTTAGTTTTTATGGTCCATATTATTATATTATATATATATATTTTTTTTTTTTTGTGTTGATCTCAGTCAATGGTCTTTAAGCTTAAAGTTCTTTTTCAGTTGACATTTTTTTAGTTTTCGTACATTTGAAATTCATTAAACAAATTCAGTTTGGGTAATTCTCTCCCAATATAATTGAATTTCAAATATTAATTGAAGAAGAAGAAGAAGCCTATCCAAACTTCGTCAGTTCCCTAAAGAACTTTTCTGCGTATGATTTTTTTTGTCATTTTTTTTATATATTTATATTGCGTGTTATGCCTAATATTATATTTTGCCTGCCTCCCGTGGCTGTTACAACAATTTGCGCACCTGCTGTTGCTAATATACCATTGTTGTTGTTGTTGTTGTCGTTGTCGATGGTCAGTTGTTGGCAGGAGCCTACGATGAGGAGGCCTGCAAGTAGACAACGGCATAAATTAATGGAAAACAACATGAAAAATTGAAGTAAACATCAGCAACAACAACAGCAACAACAGCAACAATATAGTGACCTAGACACACATCGTTGCGCTCATAAATCTCAATTTGATTTGGGTTCCAATGTCCTTCCAGATAAAGGCGGACGCAGGCCCCAGCGATCCAGCGATTCAACGATTTTTGCAATGCTTTTCCATCCTCAGCTATTTGATTTGATTTGTTTGTGTCCTTGCCTCCTCTTACATTCGCACTCTTTTTCTCTCTCTCTCTCGCTCTCCCTTTTGCCCCCTTTGCTTCCCCCCTTCCAATGCCTTTGCTCTGGCTTTGACTTTTGCCCAGCGGCGACCCAAATCAATGACTGTCTTGTACACATGTGTGTGGGTGTATGGCTCTGTGTGTGTGTGCTACCTGTCACGTCTCATTGTCTACGCCAACTTCTAGAGTCCTTTCCCTGTGATGCTATATCCTTGCCATTGTGCAGTTTGTCTAATTGTTTTGCCACTGTCAATTTGTGTTTAATTGCATGGCAATTAGAGGCGGCTACAGCATGGGCATGGCAGCTGTCTAAGCAATCAAATGAGCTGTCGCTAAACAATGTAGCATTCACGTTTCTCGTTTCAACTGCTCGCATTTCGCTGGAGCTTTAAAGTTTCTCTCGCTCTGACTCTCTGCTTAAGCATAGCTTGACTAAGCGCGTCGCGGCTTTGAATTGATTGTTGTGCATTAGCAAATAAGGATAATTAGCTTATCTCACTCGCTAGGTAGTTCGGCAAATGCTGTTGGACTTGGCATCAGCATTGCGCGCGTTTCGTTAGCGTTTGAAAACGCGCGCTCTCGCTCAACCTGGTTGTTGTGCATCAGCGGACGAGGATAATTAGTTTAGCAAGTATCTAATTGCCGCGCGACTGTTGCCGTTGTTGTTGCTGTTGGATATTGGTCCTGAGGGTCTTGCAGCTCAGTCATAGCAGCGACGGCAGCTAATGTAATAGCTAATAAAACCGCACAAGGACAAGGCACAAGGGCCAACACACACGATACAACGGCAACACACACGCACACGCACACACATATGATCTTTTATCTATCTAGTTCTCTCTCGCTCTCTCTCTCTCTCTCTCTGTCTCTCCGTGGCCACAGCATCGCTACTTAATTGGCCCCGCTCCTTGGCTGCACCAAAACGAATTCAATTTATGTCCTCGCGCTGTAGTCGTAAGCCAAGCCTGCCACGCCCACAGCGTCTCTAAACTATAAGCAAGCAAGCGGCGCCCCAAATGGCCGCAACAATGTCCTGCCCAGGCGCCTTTGTCTCCGCTGCACGGAAATCAATTATGTGTGTGTGTGTGCGTGTATCCTTGTGTTGGGCACACATAGATAGATAATAATGAACGATAAGTGTTAGAGTTGCCGCCCACATCAGTCACGCCTCAGTCTACGACCCCTTTTACGCGCGCGCACACACATCCTTGATAGCCCCAGCTCCAGCCGCCGCAGTCAGTTCGAGGACCTTGTTTGATGCCTCTTCTTCTTGCTGTTGACTCGTCCTGAGTGCATGTGTAAATTTAGCTAACGTTTTAAGTGCCAACTCGCTATGACAACTAAATAATTATGGCCTAGAGCGGGGCGCTGGGCACCGAGCGAAAACTAAGCTCAGTGTGATTAATGGCGCATTGCAAAAGTGTTCCGTAAACTAAAATAGTCTACGCACTTTCCACAGACAGCTGAGCGAAGTCCAAATGCTCTAAAAAAATTTAGACCTCAAAAGCTCACATCACACAAATATTTGATGTATTTGCTGGATAAACTGTGGCTCCGTATGTAATTCTCTTCTCTAGTTTCCTTGCCTGTGGTAAACAGCACAAATATCTAGAAGATATCATGATAACATTTTACTCTGCAACATAACTGTTTTAATTTGAGTTTCAGCATGTGAGAGTCTCCTTGGCTAGCTAGAAATTTGTGTGAAATTGTTTGAATTACGAGCTACGCCTAGCTTATGCTTCTACATGCTTGAATCTGAATATGCTGGCCGCCTACAATAAAATAATTGTGGAGAAATCGTAAATGATCAAAGGGTATATAATCATTTGACAAGTGCGTAACGAGCTTCCTGTTATTATGTGACTTCCTGTGGCAATGTTCTCGCCACTTCCAGCTCAGGCTTCAGCATGAAGTGCGTACTATAAATAAATGTTAATATGTCGACTCAGCTGCAAATGAACGTTTATATACACAGATATTCATACTCTATAATTATGTATCCCGCCTGGCAGCGGGAACTGCGCAAAAAACGCAACTGTAACTGTGATTAATCGCTAAAGGAGCTGCTTGTCTGTCGGCTGTCGGCTGGGTGCGGCGCAAAGAAAATAGAATTTTTGGCCAACTCAAAGGGCATTTCGCCTATTACATCAGCGCACAAAATTAGACTATCGTTGCCCGCTTCCTGCAGCGCATATGCGTATTTCATGTATTAAATTTATCACTTTAAAGGCTCGAATGCAAATGTAATAATTATAAATAAAATATGCGACTGGCAGCAATCAATTTCAAAATTCAATTACGAAATTACACAAATCACACAAAAGCAAAAAAAAAACAAATGAAATGAAATAAATTTGCATTTGAAGATGTTGAGCGGGCGCCCTGCTGGAGGCTGACTCGACAGCTGCTCATCGAAATTGAAATTTCAATTGCACGGAAAATATTAATACTGCCCGCAGCAACAAAACATAAATAAATAAAACACCAAAATTAAATGAAATTAAGTTAAAAGCGCTCTTAAGATGTCGACGCTCTATTCAAAATCTCAACTGACACCTCGTTGACAGTCGAGCTGTGGTGTGCCCTATATATATATATAAATATATATATATGTGTGTGTGTGTGCGTGTCTGTGTGGGTGTGTGTGGGTATCTGTTTCTGTGTGTGCTTCTGCTGTCACATAGAAAAACCCGTTAACAACATGCCCTACCTGGCGTATACGCAATTTGTGTTTTATCACGACTGCTCACATAAATAACTGAGATAAAAAGCAGCCCCTGCGGCTTGTACAGCTGCATTTGCTGTTTATTAAGCCATGTCCTGCCATGACTTTGACTGCATAAAGCTCTCAACTTCCAGCTACCATTTATAAAGTTAAAAACGCCTAAAGAATTGTCTAAATGTCAAGTTTCAAATAGTTTTAATTCTATTTCATATTTTTATTAATTCATTTCCTTTTATTTATTTAATTTTTATTTTATTTTTGCATATTTAATTTAGAATTCACAATTATTATTTTTTATAAAATATAATTTATATAATAAAATTCACTTTGTTGTTTAAATTAAATACATCACTCTAAGCCAAGCTAAAATCAAAAGCTTAAGCTTAAGCTGCAAGAACCATTCTTATTTTAATATCAATTCAACTCCAGCTAGATTTCTGCCAATTGGAAGCAATTTCTTAAAGTGAATTCTCATTGAATGAAGTGTTTTACGTATTGCATTTGTCCTGATGTTTGTTTGTTGGCATGGCTGTGTGTGCTTTACGCCATGCTTAACACATTATCCAAATTAAGTATACGACGTGGGCAACTTAAAGGCGTCTTTATTCATTTGTTGACCAGCCGCAAAGCGAATGACCAATTTGACCCAAATATCTGACAGCGTATACATATATGTTTATATACCGATGTATCCCTGTTTGTTTGTAAATACTTGAATGATACATTCATATCAGTCAAAAGGAGAAAAAGGAAAACTGCAGAAAGTAAAGTCTACAGCTCGAGCGGGCTGCCATTTGCTGGCATTTTGCTACCTTGCGCAGTTTTACGACTTAATGACTCTGCTGGGATTAATATGACTAATGGTACGCGCGTTGCTTTTTATTCGATACAGTTCGAGCTCTATATATAAAGAGTGTGCGGCCTTTGTGCAATTCATGTTCAAATGGCCGACTTTGACGGGCGCACACACAAATAATTATGGCTCTGGGTCGACTCTGACTTCGCTTTGTGTGCTGACATGCCATTTATATATAGCAAAAAAAAACAACAACAAAAAATATATATATAGATATATATATATACCTTTGTCTAAAGGTAGCTATACGTCTTAAGCTTGCATGACTATGGAATATCCTGTTGCTGAAGACAAACACAAAAAGTCTATCCTTTATTTGCTTGTTTCGTTCTTGTACTTTTCGGGTTTGTCTTCAAATACTAGCAAATGTGTAAATATTGCTTTTATGCGTCCTGGCCTGAGTGGCAAAGTCTTATTGAAATTAGTTTTTCCTATCAAGAATTAATTTTTAATCGAAGTAGATTCAAGTTCAAAGTCAAAACAAAAGCAATTAAATTCTTTCAATTCCGCTTTCTACAAGTTATGTTGGTTAACAAGTTGCTGCTCTTAGCTTTTTCTCTCAATACACAACTTGAAGTTGCTTAAACTTTACTTATCTAACTTTATGTTATGCAAATCGTTGGCTTCATCGCTTCGGTTGTTTAATACGTTATGTGGTCACGTCTCAAGCAGTTGCCAGAATTTATAGAATAGCAACATTTTCCTTATCTTAATAAAGAAATTAAAGTTAACTAAGCTTTGCTTGGCTTTTAGGGCACAGATAGGGACCCGAAGCGTTGCTAGCTAGACAACTTTTGGGGGCTGCTCTAATTTTAAACATCATTTAAACAGACATTAAGCAGTATATGCCCCAGCTTAGCTACAGGATATATTTATAAATATGAGGAGGCAACAGCTGGAAATTTAAACACTCGACCCACGCACACACACGCAGATGGCTGAAGAGGACGTTTGACTGTCATTAGCAAGCTGCAGCTACAGGAGCTACAGGAGGAATCACTAAACAACAAAACAGTTTATCAAAGCAACTGAACGGGCCACTTGGGCTTGCGCTCGGGTCAGCAATGTGGAGCTGCGAGCTGGTAACTGAAGGTGTTGACTCTTATCTATGGCATGCCTCAGTCAGTCAGGAAAATTAATTAACAACAACATTGACACTTGAACATTGGACTCAACCGACAGACAGTCGATCATTAAAAGTGGGCGTGGCAGCAGAGGGCAGCTGGGGCACTCGTAAAGTCAACAAGCTGCCGGGCCAGTCCTTTGGCAAGCGCTGCTCCATTTGCTACTCATGAATTGTTTTGTCATTGTTGTTGTGGCTTGTTTCTGGTTACTGTTTATTGAGTGTTCCATACACATACAGTGAGGCGCACTCGGACACTCACTCGAGGTCTGCTGACCTAGCCACAAAGCCAATTGGCCTCAAAAATAACCCGCTCTCAAGCAAACTGAGCCAGAGACGCACAAGAAGAAAGTTTCCTTTGCGGCTTGTGTGTGAAAATTGTGGAAATAAATTTCATTTGACTGTTCTTAATATATTTTTCTGTGTGTATGTGTTCTTTTCTCTCTTTCTCTTTCTCTCTCTCTCTCTCTCTCTCTCTCTCTCGCTCTCTCTCTCGCTCTGTCTCTCTGTATGTGACTTTCTGTGTTTTGGCTTTTGTGGCTTTCGACCTACGTCCCATTCTGAAATATGTTTCAATTTATTATATACATTTCTCGTGCCCACACACACACAGCCTGATTTTCTGTGCATATTTAGTAAATGTTTCAAATTCCTCAGCCGAAATGAAATATTAGAAAATATTGACAAACTTTTTTTTGCCAAAATCAAGTGCAACAACGGATTGCCATGAGACTCGGAGCGCGGAGCTCGGAGCGACGCTTGTTGTTTATTGCAGCTCATTTATTTTTATTTATGATGAATAACACAAACGTAGCTGTTCAGTGAAAAAACTGCTTGGAAACTCCAATATAGATTATTGGCAGAGAGCATAGCATGTACTTTCTGTGTGTGATGTAGCTAATGATGCAGAATAATTCAATAAAAATGCAATTATTGGCATATTTGTAGCATATTCAATTCATATATCGTATACCGACTTTTTGCCATAGCAAGAACTCTTCTCTGTTCTCTACATGATCTGAAGAGTCACTGCAATGCATGGGATCCTGATTATTTGATGTCATATTGTTATCAAATGTTTTTTTGCTTATTCATCAAAAGCTTTCTTTGAGTTAAGCGCAATCAAAGCCTTTTCAATATTCTACAACTATATTTTATAGCTAACATAGGATAAGTGGGCTTATTGTATATGCCAC
This sequence comes from Drosophila hydei, assembly GCF_003285905.1. Lineage (NCBI taxonomy): Eukaryota > Metazoa > Arthropoda > Insecta > Diptera > Drosophilidae > Drosophila > Drosophila hydei. The sequence continues at coordinate 2,179,233 of NW_022045657.1, forward strand.
AGATAGGTAGGCATAGATAGTGACATATTTATGCCAAGGCTATCTAGTTGATCAGCTGACCTCATCTATGCTTTGCTTGCCTTACTCACTTCAATCACATGGGATCTATCTATCTGTAGCTGACTTTACTTTATTATATAACCGTTTTTATAGCAGCGCTTCCTGTGGCTATTCGAGTTTTTATTCAAGCTTTCATTGCCATTTTCTGTTTTCTATTGCAGCGCGTAACTTCCGGTAATTTTGCGCCGTAAAATGTTTGCCACCAATATCCGCCGGGCTGTCATCAACGTAATGAACCTGGCCAAAAGCCATTGAGGCCACAGAACGACTTCGTGTGCAGACATTTGCTCCCCTTGCATTCGTGGCAAGTCTCCTTGCAGCAGCGCCTATTTCCGCCGCATTTTGCAATTTGAATTGGCACGTGAAAGCTGTTTCCCCTACTGCATATGCGCAGGCTAATTACTATGCAACAACAACATAAGCAACAACAACAACAACTGTTAAATTCCAAGTAAAGCACAGTAAAATTCTGACTGCGACCACCATGGAGGAGGATGTTTATGCAACGCTCAACTACAGTGACAGCGACAGCGCAGTCGAAGACGGCGCCGAGGACGAGGATGGCTGGAACAGTCTGGAGATGAGCGTTGAGCAGCTGGAGCATCTGCTGCTGTGGCAGCTGCCCGAGTCGGGCAACCAGACCAGCAAACAGACATTGGCCAATTCAAGTTTAAGCAATGCAACCTCAATGCCCAGCCCAACTAGCGCCGAGCCGCCCTTCGATGCCAACAACTATTGGGCCCTGCTCGCCTTGGTGCTGGTCTTTGGCACGGCAGCGGGCAATATCCTGGTCTGTCTGGCCATTGCCTGGGAGCGACGCTTGCAGAATGTCACCAACTATTTCCTGATGTCGCTGGCCATCACGGATCTGATGGTCGCCGTGCTCGTCATGCCCCTGGGCATCCTTACCCTGGTTAAAGGTAAGTTCCAACTGCAGCACTTGTTATAAATATACGCATTATTCAATCAATTGATTCTGTTTAGCATGCACAATGGCCATTGCCTTCCATGGCCAAAATCATTCTAAGCCTTTCGAACTGCAACGTAGAAGACTTTGAAATAGTTAAGCAGCTTACTGTAAGCGATTTTAGTTTATATTAAGCGCATTTATAGACTCAGGCTACTATTATATTGAAATACAATAGATTTTATGCTAATTCCTTGTTTTGATGTTATTGAAAATGGTTTTAGATCTGTCTATTGTCTAGCTATGTACCTAGCCTTGGATCAAATTGAAGCTCATTAGTTTTATCCAATGAGAGCTTTAATTTCAACGTTAAGATTTCCACTTATTTTTCATTTTCGCACATTTCCACTTATCGTTTAACAAGAGCTCTGTGGGCTACAGCAGATTAAGGGCCTTTCCTTTTATTTTAAATTAATCTCACCTTGTACTGGCTGGCTCTTAAACTAAGCTTATTCGATTCTACTTGTATCTGGAGTATAACAATTCTCGTTAAATGCGCTTGCAATCAGCGTGGTCAGCCACAAAGGCGTAGCCAGCATAGCGCGTGTCCTTGGACATCCTTTGGCTGTTGCTGACACGCAGCGTGATGCGGCGCGGTTATAATGAAGCTGCCTGTCAATGGAAGCGAAGTCGGAGCACGCCTCGCCAATTGCATTATGTGCCAGATATTTCGATCAAAGCGACTAAACAAAAGCCAGAATAAACGCAACGAATAGCACCAGCAAAACACTACAAAACTGGGGTCCTGGGCGAATATATATACATACAGCTAGCGGGATGCAGACAATTTAATAAACGCATGAGTCCTTTGTTGAACGCAGCTTGACGAAGACAATGGCCAAACAGATGCTCGGTAAAGAAACAAACGGAAGCGTTTTTGGCTCCAGTGCAGCATAAAAATTGCATTAGACGTGGCAAAACAGAAGCAGCACTTGAAAGAGAACTGCCAGGATGAGCCTTAGCACTGAAGTGGAGAAGGCGCAGGCGGCGCAGGCGTCAGCCGCATCTGACAGTTGGCAGCAGTTAGCCCCTTTCGGCTGCATGTTGACAGTTTTGTTTGTGTGCTTTGGGAGTCGTTGCACACAGACACACACAAAGACACACCTGCAGGCGTATATGCCCACTTGGCGAATAGCAAATGGCATTGCCAAAGTGAGCATTGCAGTCGAGCGATCTTTGAGTGTGTGGGCGGAGAGGCGGGGCAAGGGTCGTGGCGTCTGCTGCTGTGCAAACAAATGGCAGTCTGTTATATCATGTGTGAAAAATACTGCATGTAGCAGCAAAAAAGGCGCACAGCTCAAGTTTCTTGACTACAAAATACCCTGGAAGTACACTAAATAAATTCTCTGCCTACAGTGCTGGCTGTAGAATATCTTAGATTAGACTAGAATATCTTAAATTCAATTTATTTGAGTGCACAAGCAGTAGCATATGACAAACGTGAGCACAGATTATATACAATTGAGTCAAATGTACCCGCTGCTAAGCATTACAAGTATTTGCTGAATAGTTTTTTCTTTGCCTGTGCAAAGGCCAAAGCATAGAAAAAGCTCTTCTGCGACAGTTTTGGCAGTCAAAACCAAAAATGCCGGTAAAATTTGAATGCTATGTCATAGAGCCATTAGGCATGGGTCGAAGCAGATAGGAAGAAGTGGATTCACGGCAAGGCAGAGGTGAAAAGTAATCATGCATATATTACTATCTATCTGCAATGGCATAGAGACGGTTCAAGCACTTGCAGGCACTTGTAAATATGCCTCAAATTGACACACAGAGCTAAAGAGAGTGATGGTGACAGGGAGAGGGGAAGGGGGAAGAGAGAGGCGTACATAAACTGTAAACATTCGCTCCACAGTTGCGCCAATTATAATTACATAATTAATTTAAATCACAAATTGGCATAAAGCGTCAGCTAATTAATAACTGTAAGTGCAATTAATGTCGCGCATAAAGATGCGCGACGTCCAACAATATTGAATATCATGCAAAATATGTAAAAGCAAATAATATACAAAAAAAAAAAAAAAAAACAAAATAAAAACAACACTGAAAAGATGTGAAAAATGTGCGCAAAGCGGCAGCCAAAATAAATTAAGTGGCAATGCCAACAGCGACGCATAATAAACACAAAGGCGGCCGCAAATCAAAAAAAAAAACACGACCACAAATAATAATAATAATAAAATGAGAGAGCAGACAGTGACAGCAGCGGCAGCAGCAACAAAGGAGACGCAAATAAAGAGCATAATTAATTGAGCGCAAATTGGCAGAGCTCTGATTTTTGCCGCCAGCCCAAAAGTAGGCAATGAAATTTTTACAAGGCAATAGGTAGAAGAAGAAGCAGCTGTAACAGAAGGCAAAGACAGAACTGTACTTAGGATTTGGATAGAAATGGAAGATAAACAGCAAAAACAACAACAACAACCACAATAGCAGCCAGAGCAGTAGAAAGCGGAATAAAAGCAAATTTATCATTTCAATGCTCGCCGTTGTTGTTGTTGTCAAAAAGCATTTTAAGCGCTTAAGCTGCGACACGCAGCGTGCCAATGTGTGAGCGAGAGAGAATGAAACTCACTGGGGACAGCTTCAAGAAAGAAACAGCAATTTTAAGAGCATGTGTCGCAGCTCAATGGAGTTTAGCTCACAAAAGTTATTCCCCAATATGAAATGTCAAGCAAATTGTGAAAGTTTCTTCAAAATTATTCAATTTATAGTGCGAACAATTCTTGTTGGATAGAATAAATATTGTTGAATATATATATTGGAAAATATAGCTTTAAGAAGACTTCGTACCGATATTGCTTTAAAACTTTTCCCATTTTCTACTTTCAAATAAAGTCACGTGCTTTTTAAGTAGATTAATGGAACACACTTGCTTGGCGATTCGCCCTAAGTTTTCCTGTTGAAATTGTGTTGAAACTGATTTATGAAACACGTTTGCTTTGATTGGGAGGCACTCAGATTCATTCATTTCATAGATAAACGAGCCGCAATGAGCCATTGCGAAATCTAATGCCAAACTTTGGCAAAGTTTTTTGCTTTGCCTAGCATTTGCCCGACTTTATCATAAATCTTTAAGCTACCTGCACAGGGTTTCTAGCTAAATTGGGGTTGGTGCCGGTGACATGTCTACGCATAGCAAATCGAGGGCACCCCAAAATGGCAGCTGTCGACTCGTGCCGAGCAGCCAATTAATTTTTGGGGCTCGCCCAGAACCACAGGACGTATACGTAATGAAGTTTTTGCTACGCTTTTTGCTCTGCTCTGCTCTGTTTAAAACACAATCATTGCGTACGGCTTAAACTAGATCTGGCAAACAGGGAGCCACACAACGGAGGCTCGAACCCTTTTTGACAATCTCTGTGGCAATTTTTTCTGCTTGTGGTCAGACAACGCCCCACGCGAGCAGCTGCTCAGCTGCCTCGCAGCCGTACATCAATCACATGGCCAGCAAACACAACCGCTTCTGTCCCCACCATGTTTTCATTTTCGGCTTAAGTCTGCTAGTTTCAAATTTTCCATTTTGCGCTTTAGTTTTTATGTCTTTAGACGATGCCATTTTGCATATGTTGCCACTCGCCGAGCGCTCTGCCCCATCCTCTGCTCATTGCTGATGCAAAGTCTTAGCTCTTAGCTTTTAGCTGTTAAGTGTTCTGAGTCCGCTTACAAATGTAGCTGTAAATCAGCCAGAAGTCCTACCAGGCAGGGCTGGCAACTCGTGCAGGCATTAAATGATTCATTCAAGCCTCGCAGGCAACCTGCAACGCCTTCTTCTGCGACTAGGACATGAATAGCAAAATTTTAAGGTAAACATTTCCATAGCGCTAAGTTCTTTGATAATTATTTACTTAAGCTTAACTTAAATCAAATAAGCTGCGTGATTGATTGACTGGCTGATTGATGATTAAGTTATAGCCTGTCATGCAATTACTAGAAATCAGCAGTTCCACAACAATTATCATTCAGAGCAGCAGTAAGCGCAATGTCAGTCCTTTCTGTGGGAAACTGGCAAGCACTTTGCTCGTTTGTCAGCTGTCTTTTACACTTTTCAGGAAATCCAATATCTCTGAGTGCAGAGTATAAATGGAGGCTAAATATAGACTTAACTCATTTGATTACGGCTGTCACACTGCGGCTTTTAAGCCTTGACTCCTTTCGTGCTCGACTATTTATAGACTCAACTTGTTGGCACTGTCGGCTCAACGTAACGATCAATTCTTGGCAATTGCGGATTCATTATAAATAAATAACAGCAAACTGGGTGGAAAATAGCGAATTGCAGCGAAATTGCTTTTGCGTATCCATTAGATTAATAATATTTGAGTTGTGTCGATAACTTGTCTAAATTGTAAATAGCCGTAAGACACGAGGCAAGTAAACATATAGATGGAGATGTCGAACAAGATGGAGGTGTGTATATATATCTATATATATAGCTTTGAGTGGAAGCGGGAGACAAACCGACAGGTAAACTGAAAAACAGCCGGCAGACATTGCAGAGCGCAAAATAAACACGCAGCAAACAAGAGACAAGTCAAGGCAGTTAGGCAACTGGCACAGAGCACGATAATGGTGCGTCGTAATAGTAGACGATGGAAGGGTAAGGGGAAGGCGGTCTTGGGCTGAGCTGTATCAGAATGCAGGACAACAAGCAGCACGTCAGCCGAAGCTCAAGCACGAGACCAAGACCAAGACCAAGACCGAGACACTGTTTGGCTTACCTTGGCAGTCAATGTCAGAGCAATTGAGCCAAGCCATGGGCATAGTCAAAGTACATACAGACACACACACACACACAGACACACATACATAGCTATATAGAAATGTCTACATGTGCTGAAGACAGTCGTCACACTCGTATTTTACTTTGCGGCAGCACCACCTACATGAATGCCAAATGACCTGGTCACACATGAGCAATGTCTTAAAAGCACTGATGGACTAACTAACTGACTGACTGACAGACTGAGAGAGTGGCGGACTGACTGAGTGACTGAATAAGTGACTCTGTGAGCGCATTGTGGGCATAAAGTCTTAGGCACTGCATTTTGTATGCCCTTACAATGCGAACATAGATATTAAATGTAGGTGAAAATGTTGTTGACGCATTGTTAAATAACGGTAAATAATATAATTCAGACGGAAACGCTAAATCGGGGCTATAGCCACGCCCCCATGAGTCATGAAAAAACTACAATTTGAAAGCTAGAAGAGTCTTACAAACGCATTTGAGCATAGCCCATTAATGACCAACTATAAAGAGCAACTCAAAGTTTATTTTGCCACGCCCACTATGGGCATTCTTAAAAAGAAAAATCCAACATTCTTACTCGTTTTAAATATGCACAACATATGCATGGAAATTTCTATTTTATTTAGTATTAAGACTTGCAGCTCACACACTTATTGTTCAGCTTAAGCCCGTTTTTCATGCAGTTTGAGTTCAGGGCAGAACTATTTGCAGTGTCTCATACACGTGTAATACTTGTCCAACTGCATAAAGATTAAAAAATTGAAACGATTCACATGGCACGTGTGTAGTTATGCAGGCTGAGAGTGCAGCAGGGAAGATAAAAGTGCACCTTGTGAGTCTGAGTGGAACTGTGTGTGTGTGTGTGTGTCTGGGTGTGTGTGTCTGTGTGGCTGGGTGTTTAAATTGTGGTGCTGTTTCAAGGTTTCTGCAATTATTTAAATATCGATTGTTTTCGCCTGCGAATTGAGGGCGTTGCATGCGCTTGCACTGCTCGCGCTCTTCATATTTTTTATTGTTCTTGCAATTTACGCAGAAGTCGCTTGGCTCTCATTCTTTTTCGAGCCATAAGCTAATGAATTAAACGCTGCATTTTTAATCAGCGTCACTCCATTGTCAATTTAATATTTAATTTTTGGCCGGGGCCAACGCGGACGCTGGCCACTGCCAATGCCTTTGTGGTGTCCGCGCTGCCTGGCTGCCTGGCTGCCTGACTGCCAGCCGGGTTGACTGCCTTAAAGTAGCCGGCAGTTCATTTGCCGCAAAGTAAGTGGCACGTAATTTATGTGCCGAGCTGACATGGCAAAGAGCGCGAAGATTGCCCCAAGGCACAACTGCAGTTCGCAACTCAGCTTTACTCTTGGCGCGCTGCAAAGTATGCTATACTTTTTGTAGTCGCATTTGTCAGCACAGTTGACGCGCATTGACTTGGGGGCGATTGCAGGTAACGACTGCTGGCTTTGTGTACTTATTGAATTGTCAAAGCTTAAGCTGAAGAGTGCACGGAAGGCCATACAGACACAAGTAAATAAAGTGAAGTGCTTAATTTGATTTGAAGCAATTGATTGAATAGAAAAGCAACAGGGCTAATAATGTATTTGCATAAGATCTGTTCAGTAAGCCAAAACATGCTAAAAATGCGGATTATAAACACTTACAGCTCTTGAGGGCCACTACAGATGTTGTAAACAAAGATGAGATTGCTTGAGGCACAAAGTTCGTATATTTCCTTCACTCGTTACAAAAACTCTTCAAGAACTTATTTGCAAAATAAAATAAAAGAAATAAAAATATATACAAATATATAAATATATATTTATATATATTTGTGTGTGTGTATATAGAGACATAAATATGCTAAGCAGCAGCTATCGAGCGCGAAGTTTGCAAGCCATGCGGGCCAAACAAATTGTCGCATAGAAAATGCGCCTTCAGCCTTGGTCCCGGCAACACTTAAGTGACAGGATATTAAATGATAACAGGCAACAACAACAACAAAGGCAACAGCTACAGCTACTACAAGAACAAAATCTCTAAACAAAATGTATAGAGAACTCACTGCCTGTCGGGCCACGCCAAGCCAAGCCAAGCCAAGCCAAAACAGCAGCAAACAAGATTACAACGATGCCACCTGGCGAGGCTTCAGCTCCGGGTTTGGCTTGTCAGTGCGAGAGACAGAGGAAGTGGATGCCCTGCGAATGTCAGCTTTGACAATTTAACGCTACTAATTGAGAGTCATGGCGGCGATAATTCCAATTTGTGCACGTCTTCTGCGGGCATTGCTCAAAGCGATTGTTAAATATTTATAAGCAGTCTCTAAAATCTACTGCCTCAAACTTCAGTGCCAAACAACGTCAGCGTGAACGTGACTGGCATCGTATTTTGGCCGTATATTATTATTTTGTGTTAGCGTCTTTTTGGCTGCCTATAATTATTTATGACAGGCCAATTCGCGGTTCACGTGCCGTGCACAGCTTCCAACAGCTGAGCCAACTGTAATACGCATACGCCGCGTATGACGCTTATAGCACGTGCTGTTCGCTATATGTGCGTGCGTGGGTGTCTGGTTTGCTCGACTTGTTTGTTGACAGTTGTCAAGCTTGTCACGCAAATGCATAGCTTCGCTGTCCTATTTCTTTTTAACTTGTTCCCTTTTTTTTCCTTTTTTTTGGTAGTTTGTCGCCTGGCCGAGCTACTAAGCAGAGCTGGACACAAATACAATATGACGTTTCATTTGAATTTGTCCAGCGTGGGCGTTGCTTAAAGTGAAATATGACTTGACAACGCCGCAATGTTGGCTCAGTTATTAACCAAGTTGTTGTTGCTGCTGCTGACACTATGCTAACTAGCTGAAGCCCTATTGAGTCCTTTTTTTATTTTGGGCGTTGTGTCGTTAATCAACTCAAAGAGTGAAACTGGACGCGCGGCTGTAGCGCCCTGTCAGTGTCAAAGTCTGATAAATGAAGTGCGCATTGCCGCTTCTAATGCTAAACTTGAGCAACATAATATAGCAGCAATAAATCAAGAAATGTTTATAGATCGACTGGACGAGACTCTTTGAGATTGCAGCTTAAGTCTGGCTGTAGCTAAGCCTTGATTATGATGCGTATTTGTTGGCTTAGAGATGTATTTAATTGTATATATTTTGCGTTTAATTAGCTAACTCAAAGGAGGCAGGCCATCGATAACCTAGGCGCTCGGTCTGGCAACGCCAAATTACACCCGTTGCGGTTTACATTTTCCAACACTGAACACACGCTTGTAATTGAGTTGACTTGCAATTCAAAGCCCAGTCGTTGCCAACCAGTTGTCATATTGTCAAAGCTGACCCTTTATTCAATCCATAATTGAAGTACAGTCAACTAACTTCTGCATTGCTTCTCTGATTAATTTGCTGACTGCAGAACTTACTCGAGCGGAAAACGCAATTGCCAGCTGCTGTCTGCAGGCCGCCGGCTGCCGGCTGCCGGCTGCTCGACTGTAATTATATATTTACCATTGCCATGCCCTTCAGTTCCAATCAGAAATGCAAGTTTTTGTCTAATATACATAAATATCAATGCATGTACTTTGGACACGTACAAATATGTGTTTACATATATGTATATTTGCATGTTAATTCTTTTTTTCTACCGAGCTACTGATATCTGTTCCCGTTTGGCGTGTGGAAATTCTCGGCACTTCAATTATTGCACGAACAACTGCAATTTTCATTTAATTAAATGGACACAGGACATGTCCATTCAGCCGTTGGCTGGACTAGCCTTGCCCAGGCCCTGCCACGCCCCGCACCGTCGCCACCAGCGCCTTCGCCTCGATGCTATTTATTTGCTTTGCACATTTTTGGACTTTCATTAAAATGGTAACACAAGCAGTTGAGCAAACAACACAACAGCACAAGCGAACAGATGGAGGCACACACATACATACATATATATATGTTTACACTGAGATACATGCATATCATAACACAATTTTAAGGTTATGTGTGCCCAATTGTGAGGTTATGTATATGATGTAGGTGTCATGTTTTGAGGGCAAAATTTAATTTACCTTTTGATTTGCTTGCTTAGCCGAGAGCACGTCCGCATTTCGGACTTTAATTCGGGTTTCAGTTGCAAGCGAATCTCTAAACAAACAAGCAAATTGATACGTGCCAAAAGAAAATAACGCTAATCGTTAATCTACAAATATTGGATAGATTTTCAGTTCACTGAACTTTGTCGCCTGGGGCGGTGCGTGTCAAATTTAGAAATCTAAATACAAAAAAGTGTATTTATTGGCTATAGCAGCGGCTGCCTATGCGAGCAATTACGGCAATTACGGTAAAAGGTGAAGCTCGTCAGCAGACAATTCACCTCAATTATGCATAAGTCATAATACTTTAAGAGCTCCGCACAGCGGACAGCCGCAATTACAGCTGAAAGTGGCTAAAAATAGACGCAGTCAGACAAAGTTTCGACAGCCTCGATACGGCGAAGTGCCATCAAGATGGGGCCAAGTAGTCTGCCATGAAGGCGTTTTCTTTTGGTAACTAACATATGCTTGTCGGCAGCTAACAGCCGTAAAAGACGGCCTCTCGAGGCGTGCATATTATGAAAATTATGCAAAAAGTTTTGTTTGCCGCACACAGAAAGCAAGTATTCAAAAGCCTGCACTTGACGTGCAGCCAGCAGTTGGCCAACTGTAAACTGACTCTGCACATAAATATTTCAGTTTCAGCTGCTGGGCGTAAGGCCAAAAAATTACAAGAATAACGATGCACAGACAAGAAAAGGCAGACAAAACAGAATAAAGTTGAATGCGTTGAACGAAATGCCATAGAAAAAATATAAAAAAATAAAACGAAAATTCATGAATGAATAAACAAGATATTTATTTATAGTCAATACTTGACTTACAATCTATTGTTCAGATATATGTCTATATACTATTTTTAATTACAGCTGTCTGCTAAGCCTTAAGCAAATTGTGGCTAAAATTTGATGCTCTTTGCCAGGGAAGCATAGCTAGAATTGCTTTCATTTTGGTGAAAAGTAAGAGAAAATTTAATTCAGCTTTAAATTGTGCTTTCTAAATGGCATAGTTCGTGGAGCAGTTCAATAACTTGCAAAAAAAAAAAAAAACTACAAAAATTGCTGAATCGCATATTTCTGAATAGGCCAAACTCTACCCAAAGGCAGAAGCAGAAGCAGAAGCATAAATATAAATTATGTTGGTTGGGCCGGATATGGGTTTTTGTCATCTATTGCTCACATATTTCAGCTAGTCGATGTTTGGTAATTTTCTTTTATTACACGAAAAAAAAGACAGAAAAGAGCAAAGCTCGTTTGGGCTCGTCTCAAAGGGTCCTGGGACAAACGAGCTAGCCTTTTATGTATATAAAAAAAACGTTGTAATATCTTCGCATGTGCTTTTATATGGCTGACAATATGTTGTTGCTTTCGTTAGCAAATTGAAACAAGTCTAGATGAACTATTTGTGAGGCAGGATCACTATTGATTGCACAAAGATCAAGCCGCCAGGTTGGAGCGAGACTTAATCTGAGAAAATTCTTACGATAAATATTTAAGTATCGAATTTATTCTTCCCCAGTTTTCTCGCTTAAGAAACTTCGCTCATATTCAATAGAAAACTTGCTTGTTTACATTCCATAAACTCTTTTCAATTAATTCGAGTGACATTACGATTAGTAACTCTTGGCCAAATCAATTACCATTGAACTTGACTTTGGTGCTTTCAAAATGAGAATCAGACTTGGCTAAGTACTGTAAGTCTTTTCGTATATATTCAATGGACACATTTCGCAACAGTGTGAAGCAAAAGTTTTTCCAATTTCAAGTTCGTCGCTTGTGACTTCAACCGTTGCGTGCGTCTGAAGGATGCAACGAAAATTTGCTGTAATTTTCACCGTGGACCCAAAGTTTGTGCAAAAGTTGGCAATGAAGACAAACAACAATAAGAAAATCGGCTACGAGCGGGAGAACTATAATGCTGAGTGCACATCAATAAGTTGGAAGCCGCTTAAAGCTGGCTGTGGGCGCAGGGGCGTGGCAATAGCCAAACGCCGTAGCTATTTAAACAAAGTTGCAATAACTTTGCCAATTGCAACAACTGAAACGCAAGGCGAAAGGTATTACAAGTGCTTTGTAATCCATTTGAAAACTTTGCCAACAAGTTGCACGCACACACACACACACACACACAAACACACACAACAAGTAAACTAAAATAAGAAAATGCTGCTGCAATAGACAAACAATAAACTGAATGGCACGCTAAAAGCGCGTATAATGAGACAACGAATCCCAAGCAATTTGTATAAGCTGCCAGCTCGAAGCAGAAACTTGAATAGACTTCTAGAGTATAGATGAGTGCTTAACTTAATGACACTGCAGCAAATATTATGCTGGCGGCGAGGAGGAAGGGCAAGGGCAAGGGCAGGGCAGGGGAAGCTGTAACCCAAATCGAAGCAGGCGCCACTCTCATGCAGCGCATGTAAGAGGATTCCAGATCAAAAGTTGAGTCAAGGAAGAGTGCCGAAGGAAGAGAGGCATACAGAGAGAGAGAGAGAGAGAGAGAGATAGAGAAAAAGAGAGAGAGGAAGAGCTGGAGCTGCAGCCACCTAGGTGGCTGTTCGCATTAAGCGAAGCGTTAACAATCCAAAAAATAAAGCATTGAAATATTCTGTGTAAATATTAAAAGGTACACTGAAGCAAAGAGCGGCCAGGCCACAAGTAAGCGCGAATCCCGGGAGCTCGGGGCCAAGGGCAGAAGCGAGGACAATTGTGTCTCACTGAAGTGGAGAAGACATCAAGAGAGTCGCAACAATTACAAAAACGTTAATAAAATTCAAGTGAAACGTAATTATAATGCGCTTCACTTCAGCAATACATTAAATGGAAATGTGACCCGAAGAGTCCAAGTTTATCTGAAATGTAGAAACAGAAATTTCAGAAATGGAATAGAAGATCTGAAACAGACTAAACAGTTTAAATGAATACAACTGTATAAAGTATTGGCCCTAGTGTTGCCCAGAGCCAACGGCAAAGTTTAATATTAAAGAGTATTAATATGTATAGCGAGAGAAGGAGAGAGACAGACAGAGTGTTCCCTAGTGTTTAATGCACTGTGTTGATGTGAGTTTGTATTATTCTTTCTCTTCCTCTCCCTCTCACCCACTCTTTCGTGTATTTGTGTAGCGCTTAAGTTTGTTGAAGTGTGAAAATAAAGCGAAAAAAGCCGCTCAGCGACCAGCAGACTGAATGTCTGGCTGTGTATGAGCAGGAAATTGAAACATAGAGATAGATTGAGCTTGTGGTTGTGTGCCTGCTGCCCGACTGTTGTGCTTTTAAATATTCCGTGGCTTATCCATTATAATACAAATGAATTTATACAAAAGCTAAAAAACCTGTTGCCAATTTAATTGCATCTCTCATAGGGTCAGTTTTTTTTGTTTTCGTTTTGCTTGGCGTCTGAGGAAATTCGTAAAAGTCCAACTCGGTTTTGGGATGATATCAGCTCCTGCTCAGCTCATGATGCGCACTCAGTTGGCCAGATTCTGTCAAAGTCATTTATCAAGAGCGCTGAGCCGTGTGCTCAATCGTAATCTGGATCCTTAGTTTGCGACCACAAAACAATTCTTCTCAACTATAAACTCACACACATGTACACACACACACACACACACACACACGCACACACACGCACACACTTTGTGCTAAATTTGAGCATTTGGCAAGCTATTAACATGCATATGATAGACACTTCCGCACAAGTGGCAGGACGCGCACGAGGACATGAAGTCAAAGCCAAAGCGGAACATGCGGTGTCTACGTGCATCAACCTAGACAGGACGTGCACACACACACACACACTTGTTGGTTATTCTTTCGAGTTGCTTAAACAAATATGTGAAGAATGCAGCAATTGAAATAATTCTTGGTGTCAAATACCCTGTAAAGTATAAGCAAATATATTTATATATATATATATATATATATATATATATACACATATATATATACATATATATATATATATATACATATATATACATATATATACATATATATATATATATATATATATATATAAATATATATATATATTTAATCGAATCGGATGGCAAAGTATATATAATATCGCTTACTCTTTACATCAATTTTCCAAAGGAAGATTTCATTTCTATTTGCCTTATAAAAGATTTCCATAAAAAGCTGCTCAGCTGTAGGAAAATGTAAATATGTAAATTGATCCGATCAGTGCATAAAGTTTTCGGCCTTGAACTTATTTGGACTTGTTGTTGGGTTAACTCAATGCTAAGCGACCCCGTGGCATTGAAATATTAATGAGTATAGGAGCTTGGCCGAGCTGTTGTTAGTTTCTGTTAGCTAGTTGCTTGGCCATTGTGTGGTAGCTGTGACCTTTGGCTTGCCTTATCCTTTTGACGGGTTCATCAACGGCGTCATCATCATTATCGTCATCACGCCATCATCGCCATCATCATCCGCAGCAAATGGACGGCAAATCAAATAAATAACTGTAGGGTAAAATGTGCCTGCCATGCATAAAGTAAACTATTTAATGGACTTTAGCTAGCGACTGTGCAGGGGTAGAGAGTGCTGAGGGGGTTTATGCCAAGCGGAAATCGAAAGCCATTAGAATCGAGGCTGCCTGCAGGGAAATGCGGCAGCTTGTTTGGTTAGTTTTGGCCTCGACGCTTGTCTCGATCTCCTTCTGCGCTGCTGCCACTCATTTGCCTTCCTATTTTGTATTCTCAATTTTCTATTTATTTCTCTTCTTCCTTTTTATATTTTCATGCACAATTTTTGCGCAATTTGAGCTTGTGGGGGCGGGGCCCCTGTCGTGTCATCCTCTTATTTGTGTTCTTTGGCATTTGACTTTCGATTTCGTTTTAAGTTCTCGGCATTCGCTCTGAGCTACCGCTACACAGGTGTGCACACTTTACGCACACACACACACACACATTGACACAGCAGGTGGCGTGTGGTAGGGGGCAATAATGCAAATGACTTTGGCTTCCGCATGGGGCCGTCAGGACACGGCCTTTGTTGGCCTTTGCTTCGTATGCCGCTGACACTCTTGTTCTTGCTTTCACTTTCTGCTGGCGTTGCCAGACGTAGACAGAGAAAACAGCTTTAACCGTTTGATGTGCCTCAATGCTGGCCCAAGCACTTGTCCCTGACGAGCAGAAGCTGCCACCCAGATAATCAAGATAAGTTCTTTGTTAAAGCGCAATAGTCACATAGTTCTAGCTTTTATTTCTAGTCCTCATATCTGATTCACTTATGCAAATCTGTCACATAGACTGCGTTTAGGCCTACGTTCATCCTCTTATGTATTTAACGCTCTGCAGCACAGGCTGCCCCTGTGGACCTTGCTGTCACCTGGCCAGCTCTGATTGTTTATATATATTTATAAATATGTATGTGTGTGCTTGATTAAATTATCATTACGCTGCATACTTGAGCTTATTTGTGCACACACGTCCTGCCGGCGAGTCCTTCGAACACTCTCAGCGGTCTCAATATTTTCATTATAGTTAGCCATCAGCATATGGCTAGCCTTTGGAGATTTACCGCATGGCGACATTTGTCGCCGCTTTCAACGCAAATATTCGACCACAAAAACACACACACACACACACACACACACACACACACGCACAACTACTACGACGACAATAACAGCAACAGCTGCGACAACATTCGAATTCAGTTTTTGAGCTGACAGCAAATTTCGCACGAAGTTCCGTATTACAAGTATCAAACAAGTATCAGCTACCCTATACAAGCTTTGAATATCTAATACCCAATATCTAAATATATGCCAAATAAGCAGCATCTCTTGATGCTCTGAAGTTGCATATATATGTGCTGGCATTGGGAAGGTGTCTCTAAAAACTCTTTATTTCTTGAAAAGCTCTAAGCAAGCAACATCCATATGTCTATTCACCAAACGAATATGCCCTATTCGCGCACTTTCAATGGGCACAGTGGATTCAAGTAAAAAAGAGGAAACGCCAAACAGACCAAAATACAACTCATGGGGGTCAGAGATACAAGCGAATACATGTTGCACATGTAAAAGTTCTTTTTTTTTAAATGTATCTCTGTCTATGTGTGTGTGTGCGTGTATGCGTGTATCAAAATTCATATGCATATGCATGCAAATATGTCAACGGCGCGCGCGAAACGAAACTGATATTTACATGCAGATGCGGCAAAAGTCACGAAAAATGTATACAGCGACATTATGTAGGTGTATAAAAAAAAGGTTAACTCGGCATACATACAAATGCGCAGATGTGCATATGTGTGCATGTATTTACTTGTGTGCGTATATTTGAAAAACCCAGTGGGGTTTTTTCCTAATGCAAAGCAAGGAAATGGAGTTGGCTGTGATGCCATTTCATAAATTTGCTGACAGCGGAGGTGACAACATGTCAACAAGCGCCGCGGGTACTTAACACACACACACACACGCACAGACAGACATACACAGAGACAGAGAGAGAGAGAGAGAGGGAGAGAGAGAGAGTGAGTGTGTGGGAGAGAGCAAGATAAACAGCAGGCAAGCCAATTATGTGGGAGGTTTAAAACGTGCACTCAAAAGCAGGCAACACTTTAAATGATTGATTATTAGCCATGTGCGGCAAATTGTGGCAGTGTTTGTGTGTGTGTGTGTGCCACCTCCTGGCCAACTCACACAACTCATAAGCGCGTTGTCTGCCTGCTGTCTGTTCAGGCGTGCCTCGCGACATGAGACCCCCAAAGCTGGAGCCCTCAAATCTCCGAATAGCTGTCATATGCCAAAGAAATGTGTTTTTTTGTTGTTGCCCTTTGCGATTTGTTATTGGCAATTGTTATTGTTGCCAATTGGCCGGGCGACTGTGCGTGACATGAGCAACAAAGGCAACAGTGCCAAATAAAGCCGGGTGCTCGGCTTATTCGGCTTATTTTATAATCGTAAAGAATATTTTCAAAATATCACACAAAGCCATTTTTTTATTTTATTTTTATTTTTTATTTATATTTTTTAGGCAATTCCTGTTGTTGTCATTTTTACATGTACATTTATTTGTCAGCTTCTTTATTGACACAAATCATTGAGATATCGAGTTCTACAAGTTGTTCCGTGCCGTTGTCGATGTTGGGTTTTATGTGTTTGATATTTGACTGCGCTGATTGGCTTAAGATTTGCGACTTACGATTTGCGATTTTCGATTTGCACACTTAATTTTATGGCCATTGAAGCGCGTCACAGGCAGATTTCAATCAATTTCAGACAGAAATCTTAAGGCAAACAAGCTTGCTGAATAAAATGCAAATAGTTCGCACTGAGCCAAATTCACTTCCAGCGAATTAGGGGAGAAGCCTTTTAGCTTATCGCAAACACTGGGCCAAACTGTATCTAATTGTTGTTGATGCTGCAGCGATACTTCGAACTTAAATTGAAACCGATGCTTGGCAGCAGCAGCAGCAGCAGCAGCAACAACAGCAACAACTGCGCATTTAGTCCATTCATAAATCATTTTTTGGCATATTCCCACAGCAGCGTCAAAGCTTCAATGTTGCCTCCACTGGCCGTTTGGAGCGCTGTACGCGTTTTGTTTGCCAACCCAGAAAAGTGTTCAAATATTTGTTGTTGTTTGTTGGTCGTTGTCGTTGTCGTTGCTGCCGTTTTTGTTGTTCCGGGCGTTTGTTGGGTTGGTCCTACACCAGCTTATGTTGTCATAAGCAGCGATCCGTCGCGCCGTGCTAAAAGCTACGCAAAACGAAACAGAGCAAACATTAGGCGTCGACTAGAAGTTACTCTGTAGAGCTGGGTAATTAGCTAGTAAAGGTCTGGTTAGTACGAAAAGCAAACTCTTTTAATACTCCTGTTGATTTGATCTACTCTCTGATAGCTGCAGCTCTTCGTATTTGCAGATTTGTGCACCTTAAGTCAGGAATATATCATAAGACTTAAATGAAAAGCTGAATGAAGAGCTGAGCCTCGGAGGTTCTGTGGTTCTGTGGGCTTCTCATTTGCATTTCACAGATATATACTGACTACTTTCTTATATCCATATGCCAGACTCAATCTTAAGATGGCTTGATTTGTTTAATATTTGATAATTAGGGCTACTTTCAATTAGCCAGTTCGCAGCTGCAATGCTTACAGGGTATTCGAATAAAACAGTCAAAATTTCATCGTATTTCCGTGATGAGTTGATTTTTGGGCGTTCTGGCATATAAGGCCTTGGCCCGTAAGTAGATTTGACAAATATAAAAGTCATTATTAGGACTGGCCGCCCTCCATTCGGCCCACTAAAACTTGCTGCAAATTAAATAAGTTTCAACGCATTTAGAAAGTCATTTCGGTTGGCAAGTTTCGACGCCCAGCTTTTAGCTGCTATTTGTGTTTGAGTTTAGTTTTTATGTTCCCCTCAGACCCGTGCCGCCCCCTTTACCCAAAGAGTATGCAAAACAAAGCAAAAAACACACACAAAAGAAATCAGCTAAAAATTTATTTGGAGCCCAGAACTTTGCGCTTTTGTTTGAAATTTGTTTCGCATTTGTAAGTTGAAATGTTTTTTGTGAATGAACAAAACACAACACAACTGAGCTAAAGAAAGGGGGGCGAAAGGGGACGGAGAGAGAGACAGAGAGAAAGAGAGAGCTATATATAAAATAAAAGAGAACCAAACACAAATAAAAGCGTAGCGTATCCCCCAAGTCGCTGGCGGACCTCAGACCCGAGACCTCAGTTCTCAAACCTCAGGCATGCAGCTTGGTCCTTTTGTGACCGTGCAGCAACAGGAATCGAAGGAAACGAAACTTTGGTAGCATGCGTATCCGTTATAGGTCTGTTACCTTTCAGCTACCCGCAGCAACTCGCCTTACCTCCACGCTAAATATATATATAAATTTAATTCGGGCTGCCTTCCCTTTGACTCGGCGCTTTAACAAATTTATTTTCAATGGCCCTGGCCACGCTTTGGCTTTAAGGGCGTCCCAAATCGATTTAATTGACACTTTAGGCCCTTCATAAATCGTTGGGGGTCCCAACTCAATGACCGTATCATTTGCAACACCTACACCTACAGCGCAACTGGGGCAATTGAACATTCTCCCGGCTCAGAATGGCTTGCAATTGAAGCGCTTTTATAGAGGTCTTGACAAATGCTGATGGCCAACGGAACAGGAATTATGAATGCCCTCAACCAGCAACAGTTGATTGGCAGGTAGTTTGTCATGCTGCCAGAACAATTTGCTCCGATACCCTAGCTGAAAGACGTATCGCAGAGCTGTACAGGTGCTGGCCAGGTTTGATGAATAGGCAAGGAGAAGGAGTATAGAAAATGTAAGCTGTCAGTCCTGTTAGAAGAATAAAGGCTGAACATTCCTTAAAGAGAAACCTTTAAAAGTCAAGTGTGAAAGGAAATACCAAAGGCCAGACAGAATCCTGAGCCGTACCGATTAGAGCTCTGTGTTCGCTTTACACTATTATAGAACACTTATAGTATTCGAATATGTTAAGTAAATCTCCTGTCTGCATACCTTAAATAAACTCACACTTCGCAGCTCGAGTCATGTATTTCATATTGTTCTAGTCCCAGCGAAATCCTCTATCAGCTGCGTTACAATATTCATGCCCAGTCAAATTTCAGCCCCAAATCCTGCACACAAATCTTTCCAAACACACACACACTCCAAGCACACCCACATTCGCTGGGGATAAGTCTGGGCTGTGCACACACCCCATCGTCTGGGGCACAATACAACTGTACAACATATTATGGTTGGCCATCCTTGGCTTGTCGAGCATCTCTCGCTGAGTTATGACGTCCAACAGCTGCGCCAAACGACTGTCGCGAGTGGCGTTCCGGTTGAGGCTGTTCATATGAGGGAGCTGCCACAAATATGTTGCATAAGCCAGCAGGGAACAGCCGTGGTCGAAGGCGGGGAAAAATATACTAAAACGAAAAGGAAGGATTGGAAGCAAAAAGAAATCAAATCAAATGGCCAGGCGACAGTTGGCCGCCTATTTCGTTGGCTAGTTGGAAAATATTGCAGTCACTTCGACCACTACATTTTCCTTTGATACCCATTGAATTAGTCATATGGGGTATATTGGCTACATATAAGTTATAGGCTTGGCTTGACTTCGAAACATGTTCACACTTTGTGCTTGGACTTCGGCAAAGCTATGTGTGTGCTCCTTACTCGGTGCAGGGTATCTTTGAATCATTCCATATCGACTCGACGTCTGATGTTTTATTGATATTTATAAGCACATTTCGCCTAATAAAAGCCAAAGACAAACTTATTTATCCAATTCTTGTACTTTCTTTTCTTATGCTTGTGCAGGCCATTTTCCCCTGAGCTCGGAGCACTGTCTGACCTGGATATGCCTGGATGTACTGTTCTGCACGGCCAGCATAATGCATCTGTGCACCATATCCGTGGATCGGTATCTGTCGCTGCGCTATCCAATGCGCTTTGGCCGCAACAAAACCAGGCGCCGCGTCACGCTCAAGATTGTCTTTGTCTGGCTGCTGAGCATCGCCATGAGTCTGCCGCTCAGCCTGATGTATTCAAAGGTAAGCATCCGCAGGATGCTCTCTTACGCCTTTTAGGTTTTCGGTTTGCTTAACATCCTGTTTTCTTGACAGGATCATGCCTCGGTGCTGGTGAATGGCACTTGTCAGATACCGGATCCGGTCTACAAGCTGGTCGGCTCTATTGTCTGCTTTTACATACCGCTGGGCGTGATGCTCCTCACCTACTGTCTGACCGTCCGACTACTGGCCAGACAGCGCCAAAACTTGGGCGGCGGCCAGCCCACATCAGCGGTCACGCCTGGCTGGGCAAGCGGCTGGCTTGGCCAGGCTCCAGCCTTGGGTAAGTGTTTGCATAGCTAACCACTAAAGGAGCCTTCCCTATTTAGTCATAATTCTGCTGTTTACTCTACACTAAATACAACTATAGCAACTTGTAGGTATGCAAACTAGCTCTGCTTTTCGCACAGTGCATATGCATATGTAAATTTAAGACACTCGCCGCGCCCACTGCCGCACAGCTGTCGACATTTAATGTGATTTGCAGCTAGCCAAAACATCATATTACGAATTTCACATTGGGGTGGAGCAACAGCCAGGCAAACAGCCAGGCTGCCAGCCATGGCCAGCCATGCCTAAGCCTGCTTAGGCGTCTGGCCCACAGCAATGCACACTTCAGCTATCGACAGGAATTGGGCTTGTGTATGTTATGAGTTTATAACCGAATTCAGTGTTGCAGCCCGGACGCGTGTGTATCCTGGCGTGTTACATAAATCTCACTGCACGAGTGCAAAATAATGTTCAATTTTCAACAGAAATTGATTTAATTGAAATTCTCGATAGGTGTATAATGAAGAGAGGGCATTACAGACAACTAATAACCATGCGCATATATACTTGATTGATGTATGCTGGGTAAACGCACGTTAAACAGAGTAGCTGCCAGTCGAGCCAGCGTAATCTGCTTTTCTCTGCTGAGTTTCTGCAGAGCTTGAAGCCTTTCGAGCACATAATTTGCGCCCTTTCAGCATTCAGGTTAAATGCGCCAAATAAAAATCTCGATGACTGCAGTCGGAAGCGCAGTTCGTGCGCCAATAACAATAATCAATAAAATGAAAATCAAAATCAAAATCAAAATCGAAATGAAAATAAAAATAAAACTAAACATATTTAATGGGCTTTTAGCACTGACTGCACGGCGATTGCCTCTGCTTCTGTTTCTGCTGTTCCTGCTGCATTGCAGTTGAGTTCCATTTGATAGCTAATCGACGACGGGAAGCAGAGCACGAGCAGCTATTCGAGCGCATTGCCACGGTTCTATAATGCTAATGCAGCGCTGTGTGTAAGTGTGCGAGTGTGTACAGTGGAAGCCATTAGTTATTTCTTATATTTTTGTGTACAAGAGCGGATTCCAAAGTCTATGAAATATGTTAAATGAGTCAAATATTTCAAAACAGAGCAGGTTGCATTCTAGAGCAGCGGAAAGCATTCGATTCAATGCCTTAAGCTCTGTTGTTAACATCTGTTATCTTAACAGCTACAACATATGTAATCTTAACAGCTGCAGGCTACGTTAAGATACGTTTAGCAACACATAATCCAATTTATGATGTATGCATTAGAAATATACAATATCCACAATTCTGTTACTAACATCTGTTATCTTAACAGTTGCAGGCTATGTTAAAATACTTTCAACTTATTAACCAGATATTGATGTATATTACGTAGTTATATTATATAAATTCACATTACTCAAGGAACACAGAGTTTTGATCAATAAACAGTCTGGCTTTCCCATAGTACAGGGCACGAGTGTGTTATTTTCTGTGCACTTATTTTAAGCTAAATCTGCTGTAAGGCAGCTGAAATTGGCGCAGGCACGTAGCAAAGCTTTTCTCTGTGTTTGTGTGCGTGTGTGAGTGTGTAGTCGTGCGAATTTATAAGCGCATTTAGTTGGCTTAAAGCGGGCATGTGATTTTTTCGGAGCCCTAGCATATGATTGCGCTGACTGCAGCTTAAAGGTTTTTTTTGCTATTCGATTGCAGAGCGGCGCTGCACTTGGCGCCGATTGTTGAAGCCGGGCCAGAGCCAAGCCTCTACGGTGCTGCACGCGCACTCGGCAAACTCAACGGATACGGATCTCAGCACGCTGGACAATCATGAGCTCTGGCTGCCCGACTCCAGGTAAGAGTTAGGCATAACAAATTGCAATGGCATTTCCCTTCAAGGAACCAGTTTCAATTGCCCATCCATTAGCATACCGGAGCCCACGCCCACGACGATGACGGCGCTGCATCAGTTTGGGGCGGAGATGTTGAAGCTGTCACGTGGCCTGGAATCTGTCGCCTCGTCCTCAACAACGGGCTCGCCCACAAAATCCGAATTTTCCATCTCAAATCACTTGCCCTACTCCAGCAGCCCGCAGCGCTTTTCGACACAGCAACAGCAACAGCAACAGTCGCAGCAGCAGCAGCAGCAACAGCACCTGCAACATGCTCACGGAGGCAGCTACCTACAGCAAACGTCGCCCAAGGGCAGACAGAGCAGCAACATGCTGGGCCTGTCCAGCACAACGCTTGGTCTGGAGCGCGAGAGCACGCGCAACTCCTTGGCCAGCAGCCGGTTGGGCGAGCAAAGCGATGGGTAAGTGGGCGGAAAACCTAATTGAAAATGTTCTAAAGCGAAAATTAGGCACAAGGACGCTTCATAAAAAGGACACACTAAAAAACCAGAATGCAGAAATTGCTAAAAGCAACAGTCCGACTTTATGCTATGCTTTACGCTTGCTTTGAGAGCTTAACAATGACGGGTTTACGAATCGAGAAAAATATTACAGGGTATCATATTATATATATTATAGGCATATAGGCTGTACAATTTCCTTCCACTTGATTACATCCCTATGAAATCATACAGGGAATAAGTAACCATATAGCTTACTCTTATACTTTAGTAATTGAAACTTGAAACTCAATTGCCACACAGTGTGCGCACACATAAACGCAGACAGGGGAGAGCATCTTTAGAAAGAGCGCTTCAGGGTGGAGCTGCAGCTCCTGACTGGGTCCTTTGGCGGCAGGGACTCAACTAAATGCCGCCAGTTCAGGTTTCTTTGGCTGACAAAAGGCCAAACAGCTGCAAGCATTAATGCCATACACAAACAAACAAACACACACACACACCCACACACACGCAAAGTGAGCAAGCGTATTATCCTCGAGCATTTCTCGGTGCCGCCACGCCCCTTTGCGCAGCCTCTCGCTTGACCGCATCAAAAGCCAAGCCAACAGCTCAATTCGTACTTATTTAGTTTCTTTTTCGGTCTTCCTCTCCTTCTCTGCTTCTCTCCTGTGAATCGTTTTTTGGGCTTTTCCTTTTTATTGTCCTTCCGCCTTTGAATTGTTGTGCAATTTTTTGTAATAATTAATTTTTTTCGTTTATTTTGAATGAGCAACGAAAAAGGTTCTCTCAAGTGATTTTAGCAACGCTCTGCACCGGCAGCACTTCATGCTCCTCGGCCAAATCATTTCATTTTAGTTGACGATGAACCAGCAGCAAAAACCCAATTAAAATTGTTCATTTCTGAGAGAACAAAACAAGAAAAACTAATTTAATTTTTTATTTAACACATTTACTTAATAGATATTCCAAGTATTCAAATTATCCCCCGGCAAATGAGCTCAAAGCTGAAACAATTTCATTCACATAGCCCAAATATACATTAAGCAAATGTTAAAAAAATTCTTAATATTTTTATAGTTAATTTAGATTTCGTTTAATGCCAAATGGCTTCAGTTTTTCTGCTGCTTTTTCTCTTCCTAGCTCCAGGCTCAGCTGCTGCTGGCCTTCATATTTGGCAGTTTTTTGACAGTGGAGCGAATTCACGCAATCAATAAATGGATTTCCTTTATTCTGTGTCCTTTTTTATTAAGAGAAAAATGTATATTGTGAGCCCTTTGGCTGTCAGGCCTGCCTTTGTGGCACTTCGATCCGGGTCCTTTAATTGTTTGGCTGTTAATTGATTGACTATGGGTCTTCCCATTTTATGTTTGACAGGAGCTCCCAGCGAGAAGTGAGCAAGTGATGATTAAAATTCAGATTTCTTATATAT
Source organism: Drosophila hydei (assembly GCF_003285905.1). Taxonomy (NCBI): domain Eukaryota; kingdom Metazoa; phylum Arthropoda; class Insecta; order Diptera; family Drosophilidae; genus Drosophila; species Drosophila hydei. Next base: position 2,203,693 of record NW_022045657.1, read on the forward strand.
ACCCTAGCGAAGAAGAAACATATGCATTAGCCGAGACTGAGCCAGAGCGAGCATTGGCTGACGCCTCGCCAGTTAGCTTGACTTGATGAGCTTGGTGACTGTTTAATTCCTTTGTGACTGAAACAATAATAAACTCGACAGGCAGTTGCTTGGCTTTGTCTGGCTTCTGCATAATGAGATGGGACACCTCTTAGCCGCATGCCACAGTAGCTTCAATCTGGTAACTGGCAACTGGCAACTGTCATTTACTGCACCTCAATTTATGCGCGCGCGTCTCATGTCTCACGTAAGCCAAATCAGAAAGCGTCAAGGATGCATAATGAGAGCGGGCAACACTCGCAACCTACACCTGCCACCGCCCGCCCACAGCTGTTGCGCGACGCCTTCATTAGGCGCAAATGAAGTTGCGGCTGCTTCAACATTTGCATGCAAAACAAATGGCGGCGTGCGGAAAGCTGAAAACTGAAAGCTGAAAGCCAGCCGCAAAAGCCAGTGCTCAAATTCGTGCCCTTTATTAAAATGAATTCCAAATGAGAATAAAGCGAGGGGAGCGGGCTAACAGCGGCAGCGAGTACAAAAGTGTTTGCTTTAAGAAAAGAGAGAGAAAGAGAGAGAGAGCGAGAGAGAAAGATAGAGAGCGAGAGAGGGGTAAGCAGAGGAAAAAACAACAGTGCGCGCCACAAAGCGCATTTTGTGGATTCTGTTCGAGTCGCAACTGTAAACACAAACAGCAAAAAGTGTTGCCTACTTTTCTGCATACACAAAGCCAGGTGACCACAAAGCATGTGGTGCTACACGTGTTCGTGTGTCTATGTGTGTGTTTGTGTGAGGGTGTGGCTGTGTATGTTTTCGGACAGGCAGCATGTTTTCAGGCACTCTGTTTGCCAATTGACTGAGCAATTTTAATTAAAAAAATAAAATAAATTCAGTATACGAAAAGTTTAAGAGGCGCGTGAAACTGGGGAAATACATTTGAAAAAAGGGCAGCTAAATTTTTTGTGCTGAAGCTTAAATAAAATGCACGGTATTCATGACGAAAATTGGTTTGGTTTTTGGGAAATTGAAATGTTATGGATCATTGGCCATGAATTCTGGCAATTTGCATATCAGAATTTCAGTCAATCAAAAAGAGCCTTTAAAGAGTCTTCAATTTTTGACCCTAAGCCTATATATTCCATCTTATAAACTCCTTCTCTTCACATTTCGTTCTCTCTGGCAGCACACTCTCGCAACTGTCACAGAGACTGCGCTCGTACAAGAAGCGCAGACGCGCCTCGTTAGCAGTTTCTGGTCGTGAGCGACGCGCTGGCAGCGAGGAAGCCGATGATGACGATCAGGATACGCTGCGGCGACGCAAACGTTACAATAGCTTGCCCAAAAATGCGCTCTACACGCACCACAACACGCTGCACGAGAGCCAGGACGACGATAACAACGAGGAGGCGGCTGCTGCGCAGGAGGACGACGACGAAGGACTGGAGAGACAAGCAGCTAAAACGTCCAAATCTTCATCCATGAGCAAGAGCTGTCACTCGGACACGGAGGTGGAGTCGCAGCCAGGCAAGCTATTTCGCGTGCCAAGCAATTCGAATCAGCAGTCGGACTACCCGCAGTTGCCATCGGTGTGCACCTGTCCCTACTTCGGAGATCGGCCGCTGCAGAGCTGTGTGAAAACGGCAGAGGTGAAGATCATATCATCCGCTTTCAAGGTGACCACCACAACGGCGACAACGGCTGTGAGCAGCTCGCCCAGCGAAATGGAGCTGCTTCTATGCAGCGCAAGCAACAACAAGGGCGTCCTCACCAGCAGCGTAAGTATTGGTGCAGCGGCAGCAGCTGGTCCTGCCGGTGGTGTTGCTGGTGGTGCATCGGCGAACACCTTGTCGCCCAACTCGGCACAACAGCCGCCGGGCAGCTGCTTGACCGTCCACAGTGATGGCAGCGGCTATCTGGCGGCACCCGGCACACCCTGTCCTGGTCGCCGTAAGTTGAGCATCTCAAAGACAGCCTCGGTGGTCACCTGGGACTCGAGTCGACATCGGCGCCGTGGCAGCAGCTTTGGCGGTGCGCGCACCTCACTGCTGCTCACGCCCACCAAGACGGCGTCAAGCACGGCAACGACTACTACAGCAACAACGCCGCTACGCCGCTCTGCCACACTGCGCAGCCACCAGAACATGAACTATCAGGGCGGTGGAGAGAGCGGCAAGTCGCGGACGCCGCACTCGTCACCATGTCTGCTGCAGCGACAGCAGACAGTGCGGTCGCATCATTCGCGCAACTCCAGCGTCATCTCGCGCAACTCGTCACGACACGGCCGCATCATACGACTAGAGCAGAAGGCCACCAAGGTGCTGGGTGTGGTGTTCTTTACGTTTGTTATTCTCTGGTCGCCGTTCTTTGTGCTCAACCTGCTGCCATCGGTGTGCGCGGAATGCGAGGAGCGCATCAGCCATTGGGTATTCGATGTGGTCACCTGGTTGGGCTATGCCAGCTCCATGGTGAATCCCATATTCTATACGATCTTCAACAAGGTATTTAGGCAGGCCTTCAAGAAGGTGTTGCTCTGCCGCTACTCGAACAACAGCGCCTGGCGACCCAGCAGATAGCAGACGCCCGTCAAGCCCGGTAAGCTCAAGGCAAACGCCAATCCTCTAACAAATCTCAAACCGCCGCCAATCAAATGCACCAGCGTGGACTTTGCTGATGCCAGGACACACGCTCAACGGCCAGCATCGAGGCAGCTCAAGGCGCAATCGAACAGCGACTCAACGGCCAACCTCTAAGCGTAACAGCTCAAAATTTTGGTAGCATCCACAGGCCACATAGCACGCACAGCTCGAATCGTGTGTGTCGGTGTATATTATGGCTTAAGTCTCTAATTAATTTCAAATTCAATTTGCACAGCCATTGAGCACATTTGCCATTCAAACCGAAGCCAGACAACTGCTTGTTAACCCACCCGACCGAACAACCACCTAACCACCAAACAGCCCACTCGCACTCGTAACGAGTCCAGCCAGCAGCTGGTCAGCTCTGCCGCCACAGGCATACAGTTCTCTAATTGCGGTGCTCAAGGTGTATTAAGCTTGTCTGCTCAGTGCCACGCCCCACATCGCCTTCATCTCTGCCCTGCGGCCCAATTCCATTATGGGATTATTAAACGAAGCATAGCAGATTTTGCAAATGTGCGTCAAAGGAATTTCAAAAGAGAAAATGCAAAGAATTTGTATTTTGTATTTTCCCTTTGCTATAATGCACTGGCTAACCCCTAGGCTGATTATGAGCGTGTTGCTGAGTCTACAGAACAATAGTGCATCATAGCTGTAGTTTTAATGAACTAATATCATAGATTAAACACTTATGAGGCAAATATGAAACAAGGAAACCAGCGAATATCAATTAAAATAATTTCGTTGTCGAATTAACATTTGAGCCTGCTAGAGTTGCCAGATCGTTTTGGAACCCTATTTTTTTTACGCTTTTCTACATTTTGAGCTAATTCTTAATAAAAGTAGCAGCCCGCTCTTACAGCTGATGGTTTCTGTTTTGAAACTCTGGCAACACTGATTAGACCTACAACTTAAAATAAGTCGTCAATTTGTTCGGCCTTAGCTCTTCTATTTTTATGCCATTCAATTGTTTTTTAAGCTAGCAAATTGAATTGCATATTGGCTGGCGCTGTTAAAGTCCATAAATAAACGCGACAAAATGTCTACTGCTATTGTTGTTGTAGCTACAAATTTGATCAAGCAAATTGCAATCAATATAAGCCGAACTTTCGTTTATTTGTTTATTTGGCGATTTTCGCAATTAGGCGTTTAATTTATGGCAAATTTTCGGGCCGCAAATGTGAGAAGCCTGCCAAATTCAACACGTACGCAAAGTCTATAAAAACAGTTGTTTTTGTTGTGTGGAATTGTATTAGTTGTTGCTGTTGCTGGCATTGAACAGATTGCTATTTTTATTTGAAAAGTTGATTCATTTGGATTTATTTTCTGTGGCAAAATGAAAAATGTTCAGCTGGTCACGTAAATGACGCCCCGCCAAGAGGCTACTGCCAAGGCTTGAAGCAGCCGAAACAGCTGCTTGAGGCACATCAAACAGCAGCAACAGCAATCAGCAGCAGCCATAATGAAAGCTATTTGGCTCAAAAAGTTTCATTGTGGGGCAAGTTTAAAGCGTAATTTTGTGATGTGGCTACAAAGTAAGCGACAAATTCGCAACAGGGCAGGCCGAACGAGAGAGAGCGAGAAAGACAGAGAGTGAGAGGGGAATTCCAGGCAGGAGGAGCAGGTAATGGTGCCATTAGTAGCACCTACTCACTAAGAGCTTGAAGAACACTTTGCAGCGCGCGCCTCAAACATTTTTAGTGCTTTTTTTAAGACACGGGTAGGTGGAGAGGTTGACAGATTCTCAACGGAGACAACAGAGGAGAACAGCAAGACGCGACATTTAAGAATTTATGGCCATTTGATGGCCAGAGGAAATATTTTAGCTCACTTCATTGACGCCAAGTCTGTCTCCGGCTAGCTTAGGGACTGGGTCGTTGATGGGCTAAGCCTAAGTGTCGCACGCCGTTGAAACTTCATTGAACTTTAATAGCCTGGCCGCAGGGCAAACAGAAGAAAATGAAGAGAAATGAACGAACTGGCGGCAACTTCCACTTCCGTTCAGCACCCGCCTAACATATGTTACCTTTGAGCAACAAACAAAAAAAGAAAAAAGAAAAACTTTTACTTTACTCAGAAGACATTGTCACAGGGTCTGTCAAGGATGTCTTCGCCTCCTATCCCTCACATAAATTCAAAGCATATTAAGATTATTGAATTAAATGCACAGCGTTGACAAAGAGATTAAATGAAAAGAAAATAAAAACACATTTAAAATAAGCTAAGCAAACACGAATTTAAACTTTATAAATGTCAACTGCAATCAAAGGTAAATGTTAACCAATTAAATTGAATGTATTTATTTATATTGAAGTAGTTAATTAAACTGTACATATGCTGAGTACCCACTGTATTCAGTTTAGCTATAAATTATTACAAAGGGGAAAGCATTGTCACAAAACGCTTTTAACCAATAGCTAAGCTAAGCGAAAAGCATTCCACAGATGCATTCCAGCTAAGCACTGTATCAAAGTATGTATTCAAATACATTAGCTCAGCTGTAAGAAGATGTGCGCTAGGCACAGTGAATGTCCAAGTTTAGAAAACTGTTGCTGTATATAAGATATATCACAAGAACACTCACACACACACACAGACACAATAAGACCCATAGGGTGTGCTAAATAGATAAATATGTAGATACCTATTCCCAACCAGCCATGATCTGATTAGCGTAAAACTAGTTTAGCAAATGAATCAACTTATCAAAGTACTCTGAGTACTAGTAGCACCCTTTACAAAATAACACCCCCATTATCGATAGAACAAAGCTTTTTGTTTCCCCATAAAAGTTTCGAATTTAAACGAAAGAGCTCTTAAAGTCGATTCGATTATTTGAAATGCCCGCCACAAGTATTAAAACTCAAAATAAAATAAGTCGAAACGTAATTAAGATCCTAAATGACATATCTCTGTGAGTTACTGATTGATGTATATAATAATAAAAATAGTAAATTTAAATATATATATTAGATTTAGCTTCAACACAGTCAAAGACGCTAAAATCTAAAACTATACATATATATATATAATATTAAAATATTAATATATAAAAATATGTTTGACATATATTCGCGATCATGATGTTTGATGTTTAACTAAATGTTAACTTATGTGTGTTTTGAGAAGCCTTTTATGATTTCTATATTAAATGTGCATTCAATCGAACAATATCAAACACTTGTTTTACTTAATAGCAGTAAACCATATGCCAAACAAACCTGCAATCAGCCCGAGAATTGGAGTGCTACTAGTGTGTGCCCGACCCGACCCAAACCCCATTAAACTTATTTTCCATTGTCATGGCCATGCGCTCGCTCATTTAGAATTCCGTTCAATTAAACAGCTATCGAACAAACGAATGAATGAATATATATATATACATATATATATATATATATAATTGACAATAAAGGGTTGAGCTTATAATTTCAGCAGATTGTGCTGCGGATATAAATAAATAAATGTTTGTGATTTAATATTTCCATTGATTAATAATTGGAAAGTAGTTTTGTATTTCTTACTTATTAAACGAAAGAGCAATGTGACCAAATTTTATTCGATTAATAACACTGAAAATACTCAAATTAGCTACTTGGGACTTTAACAGCGCTGCAAATGTAAAAGATGCGCATGAAGGAAAACAACTAGAAGACATAAATACTTATGTTAGTCCAGCTAATTGGACCTTTTAAAGCAATGCAAATGGAAAATATGCGCTTCATGTAAGAGTTAAAAATACTTAAGTTAGCTCAGCTTATTGGAACTCTTACAGCACTGCAAATGGAAAATGAGTGCTTCAACAGGATTTGAAAATACAAAGAACTTAAGCTTTTAATGTAATCCGATTTACTATTGAGCATAAGTTAATACAGTCTTAGTATGCAGCTACCACGCAGATTGCGCATACGGCTTAACGGGCCAGTGCAGCAAATAGAAAATGAAATGTGCAAAAGTTGGCTATGTTTACAGCTGCTATAATGGACCATTATTAGTTAAATGATAATTATGATAATTATTCGAAGGTACTTATTAAATAAATGCACGCTAATGCCCCGCAAATTTGTGAGCAAGTTTTGGTTAGCCAACCAAAAATGAAAAAAAAAAATATAAAAACGTAAAATAAATCCCAACAAAGTGGCGGCCAAAAGCCATAAAAAATGAACAAAGTACAAAAATTGTGACTACTCAGCGGCTCTTAATTCTATTTCAGCTTTAAGAGCCTCGTAAAGCACGGAGCGCACCATGGGGCCGTGCACAGCTGTGACCCCAGCGCAAAAATAAAGAGCAAGTTACTTCAATAAACGCTTTTCCACTGTTTTCTGTTGTTGTTGTTGCTGTTGTTGTCGGCGTTACGAAAGCAGCTTCAAAATTTGTGCCCAACTGCACCCCAGGGCAGGCAGCAACAACAACAACAAATTAAAATAAAATGAAATAAAAGTGTGTAGTGCACTTTTAGGCGCTCTCCTTGTGAATATAGCACTGGGCACTTAGGTAACCCTATTCAAATACAATAGTTGAGCAACAAATTAGCCATTAGTTAGTGAATTCCTCAAGGATCAGGTATCAGGGGCATCATAATGGCAAACACTAATTGAATTCTGAGGAAATCTCATAAGCTGACGGACGAGAACGCTGCGTAACGTACTTTACTCTGTAGTTTAAGATCCAATTCTGCGTAAATATACTTATATATATATATATATTTATATATATATGTATATTTATATATATATGTATATGTATGTGTGTAATGCTCGTGTAATGTGTTGATGTTGTTGGCATTTCCGCGTATTCAGCGTGTGCAGCTGTGCATGCAAATGCACACACACCCACCCACGCACACACATACATTTTACTTTTATTTTATTGGTGTTCTGCAAAAGAAAGCGGCGTGAAATACTTTTGGTTAAATTGCATGAAAAAAGCTTAATTAAGAAAGGAATTAAAGTTGCAAGCAAAACGACTTGGGAATGCCCTGCACTTGTCATAAGTGAAAGAGACAGATAGAGAGAGCGAGAAAGCGAGAGAGATAGAAATACAAATAATTATAACTCTCCTTAGGTCTATTTGACTATATAATATATATACATATATACATACAAACTAATATGTATACATTGCAGTGCAGCAGGGTATTGAGCAATTGCAGCTGGCTATTTAAGGCCATTTATTGTTTAATAAAAAAGAATAAAAAGAGAGGGGGACATCCATATATCAACTGCAGGAGGTCCGTTTGGTAAGCGAGTCCTTGCTGTGCGCTCGATTGCATTGATTTATGGCCAAAGCTGCTTGTTGCGCATTTTATGGGCAATTCGATTTTGTTGCTCTCCAGCAATGCAATTGCGTTGCATTCGCTGAGCTGCATGGGCTTGAGCTGCTGAGCACCTATATAATAGCATTATGCCAATCACAATCAAATATGTAGATATTGCCCAGAGAGTCGAACAGAACAACAGCAATCAGACAAGCCCGTTGGCTTCGATGAAATTATTTGCTTGTATTTCAACACTCTTAAGCAAATGATTGAGTATATATGTATATATATATATATATATATATATATATATATATATATATATATATATATACATATATATATACATATATAATTTCATGCACTGACTATCCTTATGTTAAATATGACGATACATATATACATATATGTATATATATATATATATATATATATATATATATATATATATATATATATATATATATATATATATATATATATATATATATATATATATATATGTATATATGTATCGTCATATTTAACATAAGGATAGTCAGTGCATAGTAAAGCATATTGCAGCCACCTGGTTGACTTGATGTCAAATGATATGTAGCTTTTGTTTAGTCATTTTAACATAATTGTCAGGAACAATTTATGCGTGTGTTTATATGTGCTTGTATTTGTATACATCTGCAGGGCACAATGCTGCTGGTTATTTGCAATTTATGACAGCAGCTAACTGACAAAAGCATTCCATAGAAACAACAGCAATAAGCAAACGCATATTACGTATACGACATGTTGCTGGGGCCAATTAAATTTGATACGCCCAGTAGCTATATGAATCGAGTCTTGGGTTGGGAAATTAAAGCATGCATAGCAAATTTAGCAGGTAAATTCAATTAGCCGAAAGGTGTAACAATACACAGCCCTCTTTGACTCGGCATATGAGCTCTTTAACTTGATTACATGACAAAATTAAAGACAATAGAAATTTGTGTGAAGATTACTGAATAAACACGTCTAGGATATAACACGAATGCATCTTGAATAGCAATAATTGAGTAAGGAATAATATAACTAGTGCTGAATACGCTTAACTAAATGCCAAATCAATTTGTCAAATTTAAACAATGCAACCAGGTGGCAACGCTCGGTGCACAAAGTGTTGGAAAACGTATGTCTGGCACACGAAGCTGGCTGAAAGACAATGTAGAAGAACGTTATATTATTTTTCATTTACTTATACACGCAACACTTCAGTATATGCTCAAGAATCCTAGAAAAGCTAAATTTAGCTTGAAATATCTTAGCCACTTTTAGCAGGAAAGGCGGCTAGACCGCAAGAATTTCATTAAGTGCCAGTACTTGGTATCCAGATACACTACACTTAGAACGGCTGAAAAACTCGGATTTATTTTTAAATGACTTAGGGCGACTGTTAAGATTGTTGTTGGCCAATATCAGTTCATAGTCGGTCTAATAAAGCTAAAGATTGTGCCGACCGACGCTATTAAATTATATTGTTCGCGAGTATTTTGATATATTTAGTGGTACTCTCTGCTGACAGCTATTTTTCTAAAGTCTAAGCTGGAAGAGTTGCCGCGTTTTTATACCCTGATCCCATTAAAAATGGGAAATCAGGGTATAATGGTTTTGTGCAAATGTATGTAACAGGCAGAAGGAGGCGTGGCAGACCCCATAAAGTATATATATTCTTGATCAGGACGACAAGCCGAGTCGATTGAGCCCTGTCCGTCTGTCTGTCTGTCCGTCTGTCCGTCTGTCCGTCTGTCCGTCTGTCCGTATGTGTGAACGCGTGGATCTCAGCATCTATAAGAGCTAGAGACTTGAAATTTTTTTGTAGGTCCGTGTATAGCACGCGCAGGTCAAGTTTGTTTCAAATATTCGATAACTATTCGCATTTAATTGTTATCGAATAAAAACATTATTGAAATGCAGTAAATAAATTATATCTCGAACGTCTTAAGAGCTAGAGCCTCCAAATTTTGTATTTAGTGTTATGTATATTTTATGCAATTTTGATTTTTGTTGGATTTTGGATACCGGCTCCAAATTCCCCCAAATTCTTAGAATTTAAGTTTAGTTGGAACTAGGGCCATTATGTGAAGGCGTTTGCATCTCAACCAAGCCAATAGGATATGTAGATCATATGCTGAAAATTTCATTAAAATCCATTAAGTAAAACAGAAGTTATTAAACAAAACGTTTGGCCAATTTGCAAAAGCACATGTCAGCAGCGCCACGCGCACGCATTTTTCCTATGCGTGTGCACACATACATTCAAATGCGTGTATACTTTTCTATTCCAAGAATTGAAATTGCGATTGAATTGTGCTGAATTATTAGCTGCTACTTATGTTCAAATTTGCAACAGCTCGCGTAAGAAGGGCAGTGGCTGCGTTGGTAGAGGCACCTCTCGGATGCAGCTTGGTCCGGGTTCGAGACCAGAGGAGATGAAATGTTTTTTATTGTTTTATATTATTTATTTATTTTTTTTTTTTAGTTATGAAGTGGCGGTGTTGGTAGAGTTTGTGCACGTTGCGCAAATAATCCGGGTTCGAATCCTGGTCTCGCAATGTCGATTTTTATTTGTTTTCTTTTTTTTTTAATACTCGATACAAACTACGGAAAATATTACAAAACTCAAAGGACTGGGATCAGGGTATCTCCTAGTCGGGCACCCCGACTAGAGCTTTCTTACTTGTTATTGATTGCTTTCAATTAAAATGCCGCCAGCTGTCAGTAGGAAATGCTGAAGCGAGATGCCTTTGTGTTAATTTAATTTGGTAGAGACTACTTCAAAGTTGTCGACAGGTCCCTGCCTGTAGCGCTGGCTCGTCAATGGCAAATGCCATGCGGGCCTAGATATTTGGTTAGCTGGCTGGCTGCCAGGCTGCCAGGCCATTGACAGACAGCTGGCATGCGCTATCCAAATAAATGGCCTCAAACTGTGGGAGCAGAAGATTGTTATTCATTCACTCAACTTTTCACAGAGGCCAACTCGAAAACAAAACAAATTAGTTTATAAACATATTTTCGCGCATTTCTGCGACGGACCACAAACATTTTAGGTTTTCCACGAAAGCCCTTATTTGGCTTGTTGCGCTGCAAAACAACAAGAGAACAACGAACGAATTTAATAGAACTACACAGCAGACGCTATATACTATGTACTGTGCTTCAGCTACTAGAGAATAATTAAAGTCAAGAAAATTACGAAATCATTCGGCAAATGAACAATCAATGTTGTTCGCTCTGTTCGTCCTTTGGATGCAGAAGATGTTATTGGCCATTCGGTTCAATTGCTCAATCTATCAGTTTCCCATTTCGATTTGATTATTTGTTTGCCAAGCAATTCCCTGGGGCAAATTTAAGGCTCAGCTTGCAGCTGGCATTAAATGCAAAACTCTTCTGCGTTGGATATTGAAACATTTCAGCCAGCGCGCAATTCGTCTCATTATTGGCATCAGCTCAATTGCGACTTGGTTGGCATGGCTGCTGCTGCTGCTGCTGTTGCTGCATGGATGACAGCGAAATATGGCAATCACATTTATCTACAGCTGCTCTTGTGCACTGTGCTTATCAAATAGCATGTAATATAAATGTAGCTGGCTCCCTGGCTGCCTGGCTCTCCGGTTCTCCGGCAGACACGCATAACGGTAGTTAGCCAGCAAAAGGAACAAATCGACAAACTGAAAGGTATTTCCGGAAACGACACGAAACTCCAGAAAGTACAATGGGCAAAAAGGTAATAATCTAGCATACAGGCAAAAACAGCATGAAAGAACACAAACAGCTGTACTAGCAGATACCCTGTAAACCTGAATATTACTCGCACTAAAAATTATATATAAATGCAATTTATGTCTCACATGAGCTCACACCTTTGCGTGTTCCAGCCATAGATTATTGACCTTTTAAACAAACTTCAATATACCCTACTTCACTACGACTTCAATGAGTATTTTACCAAAATGGCAGTACGTGGGTGCCTCAAAATAGGCGGCAGCAAAAACAGAAACAAATGACTCACTATAAATACACGAGTTGCCATCACACAGACAGACACAGTCACACACACCCACACACACCCACACCCACACACACCCACACACACACGCCCACACACAACTTGTGTATGTGTCTGTCTTTGGCTGTATGAAAAATGCAAAGCGCAAATGAGTTGAAAACTTTTCCATAAGTTTTCGTACGTAAGACGCACGAACAGAAAAATTAAAGTCGACTTTTAGGCTGTTGGCAAATCTGCAAAACTTTGTTCTAAAGATAGGCATGCCACTCGAGCAACAAAAATAAATGAATGAAATAGCTTTTAGCTATTTTCGCTGTCATTATTTTGCCTGCTTAAGCATTAAACTTTTGTGTGCTGAAATTGCTGCCGTTTACAATGGAAACTGCAAGCAGCTGTTAAGTTTTGACATTCGTTGTAAGCATATAGTAAAGATATCGTGCCATCGTAGAGAGCATTACATTTTCGACTTGCTGTTTGCCCAATTTCTTATCACAGATAGGCCAAAGGCGTATCTAATATGTCTGTATGTATATGTGGGCATATGCACGACCTCCCGCTCGCCCACTCGGCCCATTGTTAAGCGAACATGTTAGCGAGGCGGAAACGTACGCAAATATTATTTGCACTTTACTCTGACATGTTTTTAATGAGCTAAATAAATATTAACACAGGCAAACAAAGGGGTTGCACGGACACGGCTCTAGGCCTCGGCGACTGGCTTTTTGGCAGCGAGCTTTTGCAGCAGCGTCAGAAAGCTGAAGGCCTGCGTGATAACCTAGAAGTGTTTAAAATTGTAAAGTTTGAATAGGCATTCATGACAGCAAGCTGATATGCTCACTAAACGGAGGCGAGTTATATCCATTACGTAGAACTTGCCCGCTGTGACCTGCACTGCCCGATGGCTGTTCACCAGAAAGATGAGCAAGTCTTGGCGCATGGATGGCGCATGTTGCCACCAGGCGCCGCGCCCGAAGGCATCGACCACACGAATGCTGTGCCGGCGCAACATTTCCCCGCAGTAGGTGAACATTAGCAGCTCGATGGTGGTCAGGACCAGGTACTGCAGCTGATTGATGACACGCATCGCCTCCCGTGAACCGGACACGCCCACGAAGACGAGCAGGCACAGCTGCAACGTGATCTGCAGCGACTTGAACAGGCAGTACGGGCTAAACAGCTCCTCCAGCTCTGCGGCACAACCCAGTATAAAGTGATGAAGTTTCACGCATTCCACCAGCGCCCCATGAGCGGCTTTTGTCAGGCTTTGCGGCGGCTGCCTGCGTGTCAGCACAAAGCTGTGCAAATCCGTCGCATGCTCATGCAACACCGCATATTGGCCAAGTTCATGGGTCTCATCATCCAGTAGCAACTCGCGCTGTAGAACACTGACAATGAAAGACAAAAAATCCTTTACTAAGATCGCTAGATCGGCACTAATACAATTAGTTAAGAACTTTCAAAACTTTATAGGTTATCTCCGTATCTCCGTATAGGGCAATGAAAGTCGACCCGCAGAAGCAAGAGATCATCTGCTGTACAACAGTAGCATATTAGTAATAAAATAAAAAAATGTCAAACAAGCTTGTAGGCTGAAAAGCAAGTGTAGTAAAACTAGATGGCAACTCTGTAAGAACGAAAGTAAGTTTCGATAAGTCGATAAGTACAGGCCACAACATGAGAACGTTTCAAATTAAGTCTGAAGTGGCAGCGCTGTAAAGGAAGTGTTGTTAAACTAAGAAAAACGATTTTGGAGTGATTAGAGTACACACTTGGTACCAAAAATTATACATTAGACTAAGGTACACTAGATCGGGTCAATCGATCTGCAAATTTATAAAAAAATATTTTGTCTAAGCTTAAATACTATAAATCAATATGTAATATAATTAAATGACAATAAAGAAATCCAATCCAATTGGTAAAATGTACCTTAATGCTTGTACTGACTCGCCAGCGAGCAGCCTGGCGTGTGCATCCAGATTCTTGAGACTGCAGTAGAGCACATCGAACTGGCCGAGCAGCAGGAAAGAGAGGGAGACAAACATAAAGCCACCATAAGCGAAAACGGTGCCCACAGTGATCTGGCCATAGAGCTGAACGGCATACACGATCGAATAGAAGTGTTCGTCCATGGCATCGAACGGATACCAGCAGTGCAGCGGCAACGTCCGATTGCCCATCATCAAAGGCGTGATGCCCCAGGAGATGACTCCGGACAGGCAAGCCGAAAGCCAAACCAGCGTAAAGCTGCGAAACCAGCGATAAGTGGAATGCATATTTACAAAACAGACGCCGGCGAGCGAATGATGTCGATAGCCCTGGTTGATATGGGCGAGAAATCGCAACATTCGCTTGGAGCGCAAGCACCAATAGCTGGTGGCATACGCCGTAAAAAAGTAGATGATGGTCATGGTGAGCGCATCGGTGATGTCCTCCAGCTTGCCCGTGGGCAGAGCATCCAGTGTCGTCTTGGAGAACAGCAGACCCAGATGCAGCGATATGGACAGCACCAGCAGGCAATGGCCGACGGTGAACAGGCGCAGCAGAGATTGCAGCCAGTCGGGCAACCAGGCGGGGAGCGACGGCATAGGCATCATCCCAATTGCCCATTGTATCTTCAGGTGAACTCCGAACAGCTGTCTCACCCGTTGCACGTCCAGATCCCTTTCGGCATAGGCCACATTCTCATCGCTGCCGCCATGGAACTGCAGACTGGCCATGCCTTCAGCACTTTGCTTCGCAACTGCTCATCTCCGCGTGCTGCACAGCTATTTAAACAAAAATGTGTTGCACGAAGGAAAAGAGCAGAGACGCCCTAATGGGCGGGGGAAGCCTAATTTATGCATTAATGAGCTTTTAAAAGTTTTCAGCCAAGTGTCGCGCTTTGCTAGTCCTAATTGTTATTAGTGGGCGTGGCCAGGCGTTAAGTTTGGAAAATTTTAATTACCCGCTTGGAGTCCACTAAATAGTCGACGACTGAGAGCTATTAGTTGAGCACTTTAGTTTCCCAGAGCAGTAAAAACGTTTATGTGCTTGAAGCTTCTCTGATATCTTAGAGAAAATTTGTATATGGTATATATGGCCAAGGTTAACGAGTTTAATTGAGATCGAAATCTTTCTCTTATAAAGACAACAGCTACAGATATAGATACGGATAGCTATAGATAGATACAGGCAGTATATAAATCTCTTTCAGGGAAAAAACTACACAAATTACAAATATTTTGAGTAGTTCTCCTTCGAATGAAATCGATAGAAAGTTAAATATATTTACAGATGTATTTTTTTTATGTATGCGTGCTTAGTAGATAGTTAACTAAGGAGCCTCGTACTTATTTCCATATCAATGGTATTTGGAAATATTCCCACGGAATATTAAGATCAATTACGCTGAGTGAGCTGGTAAATTGCTTGTGCGACAGCAATTGACAATTAGATGAGGAGAAAGTGGAGCGGAAGGTTGACGTCAATAGCACCGACTACGACTGCTTGACAGTGTTTTCCGTATTCAGTCGGCAATTTGCATATTATATGCCTGACTTGTTGCACCTGTTGCCCTGCGAAAGTTGGATGGAAAATAGCAACTGCTGCAGCTCAGCTCTCAATTAAATTGATTGCAACAATCGCATTACAAATATTTTATAAATGAACAGCTGAACATGACGAGCATTTAACTCCAGGTTATTTTTATTAACAATAAACCGACCGAACAGCACCAATTGGTAATAGTTAAGGCCAGGGTTAAGCCAGTGGCAGTGGCAAAGTGCTTTGGGTTAAGGGCGAAGGGTTCGTCGGAGAGCCAACGCTGCTGACAGTTAACAGCTTTCTTTAGCGAAATCAATTATTTATTTAGCATTGTTACTCATGGAGGTTTAACAATAATGTTGTTAGGCAACAACTTGTAGGAACATTTTGCGTGTTGCTCATTAAAGAAATCATTGGCAATTTCTGTTTTCATTACTTGCGGCTCGTGTGTTGTGGGCAATTAAATAAATCAGACCCCAGAAGTATGCGACATAATATGTGAGTGAAGCTTTTGGCATATTGCGCATACGACACGAGCGCCACAATTGCTGCCGTTGTTGTTGCCTCATAAAAATTATGCAGATTAAATGTGGCAACAACGTTTGCTGCTTAGGCAGTCATCTGACATTAAATTCGCGTAAGGCATGAGCAGCAGACGACGCAGCAGCAAGCAGTACAGAAGATGTCTAAATAATGAAAGGAACTTGAGCTGTTGACGCGACGCACAAGTTGATTGAATAAATCACAGCAGGTAGACTGCCACATCTTTTCCACAATCCAGCATCTTATCAAAGACAACAGCAATGGGAGCCTCAAGTGACGACTCCGCATGTAGCTGAGCGGCATGCAAAATTTTTGCCCAACTCCAGGTTGAGCTGGCTGCCGCGTTTGTTGTAAACTTTTTTACAACCCGGCAACAATTTGGCCAAGTAGCTATAGAGCAGACATAAAACGTGGCCAGTCCCTTCATCTGCTGCTGTTGCTCGTGCTTTTCATGCCTCATTATCCCAACAGTGTGCAACAATTTCGTTCCGGCTTGTGTCGAACGTAGGCGAACAAAAATTCAATTAGTTTATATTTGTACTCAAACTCAAAAGTTTTACTTTGTTGCGCGCCCTTCTATGCATCTACATCAATACAATCAACTTAACTGCTAAAGCAGAGCAATCTAAAGAATGTCCATTATAAGCGTCTTCGACCAGCTGGTCGTATACGCAATGTTAAAGTGCGCATTACACACACAAAGACATACCTTATGACAGTTTCTCTATAAATTATTGGTCGTATGAGACATCATTTCACCTCTACATAAAATGAGGTATATTAACCACCAACAATTCATATACATATCAAGTGAAATTTTGTGAAATTATTGCAGCCAGTCCACCTGTCGTATGCGCAATTTCAATTTGCACACAAATAGAGAAGGAGAGAGAGAGAGAGACAAAAGTTATTGCTGTGTATTTATTGCCAGCTGGAAAAATATTTGTTGAGCTTTATCCATCAAAGTGAAAGCCCACGCCGCGCTTCGCACAGCTGCTGGCCTTGCACTTTTTGCAGCAAACTTTTTAATTAATTGCGCTTGCCATTTTCGGCCAAACACAGGCTAGCCTTTAATTGCAAATGAAGCTGAGCTAGGTGAAGGGCCGAGCGTACTGACGTTGGTTGCATGGCCAATGGCCAATGGCTTCCACATTGGACCCGTTCGACGACACGAACACGGCTAATTTGCAACGAACGCGCGGTCAGTAAAGTCCTCGCAGCGAGTCAATCAGTAAGTCATTTGTATGCGTGTGGAGCTAAGTTGGGCGGGGGTGGAGGGTCGATGAGTGGATTTACGCTGGTCGAAGGGGTTGTTCAACAGGCAACAGTCACGCGCCTCGCCTCATGTTGGCTAATTTATGCGATGCTGCAGCCACAGAACAAAAAGTTTGCCAACTGACACGGGACACAACGCGAGAGATCGCAATGAAGTGTCAGCTCTCGCTGCCTTTTTAAGCCCTCCCACGCTTCCTGTGAAACCCATGCCAGTTGACAGTTACGCCCTGCTTGTTCCTGTTTAAACTTTGCCCGATGCTTCGATACATCACCTCTCAACCCGGTCTCGCCCACTGCGCAGTTCCTAGTTCGCATTGCCCGCTGCTCTACAATGACTAAAAGTTTGCATTTTATTTCAGGTTTAGCTGCTGCAGAAAACAATTTGTCACAAGAAGAACAAAAAATAAGAGAAAATAATAATAATAAAAACAAAAAGTTGACATTGTCATAGATAAATCCAAGGGCACGTTATGACAGCGAAAATGGGATAGAACGCAATTTTCTGGAATTTTACTAACCTGACTGCCCGTCAACACTAAGCTGACAAATATCCATTTGAGATGTTACTTAAGCTTAAATAGGTTTCCCAGATAAATACTTCCAAAGAACAAATGTATATAATAATATATAATTGTATCTAGTATAGCGAGGATTTTTTAAAATATTTAACAAGTTTATAAATAATGTTTTATATATTAATCATAAACTTTTTATCCTTAAACACAAAGAAAATAATTCTATATATTGGTTTAATGTTCGAAAAAAATCAAATTTACTAAGCTCTTATTGTGTGTCGTCACCGGCTATATGTATGCCTTTAAATTTAATCAAAAACTTTCTTTATTTATTTACATCGCTTTGCTCTACAAGTTCTAACATTTCTTAGCTCAGTCGCAACTTTTGGACTTTTAGAACTTAACTCAGCAAACCTCAAGTAAAGTTTTTGTCAAAATTGCACATTTTGTCAGCCTTTCGTTAACTTTTTAATACAATTTTGTTAAATATTTTTGATCTGATTTGCACGAAAATAGTTGGAATGGATGTCGTCGTATACTCTATTGTAAGGGCAGCGGTAGTCCCGAAAAACTTCTTGAGGCGCCAAATTGAGTTAAGCGATTGAAACTGTATGGCAACGCTTTCACACATCGCTAAATTCAATTTGAGGTAAAATTTCAGCCACTTTAAGTTTGTTACCCAATAAACACACTCGCACACGCACATTTGCAGTTGCTGCAAACTGCACATCAAACTACAATAACAATTAGCATTAACACACATTGATGAGCCATGACGCCAGCTCTTTCGCCATCGATTAAGTATTTTATTTGGCAAGGATTTTAGTTACTTTATTTTTTCGGCTGTATCTCGTAAAATACAAGTAAACTTAATTAGGCTTACGATTGCAGCAACTAAAACCAGCATCAGTTGTTGTTGTTGTATGTTAGTGCGTGTGCGTGTGTTAATGCGGTTTACCCTCATGGCTTAGGCGGCATACTCATTGGTCCTGTTTATATCTTGTCCGCAGTTAACGTACATGCGGGTTGCCCTGCTAAATGTTTAACTGTAATTAACACACACACACACTTCGGGAACAAAATTATTGCATTACGTATGTGGGTGTGTTAGCGAAAGTGTGTGTTGGTTGACTGTTAACCGCTGGAATCACACTGCAAAGTTGCTTTAATTAAATGTTTCCTCTCCATTGCAAACATATCTGTGTATTGAACAATTGTTTGGTCAGTATATTTAAAGAACTGTTAATAGCTTTAAGGTAGTTGAAGGCAATAATAAGTGTGACCAGATAAAAGAAAGCAGAAAGATCGTGCGAGCAACTTGTCACTTTACAAATACCAAAAAACAATATCAGTGCATGGTACGCTTGGTATTATAATTTAAAGAATAACAGTCTTTGAAATAGGGCTGGGTAATTATCAGTTTTACCAGATTGCAGAAAGCAGAAAGATTAAACTTGTTAACAAACAAAATACATATTCATATCAAATCAAAAGATAAATCCGTATTAATAATTCAGTAAAGTTTCACTGTTTTCAATAATATTTACAAATATCCACAAAAGTTTTGCAACTTGAAAATTTTATTCATTAAAATAGCATTACATGCACAAACCAAAATGTACTTGAATCTGGCCTTAAAGGCGCAGTACCTTGAATTTATGTATGCAAACAG
This sequence comes from Drosophila hydei, assembly GCF_003285905.1. Classification (NCBI taxonomy): domain Eukaryota; kingdom Metazoa; phylum Arthropoda; class Insecta; order Diptera; family Drosophilidae; genus Drosophila; species Drosophila hydei. The sequence goes on from NW_022045657.1 coordinate 2,223,191, forward strand.
TCCTTGCAATGGCAGTGAAGCCTGGGACCAATTGATTGACCCTGCAACCGGCTTATCTGAATTAAAGCTGTAGGCGCTGCCAGAGCTTGTTATATAAATAGGTCATTTGCTAGTCAATTAAGGACATCAGTTAAATATTTTATGAACAAGAGGATGCGAAGCTAACGCGAAGCTAACGCGAAGCGACGCTACGTTTGCCCTGATTATGCGTGAAGACGGCGTATGGTGGGCGCATAACTAATTGAAAACTTGCTTAACTTTTGTTCATTAATAATAAGCCAGAACAGAACACAGTCGAAACAGGACGAAAGCTAAGGGTAGCTCCACGCTCCACTTTGTGTTGGCCAAGTCGCCGTCTTCAAGCTACGGAGTCCTTTGTCTCGTTTGATTTGTTGGAAATGATTTAATTACTTATTGCAAAGCGCTCAAAAGCTATTATTAAGTTGAATGCCCGTTGGCCGCACTAAACACGCGTATTAGATTAATGTTGTGATTACTCAACTGCCACGCCCACAAGCCGCCCACCACACTGTTAACTGTGTTCTGAAGCGTTAACGAACTCATCCTAGCATATTTCATATTTTTCTCATACTTTTCTCGTGCTTGGCTAAGTTGTGGGGCTTCCGGCAGGCATCGAATGCAGGCGACTCCCGTCGAAGGAGCTTTCGAGGTTTGACTTGGACTGGGGCATTGAATTATGCATATTTCACTGCACAAAACGGCAACGAGTGCGCGAACACTGGCAATTTATTCATTTAAAAGACGTATAGCCAAGCAAAGTAGAACTGAATGATTGAAGACCATTATGAAAGACAAATAAATTACCTTTTATGTTTCAACGAAAATTCATTTCAAATTGTTAAATTTCAAAATATAATCTGTATGTAATTTGCTGCAAACATTTATGCATATTTGTCAAATAATTTAATCAAAATATTATCATGCCTTTAACATAAAAATAAAAATTCATATAGCGTGCAAATGCAAAGTGTTTTGAGAATATGCTAAACGAGTCGCAAATGTTGTGTAAAATATTGAAATGAGGCTTGGGCAAACATTGACTTTAGGCAGTGTCTACTGTACATGAACTATGCTTATACACATATATATATATATTACGCATGTATGGATCTGTACACACATATTCAATGAAGCCGTGTGGATGCCTCGCTAATAGAAAATGGAAAATTGTTTTGTAGCAGCACCTGACAACGAGTCGAACGAGTTGTATATATACATATATAGGTATATAAGTATATGCTTGTTCAGTTTTCTGATTAGTTGCAACATGCAGAGCACTTTGACTACAGTAGAGTTTTGTCGAGTTCAATGCAATTAAATCAATTGCGTTACGTATACGCAACGTGGCGCTTGCCCACCTTAACTGGCCATGGACAGTTAGAGAGGTAGCAGCGGCAGGAGCAAAAGTTGCAGTAGTTGATGAAGGCAATTTGCAGTTAACGAAGCCCTTAGCGTAATTGAATTATTATACAAGTTTGGAACAAATTGCATTAACAACGCTGCAATTTACAAACAAAAATTACATTTTTAATTGGAAAATTGCGTAGCACTCTCAAATGGCAAAGGACATATATATATACTATCTACGCTCCACGTGGCATAGTGGATATTCCTTAAGTTTCAGTGAGATGTTGCCCTTGACCAGCAGCTGGTCTAGCCGTGCAGCTGTGCTAATGCGATAGCCACGAAAGATCTTGGCCAGCAACAGCTTCATCAGCAGCAGCGCGTATCGATAGCCGATGCACATGCGCAGGCCCTTGGTGAAGGGCACAAAGGCGAAGGCGTGATGTGCCGGCGCATCAGGCCCGAAATGTGCCTCCGGATTGTAGGTTCTGGCCAATGGGCCCCAAACGCGCACATCTCGCTGCATATTGTAGATGTCGATGCCGATCTGTGTTCCGCTCGGTATGAGATAGACGCCATCGTCGCGACGCAGCTGCAAATCCTGTCCGGCGCGTCGCAGCACCATGGGCACAGGCGCAAACAGACGCATCGACTCGTTAATGGCCATCTCTGTATAGCTAAGTCGCTCCAGCTGCTCCATGCTAATGTCACCATGTTCCGGTAGCTCGGCGCAAAGTTCGTCGTGCAGCTTCTCTTGATACTCCGGATGCATAGCCAGGCATAAGATAGTGAAGTACAGCGCCGTTGAGGTAGTCTCGAAAGTCTATTGAGTTATAAATTATTGGACTAAATATAAATCGTATTGCCATGATTGACAGACTGATTGATTGATGGCTAATCTATAGCTCTGAACGTAAGACCTTCATTCCCATAACTTACTTCTAGAATTTTATTGACTGATAGTTGAACTTGATTGATTGCCTGACTATCTGATTGATTGATGAGTGAAAGTAGAAAGATAATTCTCGCCATGAGCAAAATTTTTCACATAGCTAAAATATGCTTAATTTTATTTATTGATTATTTTAAGTGAGTGATTGATTGACTTTTTGGCGTAATGCCTGCTCGAAGTTATTAAAACAAAATAGCTGCTCTTTAAATAGTTTTATATATTCAGAATACATAACAGACTTTCATGTCAAATTGATTGATTGATTGATTGATAGATTGATTGTAGCCTCTCTGCCAGCAAGTATTCTCAACTAACTTAAGCTCCTTTTTCTTAAGTTCAATGCAATATTGTGGCAACCGCCACAAATTGGAATTTTTGACTAATTTATTGATTGACTAATTAGACTAGAAGCATTTTCTTAAAGTTCTATGCATGATATGATTGAATATATATGAGAACAAAATGTAAGGAAATTCTATTGAATAGCTCTTTAAAGCAATGCCACTAATACTTTTCCCCAGCTGGCATCAATAACATGCATATCATCCATATCATTGCCTTTATATATGTTATGGACGCTACTTACCGCTGCAATAATTACATTTGCCTCGTCTCGCACATCCTGCCAGCTCATCTGCTGGCCTCGTTCCACATGCTCTCGCACCTGTTCAATGAATATCGACTTGGACTTGATGCGATGCTGTTGCTGTTGCTGTTGTTGATGCTGATGCTGTTCCTCCTCCAGTTGCTTGTTAGCATCAGAATCTTCCACGCCCACAACAGAAACAACTGGCTGCAGCAGCTGAGGAGTTTGACGAGGCAACAAGGGAAAGCAAGTCATGAACAAGCAGGTAGCGAGTAGAAGGTGGTCGGGTTCCGGCCACGCCCGCTAACATACCTGCTCCACAAAGCCAAACAGCACGCCGACGACCTTCTGCTGCCGGTCAAAAAGTCGCGACCATCGATAGATGAGCTCCGGATAAAGCCAAGGGGACAGCATACGCTTCACACACACCTCCGTTATCCTGCAAGCAAAACGAATGGATGCAGAGTGCTAAATGTGAAGCTACACTTGGAGACCAAGCAGCAAGAATACGAAATAAAATTTACTTAAGCCAAGAACTTATGAAGTCTACTTTTGACTTAAAGTATTTACTAGATTTTATTTGGCTTAAGACACTTCAACGATTAAGTTTTAATGTCAAGAATGATTCTAGCTTCATTTCAGAAGAGTCAAGACAAAAGTCTCCTTCGACAATAAAAACTGAAAGTTTTCTCCAAGTGTAGCTGTGGAGGAATTAGAATACTCCCACCAGCATTTCTGCTGAAAGCAGCGGATTAGCAGTGAGAGAGAGAGAGAAGGAGAGGGAGGGAGAGAGAGAGAGAGAGCGCCAACTCATGTCGCAAGGTATTAGCCATGGCTGAATAGCTAGCGAAGCTGAAAGATTGTAATTAGCTAATAGGTAAAACAAAGCGGTAGGGCGTCCCAGCCAAAGATAATATCTCTGACACAAACAAGCCACTAACTAACGCACTCACAGTTAGTGAAAGACTTTTCAAAAGCAATCGAGCGCATGGCGCTTAGTTTGTGCATTGAGTTAAGCTGCATAGAAATGGGAATAGCCTCAAATATCTTCATTTCTTTATATCTGTTTGCTTATTTAGTGACGCGTGAATAGAATGTATCCATATTATATTTGTTTTCTTGATAGAGACATATCTTGCTGTATAGATGTTGTTGTTGTTGTCTATCCATTCCATAATATCATGCCTTATCTCACATCTTATGCACATTCCAATCATATAGAAAGTATAGGAATATCCTTTTCTATACAATGCCACATTCATATCAAAAGCTAAGCATCTCATAATCTCCACTTGATTTTCTGTCACAAATATTTAGTCTAACTCACATTCCCAAGATGCCCAATTGAAGTCCGCAATTTGATCTCATTCAACAAAGTTTGTAAATCACTGTAGATCTTAGCATATTCTACCTTATTCTATTCCTTATGGTCCTCATAACTTACCCACTGTATGCCTCAAAGATGGCCATGGAGCCATCGTGCTGAAAGTTCATCCTCTTGCCCATAGTTGTCTCTGTTACAAAGTAAAGTCAATACGCACATAAAGCGCATGTTTTGCTGAAAATCCCATTTATGCTTACGACATGCAGCCTCCAATACAATTTTCTTCAGTATTTGGTAGATCTCTAGACTTTTGCCGCGCTGCACACCCTCTATATCCAGCTTCCTCAGTAATACATCTGCTTCGGCATTGAAAATGGGCAGAAAATTGCATAAGATTTGACGACCAAAGGCGGGATTGATAAGTCGACGATGTTTTTGCCAGCGCGGAGCTACGAAATAAATTATAAAAAATAAATATATATAAATATATGAATAAACTTTTATTAAAATCACTTTAAAACTTATTCGAACTATTCATTTTTGCAGTGTACTCACAGCTGGATGTGAAGAGTCCATCGCCAATGGCCGAGCTCATGAAGCGATAGAAATCGCCTTTGTTGGTGCAGTGGGTCGAATTGAAGACTTGCTCCACGGTCTCTGGGTCGTTGACATAGAGAAAGCAATTGGTGCCCATCCAGGAGATGAAAGGCGCCTTATACTTGTGCGAAAGTCCATCCATGTACTGCAGAAAGGCTGCAGACACGCTTTATAGCTGCAGCTCATTGATAGGTCTTGGGGCACTTACTCTGCGGGTTCATCATTTGCAGGCCCATGCCAATGAAGGGCCAGCCCACGGGTCCGGGCAGCTGCCAGGCGGCCTTGTAGTAGCGTCTGCGACTCCACAGAAAGTAGATCCACAACAAAGCCAGCCAGCTGACCAGAATGATGCAGGCCAGCATGTCGTTGAACTGCCTAGAGCTAGCAATCGGGTCGAATCGGTCGTATCGAATTGAATTAAATCAAATAAAAAATATGTTAAGCGTATGACGCTCCGAGTAATACTGAGACCCCGGGGCTGGAGCAGCTCGGCCCATTGAGATTTGTATATGTAGTCAGAGAGATTACGCACTTGGGCGCCCTAATGCGCCCATATCCATGCCCGCCACGTGCCGGACTCTACGCAAATGAATACATTGCTATGCGAATCGCGTACGTCCAGTCGATAATATGCCATGGGCACTCCACAAACCGGTAAAACTTGACAACCAAAACTATTCTGTTTTGGACTCGAGAATACAACATGAATTCGCCTATAAGCAAAAGTTAAAAGTGAATGCAATTAAGCAAACTCTGAGATATTGCATAATTCATTAATGATTCAATTAGCAATTTTAGCTAACTGCATAATTAAAAAATTTCAAATGAATGTAAAGTATATACCTAGGTAACTGATATTCAAAATTAAATAACTTCAAATTAAACCAAGATGGTTTGATAACTCATTTCAATCAAAGCTGGCCCGAGTTACGAGAGTAGTCCAAAAAGTTGTCGACACTAATTCAATGTGAATATGAAATTAAGTGGGAGAAGTAAAAATATTTTATATATTAAAGACGCCAACTTTTCATCCAACTCTCGCATAACTATATTAATTGTATATAAAATGAATTCAAAATGTATGTAACATAGATTTATATGCAGTCCTGGTCAAAAGTATATACGGAGCGAGCTTCTTTCACATGTTTTTGCTCTGCTTTCTAGAGATTTCCTCCTAAAAATGCATATATGATATATAACCATATTTTATATTATTAGCATTCGACATATTACACGCCGTTTTATGTAGTATAAATTTAGTTAAGCTTTCAAATCAGACTTCAATTGTTAAATTCCATGCTTTTAGCATTTTCAAAGCAAATTTCCACATTTTAATATTTTTAACTAACAGATATACGAATTAAGCTTAAGAGAATTAATTTAGGCACGCCATAAAACGATACAAAAATAAAGATATAAATAAACAATAAAAACGCAATTTTCATTGTCTCTAATAACTAACTAAAGCTAAACTTTTCGCTTGAAATCGGAGAAGACAGAAATCAAAACTCTAATATACTTTTAGAATTACTAATGATCAATTATGCTGTGAAGAAACTTACCAGCAAAGCCAATAAGCCCGGTTGCAACTGGTTGTAGAGCATCAGAAATTCATGTGTCATTTCATGTCATGGGCTGATTTAATTTGACTAATTGGTTAATTAACGGTGCGGCATTATCTATTTTAAAAATGAGTGTCAGGTAGATTGAGAAGGTGCGGCCCAGCGCTGTTTAGAGCTTTCAAATATATTATTTATTCACTATTCCATTTGTTGCTTTATACAAATTCTTCAAGTTAAGTTTAACAATATAATTTGTTTTCCGTGCGTGCACGTTGACCCATTCCATAATTAGTTGTTTCCATTATTTTAAGTTTTAATTATTATAAATTATATTTTATTTTGTTTCTTGTGGTGTTTTGTTTTCACATTATTTGGATTTGTCTCGAGTCGAGTTGAAAGAGTTATAAGCTGGTTAGTTTTGTATAGTTAGTTAGTTGCTTTTCTTAAACTTAGTGCAATAGCTCTGATTGGGATTCAGTAATGACCCAGTTAATAAGTTTTAGACCATCTCTGTACTTTAGGATACATAATATACATATAGATATAGTATTCTATATATCGAGCTTCGGTTAATTCCTAGGCAAACAGCACAGAAGCTGGTTTTCCGGGATAAGCTAAGTATGTTTAAAAAGTTTTTGCGAATATTTTCTCATGTTCTTTTCTTTTTTCATGGACGTTGCGATTTTCACTTTGTGTTTTCATGTTTAGAGCATAATCCTTTGGTTTTAATCAAGCAAGTATAAGTTAAAAGGCCATGGGATCATTTGAAAGCCATTTAGTAGCTAAGAGAGCTCTACTTCTTCTTCTATTCTGATCGGATTTCTAATTTCCATATGCCTTGACTACGTGAACTACCTTGACATTATAGTACTTTATGTATATATATTTTTATCAGTTAGCAATCATGCATAACTGTCATCGTATCTGCAGTATATGCCTATATACACATTCAATACACCTAAGAACATTTTCTGTTAATTTTAAAAAATTATACACATTTTATTGTCAACAAAAATATGACCACTCGCGACTCAGCGATTGCATTGCCTCAGTTTTTAACAATTCGCTCACTAATTGCAATAGTCGTTAATCATTAATCATTTAGTTAGTTCACTTTTTCAGATACAATAGACAGACACACACGTTTGCCTCACCTCGCCTCGTACAAATTGAGTTTAGCTTCAACTACGGTTCTACGGCAGGGATGGGTGAAATTACGAATATTCTATTAGTATATATATTAATAGTTTATCCTAATTGCAATTAAGTTTTCTCTTTGCCTTCTGCATATACCCTTTTCACTTTCAATTAGCAAACTTTGTCGCAGGATCAGCTTAAGTTAGTGAAAATCCACTCGAGATCAAATTCGTTTTCATAGGGGAAACCGTGCGCTGATCTATCAAATACTCATGGCAAGGGTATACAAGCTTCGGCTAGCCGAATTAACGCACTCTACTACATATTTATTTGTTTTTGTTTGTTTTTATAAACTTTTTGCCTGAGCAAATTAAATTGCAAAGCATTTTATGATTTCTTTTGACGCTTGATACAAAAATATTTGTGTTTTATTATTCAACTAGGCTGCTAGTTGTTGTTGTTGTTATTTATTGCTGAGGCTAAGCGCTTAATGCGCATTAATGTGCATTTATTATATGCAACAAATAAAAAATTGTAAATAAATGTATATGCATGTGTTTACATATCATTCGCAAATATGCTGTGGGCGCACACAAAGGTTGTTTACGAATTTAATTTCATTCTTTTTTTTTTGGACGCTGTGTGTAGCCTGAGTTGCTGTTTTTGTTGTTGCAACACTCTCTGCTTTTTGCATATTATATAAATATATAAGTTTATGTATATGTTTACAAAATAAACTTTTGCTTTTCCTTTCACATTGGCGCTTGCATAAATATTAATCGAAAAGACATTGGCAATTTCTTGTTTCTTTCCTTTTTTTGTTGAGACGGGAGCTTAGACGGTGCAATTGCTTGTGTGTGTGTAGTTGTGTGTGTTGTGTAGGGGGTGTGGCATGGCCATGTGTATGTGCGTGATGTGTGTAAGCTTGGCTAAGGTATATAAACTAACTGCCGAGTATTACATATTATTATTTAATTAAATTATTTATGTATTCAGTTGATATTGATTTTGTGTTTTTTTTATACTTAGGCACAATACATTTATTTTGTTTATTTTTATATATGTCACAAGCTGCAATTGTATTTTGTTTTTTTTTTCTTTTTACTAAATATTTTTTAAGTCTTACGAACTAATTACTACGCATAAAAACGTGTGTAGTTGTCGGTCTGTACGTAGGTGTGTGTGTTGATTTGTTGTTAATTATTATTATAATTATATTTTATTGAAATAATTTTGTATCGATTTGCATAATTTTCTCTACAATTTATAAAAATGCAACCACTTGGCAAATATTTAAAGCTTTTTACTTAAATTACATACGCAAAAAAAAGTTTTTTTTTTATCGAAAAAATTAAATATATAAATTATATATTGAATGTTGCATTTGTTTATGGTTTATGGCTATATTGGCATTCTTCGTATAGTTTGCTTTTTAGGTAACAATTTCCATTTACTTTGCGTGTGTGTGTGTAAAATCTTTACAAATATTGCTTTTCATTTTTGCCAGCTTTACAGTTAACAATTATAAACAAAAGCCATCAATTCATCAAATGCTAGCTCACTTAACTTAAAGAGAAAAGGCATTGGTTTATGTTCCGCTACAATACAAAAACAAAAACATTTTGAGACACTTCTCTTCTCAGACAGCACTCACAAAATACAAAAATTAAATACGCACTTTACAAATTGTTTACGTTTTTCTTCTTCTTCCTCTTTTTTTTACTTAGACGCTGTTGTTTTTTGTTTTGACTTTAACAAAATACGCGCTACGTTTACTACGAATGCTACAAAGTAGACAACAATATTTGTTTTTTTTTTTTAGGCTTATTTGCTTTTGTTTTTTTTTTTAATAATTTGCTTTTGTTGCTACTGGTTTTTGCTTAGTTAATTTATGACTTTAGTTTAACTCGCTTCAGATTAACTTTCCGCGGGCTGGTTGGTTGTAAACTGCGTAATGCCATCGCTTTCCATAGACTCGAGCACATCAGCCACATAGACGGCAACATCCGTGTGACTATTCTCGCCTCTGCGTATGAATGGCATCTGCAGCAGTCGACTATATTTGGGTCTGTCACTCTCCGTCTTGATCAGGCTGTGGGCATTAATTGACGTAAGTATTTTGATTATATACTAAGTATATTAAAATCATACCAAGTGTTGACAAACTCTACGAATTCCATGGAGAACTCCATGCCATTGTAGGATGTATGCAAACGCGGCGGATCACCTTGCACAACCTACAAAAAATATGGTAAATATTTAATGATAAGCCTTTTGTAATAGCAAACACATACCTGACACAACTGCTCAAAGACTGAATCCCATTTGCGATATGGGAAATTGCCTGTGGCCACCTCCATTAATGTTATGCCCAGAGACCAAACATCGCTTCGCACATCGTAGCCCTTGGCGCGCTCCGGATCAATGCGTTCCGGCTGCAAGAGACACAGATTCAGACCTGACAAAGATGGATTATTGATTGCTAACCTACCGCCATGTATGGCCTACATCCCGCGTCCTTAGTCTTGGCTATCGAATCGACGAGCTGCCCAGATATGCCAAAATCACACAATTTAATGTCGCCGCGACGATGCAACAGAATGTTGCTAGGTTTAACATCACGATGAATTATCTTGAGCTCCTCCTTTAAATAGTTGAGGGCATTGACTGTGGCCACCGTGATCTTGGCCAATATGGATTCAGGTATATGTCGATGCTTCTTTTCGAATATGTATTTGTAGAATTTATCCAGCGATGTGTCCATTAACTCCATACATATCCAGCAATCGCCCTCTTTAAAAAGTGCTCCGTAAAATTGCACGATGTAGATGCATTCATTTGACTTCATTACTACTTCCAAATCCATAAGTAGCTGCTTCTGTTCCTTCTCATCCACGGTAGATCGTATGCGCTTCACAGCCATTACCTTGTCCAATTTCTTGAATACCATTTTGTTGACTGCACCAAATGCACCGCGTCCAATCTCGCCCAAATCCTCTAGATCATCGGATGTAAACTGATGTGTATTAATGGCGCCTTCGCCGAACTGTAACTTGCCGCAGGCCTGCTGCCTAATCCGCTCCCGATGACGATCCGTGGCGGTGCTGCTGCCGATGCCACTGGTGCTGGCATTGCTGTTGCTGTGGCTGCTGCTGCAGCTAGGTGCCGGCACAGCTGGCACAAAGCTGGGCTGGGCGCTAAAGCGCAATGCCACATTATTCTGCTGCGACGAGGAACTGGAGGCAGACGACGTAGATCCCGACGACGTTGACGACGTTGATGAAGGCGGATGGCGTATGCTCAACTGGTTCAGATTAAGCTGATCAGGCGGTATACGGGAACGGCTAGGTCCAGCTATCATTAAGATAAGGCGAGGAAAAGTGGTTATTTATAATCTACGGCTTATCAATTGCATTGTGCCCAACCAATGCGTCAGTCAGTTAATACATATGTGTGCGTGTGTGTACTAGCGTATTTATATATATATATATATATATATATATATATATATATATGTGTGTGTGTGTGTGTGCGTGGGCAGTTTTAAGCAGAAGATTACTCACTTGCAAATAAATTTTTGGGTCTTTCTGCCATTGTGTATGCCTGGCGCTAAGCCCGATAGCAATTGTATTATAAACGTCGCTTTATTGACGTCGTTTCGCTCTTTTCAGGTGGGCGCCGCGCCCCAAATACACGTCGCTTAAAGGGGGCGCCGAAAATATTTTCGCAGCGAAAACTACTGGCAAATCATATACTACACCATAACCGCACGCTGCACACTTTATAGGTGGTAACACTTGAGGCACAGCTCAATTATTTGTTAAATTGTCGAGTACGCATCTATACGATTTGCATTTTCACACTTTCGTTTTACATAAAATAGACTAAAAAACATTAAAAAGGCAGCAATGCAACAAAATTTGAAATGTGACCACACTCCACCAAATTGAAAACGCTATCGATAAATACTAAAAGTACAAGGCACAACTATGTCATTTGATAGGACAAATATGGTGCCACACTCTGCATCGCGCAGTCTTAGCTCTGTTAATCATAAATGAATTGCGATTTTTAAAAGAAATTCAACATTTAAATGACATTATCTGTCATCCGGAAAGAGCAAATGCATTTTATATTCTAAGATACTATAAATTAAAGAAATTCAAATGAAATAAAACAATGAGTTTTTAAATCATTCAGGTTATGACAACTGTTAATAACAGTGCCGCCAGCTGCTAGGTTTCTTGCGCTGTTAGAAAAATAAACAAATGAGATTTATTTTTATAAGGACTTACGTAAAAAAGCACAAAAGACTATGTCAAGCAGCGCTGCACGAGGTACTTACAAGCTTTTTGTAGGCAATCTACCCTGGACCATCAGCAGCAAGGAGCTGCGTACATACTTCTCCCGCTTCGGCCATGTGGCTAATGCGGAGGTGGTATTTGACAAGCAGCTAGGTTTGTCCAAGTACTACGGCTTCGTAATGTTCAGCCAAAGGGACGCCTACAACAGTGCCAGCAACCAGAATACACATTTTCTCGATGGACGCGTGCTTAACGTCCAACGCGCTAACGAACACGCATAGCTTTAAGTGAAGTAACCCATGTGTTTAAGAAATATACCAACAATTTTATTGCTTTTATGCACAGTTTTAAGGCAAATATTTTAAGTAATTGGAACCAACAGCATTCCCGACGTTGGGTAAGCCCAGTTCACTGATCCGCAGTGAGAGGTCGCATTTGATGCGCTCCACGAGATCGGGCCCTTCGTATACAAGAGCTGTATAGATTTGAACGAATGAGGCGCCAGCCTCGATTTTTTCGAACGCATCAGCTCCAGAGGCCACACCACCCACTCCTATAATGGGTATACTGCCCTTGGTGAGTGAGTAAACTTGAGCAATCAGCCTGGTAGATCGTTCCCGCAACGGTTCGCCACTTAAGCCGCCCGTCTCATTGGCCAACGAAACATCACTGATATTATCACGGGAGATGGTGGTATTTGAGACAATTAAACCATCTATGCGGCATTTCTTATTGTTGATGACAGAGACGATATCAATCAGTTCGCGCAGTTCCAGATCGGGCGATAGTTTCAGCAGTATTGGCACATTTTGATTCGTTTTGAGTTTGGCACGAGCTGCATTTACTGCTTCCAGCAGTTCTGTGAGTTCCTTCTTACCCTGCATGTCACGCAGTCCTTTTGTATTAGGGCTACTGACATTGATGACCAGATAATCTGCGACGGGTCCAAAGGCAAACACTCCTTTCACGTAGTCGCCAATTGGGGTCATCGTATCGCGATTCCTGCCCAGATTTACACCCACAACAGCATTAAAATCCTCGCGTTTGCGAAGATCCTTTAAGCGCTGCATAACTACCTGGTGGCCATCGCTGTTAAAGCCATAGCGATTGATGATGGCCCGATCATCAACTAACCGAAAAACGCGCGGCTTGGGATTTCCACTTTGGGCCAAAGGCGTCACGCTACCTACCTCAATGAAGCCAAAACCCAAATCCTTTAGGCCCATAATTGCCTCTGCGTTCTTATCAAAACCGGCTGCAATGCCAATCGGATTGCTGACGAGGCGACCAAAGAACGAGGAATGCAGATTTAGATCGTCCGTGTGATCAGAGGCAGGATAGAGACGATACTTGCAAGCCCACACCGCCAAATTGTGGCTTGTTTCAGCGGGCAGCATGCGCACAAACGGCATGACAAATGCGCCGCATAAGTTATCCTGATTGTTATAGGCCGTTAGGCCCATGAACAGGACTGAGGCACCTGCTGTAACAATGCCTAGAGATCGCAGGCGGCTCTGTAATATAAGTAAATTTAAAATTTTTTAAAAATTTTTTCAAGCTGTAAAGCTTACAAATTTTTGCGTGTTTCGAACCATGTTAAAGAACGATATAACTGAAGTTTTAGTATTGAACTTTTTAACAGTCGTTATCAGGTGTCTGTTGAAGTAGTTCTGTGTTTCTAGGCTTTTGAAATATTAGCAATACTTGTTCAGTATCTTATATAGAACAATTTACTGAGAAACTGAAACTGTTTGAATTCTTATGTGTATATGTATATATATATGTGTATATAGGAATGTCTATTGATCTAGCCCTAATATATAATTGATTCGCATCAGTTAACAGCTGAGCTACTTTGAACTAGTTATGAACGGAACTTATCAACTCCAATGGTGAGTCAGCCTTGGTTTTACTGTTTTGCTTGTGCATCTCTGCATCAATTTGCAATTGCACATATGCAACAAAAATAGATAAAAATAGTTAATAATAGTAATAATAATATGAAAGGTGGCACATTTCGGAACACACAATGGGATCCCACGCTGCTAACATCACAGATTGTGTCCATGCAGTGCTGCGTGTACTTCACACTTGGCCTGCTGGTCTTTATAGCCAACAAGTTGTCTGGCGACAATTATGCATTGGATCATCTCTTTGAATACCATGTAAGTGAATTATCCACAGCCGTGTCGTGTTTTGTCTAATACGCGTTGTTACAGGAAATACATATCTATGATCTGGGAGGGCGTCTGGTAATCTGCGCATTTGTCTTAAATGCATTTGTTGCCTCCTTGGCGCTCTGGTGCATTGTGCGTCGAGCAAAGCTGTGTCTCGACTTCAGGTAGCTATCAATCGGACAACGTCGCTATCTCTCTGTCTTCACTTATATATTTTTTCATTTTCAAACAGTTGCACGTTCCATTTGCTGCATCTGATCATCTGCTGGTGGTACAACCGCTCCTTTCCAGCCAACGCATCATGGTGGCTTCTCAATGTAATCACGGCGACCATAATGTGTATTGGCGGCGAGTTTCTTTGCCTGCAATCCGAAATGAAGGAGATTCCCGTCGGCTACGCGGCACTCAATCAAAAGTCAGACGTTTGAATAATGCATGGTACACACTATGTGATTGTAATGCTAAGCAAGTCACCAATTACTTTAAAGATAAATGATACTTGTAATTTATTGTTAACACAGTTTAAGAATATAATCCATATGTAGCACGTATGTAGTCTATAGTGTCTAGTGCAATATCTGGTATATGTAAGGTGCACCGCGCTTTAGTTTTAGCTCCTTGGGTATCATCTGTGGCGGCATAAAGTATTTAAGCTCCGCAGTTACCGGCTCTCCGGCTGAGCTCTGATTGCGCCCGAATAGCTGCCAGAAGTGCAGCTGGCGCGGCACCAGATACCAATAGCTAAACATCATTCCAAACGATATGATCAATGCGCCGAGCAGAAGCAGCGTCCAACATTGGCCGCGTTGTGACTTTTGCATTTTGCGCGTTCAACTGTCAACAAAGAACGAAAAAAATAATAAATAAATGAGCTTCCACATTCGCAGAAATAAACACACCTTTAGCTAACACACAGACGCTTCCATTTATCTATATCAACAGCAGCAGCCGCAGCTAAAAGAAGGCAGTTCCTCATTTTGCAATGCAGCCCAACTAATCAGGTTTCCCTAATCTAATCAAATTAGTGGCTTGACTGTGCTTCCATCCCAACGATCTGACACGATCCAGCACGAGCTTTCGTTCAAATTTATGTTAATTGAGCAGCGGACGTAGCGTGCGTTACGAGACATTCTTTTATTTATGGAATCCGCGCATACACTGCTGGCAAATTGAAATTCCAAATAAAAAAACAGCTGCGTATAAGCGAATGCTCTACTCCGCGGCTCTCAGACGGGTCGTCTCTATAAGTTAAAGTAAAGCAAGGCCAATCAACTCTCTTGCACTCTATCTCTGTCTCTTCCAGAGAAAGAGTCTCGAACAATTTACAACCTCGCACTTTTGCTGCCTTCATTTAGTAATATCATAGAATACTCCGGCAATCCAGAATCTACTGAGGTATGCAGACTATTTTTGCCAGATATATCAATGGTAGCTAAGATATAATGATGCCAACCACGTGTGCACCAAGTCTTATCAAAATAACTTTTGTTATAAATCACTACATCGAGCCACCTGCAGCCGCTTATCAATACCAGATATACTATATATATTGGTCAGCCGATGCTTTTAATTCGTTACCAACTCTACGACAAATTCATAATATCCTCTCGCCAAGTGTATAAAAAACTTGATTTCCGATCAACTCGTCCAGCTTTCAACTTCATTAACTTTATAACTTGCATCGTTAGCCATCAAATAAAACTCTTGGTTTTCCATTTGCTAAATTATTCAATTTATTTTTAGCAAACTTGTTTTTTTGTTTTAAATGATTTTCTTGTATTTCGCGTGATTTATATTTTTATACATATATATATATATGTATATGTATATATTTATGTATATATATAACTTTTAATAGTTATGTTTTGTTTAGTTTAAAATCATTGATGTTCAATGTTTCATCAATTGTAAATCGCTTAACGTTTAAAGTTTTCTTTTGTTTTATCTTTATCGATTTCAATATTTCAAAGAGAAAAACATGCGAGAGGATGTGGATGTGTGTGTAGGGCAAAGGACACAAGTAATTCATAAATTGTTCCTTTTTAGATTAAATCCCTAATGTTTCTGGCTCACGTTTTCGTGTAGCTTTGCTCTAGCATATCTATATAAATTTGTATTATTAATAATATTTGTTAATGAGCCTATTTTTATGCGCGTATATTTGTTTGTGTGTATGTTTTATAAACTACAATTTTTCAGTTTTTTCTTCGTTTGTGTAATGTTTGTTGTTTCTCCAGCATATGTATATATATATATATGTTAAATATTATTTTTAAACAATTTTATTTTATTTGTAATGCGTTTGCTATTGTTAATGTGTATGGATGTGTCGGTGTATTGGTGTGGGTGTGTTTATATATGTGTTTGTGTTGTATGTGTGTTGTGTTGCGCTGCGCACAGACAGTTTCTCTTTCACATTTGCTGCCCCTATATATATATATATATATATATATGTATATATGTATATATATATATATATATATATATATATATAGATGATACATATAATATGCAAATAAAATTAAGTTGTTATATCGATCGGTTTATCAAATGGTTTTCGCATCGAGGCTCTGTTTCTGTTTGTGTTCCTGCTTCGGTTTCTACTCCTTTCTCCTGGCTCTTGTTATTCATCTTCTCTGTTGTATGTTTCTTTCTTCTTCTTTTTTTGCAGTTTTAGTTGACGCTAGTCGGGTCGATGTGGTCGCTGTGGATGCTGCCGGCCTCGCTGGCTGACAAGCCTTGCTCATTGACCCCACCAGTCAGGCCCGTTGTTTGAGTGGGAGCCACCACCACCGCCGCCGCCACCGTAGGATCCGCCATACGAGCCACCGCCATAGGCGCCACCGCCAGAGCTGCCACCTGTTATAACATGAATATCATCATAATATATGCAGCAAGATTGGATATTGTGCGCAGTTCACTCACCAAACTTACCATACGAGTTTCCATTGCTGCGATAGTTGCCACCACCGCCTGAACCACCACTGCGAGCGCCACCGCCGCCGCCGCCACCGCTAATGCCACCGCTGCGGCCGCCACCACCACCACCAGAAGATGTACGATAATCACGTGAGCCAAAACCGCCACCATAACGGGAACCGGCACCGCCACCACGACGTTTAGCGCCACCATGACCACGATCCGAACTAAGCATTTCTTCGAGAAAACCAGGTATCTCCTGTTTGGTCTCGATCAGCAGCTCCAGAAGGTCGGAGCAAATGTTGCGATTCTTGTCATTGAAAAAGGATGTAGCAACGCCGAGATTACCCATACGACCCGTACGACCAATACGATGCACATACTCTTCCACATCGGTAGGCAGGTCAAAATTAATGACATGAGTCACATGCGGAATGTCCAGACCACGTGCTGCCACAGCTGTGGCAACGAGAATCGGGCAATCACCCGAACGGAAGCAGCGCAACGCCTCTTCTCGCTCCTTTTGGGTGCGATCACCATGAATGCTGGTGACCGGATGATTGCACTGATAAAGGAACTCTTCCAGAGAATCGGCGCCCTTCTTTGTTTCCACAAAAATGAGCGTCAGATTATCCTTCGAGTACTCGGGCCCATCCCGTATCGATGACAACAGATCTAACAAATAAGAGCGCTTATCTTGATCGTATACCCACAATATAGTTTGTGTTATGTTCTCCGAAGTGGAGCCAACACGTCCTACGGCCAAGAAAATGTAATTGCTGAGAAAATCGCTGGCCAGCTCCTGGATTTGTTTGGGGAATGTGGCCGAAAACATCAATGTCTGTCGCTGTCCCGTCGGTGGCATATTCAGCTGCTCCACAATGCGACGTATCTGGGGCTCAAAGCCCATGTCCAACATTCGATCGGCTTCATCTAGTACCAGAAAGCGAATATTCTCCAATCCTACTTTGCCGCGTGTTATCATATCCTCCAAGCGACCGGGTGTGGCCACAATTAAATGACAACCACGATCCAATTCACGCATCTGTTCGCTAGTATTGTTGCCACCATAGAGTACAGCGGGACGCATGCGCGAGCGATAAGCAAACTTTTTGGCCTCCTCAAATATTTGGGTGGCCAGCTCACGGGTCGGCGCCAGCACCAGGCCCAACGGATACTGCTTGCGTCGGCTATATTGCCGATTGCTTTGCGGCGGCGCCGATAATCCGTGCTCATACATCTGATTCAAGATAGGCACCAGAAAGGCGGCCGTTTTACCAGAGCCGGTCTGAGCGCACGCCATCAGATCTCGTCCGCTGATTATAATTGGTATTGCGTATTTTTGCACCGGCGTCGGTTTATCATAACGCGCCAGATTCACATTGTTCCGGATAATCTCCGTCAGCTGCACATCATCGAACGATGTGATATGCGGCGGTACATTCTGGCCCGTCGCCTCCACGGGTATATCCTCGTATTTGTCAAAATTGATGCCCGTGTTGCCCACACCGAACAGCTCCTGTTCCAGTCGCTCATCACGTGCTCCCAGCTTTGTGTAATCGACGTTTCCGCCGCCCCCGCCGCCTTCCTTCCAGCGACTGTTGTAGCCACCGCCGCTGCCGCCCCCGCGATTGCCATAGCCTCTGTTGCCGCCGCCACCGCTGCCGCCGGGTGGACCGCCCTCGCTGGCACCCCCTTCGAATCCAATGGGACGCTCAGGTTCCTGCCAGCGATCATTGCGGGGCTGCTGTACCTCCTCCGGTTGCTCATTGAGGCCGTTGCCTCCGGCTCCACCGCCGCCACCACCTCCGCCTCCGCGATAAGATGGTCCGCGTCGATCCCCAAAGTTACGCCCACCTCCTCGATTCCAGTCACCACCGCGACGCGAGTCGTATTCACCACCTGAGAATGATGCATAAGAAAAAATAATCTTTTATGTGCGATTCAAGTGATTAAATGATCCTGTGGGGTGCAAGCTTTGCCAAAGCATAATTTCTGCAAATGCAATCATGATGGTTTCCACTTACCGTTATAATTTTCCTCGTAGCGGTTGCTGCCACCACGCCTGCCACCACCGCCGCCGCCGCTTCCAAAACTTCCGTATTCGCCGCTCTGGCGATTGTAGCCGCGATTTCCGCCGCGATCGCCTCTGCGATAGTCACCGCCGCGTTGCTGCTGCTGCTGCTGATCCCTGTGCGGTGCGGCACCTGAATCAAAGCCTTGGCCTTGATTGTCTAAGTCCGCGTTGTTGTTGCCACCACCACCTCGAAGATGCGGGGGCACATAAACGCCACCAGTGACCGAATTAGTGGAAGTCTTGCTTGTTATGGGGCCGCTATAGTTAGCCGAGCCGCCATTCAAGTCCAGACCAGCAACCTGAAAAAGGCACGGTAAATAATTAGAAAATAAAATTAGAATACAAATTGCCGAATACATTTATTACTAGTTAATCTGAAACATAATGCAGGCCTGTCAATGCCATTTCAATGCGATTTTTAGCGTATGAAATAAAAAGGGTCGATAACTTCATTAGACACACACATACGCGCGATCAAGTTCAACGAATTCCAAGCCGTTGCCAAAGAGAGCTTTGTAATAACAAGTTTTTATTTTCGGTTGAACATAGAGACACACACATACACATACAAATCGCAATCTTCTCACAATTCCATCGCTATTCTCGGTTAGCAACATGTTTTTTTTATTGAAGCGCGAAGCCTATTGTCACACACATTCATACACAATAGTCGAGAAAAATAAGCGCAACTAGTTTGAGAGGCTTTCGCAGCGGCCTAGCAACAACAAAAACAAAAAACTGCCTCCCACACATAAGCAAAATTATTCCTAGTACAAAGTTTTCGTGGAATGAGCCTCAATGGAAACTACACGAATGTGGAACTTGTTTTCGCCATATAATCATTTACAGGGTGTTATTGTCTACCATATGATGAAAGTCGCTCACAATGCACAGATTACATGGCCGTCTGGCAACCCTGTTTACAAATATACTCAGCTTCCACATGCGTGTGTGAGCGAGAGCAATGCAAAGAGAACGCCGCAACTAGCAATCTCACACTAACACACTTGTATGCACTGGTTTAGAATTGCGGCTACACATACACTCACACACATGCAGAAAAACTCTCGCACTTATACACGTACATTTGCACAGCAATGAACATGTCAAATTGGATGCAGGCTAAAAATTATACAAAAGAAATTACACAAACGAAATGAAATTACAAGCATACACACACACACAGCTCAATATACCAAGTACGTACGCGACCCTCTTTTCGTTGCAAAATGTAAAAGCGCAACGAATTCCACGGTCAGACGAATTGTATGTTATGAAATCAATAAAAAAAATTTAGAACCCGACTGAACACTGTTCAATAATCGTGTGCAGACCGCATGAGCATCGCCGACTCTTTCACACATGCACACTCACACACACACACTTTTAGCTGACACAGCTAATACACATACACATCCACTAGTGGTACATGTACATTTTTTCCATTATGTACCTCTTCCGCACCGCACCGCATTTTACATTCACATATACACGTACAATACTTACTTGCTGCTCTAGACCTGTGCCATTTTGGTTAATAGCATTACTCATATTATCCTCCAATCACTTGCTTGTTTTTTCTTTCTTTCCGTTTAGGAAAATTTTGGAATTGTTCTTGATTTTGCGCACACTTGCAATTTCTAAAAAAATTATTGTAATTTGTGTTTCTTTCTTTATGTATGTTTGTGTTGCACTTCGTGTCTATACGTTTTTCTTTCAGTTTTTTTTTCCGACAACTTCTTACGTTCCACAAGCTACTACGTTCTTATGTGGAGAGAGCGAGGTTGTACTTTTCACAATCAGTTCCTTCGATCAATAAGACTTTTTAATGTTCATATGCTTAACTAGGCCTACTTGTGCCTACTGACAATCACAAGCCAGTTATTATGCTTGTTCTTAAAATGTATGGTTTTTTGTACGCTTTCGCGTTTTTATGCTTTCAGACGCGTGTCTTATCCACACCAACGGCGAAAACGAGCCACACGGGAAAAATGGTGGAGAATTGGTGATGGGAGCGCGTGAGTCAGCGCTGTTACTTATCGTTATCGCAGTGTACAGGGTTGACTATGACAGAGCTGCTTTGCATAATGCGTTACCAGGCTGTTCACTTCACGCTTAGCGCTTCACTTCTCGATTCTATAATTCGATAGTCTTATCGAGTCCTGGTAGCCGTTAGAGCTACCTTGTTTTAACTTTATTTATTTATATTTTGAAAACGTATCTGGTCGCAGCTCGTCTTTATTATTTTACGTTTTTTGGGAAAACCTTGAACAACTTTATACGCTAAGATGGATCTCTTCGCTATTGTGGGGCTGATGTTGCTAGTTTCGAGAAATGCTTGCTTTGCAGTTGAAATTTTGTATGAATTATGCCAAAACTTGTTGTGTTATGTGCGTGTGTAGACTGTTTAATTTTTAGGCTTCGAAAATCTGAAGCAAAATTCAAGGAAGTATGCAGAGAAGTATAGTGTTATTGGCTTTTATTATAATTTACGCACAAACACATACAATTGGTACACATGTAAATATATATATTTTTGTTTCGTTTTTCTCGTTATATATTTATATATTTATATATATATATATATATATATATATATATACGTTTATATAGAATAAATGCTTTTGGTATTGGCTGTAGCTTTAGCTAAAGCTTATATATATATATATATATATTTTCTTTTTGGATCATGGCCTGGGAATGTTGCAAGTTGCATGCCGCTAATGTTTCAACAATAAATATCATTATTTGCATAATATTTATAAATATATATACGAATATATATGTGTACATATATACGCATTTCAGCCCTTAAGCAGGCAGCGTTTGTAGAACTCCCGATCGATTGCATCGCTGGGTACATACGAGCTCCACTTGAAGATCAAGGCCAGCGTCTCGTTGGCTGTCAGATGATCTAGGGCGATATTCAGAAAACAGTTCCACGTATAGAAGAAATGCCGCGACAGCTGTTCTTCTTCCACACTGCTGATGCATTCGCAATTGACGCAAATCAAGCGTCCACGTTGCAGTTCCACAAACTGCTCAAAGCAACGCGCCCAAGCGGCGCCATTCAATTGCTTACCCACATCCTGCAGCAGCTCCACGGAGCCATAGTTAAAGACAATGGGCAGAACTTTGTCCAAATTGTGCTCGACCAGATAGAATTTGGCCAGAACATCAAGCAGCGCCGGTACCGACTGCAGCACATCAAAGCACTTCAGCTGCTCGTTGCGGGACCAAAAGTAACGCAGCAGGACAGCGCCCAGCTCATGATACTGACAGGCATTGTTGAACCTCAAAGGAAAGCTGCAATGACTGCAGCGGACAATTTCTACGCCGGCATTCAGTAGGGCCAATCCATTAGCTATGTAGTCTCGTGTGGCATCGTCCATTTCCCAGATGAGTTCCGGATTGAGATAGTTGAAATACATCTCATAGCAGTTGCGTTGCGCCTGCTCAGGACTATCGCCGTGCTCCAGCATCACCTGTCCAAGCTTCGTCAGCAGCTGCATCAGCTCGCTGGCCGCATATTCATCGAACACTGCGCGATAGCGTTCCACGCAATGAGTGCGACTGAATTTGGCGCCCTTGTGGATCAAATAAAGATTGTAGATGGTCTTCTCTTCCGGACTGATGTGTGGCGTCGCTGTCGTAATACGCTTGCGTCCGTTGCTACTGCTGCGGCAAACAATTTCCTCATCCTCATCCTGCGCCTCGTACAGTGCTTTAATATCCTTAAAGGGCAGCGATCGCTCACTGGCGGGTATTAGCTCACGCACTAGCTGCTGCTGCTCCTCGGCAAATATGTTGAACTTGTATTTGATAATGTTCTTGCCAAATTTACCCGTAACCGTTAGCAGCGCATCCTTAAAGTGTCCCGACTTAGGGGGTTGTTTCAAATTGTCGCAAAATGCGTTCTCCAGCACATAAACGCCTTTTGCTGGCACTGAGTTGGCGACGTTACCAACTCCACCTCCACTTCCTACTTGAGATCCCCCTCCAGCTGTGCTGACGCTTCTCTCTGTTGTTGCTGAGCTGCCGCCGGAGCTGTGCGTGTCCATTGCGCTGCCCGTGCACTGGGCAATGGCATCAAAGATCACGGATATATCATTGAGCAGTTCATACTGCTGGCGTTCGATCAGCAGTTGCTTCAACTGATTGAGCTGCTTCAGCTCGTAGTTTTCGCGCGCCTTGTCCGCAAAATATTTGACGTGATGGCGCAACAGTCGGGCGCACTGCGGCAGCTTCGATTGCTGCATCAGGAAGAGGGCGTGCGACTGCAGCGTCTGCAACTGAACGCTGTATAGCGAACCCGTTTGGGTGAAGATAAAGATATCGGCGCCGGCGACACGGCAATCTACAATGCGCTCGAACTTATTACACCACAGCACCACCGACGAGTGGCGCACATCAAAGATGTAGAGGCCCAGCTCAGTATAGCTCAGTAAAAAGTTTTCGCCTAGACGTTGCAGTTTGGCGAATTGCAGGTGCTGCGGCTGGTAGTCTAGCAGTTCATCGTTGGACTCCAGGGCATCCGCATCGTCACCACTGAATGCATCACCTTCACTAGGCTTCAGTATCTGGGCTGGAGCGGTGGCCAGTGCGCTCTTGAACTGGTGCGTTTGCACTACCTCGCCTTCGAAGTCGACTTCCCAGATTCGAGTGCCTGGACGTGCGCAATAAATGCGTGACGGCTGCAATGACTCATGTGGCGATATAAAGAAACAGGCACCAAAAGCGCCATCACGTGGACGGTTGCCGATCTGCAAGCAAAAGAGTCAATTAGATAAGTGCATGACAATCTACCAGAATGTCGTAGTTTACCTGCTTGTACTCTTCGAATTCGGTGTTGCATAGAATGCACTTGGTATAGTTTGATACCAGGAGCAGAGATTCAAAGTCATCGATCTGGACGACGGGGGCATCTAGATACAAAAGCGGATGCACGGACATGTTAAACAGCAGACTATGTCCTATAAAGGACGATAGAAGTACCAGATTAACCTGGCCACGTGTATCGCCATAGTAGAATTGCTTCTCATCCGGCGTCCAATGGATACAGCTCACCTGCACCGATTGATCGGCGCTCAGGTGCGTGACAATCACTTGAGGTGCGGCCTGAGCGGAGAGATTCACCGCATACACACAAATCAGAGAGCGTTGAGTGGCAAAGGCCACATACTTGTTGTTGGCCGAGATACTCAAGTGTGTGACCGGCCCATGCTTATTGGGGATCAAGTGCATAAACTTGCCGCCACGATTGAAGAAGTAAAGGGAGCCGGAGGTGGCGCCAAAGATGATGTAGTTGTCAGAGATATCAAAGCAAGTATACTGTAGTTTGGAGATTACAAGTACTAAGTTACCGTGTTTTGTATTAAGTTACAACAAAATTGTTACCTTGATCCGATTGCTGTGCCTCAGCGGCTGTGACAAATGCTGTGAAAAATCAATAAAATTGGACAAGCAGTAGGCGTCAGTCATTTTAATGCTTGTTTTTGCTGGCTGACACACGCGTATTTACATTGTTCGCACTCTTAACTAGCGAATTGTACGGTTTATTATTCCTTTAATATTAATGCATTTCTGGTGTTGTGGTGAAATAAAAAAAAATAAACACAGGAATGCAACTTTTACAGATGTTAGGCTAGCGCTGCCAGAACGTTTACTTCAAACTGTCAGGCAACGTAAGAAAGTTGTTTACATTGAAAATACAACAGTCTGGCAACTTGGCCATTCACAGCTGTTATCGTATTATTATGTCGAAAATGTGAAAATAAATTCGGAACAATCTGTTAAATGCAATAATAAATAGAATATTTATTTTTAAGCATATAAATTAAATAGTTAATCAACGCATGTGCGTTGCTGTGAACAGCTGCGTTAGATCTTCGTCCCATTTTACCAATCGAGCCATGCTCGACGGTGCTGTCAACGAAACGTCAAAACAGTTCGTGGCCGTCGCGATATAAAAAAGTGCAAGCTGAAACGCTATGAGGAGTAAAAATACAAACGCAAAACAGAAAAACTGATTAAAAACAGCAAAATTGATTTGCATATGTGAGAGAAAACAACATGGCTAATAAAGAGCCAA
This sequence comes from Drosophila hydei, assembly GCF_003285905.1. Classification (NCBI taxonomy): domain Eukaryota; kingdom Metazoa; phylum Arthropoda; class Insecta; order Diptera; family Drosophilidae; genus Drosophila; species Drosophila hydei. The sequence continues at coordinate 2,248,282 of NW_022045657.1, forward strand.
AAACGCCAGCACCTTCGCCCACAGAAGAAGGCCTGGCCGATATAGCAGCAACGGCCGCTGCGGCGGCGGCGGCAGCGGCTGATGGTCACGTTGCCGATGATGGCGCCGCTGCATCCAGCACAGGCACTGCACAGGGCGGCATCACAAATGTGAAGGTTTTGATAATTGGCGCTGGCATGGCTGGCCTGTCTGCTGCCAATCATCTGTTGCAAAACGGCTGCGATGATTTTCTCATAGTGGAGGCGCGCGGTCGGGTGGGTGGGCGTATTGTGTCCATACCACTCGGCAACAATCAAAAGGTATTGCAGAGGGCATTATGTAAGAAGCAATATGTATTGTCGGCTGCCGCGAAAGGAACGACAGTGCTATGTGCGCGGAAAGGGGTGTGTGTGTTGGTATTTTTGTCAACTTGCTGCTGTTGAACAACGGTTTTTCTCTCGTCAGAAGGGGAGGGTACACGAAATTACAAAATATAAAATTATAGATTTTTCCACAAAACTGACGAATATTAAAAAAACAAAATTACAGAATTACAGACGAAATATTTAAATAATTGGAAAAAGTAGATGTAGATGAATATGTTAATGTTTAAAAATAATGTTTTTATTATTTGGTTTTTATGCTTTGCTGCTGTTATTGTTGTTGTGTGATCTGCCTAATTTCTTGCTCTCGTAGTGTGGGCTGCCTAATTGCGTATGGCGTGTCCTTGTCACCTTGCCATTTGATTGTTGCTTTTGTTGTTGTTTTCTGCTTCTTTTTTTTTTGACCGGAAGTTGCAATCACGGAGTGTTCCAGCCGAAATTCGTTCAGGAGAATATATTGCGGCTACAATTGTTATACAATTTAATAGCTTTCAGATAAGATTCCTGAATTATGACGTTTAAGGGGGCGTTGCATTTAGCAACGGGCTAACAATCACGTAGACAGCTTTAAATGAAATTTAGCGAATAATAAATAAATAATAAATAATAAATAAAAATGTACAGTTGCTTGATAAGTTTATTATCCTTAGAAATCATTTCCTTTTATATTTATTATCATATAGGTCAGTTCTTATCTAGCTTATTGGAAAGTTAAATGTATTTTATCTATAAGTTTATAAAAATACTACTAAGAGAGGGAGTAAAAGAACTTTACATTAGGGATATTCCGTAGATTATGTTTTTCATTATTAAGGTTATTCACTTAATATTTAAAAGTTTTTTATTTTTAAATGTTTTCTGTTACTTATATTTAAATGTTATAAAAAGTAGAAATAAATTCACTTAAATAATTTATTAAAATAATTTATTTATTATTTCTTTAATCCCATTACAATTTTCAATAACGTAACTTTAAAATAATAAGATTTCGAACAAAAAAATTATAATATGAATATATTAAATTAAAAAAAGTTATACTCTGTATGAAATTCCGACAGCCCCTATTGAAGTGTTATTAACTGTAGTTCCATATCCGTTTACATTAGGTTCATTCAGAAAAAAACTTCAAATCGTATCTTTCAGGTGGAACTGGGCGCCAATTGGATTCACGGAGTCCTGGGCAATCCAATATTCGAAATAGCCGTGCATCATGGTCTAGTCAGCGTTGTGAACATACCGAAGCCGCACAAAGTGGTGGCCACCACCGAGGATGGGCATCAAGTTCCTTTCAGCATACTGCAGGAGATCTACGAGGCGTACGTTTGTTTTCTACGCCGCTGTGATGAGTATTTTCTCTGCCAGTACAGCCCGCCGCCGGACATCAACAGTGTGGGGGAGCACATTAACTATGAGATTGAGATCTATCTGAGCTCTGTGCAGGATCCCAAGGAGAAGCGCTTGAAGCAATTGATATTCAATTGTCTACTCAAGCGTGAGACCTGCATTACGGGCTGCCACAATATGAACGAAGTTGATTTGCTAGAGCTGGGTTAGCAGACTATTCTATTAGAGTGCAGTTGAAAGAGTTTTTACATTTGTTTTATCCTCTTACAGGTAGTTATACGGAGCTCCAGGGCGGTAATATTGTGTTACCCGCAGGCTACAGTTCCATACTGCGCCCGCTGAGCGCTCAGATACCCAAAGAGTCCATCATGACCAAATGCCCGGTGAAAAAGATACACTGGAAACGAAAAAAGACATTCACTGGCCTGGAGACCGTCGATGAGAATTCCGAAAATGAGGATTCCGATGATTCACAGAAGACCGTCACGGAAGTACCAACGGCGGCCAGCAGCGCTTTGCGTGGCGCCTCCGTTGAATCGAATTCCAGCAGCAATTGTGATTTTGCGCCCGAGGGCGCAGTACGCGTGGACTGCGAGAACGGACACGTGTTCCATGCGGCGCATGTGATATGCACCATACCGCTGGGCGTATTGAAGCAAACGCATCGAACACTGTTCGATCCGGAGTTGCCGCACTACAAGCAAGAATCCATTGAGAATCTCATGTTTGGCACTGTGGACAAAATCTTTTTGGTCTACGACCGTCCGTTTCTCAGTGCGGCCGTATCGGAGGTGATGCTCCTCTGGGATGATGAGAAACAGGATGCTGTCAGCGAGGAGGAGAGCGCTTCAGAGGCTTATCTTAGCAAGAATTGGTACAAGAAAATTTACTCATTTGCCAAGATTACGGACACACTGCTCTTGGGTTGGGTATCGGGTCGGGAAGCAGAGTATATGGAAACGCTACCACATGAGGTAGTTGCTGACAAATGCACAGAAATTCTGCGTAATTTTCTGCAGGATCCCTACGTACCCAAACCCAAAATGTGTGTGTGGTAAGTATAGCTGCCTTAATCCCTAATGTATGCTAATAATTGGTTTTGTATTTAGTACCAGCTGGAAATCGCAATCGTATACAGGCGGCGCTTACACCTCAATACCCGTGGGTGCTACCCAGGAAGATATTGAGAATCTAGCACAGCCTCTGTATGCAAACCCGCAGGCTACAAAGGTCAGTCGTACGATAGTTACCCCGAAAATGCATCTAAATCTTTACCCTTTTCCTATTTCCTATTTTACTATTAGCCTGCGATAGTATTCGCCGGTGAGCACACGCATTCCAGCTTTTACTCCACCGTACATGGTGCCTACTTGAGCGGCCGGACGGCGGCACAGTACTTGCTGGCTAATGACGAACCCGATGAGATCATCATGGAGTCTGACGGTAGCGATTTGAGTGCGTGGATGCAGGGCATTGCCCTCGACTGAGCTACGATCAACGAGAACCTTTTCGTCATCATTATTTTTGTATTATAATTTCATTAATGTTCAGGTTTTTTTAGCGCTTTTATTTATCGCTTTTTAGCTCGTGATATCACATTCAGTGTATTTGTCCTTGTTTTTTTCTGTTTAGGTCCTCATTATGCATTTGTTTATGTATGCAGAACTAATTAATTGTTAACTTATTTTGTCAAATATCAAATTCCAGTAAGCATTCATTTTATTTATGCATTCATTTTTGAACAGCTTCTAGAAATCCGCTTGTACAATATCAAGAAAATAAAACTTTATACATAACTCAACGATTTGCTATTTAAGAGATCGTTTCGTCTATAAAAAAAATCAAATCTCTTTGCACGCTAAGCAGCTTTAACTGTAATGTTGTTAATCGTTAAACAAAAACCTTTACTGTTTATAAAATGTGCACAAAATAAATTTGAAGCGTAAATGATTTAGAATATATGCCTATTTTTATAAATTCATATTAAATGTAGTCTAAATTTTATTTAAGTTACTAGAACAACAAAATAAGAATCAACTTTTTCGAACAAAGAGCAACTGCAAAGTCTAAAGCAAATGGTACCAAAAGACAAAACGAAGTCTAGAACATGTAAATTTTAATGAAACTATGTATTGTTAATGTTAACTATTTTGCTAACTAATTTATGTATTAGTTAAATCGATAAGAGAAGCTAAAAAATGATATTAAAAATATTATATATATATTCAAAATAGATCTACATATTTATTTGTATTTATTTATAATTTGAAATTGTGCGCAAAACGAGAATAAAACAACACGCTAAATTGACAGAATTTGTTTGTGCTAGCCCCTATAAGTATACGTTAGCGCCACACCCACATACGTTTTGTTTATCAGAGCCCCAATGAATGTGGTTTTTGACATGCTACGACCATGTGCCTTCGATAGCTCAGTTGGTAGAGCGGTGGACTGTAGAACGGCGTTTGCAACATATAGAAATCCATAGGTCGCTGGTTCGACTCCGGCTCGAAGGATTAATTTTTTTTTAATTTACAATTTTTTTATTTTTTAAATAAATTATTTATCAATGTAGGCGTATGCATTTAGTTTTTCTATAAGTTTCATTTATTTCAAATCAATTACATGTAGGCTTACAAACTAACTATAACTTTTTTTTATTTGACGTGAACAAAATTTAACGGTGTACCAAAATTTCAGTATATAAGTTTCCGCGGAAAAAGTTTTTCATTTTTAGCAGATATTAAGTATTAGAAAAAATAAATAAAAAATTAAATCCTTCGAGCCGGAGTCGAACCAGCGACCTATGGATATCTAATGTTTCTTGCGATTGCCGACCTACAGTCCACCGCTCTGCCAACTGAGCTATCGAAGGCATGAAAATCTGGCGACCAAAGTCTTTTATCAATAGTAACTGTGAAAGAAATTCCAGTTGAAGTACATATTTTTATTTATTAAAAGTAATTGCAACACACGCAATTCTGATAAAGTTCGCGGCATAAAGAAGTGATTTAAATTTTATTTGCTTGCCGAACCGAATGTACCATTTTGTATTTTAAAGAAAATATACCTGACTTACTCACGCTATAGTGTTTAAGGCTTCAAAGCATGTCAAAATTAATGTATGTATCTCCATCTCTTTTCAGCTGCCAGCAAACCAAGACGATTCAACGAACGCGCTTTAACTTCAGAGCTTTCCATTTTGTGTACCAGCGGTTGCGACGTCTGCGTCGCCTAATTCAGTCAGAATTGCGTCGATACTGAACGAGATTTTTTGTGTCGGCAGTTTGCTTTTAACTGCCGGCTGTAAAGGTTTACTGCCGCTGACAAATACTGTATCAAAGAAGCTTCAGCTACCAGAACGCCACTATTTCTTTGGACTGTTTGCAAAAGTAAAAGTTTCGCCCACTGGTCGACAACAGACAATTTTTAAAGCTAATCATCACAGAAACCAACACCTACTCAAATCCAATTCAGAATGGCGTACCATAAGCCAGAAGCGAAAACTGTGCAGGACCTGAAAGATATGGCCCACAAGCTGCGTATACATTCTGTCGCATCGACGGAGGCCGCTAAGTCTGGGTGAGCATTTGACAATCACCTGAGGAATAGTTGTGCACCTTGCACACTCGCATGACGTGCGACTGGCAAAGGTGACCCCGGCTTAAGGCTGTCAGGCCACGTGTAATGCCCAATGTAACGCCGTTCTAAAAAACTCACGTTTTGCTGTGCACATTCCCATACATAAGTGGTTGTGCGTGTGTGTTTGTGTTGGTATTTGAATTATTGCAGATAAGCCACGTTTATTTATTTTGCATTTAATTTGCAAAGTTTTGATTAACCTTCATTAACCTTTAGAAATATAGCTAATTGGTTCGTAGATTAAAAATATCCAGTTTAAACGCTCTTATAAACTTCCGTACATGCATGCATATGAGTAAATATATTGCGTGCGTGAGCCGTCGCCGCCGCCTCCACTTCAAATTAATTTCAGTGCTCGAAAGCACTTTGAATTTTCGACCAGCTGGCAACGCTTAACAACAATACTAAAATCATATAAATATCATTTTTAATGTCCCTTAATTTGCTTGACGCTCTGGCGTTTTTATGGTCCTTATGTAAATAATCTAAATGCACGATAAGCAGTACGAGTTTATCATAAAATACTTTCAATGCATTTTGTTATAATTGCCATTTGTTATCCCATCTTAGTTTTCCACTTAACTGATAAGCCGCACACAACATATACATACATACATTTATGTATATGTAGAGTATGTGTATGTATTTGTGACCTCTCTGTTTCTCCCCTACTTAACAGATAACCTACAGTTGTTTGGTTCGTCAGCTAAAGATATGATCGACTCAAAACTGTACAGAAGGTGACCGGCTCTCTAATATTTAACATAACCTTCATTAGTTCTTTACTGAGCAGAGGACGTTGTCAAGGGCCCTTTTAATGAAAACCATGAGAAATACATACACACACAGATCTATTTCTGCAAAGCGTGCAAAAACGACCAACCGGTTCCAATGCCCAAATGTATACAAAAATCTGTCTGCGATAAGGTCTATTTATATACACACATACATGTGCCATCGTATAGAAATACATGTGGTAGGTAAGGCGAGCCTCCATTCTGGTTTTAGAGTATTCACAGCATATCAAATTTATTTACATACACAAACAATTCCAGGGCCCCGCTGTAAAAAACTACCATAGAATGAAAAATGAGATTTTTGCTATGGAAAAAATAATCTATTCCTAAATATTTTTATTGAGTATATATAGGATATACAATTCCCTTAATCCCTACTTTTATAGGATTGATTTGTATATAGAACTAGGGATGGTTTTTTAGTATCTGCAATAAGGTAGAAATGCTTGTTCTTCAGTTGCCCTTGAGTTTCCACTGCAGATCCGTATATAAGTTTTTCTAAACTTAAACCTAATTAAACTAATCGCTCATTGCTTCACTCTGCGTTCTAGTCACCCGACCTCATGTAGCTCCATCGCCGAGATCATGTCTGTGCTGTTCTTCCAGCATATGCGTTTGAATTTGAAGCATCCTCGTGATCCCTCCAGTGATCGTTTAGTTCTGTCCAAGGGCCATGCTGGTCCAATTCTGTATGCTGCGTGGGCAGAGGCTGGTCTATTTCCCGTAGAGGAACTGAAAAACTTGCGCAAAATCGACAGCGATCTGGAAGGGCATCCGACTCCGCGTCTGAACTTCATAGATGTCGGCACTGGATCTCTGGGCCAGGGCGTGGCCATGGCTGCCGGCATGGCATATGTGGGCAAGAACTTCGACAAGGCCGACTATCGCACCTATGTAATTGTTGGGGATGGTGAAACGGCTGAGGGTTCCATTTGGGAATCTCTGCACTTCGCTTCCCACTATGAGCTAGATAATCTGTGCGTGATTTTCGATGTGAACAGGTTTGGACAATCGGAGGCCACTTCCCTGCAGCACAAAATGGATGTGTACCGTGAACGCCTGGAAGCCTTCGGCTTCAATGCTCTCGTCGTGGATGGCCACGATGTTGAGGAGTTGTGCAAGGCTCTTCACTGTGCTTCTAGCACGAAGAACAAGCCCACGGCCATCATTGCCAAGACGCTAAAGGGCAAAGATTTTCCGGATATTGAGGATCAAGAAAACTGGCATGGTAAGCCATTGGGCGCGAAGGCTGCGTGCGCCATCAAGACTCTGGAGGCCCGTATTGTCAACCCGAATGTTAAGTTGGTACCCAAAAAGATTTGTAAATCGGGTCTGGCACCTGAAGTGGACATCACCAATATTAAATTGTGCACTCCGCCTAACTACAATCTTGGCGATAAGGTGGCCACTCGTGTGGCCTACGGCTCGGCCCTGGCCAAGATTGCTGCCGACAACGATCGCGTGATTGCCATGGACGGCGATACCAAAAACTCTACGTATGCAGATAGGCTGCGCAACGCCTATCCGGAACGCTACATCGAGTGCTTCATTGCTGAACAGAATCTGGTGGGTGTGGCTATTGGTGCTACTTGCCGTCGTCGCACAGTTGCATTCGCTTCAACATTTGCCACGTTTTTCACTCGTGCGTACGATCAGATTCGCATGGGTGCCATCTCGCAAACGAATGTGAATTTTGTCGGCTCCCATTGTGGTTGCAGCATTGGTGAGGATGGTCCCTCACAGATGGGCCTGGAGGATATTGCGATGTTTCGCACTATACCAGGAAGTACCGTTTTCTACCCTTCGGATGCTGTGAGCACTGAACGTGCTGTCGAGCTTGCTGCTAATACAAAGGGCGTGTGCTTTATCCGCACATCGCGTCCCGAAACCACTGTATTGTACAACAACGATGACAAGTTCGCTATTGGACGCGGCCGGGTGGTGCGCCAGAAGCCGTCTGATGAGGTGCTTCTCATTGGCGCCGGCATTACGCTGGACGAGTGCCTGAGCGCTGCTCAGCAACTGGAGAAGGAGTGCATTACGGCCCGTGTCATCGACCCCTTCACTGTGAAACCACTCGATACGGACTTGATTTTGGAGCACGGCAAACAGTGCGGTGGTCGCGTGGTTGTTGTTGAAGATCACTACCAGTAAGTGTGGCATCTGTGGTTGCTGCCTGTCTTGCTAAAATTCGTTTTCCTTTCACAGGCAAGGCGGTTTGGGCGAAGCTGTGCTTAGTGCTCTGGCCGAGCATCGCAATTTCGTGGTGAAGCACTTGTTTGTGCCCACTGTGCCGCGATCTGGCCCTTCGGCCGTACTTGTTGACATGTACGGCATCTCTGCTCGGAATATTGTAGCTGCCGTCAATAGCATCATTAAGAAGTGAGCAGCAGCATATTTTCTAAATGCAATTTTCTACATATGTAATTTGCGAAATTTAGAATAAAGATTCTTCAATATCATTTAAAAATAACCGTGTTTTATGTGCAGAGTGACCGTAACGTCAAACTATCGCTTTTCTCCGTTTTATGGCAGCAGGCAACACGTTGACATTCCTATTTTCCCATTCCTAATTTTTACTTATGTGCCAGATAACATGCTTGTCCGCAGTGTGACCATAGCTCATAAGCAAAAAGGCCAAATTTTTCAAGTAAATGCCAAGCTGTTTGTTTTGTAAAGAGCGGTAACATTTACAGCTACATTGTTGAAATTTACTGGCGCCCAAATTGTTGAGTTGAGCGTGATATTCGTAAGGAACGCGACAAGAAATTCATAAATGAGCAGCGAAAGCGAGGAATACTATAGCGATGAAGAAGACGATGTCGTTAGCAATACAACGTCAGGTAAAAAATAAAAAAATAAATGTAATTTTCCAAAAAAAAAAACAGTAAATTATTTATTTTACAAGGACGCTCAAGTCGCAGCAGCGGTAACGCTGCCCGTGCCACAGGTACCAGTCGCTACAGTGGTGCTAGCAATGTGACTGTCGCGGATTCGGATACGAACTCGGACGACTCTAGCATTAAACAACCAAAACGAAGGGGACAAAAGGGAGCAGCACGCGGCAAAGCTGTGATTTACTCCGACAGCGATGAGGAGGATGAGTTGGATCAGCGCGCATTGTCGCCGCGCACGCGCATGAGCATTACAGGTGTTCGACCGGACGATCTAAGTGATGGCTCCAGCGAGATAGACTACAGCGACGAGGAGAGGGAACAGCCGCAGCAGAAACAGCAGTCGAAGCAAGAGATAAGCAATAGTAGCATAAGCATACATGAAACTGATGCGACTTTCGATGAAGATGCCGAACGGGAACAGGCGGTTGCGGATCGTTATCGTCGGGCCACAGATGCTAATATGCCATCGCCGCGTTATAGTACGCAATTTATAAGCAGCATTGAGGAAACGTTGCACTCGACACTGTTTCCCATTGCTCACCAACAGCAGCTACCCAAGTCGCCCACACACGATTCTTCGGGCAGCGATGTGCTTATTTTGAGTAATAAGGAGACGCCGATAGAAATATCTAGCAGCACCGACGACAGTTTCAACAAGGAAAATGAACTGGAGCCGTCAACGTCCGCTTCGAATCGCAGAACCCGCAGCTTTTCGCCACGCAGTAGCTCTGAAGCCCCAAGAGTACGATCAGGCAACAATTTAATACAGCCCACAATTAAGGCGGCTATTAAGAAGCCTCCGGCGAACCGTGCGAGTATCCAAGGTCAGCAGGTGACGCGTGAATTCTTTGAAAAGGAGCTACGCAAAATGTCCGAAATGGGCGTTCAGCTAAACGAGGCAGAAAGGCTGTATGAGAAGGTTGCCCACAAGCTGCCCGATAAGGGCACTCAGATAAAGAAGCGGATTGAAGTACTGCGTCAGGATATTGAAATCAAAAATAAATATCTAAATGGTCTCACCGTAGTGAAGGACAATCCCCAAATAAAGGTCTCACAGCCACGGGCTATCAATGCACGTCAACTCCAAGGCGAAGCGCCTAACTGGGATCAGCTGTCTGCAGCAGTCAACCAAATTCAGCCCACGCACACTGGTGCCAAGGGCTTGGCCACGTTCAATGCCATGAAAGCCCTTACAATAGATTCCCTCAAGGTGCGTACCAATTGTCATTTGTTCAGCTGTGATTTTTGGTTTTTTATTTGCATGATGAACTCTGCTAGAATGGATATCTGAGACGCGTGCTCCGACTGTTGGCGCCTGGGCACGAGTTACTGTGCGGGCGTCTTACACTGGCACGCGCTGATTAAAATCCTTACACACACATCTCTGACCCAGTAGCGACAGCTGCTCTTAGTCCCTAATTGAGGTTGGCTCTCATGTGCACCATAATTTGCTTTCAGGATTTGCACGGCTCATTGAAAGGGTGTCCGGCGGATAATGTGCTTGCCGATGACCCAAAAGGCTTGAAGGTAAAGCTGATGGATCACCAGAGGCATGCGCTCGCCTGGATGTTCTGGCGCGAGACGCAGCGTCCACGTGGAGGCATTTTGGCTGATGACATGGGTCTTGGCAAGACGTTAACAATGATATCCCTGGTGCTCGCTTGTAAAAATAAGCAGGAAAGCGGCGCTGGCGCCGAATCTGCTAGCAGTGACGAAGACGAAGATCCTGGCAAGAAGCGAAAGAGCACAGGTGGCTGGACATCCAAGGGGCGCAAGGATCGTAAGTGTCTTATAGAAATATGGAAAGACATTAACGGACTTTGCCCAGCTAGGGTATTAAGTCATCTTTGACAACTCCTGTTCTAAGCTACATTTGTGTTCTTTAGATTATAAGGGCGGCACCCTGGTGGTCTGCCCCGCGAGCTTGCTGCGCCAGTGGGAGGGCGAGGTTGCCTCCAAGCTGTCACGTCATAAACTCACGGTCTGCGTTCATCATGGCAACAATCGTGAGTCAAAGGGCAAACATCTGCGAACCTACGACATCGTGGTAACCACTTACAACATTGTTGCCCGGGAGAACAAAGCCAATGGAGCGCTAAGTGGCGTCAAGTGGCGTCGCATCATCTTGGATGAGGCGCATGTGGTGCGCAATCACAAGGCGCAGTCATCGATGGCAGTCAGTGAGCTACGTGGCAAATATCGCTGGGCTCTGACGGGTACTCCGATCCAGAATAAGGAACTGGATGTCTATGCGCTGCTGAAGTTCTTGCGGTGCTCGCCCTTTGATGATCTGGCCACGTGGAAGAAATGGATCGATAACAAGAGTGCCGGCGGACAGGATCGCCTTAATTTGTTGATGAAGTCCATTATGCTGAGACGGACCAAGGTGCAGTTGCAGCTGGATGGCAAGCTTAACAGTTTGCCCAATAAGGAAATTCGTTTGATTGAAATGAATCTTGATAAGGATGAGATGAATGTCTATCAGAAAGTTTTGGCCTTTTCGCAAACGCTGTTCGCTCAGTTTCTGTTTCAGCGTGCGGAGAAGGATTCGGATGCCAATTTTATCAGCGATGCACGCAAGCCTACCTACAACCAGATCAAGGATCCGAATGGCGCCTACTATAAAATGCATGAGAAATTCTCTCGCATGGCTGGCCACAACAAGGAGGTGCGGTCCCACGAGATTCTGGTGCTGCTGTTGCGTCTCCGGCAGATATGCTGTCATCCTGGTCTTATAGACGCGGTAAGCTTTGTGTACTCAGATATGTGATCCAGTTTAATGCTCTTTGCTTTCATATGCAGATGCTGGAAGAGGAGGGCACTGGCAAAATGGACGATGAGAGCGATAGCTATACACCAGAAATAGATTTGTTGGCCCAGCTCAACAAGATGACCATTAACGATAGCGCCAGTTCTACTGGCTCACGTCATTCCGGCCAGGACGGACGCAGCGGCGATGATTTACGTATTGCCAAGGCCTCGCAGAATGTGCTGAAGCGCAGCAATCCAGTATTCAACCTTAAGCGTCCGTCAACCAAATTGCTGAAAGTGTTAGAGATATTGAAGACGAACGTGCTGCAGAAGAACGACAAAGCTATCGTTGTGTCCCAATGGACATCGGTGTTGGACATTTTGCGTGAACTGCTAGAGAAGGAGGGCTTAAAGGCCTTATCCTTAAATGGCAGTATTCCCGTCAAGAATCGGCAGGATATTGTTAACGAATTTAACGATCCAGGCAACTCTAAACGCATTCTCTTGCTCTCTCTAACGGCTGGCGGCGTTGGCCTCAACTTGATTGGTGCCAATCATTTGGTATTGCTCGATCTGCACTGGAATCCACAGTTGGAGGCACAGGCACAGGATCGCATCTATCGTGTTGGTCAAAAAAAGGATGTTGTCATCTACAAGATTGTCTGCATGGACACCGTCGAGCAGCGCATCAAAGCACTGCAGGACCGCAAGCTGGAACTGGCCGAAGGTGTGCTAACGGGCAAGGTTAGCACCAAGCTATCCATTGATGATCTCAAGGGTCTCTTTGGCATGTGAAACAGACGCTGGGCAAGAAAAACTGAAAATCCACAAAACTCGCGTCAAACGTTTTTACTTTTAATTTTATTCAATTGAAACTTTTATTTTTGAAGCATTTGAAATTTGTTTATGATCTTTGCATTTAGGCCTAAGCTACGATACAATTTGTGAGTTGCATTTAAATTGTAATTTAATTGCTTAATGTTTAATTGTTTAATTGATTTACTTAGTCAGATGAAAGCCAATTGTTTTATTTATGCAAATACAAAAAAAAAAAAAAGAATTAATGAGAAATTCAACTACAATTTGAATAGCATAACGTTTTTGGTTCTTGTCAATCTTAAGTAACACGCACACACACAATCAATCAAATACGCAATATATATCCTTAAACATATATTTTGTAAAAACCTAACTTAAGGCTACAAACTACTTAAAGTAAACAAAAAAGGAAGGAATTATATAATAGATAACTGCCTGCTTGCCTTTCCAAGACGACAGCGCACAGCCCAAGGAAATGTAACATTCTGTTGAGACGGTTAAAAATAATATTAGAAATAAAACAATAATAGAAATATAAAATTTCGATTTAAAAAAGTAAATATTTGTTTGCTGCAAGCTTTTGTAATCCCATATTCAAGTAGTATGCGCATATAATTATATTTATCCAAATATAATCAAATCTACAAAATGTGCTCTCTATATATGGTGCCAGGACTTAGGACTAGGATATCATTAAAGTTGTGTGTGTTTTGAAGTGCAGCTTGGATTTCTGATTATTAGCCAAAAGTACAGTGAAAATTGCCTAGTGCGAATATTAGAAAAACTTGAGTTATTGTTATTTTTAAGAAAAAGGCATAATAAAATTTAATAAAATGAAATCTTTTTTTTTGTAAAATAATCGAAAACTTTTTTATATATAAATTTTTTAAAATTATATATTTATAAAATATGAATAAAACTAAAGTTAAAATTGAGGGTTTATGACTATTGACTATTCGCTCTAGAGAGCTTTCACTGTACTTCGTTAATATCATCTATATATTTATCTATAATATATACAGTGGCTCCAACGCCAAATCGGACAAGACTATTTATTTTTTTCAAAGTGTTTTTTCTTATGCAGTAAGTTAATTTTTTATCGTTTTCACATTTTTTATTAAATATATAATGTATAAGCCTCCCAAAACAGAAAAAAAAAATTGTAATTTCAAACGGCAACATTTTTTTTATTTTAAAAAACGAGCAACAAGTCCGATTTTGAGCTTCAACGCCAAATCGGACAAAAGAAAACTGCAAGAAAAAGATCCGTTATTTGACGGAGATTTTCGTTTTTGTTTTGCTTATTGCATTTCGTTATGTTCTCAAGCTCATAAGTGACAGTAACACAAATTATTTTTGCGAAATGGCTCCACGTGGGAAGCAAACTGGTGTTGAGGCACGCCAAATAATATTAAAACTGCATTTTGATGGCAAACCCGTTAGGGAAATAGCAGATCTGGTCGGAAGAAGCAAATCTACCGTTCATGATATCATAAAAAGGTTTCGGGAGGATGGAAGATTAATTAACAAAAGCCAGGAGGGAAAAAGAAAGCGATTAAACTCAAGAGAAGAACGGTCAATTATAAGGGAAATTAAGGTTGATCCCTTTAAAACCGCAAAGGAACTCGGGATGTCAATAAAAACAAACTTTGCAAAGGATGTGTGTGACAACACAGTGCGCAATACTTTGCATCGGTATGATTTGCATGGCCGAGTTGCACAAAAAAAGCCGTATATTAGCCCTAAGAACAAGGCGTTTAGAATAAAATTCGCAAAAGAGTACTTGCTAAAAACCGATGACTTTTGGAATCATGTTAGTTGGTTGTATATCATATTATAATCATCATATCATCATACACTTATCTTATTTAAAGGTGTTGTTTACTGATGAAAGTAAATTTAATTTGCATGGGTCCGATGGTAAGGTGTATGTGTGGCGTAAACCAAATACTGAGTTTGAGCCCAAGAACACCATAGGCACTGTTAAGCATGGAGGAGGTTCAGTCATGGTTTGGGGCTGTATGTCGAGTGCGGGAGTTGGCCATTTGCATTTTATTGATGGCATATTGGATAAATTTGGCTACCTTGACATTTTGAAGAAAAATGTTAAGCAGAGTGCGGAGAAATTGGGGATACTTGAAGACTTTGCTCTTTATCAAGACAACGACCCCAAGCACACTTCAATGCTAGCTAGGCTCTGGCTAATCTATAACTGTCCTAAACTGATCCAAACACCTGCCCAGAGCCCGGATATAAACGTCATAGAGAATCTGTGGGAAATTTTGGCGAGGAAAGTGTACCAAAACCGGTATAACACAGTTGACCAATTAAAAAAGGGATTACTTGCAGCTTGGAACTCCATAGAGCCAGAGATCTGCAAAAAGTTGGTCAAATCAGTTCCCAATCGCTTGCAGGCTGTTGTCGCAAACAAAGGTTTTGCAACAAAATATTAAATATTACGTTTTTCTGTTATTTTTCATTTAAGTTTTCTTTTGTCCGATTTGGCGTTGAAGCTCAAAATCGGACTTGTTGCTCGTTTTTTAAAATAAAAAAAATGTTGCCGTTTGAAATTACAAATTTTTTTTTTGTTTTGGGAGGCTTATACATAATAGATTTAAGCAAAAATGTGAAAACGATAAAAAATTAACTTACTGCATAAGAAAAAACACTTTGAAAAAAATAAATAGTCTTGTCCGATTTGGCGTTGGAGCCACTGTATATAGATTATTTATTTTTAAGTAATTATTTGTAGCGCATTTGTGATTTTGTTTACCTTTGCTTTAGACTTAAGTTGAGATCAATTTGAATATATATTCTTCAGGCTGGAGTACCTCGGCTTTTAAAGGGTATTTCAGAATTTGCTATAGTATTTGCATGCATGCCATAATTTTAGTTTAAAGAACAAACAATGTTTCTGCGTGTATGTGAGTGGGATTATCATATTATAATTATAATTTTAAGTATAATTAATATTAATATTATGTTTGTAGATCTATACCACGGGGAAGTTGTAGTCGAGTTCAGTTGAAAGATCTCTGCCAAGGCTCCAAGGTCAGCCAGTTTTTAATTATCGCTAAACGGGGCGAGTGGAAGAGAAATGGGCGAAAAGTATTAGTTGAAACGTAAAATCGTAAAATGGAAACAGTGTCTAGGGGCCTGCCTGCTTAGCAATTAGCTTAAAATTCAATATGATTTTCGGTACGGCCGAGTCTTGGGGCATAAAACCATTTTTAATGGTAACGAGCGCTCTGGCATATAATACTATAATCCCAGCGGCGTGCCCATATGGGTGCAATGTCTCTAGCTTTGGCCCATAAAAGGCATTAAAATCATTGTAATGCCAAAGCGCACAATCCCCGCCAGAGCTCACCTGGGCCAGCAGGACGAGAAGGCGAATGAGCACGAGAAGCAGCTCGTAAAACCAAATTTTATAGCAAAACGAAGACGGAACAGGACGGTGTCCAGGCAGGCCATGACATGACGTAGCTTGGCTTGGCTTGAGTTGCGTTGGTATATATCTGATTCCAGGCGCAGCTGCGTTTATCTTGACTCTTCACTTTTTCGTTTTTTGTTTTTTCTTACTCTTTTTATAATGCCAAATGTGATTTTTATGATGCACTTTAAGATAATGCCGCAGCAGCAGTGGCCACGGTTCATTTTCAATTGTCGCCGCTGAACTAATTGCAAATGAATGTCTGACTGAACATTGAAAAGCACTTTAAGTGTATCGAATACGTACACAAAAGGATAAGTATTATAGAATCTATTGTGTACTTCCTTAATACCAAATGCTTCTATTGATTCATATTGATTCCTTGAGCTGCCTGCTGAGCTATGGTTGGCAAGTACATAGTATCGTAAGAGCAATTGAGTTATTAGTGTTTGAGTACTTAGTATACTGTATACCCTAAATAGACTTGGGGTAGACAAGGCCTTCAAGGAACCGGGTCGAAATTACATGTGGAGACTGTTCAAAAAAATAGTAGTGCAATTTATATATTTTTCTTTAAGTAAGCTTAGAAAGTGTTGTGATTTATTTAACTGCTTATTGATCACACTTGACTATATCGATCATAAGCGTTAACCTCCAATTGATCAAAGAAATAATAACTTATAATATATGTATATATTTATATATATTGCTGAGCTAAAAATTACAGATTTAGTTCTGCTTCCAGTTCTTAATTTATTTATCGATCATCGAATAACTTAAAGAAAAACCAATATAAGTTCAAGTCTCAGGGTCAGACAATCTATATATTTGTCTCTCCTTCACCAGGTTCAGCTTGCATTTTTCCCTGCAGAGTATGCCTGATTCGTTGAACTATATCCTATAAGTAGTACTCGACAGTCGTTCTGTTTATTTGCTCGACTCAACTTTTTACGATCGCCACAAAAAAATTTCCACTGAAAACTGAGTAGCTGAACGAGGGCTGCAGGGCAGGCGCTCTTTATTCGAGTCGCTGGTTTTTGGTTCTGGCTCTGGCACTGGGCACTACGTCTTCTCGACAGCTACTCTCTCACATCATATACATATTGTTTATTTTTTAATAATGCGTGTCCACTAAAAAACAAAAACAAAAAAAAACGGCGTAACGCGGCACCATAAAAACCGGAGAGCGCCCAACACGCAAGCCAAACGAAAAAGGCGAACAACAATAAACACAAGCCGAATTATGTTCTAGATGGGAGTGGATCGGTGGGGTGGGGGAGGGAGTACGGGGCGAAATTTGAGCAGCGTAAGCTGAAACTGAAACTGAAACTTCGAGACTCGCTCGCAAAACTATAACTTCTTTTTTCTTTCTGTTTTTGTTATTCTTAAGTTGATTTTTTTTTCATTTTCATTTTTATTTTTATTTTTATTTTGATTTTTATGCCAAGCATTGCATTTATTATGGTCCGCCTCGACCTCGAGGACGGGGCCCCATGTCGCTCGGCGTTGATGACTGAGGAGCAGGGCATTAAAAATAAGGGATTTGCTGTTCGAGTTCGTTTTTTCTGCTTTTTAATGACGACTCAACGGAAATTAGAAATCAGCGGAAATTGTGCGACAACACAAAAGCACAAAATACACACAATATAATGTATGTGGGTTATTGTATATATATATGTATATATATGATCTTTCAGGCGACATAAAGAAAATGTACTGAACGATTGAAAGAAAGCCAAACGATTTGCCAAAGCATTATATATATCAATCAATCAATCAAGCAATTTGTTGCTTGGTATTTCAACATCTAACGAGTAATGGGCTGGCCATTGGATAGTCATATTCAAACAATCACTCAATCAGTTAGTCAGAATCATATGCAATCAATCAGTCAATCAGAGCAGTGTCTTATCTGGCAATCAATCAAAGAGTCTATCAGGCTTGGGGCTAATTAATCAGTTTATCAATCAGTCAGTAGATATATATATATCTATATACATACATATATATAGATATATAT
The DNA here is from genome assembly GCF_003285905.1 of Drosophila hydei. Taxonomy (NCBI): domain Eukaryota; kingdom Metazoa; phylum Arthropoda; class Insecta; order Diptera; family Drosophilidae; genus Drosophila; species Drosophila hydei. The sequence goes on from NW_022045657.1 coordinate 2,266,347, forward strand.
GTAGTACATAGTTCGACATAATCTAGATTACTAAGTCCTTGAACCGTCAGTCTTTAGCAATGTAATGCCACATTGGCTGTCAGCCAAGATCATTCAGATACATAGAACCATAGAGAGTATATATAATTTACTATGTTTGTACGCTGAGGCGACGTTCGACAATAGATTGCGAGCAAAATGTTAACAACAATTCGAGATGAAGAAAATTGGCTTGGCACACGCAGATGCAGAGAGAAGCATTCAGGGAAAAGCGGAAAATGAAATGAAAATAGAAAGCATTTCACGTTTTTATATGACGACCAGAAGGTGTGTGAAACGGTAACAAAATATCGTTAAATGGAAACTTATGCATTTATTGCAATTCTTGGGGGCCAGGTGAAGCAGCAGTCAAACGAATCGCCAGGATATCGGTCTCATTGTGTGTGTGCGTGTGTGTGTGAAACAAATGAAATGCAGCCAAGGAGCCGAGGGCGCTTGAAGCTACTTTGCCTGTGGCATGGAGCCTGGACGGCTCGTAAAAGTTTCGCATTGTTTGGTACTTTTTATGGCCGCGCCACATTTCCAACTGAATAATTGTTGTTGATTTTTGCTTAGTTGCTGATAAATTTGATGTGTCCAAACTCTTTTCGCGAAGCTGACGAACTAAATAAGCTCTGATGTTACTTTAATTTAAGTCATTTCCGCACGCCACATGTCACCACAAAGATGATAAAAAAACTTCAAAACTTTCTCCTACGTAACATTACATGTATCAAAAATATATATTTCTACTATTTTTTTTTATTTTTGATTAAGTTACTTAGACCAAGGACTTCAAAAACAGTTTGAAGAAAGGTCAAAACTCAGAAATCTGTTAAACTGTATCTTCTTGGCTTGACAACTGGAGCTAGGATTAATGATATTAAGGAAACAATTACTGAAGTCTTGAAACGTTTTTCAAAATTCTTCAATTCTTTAGTTCTTCTAATTCAGATTCTCTTTGCTCAGCAGCCACCTCGACTGACTCTCTAAGGCAGCTTTCTCAATCCCTTGCAATGCTTTAGCTTACAAGTTCTATATAATAATATTCATATATGCTTACATATAAATGTATATATATAGATATAATGCCACAGTTTTAATACACTTTTTATCAAATAGTCACGAATTTAAGCAAGCAATAAAAAACATCAAAGAATTCTCGCTATAAATATACTGTTTAAAAAAGGCTAGATTTGGCGGGAAATCGGCAGTAATTTGCAGCACTGTTTGCCACTGCTTCTCGCCCATTTGCAACTTGCCTACTTCAGTCGTTCGACTTTGTAGTTCGCAGTGCGCAATTTAATTGCATAGCCCTTTGCCTAGGCTTACAGAAATACGCGGACACACTATATATGAGAAGAAAAAGAGGATGAAGAAGAAGAAGGCGACGACGAAGTAGCCCAAGATGAGGAAAAGTAAAGTAGGAAAACCTCAACGATATAAGTTAAGAATAAAAAGAATATTTTCACGCAGCAGCCGCAGCCGCAGACGCCTCTCTCGTGCGTTGCCAGTTTTATGATGCACTCGTAAAAACTCACGATGCGCCTTTGATGCGAAATGCCACCAGGAGATGAGATGAGATGAGATGAGTCGTAGTTGTAGTTGGAGTTGGAGTCGAGTTGGAGTTGGAGTTGGTGTTGGCGTTTTAATGTGCCGAAAGGGCGCACAAACAATCGAAGGATAGCACGGAAACTGAATAATTCTAGACAAGATTTAGAGATGCTGCGTTTTGTTGCAAAATGCGTATATTTTATTACCTTTCGACCAGACAGACATTGAAATATGCATTCTGAAGTGTTCGCTGGGCATCGTAAAATTTGTGTGTGCAAAAGTTTTGATGTGTGGCAGCAAACATTATGATATTTGTGGCAGCCAAACACAAATGCGAGCGCTGTGTGCGAATGGCGTGAGGACAGAAATCAGAGACGAATCTGCTTTGCCATGGCTTCTTTTTTCGGGCTTTGCCTGACGCCACTTGAGTTTTTAATTAAAGCGAGAGAGCGTTTGAAACAAAAGGCAACAAAATGTTGAAAGCATAATATAAACTAAAATGCCAGCCAGCATGGAAATTTAACACTTGCCCCTAAATTAAATGGCAAGAACAACAACAACAGCAATTGGCCAAGGCGAATTGCTTCAATTGTCAGCACAAAAGCAAGCGACGTGCCACATCAGGAGATGCGCGGCGGGGCGAGGAGAAGAGCCGAGGAGATGGCCGTGTGGCAGCCAAGAGGAATTGTTTGTGTGAGTGCTTGTGAGCTGCAGCAGCAGCTTTTGTTGCCACGTTGCAGCCATCAGGCGAAATGATGAAAAAGCCATTGCATACTTTCGTGCGCAGACCGGAAATGCAAGCAGCAGCCGCCGGAAATGGAAATGAAAATGAAAACTGCAAGCGGCAGGCGGCAAGTGGCAAGCGTGGCAGGCAACCAACTTAAATTGTAAACATAAAACTATGCTGCGAAATTGATTTGATTAAAGGCAGCGCGCCAGGTCCTGCATGCCAAATAAGCTGAAAAGAAAATAGAAAATATTTTCCAGCGAGTCGAGACTGAAATACGCTATAAAATTTGACACAGAAAGGGTATTTGTGTGTAAGCTGAACAGAGAAAGAATTTCTTAAGACATCAGGTGACTAGGGTCAAAATACTGTTTTGTTCTTTAGCTCCAACAAACCTTCTATTGGCTAACTTTGATGTATCTAGAGATTATATCTAAATGTTGCTATAAATATTAAGGAAACTTAATAATTTAAATAGTAATTTTATTAAGAGTCTATAGAAGGCATTTTATGTCGCATGAAATTAAAATAGAATTTTCAATCGAAATCAGAAAATAATTTATATGCTCTGCTCTTCTGTCAATTGTTGGTCATATAAAGATTGTATATATATTTCAATTCCTTACATTTGAACAGCTCTTAGATAAAGTCTAAATAAGTGTTGATTTCAATTTGATATGAACAATAATATATTTATTATAAGAAGTATTTTTACTTTAAAGTTGGGGAGGAAAATTACCTTTTCTAAGATTATATTGAGTATTAAATCTGGTATTAAAAGTGAGCTTGTTGGAAAATCCAATTGTAGAATTTTATATTTAGTTAACAAGACTTGAATGCCTTGAAAATTACATAGAACTTTTGTAAACTATATATATAATATACAATAATTTAACTCAAGGTTTTTCTTTTAATATATTTCTTGAGCATGTGTTAAGGAAATCTATGCTAAGCTCAAGAAGATTTCTACTAAACTGAGAATTAACAAAAAAATAATTTTGAGTTGAGTAAAAATTCTCCAAAATGAAAACTTTAAATTTTATAATATATATAAATATATATATATATATAATGTTTTATAAATATAACTATAAATATATAAGCTGATGTTAATTATATTTCAAAGAAACTGAATATATATAATGATGTTTTTATATTTGTCTTAAATAACACTTTATATATATTTTAGCTAAATTTTCTAAACTTAAAATGAAATCTTAAAGATTCTCACTTAGTTTGAAAATACTTGAGGCAAGTATGCGCACATAGAGCTATTAGGTTTATTGGATACTCTACCTCATAACAATTGAATTGCGCTTGATTGGCTGTTACTTACACAAAGAGCACAGCTGCTGCAGCTGCTGCCGCAGCGGCAGCAACATGGCGATACTGTTACGTGGCGGCTGCGGCTGCCGCAACGGCAGCGGCGGAGGTGGAGCTGACCAGATGCTGGCCATGATGATGACTATGATGGTGATGGTGATGCTGGTGATGGTAGGCGCCATTACTGCTGCTGTGTGCCGGCGGTGGTGTTGTGGGCGTTCCGGAACGCGAACGCTGCTGATGCTGGCCGGGCGTTGCGATCGTGGCCACGGTCGTGACCGGATTGGGTGAGGCAGCTGATTGGATGGTGCCATTACTGCTGGCGGGACGCGACGATTGCTTCTGATGCGGATTGGATGCTGAGATGCCGGCGCTGGTTGGACTGGGCGGCGTCCGGCTGAGGGCGAGCGGTTCGGGCGTCGGCGGCCGAATCTGTGTCAGCGGCAGATGCGTAAAATGGGTGCCATAGCGCTCGATGCTGGGGTAGGTCAGGTACATGGGCGCTCCGCTCGTATGTAAGCCGATGGCCATCGGTGTGTAGTAGTTGTAATAGATTTGCGCTACAATTCGATTTATTTCTACACGCGCTGTGGAAACGAACAAAATGTAATATCAATAACTTATTGTGAAATATGGTCACCCTGGCGTCGTTAGATGGCGCCACACAATCAGCAGTCTCAGTCGCGGCCGCAGCCGCAGCCTGCTTTGGAAACATGCTGATAAAGTTATTACTGGACGATTTGAAATATATATGTAAATATATGTATGCATCTATATAGTGCATATGTGCGTGCGCCCTCGCACGTAGACGAGTTTATTACTTATATCGTTAAATTGCGCTGGGTTTTCACACTTTTCAGCACATAACTTATAAACTATTGAAGCCATAACATTAACTATGCCCGGGCAGTAAAAGTCTATGTCCCGGACCAAGGTACATACACACACACACGGATCGTTGTGGCATGCACTTTATGTGCAACCTTCACACACACACACTCGCACACAATGGACCCATTCTGTTAAGCCCATCCCCCGTAAGAGGCAGAACCTTTGTTTGCCGCACCCAACACCTCGCACCCGGTCGCAGCCCCAACCACCCCACATCGACTTATCTATGTGGCAAAAACTTTTCAAAATTTTACTGCTTGCTGCAACATCAAAATGCCAAGTTTTTACGATTACGTTGCTGCTGCTGCTGCAATTTTACTTAATTTTAATGGGATTTTTTCTTCCGCCAACTGCAGAATGCATTAAACAGAGCCCAGGCACACGGGAATATTACGCACGAGTGTGCCACAGGCCCGAGCAAAACGGCATACGCACATACTTCTGTACATAGAGATGTACGTGTACTCTAACCTACCATTTATGTATTTGACCAAAAACCTGGGCAACAACTAATACTCATACTAATTCCAGTCCGAAATAAAAAGTCGTAAACTTTGAACAAGCCCGCACATTAAAATTTTTGCTGGGCTGGGATTAATTAAGTGAGTGCATCTTGAGCAGCAGGTCAAAGTTCTGTGTGAAAATAGCTAAACAGTAGTATGTGTGGTATGTGGAGAGTTAAGAGTTCTTTTTTATCTATTGGTCATGTATTTCGGATACGACTGTTAAATTTTTATTGAACACCAGATTTTGAATTAAAGGGTGACCCCATGATGGCATTCAATATTCCTGCTCGCAAATGTGAGGTGACCTCACAATTGATTTTAAGGCGCAATTCAATAAGTAGGTGGCGCAGCCAACTTAGTGCTCAGGGCTGCCAGACTGTTAGCCAGAATGACTGTTATTTATTTAATTCAATAAATTGTTATTTAATTTTAATCAGTTTACTGTGCATGTGTGATTAATAAACCGGTGGAGTTTTAAGTTATAGAAGATTTTTAAAACTTTTTTTCAATTTAAAAACGGTTTGTCTTTGAAATTTTATTTGTAAGCAATGTGGCAAGTCATGCTAATCACATATTTAAGCCATGTGGCAGCAGCGTGTTATATTATTTAATTTAGAATTAAAAGTGGAAAGAATTTAAGATAAGCTCTGAAAATGTGAAGTGTTTTATTTTGTTAAGCAACTGTGTGCCACGCAGCGGTTTTAATCAGCAAGTTTGCAGGCCACAAAACCTTGGCACTAACTTCACGCATCACTAGGTTAGCTGGCGGCAGCAGATGACAATAAGAGCATCCGCAGCAGCAGTAGCAGCAGCGGCAATCAGCTAAAGCTCGGTCAATTTAATGGAAGTGGCCATGTCCAGCCACATTTATGACAAACTGGCTGCTTATTATTAAGCCAGAAAGCAAAACGGCCAAGGAGTTGCCAGCGCACAGCACTAATATATCATGACTCGCTTTCCTTACATGTACATGGACATATATATATATATATATATACACTTAAAGAAATTTGTTACTAAAAATGTTGTATGATTGGATGGCAATTGCTAATAATTCATTTAATCAATTAATTTACAGTCGAAACTTGAAATTGATCTTGTTCAAATTTCGATGTTGTTTGCCATAGACTTGCAAACAAAATTCTCTGAGTGCTTACGTATATGTTTGTATATCTGTTGTCTGGCACTAGTTGGGACATGCATGTTACTTGTCGAGCCGTAAAATGTCAGTAGTACGAGTACAAGTGCTGTATGGGCCCTGCCAGTTGACGCTGCACAATTTTTTACGACCCGCCCACAATATGAAGTCGTAAAGTTGAAATTTTTCGCTTCCTGCTGTTGCTGCTGCTCCCGATGATGGCAGCGCTTTTCTATAGTATTTAATAAGCATTGGCAAATAGAACCCAGTCTTCCTCTTGATACTCATCATTTTTGTTTTGCTGGACTGCTAAGCTGAAGGAATTTGTAGTATTCGTCCCGAGGGCAGGGTTAAAACACATTCCACATCATCAGCTGCATCTCTCTCGCTCTGGCAAAAAAGTCTATTTTATGGGTTTACATAGCAAAGACAGGGCTTAAAAATATGACCGAAACAAGAATGAGAAATGTGTCATAAAAACTGCCGTAAGCTGACTCATTTGCCTAAATGGGCGTGAAGGATCATAAATAGTGTGAGCAAAAACTAAGAGCTGTGGGCAATGGGCTTACCAAAGGTTAGTTACGAATAGAGAGTTATATAGATAGCGGAAACTATAACTAGTTATTTGCTAAGAGTTGTCTTTGTGACGAAGATAAATGCTCAATAAACTTTATCCAAGGGGACTTTCAACATTTTTGATAATGTTAAATTCTATGATATCTTATTGATCATTTCGATGACAAGCTGCTTATACACTTCTTAGAAGAATTGGCCATAGAAATTAACAAGTTTTTGCTTCTAAATCGTTTTTGCACAATTTGCAATCTATATGTGCCGCCAACCCGTGAGCCATTCAAGCATAAACACTTTTAAGCTTTATAGCGCACACATTTACACGTCGCATTGCCTATTCGAAGTAAACCCCATTCTACCTTTTCCCATCCACATCCACATACCCTTCCCCTTTCCTTTTCTTCTTCTGCTACACAGCTATACACCGCTGCCGTCTGTTCATCCCACCTGGATGAACGTGTTTAGTGGCAGCAAACGACGCTGCAATATTATTGTAGCTACTACCTGGCAGCTTTCCCATGGAAATGCCTTTTGGGGTACTGAGAAGATGGGATTGGGATTGAGCTAAGCTGAAGCTGACGCTGACGCTGAAGCTGAAGCTGGAAGCCTTTCAGTGACGGTGTTGGCAATGTCGTAAATTTTTCGCATGCATTTTTCGGTTTAATGATGCATTTACGATGCTAGCAGCGGCGACTACAACAACAACAACAACGCCAGCACCACCAGCCCCAACTCCAGCTTTGGCTGCAACTTCAACTCCAGCTCCAGCTCCAGCTACAGCTGCAACTTCATTTGCCCTGGCAGTGAAACGCTGCGACGTGTAACGGTTCTGATGAAATGGCAAACAACTTGAGAAAGCAATCGTTACAATTTTTAATGTTATTCACGAAATCAAAAACAGGCAGCTGAAACCCTCTCGCCACCCCATCTTTAGATATTTGTGGGAAACTTCTCTCTTAATGCTGCCCATTTACTTTTGTTTAAGGAAAATATTTTTATTTTGTTTTTACATTGAATTGTTTGTTGTTGTTGTTGCTGTTGTTGCTGTAACTTGGCATATGCATTATGAACTGCTTAAATCAATAACAATATTTATACATAGTTCGTTAATAATTTGATATCGTTAGACATTATATAAACATATAGTATTTATCAAGACTGAATATCTTAAGTTTCTGTATTTTTACATAGTATAAATATTGAAACTATTTAGGTATTTTAGACTAATTCAAGTTCTGTTATTGGTTTTGCCATTATTTTACTGAACTTTGGAATTCTATAGATAGTTTTATAAGTTGTTTAATTAGGTATAGCAAAGATCTGATAGGTGTGATTTTTATATAGAAAGTACTTACAAAATGAATAATTTAAAATTAATTTTAAATCTAAAGTGAAGCTTAAAGAAATAAAATGTGCTCGAGTTTGGGTTAGGCTGGACCAAATGAGCAGTGAAAAGGAAATAATTTTGAAAGTTTTTCTTTTTTGATAAAGCGAACTAGTTTTGTGCTTGGATCTTAACTATGGTGCTATCAAATTGAGAAATTTGTTTATTTTGTAATATTTGATTTTGTTGATGGTGTTTGGTCCACCCAAACTCAGCTCAACTTAAGCTAACTTAAAATGAAATCTTTATATTAGTTATTTGAACTAAAGCTAAACAACCGTTCGGGTAAACTTTTACTAGAGTTGATCTGAGGATAGTTGAAAGAGCTTTTGGCATTCAGATTTGACAAGCAGTTGCGTTGCGTGTTGAGTAGATGGGTTTGTTGATTGTAGAGTAGTTAGAGTAGCTGGACATCATAATCGTCAATATCCATAGGGGGTATGTTGATTGAAGAGTGGCTTAAATGACATCACTGCCAGGGTATGTTGATTGAAGAGTGGCTTAAGTGGCGAAATCAATGCCATGGTGTGTTGATTGAAGAGTGGCTTAAGTGGCGACATCAATGCCAGGGTATGTTGATGGAAGAGTTGTGTATTTGGTTTGTTGATTGAAGATTTTAATATCCAAGTAAAAGTTGCTCGCTTACATTAAATTCGAATATATTTACAGAGGTTTTTCAATTCTTATTTTTTTGTGTATATTACTTTTTTAGTTTAAATTTAAAGCCCAATATTTTAATTTGTTGCAACTCGCGCGCGTTTTGCTGAAGCTTTAAGCTAAATATTAAATGGGCTTTTTCTTTAAGTTGAAGTCGACGAGAAATAAAAGTTATATATAACTAGATAAAATGTAATTTCTTTAAAGAGTTTTAATTCTGAATTTGATACTCAAACGGATTAACAGAACAATTATCATCCACATTGCCGCGTTGTGTAGCGTAGCTCACCCCCGTCATAAATATTTAAATTGTTTTGACGGGAGTATTCATTGACAACATATTGGCCTATCCAGATCGAAAGATACGTATGTAAATTGTATTATAGATATATATACATATATATACCGTAGAAGTAAGAGCAGTTTGTAAAACTTTTCGTTTTAGCTTATTTGCTTAATAAATAGTTGAAGTAGTTTGTCTCTTTTGGCTTACCCTCTTCGATGCGACGTGAAGCCTCATCGATATCTGCACCAGCATCCTTTAATATCACATACATGAGCGGCATCAGCTCCCACGGATAACGAAACTTCTCTAACAGCTTCTGACAATAGTCTAGGAAAACATCCTGGCCTGCAAATGAAACAAACAAAACCGATTTACAAATGAAACTCGATGACATTCTCTCCAATCTCGCACGTTCTCATGACATTCAAGTATCCGCTTGTAATCGAATACAAAGTTCGGCATGGAAAGCCATAAACAACTTATCTGGGACCCATTCGAAATATCAACATAAATAAATAAACTCAAATTGGAGACGGAAAACGCAGCGTATACGCAACATCCATTGATATTCTCAATTTTCAGCTGCTTGAGCGGTTTTTTTTTAATTTTATTTTATTTACGACTCTCCAAATGATACCCCATTGAAAGGGCCAGACGTGGCTATGCTAAATGTAAACATGGCGGCAAAAACGTAGGCACAAAATGAAACCCAATACAAACGCAATGCCTGAAGCGTTCCCACTGCCACTTCGGGCTGAGATCATCAGAGGGGAAAATAGATCGGAAGATCTTGTCTTATCAGTACGAACTGTCTGAGCACGCAAAAGCGAAACTTTTGTGTAATAAAGGGTTTGAGTCATGCAAAAATGTTTTTACTATCGTTAGAAAGCTGCCTAGATGAAATGAATTCTTAGCTAGCAGGCGAGGTCTTTCTGTCTTAGCTCTATTTTATGCCTTTTATGTTATCTCAAAATTTAGATGCTTTCACTCTAAATGATCTAGCCTTTCTAAAAAGCCTGTAGAGATGGAAAATTCTAGACTATACTAATAAAAATATAATAGCTTAAAGTACAAAAATAATAATTATACAAATGGGAAATTCAATGGCAAATGCAAAAGTATATAAATGTTTCTTGATTATTCAGAAATATTATGTATGTGTATATACACTTAATATGTATGTCTATATACACTTAATATGTATGTGTATATATATATTATATAAATGTAACGGTTGCTCTAATTCGTCGCATTGCTGCTGGCAATTTCTAGTCCAATCTTCGTCAGCTGCTTCGGGTTTTAGTTGCGCTTCTATACGCGCTATGTTCACTTAATGCGCTGCCATTTTTTCTTTTCTTTTTACCTACATAGCAGCAGCACCAGCAGCAGCAGCACGAACAACAACAATAATTGGAAGAAGACCAACAACAACAACAACAACAGCTTGAACAAATGGCAGCTGCTGCGCTGCTGACGTCGTCGTCGTCGTCGTCATCGTTGCTGTCGTCGTCGGTAGTTTCCGTAGTAGGCGGAGCTTCATAGTCATTGGCTCGTTTTATTATGTTTCTCTCTCTTCTTTTCGCCTTTTATGTGGCTGTTGTTGTTGTTGTTGCTGTTATGTTGTATGCAACTGCTGCGCTGAGTAGTTGGCGCTGTGCTGTTGTTGCTGTTCGTGTTGGTGCGGCGCACGTTTTGCATTGGTGAGCGAAGTGCCTGTACGTGTGTATGTGTATGTGTGCGTGTGAAACGTGTTTTATACTTTGCGTGTGTAGCTGTTGTTGTTGCCCTTGTTTAGTTTACATAATTTGTGTTGTATACATGTGTAGTTATGTATGCATACATGCATGTATGCATATAAGTGTGCGTGTGCGTGTGCGTGTATATACACCGCTTGCACGCACTGGTTGCTCTTGTTGTTGTTATCTATAATAATTCTCGTTGTTGCTGTCTTTGTACGCTGCCATTTTTAATTTAGCAATTAAGCCATTAGCCATTGTTTTTTTTCTTTTATTTTTATAAGCCATTGGCTTAACTGCATTTTATGTCTAAAAATTATTTTATTAACCGCATATAAATTTAATAAATTGATTTATTGTTGCCGCAGCGTAACGAAATAAAAAACAAAAACCATTTGATTGGCCAATTAGTTAGACCACTTTTAGACAGGCTAAAACAATATGCAAAAAATTGTTTAGCGCTAATTGGATTTGACATATTAGGCAGTGAAAAATTCATATTTAAACGGATTTTATTTAAAAACTAAATGAGAAATTTATTAGTTTGTGTAATATAATTAAATAATATATTTATTAATTTTTAGATGATATGATTGTATGGCCACACAGATATATGGATTATTTCTTTATAACTATTTTTTCTGTCCAATTTCTGTCCTTTTAAATACAGCTCGAATGTAAAGGCTTATGTTCAACCTAATTGTAGATTCCTTACATCGATACCTATAAAAGTTATCTGAATATTTCAATTAATTTCTTGCAATGCGGGATGCAGCCCGCAGATGTGTTTGGACACGCCTATCTTATTGAATGGGTTGTGCAGTTGTAGCCAATTGATGCCACATCAAGTTGCAGCTGCAACAGTAACCGCCACTCCCATTTATGGGCGCACATTTACAGTTAGCCAGTAAACGATGCCATTAACGCGCATAAACGAGCTGCAACTCTGCGCAGCTATATATATATATATATATATATATATATATATATATATATATATATATATATATATATATATACATAGCATATGTATATCTGTTTTCTATATAGTTGGTTCGTTCTGCTGGTATTATTACTTTTATTACTGTGCCAAGTGCAGCTTACTCTCGACTCGATGCTCGCTGCGCGCTCTCTCTCTCACACTTTCTCTCTCTCTCTCTCTCTCTCGTTCTGCTGGCTCTCCTGCAGCCGAATCCTTTTTTGGTACAATCCAGCATCGTTCTGTTAGCATTTTTTTGCTCCTTCGTCCTCGTTTTTGTCGTCGTTTAAGTCGTTAGCAAAGTTTTTCATCGTCGTTTTTTGCGCCTTTTATGAGTTTGTATGCAATACGAAGTTGTTGCTGCCGCTCGTGTTGCTGCAGCTGCTCCTGAAGCGCATCACCCGCAGAATCCTTTATATACAAGTGCTTGTGCCTTAATGTGTGTGTGTGTGTGTGTGTGTGCACATAGTCTTGTGCCAATTGCAGGCATTACATTGCTCGGCCTCTTTTTCTTTTTTTATCTACATATATATTTTGTAAGTCCCGCCTTTGTTCTGACTTTGATAGGGGCTCCACTCTGCGCAGGTTGGCTTACTGTAGCACTTACACATATAGATTATATATATAGATAATAACATGGTTGAGCAGAGCTCACATTCATGTTGAGCAAATATTAAGGTCAAGCCATGAACCAAATAGAATTAATTATTTAGATCAATTGCAGACAATTTAAGTATTGACAAACAATTTAACAATTTTCACAATTGTTCATAAAATTTTATAAAAATATTTAAAATTTCAAGAGACAAAATCCTGGAAGTCCTGACAAGACCAAGTCTGTATGATGCATAGCGGTCTAGTTTTTAACTGAAGTTCGTCTCTAATTCTGCAAGCAGGTTGTAAAATTAACTTGGGCAATAAAAAGCGACTGGGAAATATTTTGATAACAATCTTTTTGTCTCAATGGGAAATTTACGGAAAATGCATGACTATGAGGAAAAGGGCCGTAAAGCAACGAAGTGGCAATATCTGAAAATATCTGTGGATTTGACGCAGCATCCGGTTAGATTTGGAGTCGGAGTCGGAGTCGGAGTCAGAGAGCTAGCAGCCGGCAAAGTCGTAAAACGTAACAACAATAAAAAATAATAAATCGAAATATCCACAAAATGGCAACTGAAAATGTGCAGCGCAAGAAGGAGACGAATTGATGCAAAACAGTTCCCTGCGAGCGAGCAATGTGGCAAATGAAGCAAACGGTGGAATGTCTACCGAATCATAGAGGATATTTCGACTTGCTCTGGACTTGGGGCACACACACACGCAAGCAATTGAAATGAATGCAGAGGAGAGCATGTTGGAGCGGGGGCAAAGCCTTTTAATGAGGCTTGTGGCACAGCAGACGCAGCAGGGAAAACTGATTAGGCGTCAAAGAATGACACAGCGAAGGCAGACGACGTAGATGTTTGCCCATTGTTTGCCATTGTGCAGTTGAATATCTAGCCATGCTTTAAAGGGTCATGCTCTCGATCAAGTTATCTGCTAGACAAAGAGGTTTGTGCACTGATTGAGTGATTGACTAGCAGCAATAATTACTCATATATTAAATAAGTTGATTTAGTAATTTATTGCTAAGCACCAAAATGCTCTTAAAAGGGCCAATGATTGATTGACTGATTGATTGATTAATCACTATATCCAGTCACTATATGATTAGTCACTATATCCGAAATGGCAAATTATATTTGAAGATATATATATTTATTTCTTGAATGACTGACTGATTGATTGGTTTTTTAATTGATTAAATAAAAAAAGCAAATGCTATCAGAATTCTGAAAGGTTTCAAGTCTGATTGATGCGCTTTAACTTTCGCAACAGCTAACTTGTTATGTGCTTTGATTGACTGCAACACTTACTCAGAGTATCTTGAAAATAAAAATATATAAAAACAGCCGATTATGAAAATTTCATTGAGTATTCAAATATCTGCGAAGGTATATTTGTAGTTGATTGACCAATCATGTTTGGCATGATGTATATAGAGCTTGAATGACTGACTGATTGATTCTTAAACTATGTGGCAAGACATGTGATTGATTGATAGGCTCCGCAATTGCAAAAAGCTTATTGACACGCCCAGATTGATTGTGTAAAGAAATGATTGATCTGATATCAAAATTGTAGCATTCGCTTTCAGTCAAATTTTATTGAACATATGTCTTATTTTATTCCAGTGATCCAGTGCTCTATCAAATCTAGCAAGAAATATACATATTTGCTAATCTACTTTGAACTAAATCAATCCGTAGAGGACAGCTAGTTCAGCAAGTTGCTGTTAAAGTTAAGTTCTAAGAACTGTTCAGCTTTATAGCCATTTTTATGTGAAAGGTGTAAAGTCTGCTTGGCGCAAGGTATTTGCTGGCTTTTCTATTTGGTATTCATTGGCTTGCACTAAATCTAGCAGCCACTAACGCTTAACATGGCTTTACCTGAGCTCCTCGCTCGTTGCTCGTTTGCACCAAAGCACTGTGCCCCATTTCGGGGCATACTTCCCCCACTTTCTGGGACAGTCGTTGTGCATTCGTCAAGGAATGCAGTAAACGCTAATAAAACTGCATGTCGCATGGAACGCTTTTTATGTTGGATTGGGCATAAGGATGTCACGCATCCTTGGCACCCGGAAGGCGGATGGCGGATGGCGGATAGCGCATGGCGGAAGTTGGCAATGCTTATCCTTTAGCTGCTTTTAGCCAACTTAAGCTTGTTAAGCTTGACACGAAAGCAGTTTTAATCTCAAAATTAAAGCGTTTGTAATTTACCAGCAACTTTACGACTTATATAGTATAAAGTAAAGTAAAAATGAAACAAAAAATACACTGGCTTTTGTCTTAATATCTGCATTGGCTGCCCCGTTAAAGCTTCTCCCTCTCTCTCTCTCTCTTTCTGTCTCTCTCTGTATCTCTGCGTGGGTCTCTGTCATTGTCATTTTCGTAATCGTCGTTGTCGACGTCGTCGTCGTCTTCTTGTAGTCGTAATTCACTTGAACTTGTAAAATGCTCTTGGCTGCTACTCGTGCCACACACACACGCACAGGCACACACGTTACCCCTACCCAACACCTGGGTATCTTTTCTAGCCCTTCCGTCAGTTTTTCACATTTTTCTTTATTTTATTATCTAAAATAATTTGTGTTTCACGTTTGCAAAATTATTATTTGTTGCTTTTGTTGTGTTTGTTTTTTATTTGAGTTGCACTTGTCGCTTGCCCCAAGCCAAGTTAAAGCATAAATTAGTGAAGATTAGAGAAGGCTATGCTATGCCTTGAGTCAGTTTCAAGCAGCAGCTGATTAACTTTTGTTAGGGTAGCGTTTCCATTGTTCTGTTATCAATTTGTAGACTTATCAACTGTATAGGCTTATAAAGTTATATATTAGGAGAGAAGCTGACAAACTGTCTTGATAAGCATTCAAAAAAGAGTTCAATATTGTAACGACTATGAGAGAGCGAGAGCGAAAAGGATATCATTCAGCTTGTACAGGATATTCAGGCAGCAATGCTTCCCAATTGCCAACTGCAAAAGTGCAGCATATGTCAAACATTTTGAAGCTTCTTGTAAAATATAAGACTATATATATATATATATATGTATATATATATATATGTATTTATATCTGAATTTATATTCATTTGATTTGCTCTTTGAATTTGGCAACTTTGTAAGTCGACGTAATTTATATGCATATGAATTATATAAAATATATCTAATTCTATATGGCCTTTGGCAGGTTGACGTATAGAATACCCTTGCCATATATTTCAGTTTTATCTAGGATATATCTAGAATATAGTGAGGGTATATTCTGAAAGTTAACTTGACAAAAAATTAAGGCTTTAAGCCAGTCCTAGTCATAGTTGCTGCTATCTAGTATATAAGTAAAGAAAATAATATTCTTTAAAAATATTAATAACTAATAAACGTAATCCAATTGCAGTGGGCTTTAAAAAGAGTCGCGTTCATATTAGCCAGTTCGAATTCTAGTCTCAAGGTCGTGCCATCAATGCAATAGACGCCAAGCAAACATGCCTTTGCACGCCTCCCTCTTTCCGTCGCCCTAAGCCTATGAGAACCTCAGATACGCTGACAGGGCAAACAATACAACTGCATGTGTGTGCGTGTGTGTGGAAATAGCCATCATCATCCGAGACATTTGCCACTTGCCAGCACTGGCAAACTGTTGCTACCACAAGTGCATACATGTGCGTATATACATATATATATGAAGTCCATACACTCTAAAAAAAGTGTGAGAAAATGAATGAAACTTTCAGATTATTTTTATCTACAAACAATGAAAACTTTTTCTTGTTTACTTTCTTTTTTCAATAATTTCTTGAATGAATGAAATGAAAAAATAGGCGATAGTGTTCTATATCTTCTTCTTCTTTTTTCCATTCTTGTGAGAGTATAAAAATGGAAAATTCAACTTCTTTGGGCATTGCCTAATCATCAGTCAGTCAATCAGTTTATCAATCAATCATTTGCTATTAATCGTTTAGCTGAAATTATATTTTACAAAATATATTCAGAGATACGTGTAGATTTAATCGGATACAAATAAAAAGAAAAGCAATGAATATATATGAATTATATTTATATATATATTTTTTTTGATTAGATATAAGTTGATGGGAGGATTCTTATTGATATGAAATCTCAACCCATTTTTGATCAGTATAATCTGATTTATATAATCAATACTATATATTTAGTATATTCCAGCAAATATAACTTTGGTTATAATCCCTTATAATCCATTTTCCTTTCGCTCAGTGTAATCTGCTTTATGTAGAGTATGCCTCTACCAACTACTCCCAAGCCCCTTCATTTTTGTGTTTTTTCAGCACGCTCGGGGACTACGTCAACTGTTTATGGATTACACGTGCCGGGCATGCCAACTCGCTTGTGTGTTGGTTCACAAGTACACACACACACACACTTACACACACATAATGTTGGCAACTCTGTCGGCGCCTGATAAAATATCAAAGGCAAATCATAATAATAACAATTTCATCTCAATGCCAAAATGATTCGAAATAAATAAATAAAATTCATATATGGCAAAAATCTATATAATTTCTATGAATATATATTATTTATATGTATATATATTTGTATTATAGTTTTAGTTGCAGCCGAACCATAAACCTGTGCATTTTATTGGCGGCGCAGTTAATTGCGTCAGTCAAATGTCAGGTGCCTACTTTTCAGCCATAATCAACGCTAATGTATACAATATAGCGGAGCTTATATAATATACGTTTGAAATGTAATACAAGTTGTACCAACTGTTCTTATTTGTTTGTTTTTGCAAACAAATTGTGCATAGTTTGTAGCTTTATATTAGGCAATTGACAACGGTTCACAGAAGTCGAACAATTGCTTCAGATGCAAATTGAACGACTAATAGATGCCCTGTTAAAGTTCGCTTCTTTACTTCAACTTGAGATTGACTAATTTCTGATTGATAATAATAATATCTTTGACATAATAACTTGGGATTAGAAAAATTTGAATTTTGATGAGATGTAACTGAATATTAATATATTTTTTTTCGTGTTTCAATAAACTATTTCAGTTTTATATAGATTTGTGGAGCTGACTCTGTCTATAGTTGATTGGAGTAAACTATTCAGTGGCTTCTCGAATTAGACCCTCAGCATTTGTGGGAGACTTAAGTGAAGTGGCAAGTTTGTTGGCAGCTGCTGCAAGCGCAAGATCTGCCATAAATAACGTCACAAATTGGCTTAGAATTGCAATTTATTTTTAGGCAACAGCCCAGAAGTGTTTGGCCACCACACTTCAATATAAATTTAGAAATCTCACTATGCCAAGGCAGTGTGCCATAAGATTCTGGACGATATCGCTTGATGTAAAATAATTAAGCATTGTTTTAATTTGGCAACAGTTTGTGACATGTCTTTCCTCCCACTCACTCGCTCTCTCTGTCTGTCTGTGTGTCTGCCTTTGTGAGCTGTCGACTGACACGTCGATGAAATGCATTTTCCTTAATACCCGCCCGCTGTCTCGTTGCCCTTGCGGCCGCTGGCACTTGTTCAAACAGCTCACGTTGCGCGAATTTCACTTTCAAATACACATGCGCCCTTATCACTTATCAGCCAGCAGATCAACAGTTGCACAAGGTGTTGTCAGCCCTCTTTTTCTGTCTGTGTATTTGCCGCAGTGCTTGGCTGCTTATCTATCCGCTGCCAGGGTTGCCAGGCGGGGCGCAGTTAGCA
Source organism: Drosophila hydei (assembly GCF_003285905.1). Taxonomy (NCBI): domain Eukaryota; kingdom Metazoa; phylum Arthropoda; class Insecta; order Diptera; family Drosophilidae; genus Drosophila; species Drosophila hydei. The sequence goes on from NW_022045657.1 coordinate 2,284,418, forward strand.
ATGGGCAGCGCTGCTCTTTGGCTATGCACTGTAAGCCATGTAATCATTAGTTTAATATTGATATAATCTTTATTAGCTTAAAGTTTTAAGCTAAAAACTAATCTTTAATGTCTTATGTCTTTTCCTTATTAATTATTTAATTTAATGAAATTTAGTAAATTCGAATCAGAGTTGACTCTTCCATGGGTCCTAAAATTCGAATCTAAAATAAATGTAGCTGTATCAGGTGTTTGTCTATTGTGTACCTTTGTGGGCTTATTTTGATTATTCCATTTCGAATTCGGCAACTTTAAAACCCTTTACAACATACATATTTGGGTAATCATGCTAGACTTAACTTTTCGTAACTTTCTTTAATTTTCTTAGTGAATAATTTGTAATTATTGAAATATAATTATGCATCCTTGCTTAATTGCCAATTTCTTATTCATTATTATAAGTTCCATGTTTTTGCTGTGTATGTAGTAAGACTTCTGTATATGACATGGCTGCCCATTAAAGCCAATTGGCAATTGGCAATTGGCTGCAGCTTAAGTGGCCCACGGGCAAAGCTAATGTGCTTGAGCCAACTTCTAGCTACTGTTCGCTAACTAATTTCATACACAATTTCGATTGCTGGCGGCCCAAAGCAGCAGCCACATATTAGACACGGCTCTATTTGACGCAGTGGAGGACAGAGACGGACAAAGACCTTAGCGGTAATTCGTCTTATAGACAGACGCCAAATGCTTGCTAGACTGTGCCATCGTAAAACGTTCCTTTGCGCTTTTTACGAGCGCCCCAAAATCGTTGACGTTCACGATGACGACGTTCAACTTGTACAACAACAACAACAATAGCAACAGCAACAACAATTGCTGCCACATATGTTTATTTGTGCAAAAGGTTTTCCTACATTTTGGCATCGCCTGAGTTTGACACTCATAAAATTAAGAATGAAAAGCACCAAAAATATACGTTGATTTGTATACCCAGCATACACTTTGCTAAAAGGGTATATTAAGCTTAGCTAATTGCTGCCATGATAACTGAAGAACTGCAGAATAATATAAAGTATAAGACAGACTACGCACTTGACTTTCTTCTAGTTCTATCTAGTTTTTCCCATTGAAATTCTCGTTCTCTTGAAGTTAAAGTTGATCTATTAAGGGAGTTTGGGGTTTACAGCGCATCAGCCAGTCGAGCAGGCTTTTAATTTATACTTTCAGTTTTTACTACTTTCTGTTTTGTCTTTTTGTTGTTTGCTCTTTTATTGCCGCCCTTTACATTCGCGTTAATTGCTGTGGCTGTGATATAAATCAGTTGACGATGACGTCCAATCGTGTCCTTTGAAAGGACACTGCTTCACTCTGCCGATTGATTTGTGGCAGCGACCCAGCTCGCTTTGAAAAAATCTCATCGATTGGCTTTTGATCTGCACTTCGGTTGAGTTCTTGTATCATCGTATTATGTAAATTATTAATGCAGTGCTGCAAGGCACATAGCAGGTGGCAGGAGCCGGTGGAGCAGGCGATGATGGAAAGTTTATGGCAACACCTGTAATACTTGTATGCAATAAAGTGTGGTGGGTAGAGGATGACATATCACAGCTTCATCTCTTCATCACATTCAAAATTTCAACCATATCATTCAGAATTAAAGACTATATATTAATGTGCCTCATGAGCTTACGTTAGTGAACGAGGCTTAATAACTTATAACAATAATTAGATTTAATGTAATCTGCCATTATTCACGCATAGTTACGCAACAGCTGCTCGAATACTAAATGAAGCTAGTATGTGCGTTGGCATTAGGGGCAACTGACTGTACAATACTCGCTCACGCTGCAAAAGCAATTAGATTTACTTAGAAATTGAAAATGTTCGGTGTTATTTAATAGAGCAATAATCAATTATTTTTATTCTAAATTTGCCTGCCTTGAAACGTGACTATAAATTTTTTTGTCAAGTTAAGAGGAGGTCTACGGTTCAGGTATCAAATTGTTCGGCTCTAGCTTTAAAACTGTGCTAGATGCGTCGTAGAGTCGTATATATATATATATACATTTTAGTTGGGGAATGAATACATGAATATATATAATAAATTTCAAGTCTAAGGTCGTGATATCTCATTTAATACAACCATTTGATGTTGTAACCAGTTGACCAGTTGCCCAGTTGCCACGCTTCTTATAAGTTGGCAGCTTCCAAGTTGAGGGTATAGAGTTTCAAGTCTCAACCAATACCCTCTTTTCACTACATGCATAAGAATACGAAGAAACCAGACTGACGCGATTCAAGACAGGTCATAAAAACCAAATTTATAGAGCGTCAATCATATGATATCATTTTATGATAGCCAGCAAGATATGCGAATTAAAAAAAATCTTATTTTTGCTGCAATTGAGGCTGGCTTTAAATGTTGTTGCTTTGGCAAAAAATTACTCAAGACTTGCACAAATAAATTGCAAGCTTCAAATGACATAACCGACACAGAGTGCATTGTTAATAAATCAAAATTGAATATCGGCTAGCTGCAGGGCGCAATTGATATATGCGGACAATTAAAGATATAATTATGTCGCTTAATAAGTATATTTGGCTCGAGGCTTATCGAATTGTTGTCACATAAATTTGCCAAGGCGCTTGCAATGCCTTGGACACTATTTCTTGTGTACAACTCGGCGTATGCGTAATATGCAAATTATTGCCACCCCAAACACCCCGCCCCAAAAAGTGAAGCAACGACAACAACTCGCAAACCCGCAAACCTCAATGACCAAACAAGCATAAATTAGAGGCAATGCGCAGTTTTTGCACTTGTTGCCAGGGCGAAACTGACAAAGAGAGCGCCAGCGAGGTACAGAGTAGGCGTGCAATAGAGATAGAGAGTGAGAGCGAGAGAGAGATTGTGAGAGTGTGAGCAAATATTGCACTTACTGAGCGATTATAATAGAAAATTGCTTCCACGTGCCAACTGTCGTAGATAAGACGGGTGATGGCTGCAAGTGGGGGCTTTAGTCTACGACCACCAGAGAGCAGCCCCAGACAGCTGATGTGTGTGTGCGTAAGTGTGTATGTGTGTGTGTTTGCACACTAAACAAATGCATTCGACTTTGTCGTTAGCTTGCAATAATTTCTTTATGATCGCCCTGTCGGCATTTGTACTTTTATATACATACTCCTACATTTTATATTCGAAATGTAATTTTATGTTGTGTCTCTGTGGGAAAAAGCTTCTAGATTTATAAGAGGCTATAACAGTATATGATTAACTCTTTGACTGACCGATTATTACCCATCTGTAATCTGTATATCTATAAATATATAAAGACATTGTCTGACTAATTGTCATATGTATCATTATATAGAAAGTATATATAATCTTGATTAACTGATTGACTCGCTACTTTGCCTGATTTTATTGACACTCTAACAACTCCAGTGATTGATTCTAGTTCAAGATAAAATTATTTCAAATTCTACTGAACTTGATAAATATTTATGATAAATTACTTTCTATCTGAATACGATTGTCGTTATATGAAAATTTTACTTTTAAGTGAAATCGTTTTCAGCGCACTTTCAACAATTTTTTGTAGTAATATAAGAGATGCTTTACAGTTTGAGCAAAGTTTATTTTTTTTTGGTTTTCCAAGCGAACGAGTTAAGAATCAATTAAAGCTAAGCTAAAATTTTTATAGCTACTAGTCTTATAGTTCCAGGATTCAACGTTTTCTTTCGCAGATAAATAAGCAACGCTTATATCTTGTCAATTTTAATGTCTGTTGTCTAGGGTGTGAAAATGAATTTCCAATTGGTCAGACGTGTCTGCAGCAGTAGCAGGAACTACATATATATATATATATGTATATGGTCTCTGCTGTCTGGAGCTGACCAGCTGGCCAGAACTAAACAGGGCCCAGACGCTGAGCGGAGCTACGTGCTTTATTGTCTTATAATGTGGCGTGTAATTTGTATTGCCAGAGACTCGGGGCCAACAAATTGACATGCTGATAAAAAAGCTCATCAAAAAACAATGAAAATCAAATACACACACACACAATACACTCATGTGTGTGCAAGTGGCATTAAATTGTGCAAGTTTTTCTTGGCAAGAGAAATTCATTGCACTTCTCAAATATGGCACCGGCAATTTGTTGTGTGAAAATTGAATTCTTTTGAGACAAATATTTAATTCTTTTTTTTTTTTTTTTTCTATACTTATATAACAATTAAAATGGTTGAGCAAAGCTTTTGGCGGACAGCCCATTAGCTACGCGTGTGTCGCATATCCAAAGTTATAAATCTTTTCAGATTATTAAGTAGTTCGGATTGCGGCAAGATATAATAATTAGGATTAAAATATTTATATTAAATACTAGACTATAGTAAAAATATTAAAAGAGCACAACTAAAAATACTTATGAAAATATTATTTAATATAAGTTTTGCATTCCTATAATAATAATTAAATTAAATATTAGATATTTAAATGTTAAAAAATATAATAATTATGTCAATACTAAATAATTTGTTAATAAATTATTATTGAAGTAATTTTTCTTATATATATATATATATATATGTTATACAATTGAATTTTGTATAATTGCCGACAGTTCGAATCGTTCAAATAGTTCTAAAGGTTATTTAAATAGTATTGTAATAATCAATATGCATAGAAATTGAATTGTTATATATATATACATATATATGTATGTATTTACAATTTATTATATCTTAACCATTTCAACATTTTCCTATCTGTTTGTATTTGCATTTTGGCCCCGGGGGCCACTCTAGAGCCATGTGCGTTTGCCTTTTGCATATAGACGAATGTAAATAAAAATTGCGACATATATATATAAGTGGAATGGGTGTGTGTGTGTGTGTGTGCATGTATGAGTGTGTGCTTAAATATAACTGTAGATATGGAGAAGCAGTGCAAAACAATTCAAGTTCAAGGTGAGCAAAGCAAACGCTACACAGTGGGAAAATAAAGCGCTTAAAAATTTTTAATTTTAAAATAGAGAAATTTCTAAGAAATTTGATATAAACAAATATTATAAAATATTATTATAATATGCATATTTAAAAGATAGAGTTAAAGTTAAAGTTATTTATATATATTTTAGTTTCAGATCTTATAGGCACAGTGGGTAATATAAGTTTGCTTTTAGTTTTGTAAAATTGCTTATATTTTTATATATATATCTACACAACATATAATTAAATAAATAAATAATAAATATTTTAGCAATGCGAAATAGTTTATATCAACCACTGTGCCTGGACGCTGTTAAGCTAAAATATTGAAAAAAATATTTTTAAGCACAAAGTAGTATTGCACTATTTTTTTATTTACATACAGAAACTTGTTTTCTTTTTTCAAACATTAAAATTTTATTATTTTTCTGTCTGGTTGTTCTCGCACGTAAACAACTAAAATAATAAGTGAACTAGATATTATTATTTTATTATTGTACACTTCAAACTAATTTTAATTTAAATTTCTGAACGAAAAGTGGACTCTGTCAACCACTGTGCCCGCGTGTTGTCCTATCACAATAGCAATTTATATCCACAGCAAGACGTTGACTTCATAATGAGCATGATGATAACGCCAGTGATGATGACGGTGACGGCGATGATGATATTGTTGAAGAGCTGTTGATATTATGCAATATTGCGACTACATATGCGAGTATGCAGTATAACTGTACTATATATAAGAAATCATATCTTACATTGGCTATACTCAGCTAGCATTGTGGCCTACTTTGGACTGTGCGTCGTCGATATCCGGATTCGATAGTTTGTGTAAGGGTCAAGCATTACGAATAGATTTGCATGCTCAATTAGGTACATGGCCAGTTGGCGTGTGCTCGCATATATTATATAAATGTAATTCATATCAAATCAAATTCACTGAGAGAAAATGTGAAAACCTTTTGTATTTTGTCTTGCTGTTTGCTCAAGATTTATTTTTGACTAATCCCATGTCATATAAAATGTTGAAATTATAGGATCATAGATCCACAAAAAATTATAACTAAGGACTGTGATGAGCTTTTTTAGATATTTATTGAATATTCTACAAAACAACAGTCATGGTAGAGATGTTTCCTAAAGACGTATTGAATATATAAAAGAATTAACGAACTGAAGGATACTTATTTTCTCTTAGTACTAAACTACTAGAATATTTGAGATTACATGACTTAACCCCAAATAAATAAATAATAAATAAATAAAAAGTAAAAATAAATAAATAATAAATATGAACTTTATAAAACATTTCTTATATGCATATATAGTTATATATATTTTCGAAATTTTGAACAAACTTATTGCAATTAAACTACCTGAAAAGTCAGCTGTAGGTGCTTCGATTATAAGACTCAAGCATAAAGCCCAAAAGGAAGCGCTACAAAATTAAAACGGAACCCCATCTGGTGAAGGGGCAATCATGGCCAAGCCACAAGCAAAGCTAATTAAATTACTTCTTTTTTTTTGCTCAGCCGACAGGGTCTCAGGATCTGCTTCTGCTGTTCTGCGACGTAGAGTCCGTTCAATATCTGTGCAGTAGAGTAGAGCCGAGCAGCTTTGCGTTTTCAGCTGCGCGTTTCACAAAGTTACGCGCTGTAAAAATCAACTTAAAAAGACTTCACGTTGTTTTATGTTTTGACAGCACAACATGCGAAAAGAAGAGGAAACAACAACAAAGTTGTAAATTATAATTTTATGTTTGAAATCTCAAACCAATAATGTGGTTGAGCACAAGAGGAAGACAAAATAAGGGCCTAGCCGCAGAGGCTTGTCTCTAGCACCTAGCACCTAGCTAAAGGGATTGCCAATCCTTGCATTCAGCCATAAAGCGGCTAACGACCTTTGACATGACATAAAAAAAACAACACGTTTTTTTATTAAATGATACTTAGAAATGCGCCAAAGTTGATTACTTATAAGAATAGCTACAGGGATACAACACTAAGGCGCACGTTTCGTAGGCTTAAGAAAATTTGCCTAAGCAGTAAAACCTTTAGAGGTTTTTCTTATTATCTGCCGGACATGGACTCTACAGTTTCTTGCGTCGCCTCAAGGTTTCATCATAGCGAGACTATACTGTCTGCTGCGCTAATAATGTCATAAAAATTAAATAAGGAGGAATTGGCTTAAGATTGTACAGAACATATAGAAAACAAGTAAAAATTGGTTCAATGTAATCGACTATTTAATACTCTGTAATCAGCTTTCCTTATGTAACAAATAAACGGTTTCTTAAAGCTGAAAAGGACATAAGGATTAAGCAGTTCGGAGAAGTAGAGTCTGATTCGTGATTAGTCTTGATACTTTTCTATTGGGTCCTTAGCTTTTGTCTGATTTGGTAGAGAATTTATAATTTCCTTTAACTAATTGTTAAATTTATAAATTTGAATCAATGCTAAAAGCCAATACGCCCGTTCACAGTTTGCGAAAAATAAATTTTGAACTAACACTGTTTATGTCTCTCATCTGTGGCTGTTTGATATGCAACAAATATGCCCGTTTTCACTTTCAGCAAGGCGTATATAAAAGCAATAGTCAATTCAACAAAAATCATAAAACGCAGCTCAACTCGAGTCCGGGCTAACTCAGCTAAACTCAACTCGACTCAACTCAACTCGACGGAGCTCATTAAATGCGTCTGCGCAACGTAATTTGCCTTTGAGGCGCGCACGTTCGCCTCGCTGTGACTGCGATCGAACTTCCTTCATGGGCATGTTTTCTCGTATTGCTGCTCGTCGTTACACACCATATAATCTCACACATACACACGCACACACACAGGCACAATTTATGACTCGACGCGACATTTACAACTTTGATGCAAAGCAAAAGGCACAAGCATCTGAGAGAGTCTGAAAACTCTCTCGAAAAATGTGTTTGTTCGTATTGTAAAAATGTTGGAAAATAAATTAAAAATGCGCTTAAAAATTTGCGAACAGCATTCGCAGAGTCGTTGGCCACTTTTAATGGGCATTCAGCTGTGAGCATTTCGGTGTGTGGGCAGGCTCCGATTCTTGGCAAATAGCAAATTGTGGCCAATTTTAATGATGGCAACAAAAACAAATAAATTGTTTAAGTAGTTGCTGTTTAATAGCCATGTCCATTCCGTGCGAATGCCAGCGCTAGCCTTAATATACTTATGTATAAAAAAAGAAAAGCATTCATTACTATACTCTGCCTGCATATGCAGTCGTTTAATAACACTGGTAAGATTCACAAGAAAAGTCAGAAAATAGCTAGAACAAAGTCTCTTTGTTATATCATTTTTATTGATGTTAAGTTTGATTATTGATCACTTACTTTGAAATTAATGTAAAGCAAAGTTTATTCGTAATAAAGTTCGTCATTTACCAACACTGGACAGTACACGAGTACTTCAGACAGATTTGTATAAAGTTAAGTTTTATGAAAGCCTAGTTTTAGGTAAGAGCATATAATTAACCAATACTTAAGCATTCTGTCATTAGTATACGTTAACCAACACTGATAATTTTTTCTGGTTGAAGTTCGCTATTTATATTTCAATGAAAAGTAAAAAAAAAGCTAAAGCAAATATGTGCGAGATGCTCATATATGAATCATTAATACAATGAACCGAACCAGTTCCTGCCTGAACCAGTTCCTGCCTTAGGCCAAGAGACCTTACCCACAACCGGAATATGATATGAACCTGAATGTGTGGCTGAGCCTGAACCAGCCTCAAGCTCATTTTCAATCTGAATATTATACCTAAATAACTAAATCTTAACCTAAACATCAATTTTAATATGAAACTAAGCCTGAACTTGTACCAGAATCTGAACTTAATCAAACACTGTTTATGTTTAATATAGAAATATGTATATATTTTCAAGAGCTTTGAGAAAATATTTCTCTAATTAGTTTTTTGAAAAAATTATTTAAAATTATAAATACATTTTTGGGTTTCCAAGTTGCTGCAGATAACTGCTTGGGCAGCCCTCTTTGCCCATTGAGAGTTTCCATTCACTTTTGAGATACTTTTAGGAGCATTTTATGGTCCGTTTTTAGGGGCTTTGAAAAGCTGTTTAAAGCGTAAAACAGACTCGAGCTGGAATAGAGCTCTCGTGCGGTCAATCGATGTAATTTTCCATTTCCATTTCAATTTGAATTTGAATTTAAAATTTACATTTGCTGCAACAATTTGAGCAGCTTGTGAAATTGAAATGGCAACAAGTTTTTAATGAACCCAAATGTGAATGTGACCGAGCGGAAGCTGCGAGTGACAGCTGAGGGCGCGTGCTCCACTGTGGACCCAGAATTAAATGCATTTCATTTGCACACGCAAAGCCTTTGGCCATGTGCAGGGCTCTGGCTCGTGTGCCAAATGAAAAGTTGCGGAAAGGCAAAGCACACCTTCAGCTGAACCTCAGCATGAATCATTTGGCATCTACTTAGTTGCACGACCAGTTCCAATTCCAATTCCAACTCCAGTTCAAACTCGAGCACATGAACTTGAACTAGTATAAAAACTATTTAACATTTATGATGCCACCACCTAATGCTGCTGTGCAAACCTGTCCAAAACCTGACAGGCCTTTGACATGTGAATAATATAAGTCAGGAACGGCTTCCTCGAGCCGCTAGCGTGCTATACATATTTATGAATGGGCAGTGGCAATTATGCTAACTATAAATATGCATGTTCCTGCAATTATTTATTATTTCGCAAACTTTTTTACAATTTGTAGCCAGCTAATTGGTTCTTGTGAGCAACAAAATGATGTGCCTAACGACGTCTTACATTAAGAAACTGTCTTGCATTATGAATTCAATCAGAGCTAAATATTGGTTCGTTTTACGAGGCATCATGGAACGATTTCAAATTTATATTTACTGACCATAAAAAAAAAACTATTCTTAATCCGATTCAAAATACTTTTTATTCACAAATAATAATAAAATATGTAATAACAAATGGCCAATCTAATATAAAGTATTTGCATATTTTGATGATGTTTCCAGCATTCTATTGCCCCCACGCCACCTGGTGGGGTATGTCAACCCCCACTTAACGGGACAATTGTGAAATTGTGCATATGTTTGTCATGGACTGAAACTCATTTGGACTCAATTGGGCGCAGCTTTAATTCGATGAGAATATATAGCTAATCCCAGATCCCAGAGTGTGCGTGTCTGCGTGTGTGTGTGGCTAGGAATGCAAACGGCGCGACTGTTTTTGCAACCGGTTGACCGTCATTTGACGTTGGCTTTTATAAGACTTGTCTGTAAACAGCTGATCGCTGTAACAATTTCTCAGCTAACTGGAAAGACTCATATATATATATATATTTATTTATATATGTATATATCCACGTGTGTTTGTTTGAAAAAACCAGACTCTCAGTCCAGACTTTGCCTAGACTTGAAGTGGGCTCATTAATAATATGAATTATTGACCAGATACTTGTATTTTCTTTCTCTCTCTCTCTCTCTCTCTCTTTCTATTGCTATCTTGCACTTTGATTGTTGTAATTTAAAACTTTAGTCATAACTACGTGTGGCTGCAACTTTGTCGTTGGCTTGTTGCTGGAAGAGCATTGAACTGATTTATTTGTATAAATAATATAATTATGGACAACTTACTTTGTACTAAAGCTATACTAATCTCTGTTTAAGAAGCTAAGACTAGCCACGCGTATGAATAGATTACTAAAACTGAAACTAGTTATCAGCAATGAATTTAATATGAACTAAATATCTCGAACTATTCAATAGTTTGCATGTGTATAAAACGGGTATATCAGAACCCGGAATTTGTAATATATTCAAAAACTTTCGCAAAATCTGTATAAAATATCTATAAAAATAAGAAATATATATATTTTTATACAAACTGGAAAATAGAAATAAAAAGCTAATTAAAAGCAGGCTCAGACAACTCATAGAATACCACGCTGTAATTAGAACCCTGAACTTGGTTTAGATGTACAGCGAAATAACCTCCTAAAGGGCTGCACGATATAAATATCGAGCTGTAAGGCCTTAGGCATAGAACCTAAAGAACTTTATTCACGCCGGCAATTAGAACCGTGAACTTTATAATAAATTTACCACCAAGACGCTGCATTGTGCTGATTGCAGCTTTTGCTTTGGCTGCTTCAGTTGAACTTGTTGCACTGCTAATTGACATGTTGCATGCCACACGCCGCTTCTTTGTTGGCTCTCACTGCCCCATTTGCCTCGCCAAACTTTGTTTACATTTGCGCAGACACGCAATTTATCGTCATATGGCCGATAAGAAATACTTCAACTGCAACTGCAGCAACAGCAACAGCAGCAACTCGGCCTGAGGCAGATTTATATGTACGCCTGAGCCCATATTTATGGTGGGTATCTGCCAGACAGGGTGCTAAGTACTTAGTTTATTATCGCTTCTATTATTCGCCAGCTGATGTCCAAGATTTATGGCTGCAGCCGGTTACAAATGTGGGTTAACTAACTTAGAAGCTTAGAAGATCAGAGTTCATAGAATATATTTGTCTAACTCTCGATAAAATACGATCAATTTTGGTATTGAGCCTGAGTATACAAAGTTGTTGTGGAAGATTTTCTAATTATAAAAACATCTTAGAAGTTCGCTGCATAATAGGAGTAGCTCGAGCTCATAAAGTGTTTATACGGCAGATCGTTATGACCAAGCCAATCGATGAGTATATATATGTCTATTTATTTCTAAGAACACTTTGCTCTTAATTATTGAATCTGTGGATAGGTCCAACTGTATCATATGCTTATATATCGTATGACTTTCCTAGAAATCAATGCTAAGCACTTAAGAGATAAAAAGAGTTAAGAATATATAAATAAAAAATCTTACCAAGAAATCTTGAAAAGCAAAAATGAATAACTTTTATTATTCAAGATTTCTCTTTATCTAGAGAAAGATCATTATGAATAGACATTACTCTCTGGAACGTTGTCTTCATATAAAACTGCAATCATTCTGCATAGAGCTTTTATATTATTTAATAGAAGAATTCTTTCCAGAAGGCTCGACAATCTTTAAAGCGAGTACTCCTTAATGACTTTTCTCTTACAGACAAATGAGTAATTGAGTAATTGAGTAATATAATATAGATTAAGGCAACAAAATGAAGTAATATAATATAGATTAGTTTGAAGATTGCCTTGCGCGCTCGCTTCTAGTATAATTAAATGTAGATGCAGCGTCGTTCATTCAAATCAAGCTCTATATAATTAGGAAGCATTACAAAACCATAAAGTAAAGACCCGAATTGGGTTATCCTCTTCCAAAACGGAGCGCCAAGTGGGCAGTTTGCATTTTTGCCACGCGATTTAAATCAATTAGACTGAAGAAGAAAAAAACAAGCTGAAAACAAGTTGGCTGATTGTTACTCCGGCTTAAGGAGCACTTGCATATCATTATGATAAGTTGATGGATAATTTTATGTTCAGTCTCTGAGCGCGAGCACGCAAAATGTTATGGAGTGTAAAAGGTGTGTTTGGATCAAAGAGCCAACAGCATGGGTTCAATTCAGCAGCTGGTACATCTTTGTCAATATATATAACACATATATAAATATATATATTTATATATATATTGGTATATAAATATATATTTACCATTGAGTGTAGGTAGAGGCCATGGGCCAGGCCCTTGGTCTCGTCTAGACTAATTTTCTGCTCATAAAAGCAACTTTAATTGCACAAAAAACATGTTTTTATAGTTTCAAGCTAAAAAAAATGCTTTTGTTTTTGTTTTCATTTTGTGTCTTATTTTTTTTTATAATTTTTTCTTTCGAGTAGTCAGTTGTTATTGGGATTGCTTCTGACCAGATGATTAAACAGCCATAAGCCGGGCTTTTAATAAAGCGCCGCCAAAAAGTATTAAAAAGTAATGCCAACATATTAGCTGGAAATCTCATAAATTATGCAAGGAAATGACCTGTCAGCTCTTCTTCTTCATCTTCATTTCCATCTTCATCTTCATCTTCATCTGCTTCTGCTCGTTTGTTCTTCGTGTGGCCTGCTGCAGTTCGATTTTGAGCCCTGGCCCGCCCCAGAGCACAATTCTACCAACTACTACAAAATATGGCTGACATTTGAAGTGAAATCGAAAATACAACAACAAGAAGAACGAGGAGTAACAAAAATACATTTTACAGCTTCATTTTTACGAGCGTAGCAAAGTTTTGTTGCGGATTTTCTGTCGAAAAAAAATAAAGAAGAAGCAGATGAGAGACGCTACGAAAGTTGAGGAAGCTACGAGATGAAGCCGCGCTGCCCGCCTTGATGAGAGCCCAGAAATTAGCGCAAGCGCATTAAATTAATTAACTGAAGCCAAAGTCTATCGATTGGCGAACCACTTGACGTTTACTATTTAACGATTCGAGCCCGTGACGGCGACCCCTGAAACCCTATATACTAACTGCAGATCCATAGAACCTTGCAGCCAAGTTTTACGATTGCTAAACTACTTGGCAAGCCCCTGGTAAAAAGTCAAATAGCGCATTCACATAATTACAGACGCTGTTGCAGTTGCAGTTGCATTTACGTGACTACGAATAGAATAGGGCTTAAACTGTCGACGAGGGCTACGATTCAAATTCTAAATTGAGCGGAATACAGAGTGAGAAAGAGAGAGGGAGAGAGGCGGAGGAGTAGAGCAGCAGGAGTCATATAGACGTCTCAAGAACTTTATATGTTCCTCGAATTTGTTGTTGCAAAAGTAATTGAAATTATTATTAAAACTAAAGAGAAAAGAACTTCAGGTATTTCAGTTCTCTCTTGATAAGTAGCCTATTCCTTTGTTCTGAACTTATGGCAATGCGAAACAGAAGATTTGCTTGTTTCACTGCCTACACTTATCGCTCTACCCATACATTGATAGTTTCCTATCTAACAAGATAGTTAGTTTGTGGATGATTCACAGTTGGGAGTTGTGTTAGAATTTGCTACAAATCCACATTTGATCCTATAAATATTGATTGGTAAGTTTTGAACTTAGTGTTTTGTCATTGAATTTTTTCCAATTGAATCATTTTTCGTCAACTAGACTTCAGCTTAAGCCAACTGCACTTACTGAACTGATATATAAACCTCTTCTAATTTCTTACTTTTATTTATATCTTTTATTCAAGCCATTTGCTAGACATAGTTTGATTTGTTTCTACTGGAATATCTTGTTCATCTCTCTTTACCTATATTTATCAAAAGGCCTTTATATCTGTATCTCTGTATCCATTTATATCTATATTACAATCACTTAGCCCGATCACAGCTATAGCCATTTGTCTGCAGACAGATAACACCTGTCTTGAAGTCTATGTCGCAGTCTGTCCAACAATGTTGCTGGCCATAAAATTAGTGTCAGTTGCTTGGCACTTAGCCTTGTCGTACGCCTCTTTAGGCCAGGTTCGCAACTCTAATTGCTGATCGCACAGCATGCATACAAATCCTGATTTAAATTGCAGACAAGTGCACGGCCGTCTGGGCTGTCAGTTCTTTGCTGAATGAGCATTCATCATATAACATTCAGCAGGCACGCAGTAATTTCACAGCACATTTCATTCGCAAGATAAGTCCATGATTACCAGCCGGCCTGCAAACACAATGCAATGTATAAAGGGGCGATTCGACCCCGGGACAACACACAAAAACGGTAGCCAAAGCTTGACGCTTGGCTTGCGCCCACGGTCTCGGCTCTGCTTTAATCTGTCGAATGGACCTTGTGCTGCCTGGCCTTGCCTTGTCTAACCCGTTCGACTCAAACTTGTTGTTCAGTTTGAGCCTCGTTCTTCTTTTTTTGAGTTCGAGTTTTGATTCTTGTGGCAACTAAGTAGCACTTCACGTTCATTCAGCTTGCTGCCTATTCACTCTCTAGAGCCTCAAAGGAGAGACCACGCGCCGAGCACTTGGCATCAGCGTTGGCTCTGAGCGCCTCTTCCTCAATTTTGTGTGCCACAAATTTGACTTGATTTCGCAGCTAATTTTACAGATCTCGCTACAGACACGGAGTGCACGTGCCACAGCTCTGTCTGTCGCAAATAGTTGTGACTTTTAGCTATTTTTTATTATTATATTATTAGTATTATTTAAGATATATATATATTCATATACATTTTTAAAGTAATTAAACATTTAAATTTATTTGAAAATCACTTTTCTGTATCTGCTTTACATTGAATCGAATCTGTTGACAGCTGCGATGCGGCAGAATAATTGATTATCGCATATAAGCGTGACCATGGAATTGGCCTTTCTCGCACAGTAAACAATTAGTGGCACATTTTTTTCGTGAGGCACAGGCTGCCACTGCCTGTTGGCAGCTGTCCAGAGCTGTGCCCCATGCCTCTCGGCAGTCCGAGTCGTCTGCAACGCTAAACAACTGCAACTTGATTAGGCCTGTTGCAGGCTACACTGGCCACCGGTCCCTCTCGATATACGTACGTGATGTCGAGCCATTCTCCATTAGTGATTGCTTTGTCGTCTCTCTCATGAAGTGACAAAACACTTAGTTGTCAGACTGAATGACAACATCGGCTGTCTGCCAAATCCTTCTGTAGTGGCCTGTTCTGTTCTGCATATCTTATAAATGAGGTGGAAACTTCAAATTAACTGAGGAGATGTTATTCTCAAATCTTTTGATGACATTTATATTTTATATGTATTTGAATCTGAGTATATTATTATAATTTTCAAGCATCAGAGCATATGTGCTTAGTAAAAACTAAAACTGGAACAGATCTATTTCGAAATATTTTTAGTAAGAAGTACTTTTGAGGGGTCTGTAAAATACTTTGTTATTTCATAAAGAGCATTAAGTTAACTGCAAGTACTACTTCTTATCTTAAGGAGAATGTAGGGGGCACACAATATCTCTGGACAAATAAGGAACCTATTTTACAATAGAAAGTTAGAGAGCCGAAGAAAAATATTTGCAGCTGCCTGAAAATCAAATGAATTTGTTTTGATCTGCAGTTTACATACTATATATGTACGTATATACATATTTAGCAAATATATTTTTTGCGCCTATATATTAGAATATTTCATATATTGTTTGCCTCAGGTTTTGTTATTATATTTCCCTATGCACTAATTTCGATATGTTACTGTTTTACTATTTATTATAGAATGGGTCTGGCTTATATTTTTGGTATTATTTTTATAGATATTATTTTTAATTTAATTTAAGAATTAAAATTATTTTTTAATTTTTATTATTCATATTATAAATATTTATCATTGATAGCACCTTCTTTGACTGAAGACATTCCTAATTCAGACAAGCCTGTAATTCGAGCTGCGATTAAATTCATTAGCTTGATCATATTTTGGGATAAAGCTGCTGACCATAAGATCAATTCGCTGGCATTATTTAATATAGCCAATATAGTCTTCATAAGCCAGTATTTTTCGACTGGATTACATTTAATTGTTATTATTATTTTCCATATTTTATTAATAAAAAGTTGATTACTATTTATATTGGCTCTATTATTTTTGATTTTGACTATTGCTATGAAGCATGTTATAGGACATTCCACTAGACCAAAGTAGAAACTCAACATAATAAACTCAATCACATTTCATAAAATTTTTGGGTTTTGATAAAGGTGAACTATGGATACCATTCTTGATCCTTTAACTACGTTGTGTATGATAATTGAATCATTGATCTTATGCTGAGACACTTCCACATCTCAGCTTCAATATGTATGAGAATCGATTGCTTGGGCACTTACCGAGTGGCACATTCTTGCGTGTGCTGGATACGGAGATGGGCAGCACGGCGTTGCCTGATGTGGACGATGGCGATGGCGATGAGGAGTCGCAGGAACCCTCCAGCGATTGAGCGGGCGTTGGCACCGTCGACATGTGATGATCGGCGCTGGTGATGACGCTGATGCCGCCGCTGCTGCCAGCGCCAGCTGCGCTGCCGGAGACGCTGCTAGAAGCAGCTGCTACATTGCTGGAGCTGGCGCCACCGCCGCCGCCGGAGCTGCTGGTGGCTGCGCCCACGCTGCCGCCATGATCGCTGTGCGAGGGAGATCGAAGCGCTGCCTGATGGGGTGGCTGCTGCTGTTGCTGTTGTTGCTGTGGTTGCTGCTGCTGCTGGTGGTGCTGTTGGTGATGGTGTTGTTGCTGCTGTTGCTGTTGCTGCACCACTGATGCTGCAGCTGCCATGTGGGCGTGATGTACATGTGAGTGAGCATGGGCGTGGCCATGCAGAGTGCTCGCCGTGCCATTGTGGCCACTGCTCAGATGCGATTGTGGCTGAGGCGGTGGTGCGGCTCCTGCCGCTGCCGCTGCAGCTGCGGCCGCTGCTGCTGCTGCCTGCTGGTGGTGCAGCACATGGCCGTGATGCCCGTGACCGTGATGCGCATGGGCGTGGCTGTGGGCGGCATGCACATGGTGATGATGGCCATGATGACTGAGCAGCGCCGTTGTGGAGCCCGTCGGCGGCGGCACCTCGTGCATATGAAGCGAGCGTTGCTCGTCCTGCGCCTGGGCGCGACGCAGCGCCGTCTGTAGCGCCATTACACGCTGCCTGTCCGCTGTCAAGCGACACTTTTCGCAGGTGCAATAGCGGTACTTGCAGTACCGTTTGTGACCCTTCAAGGTGATCTTTAGGCCGTGATTGCGACAGCGCGCACAGTTGGGTGGTGTGCGTGGGGATATGGAGCTGCCGCTGGAGCTGGAGGCGCCGCCACACACATCATTCTTTGAGTCGATCATGTCCGAGTCGGACATGGTATCGCTGTTCCAGTTCTCCTCAGAAACCATGCCAGACGCACTCGCTCTATGAACTACCTTTCAATGTCTGGCCGTAATCCGAAGAAATTGTTAATTCAATTGGCCTTTTTCAATTTTCAAGCCCAGCAGCCAGAAGGTAGCATTTTTTGATTGAATTTTATTAACTTATTATTATGGTTGGGCTTTTTTGTTTAATTAATTATGTGGTTATTGATTTTAATACGTTTACAAATTTATTTAAATTGATCTGAAGCTGTTTTAAAAATGTTATTTAATAATATTGAATAGATTATGTATTTATTATATTTCTTTTAAGTTAAATGTGGATTAAGCTAGTTATATGTTTATTTATTTTTAATTGTTAAAATATTGTTAAATATTTTTTAGTTTCCTTTAAATCCAAAAATATGTTTTCCACTATTTGAAATATTTAGTTAAACTTTTATATATTTTGATGAAAATTTCAGAATTGTTGCCTGCAAAGAAAAAAAAAATGGAAAATGTAATAATTACAACAATTACAAAAAGATTATTTTATTTATATAAAAAATATGAATTAAATTTATTCAAAAAATGGTTAGTACCTTAATTTTTATATAAATATATATAAGATAAAAGATTATAATAATATATTATATAATAATACATATTAGATTTAATAGGTTTTATGTTTGAAGACATTTCAGTAATACTACATAAAAGTCGAAGAAGTATAGTTGCAACACTTGTAGTTTTATAATATATTATTGTTTTATATTGTCTGATAATATATTTGAATATTATATAATATATTTTATATAATTACCAAATTAGAACATGCCTAGATCAACTCAGAGCTTTGACTGTTGTCGTGGCAAGCATTTGCCAATAAAGATTAAACAGAATATAAAAACAAGAATGAATGCAGCTATCGCATCTAACCCACTAAGTAATACTCATTTATATTTAAAATAATAGCTAAATATACTTGGATATACACAGTTTTTAATACAATATATTCCTTATATATTTTTGTCTGCAAAAATATGTGTATATATTCTAATAGACGCGGCTAATGTAAACTAAAAACTATTTCTATTTTCCTGTTTATAACTCATTCAGTTAAACTGCTAATATTATATGGTTGTGCTCTTTCTAATCGTGTTATACTTCATTTATATTTTAAATTACAAACTAGAAGTAGTTTTTGAACAAATTTATTTTAGCCAAGCCATTTGCGCCATGGCCACTGCTCAACAATAGATGCAATAGAGACTGCACACCGAAATTTCCAAGTAGAAATTTTTGTTAATAAGAAAAAATGTTTTGGGCTGATGTAAGCGCTGCTTCGATCAGTCAGCCAGTCAGTCAGTCAGTTAGTGAGGCAGTCAGTCGGTCAGCCAGGCGTACCGGCAAATTGTAGTATAAGAATGCTTCGTATAGGATTTGATATAGCCTTTGCTTATGGGTATGCTATATAGACGCTGTTCGACACGCTCCGCTCGCATTGTTAAACAAATTGCATTTTGTTTATTATGCTACAGCGAATTTTTGCAATATTTAGCCAAATCATTTTTCACGCACTTTTAAGCGGCTGTTGTGTGAGAGATTTTCATTTGGTTTTTCATTTATTTTTATTGTTATAATATCTGTTTTTTTTTTTCATTTTTCATTCTAGCTGAAAGGGGAAATTTCTGAAGTCTGTCATTGCATGTGGATAGGCAATTAAGGCTAAATACAAAATCGGTCCAAAATGTTGTTCAATTGGTAATCTGCACACCCACGTCCTCCATCAATTACAATAAGTATAAACGGGGCAGCAATAAAACTATTGTTGATGAGATCTTTTAATATTTTTTTGTAATATCGCTGAGCATCCAGAGGAATTTCAATAGTGCCTTCACATTTACTTATATAAACTTTGAAACAATCCAAAAGAGGCGTTAGAATTTATACAATTCATAAATAGAATATAAGCATAAACTGTATATATGTATATAATTATACATATATACTTATATCTGATATTTTTCTACTGACTGAATGAAGCTGAGTTTTAGGTTTGAATTTAACTGAAAGATAAAGAAAACGTTTATTTTTATAAAATTTCAACTTTGTTTCAATTTAAAAAATTTTTAAATTAAATTTATAAAATGTAAAAAGTTTTGAAGTAAAACTCATAATTTCTTGGTAATTGGACCTAATTTGTTGTTTATGAATTTTCTTTAAAAAAAAAAGTTCCCTGAAGGGCTGAACTGAAAACAAAATTCTATTGAAATAGTTGCTAAAAAATTAGAAAAAGTTTTCTTTGATTACAAATTTTTAATGGATTCTTACAGTGTTTCTTTTGCTTGAAAAAAAAATTAAAATGGTCTATTTATTTTTTTGATTTTTATTTATATTTATAATTTAATTATGAGAATATTTAGATATTTAATTAGAATATTATTACATTTTCTAAAAAACTTTAACTGATAAATACAATTTATAGATAAACATAGTTATTTTTACCTTATATAAAGTAAGCAGATTGAAAAATGTTTAATAGTAATTATTTATGTACTGTAATGTTTATTTAGAGTTGAATAAATACGAATATTTTAGCAATATTTATCAAACTTTTAACTGACTGATTTGGGCTAAATGTATACAGTATTATATTTATATATATTTTGAAGCATTGACACTTGTATTGTTTTATATTTACTTTGTTTATTAGTTATAAATTTATTTGCGAACACTATTTATGCAGTTAATATTGTCACAGAACAAACAAAAAATCACTTAAGACCTTTTTCTCACGATCGCCGCCGGCAAAACGCGCACGACAACAACAACAACGGCCACGGCAACGACGATGGCGACTACGAACACGGTAAACGATAAGCGATAAACGATAAACGATTACCGATACGTGATATAAGAGAAGAAAAAAATGGAGAAATTAATTCAGACAAGTGAATAGTGAGTGATATGATCGATCTGTGTGTTAGGCAATGCACTTTCGTTATGGTTTTACACTTTGTAACGGTTCGCGTAACGCGCGAGCTGAGCTTTTTCTGCTGCTGCTCCGACTACTGCGGCTGCGGCTGCGGCTGTTGCTGCTGCTGCTGCTGCGGCTGCTGCTGTTCGATCTGAAATCTTTGACGTGCGCAAGGCAACTCACATTGGGCCCCAAGACGCGGATGCGAAGAACTCAAAAATCGTCGAGCGCAGCTGGCAGCGAATTTCCGCGTTTGTATGTGTGAGAAATAGTTTGTCTGTGTGTGTGATGTTTGGCTGTGTTTGCTTGGGCCACGACTGCGACCAACGACTGAATGCAACGGACGACGAAACAGCACCAAAGCCCAGAGAGCGATTGTCGTTGACGTCGACGTCGCTGCATTTGGAGAAATGCTTTTGGGGGCTGTGCACACACACACACACACGCACACACAGACGGACGCATGCACAGACACGCGCCAACACACACAAACAGGTTTGCCCCTCTCACTAGCTGGCAAACACATACGCAGACATGCAGGCGCGCCCTTGTACATAGGCAGCCTCACACACATTGGCTGGTTGTCACACTGTCATTGTTGTTGCTTTTGTTGTTGTTGCTGGTGCTGGTGCTGTTGCTGGTTCTGCTTTTGCCGGCGCTGCACTTTGTAGTTGTTTTGCTTTTGTTCGCAGTTCTCTGTTGCAGTTTGATTCAAATTTGTTTTAGTCACTTGCAACTTGTTTGAGTTCGGCTTGGTTGCAGTTGCATCACGCATCTCTCTTTTTTAGTTTTTCTTACCGGCTTTTTTAATTGTTATTATTTTGGCTTTTGCCTCTATTTTGTGCGTTGATTTTCTGCCTTTTCGCTTTATTTTGGAATATGTTATTTTTTGACATTTGCTTGCAGTTTTTTCTTTGTGTTATGAGGCGTATGATCGTTGCCTTTGGTAATGCCAATGGTAATATCTTGTAGTCTGAGACAGGGTGTTGATCATTTTGATAAAGAAGAAAAGCTCCGGCCTCTAAATACCAACACCAAAATACTAAGCAATTTCATTGATGTTCTAAGTACAGTAAAAACTCTAAGGTATGAGTTTTTTATTGGATAATCTCAATTTTGATACTTAAATAAAATTTAATTGAATTTTAATATGCTTTAAATTTCAAGTTTCTATTTATTTGTTTTATATACATTTTTAAAAGTAATTCGATTTTAATTTTATACCGAAAGTAGGATTAGATCAGGCAGTTTTATAGATTAGCTGGGCAACTATTCGTATATAGAGCTGTCTCTACTAAGAGTATTGTCTGTACTATTTGTTACTAAACTTAAGTAAAACTGCAGTTGTAAATCAATTTAATCATACTTTTTATAATGTATTCCCATTGGGAACGCAAATGGGGCAATTGCTTATCGTTATGTTATAGAATATGGTAAAAAATTATAGAGGGTTAGTCCCAAAGCAAATTGAGACTAAAAGAGCATGTGTGCGGGAAAGTTATTTGTTTGATAAGCTGTCGATCGGCAAGTTCTTGCAGTATAAATAATTTCAATCTTTAAATAAAACAAATGGCGAAGCAGCAGAGCGATCGCTTCTAAAGAGCTGGCATTTTATTTAGTTAAGAGCGAGGTAATTGAGCATGCGACAGATCGCCGATAACGAATGTATTTATATATATATACATAGAGCAGTCTTCTTTTGTGCAATTCACTGCCGGTGCCCCTGGGTCTGCCCGACCGACCCCGCCCAAATGCTGTCGCTCCGTATTCGTACTGGGTAGACGATCGCTTATCTCGCATGTCGCTGCTAATTTCTATTTGCTCTGGCTTTTCGGGCGTGAGGAAGTGCTCCGTAATTAGTATTTAGTGGGTGCTGAGGGAGTCACAAGTTACAATTCTATTTAGTTAATTACGTGTCGAACGACAGCTAAAAACCTAGATGGGGCGGGCGGCTACGCTCGTGATCTGCTAACAGATGGGCCCTGGGCACACTAACAAACATAAAAAATATTTATAAAAATTGTACATGAAAAACTAAACATGCCCAGCGACATGCTCGACTGGGATTTCTTGCTTCGAGTTTAGCTTAACTGCATGTCCATCCCACAACTAGTTAGCGGACTATGCAAATATAATGCCAGCTGAACAAACAAGTTCATCTGTGCCACTGCGCTCTGATCGAATCGAATAAAGATTACATTTTAATTTTAAATGTGCAAATAAATCATAAAAGCATATTGACTCTGAGAGAGAGAGAGAGAGAGAGAGAGATATTAGCCATTAAGTGCAGCAGTGACTGACAGGCGTTAGGCTTGTTCTGCGGAGGTTTGTTGTAAAACCAAACTGAAGTAGTTGTAATACCCTGTTAAAGCTTACTATGGGGTATACAGCAGATATGGAAATGTGTCTAAAGATGAATATTAAGTAAGGAGTTAAGAGTTTAATGGCTGTGAATAAAGACTACAGATTCTTACTGGGAACATTAACTTTGGTTTACCCAGAGAGCTTATATCTAACGACTGGGAACGAGAGACTAACCAAATAAGACTGAGGATTACGGACTAGAGACTTAAGCTTACATGCTGAAAAACTAAGAAATTGTGTTCTAGGAAAATGGGTCCTGGTACTTGAGGCTAGGAAATAAGGACAAATAACTTGAGACTTAAACATGCCTATGAAAATATTTACCCATTTTTTTATGATATCTCTACAATCATATGACCTACATAAGAGTATTAAAGTTCTTATAGGAAACACTTATAATGAATAATCGACCAGAGTTCAGAGTATCTGATAGTCAAGCAGACTATATAGACTATCTTGATCTATGTTTTGTTTAATGTCGCGCTCTCTTTTTAGGGCAACTTCCAGTTGAAGTTGTTACAAGTTTGCCTTATCTAAATGCAACTTTTGTAAGCTGTAAGATTAGAATTCTGTTGGTTGAACTTCTTGTCCATTGTTAACTGACCTTAGCATAATATATGCAGTTCTTTCCTCTGCATTTAGGCATTTAGTTTATATGTAAATAAAGTTGCCCTGTGTAGGGCCAGCGCACTGGAGTTGCCTTGGATACTAGCTGGATTGCTGGACTTCTGTTTAAATAAACCGAATGGCTGACAAGCTTTTATGATAGGCAATTACTAACGCCCACTGCAGTGGCAAGGGAGCCGAAGGTTTATGACAGTCCAAGCACAACTCAATATTTACTTACCCATGGAGGGGAAGAAGAGCAGCCATAAATACTTCGAGGCGCGCGTTTTTCTTGCATAACCAAAGAGATCAACTGCCAGAGAGTGTGTGAGAGAGAGAGAGAGAGAG
Organism: Drosophila hydei; assembly: GCF_003285905.1. NCBI lineage: Eukaryota > Metazoa > Arthropoda > Insecta > Diptera > Drosophilidae > Drosophila > Drosophila hydei. The sequence continues at coordinate 2,308,472 of NW_022045657.1, forward strand.
AGAGAGTAACACAACAGCTGGAGAGGGAGAGAGTGGGTGAGTGATAGAGTCTCTCTCTTGGAGAGACTGTGACAGGTCTCGGCAGAAGATCACGTTCGGCAACGTGCTACAGAATGTTGCGAATTACCGAATCACACTTGTAAACTATTTAGTTAACATTTTTAAACATTTGATCTTTGCCTTATGCATTTATTATTATATTTTCTATTGATGGCACAAGAATTGGAAAAGCCTTTGCATGATTCATTCAAGTAGAGATCAGACTTTGTCTCGTGTACGTCAAACAAATAACTATCACATAACTATCACAAAATAACATTTACGAATGCAAACACGAAAACGAACAGACGAAGATCGAGACGAGGACCGAAACGGAGACGAAGCGGCGACCGCTAAGGACGATCGCTGCAATCAAACTGGTTGTGGAAGCAACTGTTTACAGGTTTAACTTTTTAGCTTTCAGCTTATAGCGCAGTTGGCACTACATTTTGCACGACCAACGGCCACGACCATGCGACTGGCTGAACATGTGCTCTGCTTGGAATCCGACAAACCACGACTGACGTCTCTCTCGACCAGCAACCGACGGCCGACGCATCGACTCCCAGCCCCCGGCAATGCTTTTGCTATTGTATTTGCAATGCGGTTGCAGTGCGAAAAAAATAAACAAAACTGGCGAAACGCATTTTGTATGCTCTACACTTAAGTGGGTAGGAACTTTACTCATATGCCCAATATAAATTATATAATACTAATATAATAATAATTTATAAAATATTAACTTAGAGACTTCACTCATTAATAATAGTTAAAGAGCAGAATTAGGGCTGGCTAGATTCTAAGGTTCAATCTTCGACAATCTGCATTAAGCGAAAGCCAACTGCAAGTCAATGGACCCAAATGTTGAGTGTAAAGTGCAGCCACAGAGCTTAAGATAGTAATGAGAGAGGCAAAGAGAGAGTGAAAGATTGTGAGCTCGAGAGAGGCGACATATAAATGCACTCGCGTTGAGATTTGCTCTTACCGGCTGTTATTGTTTCCTCTCACTCTGCGTCTCTTATCTTTGTATATAATCTCTCTCTCTCACTCTTTTTTTTTTTTCTGAGGCATTTAAGTGGAGCAACTTTGTTGCCGTGCATTGACGTCTGTTGCGTGATTTTACGCTCTCTCTCTCCCATGCTCACCAGCTTGTTCTCTCGCTCTCTCTCTCTTTGTTGACTTCTATGTCCGATCAGTGAGTCTCTCGTGCATTTCGATTCGCATTTAATTTGGGTCGACTCAGTTGATCATAAGCCCCGAGGCTGTCTGATGATGCGACTGTGAAGAATTGCGCTCATTCCATCCTCACTAATCACATTTTAAAAGCTTCCTTCGTTCCTGCTCCCAGCTTCTTATGACACTTTCAGTGTTATAAGTCGCAGATTAATATGCATGCAACGTGTCTGCTGTTGTAAAATGATTGTTTAAATAAGTGCAAGGCATTTAAAACATTTTTTGAGTTATTGAATTGTCTGTCGTAATTCAAATATTAAAATGATAATGATGAAGAAAACTGAGATTCGTCTAAAGAATTGAATAAGAAAATCTTTCTAAATTAAAAAGAAAATAATTTTTTAAAGAATATAATTTTGATTAGTATAGTTTTAAATTTTTACAGAAATTTGAAAAATATATATTCTCAGAAAGAAAAATATGTATCATCTATCACAAACTATTTCGTCTTTAGTAAACAATTTATTTCCATTTTCAGTAGCTTTGAGATATGAATGCATTATACTAAAATATTGATTTTATTTGTTTACATAAATTGAGAATAAATTGATTATGGATGTCATGGAGCTCAGGGCGATTATGAATAAATTAAACTGTTTTCTGCTTATTTTAGGAATAATATTCATCGAAACAGCTGTATGTTTATATTAACATACGTAAAGATCGACAGAAATATAAATAACTTAACTGCATGTAATGCATTTATTAATCATGTTCTTACCATTGTCAATAGCAGAGTGTGAAAAACTTCTTTTGGGGAGCATAAGCATTTTTAACGGCTGCGAGACCTTCTTCTGTGCATTGGGCACCCCCCTTACACCTTGTTAATCAATTACCGAAGAGCATGGCGGAACAGTACAAAGTGTATCTGACAAAACTCGTTTCGTTTTGTTAATTTTTAGCACTCCACGAACGCCACGAACGTGAGGGTAACAGCAATAAACAAAACTAAAACTGGCCGGTAAAATATTTATTTGTGATTTGCAAATTCTGTCAGCTTCTCTTACATTGCTCTTGCAACTGCAGATGGCTCTTAGTAATTATCTATCCCAGCCCTGCTACTCTCTGTTGCCACCTCTCTCTCTCTCTCTCTCTCTCTCTGACGCTCTCCGTGTTTATTTTTATCAACTTCGCCGCAGAAAGCGAAACGTTGGCAATTGCAAACATTTATACAAATTGACGTTTAGCTGTCTCGATTGTCACCTCAACGCTGCACGACGTAGACAACATTGCCCCCACAGAAACAACAGCCATCGCACCACCCCCTCTGATTCAACTTCCTTGTCCCTTTGAATACCCTGCAAAAGTAATTTGAGTTGCCAACCGCAGAAGCCGACCACGGCGACAAATGGATCGCTGGGCAGGGCGAAAGAGAATGAAGCTGACGTTGACGTTGACCCCGGTTCGTGCGCCTGCCTTTCGTATACCCTGTATACAAAATTGATAACGGGCTTACCGTATTGTGTACCAGGTTAGCAACTTAGTGAAGAGCTAAAGAAACATCTCTGAGCTAGCCTCAGGCTGTGCCTGAAGCTACCTATGGCCCAATAGGACTTAAATTAACATTATACAAAATCCACAAAGAGCTCGGAGTCTATTGGGTTCATCAAGAGATTTCCAGATTAACCAAAGCCCACATGGAGCGACTAGACAGACACACCAATACCCTTGTTATCAATCTGGTCGATGACAGCACCGTCTTTCCTCCTTTAATCATACAAAAAATATAATATAAATGTAAATATACTTGTAATGTCCAGATTGCACATACAAATTAATAATTAACAAAAAAAAAACAAAAGTATTGCGTACTCCTACAACTCGACTTTTTACGGAGTATTACCTGGTCGACTACTTGCGCACAATTCTATTGACAATTGTCTGAATAGTTAACTAGTGGCTCGATTGATAACTGCTTTGGCGTGTAAAGTTGACACTTAAATTGAGATCAGCTTGGGAATTTAATTCGATATTATGTATTATTAGTTAACGTTAATTAGTTAACGATTAATTTCTGTTATGTTAGTTAGAAGTCTTAACAGAAATGAAATCTCCTGTCAGTGTGATTGTGGGACTAGAAGAAGTGTACGTCTTTTGCAATTGTTAAAGCATATATACTCTTGGTCTGTTGCAGTACCTAAGTTGATAAGACTATATCTGTCTAGTTTCCTATAAACAAATGTCATAGTCCTTAAACCAAGCAGATAAAACCTCAATGTATCGACCTATTTAGGTGCTGCCAGTTCCTAAGTGCATGTTAGATGAATCGTAATACCGCATCATATAGCTGATATAGGCACAATATTTTGTTAGTAAAGTCCTTAAAGGAATTGCTTTTATCATGATCAGCTTGAGCAAACTGTGTGTTGACAGTGGCTCTATATCTTTTCTATATATCTATTTAAGGTCAGACCTATATATGATCAATATATTAGAATAAATATACAAAGAATCTTTAAAAAATATATTTTTAATATACAAGGTTTTCGTATATTTAATTTTTTTTTTCAGTTAGTTTTATTAAAATGTTGCTTTTAAGAGATAAAAAAGAGACGTCCGTCTGTTGACAGTGAAGCATATAATCTCTATTGAAATAAGGGACAGATATGCAGTGTTTACTTAGTATTAATATCTGATACATCCATTGGGAGAGTGGCTTGAGTGGCTTTCATTTTAGGCACTATAAATAAATAAAAAATATATGTATATATATCTTTATATCTCTAATCTACCTGTAAATAAATGAATCTCTAGCTATATCAATGTTATATGGAGGCGTCCATTGTAACTTATTTAGTCAACTTAGTATCCAAAGCCCGAAGTTTTGACAAATCAGTCTCATTCTGATCTAAACCTTATCATAAATTTATATATACAAGATTCTTGAATTTCCTTTGAAAAAACAATATCTTAATTTGTGGAATTGCGTCCTGCTACAAGGTTCTTATTGGCTCTTATTATTATCGAGTCTTATGAAACTTCTATTAGTAAAGCAGCCATTCATATATATAATTGTCATATAATTATCAAATTTCGTATGGACCTTTTCGGGCTTTTCTCTTGCAGTTGGTTATTTGGGATCATTTGCACCTAATGGTCTGCACATTAAATTTGATTAACAGCAACTCCCTAATTGCAGTGGACTTTGCGGGCAAGTGAGAAATAACACTTCATTGGCTGCGCTAGGGTATCTTTAAATATTGAACGCATCACTTACGATTTCTGATTTGTTGGCAAATTTTGTTGCCTTTGCAAATTGTCGAATTTGCAGAGCCCAACAAATTGGGTTTAATGACAAATTGGGTGCCAGAAAACAAAGTAAAAAGAACAGATTCGGACAGTCAAATACCATCAAAAGGCGTAGTTGAGTAATTTAAAGCGCACGATCCGAACAACAACAAAAAATTACACAAAAAAAAAAAACGAAAAATATTAAAAAGGATGCAAAGTCAATCTGCATATAAAAGATGGCAAAGGACAAACCCTTTTAAACAACTAAAGGGTGAAGGGTAAAGGGTGTGGAAGAGGGCGTCAGAGAAGGTGTGATATAGCAGAAACAGGTTACACAGAGAGAGTCAAGGCTTAACTGCAGTGAAGACACGTTAGAGCGAAAAGCCAGAGTTGAGTTGTCACAATATGCTATAAAGAAAAACATTGAGAATTCTCTGATTAAGAGAGATTTGAACTCAAGAATATTCTATGTATAAAATGGCAATGTAAGGGCAAGGACACGCAGACCTAAGGACCTAAGCAAAGGTAAGAAAGTCAGGCAGACGGACGGATAGAAGAAAAGAATACTAAAACATCACTGGGGCAAGAAAGGATAGACAGAAGCAAGAAAGGCGGACGCATATTGAAAGTAACCAATAGACTCACTTAACTTGGTAAAATCAACACATTTTCTCTAGTATTTGAGTAATTTTAAAGTGTATTATAATATATAAGAATATAATTGGAAACTTAACAAAATATTTTTTTAAGTTACTTTTTGGTTTTTTTGTTTACTGTAGTCTTTGGTCCTTGAGAACTGAAAGAAAAATAAACTTAGTTTAGTTCTGCTGAGTTCTGGCAAGCCAGCTGTTCGTCAATGCCAATTTTCACTGTGCTTCACTGTATTAGAGTTGGGTTTGGAATGGCTTGGACGAGTAATTGACGCTTGCATGCAAATTGAAAAACAGTCCAGAACAGGCGCTACGCATGAAGCAGGACGAACGAAGGAGGATGCAGTTGATGCCATGCAAAAAGGATCAGAAGGCGGGCCCGATGCGGCCAGAGGCAGAAAATGTGGTTGGGGACTGATTGAGCGCCAGGTTGATGCATTTTAAAACAAATTGGCACAGTTTGTGAACATTGGACAGCAAGCAGAGATTGTTGTTGTTGTTGTTGTTGTTGTCTTGTTTTGTCACGCAATTAGATGCAACTCATTTAGAGGACAGAACACATTTTGGGACCTCATTTGTGAGCGTGTGGACAAAATGTTAATCAAAGCCTGATGACTTTTTTAGGCCAACTAATAGGAAAGAGAGAGAGAGAGGGAGAGACGCAATGGGCAAGGCAGGCAAAGAAGTAGGGGCGTGGCGTGTCGAACAGTCGCTCCAATTAATATGCAAAATTTATGCATGGGAAAATTCAAAACAAACAAACAACAAACACAACAATGACAAAACGGGAAAAACCAAAATGTGCACGAGCTGAAAAATCAATACAAATTAGCTGTGAAGCAAATTGTTGTTGTTGTTGCTGGCGAGCTTGTGTTGCATGTGTGGCATATGGATTTCGGCAATTTTTTATAACACTTGCAGGCCACAATGTCGCCTTTTTAAAGAATTTATTATTTGGGTAATAAATAGTAGGTGAGAGGCAGAGAGAGAGAGAGAGAGAGAGACGGCTATAGTAATAGAGAAAGACAGAGAGAGAGACTGTATGAGAGTAGAGATATGTTTAAAAGCAGTTATATTACAAGAGATTTTTCATCCCAAATTAGTTAGATCTAGCACCTTTGATCCCTTATATATAGTCAAAAAACTAATATTGAAAATCGATAAATATCGAATTTGAGTAACTGTATAAAAATATACTTATTGTTACTAAAATATTATATAGTGTCATAAAAATGCTGGCAATCTTTAAGATAATTGATTTCGTTGTCGATACGCGATTTTTCAAATATTCCTGCAGCCTGTAGCACTGCAAATTTCTTATGGAATACGCTCTTTTGTTTTTTTTTTTCAATCAGTTTTTACATAAGACTATTTTGGTGACCCTAGGATCACACTTGCTCTCACGTGCTTGATAGACACGCAGTGCTGAAAAGAGTTAGATTCCCCTTTTCCGTCAGCTAATAGGTTAAGTTCTTTAAAAGGGGTTGTTCCTACGCGTAGAGTTGAGTGGAGGATGTTGCATGTTGCAATTAAATTAGTTCGGCCTGGCTGGACGCAGCGTCCAGGGCTTTGTTTCAACGTCTGCGTTTGATGGAAAAGTTGTTGCGACAAAATAATTGCAAGTGCAAGTGCTGTATCTGTATCTTACAGATACTTATGAAGCCAGCTGCGGCCTCGGCCGAAAGTTTGGCATTGCCAGTGATGCTGATGATGATGATGATGATGATGATGATCATCATCATCATCATCATCCGCCTGATGACAATGATAAGCATGTTGATAATGATGATGACCTGCGCAACAATAGTTTGCATCTCTTAGCTAACATCTCGCATCCCACAGATACAAATGTTAAAGTTCTCCTAGTTATACGTAGTGAAACAAATAGGAGTAGGGCATATTAGTTTTTTGACAAATCTGCTTGAGACAGCCAAATACCAAACATATATCTGAGTCAATTTTGGATATGCATATAAAATATATAAATCTATATTTGTCTACCTTAGCAACTAGAGTATTGCACAGTCGAGGCCACTCGACGTTCAGCTTTTTACTTGTTATAGTTGTTGTTGATGTTGCTGTGGCTGGTTTGCCGCAATCAACTGCACTTCATGTTGCGGTTGCTTCTAACAACTTAGCCAAAGCGAAACCAAGTATGTTATTTGTGTGCGTGTGGGTGTGTTGTATATATGTGAGTGCGTGTGTGTATCTAATCACATTAGCACGTGCGCATATCCTTTCTGGCCCTGTGGCCGAGCAGATCCCCAGGCTGCCATTGCGTTGAGCTAAACTAAAAACATTTTGGACGCTTTGTTTTTGCCTCATTTCGCTTTGTCGATTTTGATTATTTGTCTGTGGTTGCGCGTTCGCCTTTTGTTTTGCTAGTTTTTTGGGCAACTATTTGAAACTCAGAAGTTGTCTCCCGCTCCTACCATACCCACATATTTGCATTCACGTATGCCAAATGCGTAGCAGTTTCTTTCGTGTGGTTAAAAGTTTTCAGCAAAGGAAGCGGAATTTAAAAATACATATTTTTACGTTTGGTTACGCGCGTTATTCAAATTTTCCATGTGGATTTTGTCTGTGCTAAGCTATCGTTGGTACACTTATCGATGAATTACCTAATAACAGCGTGATAACAGTTGATTTTAGTACAAGTGGTTTGTGTCTACTGTTCAAAGACTCAGTATTTTCCAATCATGGTCTGTGTCTGTGCTAAGCTATCATGTTTCGGACTTATCGATAGACTGTATAATATCATAACATGCTGTTAATAACATATCAGTCTAATTTAGGACTATATGTGTTTTGCAAATGCATTCGAAGTTGGCTAAACTTATTCTAGTTGGAAAATAAAATGATGCCAGCATAAAAAGAAACATTGCTGACTGTGCACCTTGTCGAACGAAAGAAGTGCATATATGATAAAACAAAAGCTTACAAACTTTGGTCGTGTCGTGTGTGGGACTGCATAAAAACTGATAAAACAACAAATTAGGTAAATGCAACTGCATCAAAATCTTGTTGCACATCTGTGCATTTTTGGCAATTGAATGAGTGTTAACTATAGTTAATGTTGCATATATTTGAAAAACATCAACTGTTGCAGATCAGTCGAATCTATAGCTGGCGATCAACGCGCGGGAAGATAAAACGAGTTTATCACTTGAGCTACTTGGTTTTTTTCACGTGTAAGTCTATTACCATTTATTAAACAATTTGTATGACCCATTTTGGTGTATTCGTCGGGAACTCTCCCTATAATTAAACTATTCAAAATGCTGCCCCCATAGTGGAAGCATATGCAATTAGTATTAAAAATTCTGAAAGGCCCATTTGACATACTTCCCAGAGAAATCAAACTAATTATCTTGAAATGCAGCAGGTAAATATTTTATATATTTTTTCTTTCATTTTTTAAGCAAACGGCTAACAACGCTATATAATTTATATTGTTTCTGTAACGAGTATTTTTCTCTATTTGAACCTTTAGGCTCAATACATTTTTTTCTATTGTCAAACGTTTTTTTTTCTGTGTATATATATTGTTAAAGCATTATAAATAGAGGTACAGTGAAAGCATAGCCAAAGAATAACATGGGTTTTCTAATCGCAAACAAAAATTTAAATAGGATTTAAAATAATTTAGAAATTACAAGTAAAATTTAAATTTTTCTTTGTTTAAAAAAATATGAAATTATTTTTAAAATCTGAATCAATTAGGATATTTTGAAATATTCCTAAATAAATTAACAAGTTTTATTATGAATTGGTTTAGAAATTCTTGCAACGAGATATTCTGCGTTTAACGAACAAGTTATTTGCTTTAGCGAGCATCCACCGTACCACGAATAATTATTGTGCGGTTATTTTCCTGAGATTTTCTATTCGCTCTTGACCGGCACATAGGTGAAAACAATGGTCGAATGAGGTGCGACCTGTAGCTCATTGAGATCGACCTTGCTCGAGGGCAATATCTTTGTGGCATTGCCATTGTTGAAGTTCTCGCTGAAATAGGAGACGGTCATCTTCTCGGGCAGCTTGTGATCGACAGTAAAGTTGCTCAGCTGCGGCGAATCGGTTGGATTAAAGATGACAAAGTAGCCGGGACTGCCAGACTTGATTCTGTAAAAGAGCAACAGATTAGAGAAGAGTTTTGATAGGGGGCCAAACATGAGACGAATTGAAACTACTTTAAGAATTTATCAATTATAATATGATATGCACTGATTAACGCATTGATTAAGAGGTCTTTAAAATAAGAAATAAGTTTGCATATGATATATAGGTTACGAATATACCTTTGCCTTTGTGGGTAAGCATGAAGAGTTGCAGACAAGTTTTGTTAGGTTAATGAATTAATTCATCAGTTTAACGTTGACTTACCTGGAGTAAGCAATTAGCTGGTTGGCCTCGAAGATGTTAAGTTCGCCGTGCATGTACGAGGGCGAGAGACGCATCTGTTGGATTTGACTGTAGGTGTGATCACTGACATTCACATACTCAATGGAGTCCACAGGCACGACGGGCACGCCCGGCAGCAGAGACATGAAGAGAGCCAATGCAGAGGGATGCGAAGTGGTGTCCACGTAGACATCGGCGAAGTTCCACTGCAACCAACTGTTGTTGGCCGTGTCCATGAGTGTTTGCTGTAGCTGCTGTTGCAGTTTCTTGTTTGTCTTCGACGAACTGAGTGTACGCACGAATTCTCCATACATGGGCAGATCGATGCCTAAAGCGCCGCCCGCTTGGCTCAGCACGTACGCTTCAGGGCGAATAATATCCTCGGCCACTGAGAGGAACGCATTGGCCGAGACGTTCTTCACCATGGCTAAATAGTCGTAGAGCACATCGCCCAAGCCGTTCTGGAATGTTGTCTGTGTATGGCTGTAAAAGCCATAGTCCACCATATTCAGTTCCTTGGTCGTGTGCGAGATCTCCTCATCGGCCAGATTATCGTTGACCAGATAAAACTTGGTGTTCTTTAAGCGGAAGCCATGCACACCCATTCCTAGTAGATGCCGTAGCACATCTCCAAACTCCTTTCGCACCAGCGTCGAGTTCATCTTCAGATCGTAGTTGCCCTCTTGGAACTGTGACAATACATAGCTGTTGTCCTGCTTCTTCCAGGCGCTGGTGTTGCCGCCCACCTTCTTCCAGTTGTTGGGCAGTTCACTGCCAGCATCCACCCAAACAAATGCAGACCTGCGATCCGCATCGGCCAGCGCATCGACGAACAGCTGAGAGCTGTTGCTGACATAGTTGGGTGTGAGATCGAGCACGACCTTCACATCGCTGGATTTGTATAAATCTACGACTTGCTTGATCTGTGCCTCCACATCTGCTTTCTTTACGTCGTAGGTGTGCGCAGCGGGCAGCTCGTAAATCGCACCCGAAGCAAACAATTTTTGTGCGGCTTGCAAATCCTCAGGCTTGACATCAGCCACGCTGCCAAACTTGGCGTGCAGTCCACGCTTGTACCAGGGCAGTGGCTCTGGGGCAGCACACTTGGGTGCACCAATTATGATCATTATGGCGCCCACCAGCATGCTCACCCAGATGACCCAAAAGCCCACAAAGAATATCCAACGCAAACGCACCCAGAACGGATCATTGGCGTACTTCAGCAACTCCTCCTTGCTCATGCCAGTAAAAGCCTATCAAAAAAGAAAAGACATGAGAGCTATTTAGATTCTGTGGCAATCTCTTCTATCATTCTCTCACACGTACCTCCTTGCCATTAAGATTGCCTATGTCAATCTTTGCATCGCCATTCTGATGATCGCCCTTTATGAATTTGACCTCGTCACGTCGCTCCGTAAGCTTCTCGTCGGGTGTGCCGGAGCCTAACATTTCCTCATCGGCGCCATCAGCCACAAAATTCTCTTCCTTTACCATCTCGACTGACAAAGCTGCTGATTGAAGCAAATAACGGAAAGCATCTATCAATTAACATCAATTCAGTTTGTATATGCGTATATGTGTGTGTGCGTGTGTATGCGAGCGTGTCGCGTGTTTTTTCCCTTAACAGTAACAGAGCTGAGCTGAGATGCCAGTCTGGCTTTTTATTTATGGCTTGTTCATACTATGTTAAGCAGCTTTTATGCTTTTTATTGTCTTACCATTTTTTTAGTTTTTTTTTTCACTCTTGAACTACTTTTCTTTTTATTTTTTGCATTCGGAAAAAGATGCCAGCGTGTATTTTCAACTGTCTTAAACTATGTTACGAAAATTTCCTTACTGTGTGTTTTCTGGTTTTTACTTAGCCTTTTACCTCCTCTAGAATAAGCTCTCAAAAGATCGCATCACTGCTTCTATGATAGACGCAAGCATTTCTACACATTCGAGGTTAGGGTTATTTTGTACAGACGGTAATGAATTTCTTTTACTATTTTCACAATTGTTCTATAAATAAAATGCTATTTACTTCGTTACATCTTCACGTTTTCAATTGTGTTTAATTACACTCAATAAATTCTATGAACGCGTTGCTGACGTCACTCGCTTTACGCTTTAATGAATTGAGCTGTGCTTTCCCCTATTCTTGAACGGAAAATCAATACGCGGAGGAAATACATTTTCTTTATCTCAACGCATTTTTGATAAGATCCTCAAACAGACAAGCATAGACAGTTACACAGTCACACGCACAATTACTTTTCGTTTTAAATGATGAAATCTGCAATTTTTGTTACATCAGCCGATGGGCGTGTCGGTTAGCTTTAAACAGTAGCTTCAGGTTTCATACATACCTTGTTGAATGTTCTTGCTATGTGCTGGCAATCTTTCTTCTCCAATTACTTTGTATATTTCCGTAGATTCGGCTGATGCTTCCTGATTTTGTGCGACAACTGTGCGAGTTGATTGCAAAGAAAAGTTGCTATGAGTATGGTCTCTTAAAAATGTTATTTAACATAACAGCACAAATATTACATTAACGCTGAATGCAATGTTAAAAAATGTGAGCATAATATTGTTGTTGTGATGTTAAGTCATGTAACTATTATATATAACAGTACTAAAACATACAGTTCAATGAAAAACTCATTTTTTGACTACTTACCAGCTACAGTCACGGGTAACGTCACCGAGCTCTGGAAATAAAATTTTGTTAAAAATAAATGAGTAAATAAATATATGCTGTTAGTTGGAGGAGTTTCTGTCATACGCGGAGCAAGTCTGTAAAGGCCACAGACCATTATGCGATGCACAAGGTGGCAACGCCAAAAAATTGCGCGCACAATTTAAAAAGATATGGTAGCATAACACGATTTTTATATTTTGCCACGTAACTCACCTTGTTAGCAGTTCCCAAATGTTTAAGGCGCGAAAACAAATTCATTTTATCTTACTAATAGTATAATAATTTATATTTAATATATTATTTATTGATCTATAAATACATATAATGTATGTGCACAAAAACTGCTTAAAGACAATAGAAAAAATGTTATATTTTTAAGTTTTCATCAAATAAATAAAATTTCATAAATTATAAGTTTTCGATTAAGGAATGCAGCAAGAATTTGCTTGTTAATATAACTGTTTTTTAATTGATTTTGATTTATTTCTTAAATAATTTTTTTTCACTTTTTCCGACTTTATTAACCATCCGCATGCGAATCTGAATCAAAACTGAAACAGCGATTGCGATGGATGCTCAAACAACTCTCGATTCCAATTAACTGAGTTGTCGCAATGTTGTTGCTGTTGGATTTTTTGCTGCTGCAGCTGGTGCTGCTGCTGTTGCAGCAGCCGCATTTGATTTAATAATAATATCCCCACATCCAACGCCGAACGCACGTTTAAATTACAATTTATGTGCCTGCGGCAGTTGCCGTCCACAAACTACCTGGTCCCCGAATGGAGCTGCATCGCAGCTTACCTGAGAATGTGTTCGAATCGCCAATGCTGCTCGCCCGTTTGCCCGCTAACTTTGTATACTCTGCCAGTACGTTTTATGATTTAGCAAAGGCATTCAACTTTGAGTATTAATTTAAAATGTTTATATAAATAAATACGAAATACACAAATACATACATATAGAGTTAACATTTGTTTATATTTGTTGTTTCATTATTTTTTTTAATCATATGATATATAATTTTATATGTATGCATATATATATATATATATATATATATATATATATATATTTGTCTTTTTATCTCTTAGCCAAACTTGTATTTTATTAACTACCATAGAAATGAATTGAAAATTCTTATTTATAGAAAAATGCGTATTAAACATTGGTCAGTTAGGGTATTCACTATTCGACAAGCGCTCTTTCAATAAACATGCGCTCATCTCTTGTTCGCATTCTGGGTAGGTCTGTGCACAAAAAAATAAATTATTTGCACTCGTTGGCGCATTCCATGCCCAAAAACGAGCAGCAGAAAAGTGAATAGAGTTTCAACGAAGACACTTTCAAGTTCGAACTCTTTGACCTTTTGGCATGGTCAAAGACTTTGACTTAACGTGTAGCTACATGGTTGCAGTTCGAATTAGAACTACGCAAATTGATCAATTTGCTGGCATTTTGTGACATGCAAAGCCCATTCTAAGTGAAGTCCATTTAAAAACAAAGCCTCGACTGCAGGCTATATAAATGTGGTTGACAGCTCGCATCAATCGCAAGTTCAATGGCAATTCATGTGGGACGTCAGTTGCTGTGCGCAGCATTTCTTTTGCTGCTGCAGATGTGCATTAGCTGCGAGGCGAGGCCAAAGGTAAATACTGAGCAATCTTCGCTTAATAACTACAGACAAACCTTTTTGAATCTCAGGGAGCCACGCCAGAAAATAATAACGACGGTGCGAACAATGGCGAGAACGAGGACGATGATTCCTCCTCGGAGGAGACCGTTGAGGATTCCAACGAGGGTCGCCGACGACGACGTCGGCGCGAAGCCAGCGATCGTGCTGGCATACCAGGTTTGCCCGATCCCGCAACGATCATCAAGATAGCCCAACTCTTTCAATCGGTGGGCGAGCAGATTGTGCCCATTATCCTAGAGGCTCTGCTGCCCGTCAACGATGCGACTGGAGAGCGAACAGTTCGGGACCTGCAGTTCTTGACGAACCTCAAGCGCCCTCTCGAACCAGATTCGCTGGAGCTGCAGCCACAAGTTGATTAATTCTTCAACGAGAAACCAGTTTCAAACGAAAGAAATGTCCGTGGTTCAACTCCAGTTTCATACATTAAATCATTTTTGCAAAATTTGGTTAAAACTTTGGCTTGCTTTTCGTTGGTCTTCTACCTTACCGTGAAGACAAAGAAGTTCTCTTGTACCGTTTACGTTAGTATTTTTGAATTATAGTGCGATAGTCCTTGCGTCTTGGAAAATGGTTTGTGTGGCCAAAGCTTGTGAGGCAACTACTTTCTTCGGGCTCTCATTTGAGCCTTGTTTTGTGGTTGTTGCCTGGTTCAGACTGTCGACCTCACGCTTAGCCAGATCCAGTTTGCTTAGATCTTTGAACAGCAATCAATTGTAATTTGATTCTATTAATAGAATTTACCTAGATAATCTCTATTATTATGTTACGCTCTCTTGAGTCTATTTGCATATGTTATGTATCATCAACAAACTTTTCCTAATGTCATTTTTGTAGATATTTTCCCTTTAGATGTTTTAAGTGTTCAAAAAAACTTGGATATTTTTGGTAGGCATTTAAAAAACTGGTTTTAATCATAAATTATTTATTTTCTTAAAGAAGATATCCAACAGTTTTATAGATATTTTAATAAAATGGTAGTTCTTTTTGTGTAGTTTTTAGTTTTAATGAATATGTCCAAAAGTATGCTGCAGTAAGAACTGTTATAGTTGCCCTATCTACAGTAAACTCCGCCGATATTGCTTAGCGCATGACAAGCTTTTATGTTTTTACGATAGATGGCGCTGAAAGGTTTTTCCTTTAGTTTAAGTGGTACCCGAGGCAGTCAGCATATACCAAGTATAATAACATTTGCGTTGGCTGAAGTGGTTTCAACTTGTCATATCATTTTTACGTTGAAAACCTTGGACTTGACTTGCGTTTTGACATTTATCGCAATAAATCAATATAGAATTCTTTTTCCGAGGATTAGAGGTTACAAATTCAAAACCAAATTTGTTTAATGAAAGGTTTTTGTACCAACTTTCAAGCATATTACAACCCTCAACTTATTTCCTTTTATTTATAGTAGATAGTTTTCTTATAATTTTTCAGCTATTTCACATAAGTAAATCATACAAAAATGCTTTTAAATGAAAAAGGGATATAAATTGAAGGTTTTCAGACCTGTGCCAATTTGAAGAGGGAACGTTTTTTTCTATTATTTATTAATAAATGAACATTTAAGCCATAGAATTATTAAAATTGAAATGTGGATTGAATCCCGTTGTCTACATGGAAATGGCATGAAAGCCCTGTATTTCTTTGCAATTCTTGGAATCGACCCCAAGAAAAGTTATCATGAGCTCAATGACTGCCGGCAGGTTATTCTCGCAAAACAGATGGGCAACTATCAAGACGTAGACATCGGGCACCTTTGCGACGACACTGGGATACTTGGTTAAGAGCTTGCTTATTGCCTTCCCAATTGATGCGATGACTTTCAGATACAAGAAGTTCCACTTGAAAATAAGTTCGCAGTTCGAGAAAGCCGGCTTATCACAGGCTGTATTGTCTTGAGCTAGTTTCACTTTAACATGCCTCTTTGTCGCGGTCTCATTGGACTTTGTTGGTAATAAAGCTTTCATTTTAATTGTTAGGGCTCTTTTTTCCACCAATGCGGATCTCAGTTTTGCCATCTTTACCGTTGTAGTCAGGTTACTACGCCCAGTCTTGGCTTTGGCCGTGTCTTGGTTGCCCTGAGCATGGCACAATAACAGGCACAACACCACAATGATTTCGACTCTCTGCCAATTATAAGCAATAAATGGATTCTATTAATTGTCCTAAATTACGCCTATAAATTATATATCTTACCATCTTCCTTAACGGTCGACAGTGTTATGTATAGCAATTGTAAAGACTGCAAAATATGGTTATAAAGCTTTACTTAACCATATCCGATGCAATTTTAAGGTTTTTCGTCGTGCTAATTAGTTCAAGTGCTCAAAAAAAATTGTGTCTCTTTGATTCAAAAATGTACTTATGCACCTTTCTGTTACATTTACATTGCACTCAATTTGTTTGAGAACTTCAAATGCTTAACATATTTTTTTACTTTGAAAGATAGTGCCCAAAAGTATGCAGCACTATGAATTGCTCTAACTGCACTGAATGTATGGTGAGCTTTTGCTTTCTAACAATAGATGGCGCGACCATTTGGGTTATTTGACACTTGTTAAGATATCAGAATAATAACAAGAGGATCATGATACGACTGCCTTTGGATCGTTACTCAAATTATATAAACTGAATATAAGGATATAGAATTGGGATTTCAGCTAAGACTAAAACTCTGCTTCTGTATCATATCATATTATATTTATAAAACTATGAAGTTAATAAATTAATAATAAGAGTTGCGAAATTGACTGTATAATGTTCTGTATAAGCATTTGGCAAGTATTACATCAATCGAGGAATCTTAATTGATAGACATCATGCACTCCAACGGATCAGTTTGGCTAGCATCCTATCCTATCCTATGCTATTTCTATTTCGTTCTCTGGCGCCTTTTGTGTGGGCTGGGGTCTGGCTGATGTGCAATAAGATCTTTGCAGCTAACCAACTGACAGCTTACAGCAGACAACTTGCAACTGGCAACTGCAACTGGCAACTGGCGGCAGCAACAACAACAGCAACAACGATTCAGTCTTAAGTGAATTGTTGTGTTGACAAAGCAGAGCAAAGTAAAGAGAGCTAAAGTAAAAGTTAATATGCTCGGCATGATGGCTGGGCTCAGGCTGTGGGGCACTCAAGTATTTAAACATTTGCCTGGTTGTAATTTGAGCTGCATGCTTGAGCATTGCGAGCGTCTATTCATATAGCTGGCTGGCTGGCTGTCTGGCTGTCTGGCTGTCTAGGACGCAGTCACATCCTGTGCGTGCGCCATGCCTGAATCTTGTTATTTGTATCTTTAAGATACTTTTGCTGTCTCTCGTTTATTTATTGTGCAAAGCAATTTCGTGACTTTGTTGTTTATTTTCAGTCTTTCACATTTTGTTTGGCTCGCCCGTTCGACACACATAATGGATGTGCACATACATGTATGCAGCACCTGCCCATTCCCTTAGCTTACCTGATCTAACCTGAGGTCCCGGGTCAAACTTACCTGCGCGTAAATGAACTAAGTTACTTGTGAATGCAGTTCCCTCAAAATGGCTAAGCAAATATGCTAACCCAACCTCTTCAGCACGTTCGGTTTTTGCCTGAGTTCGTCACTAATTTGTACTCAACGCTCGGCTTTCTCGAGTGCCAACTGGCGGCAGTTTTTCCTCTGCTCTCCTTGGCGCTCACTTGCATCGAATCCGCTGAAGATAACACAGATCGCATCATTGGCAACGGCAACGGCAATGGCAACGGCAAATACATAAACATAAACTGAGCAAGTGAACATGAAAGAAGAAATAATAAAATAGCAATAAAAAACACGAGTACTTTTGTATAAAATGCCTAACAGCTGTACACCCTGTAAATTGTCTGAAATATTGATTAAGACTCAAAATTAGAAATGCACTTTTCAGTCAGATCTTAGCCCAGTTATAATTTAGAGAGAAGCTTAGTGAGAAGCGCCATTAAAGTAAAATTGCTAAATTCTTAATATAATAGATAAATTCTTAAATTAATATTCTTAATATACCATCCTTGCTGACTCTAGCGCTTAAAATCTATTTGACTAATAAACTATGTCCGATTAAGAGTCATTCATAAAACTAGTCACAAATATACCTCATTTCGTCAATATTTGCAGGGCAACGGAAAAGAAGCAAGTAAGCAGACTTCGCACCAACGCTCTCGAGTGTTTTCTTTATAAACAGAAAACTTAATGATGTTGATTTAGTAGAACAGCCAACTGCTGGCACCTTATGGCACCGCGCCTCGCCCCCCCGCGTTGCCTATTTGCACTTTATGGAACCTCAGACACATTTTCATAATATGTATGGCACAATATGTTTCACTCCAGAGCTCAACACTTTGAAAGTTTTTGGTCCAATCTCCCCCTTGGTGCCAGGGCGCGTCCCAGTCCCAGTGCCAGTGTCAGTGCCAGACAGACGCAGCGTTTTTCTCGCGTTGGCTCGTCAGTCAACATGATTTGCAAGTTATACAAATTCATTCAACCGACGACGAAGGCCAAGACTGAGACTGAGACCAAGACCAAAACCAAGAGCAAGAGCAAAAGACCAAGACCTAAGGACCACGACCACGACCACGACTTGGCCACGACTTGGGCCAAGTTCTGGTCCGCATGTCTGCTTCATTAACACGTCTTTAGGGCTCTGGCTATGCTTCTTATGCCTCAGCGCTCTACAACCAAGGAGTCACATAGATTTTCTTAATGTATAAGAGACATCAGATGTTGATTCAAATTTGTAGCTGATCTAAATTATTATCAATGTTTCACAAGGTGTTTCCAACAGTCTGACGCTTGTAGCGACCATCAATCAGGGAATTAATCTGACAGTAATGTCAACTACAATAAGAATATAATGTTTTAATATTCGATAATTGTGCTTTCAGTCATTCAATCGCTTAGTTGATCAATCAAATTGATGATTGAATAGTCAACAATTCATATAGAACAATTTTTTATTATATATTATTTTTCTTATTTAAGCATCTGTTGCCATAAGGAATGGATGTGTGTTGATTCTCAGTTAGTCAATCAGTCAATCTCAGTGAGTCATTCTGAGCAATCAGTTCTAGTTCTGATAGACAGACAGTTAGTCAATCATCTGATGTAATAGTCATTTATAGGCATCTGTATGTAGATTGTAGAGCTTTTATTATTATTATTTGTGTGTTTTTAATTTTCTACTGCAGTAAGATAATAAGTCAATCAGTCAGTCAATCAGTCAGTCATTCAGAACAAGCAGCTCTATCTCGTTGATTGATTATTATAGCTAACTACACTGTCTTGATTGATTGATTAACTGATGTTAATAGCTATAATAATCAATCAACTTTGGTTTTTATGTCTTAAAACTGTCTTCGTTTCTCTGAGTGTATTGCAGGGCATGCCATAGTCGTTATCACATTACCTTCGTTAACCTTACAATGTCTTGTGAATTTTGAGGAGTTGAGGTGTAAATTGCTTTGTCGCTTTCTGAGTTTTGGAAACGTTGGCTCGTCTGTCAACCACACACACACACACATATATATACCTACATATACACATACACACACTCAACCGCATTCACAATTAGTTGGGCTGCACTAAAATATGATTAGAAGTCGTTTCAGAACTTTGTGTAGCATGAAAATAAAAGAGCCAAGAAAAGTAATTGATGTGAAGCGGGCTAAATTCGAAATTCCTTTGGGGCCACTGGACAAACTGTGTTAATTAGATTGCCGATAGTATTGGCGAGATACGAAGTCAGGAGGCGTAGGCTATGAGAAATTGATGCAATGCGTGAGATAATGCGACAATTTAGGCCGGGTAAGAAAACCCGCTTTGATTCACAGCTGTCGAGGCCAATGTAATGCGGAGAGCCTCGAGGTATTAAAAGGCAAACGAAGAGAATTTCTATGTGTGGTAAAGAAAACCTGCCAAATGAAACCATTCAAAGAGAGACATAGGGAGAGGGAGGGAGAGAGCGAGAGAGGGAGAGAATCGCCTTGGAACTAGGCAAGTTGAGCAACTACTTTGGCTACGAGTTGCCTTCGGGCCGACAGGCACGTTCTTCTTCACCCAACGATGTCAGCAGCTTGGAAATAATTTGTGCTTGAATGGCAAACCACAGCCCAGTTCTCCACACAGCACCACTCGCATTCCCCACCCACTCGGGTGTGCAACCCCTAAAGAAATTCCATCAGCTGCATTTTGCAGTTTAAAAAGCTTTTTGTGTGCCAGGAAGTTTTGCAACCTTTTGTTGACTGTTGGGGCGTGGGGCGTGGCAAGCCGTGCAACTGACATTAGTCGTGCAATAAGTAGACAGCCCTCAGTGACACATGTTTCCATGTGGCAGCAGCCACAGTCACAGCAAGGCAGCCAAAAGTCCCAGCCCAAGCCCAAGCACAAGCCGTACACCAAGATCCTACAGCTAGAAGTCCGTGCCTGTCTGCATTTGGCTGCTAACTTTTTGCTTGCCATGCAAGACACGTTGACAAAAGACGACAACAGCAGCAGCAGCAGCAGCAACAGCAACAGCGTACAGAAGTCGACAACGTTCGCCAGCCAACATAGACATAGACGAATTTATGCTAATCAGTTGGGATGCCTGCCTGCCTGACTGGCTGACTGCCTCGAAGCACGAGGGTCGCACCGTAACACTTCAAACTTGAATATTTAATTTGAGCATTTCTTGTGAAATTTGAAATCCTTGTAAACGCTGAATTTTTCTCGTTTAAATAACTCTGTGATCTCCAGATAACTAGCTGAAGCATGTTTTCAAAGGGAAAACATGTCTATGCGAGAAATAATAATTATTGTAGAAGAGGAAATACCCTAGCATTAAGAGCAGCTCAGAGTTTCAAGTAACAAAAGGTCCAAGCTGGGGCAGAGGGCAGACTAACAGTCGTAGGATGATGGAACACACTGATGGACTGTGAGCCTCCAGCGATATAGCTCTCCCATTCTGATAAGAAGTGCAATGGGTATATTGGTTTTGTGTAATGCTCGTCTTGCTGTCCGTCCGATCTTACTTGTTTTAAATATATTTAATCTGTTATTTAGAATAACCCTTCATCAATTCTTGTCCCTGCAGTTATATAATTTAGTCTGCCGATTGCCTCAGTTACCACAAAAATTAAATGAGAGACTAATTTCAAAAGTTAGTCCTAATAGATGCACAAATCTATGTATATCTTCTATCTATATCTAACAGAAAATTTGACAAATGTCTCTCAGCATTTACCACATCCAAGAATTAGTTTTGTTAGGCAGATATCAAATTATATATTTAATTAGGTCAAACGTCAGAAGCGGCAAAACTTTTATGGCAATTTATGATTGTTTATTTGGAGGCCTTCTTTCTCGTATGTGGGTCGATTGTTGTTGATGCTGCCTTTTGGTCGATGGCAAATTATAATGAGGCGAGGATTTGGAAAAGTCGTGTGTGCGTCTCCTGGTAACTTGGGGTATTGCCTGGCAGCAATAGATGAAATCCTTACTTCACGCGCCAATTAAGTTCAATTTTCGTGCGAATAGGGGACGGGAACGCGATAAGCACATTATATATATAGAGGGGGATGGGACTTTGACTGGGTCTGGGATTGAAATTGACATCATTTGCCGTTAAAGAGGCTAAATTTGCGCCGAGGGTTGCGCTCACAATTACGCAAACGTGTGTGCGCCGAGTCGGATGCGAATTCGTATCGGATTCAAGATTGGGAACTCAGTTCGCCTCGCTTTTCGGGCATGGGAAATGGGCTCAAGTGCCAGCAGGCGGCATTATAAGCACATTAAATTCTAAAGGCGCAGTCGAAGCATGTCTGAAATGCTGACGATTTTGTTCTGGCACAGCGCAAGTGGTTTTTATGATGCGATATTTGAAATTTGCGCATGTACTCTGTATTATTATTGAATATCATTACCGAAAGCCCAACAACATGAACAGCAGCAGCAGCAGCAGTTGCCCCTCGCACGTGAGGGTGACTCGAAACAGCTGAAAACAACTAACTGGGGGTCGCTTTATGAACTGCTTGCTGCATTTTTTTCGAAGAAACTCCAAAGTCAGAGTCGACAAAACACGAGAAAAATAACAATAAAGAAGAGACAGCTATGTAAAACGTGAAAGGTGGCTGACGCAATGCTCTTCATCTTGTCTTAGAAATCAACAATGCATAAAAAATCCTCAGGTTACATATATACAAATAATCTCTAATCATAATATGGGCAGAGAAAAGTTAAACTTTTGATGTATCTAATATAGTTGAAGCCATCCCAATCTTTACTCTCGTTGATCTACTTTACAAAAACTTCGTAAAGTATAGTAGAATCGTTCTTCAGTACGTGACATGGCTTGTCGGCATTCGTATGTGTCTCAAGTCAGGGTATGCACTCACTAAACTTAACTCAACTGGGCACATTATCAGCGCCCCCAAAGCCCGCAATTTTGCTGCGTTTAGTGGTTTAATTTTTATGTTGCAATTTTTATGGCATTTGGCCGGGAGACCCACCGAAGACTTTTGTCCCCACATGCTGTTTGGGCGGTTGATGGCGTTGCCTTGTGCCTGGTGGCTGGTGGCTGATGGCTGATGGTTTGGTTGCTTTTTAAGTACGCCTTGGCACAATGTGGTTTCTTATATTTTTTTATGGGCTTCTGGGGCTACGTTTTATGTTTCATCTTTTGAGTACGCGTCGTTTGTTGTTTGCCTTTCAAACTGTTGAGTTCTTGAGTCTATAGAAACTTGGTTTTACTTTATTCACAGAACATATAAGTACTTGCCCCATTGTCATTTGTCTGTGCATTTGTCTTAATTACTGTATTTTGCGTATTTACAAGAAAACAATTTACATTGGCCCATTAAAGGCGACCAATTCCGGCTAAAATCTTGTAGAAAAATGCATTTCTCACTGCTGGTCAAGCACTACGTAGTTGCAAATAAATCATGCTAATGTTGAGAACTAAGGTTTAAAAAGACTTCCAAATATTACCGATTTGTATTTCATCTCCAATGAGGTAAGTCTAACTCTATGCTTAATGGACTAAAAATTAAAATAAATTGATCACATATTTGAAATCATATTTCGAATGGGTCAGTATAGAAACAGGAAACTGGGAATTATTTCTGCTTCACCTTCCTTGGCAATATGTAGGTGTGTATGTAAAAATTGGTGAACATGACTACCATAAGTATGGCCATGGCTAGCGTGACAGCTATGGCCAGGCGTGGCACATCACAGTTGGGCTGCATTAAGGTGAGAACGCTATGCCACATCACCAGGAAAAACTGAATCATTTGAAGAATGGTGATGTACTGCTTCCAGGCGCGACTTTGCTTGACCGCCTGGCTCTGGGATGATATGTAGTAGTAGGTGTACATCACGGCATGCACGAAGACATTACAGCAGCCCATCACAACAAAATGCCCACCATGGCCACTGAATCGGATTCCGCCATATACGGCCAGCACCATGATCGAGTGGTGAAGCCAATGCAGCACTGTAATCTGCTTGTAGTTCTTGCGCAGCACCATGAACACAGTGTCCATCAGATCGAGTATCTTGTTCAGGTAGTACGCATAGCACAGAGCCTGCTCAATGGGCTTAGCCGGATGATCCAGCGGCAGCACCGTAATACAGCGCAGGTTATACGGGCTTTCTACTAATATCGTGCGGACCGTCTGCGAAAGTAAAATATTGCTATTTAATTTCCAGGACTAGGCGAGAGCTAACTAGACTTACAAATATAAACAACAGGCCATTGTACACGATCTGTACAAGATTGTAAATTTTAAGGACTTTTTGCAGATCGTAGGGCTTTCGATTCTCCATGAACTTGCGCCCCACTTTGAACACGAAGAGCAGATAAGCCGACACTATGATTATTGCGGGCCATGGCCCTATGGCCAGGGGTAACTCCAAGGGATCCGCAGGTGGCTTATCGAATACATCAAACATCTCGATACCTATTTGGGCCTTCGTCTACTTTCTGCTTTGCGTATGCTCGCCGTAAGTGTTATTTGGCGACTGCTTCTATTCATTAGTGGCTTTTCTTTATATTTCCTTCATTATCGGTCTGGATATATGCCGATTATTTATGCAGCCTGCACATCAGCTTTCTTTTTATGTGTCAAATGTTGCGAATAATTTTTATTCAGTGACTTAATCATGGTATGCAATTAAGTGCGAATTGTTATGCTCTAGGACTTCAAGGTATAATGGTTTTATTAAAATCTCTGTAACCCGCAGAAGGAAGAGTAGTCAGAGCCCATGGAGTATATTTTTTGTGGATTCCGTGAGCCCAGAGAGCTTGTAAATAATTTATGCGAACTTGAAATTCTGATTATATATTCTTGTTTGCATTCAGAAAAAGTTTATTATATCATTTTCGATAGCTCGTCCTATTTCGCTATCCAATTTTAATACATGTTCCAGCGCGTGCTTTTCTAACTGAGTTAAGAGTCTCTCATAGTCGGTCACTCCCGACTAGACACTATTCTCTCACTTGTCTCATAGTGCCATTTATAAGATAGTGAATTTTATTGTTGTCTGATTGAAATGCATACGCTACAAGACTTTTGTATATAAAAGGGTTCAATAGTATGACTATCTACAATTTAAATTTAAATCGAGCTGAATCGCAAGTCGAACATTAAATACCCTGTTCAGACAATGTGTATATGCGTATATATATACAAATATATGAGATTATAATTAATTCATTCAAAAGACTTTGCTAATATCTATGTATTTTTACCTTACATTCGTAACACGGTTTTGTTATATATATTTTTTGATCAGTATCTCTTGTTCGACATACAAAAAACAATTGAGGCCCAAATGCGCACTTAATTTATACAAATAGACTAGAATTACAGTAGTTTAAAATGCGTTTATTCAAAGCACTTAAGCATTAAGTAAGGCTGATTAAAAGCTTTACAAGGCGAATCAATTTAGACGTGACCGAGGCAGCAATGTACTTGAAATAGGCATTTAATATCTGAAACTGTACTCATCTCTAGTCTGATTTCTTTAGTTTCGTTTTCTTAGGCAGAATGTAGGCGTGTACGTAGAAATTGGTAAACATAAGGAGCATGCCCACTGATGTGAAGATTGTCACATAGATGAGTGGACGCGAAGTCTCACACTTTGGCTGCATCAGTGTCCAAAGGGAATGAGCCGCTATAATAACGAACTGTAGCATCTGCAATACGGTTATGTACGGTTTCCACCAGATTAGCTTGTCATTAGTCGAATGCTGGGATGCAACGTAGTAGTAGCTGTACATGACAACGTGCACGAAGAGATTCAGGACACCCATTACCATCAGATGGCCCCCAAACCCTATGAGTCGGATAACAAAGTATCCCCCCACAGGCATATACAGATGATGAATTATATGCAGAGCCGTAATCTGTTTGTAATTCTTTCGGAACACTATGAAAATAGTGTCTAGCAAATCGAAATACTTGTTGATATAGTATGCATAGCAAAGCAGACGATCAATTTTCTTCAATGGATGATCCAAAGGCAGAATTGACATACAATGTATGCTTTGAGTTTTGGATATGGTCAAATAACAAACTGCCTGCAAGTGCTTAAATTATTGTAAACTGCTTTTCCTTCTAGCTTGCCATGTATCAGACTTACAGTTAAGAATAACAAGGCATTGAAGGCGATCTGAATTAGATTGTAGACCTTCAGTACAGCTCGCAGATCGTAGGCTTTCCGCTCTGCCATAAACTTACGTCCCAGCTTCAGCACAAACATCATATAGAACGCCACAATGACAGCCATAGGCCACGGACTAGTAGCGAGGAAGAACGCCGAGGGATCGGCGTAGGGTCTGTTTAATATCTCAAACATCTTAATTTATATATTTGTGACTGGGAAATTCCATCAAATTTATTACTATGAATTGTATCTCATCTAATAAATCATTCACTTTACAAGTCGAAAGGTCTACAAAAACTTGTGAAAATTGTGTTGAGTACAGTAAGTATTAAGTATTTTCAATTTGAATACTTTTAAATAAAATTCGCTTTAAAAACTGAAACGTTTAACCTTTAGCCTACTTTGCTTGCCTAGTTACTCTAGCTTGGGGGTTCGAATTGAGCGGCTCATTTGGAATTCATAACTCAGACTGCATTTATTATATTTTTATATTTCTGAAAGAATATTGGACTGGATAAGGATTTTCTATATATAAATTGAAGGTTTCTTTCACCAGTTCCCACAGACTGCGTAGACGGAGTCTTATTTAAGCTTGTCATTTGCCGATTTCTCAGCTTTTGGCATTATGTAGGCTTGTATATAGAAGTTGCTAAACATGACAAGCATGAGGAATGAAGCGACTAGAACCACGTAGATTGTTATGCGATTCGCCTGACAATTGGGTGTCATTAGGGTCCAAATGCTATGCGAGAACATGAGTACGAACTGAACCATCTGCATAATCGTAATGTACTGCTTCCACCAGAGAGATTGTTTGACAGCCGGCGAGCTGCCAGCCGATATGAAGTAATATGTGTACATTATCGTGTGTACCAAGACATTTAAAATTCCAACTACAATAATGTGTCCTCCATATCCAAAAAATCGTATCAGATTATACCCTATCGCTGGCATAGAGGTGTGATGGATCAGATGAAGCAACGTAATCTGCTTGTGGCTCTTTCGTAGCACAAAGAAGACTGTGTCCATCAGATCCAATATCTTGTTCAGATAATAGCTATAGACAAGCAATCGTTCCCACTTCTTCATTTCGTGATCCAGTGCGAGAGGAGTCAGGCAGCTGAACTTGTAGTGTGGAGTCGTAAGTATAATATACATGCACTGAACAGAGGACACGATAAATATGTAAATGAAGACCCAAAGTAACTGATGTACTTACCAATATAAAGATCAGGATGTTGTACAGAACTTGAACTGCATTATAGACTTTCAGAGTGCCACGTAGTTGGAACGGCTTCCGATTCGCCATAAACCATGGACCCAGCTTCAGCACGAAGAGCAAATAGGCAGATAGTATGGTCAAAATTGGCATAGGTCCGATGGCCAAAGGCATCAGATTGGGATCCCCATAGGGTCTATTGAATATACCCAACATATTATAAGCTACTGCGCTCTATTGACCAACTAGTCCGTTGCCCGAGTTGCATCTGTGACAGCTGCGCTAAAGTTGACTATTTAAATTTGCATTATTTGGGTTCTCGACTTAAATATTAACAAGCATCTCAAAGACTTTGCACTCATCGTAAATATCACTTATAATTTATGAGGCGTGGCGACTTGACTTAGCGTTAACATTTAACCTGCTTAAAGGTTCTTACGTTACACTTAAAAAGGAATTAATTGTTTTAAAAAATGTTTCTTAAAGTAAATTGTATGAATTCATTTTGTAAGTCATCCAGAATAGGAAGAATTTAAGGATAAAAACCTAAGACGCGATTCAACTAGGCTGCAAATCACAGGTATTTTTTTTAAATAAATTGAAAGAGAGAATATATTCAACCATAAAGCGTTAAGTTTAGTGTTTGATAATAGTAAAATGCAATTTGGGAGGGAGAAGCCCAGTAATAAGTTCTTAGTAACATGAATAAGCAGCTAAGATGCTGGCTGAAAGGATTTGTGGGCAAGCAGTGCCTGCTGTCTGCAGTTTTCTCAGCATTTTCCCATTGCTCAGCAAAGTCGAATGAATAGCTAATTAGCGGGGCGCATAATGAAAAAGTGCCCAATCATGATTTTTGCATAATTTTCAGAAAGCTTTTTTCATGGCTTCACTTCGCCTGCTGCCCGCCCGGCCACAATGCGAAGCCTTTCAACCCTAAAAACAAAAAAAGGCACATGAGAATGTTGCACTGGGGCGTGTTCGACTGCAACATACTAGTTCAAAGTCAACAAAAGGTGAAATGTATTCAAAAATCAATAATTTCCGAGTTGTCACGGCCCACTTGGCGGATCATGTTATTGATATAATTTGGCGATGTTACGTTAAAACCCCTGGAATAAATAGTGTTTTCCGATTCGCCAACTTATACTGTCTACATGAGTATATATATACCATATTTACCAAATTTTTAGTTGAAAGGTATTAAATATTAGATTATATTTAGTATTTTCCGATTTGCCAGCGCTTAGTGGGCTCAAAATATGAAGTCTCTAGCTTCTCTAGCGTCGAAATGGCGCATTATATAGACAGACGTACAAAGAGAAGTAGATTGCAGAAAACCAATATACCCTCTTCATTACGTAAACTAGCTTGAATGAAAGTGCCTCGCTTTTGATAAGCGAAGTCTACCGACAGCCTTTATCCTGGTGAAGTCCTTTGTGCGGCTCTTCTTCTGGCTGTCTATCAGAGCGACATGGCATTATTATTATTAATGGGCATCTGGATAGGAATACGTAGTTGAATTTGGACTCGGCTTCGGTATTGGACGAGCTATAGAATTTTCCAAAAATTAATTTATGACACGCCGCACATTTTCCATTTGCCCACGCTGAATACGTGCTATGATTATTATCAGTTCTTTTCCCTGTCTACCCCCTCGTCTACGTACTCGCTGTCCCTTTTCGTATTGTGTGTACGTATTATTTTTAATCCATTAAACAAATGCCATGTTACGGGCCCGCCTGTTGTGCCTGTGTGCATATATGTGTGTGTGTGTGTGTGTGTGTGTTTGTCCGTTATCAGTAAATGGGCAGAAGGGTCTTTGATTTGGCTGCCAGCACACAATGTGCCCGGCTCTAAGCACCAGAGCCGTGTGCTCTGCATTCAGGGTAGCAAGTAACGCCTCCAATTTGAGTTTCTATGTGCACTGAGAGAAAAAAGTATGCACTTACAATCTTATATTGACATAAATGTTATTAAAATATATTTGAATATTAGTATTTCTTTGTCTATAAAAAATTAATCAAAGCTTGAAATTTATATAAATAAGAATTAAATTCTTATTCCAAGTTCTATTCAACTCGAATAGACAGAGAAAATGTTTGGAATTTAACATTCATATATAGAAATTGTTAATTATCTCTTAATACAAAAATATATACAAGTCTCAATGTTAAAAATCGATTCCTTTTATTTAATTAATACTTTACTCTTATTTAAATACGAATTTTGTACAGGATTTGGACTGACTTAATATAAAATATATTTTAATATATATGTGCTTAAATGAATATATATGTGTAAAATTCAACTCATAGTTTTCTCTAAGTGTATGCAATCATGCAATCAGCCCACTTTGCTTCGTTCGATGTGCTTAAGGCGAGACATTTTGTGTTCACGCTGAGTTATCAAGCATAAAGAAATTTATCTGAGGCCGAAAGCAAAAGAAACCAATTTAATGGCATTGAATGTAATCATTAATATCTCAACAGATATATAATGGACAACTGGGTAGAAACTGAGTCGTGTCGATCAATTCTTAGATTTTCTATTCGATTTGTTTCAATTTTCTGTGTGGGATGCATTCCAATTGCCGCCGTGGTGTTGGGTTTCATAACTTGCCTAGCCTTCACGATGATGATGATGATGATGATGATGAGGTTGCTGCTATTCACTGGACACTGATTTGGCCATCAAAGCCAGTTGGCCATTGGTCCTTAAAGCTCACTCGTTGCCATTCACACGGCTCACTCGGCTCAATGAGCAAAGAGCTCTTAAAATAAGTACAAACACAGGGCGCCAATCTCCCCCTCAAAACTCGTTCTATGTTAGCCTAAAACCAAAGCGCTAAAGCAGAAAAAAAATAATCTGTAGGTTGCATGACCAACAGATATCCTATAGTTAGGAGTCACAGAATACAGCACAATAATATTACAAAAGTAAGAACATTGGGAGCTTTATTTTATCCCATATACACGAAGAGACTTGCTTGCCTAGTTGCTTGATTGATTGAATGATTAATAACAGTTTTGCTGCCAGAATGAAGTCTAACTGTTTTGAAAATATATTAGCATAGTTTTTACTTATTACTAAATTTATACAGTTAACTTTCCATCTCTCCGAGAACTGTTACAAACAGTTTCTTTAATTCTTACTACCCAATTCTTTGCTCTTTAGAGGGCATATAAAGTGAACAAAGCAATTTACTGGAATTACAAGAGCGTCTCTAATTGTTAAGTAAGCATAATGTGTGTAACATATGGCCAAGAGAGCTGCTTGGACCAACGCTGACTCCGATGCTGGCGCTGAATCCCATGGCCATAATGCGGCCATTGTGCTGTAGCATAGTGTAGGGGCGAGTGGGGAGTGGACCATGCCGAGGGGGTCCCTCGATGGCAAGTTACAACGAAAATGACAAAGACCGCTTCTGCGGGCATGTTTGCGAGGGCTCGTTGACGCCGCAAGCGCAAATAAATTGACAAAAATGTTGAAGCTTAAAAAATAAAATTGAATAAAAACGCTAAAGAGGCGGCTTGCAAAATGATTTTATTCTTCATGTGGTGGCAGCGAGTCAACAAACTGACTGAGTATATTGTTGACTTACATGGGAACAGCGACAGCAAGAACTGCAGCATCAGAGGGAATTGGACCCGAATAAACCTGAATATGAAACTAAGTGTGCCTTTAGTCAGGCATCTTGTCGGGTCTATAATGAATCTTAATTCCATTTTCAATCATTAAATAAAGGAAACGTTAAATTGGTTAAATATTAACTAAAAACGTGATTTAAAAGTGTCAATTTAAGCCAATTAAAAGCCAATTTAAAAGAACAAATTTTAAGTTGTAAGCCGAGCTGAGTCCCTATATAAGTCCCCCAATAACTTAGACTTAGTTCAATTATGATCAACAGTTTTACTGTTGATAATTCTATTACAGCATTTACTGTAAAACAAAATTAATATCTGACTTTAACAAGTTTACCTGAACTTATTATTATTTTGCTCTTTATTCTCGTTTTAGATGAACTGAAAGCGTGTCTGTAACCATGTCCAATAGGCAGGATCAGGGTATTCAAAACGCAGCTGTGGACAGATTGAATCAAAAAGTAAGCTCAATTGTTGTGCAGCCCTCGAGTCGAAAGAGTCGCTATGAGGGCCGTTCGCATTGGCGCCCCACCGTGCCGATTAGCCCATATGGTTGGTATCGTGTCCTCGTCTTCAGTCAGTATAGCGGTTACACAGTGGAGCAGGTGCTAGAAAAACTGCGTGTGGCTGTGGCGCCACGAAAGCTCAAATATTACTATTTACACGAAGGCGGGGAACAGGATGTAGAGCGGGATAAGCGTGCCACGTTCACCTTCTATGTGGATAGCTACAAGCTGGCCGCAGAGCTGCAGCTGCGTGGACATCAGCCGCCAGTTGTGGGTCTGCGCGTCAACGATCGCCCGCCCCTGATCCAGGTGGACGAGGCGTACAAATGGAAGCTGCGAAAGGTGATAATGTCTCGGTACGACGCGAAGAGACGCTGCCTGAATCTGTGTCGCTTCTATGCCGATGACTACTGGAAAAGGGAGTTCTGTGCGCTGCAGCAGTTCGAATGCTTGGAGGCAACCATTGACATCATGGAGCGGGAGTTACCGCAGCTGCGTCGCCTGCTGCTGGACAACAATTATATGTGCCATTTGGGTAGCTTTCGTGGCGTGGAGCAGCGACTGCCACGCCTACACTCGATCTCGCTACAGCGCAACGAGCTAAAGACGCTGCGTGAGCTGCGCGTCTTTCAGCGCCTGCATCTCACCGAGCTCAGGATCAAACGGAATCCGCTGCCCCGCAACTACGAGCAACAGGTGCTGATGATGTTTCCGGCTCTGTGCATGCTCAACGGTCGAAGCCTGAGACGCAGCTTGTCGATACCCACGGTCAGACTCAGCGACAGTGAGATCGACGGGGTCATTAATAGTGATAGCGATGTGGAGCTTGTCTCCGTCACTGATATCAAGCCAATGATCATGCCTGAACCACGAGTCACATACCTGGCTCCACATTCACTGCCGATGCAGCTGGGTGTCAGGAAGTTCGTGCGTCGATATCTGAAGGCGTTCGATGGCGGCAACAGGATGACAGATCTGAAACGATACTATCACGAGCACGTGCTGGTCTCCCTAACACTGGGGCAGGAAGGCGCCATGTTGGGCTTATGGTAGGTGGCGACACTCCAGATTCTTCATTCAGTTACCCGATTTAAATGTTTTTTTATGTCTCCTCCGCAGGACCACGCCCTATGCCGCCTATAGCAGACAGCTGCTGGCCTGTCGAGATGCTGTGCTCCATATGTTTGCGTCCTGGCCCAAGACGTTGCATTTGCCGGCAACGTTGACCCTGGACTTAACTCTAGTCGAGTCGTGTAGGCTGTGCGTCTCCATCACGGGCAGCTTTGAGGAGAACGGCTCAGCTGCCCGGCGGCGGCATTATATGCGAAGCTTTCTGCTGACCAGGAGCGAGGACACAGCCGACTTTCGCATAGCCAATGAGCTCATCTATCTAAGTCGAGTTGGCCGAGGCGAACGGCAGCCGGCGTCACTCAATCCCATTCAACAGAATTTGATGTCCTTGCTGTCGGCGGAGACGAAACTCAAGTTGCGCTGGAGCAGTAAATTCTTAAAAGATACGAATTGGGACTATCAGCAGGCTTTGCTGGCATTCCAGACACTCCTACGCCGGCGCCAGATACCCGAGAACGCATTCAACGGCAGTACAATGCCCGAACAGAATCTGTGACATCAGCTGCGAGCCATAGACCCAATGTGCCCGCAGGGAAATTGAAAATTCCACTGATTATGCTGATTAAATTTTTTTTCAACTGGATGTGAGGGCATAAACTGTGCCCCGACTATGTGAACAAGGATGACCGTTCGTTCCTAAAATACGAATTTCAATATTTAGTTGCTCCATTCGAAAATATGCTCGGGAATACCACACACTAACCAAAGTTTATTGCAACTGGTAAGATTGTGAACGCAATTGTAATTAATAAATAGTTGTTATTTGTGACTTGTGTGGAATACAACATATGTAGATACAGATACAGATAGTCCGTCTATTTATACCGAATATACTGGCATTATTTTATAAGTGTGTATAACCCTTTTACAAACTCTAAGGTTGTATTCCTGATCTGTATTAACAGTCGTGTATATGTAGCTATGCTCGCTCGACCTGATGATGGCCTAGTTAAATTGAGGTTAGAAGTTGTCTAGATTTCTTTCACTTAAATGTGAAATGGGATCACTGAATCATAGCATGTATAAACAAGAGTCAGCAATTATGAGCTTCAGTCTGTTTTTCTTAGAAGTTACTTATTGTGTAACTAAGAAACTAAACAATATTTATATAGAAGATATAGCTCTGATAGATATATATATATACATATATGTGAATGATAAAATATTTTTAGGAAATTTTAGACAATCTAATTATGCTCAAACTTATCAATTTCACGCGTAAATTAGTGAGAGTATACTCACTTCGGTCTACTCTGTGCTTTTGTAAGTAAGTTACCTTTCCGCGCGCCGCCCTCTGCCGTTCCAGCGCCGAGGCAGAAGTCAAACTCGAACCCTCGATAGCGGGCATTTAACTTGTCGTTAGGGTGAATTTATAAGCAGCGCTTTGCGAACGGCAGCCGTTGGGATGGTTGCTGGGTCGGTGGCTCTGTTGGTTGCTTGGCCGGGCGTCAGGCATTCGTCTGTGTGGGTTACACCTTCCACTACACCCGTCGCTGTTCCCCAGTTCAGCTTCAGCTTTAGCCTCTGCCTCGACAGCCTGGCCACGCTTTATTATCTGCCCCCTTTTACTCTGTTGGTTTGTTTGTTGCCCCTGCCCACTCGCTCTCTCTCTTTCACGTGCCCCTTCTCAGGCATCGCGACGTTGACTGCATTTCATTGAGCGTAATTCCGTTGCTAATGATTTTTGGCACACGTAGCGCTACTTTCGAAATTAATGCGCTATAAAACAACAACAGCAACAATAACAACAACAAACGCGGACTGCAACGACACTGAGAAATGGGCGCTCCGTGGATAGGAAATTGCCTTGCCAGGCGTTGGCTAAGGCAGCGCAAGCCGGCCAGGCGGGGTGGGGGTGTGGCTGCGAGAATTTAATGAAACTTTCAGTTTGAATTGTTTTTCACAGCTGGACGATGTGCGGGCTAAAGAGGGAGAGAGAGAGTGAGAGTGAGGGAGGGAGGGTGGTGTTGGTTGAGATCAGGAAGTGCGCCACGTTTTCCATGGCCGCTGATAAGAGAGTTTTTACCTCACATGTGCGTGTGTGTGTGGTTGTGCGTGCGTGTGTTTGCGGTTTCGCTTTTCCTCAGCCTCTTGCCTTGCATAAATTTCCATACTAATTCGAACAGCCTATGGCTGATTATCAGCCTCGTCGCCGCTGCCGTCGTCGTCATTTGCGTTGTCATCCTCGTCATTCTCATCGTTTGACTGTAGTTTATTTTCTGTTCTTTTTTTGTATTCGCCCGACTGTTTCAGAATAATCTAAATCGGCATTATTTATGCATTCAGCTCGCATTCGGCACGCAGACGCCGCATGTCGAGCACTCTGAATCCCTGAAACCCCCTTCGCATGCTCTCCCAATATGGTTTCGCATTTAAATGCAGTCAAAAAACAAGCAAATCGGAGAGAGACAGTAAGAGATAAAAAATACAAACCAAACACAAATCCATATTAATTTTGATATATGGCTCTTTGAAGCGCACATGTAAAATAAAACGGGTCAATTTGATGCCCAACTTTCATTTGGAATTCTCGTTTCGAGCTTTCAACTTGATTGCAAATATGCAGATGTCAGAGTTGTCAGATGCTAGCCAAACATCTGCCAAAATAAAAGTATTTGAAATGCAATGGTTTCGTCTATCTATCGATTTTTGTCTTTACTTCTTGCTAATCACTAAGGCAGCGTCGTTTAGATATTCCGTTTTCAAACGTTTTCAAAACATTTTTGGTATATATTGATCTACGATCGAGCCTGCTCAAAGGTTCTCATTGCTCATTGGAGCTGTGATTCAAGAAATAAAGTTCGTTCTTCAATTACCTATATTAAACTCGACTTGCGATATTACGTTCTTCTAGAGCTCGTATCTTTTTCAAATAAATATTATATTAACAATATCAGATTACTATAAGTAGCAAGAGAATTGTTTTAATAATACATTTTATTACAGATAGATTTTCTATTGCTCAAGATTCGGCTTATGTTTATCAAGCTATCTTGACGAGGCTCAGTTACTGCCAGCTGCTCAGTAGTCTCAGTCGATGTCTTGACTATAGCATAATAAAAATTCGAAAATAATCCCTCTGTCTAGTAGAGTATTTATTGTTTGGCTTTGTTTTATATCGTGTCGTATTTAGCTTTTTAATATCCCCTGGCATATTAGCTAGTAAAATGCTTGACACCATCGTTACAACTAAGCCCCATGCAACGCCCAGTGGCAGCCACAAAGACCATTTGCTCTCCCACGAGCGCCATAAAACACGCCGCAGACGCAGGCACATTTGCCTTTCTAATATGATGTGTGGAAACAGAACAGAAAAGAACAGATCGTTAATTAGTTACTTTAATATGAAATGATAAAAAACAACAGCAATGACACGACCCATGTCAATGGGGTTGTGTGAGTGTGCCTCATGTAGTATAAGCCAAGTCGAATCTAACTAACGAAACGAAGCTTATCAGAACTCATTTATCAGCTGCAATTAATGGCTGGCGTAAGTGCAGGGTATATTGTAGGGTATTGTGTGGGTATACGTGTTCCCAATGCCACACAATTCAAGTGAGAGATAATTAAAGTGAGGTTAGGTTCGTATTTCCGAAAATAAAACAACTGCAAACATAATTATAGTTTAAGTTAATATTTATTTAGGTTTATTTTAAATTTGCTTCATTCTCTTCACATCTCCAAAAAGTGTATGTCCACGGCATGGTGGTCGACGTCGACATGAGGATGTAGTTGTAGGAATTTCACATAGGCCAAGAACGTTGTCCAGCACATGCTGAAAAAGGAGGTGAAAACCACCTGATTTCTGGCCGGAACAAACGCGAAGTTAACTGTTTGCACGCATGGCCAATAAACAATGCCGACCTTATAGGCATCCAGGAATTTATCGCTAACCTGCAGAGAGACAGAGCAAGACACAGTGACTGAGAGAGGTAGACACTAAGAGACTGTAATAAAGTGACAGCGGGGAGGAAATGTAAAAAAACTTTTATTTACGACCAAAGTTGGTATGCGTGTGTGTGTGTGTGCGTATGGGCGTGGCATTTTGTTAATGTTGTTAATTAAAAAAGCCTTTTGGCATTTCACATTTTCACTTTTGGCCACATTTGTTGCCGTCGCGACGGCCATTGGGAAATTGTGAAAATTATATTTATTTTTGGCCCAGCCAAGAGTCAACAAAAAAGTGTTGTGGCCCGAATGGCAAATTGACGTTAAGCTACTAATTAAGCACAAATTGGGCTTAAAAATTAATATTTAATGCACTTATTTATGAGACTGACTGAGTTAAAAAAAAAATAAATAATAAGTCCACTAGTTTTTATGCTGAATTAAATTTGTTTTTAAGCTGCATAAATAGAGCTTTTCCTGGGCATAGCGACTGGCATCGGGTTGTTTGTAGAGTTGCCTGGAAGAACATCTTCATCAGCTGCTGCTTAGACAAAGTTTGCCAATCGAACGCGAACTGCGACTCGGACAGGTCTTGGAAAGCGCATGCAAGCCAAATGAGAGAACGCACGGTTGACATAAATATATGGTAAAACATTTACATTTATCAAGATAAATGGTTTCTAATGATATAGAAGTAACTCGGCTGAGAGAAGTTGGGGCCGCAAAGCCAACAAATCAATGCTGACAACTCGGCACAGAGTCGCAGATGGAGACACAGACACAGAAACAGCCACAAGAGCAGACAGCGAGACAGCGAGACAGCGAGACATCGAGACAGACAGGTGATATTTATGCACGGTTACAGATGCTGGCAGACAGATACAGCTTCGGCTGCATGAACAGAGGCCCAGATACTGGGCCAGTCGAGTGTAACTGTCGTGAGAAAATGTATTTCCGAAAGACCCACTCATACGCATACTTTAAGTACACTGCGACAGCTTGTTAAGCCCAAAGCCCCAATTTTAAAACAAACAAAATATAAGAAATAACGACTAAAGACCTTTGTAGACACAGGTCTTAGCTGTGCACAGACATGGAAACATGGAAACTGTATATGAATTGAATTACTAAAATTCTTTTGTCTATATGAGTATAAGAACTTAAGAAACAAGATTATGCCTTTGATGCAATTCAGTTCAGTTTTCTCTTCAGCATTACACCTATCAGAAAAGAGTTGAATACCCTCTGCTCGCTGACTGAGAATGCGATTAATGATAACGATAACGATTCCAATAACGATAACAAATTGAACACTGACCAGTAAGCACAACTTTTAAAAGCGTGGCAAACAGTAATACCAATAATCATAACGATTACAAAACGAAAAGATGAAAAACGGCGAGATGGCGGAAAAGAGAGTGGGATACAGAGCAAGAGACAGATATCAGATCAAGTGGATTACTTTAAGTGCCCCGTCAAATCGGAAAGAAAGAAAAACGCAGATCAATGGAGACACTGAACGTACCTCCTGCTTGGCCTGGGCATACGTGTTGCCCTCCATCAGAGTCATGGTGAAGAGAAAGGAGCTAATGGCCATGGGATCGTAGGCCGTCTGCTCGGTGATCGCCTTACAGAGAGATGACTTAATATCTGTACGGGGCCACATGACGGTGGCCAGTCTTATCCAGACATATATGGTCGGTCCCATAAAGAAGAAGCCAAACAAACTGAATCTGCAATAAATAAAAAAATTGAGCAGGAAAAGAAAAAGAGACACCAACACCACAGAGTAATCGATGCCAATTATCAGCAAGAGCAGCTGTTGGACAATATTTAGCCGTCGCCCCTCACCTCAGGCACTTCATCCAGTCATAGGTGCGGAATGTCCGTTTCTCGATCAGCGTCTGCTCGATGAGGCAGCCGCACGGCCACAGAGTCCCATATGATAGCATGCCCCGCAAGACCTTATATTTGTTTGTTAAATTCACAAAATTTCGAAACATTTTCGCGCCTTACGCTCCGATCTTAAGTGCTTGAGTAAAGCAAAGGTGGCCTGAAAGAGAAATTGCTTGTTGATAAAAATGTATGTGAACGGCGAGCTACGGATAAAGTAAACGAATTTGCTTAGGCATCAGGCAAACAAAGCCAAGGGAAAGACAGAGAGAGATTGAGAGACAGAATTAAATATTATTTATTTTGACCATTGAAAATCTTTAATTTGAACTCGACTTTAAATTTTTGTCAACTGTGGACTTTTTCATTAATATTTTGTATTAAGTAGACAAAGTCGTATGACTGATTCGATTATGTTTTATTTGATGTTTCTTCCCGTATTTTGAAAACTTTTTAATTGCTTTTCTAACGATTCGTCTCGGGGTTTTGGACACGGCTCTTGCCAATTTGCCAGCTCTCTTTGGCATTGGCCACCTGCCCCTCAAAAGTCTTCCACCTGCCCCTGCCCCACAGCTTGTTTATGTAGTTAACTGCACCTTCAACATTGCGAGCTCATTTAAAATTTAAATGTAAATATAATGCAAATTAATGTTAAGGAAACATTTTGTTACGGCCCGGCATGGCAGAGACTGATAAACAAAGGAACGAGAGTGCGGAATGGGAACGCGGCCTGTTTGGACAGTTGCTCAGCAGTTACAGTAAGAGGCACACACACACAGCGTGCCTCACGTCCTAGGCAGGACAAGGCTGGCAACCTGAACGGGACAGGCAGCGACAACGTGTACATGTTAATTACTTGTGAAAATATGCAACAGACGGCCAACAACAACAACAACTGGTGAAGGCAGCCTACAATTTGCCATGAGGTATACTTTTTTCACACCAACTAAAATTACCAGCGCGGTTTGAACAGGCGAATATAAGCAAATAAGCAGGAGAGACCCGAACAGGGCCTGGCCCGGTTCTATTGTTGTGTGTGCCCTTCAAAGGGAACCTGGCTGCTTGCCTGCCTCACTTGCTGGCTGACTGGCGTGTGTGCGGGCATACTAATTACAAAAGCAACAACAACAACTACAACAACAACAACAGCAACCACCCCGACACTGAATTTGGCTCTTTAATCGCTTCAACAACTGTTTCTTCAACTTCCTACCCACACCCTAATATCCCAGCCAGAACTTTAACTCCAACTCCCAGTTTGAGGCTCATTTTCCTTTGCTCTGCCGCTGCGGCTCATTAAGCGGCCAACCAACAACAAAAAATCCAAATACTTCAAATCACACATCTCTTAATTGCACTCTACTCGATCTTAGAATACCCTGTAAAATGTGATATGTAATTAAATAGGCAGAAGCAAAAGCTGAATGTTCCACAGATTGCAAGAGATAAGTATTATTAACAAAGTAGGATTTTATAGTTTTGTGTATATATATAAATTGTATATATTGTGTAGTTTATATAACAATTATAAGTACAGTTAGTTTTGAATCGTAGAATCACATTTATATTGATATTTCTGCTTGATTAAGATTCTGCTAAGATTCAGATTTACATTGTCCAGATACTTTTCATGCAGACTCAATAGTATAATGGATTATGCTGATTACAGGGTATTTCCGATTCGAGCAGTGAGCAGTGTAGCACATTTGTTAGTGTTTTATTGCATTGTACTTTTGATTTTGGGAACTCGGGCTGCCGTTCGTAAGTATCTTTCGCTCAAGCCTAATTGCTTTTTATGACAGTCGACTGAATATGATAAATCTTTCGTGTTGTGTCTGCCGGGTTGTTCCGGCTAGAAACATTATTTCGACATTTGTCGGCATGGAAACATTCTTTGCAATTAAATTCTGTGTCTGTCTGTTCGTGTATTTCGTGTATTTCGGCATTCCGGTAGCGTGCAGTACATAGACATCAAGCCATAATACTTGACATCTGTTACTCGCTGGAGCAGTGAGCCGCCCTTGTCCCCGCCTTAGCCGCTGCCACGCCCCACGCTCGTTAAGCTGCCTTGCACTGAGTCAGTCTGTCGGCTCGTCCCTTGCCCTGCGAGACAGTCAAATGTGTCAGCTGTTCGAGTGCCTCGATGTGTGACATTTATTTGCAATTGGTTGCGGATTTCATTAGAGCTCGACGAGTGGCTCGACGAGACCACATGAAAGTGGCTTTCGAGGTCCTCTCGAGTATGTAGCCTGGGCAACACGCCCTTCGGCAACATCTCAGCGGGCGCTGCGGCAAATCAAAGTGTGGCAACTGAACTTGACACTTGATACGATTTAATTGCCACCAGATGGCGAACAGCCATAAGAAGCGTCTAACTTACAAGATTTTGTATATTATAGCCAGCTAAGTTTCTACTCAACTCAGATACCTTTGAAGTTCGTGCAGTTCTCACGTAGCAGCCACTATAAATACTTCATCATCAACTATAAATACTTGAGTATATGGGCTACTTTGCGGTCTGTATACACACTCAGCAAATATTAGCAGTAGTACACAGGTCTGTTTCCTTTTATAGTATCAACTAATTCTAGTTAAATGTGAATTATACTGAAATATTTATTTAAATAATTTTTGTTGTCAGCTTCGAATATTCATGATTTAGTTATTAAATTTAGTTTAATTTCATTTAAACTTGTTTCAAGTACAATTGTCATATTAGCCTCCAGCTGTGTCATTAAATGAAATTCTATTCTTGTTTTTGTAGTGGATAAAATCATACCAATTTGATATATAAAACTGTAAAACTTTACCACATGTGAAATAAAATATTCCGAAATGTTCACAACTTTTATCTGGCTTGTTGGATAGCCGTAAACAATATGAAATGTGAAGCATATATACATGTATGATATATATATATACATATATATATATGTATGCTCGTATATAAATCCAATTTCGCGCACTTTCCTAGAAAAATGGGGCTTGGGCAACTTATTTGGCTGTCAGCTTTTACATTTTGCATGACGATAAATTTTACAATGCG
The DNA here is from genome assembly GCF_003285905.1 of Drosophila hydei. Classification (NCBI taxonomy): domain Eukaryota; kingdom Metazoa; phylum Arthropoda; class Insecta; order Diptera; family Drosophilidae; genus Drosophila; species Drosophila hydei. The sequence goes on from NW_022045657.1 coordinate 2,349,379, forward strand.
CCCCTCAGCGACTGTGCAACAAAATCATTTTCACGCTCGCTGGCAACAACAACAACTGAAACAACTGCCACTGCAACTGCAATAGCAACAGCAACAGCAACAACTGCAGCAGGCATTGTACATAAATTAAAAGTAAAATGTTTATTTACGCTGTGTGTCCAGAAGGATGTATCAATGTTGCCTCAAGGGGGTCTGCGGCAGCAGGGGGAGCATGCAACATCTGAACCGCCTGCCAGTTTCCTGTACAACATTTGCATTTTGACGCCGTTTTACGCATGATGTGGATAAGAGAGTGTCCCTCTCTACCCTTGTGCATCCCTCTCCCCGCCACTGCGGCTTATCAGCTAAATGAAATCAAAGAGCGTGAGTGAGACGAAGGGGCATGGCGAACTACGAGGCGTCGCTCAAGTCACAGCCTGCAGCAGCATCTTGCAACATTTTGTTTTAATTTCGCACTCTTGAAAAGTGGCAGCCGCCACTCGAACGGGCTTTTGATGTTGCCCAGACGTTGGCAGCGACGTCGACGCCGACGCCGACACTGGCAGCTGTTGTTCGACTTCAGCAGGCAGCCATCCACAGCTTACCGCTACCCGCTAACCGCCGCCCGCTCCATGAAGAGAGCCGTCAATACCCTGCGTATTTAATCTATTTCACATCACGTTCAACTCGTTTCGTTGTTCGATTCAAATTCAAATTTTTGAGATATAAACGAACTTTTCAAGCAGCTACACTTCACGAAAAGAATGATAAACGCTTGCTTTCTCTTCAAAAGAATGCTATGCTTAGTCAATAAACTACTTCTTAAGCCATTTCCACTTAAGTTACGATAGGCTTCAGTCCATGTGCAGCCTATTTCATGAACGTAAAATAAATTCATTACTTAAATTTTAACTTTTTGTCTGCGAGAACTAAAACTCACAGCAAAACATGCGAAATATATATAAAATGTTCCTTAGTTTTAATTTGATTTTATTCAAATATAGTTATTTATTAATTATTTTCATATACCTCTGTAGAGTATACGATTTTCGATTTTTAGTTCAGTTTTTCTCTTCTCCTTTCATGTTTCATTATTTTATTGCGCTGTGCCTTGGGGGCGCTTCACTGGCTGCCACATCGCCGCCTCCGCCCGGCTTGCCCCGTTGCCATCGCTTTGTGGCGCGTACTTCCTGTTGGTCGTCGACGGCACTTGCAACATTTCATTTAATTTAATTCTTTTTACAGTTTGCTTTGGTTTTTTATGATTACATTTACAGCCTATTTTCCAAATACAACAACAACGACGACGTCGAGAACGGCGAAAAATACGAAACGTTTATTTTATTAAATGTGCTTATTGATTTTTTCCCATTGCGCTTTCAACTTTTGTTTCTTTCAATTGATTTTCAATTTAATTCCGAACTTCAGAGAACATTTTAGCTGTTGTCGCAAGTGCCACATCAAAGGCAGAAAAAAGACGACGCTAATTGCTGCCTACAAAAGTATCTGCATCTGTATCTGTGCTTGTATCTGTATCTGTAGCTGTATCTGTATCTTGCGCGCGTATCTCAAGGTGTGAATTGTGATTGCATTCGCTCTGAAGTCTTCTTTGTACCTTTGCCATGCACAATATTTTTTTTTCGTTTAATATTTTTTTTTGATTTTCAAGTTGGCTCTTTCGGTTCTGTTTATTGAACTTTTTGTTGCACGATAGCAGCAGCGGCAGCAACAGCAGGGGGCCTTGGTCTGGGCCTGGGGCTGGGAGGGGCAGAGCAACGTGCTAGTTTTAAACATATTGAAACATGTGTATTTGTCGGCTGATGGATGCGGGCTGTTTGTTCTTTCCGCCGTACCATGATTTGATTTATTTGTACACAACTTTATGATATTTACATGTCTGAGGCCCGGCGAACGAAAATTGGAACGAGCTCTGGCATTGAGCATTCGTTGCATGCAATCTGGGTTCAGTGAGCGTGTTACGCCTCCGAGCTCCGACTTGTGTGTACGTAAGTGTGTGTGTCAAAAGTCAACACAAGGGCTTGGGCATGGGAATTCGTATCAACGAATCAGCAGGCACCCTCAGCGTTTCAGATTTCTTGATGCGGCTCGCAGCCATAAACTGTCTAATGATGTTGTGTAATAAATCTAGCTTAGTTCAATTCAAATAACTTACTCGATAAGAGATGAGTTATCTGATGCGACATAAAAAACATAGCAAACTAATCATAGACTAACTGTAACTGTAGCGAGGGCTTAGACAAAGTCCCTAACTATTTAAAATATGTTGAATACTTAAACTAACTGAAATATGCAACCACCAAACCAAAGTGTTTGTAAAAGAGTCTTTGTTCGCAGAGCTAGTTTACTAACAATATTATTTACGAAAAAGAAATAAATATATATTTATATCCTCTCAAGTTTCCCAAGCATCTGTGTGTAGCAAAACTGTGTATCTAACTATTGATAATAATAAGCAATAGAAGGATTTGCGTGAGCTGGATTATTTTGGTGCTTGGCTAAGCAGGAAAAGGTCGGCGTATCGAATCCCAAATTTCAGCGTGCCTATAATAATATTTAAACTAATTTGCTTTATGGTTATCTTTGGGTATTAGGAATAGCAGACAATGAAGAGAAATCTCTTATCCCAAAGTTGCTTTCCGTTTGACGTGGACTCAAACCTTTTTAATTGACAGCACTTCCCTCTCGAGTGTCCCCTACTTTACTCAATGCACTCAATCAAGTGCAATTATTGGAAAGAGCTCGAAAGTTGTGGCCAGACGGGGTGTCCGTGCTTATCTAATGCTGTTCATCTGCAGTCTGTTCTGTTGTAAGTTGCTTGGCCCGCCTGCTGCTTAATGCCCTTTCGCTGGGGCTGGCTGCCAGGCTCGATTATCATTATCAATGCATGTTCCGTCATAATTAATAAGACTCACCCTCGCCCAGAGGCAAGCAGGCAAGCAGGACTGCAATCAGTTGGGCCATTGTCCCAGGCAGCAGGCCTTATCAACAGCGACTCGACTCGACAGAACCCAAAAAAAAAACGAACTCGACAAACAGCTGCTGTTACTGTTCTCTGACCCACTTGGCTTTACCCCGCTCTCCCTCTCGCTGTCTCATGATGTTGGTTTAGGCGCTCCTGGCCAATTAAGGTCTTCCTGTTGTGCAAAATTTCATAAACAGTTCTTACTTTTTAACCCTCGCCTCTATGTGGCGGCATATGTGATAATATTTTTTGTCTGTCTTCCACCTACTCATATATATATATATATATATATATATATATTATGTATTTATTTGCGCGTGTATGTGTATTTTCCGTTACCCGGACCCTTTCGCCCAGAAATGAAAACTCGCATCACACACGCTCAATTTGAAGTGTCGAAACGCCCGACAGCTGTGATAACAGAAGGGAAATGAAATACCCCGCCCTCTGCAACACCCGCCGGGCATAATGTTGGCTAAAGTTTTAAAATAACATCAGCCGAGAGCAGACAGAAGGAGACGGGAAAGGGTCTGCTCTGCTGGTACCACAGTTCGGTTCAACAATTTATGAAATCATTTTCGCATTAAAAAACGAAAAGGAAAGAAAAATAAAGCCAAACAGCAAAGCAGTTGGCAACACATGTGTTGCCAACTAAAATATTGCAATTGCGCTTGATTTCGCTTCCCTTTTATTATAATTGCTATATGTTATTCTTTGGCTGTATCTTAAATGCGATGTGCCCGGGGCGAAGGACAACGGAAACGTTGCCCAAAACAAGAGAATCCAATTTCGTTAGAATTTGATTGTCAGCCAGAATAACGAGGCGACATACGTATAGAAAACGAGACAGGCAGGCAGGCAAGCAAACAGCCAGACAGACGGACGGTCGAACGGACAAACGGACGCAGAGAGGGGCAGTTTGTCAGGGACAGCAGGCCGACAAAGGCGAATACATTGAAATTTAGAAACAAAGAAAAATACGAGAGTGGATAGATGGCATAAATACAACTTGCATTGTACTATTCCAGAATTCTCGGTACGCACAAGTGTCAAAAACAGCACATGACAGTTTTTTGGCGGCACTCACAGCTAGGCACAAGTGCTATTGAGATCTGTGTGTATGTAGTTCGACAATTTAGTTTAGTTAGTTTGGCATTGAGCGGAAGCGGGCCCAAACGTCAGTTAAGCCAAATTGACGTTTTGTGTGTGGGCCCCAGCCATAGAGTGGGTCTCGCTGCCCGAGTTTCATCTGGCATTGACATTAGAATTGGCACGCATTCTGCATTTGATGAGGATACGGCAAGTGGAGCGCATAACAAACTAAATTCTATTTAAATTTAGCTTCGAATGAAATCAGTTGAGTCACCAAGTGGTTAAGCCCCAACTTAAAGGCAACTTTTAAACTTCTTGCTTAAAATAAGTTAAGTTGCGTATTTCTGACTGTCTGCTTGCGATATGAAATGTCAATATTAGACAGTATGTTTACCATGAAGTCTACAAGTTGGTTGTTAAGTGCTGAACCTTGATTCAATCTCAATTTCTTTTTAAGGCAGTCTATTTTATCTCTCACTCTATGAGTTGTTTACTCCTCTGTAGTTCTCTCCAATTGACGGAGCACATTTATTTGCATTGCAGCACCATCAATTATCAATCCATAGCACTCGACGTAGTTTCATGTTAGCCGAAAAGTGGATGGTCGCAATCGCTTCATCGGTTACAGGTCTCGTCGCTGTGAGTCTGTCTTTGTCCGTCAGGTTTGTCATGTGTGTAGCAGCGCCCACGTTAGTTGGAAGCCCCGTGGGGTTACATTGAACCCAGCAGAAAAATAAAAAGCTGTGCCCAAATTTAGACCCCGGTTCAGTGCACTGCACCATTGCGCGAGTGCTGGCAGTTCGGCTAGAGTGGAAAAAGTAAATAAAATGCCAGCGCAACTGTCAATTATGGACGTAGTGCTGGGCCATCGCACACATAAATACAAAAAACAAATATACCAAGTATACACACACATATGTCTATATATACCATATATATATTGATGTATATTTGATATGCAAGTAAACAGCAGCAATTGAGTTTGTGGCCGATTGTTTCGCTGCTTGGGTTGATGGCGACATTGTGTTGTGGGACGCAGGTTCGAACTCCGCGCCCATTGACACATGCCACATACGAAAATGCAACGTCAAAGTCATTTGTCACGCGCCGGCTACAACGGAACGGTATCAATGGGCGAACAATGAACCAGGCGGCAGGCAAATAACCCAACCTCTCCACTGCCTCTCCAACTCTCCACCACGCGGTGCATTCACTTTCCCACTCTGGCCAAAAGTCGATTCGATTCGAACCGCACAGCGCACAGAAATAAATGTTGAGCACACACTAAATCAACAATTATGTAGAAGATAAGCAAACGCTCAAACGATTCGAATCATTCGAACCCTGTCCGTGGCCCATGGCCCGTGGTCCGTGGTCCGTGGTCCGTGAGTTTGGCTCAAACGAACTTCCGCAATTATTTACAATGCTCGCGTATATATCCCATTAGGTTGAACAGCAGAGCCAACAATTTCTATGCCTCGACCCCTTTTGCTTTATCAGTTGTTGTTAGCCAAAGGGAAAAGGGAAAGAGGGTGCAGAGCGCTCAAAGGTCGGCCTCTGCCTCCTCCCTCTCTGAAGCCTCTGACGAAACGAGTTCGAATCCCGCTTGTAATTTCATGCACTTAAACTCGCATTATATTTCATTTTCCTTTTTTGCTCTGTTCTGTTAATTTTGTTGTTTGTCTGATTTAGTTTTTTTTTATTTTTTGGTACGTCATCGTTAGCTTGTTTCACTTCTTATTTGTGTTTTTTTTTATTTGAAACCTTAGGCTCTCTTCGTTTATTTTTCAATTTTGTTTATTACTTTTTTCTTGATACCATTTGAGGTGTAGTCATTATCATTTTGGCTGCTCCTCAGCGTGCCGTGCCGAGCCGTGCCATGCCCGTAATTACATTTATGGCCCTGCTTTGGGCTCTCGGCTCACGACTCGCTGCTGCCCCTCGGAAGGGGGTCTGGCACTGCGTGCCGTGTGTTAAATTATATGGCCAGTCATTGCATTTATGAGAGCGCAGTTACATGAGCTCGTTTTCGAATTTTGTCGATGGGGCAGTTAGCTGTGTGAGGGCTGGCCATTACGGACAGCTTATCAGGCGCTTCAGTCTTGCTGCAATGACTGAAAACTGGGCCAAATTGAGATCCACTCATTCAATAAACATTATAGGCACATCTTTAATCACAATTTGGCTAACAAAGACGAGTCACAGTTGAGAGTGTTTGTTTAGAGCTTAGATCTTATCTATATATTGCGTAAGTCTGCAACATAATCCTCGCTGAAGTCATTGAAATGAGGGAGTTTAGTTTTGTATTTAGTTCTAGAACTCGTCTGTCAAGATCTCTTTGTGATTCATTCATGCACAAGGTATGCCTGATGGCATTCTAATATGCTCAACTGTTGTCCTGAGCATTCAAGACTGTGGCAGCTTAACCTCATTTCGAAAGCATTTCGGGCGAGCAGCGCAAGAATTACATGAACAGTGCCAAGTGGCAAGTGGCAGGCAGCGGGCGGCAAGAGGCATGCGGCAAGAGTGGCAAACGCAAAATCAAAGAAAGAAAATTAACATGAAGTGAATTTCGAAAGGCAGTCTCAGTGCAGATAAGTACATAGAAACTGAAAGAGCGAGAGACGGACAGACAGCTAGACGGACGGACGGACTGTTGGCGGCTAAGGCAAACGTAAAATTTGGCAAGCATTCGCCATAGTAGAGCACGTGCTTATAGCGCAGAAAATGTGGAAACTTTTATTTCCTAAGAGACCCACTGAGACAGCCAGTCGACATGGACGTGACGGACAGCCGGAGCGACGGACGCTGGGGCAGTTGGAGAGGTTGGAGAGGATGGAGAGGACAGCCGGACGCCGTGGAACGAACGTCAACGTAATCATGAGGCAATTTCTTCTTACTTTACGGATCTGGCAACTGCAATTTGTAGTCAACGTTCTCTTAGACAGCCTCAGCCCGGCAGGGACTTACAAAATGGGACAGCTGATTGTGACTGCTGTTTTTTGACCCATTCACACACACACACACACACATACTTTATGTGTTCTTGTCGCAGCTACTTAAGCAGAATTAATCTTTTTTGGCAAATAAATCATGTGGGGCATGTTGGTTCCGTTCCGTTTGGCTTGTTGTATGCGCAATTTGAATAAAAAAGCAGCTCAAAATACGGAATGACTGACTTGAAGATACCCTATGTCTTACTAGGCATAGACTAGAATACAGGAGCATGTGCTTTGATTATTAATATATTGATAGAGTATATGACTTAACTTTTATAAATTTTGTGAATTTTGGAATACAATTTTATCATGCTTTGATCATATTCAAAGCCGTTTTACAAGGATTATTACTCTTACTTTTAGAGATGTCAAATACTGTCAAGAGTTAGCTTAAAATCATTTGTAATCGAAATCGATTAAAATCGATTAGAGCTACCTTTAAACTAAAGTGTTATCGATTGCAAAAAAATTTACTTTATAAAAGAAGAATTAACGGGGCTTTATCAAACTTATCGATTTATATAAACGTGGTTTGCATATACGTGCATATACCACTCCCAATTCACATTGAATCAGTGTTACGTTCATTAAATTTATTACTTGGCACATACAAACATGCAAACACACACACACACACACACACACACACACACAGTCACAGCCACAGTCCCAAAGTAATTTCTTGGCGTCTTTTGCATTGTTTTATACATATTTGAAAAATAAATAATGCTTTGAGCTGTGGAAGCGGGTCGATTAATATAAATCAACGCCCGTCTGTGTCATCCCACTCGCTGGGTGTTGGACGGGTTGTGGTGGCGTGTGGACGGGGTTTAGGGGGTGGCTCAACTTTTCCTTTGTGGCTTTAATGAAAGTAATTTATTAAGTAATTTCTAAGCTTTTAGTCGTGACGCTTGTTGTTGAGCGTTTAATTAATTGGTTTTCTTATTAAACGCCAGCCAAAATGAATTATGCATGAGGAACGCGTTCGACGATATTGGAATCGGGATTGTGTAACCTTTGCCTCTCGGCCTGCTCGCCAGTTGTTCGCTCGTAAAACCCAACCAGATGAGAGTGAAAAACCCGCATTACTGCTAACAAATTTATACTACATTGAGGTGGAGACGGTAATCGTTTGTGAAATATTGCGAATACCAGATTAATAAGCATTTCGCATTAAACAATTGCGGCTGTGGGTTATGGCAATTAAATTAATTTATGGCGTAGGTGGATTGCCCATGTACAATTTGCTTTTTTGTATGGCCTTAGAGGACTTCGACTTATATGTTACCATACATTACTGCTGTGAGCCAAGCCTCAATGCAGTCGCCTTTACTTCTTGGGCAACGTGCTCTTCTTTTAAAGACAGTCCATAGATATGCGTACTTTCAAAGCATTTGGCCAACGGTTGTCGTTGTCGTTGTCGAATGTTGTCGTCGTTGCTGGGCTTGTGAATGTTGTCGCCGCAGTTGTTACGCGAGAGTCTTGGCTCGTAAATGACTAAGCGGCGCAGCAAAGAGACCCAGTTACAGCAGTAGATGTACTCTGTGTGTGTCTGCTTGTGATACATGTGTTTCGACCATTGACTACACTAAAAGAAAACAGCGGCTGTCTGAGCTGTGAAACGTTCTCACTAAACGCAGACATATTCCATGTTCATTTATGGAAAACTAGTTATAAAATTGAGCCGAAATATATGACGTCAACGTAGCGCGTTTCTTTCGTTTATATACAAAGTTTCAAACATATTCATAATAATATTAAAAATCTGTTTGGAAACATTTTAACCTTAGGGCAGTTGCTGCAGAGATTCAAAATTCTAATAAAACGTGAATTTGTATTAGAAGACTAAGAATTTGCTTTAAAAGTTGGGCATGCTCAACATTTACACATGGTTTTCGGCAAGTGTAGTTTGCTGCAACTTGTGCTGCTGCTGCTGCTGCTGTTGCTGCGAACGGATATGCACAAGAGGCGAAACGTGCTTTTCCAATAACGTAGACAGACAATGACAAAATAAAGCCAAGCAACGATGCGAACCAACTTCGCTTGCACTTATTGTTGTTGCAGTGGTTGCACTGGTTGTTGTAGTTTTTGTTGCCTGTGCTAAAAAGCTGTAGCCAAAAAATAAATAAAAATATTTAAAGAAAACTGTCAAGATTTGCATTTATCGCTGGCGTCGGCGTCGTGAGCTAAGAAAAATGCACATATGCGATAAAGTTGCTGCTGTCTTGTGTCTTGTGTCTGTCGTATCTGGTATCTAGTATCTGATATCTCACAGATACAGATACATATGCATATGCTGGCCTGGCATTTGCATAATTTGCTTAACGGGCAAATATGAGGTAAAAATGAAGAACATGAAACGCTGGTCTAAACAAAAAATCAAACCAAAATAAATTCAATAAAACAGAATCTTTTTTCTTTTAACTTTGATTGCGTATAAATAATTATGCATTCGGAAATTTTAATTGACTCGCCGCAGATAAAATCAAAAATCAAATATTTTTAGCATTTCCATTTCGATTCAGAGCTTGGTTTGAGGCTTTCTGGTTGAGTATTTTTATCATTTAATCATTTTACCATATTAGCATTTCAGTATTTCAGCATTTGGTTTTTTGTTCGTTTGCATTTCGCATTTGTTGCCGATTCATTTAATTAGTTAGCGCATTGTGGTTTCAGCTGCCCAGATCTCTGGGCGACTCCCGCATCGGAGCAGTCAGATTAAATAGAAATGTGGGTTTTCACTACATTTGCGCATAGCAGAAATGTTCAAAAACAAATGCGAGAATTTATTTATTTAGTTTTTGTTTTTGTGTTTGCTTTTTTTGCATTTCAAATATTTGGTTTCTGTCGGCTTTTGGGTAATTTCTGCCATATGCTAAATAAATTAAAATTTCATTCTATACGCGCCCGTGTGAGTGGGTGAGTGATAAATACATTTGCATTTATTGCGAATGAAAAAACAGCGCACAGTTAAACGGAATAAGATGCAAATTGGAATTCTGTTATTTATGCAACTAAAATTAATGACGAGTTCATTGAACCCCAACTCAATGACAGATTCCATTTAGCAATTGACAAACAAAAAACAAAATTAAATAATTAAATAACGATTCTAATATTTCACATTATTCATTAATCGACTCCCTATGCACTGAGCGAAATCGTGTGCTGTCATCAAAAGTTATTTCCTTATTTTTGTTTAACTCTGAATGAACAAGGCTTTTCCTTATGCCAGCCAATACCAAAACAGATGTATGCCATTAGCAACTACACACACACACCTACACGCACCTCTACACACATTGCTATGGCAATAAATCGCATCTTTATATATGGCTTACAATTCAATTTAAATGTAATTTCCCCTTTGCGAAATTGCAAAATTTCAACAGAACATTTGCCAGAGGTGAACAGTCAGTCAGCCAATCAGTCAGTCAATCCATCAGTCAGTCTGTGAGTCTGATAGTCAAATATCGCAGATACGCCCCATACATGCATACGTAAATCATAATTTTTCATTTGGCACGGTAGAAAATCGTTTTACACTTTCGACATAAATTGACGAAATAAATCATGCTGGCAGCACGTGATGCGGCTAAATGGGGGCGTGGCTGTGCGGAGGCTACTGCCTGCCCCAAGCACAACAATTTCAGAACAGTAAAAGGCATGTGAGCTATGCGAATATTTTCTGCATACATAACAATGGGTATATTGGGGTACATACACTTAACGAAATTTACCATAACAAAAGTGAATTTCTTTCATTTTTAAATAACTTTGAATAGACTATATACGTTCTTTATTGTTTTTATTTATGTGCTATCTCTCGTACTTTAATTTCGCTTTTGTTATTTCGAATATGGACAATGCGGCGTATGCGCTATTTTTATGCTTCTGCTTCAAATTGTTTTTACCATTGCGTAAAAGTAAATAATGCGGTTTAATATTTATAATGTTATGAGGTTTAAGTGTATTCTCTCTTATGTGTATATGTAGATGCATATGTGTGTATGTATACATATATTTGGTTCATAAACGGCCACGAACGATTCGACCCCAGTCGACAGTTGACTGATTGAATTGTGGCCTCCGATATGGTTGTCCATCATATGATTATATATATACATATATATATATACGTATTGTACATATAACTGAATAATGTGAAATTATATTTCATAAGCGATTGCATTTGAGGCCTAATTGTTTGATGATGTCCGCATGATGCATTGACTGTTCATTGTACTGCGACAACAAAGGCCGAACTGAATTTCTATGGATTGCTTGTATCTTTATCTGGTATATATCTAATGTATATATAACAAATAGATAATTCATTGCTGATGTACACGTGATGAACGTCTTGAAAGGAGCTCGATGCATATAAATAAAAAGCGTCATATTAACTAACATCAATGTATGTACATATAACCAATATTTATAATACATTTGAATTTATCTTTATTCAATTGTGATGTACACATGATGTACGTCCTAAAAGTAACTTGATACATATAGCTAATAAGCGTCGTATTACCTTACAGCAATTCCCTTTCACGCATGTTGTAGCCTGCACATATGACTAACTTTCATAATTATGTCCCATGTCATTAATGTACGTAATAAGCTTAGTCAAAGCTGATAAATGTGGTTCAATAATTAATTTTCATTATTAATTAGAAAATTGAATTTTAATTCTAAATCATTTTTGATGTACGCACGCTGTATGAAGTGCTCATTGAGCTGTGGTGCTTTGTTTCACAGGCATATTAAATGCGCATTAGCCTGCCGCCTTTCCCCTCCGCTATAGCCAGGCTATTTCCGCTGGGCCTACACCACTTGCCCTTGTACCCGCCCATCCGCTGGCTGGCCGTGGGCCAGTCACTTATCGACCACATTAGCCTAATGATTTCGTCAAGTTTCTCAGCTCGAACAGCATTGTGGTTGCTGTTGCTGCTGCTGTTGCCATTGTCAGCACTTAAATGCAGGCAGGCTTCATTTGGTTAATTGCACGGCAAACGTTGTCATGATTAATGTTAATGCTAATGTGACTGCCCTTTGGGGCCTACGTAAAAATTCTGGCAATCGTATGTTCCCAATATTAGAACCTGTTTCTAATTTATTTCATTCTCTTTTGCTGTGAATTTTTGGCTTTTGCTTTTGCCTTTTCTATATTGTAATTTGATTCTCCGTTGGCAAAGCCAATTTCATTAATTGGAATTGTGCATTGAGCTGTTGAAAATTGATCGAGTGATTCAGGTAATCAATTTCACATCATTCAATTAATCTAGGTATAATTAAAGTGTTGACCAGGCAGCAAATAAAAGTACACATAAATATTTCCGATATCAAATTGATATTCTGTTGAGGGCATGTGCACTGAGGCAAAGTTCTGATATGACTAAACTCATATCAAAATAAGCATGAAAGCCACGCTAGAATATTACGTGTAGTTGAAAGTAGACTTAGGGGTTCTCAATCAAGATTAAAGTCTTACAAATTTCGCTTGCTGAACAGCTTTGAGTAGCAATTTGTGCACTTTTATCTGAGTGACATTATAAATTTGGTCTTTTAACATTTCAGCTTAGGCATTTCTCAAGGATGTTTGCTTTTCAGTCTTGGGGAGAGTGAGGCCAACGCTGGGCGAGATTTACGGAAGGCGCTCAGCTACTGGCGATTGCCATTGCCGCCCATTTGGGCCGTAAGTGGAACAAGGCTTCTCTCGTTTCGAAATCTTGGCATGCTACCCATTGCCTGCCGCCCTCCTTGCCACCTCCTCTTTTGCAGTCGCTTGCCCACTCAGTTGGCAATCGGCAATTGCCCATTTGCATGACCCACTTGCGCTGAGAATTATAAAGCAAAAGGCGTGCTTATGTATGCATAAACCTGAACAGTTGCAGTTAGAGCAACACGAGGGGTTGCCGCTATCAGGGCATTACGTATACGCCGCCTTGGCTGCCTCACATGCATTGACGTTGACGCTGCCGCTGACGTTGTCGTTGTCGTTGTCGTTGCGAATGTCGACGTTATTTATAGACACCTTTTAATGAATAAACTACTTCCGACAAACGCACATTTGAACTTTAAAACACACGCACACAACCACACACTCGCACACAGTTATAAATAATCGTCTGGTAATTAGCAATTGCAATTCACATAGCAATGCTGGCAATGCTAAACAACATCGGGCATTTGTATTTAACAATTAACAATTTGACGCTCGACTTTTGCACATTGGCTTTGCTTATGCAAGCCCTGAGCATTTATAGGGTATATATCGCGCTGTATATATATGTGTCTATGTAATTACCCTATTAATTCAATTGAAGATAGTTGCAAAAGTTATAATGCGCTAATTTGCGCGAATTCACGACGCGTTTGGCCCAAACAAAAACGAAAAACTAATTCACAAAGCTCGCAAATTCTGCATCCCAATGTCAATGACAGCGCACGAGGCGGAAAAGAATTGCAGGTATCAGAGAGAGGGAGATATGAAGCGATGTGCCTCATTCCCGCCACTACGATCATCGTGATCATCATGATCATCATTCAACGTTAGCTGCCTGCCTCTCTGTCTTGTGCATGGGTGAGTGTACCTGGTCATTGCAAAATGTATCTTTGTCGCTGGCAATCAATAATATGCATCGGGACTAGCTGCTCATTGTGGGATCTTGTCGTACTCTTCGTTTCAGCATGAGAAACACATAGTTCGAAGTGTATTTGATGCTACATATGATCAGTCCATATATATCTTTATCGACATTTGGCTGAGATCTTCTATGCCCTAGCATATCACCAATCATGTATTAAAGTATTTATAGAAGTACTCTCATAAAGAGTTCTCCAATCGCACTTCTATGCAGAGTATTTCAACTTCAGCTAGACACTGCTTCTAGCTTAGGTATTTCATTTCCTTTATTTGTTTACTTATTTACTTTTATTTGCTGCCTTTTTTGCGCAATTTTCATACAGTTTCTTTTATTTGTGCTTCATTCATTGCATTTGGCAAGCAACGGCCAATAAGTTTACCATAGGCTATTGGCCATAGCTTTTTTGCCTGGGCATCTTCGCTGCTACATAGCATTTAATTGCACGTTTTGGGCACTAACAACCACAGCAACAGCAACAGCAACAGCAGCAGCAGCAACAACAGTAACAATGGCAGCATAAAATAACTAACTAAAGGCAACTTTTTATTTGCAGTCGCTTTTCGTTTGCCTCTGCTGCGACTTTTGGACAGCTCTTGCCTTGCCTATCTATAGCAAATGTCTATATTAAACACCAAAACCCGCTCGTACGGACGAGCCAAGCGAAGCCGACTTTAATGAGTTTGTGCTGTGGCTATGCCAAAAACAGATAAATATATATATATATATATATATATATATATATATATATATATAAACTGTTTTTTTGTCTAACTGACTGATTGATCGACTGACTGGCTGATTGACTAATTCACTGCTATAAACGTATATATATATATATATATATTTATATAAATATGTGTGTGAGTTTTCAGTTTTGACTAATTGATTGATTGACTAACGAAATAAATATAAATATATATAGCTATAAATGTGTTTATATACGACGTATATATACTTAAATATATAAATTTATGATTTGTTTTGAATGACTAGACTATACTTATATTGATTCACAGATTCGATTTTACATATATAAATATAAATGCATGTAAGTATTTATGTATATTTAGACTTGACTATCTAACTGACTGAATGAATGAATCGCTGATTGATTGATTGATTGAATCGCTGGTGAATATACATATTAGTAAATATTTAAATGTTCATACATATAAGTGCATTTCTGGATTTCCGATTGAATGATGATTGTCTGATTATGAAAACCGATTGACAGACTGGACTGAGTGACTTTCCTATCGACTGGTAGACTATATATAGTTGACTGATTCATAGATTGATGGACTTAATGACTGCCTGATTGATCATTCAGTCAATCAGCTCATCAATATATAAAATATACTACAGTCATTAATTCGATTAGCCAGTCAATCAGTCTATCACTTAAACAGTCAATGATTAACTGTTATCCTATATGTCAATGCAATAGTCCATAAATCAATGAATTAGTCCAGTCGAATTGTCAGACTAATGCTAAGCAAAGCCGTGGCCTATAGTCTAATACGCAAGAATTTTAATGGAATTTCGTTGGACTCAGTAAAATATGATACTTAAAAGTTCCAAAGTCAGCTTAACAGTAGGCGTAAGTGGATAATCAGGATTGCTGTCATTTCTCTTCTATTTCACTTCTCTGCGGAGCTCTTCTTGTGGTCTTGTATTTTGGAGCATTACCTTTGTTTACTTGGCGTCGTCTCTGTTTTGGTATTTGTTGTTGGATCTGTCTGTGGGCATACTTGTGCTGCTTGCTTGGCTGACCTTTGGTCTTAATTTTGCTTGCCCTTTTGGGGCGACCCGTGACGTCTGTAGTTGTTGTCTGTGGCAGCCTGTCCGCTTATTTGCGGCATTTTCTCGTTTTCTGTTAACGTGCAGGCTTAAATTGGACAAACAAAAATTGGGCTGCCCCTCTGCCCCAGCAGTGTGACGCCCCTTGCGACAGCTCCGGCAACTGGCAACAAATTTCAAGCATGCTAATTAGCTGGTTCGCAAAGGTTTTTTCGCTTATTTCCCATGCGTCCATTATAATAATTTCTTGGTGTATGTTTTCGCCAGGTTTAATTAATGATTCGCTAAGCCCGCTCTCTCGCATCCGAGCATTGGCGTTGGTCACGGGGTTAATTGTGTGTCAGGGGCATTAGGAATTTTGGCGAGCGTTCGCTCCGCCCATTTTCACACATCGCATGATAGCTGCACCCACCGCCCCAAAACCCAGCCGAGGTCCAGCCAATGGCCATGTCCAATTGTGGCCATGCTTCTGCTTCTGCTTCTGTTGCTGCGCTGGCCTGTTGTTGATGTGGCCCGCATATGTTGCCAACACGTGGCAGCAACAACAATACAAACATCAACAATGTGGCGCTTTGTTGGCTGCCCGCTGCGCGTCCGTCTTACAACAGATTTGCCATGTGGCATGAGCGAGGTGCCAGCGAGGCAGCCATTGAGGCAGTCAGGTAGGCAGCCGCCTATGGGCTGCCATGTTGCACATTGGGCGCTTGTTTCATGCCGTTTTTTGCTTTTAGTTCTGCTACATAGCCTCGCAACAAACAGACATATACACACTCAGTTTTGTATTGCCTATCACGCATTTGCAATATTTATTACATCCACAATATTTGTTATAATTTGCATACCCTTGACGGAAGCATATTGCTTTTATCAGTCAGCTTGCTGCGCACAGACACTGTGAACAATTCTGTCATACAAGTGCAGAGCAATTAGGAGATGAAATTTAATTTAATTTCTAATTTTCGATATTGCTGTCTTTTAATCATTTACAAGCTACAAGCCCATCATAATTATATTAACTGCTTTATTCAAGTGTTAACTGTTTTATTTGAATTTGAGGTAGAAAAGTCTTTTAGTTTGTGCACAGCTTAAGCTGACCTTTCAATTTGAATGCAGCTACTTTTTAGCTGAGCTGTTTTTTGTAGAGTATATTCGCTTTACCAAATCGAATTCTGTTTGCCCCTGCGGACAAATTATTTTTCCCTTCTTTTTATTCTGTTTGCCATGTGCCCAGGTTTCATGTGCATTTGCATGTGACCGATTGAGGTTTATGAATATAAATTGTTTGTTAATTAAATGCAACATCAGCAGCATGAGCAGCAGCAGCAGCAGCAGCAACAGCAACAACTACAACAACAGCAATTATTGTTGAATGATTGTCTGCGCTTTAATACCGGAAATTGATTAAAAGCTCATTTCATTTGCTTGTCATTCGTTTATGTTGCTGTTGTTGCTGTTGCTTTTGCTGTGGCCCCTACTCGCTGTCATAATTTGCCATTTGAAATGATTATGGGTCTTACACACACAGACACACGCAGACATTCACCGTGTAATTGGAAATTCAATTGCATTGCTGATGTTGTAAAGAAAATGTCTCTGACATGGATGTACATTGTTATAGCTAGCTATTTTGTATTCTCATAGTTGTCGTAATTGACTGAGTATCTTGGCTTGTTTGGATTAAAAACCTAACTAAACACAATTGCCTTGCGACTAATAAGATGCCAAGACCTGAGGATATGGTATGACTCTACATAGCAATTATACTGGATGTTGGCCAAAAAGTGAGCTACATGAATAATTCATGGCAACTGAAGTCCCTTATGTGCATGTGGCGTATACTTGTTATTTGGCTTATTGAAATACAGCGTGAGTCGCAGCCAACTTGAACTTCAACTGGCATTCGGGCTGACCAAATATTTAACAGTTGTTTGCGTTCACGTTTCTGCCAACCGCCTCAGTGTCTGTTACAATTTTCCTCATTTTTCGCAGCGCTTTCTGCCATAATTTTACTGCCAATTTCAGACGGCGAGAAAGTTGGCCAACTCGGGCTCCGGCTCCACCTTCGTGTCTGGCCTGGGCTCTGGCTTCAGCATGGGCTGTTGCTGTTGCTGTAGCTCTCCTGCACTTGCACGTATTTACGTAGCGATTTTTATTTCCTGTAATTTTTACGATATTACTTATTTTTATGCAGCGCACGACGCACCACCACCACCATCAACACCACCACCACCACCGCCAACGCTGCCAGTGGGGTTTTCAGGTGGTTGGGTGGGTCAGCGGGACGTTGCGTTTAGCTTTCGTTTTGCATTTTTATGCCACTTTTATGGCCCGCTGAAGTGCGGCATTATTGGTTTCTCGAAAAAAAATGCGAGTTGCCCTCGTAAAGGAAATTAAAATAACTCCGGGGCTGCCCCAGAAGCCACTAGCGCTTCGCTTTAAACCAGCCCCATTGGGCGACACATTTCCAAACAGTCGAGTACAAAAATGTTAGAAAACACACGTTAAATATTAAAATATTATATTATACATTCAGTTGGAATTTCGAACGTATGTGTTCGTCATTTTTTACGATAGCTGAAGTTACGTATTATTTTTACAGTTGGCTGGCTTATTTATTCTGTGGCATTTGTTATTATTTAATTTCAATATTTATGCAGCCTGTCTGGCGTAACTACGGCGCATTATAATTGCCCGCACACCCAAAGGCCAAGCCTGAAAAAACCCATTTGAAATCAACTTTAAATTTTATTATGCTCGAGGCACTTCTGCTGGGCAAGTTTTCTATCTGACAAATGTTTCCTACGGTCTCTATGGGGGCATACAGCTGGACATCATATTGTACGTGCTGCTATGGGTCGCCCTCGTTGTAGGGTTAGTTTGTGTTTGCTTTTCAAATGTAAAAGACCCAAACATAATTGTAATCTATTGTGCCCACATACAGCTGAGGCCAAGAGATGTATCTTAAGTCAAGTAGAAATATTTTCTAAAATTAGTCAAGGTCATTTGATGTAGAAATTGATGGCAAATTTTTCAAGTAGAAATTAAATTTAAAGTAAAGTGGAAATTAAATTGCTTTTCGATAAACCTTTCAAGTCATGTTACCTCTGCCTCTCTCATCATCATTTCTATGAAGCCCTTTGCCCTCTGATTATCTTCTCTGACCTAATCCGATTGCAACTTGATTATTCGAGTGTTTTCTCATTAGCTTTGTATATAAACGCTGAGTCAAGTCGCTTTGATTACTTGATTTTTTATCATATCATGTTTATTCAGCCAGGAAGTCGGTCGACTGCGATTATCAATGTATTTACATACTCGTATAAAAGCTGCAATATATAGACTCGACATGAGCCATTCCATTTGCTTAATCTTGATTTTCCAATTATCTCTCAATTTATTATGGGCCCCAATCGAGTCCACGACTAGCTAAAGTAAAGCCCCTTTAATGGAGCTATTAACATATTCAAGTGTAATTTGATTATTTTTCATTGCTTTTATCGATCGTCCAAGTTATATATTGTTTTCGCTTTAGCTAATTCTTACTGGTTTTCGTTATATAATTTAAAAGTTTATTTCACTTAAGCACTTAGCTCTGCTCGACTGCTGGCAAGACCAAGAACTCTTAACAATGGCTGGAGCAAGTTTTAATGTTTTTTCGATTGATTTGAATGCACAACTTGAACGACATCAGCAGCAGCCAGCAGCCAGCAGCAGCAGTTAAAATTTAGTTTTAGTTTTAGTTTTAGTTTTAGTTCAATTTCGATTGAGTTATTTGCGTTTGTTCGCTGCAAGTTCTTGGCGACTTACTGCCTTTATAACCTGTCCGTCTGCCCATCTGTCCATCATTCCATCCGTCAGTCAACGTTGCTGTGTTTCAAATTAAATTGGCCTTTGTGTGATGTCGGGCTATAGGCAGACTAATGTATGGCACACATGTTCACTTGGCAAGGGGTCTGGGGCATAGCCATTGATGCCCCATTGGTTCCATTAGTTCACTTGTCCGCTGGACATGCACACAATGAAGCCAAATACAACGGCAAACGCTCATTGAATAAATAATCAAAATCAAATACATACTCACATGTTGCTGCTGCTACTGATTGTTGTTGCTGTTGCTGTTGCTGTTGCTTTGTGACTTCGTTTTATTCACTTCTCTTTTTTTGTGTGGTCTTTTCATTGCAAAATATCCAATTTCCAATTTCAAATTCCAATTATATTGCTCTACGCTCTTTTTATTATTATTATTATTGTTGTTGTTATTGTTGCTGTGGCTGTTGCTGTTGTTGATGTTGATGTTGATGTTGCCGCTGCTGGCAGCGAGCGCAATGAAAAATCAATATTGACAAGAAAATGTGGCCAAGAAGATGCTGCCTGAAACGTCGCTCAATAAGGACGCAAATGTCGTGACAAATGAAATCAATCGAAAAATGCAGCCATATATGTATGTATGCATGTGCACAAGTCAAATACACTCGAAACAAAAGTAGTGTTCGTTTCGAAAGAGCAAACTAAGCTCTATATCTGAGCTGCTGGTTCATGAGCCATGCAATGCTACGCTTTTAGTTATCTTTTTAGCAAAGTGCATGGACTATTTCGCTCAGTGCAACAGCTCTGCGTAGGCAGCTGCAAATTCTGCTGCATTGCACATACGAACTGTAGGAACTTTGTGCCGAACTTTGGCCAAGAGCTGCCCTGTCGCTTGCCACTAATTGCTGCCGCTGTTGCTGTCGCTGGTGCATGTGGCAAGAGCCAAATGGGCACATCCGTTGCAAGAGACTCGCTGGCTGCTCAATCAATTGGCCAGCGGAAATGTTGCGACGCCCTCGAAACAAATTGCTTAATTACAAATATTGTAAGGCAAAGTTTCAGGAAGTTCTAAGAAATGTGAATGCGAATGCGAATGCGAATGCGAATGCGAATGCAAATCCAAATGCGAGTCACTCATTCAAATAAGCAAGAAAAATTGCATGCCAAATGCTGTTGCACAGCCAGTCAAATGTCTATAATTTAAGCAAAAACAAGCGACAGATACAAGCAACAACAACAACAGCAACAGGCAAATCATTTGAAGTTGCAGTTGCAGTTGCTGTTCTTTTTGTTGCTGCTGCCGTTGCTGTTGCTGTTGCAAAATTTATGCACGCGGCTGCTGCTGTTGCTGCGCGGTTGTGGCAGTTGTTGGCTGGCTAATTTGCCGCTGCAACCAGTGGAAATTGCTGATGTGCAAAAATGTTGTTGTTGTCGTCTTGTAAATGCCATAAATTAGTTGCCTGCCAGCAGACGAATAGCGCAATTTACAAAACTTTATTTTTTTCTTCATTTCTGTTTATGTTTTTTTTTTTCTTCATTGATTTTATTCATTTTTATTGCTTCTCTTAATTCAATTTATTATCTGCGCTGTGGGTTGCATATTTTGGCATTGCCATGCACAACAAATTATTGGACACACACTCACACACGCACACATTTGTATTTTCCTGCTTGGCGAAGGTCGTGTGGGTGTCTCAGTGGGCGGCAGCTGCCATTTGCCAGCGGCATAAAATATGCATAAAGCCAAAATCAATGCTATATATCTATATACATGCATATATATATCTATATAGATGAGTGTGTGTGTGTGGCAGTAAGAGATTGGAAAAATTGATATATGGTAAATGCTTTGTAATGTGCACAATGAAATCAAATTGAATTAATCAACGTACTCTCCCCCTCTCCCTCTCTCCCTCTCTCTACTTGTTTTAAGTAGAGTGAAAAGTGTATATAATTCGTATTTATTAAATAAATATTGGACTTTTGTCTATAGATTTCATATATGTATTATGCGATCAGCCACAAATCCCATATGCATAATCTGAGCACAACACTCTAAACTATTTCTGTCAGTGCATGCACTCTAGAGCGTATATAAGTAAGAGTTAAGTATAGCCCACATATAAGTAAGCTTTATAAATTGCTTATCGTGAGACGACATGGCGAACGCTAGATGGCGCTAATTTATCAACATTTCCGTTTCAGTTGTTGTCACCATTTCCGTTGCATGCCCCGCCTTGAGTCAGCCAAGCATGGCAATTGCCATGGCATCCGCAGCTCATAAATAAAAAGGTAAACTCTTAATTGTAAAAGTTTTCATTTTTATGACAAAATTGAAGCAATTTATTTTGAAGCAAACAAAAAATAAATAACAAATGAGAAAACGAACAAGACGCAACTTAGAAAATTCCCATAACGCTCATGGTCATAGCTCTTTGGTGGCTAGTAACAACAACAATGGGCTCTAAGTGAAATCAATGGCAGGGCAATTGCTAAAACGAGAGCAGCAAACGAAAATGCTTCAAAGAATTTTACAAGCAACAATGAAAACCTAGAAAAGCAGCAGCAGCAGCAGCAGCAGCCGAAGGAAATCCCACAATTCCCAAACAACAATAGCAAATAAATTAAATTAGTCACAAGCATATTTCAAAAATATATGTGTATGTATATATGTATATCTAACTATATCTTTTTTATATCTACATAATGTCTCTTTCTCTCTCTCGCTCAATCTGGGTATGTGAGCGAGAGGGATGCCCGCACACAGTTGCGCCAAGGATGAAAGCCAACAATAAAACACAGACGAGCATTTTATATATACATATACATATATATGTATATGTATACCTATTTTATTTTATGAGCAGAGGACTGTTACATAAAACTCGCTTTAGGCAAGGGTTGGCTCAGGCTCGGGGCCAAAGGGAGGCGTGGCGCGGCAACGGCCCAGTTTACGACACAGTCTCTGGCAAGCATTTGCCGCGTGGGTGGCTGCCCAACTGCAGCTACACAGGCTGCCAAATTGCCTCAGTTTTCTATACGGCATGAAAAAAGAAATAGATAAAAAGTTTGTTGCGAATAGAGCGGGGGCTGCGGTGCAAGTAGCGGCTATAGAAAGGGGAGACAACCAGTCGAAAGCGGCTTTAAAAAAAGCGTCTCCAACTCCGTCTGTGTCGCGTCGGCTCGAGCTAAAAACGACAGCAGAAAGTCCCCAGACGGGGCCAGACGCTCGAAGGACACGCAGAGGCGGCACACCCACAAAAAACACACACACCCATACAAAAGCACAGTTAAATACACATACACAAGTCGAACGACATAATAAAACCGGCATTTTTATGCATGTCTGAGTAACTTCATGAGCCGAGCCAGACTTGGACAGCTGAGAGACGGAGACAGGAAGCAGGGGGTGCAGAGGAGTAGAGGGGCAGATGGGGAGTTTTTTGCTGCTGCTGCTTGTAGGTAGTTCCAGTGCAGCTTGGAGTCTGTTTCAGGTTCATTGGAAGGCCGCCACCTCTCCGAAACAGCTCCCGTGGGTTCAAAGGGGAGCGCGAGCTTGCGCAGTGGCAACTGCGCTCTTTATTCAGCTGACTGGGAAGCCATCGATGAGGCGAACCTGCGCACTGGACGGGCGTGTCACAGGAACAGATCTAGAGAGTACAGTGAAAACAACAAAAGCGCAACAATAACAACAACAAACAACATTTTGGGAAGGTCGTTGCGAACAGTTGTGTTCGCGACACAGCGCACAGCTGGACCACAACAGACACGGACACACTGATGCAGAGAGGGTCACATTTATGCAACGAGGCGTCGACCGGCATGTAATTAAGTTAAGCCCGAACGAATGTCGATATTGATGCCGTTTCGGCTGACGATGTGGCCATAAAAGTCGGGGCCCATGGACTCGGCTCTAGGATGCTGGCTTCGGCCTTAGAGCAAGCCACTTTTGCGCTGCAGTCATTTGAAAAAGTAATTGTCTGAGTATGTGTGTGTCTGTGTGTAGCGAAGTTGAGGTCGTTTGCCGGCACTTGCTGGGACACACACACACACACACACTTGTCACTTTTATACTGCTATGTGGGAATATATCCCATGGCCAGCATCTGTGAGCTGGAGTTAACAAAAGATCCAGCACATTTGTAGGTGTAACATATGCTCTATATGTCAGAAATAGATTGCGCAAGTGAGTCGAGGAAAATAATATAAAAACAGCGTGAAGAGACACTTAGTTGAGGTCTATCTGGCAATATCTATGGATTAAAGCATACGAAGTACATTGATAAGGATTTGCTAGCACTTGGGGGCTTGAAACTCGCTCGCTAATTCAATTCTGTATTCTCTACTAATACATGCTGAAAATGTTTAGTTCTTTAGAGAAACAAATAGACTTTGAGCCACATTGAAATAATTCTCACATCTTCAATGGCAATTTAAGATCAATCAATCAAGTTAGGGGTAGATGGGCTAGTTCAGTGAGGGCTGCGGGACACACCTATTGAGGTGCCGCGGCACGATGTGAATTGAGGAGCGTTTTTAATTGAAAATTGCTGTCATGAAGAAAACGCATAAACAACACTTCTAAGAAATAGTCCAGAGAACCAAAGGTGCCATAGAAAGATACAGATACGTTTCTATATATGCATACATATGTGGCAGAAGTATAAATTCACATAACAATTGTACAATATGCATGACAATGAGCGGTTCGTTCCCGTTTCAGTTGTGCTGTCTTCGAGGCACAGGCGGGTAGACAGGCGGTCAGGCAGCCAGCGGGGCAGCGAGGCAGCGGGGCAGACAAGTGTGCTGACACAAAGAAGTCTTAGGAGAATGGAAAAACTATTGTCTGAGCCACTTTTTGGAGAGTCGTGCACGAAAATCAAAATTTATGAATTTCGTATTCGAAATGAAGAGCTGAGCCAAGTGGCTGTACAACAGCAGCCGAAGAAGAAGATGAAGGAGAAGAATTTTGAGTGCCGGCTGGCACTCAAGTCCGCTCTGGCCTCGAGGCCTCGACGTATTCAAGTAAAACAAACAATATAAACTTCAAAAAACGCTTCGTTGCATATCAAATTAATTACACAGAGGCCCCAAAAGCAGCCAGAAAACTTGCACAGGCCAAAGTCTGGCTAGGGCCATAGGGGCATGGGGCATGTCGTATGCCGTATGCGGCAAGTGGCAAGAGGCAGTTGCACAGAGTCCGTCAGTCGGGCAGACTGGCTGTCAGACAACCCTTGAAGATTGTTTTCTTATGCCGAGGGGCTGCAGCCAGCGCTCAAGGAGCGACGCCCCAAACTTTGAGCACAAAAGAGGCGAGTTAAGCTTCTCACGACGAGACGGGGTTGTAGGGAAGTAGGGGAAGAGGGCGAGTGGCAGGCAGGCAAGCAGGCAGGCAGGGCGACAAGCTGACAGCCAACAGCAATTCATGCGAACTGAAAAACTGAAGGCATAATTTATGCCTTCAAAGTGAATTGTTCAAAAGAAAACTTGGAACATTTTTCCCCTTAACAACAACAGCAGTACGTCCTGTTCCTGTTGTTCTATACATACGTCTGTACAGCGTATATGTCAACACAGCCCGCACCGAGAACAATAACACATTCAGCCAGCATAAGATAAATAGCCCGCCAGGACTAGCCGAACGCCGCATGCCCTTTACTCAATGTCAACGGCAGCGACAAAGAGTGCATCAAGCTGGAACGCTGTGGTTCGCTGAAAGGAAATATGAGCTTCAATGGTCGACTGGGCAACAGGGGCATACAGATATCTCTGAAACTCGCTTTCGACTTGTGATTAGAGCCATTAAATCAGGACTCGAATGCTTTTGGATGCTATCCTAACGCTTGATGCGGGATCTTAAAGCGCTTAGCCTGAAAATCCTTTTTATTTGAAAGGGCCAATCAAGGCATAATGCTGATTCAGCAACATGCTGAGCATCGTACAATAATGACCCCTGGCCTAACACAGCCTGCATATATTTAAACTTCACTTTATGTGTGCTAAAAACCCTCTCGAAACAATGTGAGGTCCGGCGCACAAAAATAGAATGGAAACTGAATCCGTGGAACAGAGTCCAGCCAGTGCTCACATGATGTCCGAGTAAAATGGCAATTTATAAATGGACACGACCGGGAGATTCGCTGGAACTGAGGGCCCGGCAGACAGAGCTTCGACTTGAA
This sequence comes from Drosophila hydei, assembly GCF_003285905.1. Lineage (NCBI taxonomy): Eukaryota > Metazoa > Arthropoda > Insecta > Diptera > Drosophilidae > Drosophila > Drosophila hydei. The sequence goes on from NW_022045657.1 coordinate 2,374,871, forward strand.
TGGCCAAAACTCACGCACAGGCCGTGACAGTCTCCACAAGGCGGAGTCAGTCCCTCGGCCGTAGCCGAGGCCCAAAAAAGGTTTTCGACTCTTCTGGTGCAGGCGACCCCAAAAATGCTATTTTAACTACATTTGGCTTTTTTATGGGCCAGTTGCTGTGTCGTCGTCTTCTTCTTCTTCTGTTTGGTGGGTCTTATACCGAAACATATAGTGTACATTTATTAATACATAATCATCTCTGACGGCAACATGAGAGCCGGCCACATGGCTGCGGTCCCAGCGGACAACTTTTGAGCATTGAAAATAAAGCAGTAAAATTGTAATAGATAGTTAGATACAGATGTCTGTCGGTGTATGTATGTGTGTGTTGCCTGTGTACGTGTTGTGAGACTTGTTCTTCGGACAAAGGTTCTAGGAAATCCAACCTAACTCTGTGAATTCAAGCTGACTGCCCCGAAAAATGCTTGTGTTTTGCTTCCACTCTACTTGGACTTTATTTTTTATTTTTTTGTATTTTCAGTTTTCAGTTTTGAGTTTGAGTTTAGCTCTGGTTTTCAGCTCAGTTGCTCAGAAATACAGATAACCAAATAGTTTGTCTTTGTTGCTGCCGGAGCCGAACCAAGAGCCAGAGGCAGAGCCAGGCTTCTGGGAAGAGTTGAATAAATATTTCCATATGCATGATTAGGGCAGTAGAGTTAATAGGCAGCAGTATATTAGAATAAACCCACTTTATACTAAAATTCATAAAATATACATGCACAAAAGGTACATAAACCGTATATTAACATTCTCTTTATTCAATTATATTCTTTGTCTAGTATCACAGTTCACCTTCAAAGTCTCTTAAGTGATGAAGCTCAATCAGTGCCCGTAAATTGCCATTATGCAAAACGGCAATCAATCTATTTAAGACGAGATAGGGAGAGAGAGGGACATAGAGAAAACCCCAAAGTGTTGTCAATGAAAACAGGAAAATTGTTGGTCATTGCGTGAATGAAAATGCACAGAGCTGTAAATGCCCAGTAGCCGGAGATGAATTTAAGACCAAAGGAGAATGCAGGTACGATAGCAGAGCACGATGGGTTGAAATGGGGCAAGCATAGCCGTGTCTGTGTCGCCTTTCAAATTGATGAACAATAACAAAAGGCCAGGTCCATACAAAAGAAAATGTTGCATAGAAAAAGACTTACTTTCAAAGTTGCCAGTAGGGTGTGTGTGCGAGTGTGTGCGAGTGTGTGTGTGTGTGTGTGTGTGTGTGTGTGTGTATGTATAGGAAAAGTATTTTTCTTTCTTTTGCGAAATTAATGAACTATTCAAATGTCAAAGAATCCGTGTAGATAAAGCAGCGACGACGACGACGACGACGACGACGGCGACAGTTGGTGACAACAACAAAACAAAACGGGCCAACAATAAAAACGAGTCCAGTCAAGAAATCCATAAAAGATTTTGTAGCAACAGCGCGTCGCTTTATGAGTCGCCTCTCTGACTGTCACTGGGTGTGTGTGTGCTCGCTTTTACAGAATTCAAAAAGCAATTTACGAAAGGCGACGTGAAAGGCGATACGCTTGCAGACACACAAGAGCCAAACGGTGCTCAGATCTGGGGCTCTGAGCCCGGGGCCACAGCTTGTAAGTGCCACTAAAGGACGACGACGACGACGCGTCATGCTCTCCGTCGAGGAGAATAAAACCGAAGGCGCTGAAGCGCAACGAATGCCTGCAAACAGCTTCAATTCGAGGCAGATGACGATGCGAATGAGGATGAGACGAGTCCGTCAGTCCGCTGGGATCGCTTTTCAGAGACTCTCTCTTTCGCTCTTTCGTTCTATCGCTCTTCCCGTCTCTGACCTCTTCAACAGTCCTAAATGAGTCGTCGCTGTTGCTGTCGGCCTACAAATTCGTTGGCCGACTGATTTTTTATTATCATTGCATTTTATAGACAGTTTTACGAGCTAACGAAAGTGGTTCTGCCAGAGAGCTTGTACAGATAATGCCGCTGTCGATGCCGACACACGGGCATTTCGGCTTTACGATCTCTCACACCGCGCTCGTTCTGCCTTAACTGCCAATGTGAATTGAGTATATTGTAAATCACACTTGCCCCACACTTGGCGAAAATATCATTTCTCGCTTAAATTCACCGAATTACAAAATACACGACAGAAGAAGACATAAAACCAAACTCAAACTTCACTTATTTCAATCATAAAATTTTTAATTTTTTTAAGTCATTTCTCATATTATGATCTGTGTCTAGCAAGTATCTTCTGCTTCTCCTTTTTTGTAATTATGATTAAATAACTTAATAGTATAAAATCTCTGTCAGTTCAAGTTTGTTTGCCCGCAGCATTTCTTTGAGTGTAGCACATCTGAAAGCAGAGATTGCCCCACATAACAGCCGGAATAGCCCCACATTGCGCGCTGGAATAGGCCCCCATTTGGGGCATATTGTATATGCGGCCGGTACAATGTACAATGCATATTAGCAGCTCCGTTAAATTGTTTTTTAGTTGCCGATGCGTCTGCAAATGGGGCATTGTCTGTGTTGAGGGAGCTCGTCGGCTCGTGGGCTCGTGGGCTCGTGGGCCCTTCCGCTGCATTGCCAAATGCCCAATCTGTCAGATAGAAAAAAAACACAGAGTCTGCCCAGCAAGAAAGTGTTGTCGGTGTTTGCGAAAGTGTGAGCCATCAATCTTGAGCGACTGCTTGCACTCAAGACAAGCTCCAGCACTCGATGAGGTGCTGCGAGATCTATTTGGCCCCGGCGCGGATCATAAATAAGCCTGAAAGTTAGCTCAGTTCAAGGGTTAGCCAACTGCAAGGCAAATTTCTAATTGTGAAAGTTTCAGCTCGTCTCTGCACTCATAAGCAAAGTCATTCCCAGTCTCTTATGGAAGTTATTTTAAGCATGTTCGCTACGAACAGCTTTCTAGTTACACTTCACATATATATCTTCATCTTCATATTCATGTTAGCGCTTTGCCATCCCTTGTAAATATGTGAAAAGTATTTTTTAGCTCGTATCATCTTATGTCATTTCATGCAAATGCATTTGTCCTTCAATTCGCCTATCTCTGGCTTGTTTTAATTTCCACTTAACAGTCGCATCTTAACGTTAAGTTCATGCAAACCACTTGCAATTTGTTGCCTTATGTGGCCTGGCCTTTTGGCCCGGCCGCATTCTAATTAAAATGCACACTCAGAGTCGCATCAAGAGCACTGTGTTATCATCTGCGCCGTCAAAGGCGACTTTTCAAGTTAATTGCTGTGACTGTATGAGTCAGCCGGCCCACACACTCGCTCGTGTGCAGGGGACACCCACACCCGCCGGCTCCTCTGACATGCGACACTTGACTCGTTAATGTTATAAAAAAAATTGAAATAAATGTGAAAATGAAACTCATTACCTCAGCTGCACGGGAAAAGGCAACTGCAATAATTCAAATGAATTTTTCGCGAGTCGCTTCGACGGGCACTCGAGTCTAGTGGACTCGACTCAAATTCACAGCAGTCGCACAATTTTCATTGGAACTTCAATAGCAATTCCCATTTCGATGGTCATTTCCATTTCCATTCCCATTTCCATTTTCATTCCCAGCTGTAATTAAGCAAATAAACTGAACAAACAACTCGAATTCGGATTCAAATTCGTTTTGTGCAATTGCCTGAAGCTCGTTTCAAGTGAATCGGGTTTGCAAATTTCTTTGCCATCAATGAGAATAGCCAATGGGCCATAAATTCTGAAAGAGTAGCACAACTGTCGCAAACGACCTAACGACCAATCGACCAATCGACCAACCGACCAACCGACCGACTGAGCAACCGAGCTACCGACCGACCTTCCGTTCATTATTTGAAACTTTTCATGTTGTTTGCATAATTTACAATTTATTATTTTGCGTTATTTATTGTACGTGCCGCAATTTATGCATAAAAATGCCGAACAAAACGCTCCATTAATCAGGGGCCGGCCGCAGTCCATGTAGTATTCCCACAGACACAAGCCGGCCTCGACCCGCCTTACCGACCCGACAGCTTTGTTTCCCCCTCTCTCTCCCTCTACCTCTCCCTCTTCCTCTTTCCTTTCGAAGCATACTAATTAAGTTTAATGTAATGCACATATGCGATAAGTCGGCGACTTACTTGAGATTATATCGAATCAGTGCCTCTCTCCTCCAGCCAGTCCGTACATAATAGAGTATATATCTCACAGCACATACGCAGACACATACACTTGTATATATAATAATGTATTTGGGTGCCTTGTCAGCCAGCCTCAGCCTCAGCCTCAACCTCAGGCAGTGATTGATGTGACGGCACACACACACACATACACACTCGGAGAGCTATGCCATATTTGGCGAGCACAAAAAACGAGCTCAATCAAAGCCAAAGCCAAAAAAAAAAACTGATAAATTGTTGGCTAAACTATGAGTTGATGTTTACTGGGAAAGCGTTACAAATTGTAAAGTAAAATTAGAGTTTTAGCAATTAAACATGCTGCGTGTTGGCTGAATATTTATTATAAAAGTTGTGACTAACGTGGTTCGATCTAATGCCTAAGTTTTGCCAGCCACAGCTATGCCGCCTAAAGTAAGTTCCCATTTAGTTTTATTTCCTATACATGTTAATTAAATAGAATGACTCACAGCATTTGACACATTCGTCAGCTTTCTATCAGCCAGCAAATGATGGCATCGCACAGGCTGGGCTGGGGCTCTTCTGTCACGGAGTCCGTTCTGAATTGTTGTCTACGTCCTGCCACATCCCTTGTCTGGCATATCTCTCGACGACCCTCATCATAATTTCAGCTCTTGGTTTATTATTATTCGCGTTGTTTTCAAAATACACAAACTGAAAAACTGAACAACTGAACAACTGAACAACTGAAAAACTGAAAATGAGATGACGCCCCAGGCCCAGACAACTTTGTATGGGCGGATGCCATGTGCGAGACGCGGCGCGGCGCGGCGCTGTGCTGCGTAATGCGATCAAATGTCAAGCTCCCAATTGAACAATTTTTGTTATTTTCTTATGTGCTGTAAACTTGTTTGAAAAGGGGTATATTGACTGTCTATACACTGAGTAAATGTTGTTGAAACTGAAGGCCTTTAACTTCCTATCGATTTAAACGTGAAAATTTAATTTTCCACATTAGTTCGATACAAAGAAAATTTTTCATACTTGTGCAACTCCAAGGCATCTTTCTACTGCACCGTGTGTTCACTCAAATGTTTTTAATTTTAATTTTATATTTTAAAAAATTAAGTGAAGCTCCGCAACTTTATCGCTGAACGATTTCAACTCGTTTCGGCTATGACAATCAATTGGCATTTTAAATTTTATAAATGTTCAAAAAAAATTCTTCTCGAATTGGAGGTCGAATCAGAAATAAATAATTTGTGAACTTTGAATGGCCATAACTCAGTGATATTTCAAGTTTTCATATATGTATACCCAGCCATGTTCTTATTTATGTTGTATTTTGCTTCTTCTGCTGCTCGCTTGTTGTTGCTGTTCCTGTTTATTTCCCTCGCGAGCCGAAAGCCAAACAAACGTGGGCGCAATCAAATGGGCCAAGAGCTGCGCTGAAGTATTTACGGCCAAATCGGACTTTTGGCCAAATGTTTGCACACAACTTTTCGCCAGTTGCAGGCGGAACGGAAAAAGTCGCCCGGCGATTGCGAACTGCGGAACGTGAAGCGCGCAGCAGAGAGAGAGAGTGAAAGAGAGAGAGAGAGGAGAACGAGTGTATTTCAATTTAATTTGAAAACATTCTGGAAGCATTAGACATTGATGATTGCTTTTGCTCTGGTCGCCTGCCAGACTCTTGTCAGTCGGCCGCCCCACAGTGACTGAGTTGAATTTTATCTATTAAAATACTGAAATTGCTTGAGGCAGATTCAGGGGCGGAGGCGAGTGAGGCAACAGCAGCAGAGTTGTCCCCATGTCACACGGCCTGTTGCACAGCATTCATTAGTGGCAAGTACGGCTGCGAGTAAGAGGCGGCTACTCGACTAACCCATGCGAAGGCTTTGACATTTTTAAATAGATTGCTTTTGTTTGGCTCTGCTCGAAGCAAACGCCGCATCAGCGCAGGTGCCGACATTCACACGGCTTCTAATTACAGCGACTCAGTCCCAGTTGACCCCTTGATCCCGTCGCGTGACCCTTATGACCCGGCACGTAGCCGGCATTGATTGGGCCAATCAGTGTGTAATTTTTTATGCATTTACTCAGAAATAATTGCGTTTCTTTTGAGGCGCTTGTAATTAAAAGTTGGCTTAACGCCTCGATTAACTTATCGAATAATCAAAAGCGTTGCTTTGTTGGTTTGATGGCATTCCTCGTGGCACTGGGTGCGGCCGTTGTCTACAAATTGCAAATTGATTTTTATCGATTTCTCATAATCAGAATTATTGCCATGGCATACGCGGAGAACTACATCGACTACATGGAGTACGTGGAGTACATGGAGTACATGGAGTACACAAAATATCAATCGTTGTCTTGTTTGCCTATTGCACGGGTTTCTTGTTTCTTGTTACTTGTTTCTTGCTTGCTGCGCCCCCTTCGCACAGCGCACAGCACAGCTCGCTGCTCAGGCACAGTCTCAGCTCCAGCCGCAGTCACTGCTTCAGCAACGAGAATTGAAAGTTGATTTTACATTTTGATAAGCATCCGCAAATTACACGAGAGACCTGCCCCGCGACCATAGACTTTGATGTGTTGGCATACGCCTATAAGTTTCGTGATTATCAGTATTTTATATTTTATTAAATGCATTTGGTGGGGCCGCACCCCATCCCATGTCCATATATAATATCCGACACGCACGAAACGCCGCCAAGCCAGCCAATTTCAGAGATAGAGCCGAGCTGTTATTTAAGGGGCGTTTTATGTGCGGCTTGCATGTGGGAATTTTCATTAGGAACTGTTATGAAACGCCACGGATACACTCGGCAGACATAGAAAGTCCATTAGACTCAGAAAACCCAATCTATATAAAACTACTTCGCCACAAGCCCTATTAACGGAAACGCATCATTTCCTACCAATTTTGCCCTTTTTGACTTAAGTAATTAGGTGGGCGGAAGAAGGAAAAAGCTCTATTATTAATTCATCATGTTCTAAAATGTTTGTATTTTATTATTTACAGAAATTTCGGCCTCCTGCACAGATGTATCCATGCCTCACATGTATCTATGCTGGAAAGTCCTCATTGAAAAGACTCTTTAAAATCTGGTACGAAGTAAATGTGAATCTAAACGTCACTCAGCAGAGATAAAATGCCGAGCAATGCCGGGCAATGTCCAATCAGATATTATTTGAATTAAACTAAGAACAGTACGTGTCAATAGTTAAAAATTAAAAATAGTTAAAACAACCAAGAGTTTAAATATTGAAGCGCATAGATAGAGCCGTTATTGAGATTTGAAATAAATTAAATACATGAAGCAAAATCAATTAAATTACGTATACATATTTTTCAATACACAAATAAATGATATTTGTTTGGAGTCAAAGGCGCTCAAACACATCAAATTGGTGAGGAATGTTATCAAATTAATAAATAATTAAATATGTGAAAAAACGTTTTAATGTTGATTGTATGTGAAATTATTCAATTTATAGTATAGGAATTTCAATAAACAAACTTAAATAAATGAATAAGCTTAATTAATTTACCGTCAGCAAGCAAAACAGAAAACAAACATTTTTAAATTGCCGAACAGAAGTCAGCAAAAGGTAGACAAAAATGAGCTAAGAAACATTTCGTTGCATACCCCCAAGGGCAGCCGCTGCGCTGCGATGTCAGTGAAACATCTATCAAAAGTTGACAAAAACTTGCATTAGAAACTTTTTTAATGCAAATTGAGACAGCGAATCAATCAATAAAAAGCTATACGATACATGCTATAAACAACAAAAAAAAAACACAATTTCAAGAAATACTTCCCATTCGGATTTTATTTCATTTAGTTCTTAAGGGTTTAGTGTTCAGTGCGCGTGTGATAATTTATGACATTTACGAAATATCTTTAACTTATTCCAAGCCTCACTAATAATTAGTTTAATAATTGCAACAGATATAATACAATATAACATAACGAGCAAGTGCAGCCTGTTCTGAAATTTAAAGAGTCTTTTCTTAGCTCTTATGTGCGGTTGAGTTATTCCCTTAGGGTTCTTTGGCCCGATCAGAAGGAAGCTTTTTTTCGTGAGCTGCTTAACGAGCATTGTGAGGGGCTGAGCGAATGGTATTGAGACAAGTTCTTTGTTTGGCCAGTGCCCTGGAGAGCTGGTATAGCTGGTAGAGCTGGCTGGGCTAGCGTCACGTACCCTCGCTATAAGTAGTTGATGCTTACTTCCTCTTGACTGGCTCGGGGCTCGGTGCTCGGGGCTTGGGTTCGGGTTCGATTACGGGTTCGTGTTCAGTGTTGGCCTTTTCATGTTCATATGTATGACATCCCTCGCGTAGGATATAAGTCCCTTCTAATTGCTTGCGTAACCTGAAGCGCTGCGGGGCAACCTCTTCCGTTTGCAATTCACGTTGTTCCCGCCATGTCCACGGCTCCACTGCAAATGTTCATATTTCAAAAATCGTGCTCAATAAATATTTGCAATGTGTCGGAGCCAGTCGTGCGGGTCGAGGAGGCTGTGAAGGCTGTGAAGGGACTTTACTGCGCAAACATTCGCATAAAAAACGTGCTCATTCGAAGACATTTGCCAAAGATTTTTAGTTAAATAAAGAAAAAAGCTGAATTCAAGTGCGAAACTGGAATGGGAATCGATTCGAATCGCATCTCTTTTACTCTCTCGCTCTCTCTGTCTGTCTCGCTTTGTGGCAATTGTCGTGGCAAAATGAATGCATGCCACTTACCGACTGTGTCGCCATTCATTTGAGGAAACGCAACTTCAACTTCTCGAGGCGCCACGATGCATGATTGAGCATGATTGAGGGGTCTGCGGCTACGACGGCAACTGCGACTGGGAATGGGAACGGCAGTGGCCTGGAAATTGCACAAGCAGCCAAATGATGAGTGTTCCCAAGTATACAGACATATATATATATATATTATATATATTAATATGTATTTACTCTGCGAATACCCACATAAGCCCACTCATATGCTCACAGCTTGCCTCTGAATGGCTTCGTTTATTTTCAACACGTTACTCAAACAATGTTTTTGGTTTATTTAAATTTCTTTCTTATAACAACAGCAGAAACGACAACAACAACAACAACAGCAGCAGCAGCAGCAGGAACAGCAATAGCAAATACAAGGCAAACCATGCAAATGCCAGCCCGCTCGTTGTGTAAGCCAGAGCCCCGCCCCCGCCGGGTCCGTTGCCTCGGCCAACAGCCTTGCCCTCAGCTCGTTGAGGAAGCCCGCGTTAAGTAAACATTTGAATTTTACATTAAAGGCGGGCGGCAAAACAACATAAAATAAAAGTAGGGGAACAAAACAGAAAAAATTCGCATTTTTCTTATTTAAACAAAACGGCGGCACTGTGCACAACAAACAATTCGCAGTTGCAGTCGGGGCGAATGTCTTAAAGCGCCAATGCCACCAATGAGACAGCCAGTCAGCTAATGTAGAGGGAGGGAGAGAGAGAGAAGCCACACACACACATCAAGATGCAAAAACGCAACTCAAGTTGGCGGCATTCAGTTCAAACTGTGTGCCAAACGCAAACAAAAATTTAACAAAAAATATATATATAAATGGGGAAAGATAAAAATTCGGAAATTTAAAACTTTATTTTGCCTGGCTCTGCGGCTGGGCCAGCAGGAACTTTGCAAGAGCGAGAGAGAGAAAGACACATAACTAGCGATAGAAAGAGAGAGCGAACATGATTTCACGCTCTGCTCAGGTTCTGCCCTTTTCTTGTCTTGTCAAAACGGTTGACAAACGATAAGCGAAATGCTTTGAACAGGGAAAATGAATTCGGGAATGGAATGGGATAGGGAAAGACTACCGTTACGTCAGGGCGTTGCCAGACACAGCTGATTTTGATTTGTATCTAATTGTATGCAAACAGTGCGACAGACAGCGACTGCGACTATGCGAGATGTATTCAATAGAATATGGTTGAATAAGCGAATGTATATATATATATACATACATACACTATATATATATATGTGCTGTTCCGTCATATATGCGGGCGATTTGTTCGATTTTTGGCATGAAGTTGATAGATTACTTATGAATGCCTTTTGGGCCTTTGTGCAGCGAACCAGTTTCTGTTTGTGTTTTTTTTTTGTGTTTGCTTGGGGCTGGAATGATAATTGGGAAGTCTGTATTAAATGCGAATGTAATTAGAGTTGAATTTAAGATTATGAGAAATGGAGCAAACAGTTGGGCTTTCTATTAAACGTATTTAATACCCTGTAATTACAAGAGCAAACTTAGCTGTAAGCGAATGGCAGCCAATTATGGCATTTGCCACATTTTGTACTTTTTGCATTATTCAGTCGCTAAGTCGTCGTTGTTTTCCCTATAATCGGCGGCCCTGGGCACATGTAATTGGTGGGTCAACCTAAAAAACCAATCAACCTCTAGCTGGGATCGATGCAAACTGAAATGGGCTCATGAAAATTACAGAGTCCGCTCGTCATGCGGTTGTAATTAAATAGTCGAGCTGCTCGCAAGTCACAGACACGTCAGTCTGTCTGCCTTCGAAATGGAAATCGAGGTGGAAATGCGAAGGGAAATCGACGTGGAAATGGAAGTGGAAATGGAAATGGAAGTCAAAGTCCGAGCAGCACCCGGCGCGATTCTCAGGCACTGCGCAGAGCAAGGGGCTGTTTAGTCATATTTTTGTTTTAGACCCCTTTAACCGAAGTGCTTACGTGGCCTTTTTTAAAAGGGGCCGTAAATACGCAAAGCCGAAGGCAAACGAGGTCATTAGGCAATTTAATATTTGAGCAAATGTGATTATAATCGAATCGAAACACTGCGACGGCAAACCTCTCAGACCTCAGACCTCGTGCAGCTAGAGCACTTGGTGCGGTCGGCCGACTCTTGGGATTTGGATTGGGTTACGCGCCAAAGTTAAAATGAATTTTTCATGACATTTGCACGAAATACTAAGGTGTAATGGGTATCTTAAGCCACAAACATGGCAGCAACAGAGCTGACAACGGTCATCAGTAACCGCAGAAGGTAAAGCGGAAGGGAGGCGAGATGGAAAGCCAGGCAGCCAGGGCCAAATGTAGACACACAAACATACAAGTGCGGCTTACCAACGCGTTGAGTTGCTATCAAAAGCAGCAGCTGCTGCTGCTGCTGATGGGCAGGAACAGCCACATAATGCCAGTCCATCAGAGAGGGCCCAAGCCACCGAGTTTCGACTCGGTCGGCCTAATCTTCAGCATGCCAAATAGCCAAGTCATGCCAGCAGGGCGAGCGGGCAAGCGACAAGGCCTGCGGTGTAGATGCCTCGATGCCAGCCAGGTTAAGCAGCAGCATAGAAATCTGAAAATATAGATTCATATATAGTTATATGAATATGCATGAAATATGATCACAAATATCTTTAGATGTTCTTAAGTCCAAGCAGAGCTTAAGACTCATTTAAAGGCTCATTACTTTCTAGTGCAATAAGACAAATCCGTCCAGAATTGCTGGCCCTAATCCACGCACACACACACATACAGACACAGACACCTTAAAAGGCCGTGCAAAATGTTCGTCACTTCTCTGGGTTTATTTTACTGTTTTCTTTTGGGTTTCCTGTGCAGCGACTATTTGTTTTGCGAACGCCTGTTGGGCCTTTCCACGACAATGTCGCACTGTGACCTTAAAATGTTTGTCTGGCAAACAACATGGGTGTGTGTGTGTGTGTGTGTGTGTATATATGTGTGCTTGCTGGTAATTAAAAGCAACAACAGCAACACGCACTCAACCTGTAGATTTCATTTTTATTTTATTTTTATATGCCAGCCACGGAAAACTCTCTCTCCCTCTCTCTGTCTGTTCTTCTGAGATTCTCCTTGGACTTAATTACATGGCTTAAATATTATACGGCTTTAATGTTCGGCATGTTGTCCTCCTGGCCCAGCCCAGGTCGTAAAACAAGCATCAGCCTGCGTCTGTCTTCTGCCTTATCGCACAAATTGCACTTTTATAATGAGCGGCTCGGCTCCTCTTGCCCCGACACCGACTCTTGGCAAAGCTTCTTCCAAAAGTGACTCAAAAACATGTCCAAAGTTTGTCGTTTGTCGTTTGCCGTTTGTCGATTTTGGAGCTGTCGTCGAGCTTGGCGGACAGCGTTTTCTGTGTTAATTGCACATTTATGTTGTGTTCGGAGCTAGCTTTTTGGCCAGTACAGGTTTCACAGCAAGGAAATTGCCAGCTTACAGCAACCCCTTCTCTGGCAACTCCCATCGACACTTGTCAAATTGGCCTGGCCAAAATTGTTCATGGATAATTGTCGCTGCTTTTGGGCGCGCGTCGCAGTGAAAATTGTTGCCCGATTCGTACCCAGTGCCATAATTTGTAGTTGTTGTACTTTTCTGTGTGTGTGTGTGTGTGTGTGTTGTCTGCTGTTTATAACGCATGTTTTTTTATGGAGCGACATTCGCACACAAGTGCCGCCCATTTCCATTTGTCGTGTTTGCTTTGAGATAAGCGGCAAATTCATATAATTAGAGACGTCATATGTTGCCGCAAATTACATTAGCAATGCCTGGAAAAACTGCCCCACAGCGAGCTGGTGTAGACCTCCACAAAAATGCCTAAAAAATACCCTATAATTCAGTCAGCTTGAAGAGGGGTCGCAACTTGACAAAAGCAGCTTAGTTTTTTGTAAAAAGCCTAGACCTCGTCCATTACAGCTTGACTGCTGCGATTTGGTGTAGTGCCACGCCCACTTCCGTCTGCAGCATATTAAGCCGCTTTGTTGAAATGACCATTTAATGACTTGCACCCTGCAAAGGCCAAAAATGAAAAGAGAGAAAAAATAAAGCTGATTATTATGAGTGTACACACACTTAATGCCGGGGCACACACTCAGCTCTGATTATTTATAGGCGTAATTAAACAAACGTTTTCAAAGCGAGCGCCCCGCTCAGTCATCCAACTATAAATATATGGATGGACGGATAGATGGATAGGCAGATAGATAGATAGGTATAGTTAAAGCTTCACAGCAATATTACGCATACGCCCCTTGGTGCACGCTAAACAAATAAAGGGCGTTGTTGCTGTGCCATCAACAATTTATTTCATTTAATCTTTTTTTTTTGGCATTTAATTGAGGTTCATTAATCAAACCTACAGCAAATAGCTGCTACAACAAAAAACAACAACAAGACACACAGCCAATGATTAGTCTGCATGCGTTTGCCATTTCTAATGGCACCAAAAATATCATGACATTTCATTTGCTACGTTTCAGCGTCCCCTTCGCATTCGCAACGCAATCAAAGTTTTTTCAAGCAATTATATTTTTGTTTCTATATAGGTATTTCTTTTCTTTTTTTGCCAACTATGGCCCACTACGTTTTCGGCCTTATCGCATCAAAACAATCATTCGCTTTATTGATGTCATTATTATGCCAACTTCTTTTTTGCTGTTGCCTTATTGTTGTTGTTGTTATTGTAAATACCAAGTCATTTGCTTAGCTGTTGTTGCTGCGCCTCATTTAGTTGCGTTGTACCCTGTAGCTATTAGAGAGGGCCAACTGAGGTGGGTAAATACTGAGAAGATATATGTAACAACCTAGCATATATAGGTTCTGCATTTCACAGATACTTGTGCATCTTTTAGATACATTTATACTACATACAAACGTGTGAAGCTCAGAAATAATTCTGTATGATAAAGATAATTTTATCTCACATTGATTCTGCATCTATCATAATATTTTTATCTTATAGATACAGTTCACATTCACAGATGTAGATACGCACTGCATCATGCAGATACTTTTGATATTCGATACTGCTCAGATACTTCGATAACTTACGAATACTTTTCCATCTTAAAGATAGCAGAAACTTTTGCATTTCATAGAAACTTTTGTATCTTATAGATACATTTACACTTCACAGAGTTACTTTGATAACTCTCTAATACTTTTCTATCTTACAGTAACTTCTACATCAAATAAATTTGCTTTAATTTTACATATCACAGATACTTTTGAATCTGGGTGTTTGTGTTTGGGTGTGTAAAGTGGTTACAGGGTAGCTGCTAGGCAAACAAGCTCGTTGGCAGTTTTTATCGGGCGACCCTCGTCTCTGACATTATCAACTCGAGTCACAGCTCATTATTTTTAATATTTACTTTAATTTCTGTTTTATACCGTTTATGTCTGTGAAGGTTGACGTTGGTCCGAGGAAACGCAAACTTAATATTTGTTAATTGTTTAATGTTCGTTTCCCATTTGTTTTCCGATTCGATTTTCAATATACATTTGTTAATATGATGATTACTATGTGCCTTTGTTGTTGACTTTAATAGATTGTGAATATAATCGAAACAACCTGAGTTTTTCTGTCTGAGTCTGTGTGCGTCGTGTCCGGCCCTGAAATGGATATGTAAATCTTAATGTTCGCCTTTGTGAATGAGTTTGAAAACGGCTTTTGTTTGGTCTTGATGTCTGCTAGACTTAGTTTTCGCTTTTTGGAGCTTTTTGTAATGCGATCTTAACTATAGGCATTGTGTTTCCCTCTGCCTGGGGCTTGTCGCCGGTGTCTAGATGAGATCATTTGATAAATTACAGCAGTAGATAGAAGGAAATGAATCTTTCTAGCCATTGCAGCGCGCTCGTCTCTCAGCTAATCGATCCTCAATCGCCTAAGCGTGGTCATTGCCGGCTTACATAAAACACAGTTCGAGTGACCTGTCAGCTTTTTATTAATTCAAAACTTCCTCCACACTGTGTTCGTAATGCCAATGTTTAGCTGTGTTTCCTCCACATCACGTTGCCCATTAATGTTGCATGGCGCAGCAGAAAAACATCCACTCAATGCACTCACTTGATTATCAAAGCCGCACAGACCGCAGCCCCAACCCCCCATCTCCCACAACCCCTCGATGGAGCCGCATTAGACGGGGGATGTTCGCGTTTCTTGGGTTGTGGGAAAACATGTTTTTGCACTTATGTTAGCGGCTCACAAAGTTCTTTCTCTATCTCCCCATTTTGGCCCTCCTCCGCCTGCCCTGCCAAACTTTGAACCTGCAACTGACTGTCAAATGAAATTAGTTGGATCTCTGCGAGGCCGCACGATACAAGGCCGGCGGCTCATTGGCTTATGATGATGTTCTCACTGTGTGTTCATGTCTGTGCAACATGTGTCTGCGGCTTGTGGACTGATGGATCTGCTCTGGCACTTTATTTCTGTTTTATTTTGCTCTCCGCAAATGTCAACTTATCGCTCCGCACTTGCCGCACGTGTCAACCCTGAGATACTTTCCTGCAGCAGACACAATTAATTGCACAATCACATTGCCAACTGCGCGACCTCAACAGCTGTTCCAAAAACAAAGTATGTATACGTCCGTGTATGTGTGCACACATATTTGTATATATATAGAAATAAAACATGCTATGGCCCCTGCAGGCTAACGATTTCCCCTTTGCATTGCATTGACCAGATACAAACACAGATACTCTGCGCCAGTCGCATCCGCAAGATGCAGCTACACAGATAAACATGGTCAGCAAACAAACAACGCCAAACATGCGAGTTCCGACGCGACGTCGGCCCATAGTTAGATATAGCCAACAAAACACACACACACACGCACACACACACACACACACACAAGGAGCCATAGAGCAAAGCTGGCAATCATTTATTTGAAGCGTCAAACTCGTTTGTCTTATCTGATTATTTATACGTGTTTTTTCTATACACTGAAACTTAGGTTCTTGCAACTTGAAAAGAAAACTGCATTTAAAATATTTATAAAGGTATTTTAAAATAGTCATAAAAAAAAATATGTGTTTTAATTTAATTTTACTTTAATTTTTATTTAAATAGTTTTTTTAATAACTTTTTTGGTTTATAGATAAAAGAGTATTAGTAGTAAATAGTAAAAACTTGAAAACATTTTAAATTTGTATTCATAGAAAATACTATCTACTTAATATGTTCGTTATTTATTTTTTCAAGCTGTTTATAGTTTGCATCACTCTTAGTTCTTTTATACAATGTTATTTATACAAAGATGTCAAATGGAAAGAGTGTTTGAGGTGCGGCCTGCTCAAACATTTCGAAGTGCCTGCTGCACGACGGCGACGACTGCGATGACACGACACGCTGTGCCGCCTTGTTGTTGTTGCTTTGGCTGGTAGCTGTTATTGCTGCTGCTGCTGCTGTTGTTATTGTTGTTGCTGGTGTTGTTGTAGCGCGCCAACGCTGTTAGTCATGCGCCGGGGCCAGCGCTTAACTTGGCTTTTAGCTTGGCCAAACAGACGCAGACGAGTTGGCCAGGGAAACAGATGGACGGACAGACGGACAGACAGACAGCCAGACAGGCGGACGGATGGCTGGAAGCACGGTTAGACAGACGAATCATTCATTGCACGCTGTTTTGTTGTTATTGTTGTTGTTGTTGTTGGCCCCTCCGCACGTTTTTGGCCGCAGCTCAGAGCTCATTCATACAGGTAGCCAGCGTCAGCGTCGTCGTCGTTGTCGTCATTATCATTTTGTCGTCATCAACGACGTCGGCGCAAATGAAACATAAAATGAAACGCCCCTTAATAGTCGCCGTCAACCTTATGCGTATCTTCGAGATACAGATACATTCACAGACTACACAACGCAAGCGGCCCCGGCTTGGCACAGTAACCGTATCGGCATAGTGTGCGGTATCTTTGCATCTGCAAATGTATCTGTGCCTGTGTCTGTGTCGGTGCCTGTGTCCGTCAGAGTGGCCGCTGTTTGCATTTTTAGCGCAAGTTCTCTTTTTTTTTTCTTTTTTCCTGTTTCTTTTTTTTCTTTTTTTATTTGTGGCCGTATTTTAGTTCAAATTTCTCAGTGTTTGCTGTGGCAAACGGCGAACGGCAACCGCAACTGGGTAATGTAATCTTCTAGATACGCACGCCATATGTGCGGTTGCCTGCGTTTTCAGTGCCTGCACTATATCTGCGTATCTGTGTATCTGCGTATCTGTATCTCGGCCTTTGGCTGTGTATCTTTTCTTTTTTTTTTGTTTTTTTTTTGTTGATTGTTGGTGCAGCTTTGACTTTCGTGCCAGTTACGCGCCCGTTTTGTCTTGGATTACAATTTTGGACGCTTGCACAACAGCAACAATTTGAATGCAGCTATATTTGGTCGCTCGCAGTTGCAGATACATTCGCTTAGGCGCATCTTTGAGCTACAATTTCAAATGTCGCCCGACTGGCAGCTGTGCGCTGCTCTGCGTGCTGTCTAATTGGCATAAATTACACATTATTTGCGGCGCGCTTTATAATTTCATTATTTCGCTTTCATTAAAAGCTAATTAGATTTTAATTATATTTTCTTGTCGTCGCACGCATTTCACCTAATTTCAGCTTTGCCTCTCTCCCACTCAAAAATATGTATTGCAAGAATGTTGCCTCCATTTGCGGCGTTATTTATGTGTGCCCCACCCCGGCCTACTCTGCTTTCAGAGGGTGGTTTTTACTCTAATCCGGACTCGAGCTCATTGACAGTAAATTCCATTATTGGATTTGCGTTGGCACAGCCAACATTTGGTCAGACTATCCTCTTATCCAATTCAATAAATATTTATGAATTACGACAAAAGGCCAGCTTTAGATTCACATTAAAATGTGATTTTTGGCAGGGTTTGAATTCCATTTGATTCCAAATTCCAAACATAGGCAGATACATAGATATTCTCTATATTTATTCATATATATAGTTAAATATTTGCTTTTGAGGCTGCTCTTTTCGCATACAAATATGCAGCACCTGCACTCCGCCCCTCCGCTCCACCGCCTCGCCAATATCCAATTGCCAATTGCCAATTGCCTGTCAATTGCATGCGTTGACTTTTATAAATCAATTCAATTCAATTCAATTCAATACAATTCAACAAAAAAGTGGCCTTTGTTTCGGTTTTGTGACCGCCCTTGGAGGCCTATTTCTTTGAGCGCACACGAATTGCCGTCGCACAAAGGCAAAGAAAAAAACGCTTCATTTTTGATTGCCCCTCAATTTTCGGTTGGCTTTCCAGGCCAATAGCAACTGCCGCGACATGTGACAGTTTTCGCTGGGCGAGCTTTGAATTTTGACTGGCTGTGCGAAAGTATCAAGTGTTGGCATTGCGGTTGCTTGTCTCTTTAATTATTTAAAGCTGCAGCCGCTGCGAACGGTAAGCCCCAAACATGAATTAAGTTCGACGTGCCGCCCACTGCCACGCCTCTCAGCTCTGGCAAGGCAACGGCGGCTGCATCTGTCTGCTGCGACCTCAAACAATGTAATTCCATCATTTATACCAATTTCGCCATTTATCCGCAAACAATTCGCGAAAAGGCAGCGGCAACAACAGCAACGAACCGAACCCCGATCCAAACCCAAGCCAAACCCAACCCAAACTGAGCTCTGTTCGGATTCGATAGTCTCTTACTCTGCGGCTGCTGCATTGTGTTCAGCTCGTTTCCGTCGTTTCTATACCCTGCAGCGGACATTGTCACAGGGCCATGTTGCATGCAACGCACAGCGGGCGACTGCCTCGCCTCACCTCGCCGCTGACGTAACATTCATCTAACTCACACAATACTATTTATTTCGATTGTAAGCCAAGAGATACCCTAAGCTAACTGTGTTGAAGAAGAGTTATAAAAAAGCATTTATATGCGTTTGCAACTTGCATATATGCCTAGCAAATATCTGCACACAAATGTACTCTACTTTTATAGGGTATATCGGCAACGATGCGCACAGTGTTGCCGTCGCCCGCCTGTACAATGTTGTGGCATTCTATGGGAACGTGCGTTACGTTCTGCTTACAAAACGGATTAAAAGGTTACAAAAGAGCGTGCAGGCGCATAGGAGGGGGCGGGAGCAGGATAGAGGTGGGCATGGCAACGGCCACGGCTGCGAGTGCCATGACACATACGAGCACTTTGCGATAGACACACAAAAGCAGAAGCTGTAGCCAAATCTGTTGCTGAGTTTGAGCTGCTGGCGCAGTCACAGTCGCAGTCGCAGTCGCAGTCGCAGTCACAGTCGCAGTCACTATATTTGCAAGCACAGCCTTGTCTCCCACACCCATTCCCGCAACTTGTCCATCTGATAGTTCCCAGTTTTTGGTTGCTTCCAATCCAGCGTTCGCTTGGCACGCACATGTTGGTCACGTTATGTGCCATGGAAGTGCTGTGGGGCAAGTGCTGCGGGTCTCTGAATTGCCACGACCAGCAATTGAGCTCCACTCCAACTTCGCTCCTTCACTCAGCCTCACTACCCAGCTCGGCATTTGCCTTGCGGTTTGCTTACTTGTCTGTGGCACGACATTGCTCCACTTGTGGGTTAACGTTGTTAATGTTTATATCTTGTCCCACACTCTGCTCGTCTCCGTTGGTTTTTATTATCTTTTCTTTTTTGTTGCTGTATTATGACATTTACTGTCATTTCTCTTGTCATCTGCAAAGCAAATGCCGCAAATGGCAAAATAATCAACATTAAAATGAAATTATGAAAAGCCAAAAGTATTAAAGCACGCAATGGCCAAGTTAAATCCATTAAGCCAGCTCCTCTCCCTCTCGCTCTCTCCTCGGTGTCTGCATCTTTGTCTGCCTCTGCATTAATTAATTAATTATGTGGCCTGTCGTCGACGGCCCTTTTTTATAGCATACCGCAGGGCGTCGCCAGAGGCGAAGGTCAATTAAAAGTGTGGTGCAGCAATTAGCTGAAGACCTCGGGTTTCGGTTGGGGGCACTTGGGTACATCGCCTCAGACACTACACTGCACTGCACTGCACAGTCGAGACTTTTATCTTTTACCAGTTGTGGGTCAATTAATCGTATTGACACTGCACTCAGACCAGGGCTTAAGCATTTCACATTTAATTGATAATTCCTGTTTGGCTGCCTGATAAGGCGCCTCCATCTATCTAACTAACTATCTATGGTTTATTTATAGCTGATATTCTCTCTGGAGAAGCATTGAAATACAGAAATTATTTTCCGTTTGCCTGCGCTCTTATCGCGCACGTCATATATTTCCAGGTGAGGAGGATTATGGGCTCGGGACATGCAATCCATGAGCTCTACTACTAAGCGTCGTCTCTCCACTTTTATTTGCTTTTTCAGTTAAGTCTTCCATTTGCTCTGCCTCGCTCTCTCCCACTTTTTGGCATTTTTCAGCATGTCGCCGATAAGCTTGCTTGAGCGATTGATTAGCTTTGAAATCATTTTTCGGTTCCTCTAGACAGTTATTATATCGAATTGGCAGATTGGAAATCCTTACTGCCAGCCCAGTTGCAACACTCAACTGTCCACAGGCACACACACACACACAGCCACACTTAAGCAGAGCCATGCACAAGTAATTTATGCGCTACTTAATTTTGATGAAATAATTCCCATAGATATAACAACACTTAATTTTGCACATTAAAAATGCCATAATACCATGCCCGCCAACGAGTTGGCGTTCAGTGAACATGGGCAGGGGTATGAGCAGGAGGAGGAGCGGGCCGAGGGTCAGACGACATGGGGCAGGCTTTTCATGGGGCTTACTCAATGGCCTGTCATTCATCAGCAGCGCGCAACAAAATGAAAATGAGGCAAACAGAAAAAATAAATTTAAAAAGCAAAAAAAAATAACAGAACAGACACAAACATTTAATGGATCATGCAAAAATGTTAAATGTCATATAAATGTATCTATATACATATATATATATATATATATATATAAATGTTTAGATATGTACAAATATGTATAAACAGCGCTCCTAAGTTGAAGAAGAACCAGCTAAAAATGTACATATTTACTTTCCATTTTCTATTTTCAGAGCTTAATATAAGCAAATTTTATATTTAAAAATACATTTTGCATAGTAGAATATACTAATTAGGCAGAGTATTGTTTAAACTATCGTTAGTCATCAATAAAAGCGAAACAATTCGTGGCCATTCATTAAAGAAGCAGAACACAATAGAACAATGAATAGTTCTTGAATAGCACCGAAGCCTGATTAATGATTAGCTCAGCTGGCAATGCCGGAAACACAGAAGTTGCCCCGCGTACAGGGTATCACAGTGTGCGCATTCATTTGCCAAAGTGGGTCAGTCAGCGGACTGGACAAAGGCAGAGCTTATGTAAAATGTATCTGTATCTATTTGTGTGATCAGCATTATGCCTGCTGGGCATATTTAGTCAGCAACAATTGCACCCCCAGCAAATTACATGAGCCGCGCCAGAATCGGCGGATCTGCAGTCATTATAATAAATGCGAATTTAACAAAATTATGCGTGTAACTAAATCGTGCTCAGATGCAAAAAAGTATCTAGATACATATGTATATGTGTATGTATATATATATATATATATATATATGTTATATATCGGGCTGCCTGCTTAATATCTTTATTGTATGTTTGAGCGCGTAACAAATGGGAACCAGATAGCAGCTGCGAGCAAGCGAGAGAGAGAGAGAGAGTGAGAGGGAGAAGAAGACTGGGACCGAGTGGAAATAAAGTAATTTAAATATGCGATGGTAGCATAAAAAAGTTGCTTTGAATTACTGCGACGTCGACTTTGGCACAATGGACGCAATTGTCGAGAATTTTCAAGCTGCGCCGAGGAAGTTCACAGCTGATTGGCAGTTATTCAAAATATGCTAATGGACAATGACAGCGACAGCGGCAGAGGCAGCGGAAGAGCCAGAGGAAGGAATATGGGCGAAGGCAGACACAGCTTGCTTCAAGTGAGCTGGAAAATCAGGTAGTTTTCACACGAAATATACTATATATACTATATGCTTATATATATATATATATATATGTGTGTATATATATTGCCTGGCAAATGTGTCGCGAGAGCATCTGAAAGATGCTCAGATACTTGCAACAAAGGGGCGGCGTTGGCATTGTCTCAGCGCGCATTATGCTGCCAGCAGTGCGCATTATCAATCACCTGTGTGCCGCACAGGTAAGACACGACACAACGAGTGGCGGCAGACAGAGCCCGCACCTAATGCCCGGCATGTTGCATGCCACGTTTCTTATTAAATCTGCTCAGCAACAAAAAAATTGCTATCTTTGTCTTTTGAATTTCTTTTCTTGTATATTTATTATTTTTTCTCCTCGGTTTTGTTTTTTCTGCCTCGCATTGACTTTGCCAGCGGCATTTTGATGGCTTTCAGAAATTACTCATGAAAAACTTGGCCAAAACCGAACCGTCAACTGGAAATGTTTGAAATTGTTTCGCCGTGTAAAAGCAACAAAAACCAAAAGAAAAGCAATGAAAAAACCTTGAGCTTATCTGGCAGATGCTTATGCGAACAAGCGAGCAAGTAAGTGAGCGAGAGACTGCAGACGTGTGATAAATACATCCGCATTACGGGCACAGAGAGCCTCGAGTAAAGTATCTGCAAGATACGAGCGAGCAGCAGTCATGTAAGCATTCTTATATAAAGAATTAAGCAACTCGGACAGCCGATACCAAGCGCTCCACAGAACATCTATTGCAAGAGGCCACAAAAAAGCCAGCGAGCGAACAGATAAGCAGACATAAAATGCTTTGCACAACTGCAGAACACGTTACCCAATCTCTCTCTCTGTTCGGCTGGGCGTGGTAGGGAGGGATTTGCTAAAATATTATAGGAAATTTTTGCAGACGCAACGGGTGAACAGGGCGAGCTGGGCGCCGCAGGAAGCCAAAAAATCGAAAGAAGAACTTTGCAGCGAGTAACGAGCAAAGTAATTTTCTTGCCGTAACTAATTGAGCCGCTCACGAAGCCGGACGCACATAAATCGAACAATGCTGCAGCCACAGAGCGCCTTTGCCACACAGCTGCAGAGCGAGATACTTAGCCACAGATGCTGCTGGAAGCGTCAATAACTGCTTGGCATTGTTTGCCAAGTAGCTGCTTTGCTGCTCTGCTGCCGCTCAATGTATCTAACAGATTCGTCGAGCGGAAACATAAATGAACAAAAGATAAATGGCTTTCACAGGGCAGCCTCCAACACCCTCCATTCCATAGCTGCAAAAATGGGCTCCAAGAACAAAGTCAAAGGCTAATCACAAATTAAGCGCAGCGCAATTAAAAGATGGCAGCTACTGTATCCATAGCTGTATCTGTATCTGTATCTATTGCTGGTGCCGGGTGTGGCAGACACTTTAATGAATTGTGTAGCAGAAGCTAAAGCAGCAACGGCTCTGCACAAATGGAAAATGTATTTTCGCACGCATTTACTTTGAAATGCCAAAAGGCAGCCCACGCTGCTCTGCCTGTCGCACAGATACAGATACAGATACAGACACAAATACAGATATACAGCTGCAGCTTCAGCTTATCAGCTAGCTGGAAGATGAAATGAAATTGTGCTAAACTACAAACAAGATTTGCGCTCCTCTTGGCTGCTGGCTGCTGACTGTTAGCTGTTCGCTGTGTGGGCAGCAGACGAAATGACAACGTCTGCCGCGAAATTCAACAGGGGGCAGAGGTGGGAGAGTAGGTGGGGGCCAGGCACACAGAAGATACTCACGGGCCAAACGGACGCCCACACGTGGCTTTCATTGTCCGGCTACGGCAACGGCAACGGCAACGGCTACGGCTACGGCTGTGGCCCGCAGCGGTTGATCGCTTGCCTCGCCAGCCATTCAGACAGCCAACAACATTTGCCGCCGCCGCCACAAATCATTTCCAAGTGCCAAAAGACAACAACAACAAAAATTCCGCAAGACGCGGCCTGAAGCAAGGAGGCAGCAGCATTAGAGCGCACGCAACACGCTGTCCAAATCAGATAAAAAACATTCGTATACTTGGCATAAGTACTATATATATTCACACTATATATATGTATGCATATATATATATATATATACATATATACATATATACATATATACATATATACATATATACATATATTATATATGAGATGAGTAAACATGCCACAACGAGAAAAAAAATACATTTTTAAGAACAATTTCTTGACTGCGTCTATTTGTCCAAGCCGTCAGCGAATGCCGCACTGAAAAGCTGCGTTTGTATAATGAGAAAGACAATGTATTTCAAAAGAAAATTTAAATAAATACCAAAATTTTTCCATTCTTCTTTCTCATTTTATTTACAATAAACAAATAGAATAATTGTGCTTTGCGAATATTTCCAATAAATAATCATTCAGATGCCTTAACTCAGCTAAAATATTATATTATTTATTATATAAATTGATAGAGAAGATTATATACCGCTTAGTTGTAGCTTAGTCAGTCTGCATTCTCCAGGTTCAATCCCAAGAATTCCAGTTCAAAGCTGAAAGCAATTTTTAGCTGTTTGTAAAATCCACTTCAAATATTGCACAACTTTTAATGCGCACTACAAATTGAGTCCCCATATCATTATCCAGCGCCCCACATTGATCGATACGTGTCCAAAAACAAAAACTACAGTGAAAAAAACCCCCAGCGAGTATTAAAATTGCTGTCATATTTATTTACAAAATACATTCCAAATATTTGCATATGCATGTGGCAAAAGCAAAAGGCAAAAGGCGAAACAGAAAGAATTGTATAATATATAATATCATATTTAAATGCGCTTAAGCCAACTTTTAATGAAATGTAAGCGGCACACACACATACACGTACCTATGTATATGTATGTCTTTGTAAATGGCAATCGATTTGAGTTTTAGAGTTTCACCTTCGCGGCGCGTGAGACCTTTCATGAGAGACGGCGGAGGCAAATGATTTATAATTAAATATTTTATAATTATCAGCAACAAAATAACAAATAAAATGCATAAAAAAATGGCAATTCAAGCAACAAGAAATCTGAAATCTGAAATCAGAAATAAACAAAAACTTGTTGAAAATTTATGCTGAACAAAAATTTAATTAAATGATTCAACAATTTTTCGTGCCGGGGCTTCGTTTTTATTTCTGTTTCGTATTTTCTTGCTAGTTTTGTTGGCTTAATTATAAAACGCTTTG